>NC_140589.1:1458120715-1459320715 GCF_964204655.1 Triturus cristatus | reverse complement strand
TGTTACCTCAGGCAGTGGGGAAGACCTCGGTCATGTAGCTTTGATGTCCCCCTGGTCACTCCTCATTCTCACCCTTCACTTAAACACTCACCCTACATTCACAGCAATCCCAATGCAATCACCCTGATCACCATGCACTCACACTATTCACCCTGCACTCACAATGACCACACAGCACTTATGCCACTCGCCATGAACTCACACCATTCTCCCTCCACTTACCCTGCGGTCACATGAGCACACCGCTCACTCTGCACTCACAGTGCACTTACGCTGTTCACCCTGTACCTCACCCTGCAGTCACACGAGCTCACTACTCACCCTGCACTCATGGGACACTTCACTCACCTTTCTCCCTCAGGGCTCACTCTGCAATCTCACTCAACCAAACCCATCACTAACCATACATTCATTTGTCTCACTCTGCACTTACATTGGCACCCAAATTCATATGGTCACCTCACTCACCTTGCAGTCACTCCTCACCCTACTCTAACACTGTTGCATCGCTCACCGTGCACTCACATGGGCACTCATGTCACCCACACAGTTCAGAGGGTTAATGTGCCTGCTACAAAGAACCTGTACCAAGCAGATCACAGAACTGAGTGTGAGTAAATTAAGGGTAGCCCTATAAAAAAAGGAAATGTTTGCCAGAAAGGGGCTAGAGAAGAGATGAGGTCCATTGCTGGCAAGTGGTAGTGAGGGAATTCATGGAGAAGGAGGAAATCGGGAAGGGGGTGCCAAAAAAAGACTGTTGCACTGTGGCGAACAGCTGGGTGTCTTATCAATAGAGAAAGTTTAGCGAAAGTTTAGCAAACGTTTAGCGAGTTCTCGCGAGAACAGGAGGTGGCGGCCATTATGAATCTCAAACTATATTAAGTCATCTTGTCCGCTCTCTAGTTGATTGAGATTGAGGCTATCAATTTGAGTGAATGTGTTGGTTTGGAACTCCAGGAAAATTCCCTTACCTCAGTCCGCGGGGGTCCGGTGGTGATTCTGCGGGGTCCCTCTTCTTGACCGGAATCCTGGATGGTCTGGAAACGCTCAGTCTCAAGAAGAAAAACCATTACTAAGCTTAGTTAATAGTCTGAAGTGTGCACACAAAAACTTGATAGTGTAAAGATTTCAACACACACATAATGCAGTTTTAAATTAAGTTTTTCCAGCGCACACAATGCAAATTATAACGAGGAATTCACATCGTGCGCATTGCACTTTAAACAAAGTTTTCAAAGTGCGTACAACGTAAAATAAACAAGGATTTCAAAACATGAGTAATCAAATATTTCAAAACACACAGAAGCGAAAGAAACAAGACTTTCAGTGGGCACAGAGTAGATTCAACAACGCACACACAATGCAGATTTCATGAGAAATTCAAAGTGAACACATCACGATTTACACAAGGACTTCTGCAGTTTCACGAGAAACTGCAGCGCGTTCTAAAAACTCTGAAAAAGTTAAATTAAGGATAGTATATGAGCAATAGTCAGTACCTATCATTAACAGCAACCGGAATCAACGTTTTTGGAGCTGTATGGGAGGGATCAAGTGATTAATCCTTGGAACATTCATGTAGTGTACGTTTTTAGGTCTAGCCTGAGCCAGCGCATGCGCTGCATGACATTTAGTATTGGCTTTGAAAAGTCCTACCACATGCTTTTTGCTGGCATGGAGCATGCGGTTATGCGCACATGCACGAGCGGAGGCGCCATCATGCGCACACCACTCGCGTCCTTTTTTTCCTTTTAGCGTGCGCGCTTCCGCACACAACTCTCACTTCTCCCCCCCACCACATATCGCGGCCGCTCGCTCGCGTGCGGCCAATGCTTGTTCCAATTGCGGCAGAGAGATTGCAGGTTACGCTAGGCCCTAAATATGTATTTGTTTGCCACCTGTAAGGAATGTTCTCATTCTCAATGATTAATTTAAAAAAAACATGGCGGTAGGGGCTAACGCTGAACAATCCGCTCTCTATCGAAATCCGTAAGGACTCCTCCTTAATCTGTACAGATTCCACCCATTGTTTTGACTAAACACTAGTTATTCGGCGCACATAATAGATTGAGATAGAGGAGTGATGCCTCTGACGCCAAGAGGACTACCTCTGAATGTATCACTGAGACGTAGAAGTGTACATGTTTAAGAAGCAGTTAGGGGAATGTATATGTTGTATATATGATTATGTATATATGTGTTGTCTTGTAATTCATTTTTGATTATTTGTGATTAGTTTGTCAAGTTCTGTGTTTAATTTAATGTGAATATATTTATAATTTTGATTCTCGCCGATGGATATTTTGCACCTGACAAATAATTGTTGAATTTGTTAAAAGAAATTATATATTGCCAAGGTAATTTGTAGTCTCTTGCGCAAAAATAAATGTGAGATTGATCCCTCTATACCAATTGTTTATATATTATAGATGTTCTTTGCCCAGGTATGGGAGGGTTATTTGGGCATGCCCCGTGGTGTCCTTCTGGTTCTTCATGTACTCAGCCATCCTGGAGCGGAGACCAAGTACATAGTCCACTATTTCTTGTTTGGGAGGTTTAAGAGGTAACTTCCATCCCTCCTTCACCAGACACAAGTGACCCCTAACTGGATGCCCAAACAGAAGTTCAAAAGGGCTGTAGCCAACCCCTTCTATGGGACCTCTCTGTAGGCAAAGAGAAGGAAGGGCAGAATGACATACCATTTTCACCTAAGCTTTTCTGGGAGGCCCATGATCATGCCCTTCAGGGTTTTGTTGAACCTTTCAACCAACCCATTGTATTGAGGATGATAGGGTGTGGTGAATTTGTAATTCACACCACACTCTTTTCACATTGCAGTAATATAACTTGACATGAAGTTTGTACCTCTGTCAGTTACAACCTACTTAGGGAAGCCCACCGTGGAAAAAATTCCCAAGAGGGCCCCTGCCACCACAAGAGCTGTAGTGGTCCTAAGGGGAATTGCTTCTGGGTACCTAGTGGCATGGTCCACCACCACTAGTATGTAACTGTGCCATGGTGCTGTAGGAGGGTTCATCGGACCAATTATATCAATCCCAACCCTCTCAAAGGGATACCCCACCACTGGAAGTGATATCAGGGGGTCCTTTGTGGTGCCACCTGCCTTACCACTGGCTTGGCAAGTGGCACAGGAGCAACAGAACTCCTTTGTGTCCTCAGACATGTGAGGCTAGTGAAAGTGAGGGACAAGCCTATCCCAAGTTTCACTTTGGCCTAAGTGTCCTGCCAGGGGAATGTCATGTGCTAGGGTGAGTAGGAAACCCCTAAACTTGAGAGGTATAACCAACCTCCTGGTGGCACCGGGTTTGGGGTCTCGACCCTCTGAGTAAAAGAGTCCTTCATCCCAGTAGATCCTATGGAACCCACTGACATTCCCAGCAGCCTCAGCAGCAGCCTCAGCAGCAGCCTGCTGTCTGAGGGGTTCAAGAGAGGGGCAGGTTTGCTGCTCCAAACTCAAGTCTGCCCTGGAAAGGCCCCCTGCCCCCAATAGCTCAACCTGATCAGACTCAAGTTCATCTGGGGACTAAGATCATCTCCCACAGGAGACTGATCCCCACTTTGAGTCTGGGAGAAGACACAGCCTTACCCCTCTTGCTCCTTCTCTAGGAAGGCACCTGGTCCTTTGTTCCAGGATCCAGGGCCTGTTCGGTGGATGTCAGTTTGGCTTGTGACCTGGTCACAGCAAACACATCTGCAGAGATGCCCAACATTGCTGCATGAGTCCTAAATTCAATTGCAGCCCAGGCTGAAGTCTCCACATCATTGCCCAACAAACAATCTACTGGTAGGTCTGAACTTACCACAACCTTCGCAGGGCCAGTTGCCCCTCCCCAGCTGAAATTAACAACTGCCAAGGAATGGCCAGACCTGACATTGTATGCATTGGTCACTTGGTACATTTCTCCAAGTATGATTTGTTCAGGAGATACACGTTTCTCTGTCACCATGGTGACACTGGCCCCTGTGTCCTGTAGGCCATTGCCTCTGTCCCATTGATCAAAGACTGTTGACTGTACTTGCCCAGGTTACTGGGACTGACAAGTAAGGTGGTAATATATATACGACCATCCCAGAATAGAACAACCTGAGCTGGAGTTCTGACTAAGCCAGAACCCACCTCAGATCCCAAGGTTAACCCCACTAATCCACTGTTCCCTGTACTATCACTTGTACCTGAGCTAGGGGGCGCAGTTGCCCTAGGGGCAGTGGTAGTAGTTGTAGTTTCCTTGGCCTTTGGACAGTCAGCATCTCTTGTCCAATGGGTCTTCTGTTTACAGAGATAACACCAAGGTTTCTTTTTGCCTTTTCCCTTGTTGGATTGTGACTCCCCCACAGATGCAGGTTTTTGGGGCCCCGATTAAGACTCTTTTTTGTCTTTACCCTTGTCCCCATCCTTATTTTGAGTCTTAGAAGAATCTTGCTTCTTCTGGTCACCACTATTGTTCTGGTTTTTCTGCTTCATCCTGGTCCTGACCCATTTATCTGCCTTCTTTCCCAATTCTTGGGAAGAAGTCAGATCTGAGTCCACCAGATACTGATGTAATAGCTGATTTTGGCAATTATTAAGGATCTGCTCCCTCATAATCAAATTGTACAATCCATCAAAATCATGCACTTTGCTGCCAAGCAACCAACTTTCCAGAGCCTTAATAGTACTATCCACAAAGTCTATCCAGTCCTGATTCTGTGCCGTCTGGGTGTCTCTAAACTTAATCCTGTATTGTTCAGTGGTTAAGCCAAACCCATCAAT
This sequence comes from Triturus cristatus, assembly GCF_964204655.1. NCBI lineage: Eukaryota > Metazoa > Chordata > Amphibia > Caudata > Salamandridae > Triturus > Triturus cristatus. Next base: position 1,459,315,944 of record NC_140589.1, on the reverse strand, counting down.
GAGAGCACTCTTCAAAACTGAGTAATTGTCAGCATCCTCTTCTCTAACATTGAGGAGCTTATCTCTACCTTTTTCAGCAAAGGAGAGCCACAAGATAGCTGCCCACTGCTCTTGAAGGACCTTCTGCACTATACAGGCCCTCTCTAAAGCAGTTATCCATTTGTGGATGTCATCCCCAACATCGTAGGGAGGGACAATATTGCTCAGGTTTCTATGGTCAAAGGAATGTTCCTAAATTCTAGGGATACTGTTGCTGCCACCATGGGACTCTTGAGCCAGTTTCTTCCTTGCCTTCTGGACTTCTAGGGACACTGTCAAGGGCCAACTGCTCTTTCCTGAGCCTAAGCCTAGCTTTCTCAAGTTCAAGTATTTTGTACTCCCTATCCAAAGAGTTCCCTCCTTTTCTATAAATGGAGGTCCCTACTGACTGTCTGGAAGTATTGGATTCTGCAGAGGAGGATCTAGACCTCCTTGGTCTACTCTGTACCTTCCCAGGAGGATCAAAGGGGGCATCTGCTTGGCCCTATGTGTTCTCCTCTGGTGGTCTGAATTGTCCAGGTGGAAGTCATCAGGCTCCACCTGGTCAGGGTTAGATTCTAGGTCAAAGAGGGGTTCCCCTCCTGCCCTATCTTCATTCCCTGGCTCACCCACTCTGTCCTGTTTATCTGACCAAGAGGCTTTCCTCAGGTCATCCTACAGTAACACCTCTACAAGGCATTGAGTGTTGACACTTCTCCCTGTCTTCAGCTTTCTAGATGCACACAGTGCTTTCAATTCTTGGAACGAAAGTTCAATGTATCTGATAGGCAGAGACCCACTGGCTTCATCCTTTAGGAGACATACTAAGTGAGGTGTGGTGTTGCACCTACCTAACCTAGCGGCAACTAAACTCTCGGAGGTTGGAGAAAGGGTGTGCTAGACCCTTGACTTACCCAACCCTATGTTCAGTAGAACTTACTTATTTTAAGCTTGTATTTATATGTGCCTAGTACTAGTGATGTTTTTTCAGTTAATCAATGCAAAGATTTATCTGGTAAAACAATGCAGACTTGAATCCTAACCACTGCACACCAATGTGAGAAGCTGGCCTGGTATATGATGTCTACTAATGTAAGTGGGCTCCTAGCACCAGTCCAGACAACCCTTATGGTGATTTAAGAGGTCTCAGACAACCTTAGAAAGATATCCATGCGGTAGCTGTGGAGAGCAGTCTTCAGGCTTAGTCTTGAAGGAGGGTAAAGCAATTTGTTTTACCAGAATGCAATCTTATAGTATAGATTAAATGAAAAGAACCACAAAACATGTGTTTATTGTATAACACTATCTAGTACACTACAGTATCTCCCACACTGAGATAGACAAAAATCAGACAATACTTTAGCAAAGAAATCACAGTAAATAGCACCTACTACACAATGGGCCCCAGCGGGGGACCAAACCATAAACTTAGAAAGTGGTATAAGAACCACGACTTGAGTCAGGACAATGTCAGAGAACATACAATTGCTGGGGTCCAACAGAACCACCCATGGTAAGTAGATCGGGACGGAGAGCATGTGCAGTGTGTGAACACGACTGCGTGCTTCATACAAGTCTATGTGCAAGTCGCGGTTGGATTTTTTAAAGATTAGGGACCCTTCCCAGTGGACCCTAAAGAAACCCTGTGCAAGACAGAAGGTTGGAGAGCCACCCCACCCGCGGTTACTGTGGTACCCAAGTTACCTATCCCAGGGAAGCCGGGTGCATAGGTGTGAAGTGGCATTGGAAACCGCTGTCGAACCCAATGGAGTACTTCAGGAACGTGCTGCTGCTGGAAGAGGAGAAAGTGTCTGGAGGAATCTAAAAGTGAATTCTTGAAGAGGAGTACCTGAAAGCAGAGGGGACAGAGTCTATGTCACTCGGGAGTGACCAGGGGACCTGGAAGACGAATGCCCTCTGATGTCGGGTGCTTCAGGAAAGATGACGGTGACCTTGACTCTGCAGCTGTGACGACCAGGCGATGCTGAGGACAACCAGGACCCACATGCGAGTTGTCCCACGAAGGTTGTCGAGTGCTGAGGGATCAGTGTCCGGCAAGAGCACCAACAGGCCTTGGCAAATGCAACCCATGCAGAAAGTCAAGAAGGTGAACGCTTGGGATCAGCAAGGTCCAGGAGACTCACCACAAGCAGGGGAGTCAGAGCAGGCCCGAGCAATCAGCGAAGACCAAGAAAAATAAATGTGCCCTTCAAGTGGACTCACAGGCCGAAGGTACTGGAGACCGAGAGGACATCGAGCAGCTCACCAAAAGGAGCAGGCCACGGTGCCCACGAGGCGGTGTGGCTGAAGATCTTGGTGGAAGAAGTTGACAGAGGTTGGGGCTACTTGGAGCCCAATGCATTTGTCGCAAAGTTGCCAACAAGCATTTGCACTTAAAAAAGGGGTTCGGTTAATGCAGCCCCCATGAGGGATTCTGACTTCAAACTCGGTGAGAGGACAGCTCAGGCACCGAGGGACATAGAACCACCACCTGTGTTGTTGAACCCTTCGGAGTCCACAGGAGCTCGGAATCAGCAGACCGGTCAGCAGTGTTGAGGTGCCGGCGAATGCAGGGAAGTGACTCCTTCACTTCAAGGGAGACTCCTTCAAGTGTCTGAGATGCTTCACAGGTCCTGCACGGATCCTGTATGGTGCACGGGTGCAGACGATACAGCAGACTGAAAGGGAGACAAGTCAGGCCCAAACGAAGTCCAGCGAAGTCCAAAGTGCCCAGACAGTAGAAGTGCAGTGGTTTCAGTTCTGAATCTTATTCCACGACGAATCTAGAGACCTACACCCAGGTAGGCCCTTAATACCCTAGGGAAAGGGTTGGGAAAATTCAGAGCACCCTCCCAGGGGAGGGTCTGGACAGGGGGAGTTTGCTTCCATGTCCTTTGTCCAGTTTCACGCCAGAGCGAGAGCCAACAGCTCCCAGGACTGGTTTGAAGTAGACTATGCACAGGGACACCAAATGTGCCCCTGATGCAGACTTTTTGGTGCAGGCAAGCGCACCCACCCAGCCCTAATACACTAAATCCTGTCTGGGAGGTGGTCACACCTCCCTGTGACAGGCTGCCTATTGTTCTACCTTCCCCTGCTCAAGCTTTGCTCTGCAGCAGGAGGGCAGAAATGTGTCTCTGGTCGGCAGCAACCAGTTTGCGCTGTCTGGGACAAGAAGGCTGGTACCGGGAACACTGAGAGCCTAACGCAGGGCTTTTCCAGTGCTTGGAATCATACCCCCATGCTTGGAATCATACACCCACACCGTTTACGGTAATTCACGTCACAACTACCTCTATTTCACTATCTCTTATTCACCACTCCAAGATGACCACCGCGTCTTAGCTATCTGACTGCCATTTCAATATGGCCACCACTTCACTATTTCTCACTCACCACTCCAAGATGGCCACTGCGTCTTAGTTACCTGACTGCCATTCCAATATGGCCACCACACAGTCAGCATTAGTCCCTCCTTTATTATTTATTTTATTTTTCCAGACCACATGCTCCTTGCTAGCTTTATAGCTAAAAGAGATGCGGTGTCCTGCGATTCTGCAACCGGCACCACTGTAAGTACACAATCCCTAACCCGCATAGCCTTGCTCCAGCCTCACTGTCACTTAATATTGAATAATGCCCGTGCTTCCTTTCCCCAGTGAGCCGTGATCTGGATGGTTTCCTTGATAAACACGCGGGATATCCTGATATCGACGCACCATTGATGGTAATTATACTCTGCCCCCTTCTCTCACGCCCAATCTGCCCTGAATGCACTATACTTATGATTGCTTAACTTCCCCATAGGTCTTAATCTTTCTCTACCTGAACTACCTTCCCCGCTTTATGGACCAGCCTTGGTAATACCTTTTTCCTCTAATGCAAATGCGTCGTTTACACCAGATTAATCACTATATAGACAACTGTGTACCCAGCACCATTAAGTCTTTGCTAATGCATCGGTCAACTTTGACCCTTTCACCTCTATTCTCAATATTGTCTCGTACTGCTCCATATGTAACGATCTGGTTTTTAATTCACCTGGTTCCCCTATTGTTTACTAATGAAACTATGGTTTTTAATATCTTCCCGCACTGCGCCGTCTCTTTTTTTAAACATGGTGATAGCTCCTATTCTTTTTTAAACATGGTGATAGCTCCTATTCTATTTTTCGCCGCCTACGCCGAGCACCGATCACAGTTCCTAAACACACTTCACTATCCAAACATAGTGACTGCACCATTGTCTAGTGCACAGTATGACATCGTTGTTCTAGCACTAAGCATGCTTGAAAAGAACGGTCCGTTTGGTGCAAACCGTATCACTAATTTTATCCATGTCTCTTCTGTTCTAAATTTACATGCCTGGCCTCGTATTTTCAGTGTTTTTCCCTTCTCTCCCTTATTTTTTCCCAACAAATGTCGTTTGTATGTAGCATGAAAGGCAAATTGTTTATAATTCCAAGACAAACATGTTTTAATATTCGTCCTGAAGATGATGCCATTTATTTTGTTTTTCGGCATCGAAATGTCATCGACACAATAGGATCATATGTACTGAATATGCTTGTGAATGCTATGTACACTGGTCACTCAAATTATAATCAAGTCTGTTCACTGATTATAAGTATACAGACCGATTTGCTCGATGTTGCCTATATTTGTTGTTTTGTCTTGTTCACTGTAGGTCACGGGCTGTGCCCCCTTGACATTACTTTCTGATTTTGTGCATCGCCAAATAAATTCTTGTCCGGCTGGACAAAGGACATAAATACTATTTAGTTTGTGTCTATCCTTATCTTAATTTCCCAACTACTAGGGTCCACTGTTTTTTGTAATAAGTTAACGCCCAAGGTCCCTAGTGTATTACCTTGGGTTCCCTTGTCTCTCATAACTACAAAAAGAAATACAGCATTATCCCCAGAGCCTCTTAACGACTCTGAGACCGCTCCAGCGTGTTCGGTAAGGATTGCCCAGTAAACATGAGCAAAATGCCAGAAATTAAATCCGAGCCTTTTAAACGGCCCGAGACGCGCTCCAGTGCGTTTAACAGGAAATGCCCTACAAATAAGAGAGATATGCAAAATGGGATCAGAGCCTTTAAAATGGCTCCGAGACGCGCTCCAGCACGTTTACTAGTATCACTGGCAAGGCGGGTGAAAAGTGAACACAAGCATTTACAATGCAATGGTCTCGGCATTGTTAAAGTTAGAGCTATTGGCATTGCTCATGACATTATTTTTGTTATTGTTTTTGAAACGGCATTGTTATTTACAATGTCAATAGCTTAATCACTCTCAAATGCAAGACCTATTGCATTTGCACCCACACACAGAGCCACACACACAAAGCCAACCACACACACAGAGCCACCCACACAGAGCCACTCACATAGAGCAACCCACCCACAAATAGAGCCACCCACAGAGCCACCTACACACAGAGTTACCCACACATAGACAGAGCCACCACTCATAGAGCCACCTACAAAAAAGCCACCCACACAGAGCCACACACACAAAGCCACACACACAGAGCCACCCACACACACACATAGAGCCTCCCACACACACACAGAGCCTCCCACACACACACACAGAGCCACCCACACACACACTTCAATGAAAGACGGCTACGATTTCTAATACAACGTTATTTAAATAATTATTATTGGCTCCGTTACGGAGCTCTCAACACAAGCTAAATTGTTGCTGCTAAAGATCAGGAATTTAGTTGCTTACTCACTTGGGCATCCTCCAAAATAAATTGATGCCGGGACCCCGAGGGTCTCACTTAACCCGGACAGAAGCGTAGGGTGGGGGGAGAGCCCAGGAGAAGGGAGGGGCCGAGAGTATGCAGCAGCGCTGAGGTGAGAGAGGGCGAGGGGACAAATCACCCAAGCGGCAGGCCGCAGATTCTCCCTCAAGATGTCAGGGTAACTCTTACATAGTGCAGCTCATATATGAGCGGTAAGAATTCTTCAACTGGGAAAAAAGGGGTGCCACACCACGGGGTTGACAGCACTACCACGAGAAGTTGTCGATGCAACTCATTTTCCCAGTAGCACCCCCCACTTGCAGCTTGTTTTGTCTCATAGGCAGACCACATAGATGAGAAAATGTACTGTTTGTACTAGGTGGAATAACAAATGTCTAGAAGAAAACATACCAAATATTTTAAAATAACTAACTGCAGAGAACTGAGGAAGAAAAAATATCACCAACAGAATATTTCACCTTGAGCTGTTAAATAACAATGAGCCACTGATATCGCTGTAAAAAAACCTCTGTTTTTAAGGATCTATAAAGTGCACATGGGCAGGAACTCAAATTTAGCAACAGACTCGGAAATTCACATGCCTCAGTGGTCGCACCTTGCAGAACTCCCCACGAGCAGGTGCTGCAGAAACGATACGCGTTTCTACTTCAGTCTAATAGAGCACTGACAAAAACTGATAACAAGCTCAGGTTTTGCTTCGAAGCAGCAGCGACAGGAAGGGACTGGTGCAGTTATGCCCAGCATCTATGCACAGCAGATTCCTCTACCAACACCACAGCCACAAATGCTGCCACAGCAGAAGGCAGGTAAACAGCACTATGTGAAATATTTTTCGCTTGCATACCCTAACTCGGCCCCATTTCGGAATTTACTGAAAAAATTGACCCGAGGTGGCAGAATGAGAGAATATTTGACTTTAAAAAAAACAAACACGTGCACTGCATTTTTTGCCGAAGGTACACCGCCTTTGCCCTGCTGGATCACTCAGTCCTATATATAAACTATGACTATGTGCTGTCAGGAAGAAAGTACACCTTTATTAATTAGGATGGGCGATTTTTGTCGAAATTCTTGGCTTATTATTTTGTTTACCCCCTTTCAATTTCACCCTTATTGTTCAGTTAAAAGCGTTTTGAAGCAGTATACGTCAGAAGCAATGGTCGTGTGCCAATGCGTTAATTTATACCCTGCGCAGAGATGTAGAAAAGTAACTGTTTCAAAATCACAAAAGAGTTAGATTTCTACATTTAGTTAAACAGTGGAAACGCACAGGTCGGTAAATTAATCTAATGCACTTGGGTTTAGGGGGCTGCTTTGAATATAACCTCCATTTGTAACTACCCTTTCTCTGTAAAGTGCCCTAACCCTCATCAGTCCGGGCACGCTATACAAGTGTTAAAAACAAGAAAGCCTTTAAAATATTTTCAAGGTCTTTTTGTGGTTTGGTCAATGAAGAAACAAGGCATAAAGTAGAGCGCGCGCTGGGTGCCCGGGAGTCGCCCAGGCGCAGCATATGCGCAGCTCGGCTGCTTTAAAGGACTTTAGCCGGGGCAGCTGGATGACGCCATGAACACCACCATCTTTCTCTGAGGTCAAGCAGAAATGCCTTGGAGAAACGCAGCGTCATTTTCGGATTCGTGGGCGTGTTTTTCTTTCTCTCCTCTTCCCATCGGCTGGAATGTTTACATTCCAGAGAAGAGAAAGAAACTAAAAAACACGCCCCCGAATCCGAAAAAGACGGGGCTTAAATGGACAGACGCCCCTCTCCTCCAATGGCTGGCCTCCATTTAGGAAGCCAGCCAATAGAGAGGGGCGGGTTCAAGCCCCACTACTGAAAAACATTGAATCTCGCGAGCGAGACTGCGCAAGCGCAGCCTTCGCTAGCCGAGACCTAAAAAAACAGGTCCAAGCCGAGTAACAGCTCCAAGACGCGCTCCAGCGCGTTTGATGTAAAAAGGTCAGGAAAGACCCAGGTGCCTTCGTTTTGGCTGCGAAGCTCTCCTCAACAACACAAGTCAACAGAACGATGCAGGACTAAGGTTAAGAAGGTGAATACCTTCCCACGACTTGCACAATACAGTGAGTAGAACAAACATCCCAGTAAAGCTTTCGTGATTGACAAGCACCGAGCAGCCAGTACACCGAGCAGACATACATAAGCACCGCCAGTAGGTGGTGCGTATGTATGGCTCATAGTACAGAGCCCACGTGGTAATTCTCACAGGATTATCGGTGATGTAGTCCATACATACACACACACACTTGTCTGATCCCACTCAAACCATGCTTATGTGTATTCCCAACCACTCTATCTACGCCTCAACGCGACAGTTGCCTCCTTCCTCTATGTACCTCCTCCCGTCAGACTGCTGCTAAGCTGCACTTGCCCTGTGCGGGTTCGTCCTTGGTAGCCAGCCTTGTCAGCCACTTTTTTAGTTTATTTTAGTCTCATTTAGTTAGTTTTTAGTCCATTTAGTTTTGGTATTTAGTCCTTTTCTGCCTTTCCAGTGCCCACTCTGTGCTGTTTTTCCTGCTTCCTGCCAACCACTTTATGCCACCTGCCTCTCCAGCGCACCTCCCATGACCTACTTAATGGAGGCTGTAGCGTGACCCCATTGAGCATGTCATCACCAGGTCCCTCTTGCTGCTAGACAGTTGCATTCTTCCTCCATGTGCCTCCTCCCGCCTGACTGCTGCAGGCTGCACCTGCCCTGTGCAGGTTAAGCCTTGGTAGTCAGCCTTGGTAGCCAGATTCTTAGTTTATTTTAGTCTCATTTCGTTAATTTTTAGTCCATTTAGGTTTAGTAATTAGTCTTTTTCTGCCTTTCCTTTGCTTGCTTGGCACTGTTTTTTTCTGCTTTCAACCACCTGCTTCTGCTTCACGTCTCCCGCCTCACCAGCGCCCCTCCCAGGACCCTCTTAGTGTAGGCCGCAACCAGCCCACGCTACTCCATGACACACTAAAGGCATGCTTATCTGCACTTGTCCGTGCCTGGACCACGCCTAGCGCCAGGAACGCTGGCCCTCCGGGCACCCACAGTGACTTCACTGCAGATCTCCGAGCCCTGGACGCTGCAACAACTGATTGCCTCATTCTTATTTATTTATTTATAAAGTTTTATATAGCGCCAGCTAGACCCGTGGGTATCAGAGCGCTTTACATACACAAAGAAAAAGAAACAAAATTGCATAACATCGTAGGACGTGAGGCTGCATAAAGATATAAGCAAAGACATAATACTTATGTATCCGGTGAGGGGACAAAGACGCAGGTGGTTGACAGTCAGATAATCACCATCCTTGAAGGTCAGGGTGAGAGGGGGTCCATTAGGTTATTTATGCCTAGGTTGGTTGACTTGGTCTGTAAAGCATTGTTTGAGGAGAAGGATTTTTAGGTCCTTTTTGAAGCGAGAGAAGGAGGGGTTGCATCTGAGTAGGGAGTGCGTTCCACATCCTGGGTACGTTACCACAGAAGGACCGGCACTGGGTCGTTTTCTTTTTCAGGTTCGGAGGGATGAGAAGAAGTGAGTTGGTGCTTCTCAGAGTTCTGGATTTTCCTGCTTTTACTAGTTTTCTGTTTAGGTAGTTGGGGGATTGGGCGTGAAGGGCCTTGTGAGTGATGCAGGTAAGTTTGTAAATACATCTACCTTCCACGGGAAGTCAGTTGAGAGCGTTGAGTGTTGGTGAGATGTGTTCAAATCTTTTTACATCAGTTATGAGTCGAGCTGCCATGGGAAGGACTGACCTTAGGGGGGCTAGGTGAGCTTTTGATGATGCTGTTAGGATGGCGTTTCAATAGTTCAGTTTAGATGGGACTAGGGATTGTACAATTGTTTGAGATTCTCTTGAGGAATGAAAGGTTTAATTTTCTTTAGGTGTTTTAGAAAGTAAAGCGCACTTTTTGCAGAGTTCTTGATGTGGTTCTTCATTGACAGGTTCTTGTCCAGGGTAATGCCTAGTGACTTTACCGAGTCAGATAGGATGAAGGAGCAGTTTAGAGCATCAAGCTTCTTGAGGCAGTTTTGAATTGGTCGGTGGTTACTTTTCGGAGAGAACAGAATTAATTCCGTTTTGTCCGATTTCAGTTTTAAGTGGTTTACGTTAAACCAGGTTTGGATCTTGGTTAGCGTGATGTTGAGGTGTCGGATGTCATTGGGTGCTTTGATTTTGTAGTATATTTGTGTGTCTGCATATAGGTGGTATTGAACCCCTGCTTGTTTCAGAATAATTGCAAGGGGTTCCATGAAGAGATTGGAGAGGGCTAGTTAGAGGATCGATCCTTGCGGGACTTCAAGTTTGACTCGTGGGTACAGAGAGGCAGGAGTTGATTTTAATCTGTTGCGAACGGTGCTGAAGGAAGGACGTGAACCATTTTAGTACTGTGCCATTAATGCCAGAGCACCTCTTCAGAGTCTCAAGTAAAGCTCTATGGTTTATTGTGTCAAATGCCACTGATAAGTCAAAACGGATGACGAGACAGGCTTCACCTTCATCTAAGGCTCTGTGGATATCATCTGCAATGTTGAGCATCGCTGTTTCAGTGCTACAACCTATCCTGAAACCCGACTGAAAGGTGTCGAGGAGGTTGAAGTCATCAACATGTTTGTTAAGTTGTTGGAGAACGCACTTCTCCAAAGTTTTAGCCAGGAACGGAAGGCTGGAAATAGGTCTGAGGTTGCCGAGCTTGTTGGGGGCAGCCCCTGGTTTCTTGAGTATAGGTGTGATTTGTCCTAGCTGAAGGGAGACTGGGACACAACCGGATGTGAGAGAGGAGTTGATGATTTTTGTGCAGAAAGGGGTAATGATGTGGTTGAGTTTTTTTTACAGTTGTGGATGGGAGGGGGTCCATAGTGTGAGAGGTAGGCTTTAAGCTGGCAATCATATTGAAGACTTCGATTTCCGACATGAGTTCAAAGTTCGACCAATTAGTGTCATTTTTCAGTTGGAAGTGGGCCTGGTTGTTCGTGGTATGAGTTCGATCTGTTTGGTCAAGGGTGGCTAAAGGGGGGGAAGTTGTGAGAGAGGGAGGATTTAAGGTTTGGATTAAGGATTGCTCAATTTTGGTGACTTTATCTGTGAAGAAGCTGGCGATTTCTTTGCATCGATCTTTGGTGGCTTTTATTTCTTGTGGGGGTGTGTCATTTGTTTGACTTTGACAATGTTGAAGAGTTCTCTAGGTCTATTCTTCGCCTGGTCTAGTTGGCTGCGGAAGAAAGAAGCCTTTTCTCTAAACATTTGTTTTTTGTATGCCAACCGGGTTGATCTAAGTTGCGCCAGGTTAAGAGTCCAAGGGTTTAGTCTCCAAAACCTTTCTGATTGTCTGAGTTGTCTTTTTTCGTTGTTCAGATCCACGTTGAACCAAGATTTAGATTTGATAGATCTCAAATGTTTGAGTTTGAGTGGTGCTACTTGATCTAACACCTCTGTCATTGTGAAATTAAAGTGGGCTGTGAGGTCATCGGCCGTCATATTGGAGGGCTGGGGTAGTAGATGGGCATGAATCCTGGATTCCAGTTCGGTTATGGGGACTCCTTTGATGTTCCTGGTCCAGTGCTTAGATATGTCAGGTCGTATAGGTTGCTTTCTGACATGTGTGTGAATATTGAACAGTATGAGGTGGTGGTCAGAACAGTCAATGAGAGAAATTGATCTCAAAGAGACCAGTTCGTTTTTGGTGATGATCGTATCCAGAGTTGCTCCTTTGATGTGTTGGTTCATTGCAGAGTTGTTTGAGGTTGATAATTTCAAGCAGGTTAGAGAGGTTCTGGGTTGCTCCAGTGGATATTGAAGTCACCCAGGAACACGTCTTCCGTGTCTGTTAGGGAGAAACGAGTTATTAGGTCGTTTAGTTCTTCAGCATAGAGGGTACGTTCCCCAGGAGGATGGTAGATGGTGTGAAATTTGATGGGTGTGATGCTTTTGACTGTAAGCTCAACATCTAGGTACTCCAGAGACCGGTATTCTGTGGATTTTAATCTGGTAAATTGTATTCCTTCTTTATGAATGATAGCTAGCCCGCCCCCAGTTTTGATCGGTCCGTCGTGTCTGATGATGATGTAGCCTGGAGGGGTGAGACGGTCTAGAATGGAGGTAGAGTGGTCATTGAGCCAGGATTCTGTGAGGAATGCGGTCTATTTCTTCCGCAAGTATAACTTCAGCAATATCTATGGCGTGTTGTACGGCTGATCTACAGTTGAGGAGCATGCACGATAGAGGACGGGGCGCCTCTGTGTTGGTGTGTGCTGTATGTATAGAAGTGTATTGAGCAGGGGGTCTGGGCGAGAGGACAGGACTATGGATTCTAATAGTGCTCACTAAAACTGGCAATGCAAATGGGGCTGAGTTCTGGTAATTTTAGGTAAGAGTTGTTGATATCATCTGCTTCTCATTCTGAAATGGGGCAGAAAGCTCGGCTAGGTCGATGAGCCTGATTCCTCATAGGATTGGTGGGCCATTCTCCTGCCGTTCTGTCACTGCTATCTCTTCACCTGCAATGTAGGTCCTCTTTCCTTCACAGAAACTCATGCCACTCCCACTTCACTGACGGAGACCACCCCATGACCACTCCGATGCCTACTGATCAACACCAGGTCTCTCTGTAAACATGCCAATGAAGTGTGGTACACCATTTTCACGGCTGTGACCTTCATCACAGAGACCAGAATGAACCTCTCCTCAGGTCCCGACATCGCCACCGCAATGCACAACAGCAAGAAGATGACACTTTGCGACCCACACAAACAAACTCGGAGGGAGCATCTCCATCATTCACAAACAAACCGCAACCGAAGACAACACTACACGATCATAAAACACCTCAATTTCCAACTCCACACAGATGACAAAACAACCATCCTTAGGCCTCCATGGATACTTTTTTACAAGAGATTTTGTTATATTCTACCATTTCTGGCTATAAACTTAATTTTTCAAAAACTGAAATGTTACTATTGAACTCTTGTTATCAATATTTGTTTGCCAATACAAACTTTACATGGTGTCCCTCAAAAATTTTATATCTAGGTGTTTAGTTTTCCCCTACTCTGTTGGATACACTATGACAATTTCATTACACTAAAATCCAAATTACAAAAATTACTTCTAACTTGGTCCCCTTTACATGTGTTACCGTTTAAAATCCTCAATTCTTAGTTTAATGATATTGAGTCTATTTGTACAAAATTCCTTTGGAATAAGAAGAAATCTCGTATTGCCCTTTCTAAACTTAAATGCCCAAAATGCGAAGGTGGTATGAGATTTCAGGTTTCAAGCTTTACCACTCCTCTTTTTTAAATCGTCAATTTTCTCCCATGATTAGCAATTTTCAAAATCACCCTATTCCAAATTGGATTACTTTAGACTGATATCTATCAAATGGCTTTTCTTTTAAACATATTGTTCATATGTTCAACTCTACTTTCATAACAAAAAAAAACATTTTGACATATTCACAAACTGTACTCCATACAATATATTCCACTAACAGTAATGCTGCTTCACTTACACCAGCACCTGTCACACCCTTGAATAGAGTTTCACATGACCCTATTCCCAAAGCAGCTGTTATATATATAAGACACACCTATCCTCTATTAGAATTGGAACAAAAAACTCTCTTGAATTGCTATGGGAAACTTATTTATCTATCTCGTTGTAATTGCAATTCAATGACAAAATTTGGTTTAAGATATGTAACACATCTAAAGCTGCTTGTAGCACACAAACCCTTTTTTTTAAAATGTATAATAGAGCTGTTTTAACTCAAGAAGGTGTTTCTAAATTTAACTCATCTGCCTCTTTTTTATGCTGATCTTGTTCTAAATATAATGGTTCTTTAATGCATACGTAATGCACTTGTTCTCATGTTACAGCTTTTTGGAAGTCTATATGGTCTAAATGTTCACAGATTTTTCTATTTAATGTACTTTTTAAGATGAAATAATTCTTCTTAGGTTCTTTGTTATCTAATTTTGACCATTTATCTCCTAAACCTCTATTGATTGAAATTTGTATTGCACTTTGTTTTAAAGTTATATTTTCTTGTTGGAAGGACTTTTCTAAATTGACTGTTAAAACATGGTGGAATTTTATATGTGATGGACATAGAATACATACTGTATCTTCATTAATCTTACCCCAGATGATTAAGTCTGATATCTATTGGTTGCCCTTTACTACCTTTCTTTCCTGACACTCATCACTATCTTAATTTGCTTTCCCTGTCTTTTCTTCTCTTCCTTGCTTCTTCTTTGTCCCCTTTTCTTTTTTTTGCCCCCCTCTCTCTTTCTCTATATATGTTTTTATATATAAAATGACAAAAGTATTCTTTCACTACATATCCTAACTACAATACTCTTCGTGTATAAATCTCGTTCCAGATGTTACTTATTTTGTTATTGCTATTTGAATCGTTAATGAAAATTATTTATATCAAACTTTTTGATGCCAGAGACTTGTGATATGTACTCCCTTGCTTAAGTGCTTCTTAAAAGGCCCCTGACTCCAGCGCCATCTTCGCTGATGATTCCTCTTTGTGCTGGAAGAAGCGGTTTTAAAATTCTATTACAGGACCGGAGGCTTCGGATTATGCTATCGCCTTCTTTACTGCGTAAATCACAGCAGCCAGTAAAACATACAATCTAGTAAAACAAACTACATTGTCCATGGTACTTTGCGTCAGCCATACCTCCTTAGCCCTCCATAAGAGCCCTGGTTACTGTCCCAGCATCCTCTTTCTTTGCTGCTCACAGCAAGAGATAAGTACCCCTCAGATTACTTTTGATCGTTGCCTTATTGGTTTGTCCAAGTTTGACGAAGCGCGCTGCACTTGGCTCTAAGGTATTGAGTTTTATGTGCATTTATCTTTTGATTTGAAGGGAATTTACTTACAGCTGTTGTTTTCATCAGCGTTTGACTGGGCGCTTCGCGCCGCATGAGGGAGCTCTGCTCCGCTTCCCAGCTTGCTAGCTTGCACGTTAGTGGCGCGCCTCTCGGTGCGATGTAGAACACCGCTGTGCGGTGAACAAAGACCGTTTTCGGTCACATCTCTTCTGGCGCCGGTGCCTGGGCTCCCTTCATCGCCCATACGCGCCGCAAGAGCCGGGTGGTTTCCGGCCGACGTGTGCAGCTCACGCGAGCCCATTGGGCTACATTTGGGCTCGCGTTGGGCTGCACTCGCCGGGATCGGTCCGTTTATCATTTTTTTAGCGTGTTTCGCTGCAACACGGACGACAGGAAGGACGCCTGACTGGTTGTAATAGAAGTCGCCCTGAAGGAGTGAGCACACGCTCCTAATACAACTTTATTTAGGCTCCTACGTCTTTATAGGCTGCAATAATAACTGAATACAGCTTTGCTGAGGGAGCTTGACTTGTGTGCACGTAGGCTGCCCCTCCCCCCCTTTACTCCTCCAACCTATATAGATATATATCATCTAGCAGTTGGTGTGACATTGATTAAATTGCCCCACTATAGTACTATCATGGATGAGTGGGTGCGCTTTGAGGATGAGGAGGATGTCTATTATGAGGGACACCAGGAGACTGTCCTTGAGGATAATATAGTAGAGGCTCTGGACGCCTCTGTCCAATCCTCTGTGAACAGGGCCCTGGAGATTACAGTACCCTCTACTGTACAACAAGCATTGGCAGCTGCATTGAAACCAATCACCAAGCAGCTTGAGAGTTTTGCTAAGCGTCACGGTTTCACTAAAGACAAGCGCAATGTGCGTCCGGATACTGAGGCAGTCAAAGTGCGCCGCTGGCCGCATGCTACGGCCCTGGATTCGCTTCCCCCACCATCGGTTGGCGACCACGAGTACTCCACTGGGGGCAAGGCAAAGAGTAAGCAAAAAGTCTACGTGGACACCGATACCACGAATACCAATACCAATAATACCACAACAGACAATGAGACCCCTCCCAGGAAGAAGGCCAAGAAGGTGGCTTCTTCCCCTTCGGAGACTCCAACTAATACCCCTTTCACCTTCAATCCTAGTGAAATAGTACATCCTAGATCTACTGACTGGGCTCCGGCACCCGAAGTCATTGAATACTTGCATGAGAATATTCGTAAAGGGTTTGATAAGGAAGTCCGGAACCGGCTTAGGTCGGAATGCCCCCGGCCAGGCCTACCTGATAAGGTCGCGGAGACTCCCGAGATAGACGTAAGTTTGATTATGTTTTTAAAGAAATTCGCCAGAGATCCCAAAAAAGGGATAGATCGAGCCTGGAGAGGGTGTCAAGACAAGCTCCTTGACATTGTTGGACCCCTCGCAAAAATACTGGAAATGGCCTTAGTGGCCAAAGAAACAGCAACTCCGGTGGATCCGGATAGCCTCGCAGGGTTGACACAGAGGGCCATTTGCCTGCTGGGCAATGCCAACTGTGCCATATCGACGGAGCGGCGTAAGTCCTTGCTTATGCGTATGGACACTAATCTGACCGATCTGGCAGCCGCTGAACCCGGGCCTCTTGCGGAGGGCAACCTATTTGGAGACCGTTTCGTGAAGGATGTGTCAAAGTACTTGGGGACTTTTACATCCCTTGATAAAGCTCAATCAGGAATAAAACGAGTATTTACGCAAGGCCTTTTCAACAGGGCCGGACGAGGCAGGGGACACTCGTCAGGCTGTTTCTCCAATCAAGGTCCCCCCAGAGGTGACTATGGTCGCGGAAGAGGTGAATGGGATTCTACTAGAGGGGGAACCTTCTATCCCACTCGTCGCCGATTCAACAAGCGCAGATTCCACGGAGGTGGCAACACAGCAGGCTTCCAAGCACAGAGTTCAACAGGTGAGTGTGCCAGATTTGTCTCTTTTACCGTTGGGGGGTCGCACTCAATTTTTTCTACACAATTGGCGCAACCTTACCCAGGATGCGTGGGTAATTCAGACGATTCAAGGATTCCAACTGGAATTTTATGAACCACCCTGTCAGGAAACGTTCCCGAAATCTCTCCATTTTTCCCAACAAGAATGCAATTTTATCGACAAAGAAATAGAAGAATTGCTGCAAAAACACGCAATAGCTTTATGCAACAACAAGTCTCCCGGTTTTTGCAGCAATATTTTTCTGGTCCAGAAGAAGGGTGGTGGCCACAGACTGGTCCTGAATTTGAGGGAATTCAACCATTACCTCGTTTACAAACATTTCAAAATGGAAGGGATTCACCTTTTGGCGGATCTGTTGAAGCCAGGGGATTGGCTGGTCAGATTAGATCTCAAGGATGCCTACCTGTCCATTCCCATTTTACCTCGACACCTCCGCTTCCTGCAATTTCAATGGCAAGGTCGGTGGTTCGAGTATTTGGCCCTTCCTTTCGGGCTTTCCTCGGCTCCTTGGTGTTTCTCCAAGGTGATGAAGCCGGTGGTTGCACATTTGCGGGAGCAAGGGGTGCGCATGATTATCTCCCTGGACGATATCCTAATCATGGCCCACAGTCCAGCACTGGTTTCACAGCAACCTCGAATGACGATCTCTCTCTTGCAGAGTCTAGGGTTTGTAATCAACCTTGTCAAATTGACTCTGATACCGTCACGGACGACCGAATTTCTGGGCTTTGTCATAGACTCCCAGAAGGCCCAATTGCATCTTCCCAAAGCGAAGCTCAGGGACTTGAAGAGAGAAATAGTGGCAATGCTAGGCAAACAGGTGGTTTCTCTCAGGGTCATTGCCAGAGTAGTTGGGTTATAGGCATCGTCCATTCAGGCGATTTTCCCGGGACCACCTCATTACAGAGCTTTACAGAGACTCAAAATCCAACACCTACAGAAGGGTCTGGCTTACACAGACCTGGTTCCCCTCTCACAGGAAGTGAGGGACGAGATGCAATGCTAGCTGGGCCACGTGGAAGTGTGGAACGGAAGAGCCATTTTCGGCTCCCTTCCCGAGGTGGTTATCGAGTCCGACGCCAGTCGTTGGGGTTGTGGAGCGCGTTGCGGCGATATTTCCACAGGTGGAAGGTGGTCTCCCCAGGAACTATCACTACACATAAATTGCCTGGAACTCCTAGCGGGTTTCTTTGTGATTCGAACTCTGTCCCCCAAGCAGACCTCCTGTTGCATCCTTCTACGGATGGACAACGTGTCCGCAGTGAGATACATAAACAAGTTGGGAGGAACGAGATCATCCCTGTTGGTGGAGATTGCCAAGGATTTCTGGCATTACTGTCTGAGTCACCAGATAACGGTAATAGCGGAATATATTCCGGGACAGTCCAACCTCATAGCGGACTGGAATTCCAGATACCTCAGGGATTACAGCGATTGGAAATTACTGCCGAGCATATTCCAATGGCTGCAGGAAATTTGGGGTCCGTGTCAGACGGACTTATTTGCCTCCAGGCTGAACCGACAAATTCCCAACTTCTTCAGTTGGAAACTGGATCCAGTAGCGAAAGCAACAGATGCATTCCTTCAGGATTGGTCGGGGTCAGTGAGTTATGCATTCCCACCTTTCCTTCTCATACCGAGAGTGACTTCTCACATTCTCAGACAACAGGCGGAGGTGATTTTAGTGACACCACAATGGAGATCGCAGCCATGGTTCCCGATATTGTTGGAGATGAGCTGCGATCTTCCCAGGAGGCTCCTATGGTCGGAGGCTCTTCTCCTGGGACCTCACAGGGAACGGCACCCTCTGATTCTATCGGAGCGGTTGTCGCTGATGGCATGGTGAACTTCCGGCAGCAGTGGGAAATGCCGGGATTTTCAGAGACAGCTTCGGATTTCATCAGGCAAGCTTGGGCGCCTTCCACCAGGAAGCAATACTCTTCAGCCTGGACAGGCTGGATGGGCTGGTGCGTGGAACGGCACCTGGATCCCGTGGGGGCAGGATTACCCGATATTGTAAATTTTCTTTCAGAGAAGGAAGCAAGCGGTTTGGCTTATCGATCTGTAAATAACTTTAGATCAGCCATTTTGGCGGGGCATAACCCGGTGGATGGGAAACCGGTTGGTATGCACCCTATGATTTGTAAGCTTCTTAAAGGCATAAGAATAACGAATCCCCCCAAACCCAAGTATTCAGGTTTATGGGATGTTTCTTTGGTCATTTCCCTCTTCAATAGTTGGCCGGTGAATACTCTGTTATCAAGAAAACAGTTGTTTGAAAAGTTGGCAATGCTTCTATGTTTGTCGACGTTCATCGGATGTGCGGACACTGGCAATTACAGGTAGAGTATTTACTCCGGAAGGAGTTTCTTTTACTATTACAGGCCGTACCAAGACACTTTCCAGACATACAGAGTATAATGCTTTTCCTAGCAATGAGAAATTGTGTGTTGTCCAATGCTTGAAAATTTATGAGGATTGTACTCGATCATTGAGGCCTGAGGGTTCTACTCAACTTTTGATTGCTTTGCAAAAACCTTTTAAACCAGTGTCTGCTGCAACCCTAGCCAGATGGCTTTGTTATATCATGAAGGAAGCTGGCGTTGATATCCAAATGTTTGGTGCACATTCTGTGCGTGGTGCCATGGCATCAAAATCATTTATGTTGGGTTCTAGCATTCAGGACATTATGCGTTGTGCTGATTGGTCATCTGAATCAACTTTCAAGCAATTTTATTACAAGCCGGTGAGAGATATAACATCTGTTGTTTTTAATAAGCGTTACACTAGCATAATCCGAAGCCTCCGGTCCTGTAATAGAATAAAAAATTAGCTAGCATTCGCACCAAGAATTTTCAATTCTATTAAGGACACAGAGGCGAGGATTATCCCACCCGGCTATGTTACAATATGATTGTTCATGCTTATCCAACTGTTGATATTGTACTGAATTATGGTACCATGCAGAAATTACGGGTTGATCATGTTTGGTTTCTCCTAGGTGCAGACAAGAAGTCTGAATAAGAGATGTCTTCAAGTTGAAGCGTTTCGGTGGAATTTGGTTTCCTGTTAACTTCCATGTTGGAGAATGTTCGCGAAGTATTATTGATTTAGTGGACTTCTATACAGTTCGAGCAAAGAAAGAGGATGCTGGGACAGTAACCAGGGCTCTTATGGAGGGCTAAGGAGGCGTGGCTCACGCAAAGTACCATGGACAATGTAGTTTGTTTTACTAAATTGTATGTTTTACTGGCTGCTGTGATTTACGCAGTAAAGAAGGAGATAGCATAATCCTCGCCTCCGTGTCCTTAATAGAATTGAAAATTCTTGGCGAGAATGCTAGCTCATTTTGACTCGTGCACATCTATCACGAGTGCGTGGTCTATCTGTGCCTCTACTTTCAGGCTCCATGTAGAGGGCACGTTCTACGGTTTGTTTAATGTCAATTGTGGTGCGTGATCAGAAGAAAATGTATTCATCTAAATTGAACTGTCGAGTCTCCCCAGTTCCTACCTCTGTGGTTTGAAAGTTTGCCAGGGCGGATTTTGAGTTCCAGCCCGGCCCTCTCTCTCCAGCTTAGTTGCAAATATTTGAGCAGATCACAATATCTCGTGCGCACTTAATTTGCCCTCGGCAATAAGGGTGTTGAAATTATGCACATAAATGTGCCTCCTATGACGTTTGGTTCCTAATGTTCATTGCCAAAAGCGTTTCCTGAACCCGGCTTGGTAAATTTTATTTCACAGTTGTGAGGAATTGGCTCCATCTAGCGGTAAAAATGGGTTACACATTTTCGGCTGCGAAAAACAGCAGTGCATAAATGAAGTTTCCGTTCACCAAGGGATCGAATTCATTCTTTAAGATTTCGGTGTACGTCTACTTCAGTTTACTTCATTTTTTCCACCTTCACTTTTTCCGGAAGTTCTCTCTACATGTTCCTGGGGATTCTGTAAAGATTTCTGACCGGCAGTCTGTGCATTCTGTCAAGTTACTCGTCTTCAAATATGGTATGTAGAAAAGCCCCTGGTAGAGCGTATAAATTCGCTCCTAGTTCTCGCCTACTACCAATATTGTCATTGTATTTGTTATAATATTGACACTGTATTTGTTATAGCAGGTGCACCAGCTAATGATGTCCAGATAGCCCTGTCAGCGTCTGCTAATTTTGCGTGTTGAGGAACTGGCATCCCAAACACTTTCAGCAAACATAGCATACAGACATTCTAAAAACGGTGAGTAGCAGCAGCGATGGGCCACAGCAGGCAAAAGAACACCCAGATCACTGAAGCAGGCAGCAGTAAAACCAAGTTTGAGGGCATCATTCAAAACAGAATACACAGAGTGAGTCACTTACCATCATCGGCATGGGCAGGCAAATCCATGCTACCCTGAAAATAGTCTCAAAACAAACTGGGTGGGGGCTGCAGTGTCCTACGGTACACGTAACACAGCAGCCCCTCCCTAGAGCGGTACTTACACCCACCCCCCACCCATCCATCCATCACAGACGTCACCAGTCAGGCGACCCTACTAATAAAGGGGGCCCCGAACCCTGTGCCATTTACACACCAGCACCTTTAGTGCCCATGTCAGTTATTTCAGCAACATGTGTGCGCAGGGCCTACGCATCACAGTGGTAAAGGGCAGCCTCAGATCTTTCTCGTACCATAAGCGTGGAACGCAGCCCAAATCCTTGTGCATTACCCCCTCATGGGTCCTCCTCGTCCCAATCCTAACATACTGAGGCAATCCTGCCTCACGACAGCCATTCAGAACGCTTATAATATTTTCAAAGGATATATAAGCCCCTCTCACCCACCTCCATGCCTGTGTTTTTTGCTGTCAGACGTCGGTCGGAAAGCTGGTGTGCTCCGTGTTTCCTGCTTGCCGGTTCCTGAGTTTAAAGGGCTGGGTTTGTGGTGCCGTGAGATTTTTTGTGTTTGTTTTACTTCTTTTGCTGCGCACGGCCGCACTGGTGTTCCGGTCGGCCATGTTCCTGCTCCTTGGCCAGAACCTGCTCCCCGCGCATGTGCTGGTCTGGGGCGGGAGCTTTCTCTTGCGTTCTGGCCTCGGGTCGTTATGGTGCTGGGGTCTTCTAGCGGCATCCGGCTACCTCGGCCATATTGTTTGTTCTGTGGCTGTGGGGGAGACTGCAGAGCTGTCCCTTTTTCTTTCCCAGGTCTCGTGTTGCTATGACTTGGTTGTTTGGGGACAGTTTTTTAGGGGTGTTTTGCTGGGAACTTCCTGGTGTGTGCTGTGGCTTCCTGATACTGCTGCATGTGGGCAAGGGTGTTGAGGTTTCCACTCCAGTGCCTGCAAGATCTTTGTTTATCCGTCATCATGTTTCGGGAGCTGCAGGTGGTTGACCTGTTGCAGATTTCCAGGTCTAGCCTGTGAGATTTGGTTCATTCTGTTGTGATGCCTTCCTATGTGGGCTGCGCTGCTTGAGCCTTCTGCTTCCTCCTCTCCGGAGGTTGGGAGTACGTGGTCATTTTCCCTGCTGGGGGGAATGTCCAGTGAAAGTTTTTTTTTCGTCATGTTGGTCCATTTCGTGAAGTTCTTGGCTTTACGCCTGCTTCATTGTCTGCAGAGGGGTGACTCCCTGTATTGTTCCTCAATGGTGCATGACCTGCCTTTCCATTATGTCGTCTAGGAGGTTCTGGCTGTTGCATGGTTTGAGGTCGACATGCGGAGGATTCCTCAATTTCTGGGGAATCGGTATCACCTGATGGTGTTTGATACTCATTCTCCTCTGGTTCATGGGGTCTGTCTATTTTGACCTCCATGTCTTTTTCCTCATCTTTGTCTTTGGAGGAGTCTGCTCTCATGCATCCTTCTGCTGCTTCTCGTTTTGGGGTTTGTGCTTGCATTTCCTCAGCCTCTGCTTTGCAGGTCAATTCTAGGGGTTTGGGTATCTGTTTGTCTGTCTTCTGGCTCGGGGGGATCTCACTCCTATCTTGGCGCAGTTGGTGGTCTTGGCTCATTTTCTGTCTGCTGTGTTTTGTTGCCCTGAGGGTCCTCTCCTCGGCAGCTGGGGCAGCGGTGGCTGGTAGGAGGTCTATCTGGACCATGCTTTGGTACCTTGATGGTGCGCAGACACCTTGGTCCGTTACCTGCTTTTTGTGGTTCTCAGGCTTTTTGGCTTACTCCAAAGGCAGTCTGTGCGGAGGGGATTGTCTTTTTTCCCTCTTCTGGAGTTTCCGGATTCTCTGTCTTCTTCTCGGCCCTTTCATGGTCTGGCCCGTGGTCGGGGGGCTGCGTTCCATTTGGTTCCCGGCCTCTGCAGCGCTAGCTGCTGCCCCTGGGTGTTGGTCAGATATTGTTATGCCCAGGAGGAGTCACCGTGGCCTGGTGGTTCCGGTTGCGGTCTCTTCCTCAAAGGGTTATGTGTTCAACTCCTGGTGTTTCACTGGTTGTGAGTTCCCTGTCTAAATTGTTGTCGATGTTGCAATTTTGGGGATCGGCTCGGTTGTTCCTGGATCGTTGGTTCAGTCTAATTTCCGCCTGGTGGGTCTTGTCGGTAATCGATCTTGGTTACCTGATTCCGTTCCGTGGCCGTCCCCCTTTTGGACTGTTTTCAAGGTTCCCCGTTGTCCCTTGGTCCGTGATGCGCTCTGCCATCTTCTCTGGCGTTGACCTGTTTTTGTCCTGGGGCACTGTTGTGTTGGTTCTGGTGACGGAGCGGGGCCTGGGGTTCTCTTTCTCTCTGTTCCTGGCACCGGTACCCGATGGTTCCTTCCACTCGGTTTCTGAATCCCCGGGCTTTGTACAGTTTGGTGCGGCTGGGTCATTTTTGGATGATCCCCTTGCTGTCCATCGTTCCCCTCATCCTGGTGGGCAATTGTTTGGCTTCCCTGGGTTTGGAAGTCTCCTGTTTTCACAATCCCGACTATCCGGCAGGTCAGTGGTTCCTGCGGGTTGCGGTGGACGGGTTCCATTACCAGTTTCAGGTGTTACCTTTCAGCTTCTCTACTGCTCCCCGGGTTTTTCAGCGGTGTTGGCTCCTGCTTTGGGGTTTTTGCTGAGTCTGGGTTTCCCTGTGTATCCTTATGTTGCTTTTGTCTGGTTTCTGCTTCCACCCTCCTTGTGGCTCTTCTGGCGGTGGTGGCATTGATGGCCTTGTTCCAGGATCTGGGGTTAATGTTGGATCTGGCCTTTTCTCATCTGGTTCCTGTTCTGGGACTTCAGTTTCTTGGAGGCGAGTCAGACGCTTTGCAGGGGGCTGTTTTCTCTGTTTTCTCCCTTCGGCTCGGTTCTCTGCCCTGTTGACTCTTCTGCGGGTCCTGCTGGGTCACCCTTCTGCCCCTGCTCGGGGTTGGTTACAGGTCCGGGGGTTGGTGGCTGCCTCCATGGCTGTGGTTCCTTGAGCTCGCCTGCCCCTCAGATCCTTGGTGATTCTTCTGTTGGCTCGTTGGGACCCTTCCCATACAGGTTGCGTGGCTCTGGTTCCTCGCTCCCCTGTTCTGGTTCCTACTTTGGTATGGTGGCTTTGCTCTCCCACCCTGGTGTGGGGGTGCGTTTTTTGCTTCCTTCTCTCCTCTTGTTGACCTTGGATGCCTGTCCTTGGGGGGCCACGTTGAGGTCCTTGGTGGCTGACAAATCTGTTGGTTCATCCAGACAATCAGGTGGCTTGTTGTTACTTTTGCCTCCTTGGGGGATCCAGGTGCGTGTCTCTGTACCTGCTGCCTTCCGTGATTTGTGTCTGGGTGAAATCTCATCTGTTGGCATTGAGGGCTGTTTCCGTTCAGATGCTTCTGAATTTCGTAAGGACGACTTAGGCCGTTTCCTCCCGCCCTGAGTTTTGTGCCGTCTGTCTGTTCCTGGACCTTTGTCTTCAGATCGGGACTCTCTGGATCAGTCTTTTTGCTTACCCTCACGACGCTCTTCTCCCCGGTTTTGTTCCGAGGTGGTCTGTCCTCAGGCTTGCTCTCTCATTTCCTTGGCCTTCGGGCTTTCTGTGTGCCTTCCTTCCTATTTTCCTCTTCCCAGGGCTGCTGCAGAGGATTTGGGGGGGGGGGGGTGAAGGTGTCTGTGCAGTTGGTTGCTCTTTTTTGAGCTCGCTGCCTTTGGTTTCCGCTCCTCCCGCTGCTGGAGGGGGGCGGGTTTGGCCAGCTTCCCTTGACTCTGACTCCGCTTCTGTGTCCGCATCTGTCTTTGCCCTATCTTGGTCGCCTACATCTGTCGGCCTTGCTCTTGAGCGGCTGTCGTTGGCGTCTTTGGGCTGTTCTTCTGTGGTGTCTGTGACATTCCGTTGTCGTGTCGGCCTTCAACACTTAAGGACTGTGGTGCTCTTCTCTTGGTCTGGATCCATGGTTGGTGGTCCGGCTTCTCTTCTTGTCTTTCTCAGAGAAGGGTTTTTGATGGACCTTTCCCCTTCCGCCTTGTCTGCTCGTTGGGCTGTGGTTCAGGCTTGTCGGGGTCAATCAATCAATCAATCAAGAAAGCTTTATTCGATTTTGAGATTTAAAATCATAAAAGCGTACATCAAAATATTCATACATATATATACAGGTAAAAAGTCTAAAAATGATTTGTTTATACATAGTCAAAGTCAATCGGTATAGTCCCCTGTTACTGAAAAAGTTTATCGAATTACAAAAGAATCAAATTAAGATTAGTACATTGAGCTCCGAAACTTAACAGCCAGCTTTAAAAAACTCGTTAATGCGATAATAGTACATTCATTGTCCAGCTGTAATAACCTAATCATAGCCAGTCTACAAGTACGTATTCCCCAGGACTTTAAAAGTGGTTTCAGAAATGCCCCCCTGGGCAACTGATAAAATTTACAAAAAAGGACACAATGAATATTGGATTGGGCAGAGGTATCATCACAAGGGCAAGGTGGGAGTTCATCTGACCAAGAGTTGCCGAGAGGGAAAGCAATCATACGATAAAAATTTCCAAATCTAAGGCGAGTGAGAAGCATTCGGGCATAACAAGAAGGCTGAGTTAGTAAGTAGTTTTGGAGGCCTTCTTGCATGGTTATTTTTTGGTAGTTGAGAACTGTATTTTTTATTTTTTCCAAATTCCATCTTTTGGTTATAAGATGGTTTAAAGCCAGCTCTCTTAAGGTCTTCCTAGAGACCAATTCCATGGTAGAAGGCTTCATAAAAAACTCAGGGTGGCCAAGGTCAATCATCATATTTTTTACATATGTGAGCCATTTTATGTTGGTTAGTCCGTCGAGGTTGAGACAGTCAGTAATCAAGTCTCTGTTAAGTTTGGTCTCCGGAGTAACCCAAATCTTATGCCACAAGAGTATAGGCGCAATTTTAATGATATCTAGAAAATACAGCAGACCCAATTCAATGTGTATAAAATAAGTCGATGTAGATTTTGAAACTCCTAATAAGTAGCACAAAAATTGATTTTCAGTTTTTTGTAATAGTTGTGCATTTTCAATACCCCAGAGACCGGCTCCATAGGTGGCAGTGGAAATGCATTTAGCCTTGTAAAGAACGATCAGCTCTTTCACTGGTCTGCCACCTAATTTAGCTGAGAACTGTTTTAGCACGCCAATAGCTCGGGTGAGGGCCAAATTTCTAGCATTTATCGCTGTATGCCAATTTCCCCTCCTGTCAAAATGTATTCCTAGGTAGGAGAAATTGTCCGTGGTCTCGATTCTGCTGTTATCTAAAAAGATTGGGCAAGGCAATTTCTTTGTTCCCGGACCACAAGCCATCGTGTATGTTTTTGCAATATTAATTTTTAACCCTCGTTCATTCATATAAGTTGCAAACTTCAAGACAGCCCTCTGAAGGCCTATCTTGTTCCGAGACATAATGGCGGCATCATCAGCATAAAGGAGTATTGGGGTCGGAGCTCCTAGAATTTTTGGGTAATCATGCTGTGATTCTATTAAGTATTGGGCAATAGAGTTTATGTATAGGGTAAAAAGAAGGGGGGCTAAAATGCACCCCTGTCGTACCCCTCTCTTAATAGGAAAATTATCAGAACACTCGCCTTTGTTTCTGTAACGGACTCTAGCACCTGCATCACGATACAGAGTTCTTATAAATACTAGAATGTTAAAATCTAAGCCCATTTCAGATAATATGGACCATAGTATCTCATGGTTCACGCAATCAAATGCGGAACTCAGGTCCACAAATGTAACAAAAAGATTTCCCTTTTTTGCCTGCGTATATTTTGATAAAACTAAGGCCAAGTTTAAACTCTGTTCTATGGTCCCTTTTCCTGGACTGAAACCATACTGTAAGTGGGATAATACATTATTTTCCTCTGCCCAAAGTTGAATTCTATTTAAAATTGCCCTTGCTGCTACCTTCATTAAGGCATCTAAAAGTGAAATTGGGCGGTAGCAGGTTGGGACATTTCTGTCTCCTTTTTTAAAAATAGGGACGACTATAGCTTCAGACCAGGATGGTGGGAGCCCATGTCGATTAAAATTATTTAAAACATTCGTTAACAGGGGAGCCCAAAGATCAGTTTCTGCCTTGTAGACATCCATCGGGACGACCGTCAGGGCCGGGGGCTTTACCTGAAGGACTGTCTTTAATTGCTTTAGTAATCTCCATGCAGTTGAAGGAAATCCCTATTGGGAATATAATCGGTAGAATTGTGAGTGGTTGAATAATAACCCCGTCAATCAGGGGGTAACCGTAATTAAGGTTTTCTAATTTGTCATATAAGTTTTTAAAGTGATTTACCCAAATTTCCCCGTTTATAGCCATGTCTATAACATCTGTCTGGTTTTGCTGTAAATAGGGAGCGTTGACCGCTTTCCAGAAAGCTGTATTGTCCCTGGATTTAGACGCTTCAATTAAGGCCGACCAAGCCTCTTTCTTTAAAGTCTGTTTCCTGGTTTTTATGGCCAAATAGTACAGTTTTCTGGCTTTGCTAATCTCAGCAGGTGATTTGATGATTTCATGCAGGGCCCTTTTTAGGTTTTGAAGTGCTTTAGTGCAGTTTTTATCAAACCAACCATGGCCAATTTTAGTGTTAGGTTGACGCTCTCTAGTTAATAATTTTTTTAGTTCAGATTGGATTTTTAAGAAGGGAGTCAAAAGTACTGATGACTCCTCTGTTTCTGTTAGACAGGCAAGTATATCGGGTAGACTAGTTCCCATTAAGGTATGTAAAAGAACGACAGGGTCAACCCTGTCCCATTTTATAGAATAGCCATTTTTTGTGGCTAGATTTATATTGGGATGGTATTTAGGTGTATCTACAGGGATCTCCTGAGTCGTTCTAATTTTAAGATTGAAAGCAATTGGGTAGTGATTACTAAAGAAAACATTGAGTGTTTCCCAGGCGATAACCAATCCTTCATTGGGTGGAGATATAAGGGTAAAATCAATGGTCGAATTGCATCCCCGCCCGTGAAAAGTTGGTTTAAAAGGGGTATTTGGGATGCAAAGTTCGTTAATAAAAGACAGGTTAAAATGGAAAAGCATGTAATTAAGAGTATCGCCCAGTTTTGAATGAACAAAATGTGTAGGGTTGTCGTCCTTATGTTTACCAAGGCCGCAAATGCCATTGGAAACATGTGGGCAAATAGTACAATTAAAGTCGCCCAACCAGATCAACACCGACTCATCCTTTTTCTGGGCCTTAGTAGCATTGACACTCGACATAAGATTATCGATCTGGCTTTCTAGATTGCTACTGGGGATATTATTATAAAAATTTATGAGGGTTAGAAATCTTTCCCGCCCCCAACTAACATTTAATATCTGGTAATACTCAGTAAATGTATGTCTCAATACCTTTATGCCCTGCGTTATTAAAACATATATGCTCAAACCTCCTTTATTTCTCCCCTGAGAGGTTATTTGTGCAGGAGCATGGAAGGTCTGGTATCCTGGGATGTGGAGTTCGTCTATAGCCCACGTTTCCTGGAGGCAGATAAAGCTATAGCATGTAACTATATCTAGCCACGGTTGGTGTGATATTTTGTTAGAAAGGCCTGCAACGTTCCATGAGATGATGTTATCAGCATCCCCTATTTCCCTCATAAAAGGAGCATTTTTATTTTTAGCTCTAATTTTTAAAGTTTGGGGGAGAGGGGGACTGAAAAGTGTTGGACAGTCACAATTAGAAATAGTCGCAGGGTATAATTTGTCACCACTGGCTTGTGGCTGATCAATGAATGCCACACAATTTAGGATTCCCGTATTACGAGTATTAACAATATCCGTTCCAGGGTAAGAGGTGGCAGCATGGGTATTAACAGTCGAAGTGGGAGCTCCACGTGGGTCAAACTCCAGGCTAGGTTCTATCTGTCAATCAGGGTCTTCTAGATCTGTAAGTGCCTCAAAACGGTTTGTGACTGGTATAGGCCAGGTTGAGTACTGAGGTAAGCTGTGTATGTGCTGGTGTTGGTAAAGAAAAGGCCTGTCTGGAAAGGGTGAAAAAGAAGGAGAAACATTCCAGCGACTAGGGTTTCTAGGGTGTTGAATCAGAGGAACAGTATTAATAGGTCTTGGATATTGGGGCGCTGCAACTGTTCTTGTATATCTAGGCGGCCTACGGATAAAACTGTTACCTTGAAGAGTGAGAAGGGATTGAGGATAGAAATAACTCAAAACACGTGTAGATATTCCTTCCACTCCTCTTTCTAGAAACCAATCCGCTATGTAAGTGACTACTTTCTGATCTTTAAAATTTATAGTCACAATGTCACCTTCTATATCTTTGGGCCTACACCCAAGCCAGGTCAGCCTTCGCACAAATAGAATCTCACCATTGAGATCTGAGGGCAGAGGTCTGTTCTTGCTTAACCAGTATATTACTTTGTTTTTAAGTTCCACAAACCCCTCCTTCTTTCCTGGACTTAATTTTGGCACACCCGTAAGTATAATAACATATGGGGCAGATTCGGGTGGTAAGTCAATATATTCGTCCATTCTATCAGAAAACTGTCGTGAGTTTGGCTCCCCGGAGGTTCTGGTCTTTTTTCCTTCTAGTGTGTTTTGCGGGACTACTTTTTCCCTCTCTTCTAAGGAAGTGGGCGCAATTTCGGAGACAGCTAAGATGGCTGGAGGCTGAATGTTTGTATCATTAGACAGTGATGCATCTCTTCCAAGAGTCATAACTGGTTGTTTCCTGTGGTCAACAGTTGTTTGAAAAATAACCAGATCCTTCAGTAAGGAACCATTTGAGGAAGTTACAGCTGTTAAAGTGTCTAGTTGCTCAGCTAGCCTTTTTGTTCTCTCAAAGAGAGGTAGAAGAAGTGACTTCACGAGTTGTTCGAGTCTCTGGAATAGACAGTCATTGGGGTCACGGGCAAAAGGTAGCGTAGTATCTTTGCATTTTGAAGAGCTGGGGGATAACCTCGGCGCTTTAGAGCAGCTACCTGTTGTTCCTGCGCCGCCCCTCTTTCTTTTCAGAGTTGCCACAAGTCTGGGTTGTTTAGAGGAATTCATTTTCCTAATAGGCCTTGGTTTTATTTTAGGAGG
Organism: Triturus cristatus; assembly: GCF_964204655.1. Taxonomy (NCBI): domain Eukaryota; kingdom Metazoa; phylum Chordata; class Amphibia; order Caudata; family Salamandridae; genus Triturus; species Triturus cristatus. Next base: position 1,459,285,894 of record NC_140589.1, on the reverse strand, counting down.
CGTATTCGGTAGAACCCCTTCCATAGCGAGGTGTGGGGAAGTCTTCGCACCTGTGTTAATGATGATTAAGTCCCTCTGAGAATCTGTTGTCAGCGGCAGATCCTGAAGAAGTAGCGGAATGCCCGGGTCACTAGTTGAAGCAGAAGTATTTACCAGATTGTGTGTTACAGGTGAAGGAGACGGAATCAACTGAATAGAACCCAGAGAGGAACGTTTATCAGAGAGTAGACCATGGGACAGACGACGTTCCGTGTCCGCTATTTCGTTGTCCAACTTAGAAACAGCTTTGGCCAGAAAGTGATCAAGGGTCCCTTTCCGTGGGCCTCCCACTAATGTAATCTTGCCTTTAGATGGCTGTATAGGTGGTGTTACAGGCATACTTTGAATGTGGGCACAAGCAGTGGAGAGATACAAATATACGCGTACTGTAATCACAAGGATTACAAGGTTCGAAATATAGTGTTTACCGCACAATACGTGACAAGGCTTTTAATATATCTTACTTGCGAAAGCCAAAAGGGATGGCCCAGCCCGGCCTCTTCCGGCCCCGGACGGCCACAGACGGCCACAGACGGCCACAGACGGTCCCGCCCTTGTCCCGGGCTTCTCCCGGCGCTGCCCGCGCGCGGTCCCGCGACGCGGGAGCAGCGCCGCGATTTTAAGCGCCTCCTGGCGCGCTACGCTCGGTCACGTGGTTCGTGACCGCTAAGGCACCTGGGTCTTGTGGTCCGGTCTCCCCACTGCGGCCGCGTAAGATGGAGATGCGGCAGCGGGAGACCGGAACGGCTTCAGGCAACTGGGAGCAGTGGCAGACAGCGGGATCCACGGGTCTTCCTCGAGGCCAAGAATTTCTGCTTGCCAGGTAGGTGAGCACGGAAACAGGTCGGGGTCTCAGGCCTCTTTGGAGGTTGTTGCTCCTTGGGTGAGTCAGATTCTGTGTTGTTTTCGGCTTCCGCATCTGATCTCTCCTGTGATTGGGCCTCCTTGGGTTTGCCTACTGTTTTGCGGGGTCTGCAGTTGCACCCTTTTGTGCCTTTTTTGGAGGCTGTTTGTTGGGGTTGTCTGCAACTGTGGCTTTTTTGTTGTCCGTCTCCTCTTCGCGGCGGTTGAGTGCTTTGCTTCTCTCCTTCCCTTATTTGCAGTTTCTGCTGGATGGGGTTGTTTTGTGGCTGGGCCAGGTTATTTTCCCTGAGCTTCCTCAAGGTTCCATTTGCTGCTGGAGGTGATTCTTTCCTATTTTGCCTGGGGTTGGGGATTCCTTTATTCCTTCATCCTTGGTTGTTCGCACCCTTCGTTTTTTCTTCCTCTGTACCTTGGGGTTTCATCTTTCACCTGCCCTGTTTTTCTCATGTGGGGGTGTGGCTCAGAGATGGTTGGATTCTCCTTCCACCTTCACTCGCTATGTGCGTTTGGCGGTCTGCCTATCCTGTGGGTCTGCCTCCTCAGTCTCTGGTGTTGGGTCGTTCGACACGTTCTGTGTACGCTTCCTGGGCTGAGTGTTTTGTGGAGCAGCCACTTAGCTGTCCCTTCACATATTTGTTCGGCATGATCTTGTTGCTGTTTTCCTTGCCTCTGTGGCCCGTTTTGCTGTTGGCCTTTTGCACGCTGCTGTTCCTTAATCCTTTGTTTGATTAAGTTTTGAACTTTTCCAAGGATCCCTGGTGTCCAGCGTTTTTTCTTCTGGGGTCTCTGCTTGTGAGTTCCTCACTATGTTAGGACTGGGACGGGGAGGACCCATGAGGGGGTAATGTCTTGTTACTTACCGGTAAGCTTCATTACCCTGATTAGGGTCCTCCTCGTCCCAGTCATGTTCCCTTTCCCCCTCCCGCTGTGTTTGGGTTAGGACTTGTTGATAACAGGCATGGCGGTGGGTGGGAGAGGCTTATATATCCTTTGAAAATATTATAAGCGTTCCGATTGGCTGTTGGGAGGCAGGATTGCCTCACTATGTTACGACTGAGACGAGGAGGACCCTAATCCGGGTAATTAAGATTAATGATAAGTAACAAGACATACCCTTACCATAGTGGACAAAGCTGTAAGTCTTTCCATGGCGTCGATGTACCATATCCTATGTTTGATCACCATATGGAATTTAGCGGGGATGGTGGACTTTGAAGATGTCCATTGGTGGGCAATAATTGTTGCTGCTGGATCCAGGGTATCCACTGTTAGAGCTTGGTGAATCAGCACAAATTGCCCACAACAGGTCCATCAACCATTGTAGATGCACGTACAGCTGGTGCTTGTGTCACAAGGCCTGCATTATGGCCGGAGCAAACCAGTTGTGGTGCATGATGTGCAGTCACAATTTGCCTGTACATGCAAAGGCACTCGGAAACTGGTATTTTTAAACAGAGAGAGATCCCTTGTCGGCAGCCAAGGGAGTGGGGTACTACCAGTACAAAAAACAAATTATCCCTTGATTTACTCAATCAACAAGAACACCCTATCATTAGTGGAATTCTTGATTCATATAATGCACATAGATAAACTTTTTTGTTTTTTTAAAAAAGATCTCACTCAATAACCCTAACACACTCAAGCAATGATACCACTATAACATACAGTACAAAAAGGGTCCATTTATTTCTTTAGTACAAATGAATATTATTAAAAACACAATTTATATAGTAAAACACCTAAAATACAACACAATGCATCAGTTCAACATAATTAAAAACAATACAATTCATCAGAAACAGAAATGCGTCTTCTGTACATTATCTCGAGGACAAGTTGGACCTGTTGATACAAAATAGAGTATATGTATCCAGGCTAATCTTGGTAAAATTATTCCTAGGGAATTGTTGAGCTAAAAGACAAAGTGTACTGTCTATCATTGTTCTTTTCCCTATTTTTTAGGGTTCTCTGTGGTAAAAGTGTCATAAGATGTTATTTTATGTCCTGATCTGATGAATTGTACTGTTTTTAATTATGTTGAACTGATGCATTGTGTTGTATTTTAGGTGTTTTACTATATAAATGGCGTTTTTAATAATATTCATATGTACTAAAGAAATAAATTGACCCTTTTTGTACTGTATGTTATAGTGGAATCATTGCTTGAGTGTGTTAGGGTTAATGAGTGAGATCTTTAAAAAAATTAAAAAAGTGTATCCATGTGCTTTATATGAATCAAGAATTCCACTTATGATAGGGTGTTCTTGTTGATTGAGTAAATCAAGGGATAATTTGTTTTTTATTTTGTATGAGAGGCCATCATTACTAGCCACTACTGGAGGCCAATGGCAGCTGCCGCTACGCCTCTGATTGGGTTCTGCTCAACTGTGTTCCCTTGCTTAGGCTCAGCTCTTCATCTGTTATCCTGGATCTCCAGTCGAGATTGTCTTCAAGCCAGATGCAGAGAATATCTTCCGAGACGTTTTGTATTTGCATTGCTTCTTGAAATTCCTTCTGCAGCATCACCTCAAGCGACTTTCTTTACATCCTTAGAAGTATTCCACCTCTCCCCGCACTGCCTTCAGAGGCCCAGGTTACTGATAGCTAGGAAGAGTTAGATATTGCTTGTTTGGATAGTGGGACTCCTGCTGGGGCCCTTTACTGTTCCCTGCATCAATTCACTGGAATTCTGTCATGTCCTCAAAGTTGTGCAATAACAACTGTCTCTTAGGCCTCTGCTGTGTTATATAATCAGATGCTGTGTGAGCCTTTGTTTCTGATCGGTGTCTCAAGTTGTGGAGCATTAACAACTGCTACAAGACATCAGACCAGTTGCTTGACGATTATATTGGTTCTACTAAGATAAGTGTACTGTTCAATACATACGTTGATGTGTACTGTTATTTGCTAAAGTAAATCTAGTCTATGTTTCATTCCTGTAGAACGTTAAAATTCATATGTAAATGGAAACACATTTATTTTAAGTTGATGTAAGAGCAAACAGTAATAGTGGTCTTGCTTTCTACTTATTATTTAAAAAAGCCACCACACATGACAGACTGCAGAAAATTACAGAGACCCTCTATCTGATGTGACAAGCTCTGAGTCCACCACCCCGCATCTCTTGTGTGCATCTCCCTCTTTGCAGTCAGTGGTAGGCGCAGTCTTGGATGTGTGTTTGGCATTGTCGATGGGGAAAAAGACTGGTGGGTTTCACGTCATTCCTGTAGCAAAATTCGGATCGGTTTATTAAGATCCATTCTGCAAGTTTCTGCCATACTTTCTTGCCCGAAGCATCATGGGCATTCCTCAGGACCCTCACTGCCCGTCTATCTTTCGAGTGCCCTAATAATGCATGTATCGTATAACGATACTTAAGGAAACGAAAATTACCCGATTGTATGTCTATATTAGGTATGAGAACAATTCCAAATCTGAACTTCTACTAATCCTCGAGGTCTGGATGCAGAGCCTGAAAGGATGTATTGCTACTGTATTACCATCACCGGTGATCCCCTCCTCTGTGCATACCATAGTCCTTCTGCCACTGCTCCAGACAGATTGCTTTGTCCCTGTAGCTAGTAGCTACATGGGTAATCCTTCTGTGCTCAGTGTGTGCAGACTTTGATATTTTATCTGTGCCTGGAAGACACTGGGCACCTGATAACGCTGACTATAATAGAACAGGGTCAGATTAGTATAGAGGTACACCACTTGGTCCAGAAAGGGGTATCCATGTACTGTTTTCAGGATATCCAGATAATATATACATTAAACAAATCTAAATGGACAACTAGAGTCAGTAGTTATCCTGAAAACCATGAATGGATCCATTCCTCTTGGACCTATGTTGGACACCCCTGGACTAGTAGGCGACAAAAAGCCACATCTGCTGAAATGTATAAAATTTTCTGCAGAACCGAAATTTCAAAGTTATGTCTCTTAGGTGGAGTTTCATTTCTGAAAAAAATAGTTTATTTTACAGAATGTAATGCCTCACACGACCAACTGAAGACCCTACCATTAGATGCCGCAGGTAGCAATAACAGGTTAATCATGGCAACACATATAAATAAGCTTACTGCAACAGTGTCCAGTTTTATCAGAAAACAATGCCCAGATATGGTATAGCTCATGTTGAAACATGTCTCAAGCTGATTGTGTTCCTATTCAGAAAATGCTTGGCTTTGCACTTCAGGACGGACCGTCCCTTTCGCGTGGGGACAAGATTAATTTGCGTATGTTCGGTCTAACTGTGTACTGGCACAGATAGGGCTGGCTTTAGGGCGGTGCGAATGGTGCGGCCACACTGGGTGCTGACCTCGGGGCGGCGCTGTGTTTAGCAATAGCTAATGATTTAAAAGCACCTGCTGCAGAGTTCCTTGTGCATCCAGCTTTCAGGCTGCAATAAAAATGTCAAGATAACGCTTGTGATTAATGTTCCTGCTAGACAGAGAGATAGGAGGTTTGTCTAGTGGTAATTTTGACTCACCATAAAGTAGCGCAGAGGGTTAATATGCCTGCTGCAAAGAACAGAATTGTATTTTGTGTGGATAGCTGTGTGGATTAGTAAGGCCACCCTTTACCAGCACTTTACAACAAATTAATTGTATGTGACAGAGGGGCAATGGAGAGATGAGGGGCACTTTTGCTGGGTGATAGTGTGGGAATCCGTGAAGGAGGTCATGGGGTGGGTGGGGCACCATAAAAGATTGTCGCACCAGGTGCCACCAGCGCTAAAGCCCTTGGCACAGATGAGCAAAACAACGAGGGGATGCAATGCAGCTGGAGGAATTACTAGTGGTTCTGATGGGCTCCAGCATTTCCATTCCTTACTTCCAGGGGTATATCCAGATGTGTATCCCAAGCTCAGAATGCCACAGGACTGAAGGTCCACCTCGTTAATGAAGCCCAACAACGCTAAAACATAGCTAGAGTTTGTTTTTCTGTTCGCAGTAGACATGTCTTTTAGATTGTGTCTTTTAGATTGGGCTACACGTCACTTCTCGAAAAGACAGATTTGTATACCAATGGTTTCTTCTCTACAGTGACACCGGGGAGGTAAAAATGATGGCCGCATCATGACGTGGTTCGACAGATTCAATATCTCAAGCATTTCCATTCAATACCTCCTTATGTCTAAATATCATGGGTGATGCTGTTTGCTTATGAGAGCATTGATTTATCTGGCATACTCCATTGTAAGGCAACACAGTCACATAGCAACACAATCTACTACATTCACGTCACAAATACAAAAGTTACTTTTAATCAGTTAGACAAAATATAGAGAATTATAGATGAGTAGCAGTGAATATGGGGATACCTTTCACTGAGGGGATCTGACTGACATCAAATAGACAAGAGCGATGCTCAAACTGTCTATGATGTCACTCAGAATCCCAAGGTAAGAACATCCCCGTTTTTCACTTTTTACATATCTATAATCTTATGTTATGTTTGGCTCCCAAAATCATCTGCTCCTCCTGCCAACTGATTTGGTGAGACAGAGGAGTATTAAGGGAGACTTCCTAACTGAAATGTAAAAAAAAATACCTGGCCTCCTCCCACCCACCACTGCCACCCTGTGTGCCCCAGCCCTACCGGAGCTGTGCTTTCTCCCGTCCTTTCTAGAGGAAAGCCAGCGCTGCATGGCCAGGCTGTAAGACAGTCCTGTCAGCAGGGCCGGCTCTAGTGCGGTGCGATCGGTGCCACTGCACCGGGCGCTGACTTGGGGTGGGGGCGCCCTGTTTGCAAGCATATTTTTAGCCATCATCAAAACGTCGAGATTACTCCAGTGAATAATGTTCCTGCTGGAGAGAAATCGTAGGTTTGTCTAAAGGAAGTTTTAACTCATCGTATGGTAGTGCAGTGGGTTAATGTGCCTATTGCAAAGAATGTGTACCGTGCAAATCACAAAGTACATATAATGTAAATAGGTCAGTGGGTTACTGCTTGTGTCCCAGGCATCCCATGTTACTTTGTTACAGTTTATAAGTTAAAATCCTAATATAGCATAGTGAGCTATTAACTGTCATCAAGGAACTGCATGCAAACTACAAGATATGTATTAGCGCTATATGTCTTTTTGCCCTGTCTTTCATTATCCTAAACTTGCAAAAAGGGTTCATTTGGGTAGAAGCAATCCATTTTTTATTATTAAAGAAAAACACTAACAATAAAGTTATGTTTTAAATTGTGTTTTCCAGACCAAGGACTCAAACTAAACTGCCTACCAGTATAGATGACATTTGACTCCTACACCTAGTAGTCTTCTGTCTTATGTACCATTTCCTATACACTACACATGTATGATTGTCTCTGTGCCAATGTGTGTGTGATTTAAAGTGCTCTGACACCCTACACTGGTATGAGTAGCGCTATCAAACTAAATCAGTCTGAGAGAGCGTGGTTATAGAGACTTGGGTAGCACTGTTAAATGGTGGTAGAGAGGGAATCCGTGGTAGATGTGGTTATTGGGGGGCACTAACAAACATTGTCGCCCCGGGCGCCACCTGTGCTAAAGCCCGCCCTGCCTGTCAGGGCAGCCTGGAACTCTATCATGACGTGGCAACAGTGAAAGACAGCTTTTGTTTCCCCCGTTGCAACATGATTTCAGCAAATAACCAGATTTAGATTCTCGTATTCGCAATAGCGCTAGCATCGTACATAATAAACACAATATCGTGCGTACCTTGTGTGTAGTTTGTCACAACAGCATTTGCTGATATGTTTTATAATGAAAAATATTGGGGAATATTTTGACACATTACTGTGTATGATTCATGGTCTTGTAGGCAGTACTAACATACAGGTCATATACATGAGTATTACTGCTCATGTATATGACCACATACAAACAGTCCAAAAGCAGTGATTTCAGGGTCAAAAGATAAAACAAGGGATTCAGACGTAGGATACGAACAATTTAAACACAAAACCTTTCTCGCAGCGAGGGTGAAGGTAGCTGGGTCACAAGGCAACGCAGGAAGGAAAACACCAAACACAGCTTTTAGTTTTAAATGGAAGGCTGCTGATTGTTTTCACAGAGCTAACAAAAAGCTTAGAGTGCAGCAATAATCAATACAAAAAAGAACTCTCCCTCAGCCAATGTTTTATTTTTTATTTTGGGAAAGGCATTACAATTACGAAATGGGGCTTTTAAAAATGTGCATATTCTTACAATTTCACAGTAGGCATGCCCCTTAGAGCGGTCAAATGATGCAACCCATTCTTCACACTTTGACGCCCTGTAATGCAAGGATGGTCATAATTAGGTGGCAGTTGCTGTAGAGTCCTGACTGCTGCTGTCACTGTGTGTGGGTGGAAGAGGCGGCAGTGAAAACTGGTCGACAGAATATTTCCCCTTAACCCAGCTGCAGTAAGTAAAGTCCATTGATGACGCAGCTCCAATGTCTCCCTAAAACAGAAAACATGACAACAGTTAGGAAACATAAAAAAACAGCTTATTAGAGCAGGAGCAACCAGCAGCTGCAAAGCGAAAAACAACTGTGCTCATTAATGTACTGCTAGTGGCTTGAACCCGTTGTGAAATGTTCCAATACAGATGTGTTCATACTACCGGTAATCAGATCCCTATGAGCTAGCAATTAGGGTTGGAAAGATCCGAACTACCTATCAAAAGGTTACCCTCAAAAGCAAGAGCGTTTCCATAGCACGGGGTTCAGTCAATGTTACGTTCAACAGCTGCCCTGATGACAAGCCTCGCAGGCTTGTCTACAAGTAATAATACGCAGTATTGGCTCATTACATTTCTTACTTCTTTTGGTTTACATAAACGAGCTGGAAATGTGCATATCACTTTGTGATTGTGTAGAGCAACCCTTTTTGAGCCACTCAGCAGGTCTCCTGAATTTACGGGTTTGACTCATTCTATTGTTTCCCAAGTCTACATCAATCGGAACTATTTTGCATGTAAGTGTGCTCAGGGTTGTGGGGTTACCTTATCTGTACACGAAAGAAAAACACCAAAATAACAACAACAGCAAAAAACAATAATAATCTACCTCTTATTAAAGTGCCTCTACTCTGCCCTGCCCAAATTGCTCCTAGGAGTTTCACTATGGGAACAAAGCAGGTATACTTATACATATAATCAGTAGCGTCATGACTCCCCCCCCCCTCCCCCTTCCCCCCTTGAGCGGAGGAAGAAGATAATGCTCCTGTGCCCACAGAGCACTTTGAGGCGCACTGAGTGGAGCTTGTCACTATGGCAGAAAGCGCCTGCTCGGTTCACTTGTTACAATGTTTGCGCTTTATGGGGGTTGTAGTAAATGGTTAATTTGTAAAAAATATAATTGTGCCGGGGCTCTGGTCAGGAGGCGGCTTGCACCAGCCCATTTCTCCTGTTAGTGCCACCTAAAACAGAACCAACTACTAACCATGAAAGTGGGGAGAGGATGTGGCATAATGGCCAGAGCTGCAGACTTCGAAGCTGGGGAACCAGGTTCGAGTCTCGGCGTCAGCTCAACATCCTTTGATTCTGGGCAAATCACGTAATCTCCCTGTAAATGAATGTGTCCTTAACTGGTGCTCATGGAAAGCGCCGGTGTTGATGATTAAGTGCAGCAGCACCGGCAACCACCAGCTCAAATGACGCACTGGTTGTAGTCCATAGGCCTGTTCCTCTTCTTGGAAGCTAGCCTGTGAAGTACTACTACCTCCGGAGGGCCTCCAAGGGCTGCCTCATCTCCCAGGAGAGACAGGGAGACGAGTCCCGAATAGTCGACTCTGTCTCGGCCTGCAGGGGCGATGTCGTTGTCCTGTTTTGATAGCATAAGCACTGGAAGTATGGGCATGGGGGCGTTCCAAAGGTGAATGAGCAATGAAGAGGTCTTTAAATGTTAGTTTTACTTTGCCATAGTTGCTGTGCATTCAGAGGCAGAGGTCAAATGTCAGGCTATGTCTTCTGACAATTTCTGTCATGTGACAATCTTGCTGGTGCCTTTCCTGGCTGTAGGGTGTATTTTTTTCAAGCACACAACACAATTTAAATACCGATAAATGAATTGCATAAATATTTCAATATGGATCAACATTCATTAAAGCACAAAACAAGCGCTTTTTTATAAAACTGGAGTGAAACGAAAACTAAAATTTTAATAGGATTAAAATAAATCAAGTCAATTTACTTAGAGTTTCGAAACTGACAAATATTTGCTGAAATCCAATTTCCACACATTCTCGTTTGTGATCTATATGGCTTATCAGTAAAATATGCCTGTACAAATTAAGTGGCCATTTCAGTGTCCAATGTCCTGTCTATAAATGACAGTGCGCTACCACACCATGCTTTAATAATATATTTGTGACAGCGTGTTTTAAAAGACATCGCCAGCTACATACTACACCTTTACCACTCTTCTGCTGAATAAACGTGGCTCATTTACACACTTGTCCTTTGTGTGAAGCTTGGATTTTTCAAAATCCGCATGAGTTCAGTGACGTAACATTGATGGCAGCACTCCCACTCTGAAAATGGTTTCAGCTCCACTGTTTGACATGAGCTGTGTTTGGCTGCCTTTCTCTCCCTCTTCTCCTTTAAGGGTGTGCTCTGCTGGAGTGTTTTGTTCACGTGGGAAGACTGGCCTGCATATTTCAAGCCGCTTTCCTTTAGGCTCAAGAAATGTCCTTTCTAAGCTCTAAAAGTATGTTACATAATTAATAATTTGTAAATAAGGCTTTTAAGACTGCAGAAACTATGCCAATCGCCTTTTTAACACAAGAAATGCATATAGTTCAATGTAGTAAGTGTTGGAACGTTGTTTGTAGCTGTCACAACGAATATTTCAGCCACACGATATTATATATTACTCTTGGCACTTATAGAGAAAACATAGTTAACATGAATTTTGTGTCTATTTTAGAGCTTTTATTTATCAATGTACCAAGAACAATGTCTCAACGGGTGATATTTAAATAGGCTGGTAAATAAACATGCACATATAGTTGCAAAAAGAAAAAGCAGGGCGACTCCAAGGTTAAAGGATGTGCCAGGGGCACTATGTATTCAGAACAAGTATAGGAAATTTGTAGTATCAGCATGGTTTACACTGAATGTGGGTGTAACCCTAAAATACTGAGTGCACATAAGTGCTCCTGACACACAAGGTGGACGGCGCAAGTGACAAGTGACACAACGATGGGTGGCGCAGGCTGAACAATAGGGATAATATTTACAAAGTACTTTAGGTTCACAAATAATTATTTACAGGAGTTACAAAGGATTTAACATTCTGTCAACCAGAGCACAGCACCAAAAGTTGCGCTGGGAAGTCAACAGCATTTCGACCCGTAGCAAGTCAGGGTCATCTTCAGGACAAGGTTACCGTTGTGTTCGCGCTGATGTGGGAGAAGACCAGAAAGATTAGATCACTTGTTAAGGGCGCAAGGCCCAGGGGTAATGATGTACTGCCAGCCGGAGTACATCAGGGGTATTGTGCGATAAGCATCCAGTGGTTGTAGATTTAACCAAGGTCAACGTCCAAGAAAGTTTTGGAGGGTTGGTGTCAACAACGGGCAGGGTTGGCAGCCACTAGCCGGCGGCAAGGTTAAGCGTCCGGGGGCTGAAGGTGGGCCGGTGTGGAGGCAGTTCAGAGAGGTGGTGAGGCCAGCTGCCGGCGCCAATTGGGAAGCGTCCAGGTGCTGGAGGTTAGGTCAGGAAAAGAAACAGCTGGTGTCCGAGGTCTAGACAGGATCCTTTGGGGGCTGGCAGCCAGGATCAGCCCTTTTTTATTTTTTTATTTTTTTTAAATCAATGGTATTTGTTGACAAAGGTGTGAGCAGAGAAGAAAAGGGGGAGATTAGAGCTATGGACTGCTAGTGGAGAGAAGACACAAAGAGACATGATAGGAAATATGAAAGGATGGCCCTTATAGGAGAAATTGTCTTGATCGTAGCCATTCTGGATGTGGGTACAAGTGGCAGGAATTGATTGTTCTGGCTACTCCCCTGCATATAACTATATATTAACCTCATGCAAATGCATATATAAATATCACATTTAATAACTAAACTAAGTTTGTGATTATTCTAATTTGTTATACATACATGAATAGTTAGCACTAAATAATGCTGACTTATACTAGCTTATGTTTTTTAAAAAAGCATGTATTAAAATGTATCAGTGAGGAAAGCGGTTTATTATATCGTGTGGTTGTGAGACCTCACTCTGTAATAAACTCAATACCTGTATTGGGTCCAGTTGGATTCGTTTGAAAAACCCTTAGCACAACCTTGGGTAGCTGTGGATCAGAGCAGTCAGGCTTTATCACAGGACCAAGTTAAAACATTAAGAAGTACTTAAACAGCTGAATAAGAAAGACAAAGGACTCAATACAAATCTGACACAATTCATAAAAATAGGTTGAATTTTGAAAGTAACTATAAATCACTGCCTTTACGTTCAACGCAATAAATCATTGTAATGGATCATGCTCACGATTAAACTTTAGAAAACGTTTCTAAAACTGTAAACTACGACTCAGGTCCACTTTGGACAAACAACTCCAGCAGGGAGTGAGTCACAGAGGTAGTGCTTAATCTGTAAAAAAAATTAATGTCAGGGCCCTTCTCCGAAGGTCATTATGGCCTACACCACCCATTGCCCCTCCAGTGCTGCCAATAAGAGTATCAACACAACTACTAACCATTACACTTCTACAAGTGTGACATTTCAGACTATTCCAGGCCACCCAAACCTACAATAATGGCATGAGCAGCACTTATTATTCATTTTTAATGTATATTGACTTAATAAACACGGTAGTTGAGGCCATCCAAAATGAGACAGACAGTGCCACCATGTGGTGGACTGTCACTAGAGCTGGTGATGACAATTAAGTCCCGGTGTCCAGCACCGGAAACCACTGGATCAAATTGAGCACTGCACAGAGGCCAAAGAGGCTTGGCTGGTCAGTAGCGGGCAGGCATTCTTGGCTACTAACTCGTCAAGGTAGGCTTCTTCAGCTTTTGTGGTCTTGTAGCTGTAACTGAAAGTAAGCCAACTGACTCTTGGAGTCACTTCCTCTGTCTGAAGCTCGGAAAAGACTTTCACTCAAGCAGGGCACCAGAGGCACAATCCTCGCTTTGCTAGCCACAGGAGCAGCAGGTGTAGTCCAGTCTTGGTGCAGCAATCCTTCTTTGGTCCACTCTTCCATACAGACATGATCTGAGGTCTGGGTGCCAGAAGTGCCACTTTTATGCCCAGTTAGTGCCTCAGGGTTCATGGGGATGACTTGCTAATGGGCCACTGGGTGCCCTCCTGCCTAGTGATGACTCCCTCTGAAGTGTGGCGTCTACATATCCCAGAATGCACTATTCTGCCACTACCAAGATGGCAGAACTCTTCTCTAGGTGTATGGAGCACCGTAACTCACCCCAAATGTGTGGTTCTTTGGGCTCTACACGCCCATGGAAAAACTGGTTTGACAACATCTTCCCCCTTTCTGTCCTTGAAGCCAACCTGTCTGCAAGAACAAAAGAGCAGTCCCTCTCGTGTGTGTACACCATTTGCCCTTCAAAGATAGCTTCCCCTTTGAAGTTCGCCTTCTGGGCTCACATCCTATTTGGCCCTTCTGCCAGGGAGAAGTCACACTTCTCCTAACGGCAGGCCTTTTTTGTTCCTTCCTGAGAGTTATTCACACCTCTTCCCACAGGTGGGCAGAAAGCTGTCTCATGGTCAGCAACTGTAAATGGTCTCTGTAAAGGTTTGAACAACGAAGTGGCTACTTACTACATTTGACACTTGTGCAAAAGTTACATTAAAATCGACTTGAGCATCAAGTCGGGTGTAATGCAACGATTCTTTTGATACTAGCAAGTATTACATTTAGTAGTCCCTTTCGCTAGAGGATCTTAATAGCCTGTTGGACAAAACTAAATCGTCATCTCCACTCGATCCAGTTCCTCTGAAAGTACTGAAGAACTGCAGAGAGATCATTCTTCCTTCGATGCTGGAAGTCATGAATGGAGTATTGGAACAGGGCATCTTCCCGTCACTTTGGAAGAAAGCCATCGTGAAGCCGCTGCTGAAAAAGACCACCTTGGACCCTGGAGTACTGAAGAACTTTAGACCGATCTCTCTGCTGCCGGCCCCTGCTAAGATGTTGGAGACCCATTTGAATTTCCATCTTTCAAACTTCCTCGATACCTCTGGTTTCTTGGACGGGTCCCAACATGGCTTTAGAAAGCTGCATAGCACGGAGTCTGCTTTGACGAAAGTCATGGACAACATCCGCAGAAAAGTGGATTTGGGTCTAACCACCGTACTGGTGCTGCTGGATCTTTCAGCAGCATTTGACACCCTGTCTCCCCTTACTTTAACAACTAGGTTAAGGGAGGCAGGGGTAGAAGGACCGGCACTCAGTCTCCTGAGCTCCTTTCTTCAACAACGAGAGCAGCGTGTCATGCTAGGTGAATACCTCTCCCCCGCTAAGTCTTTGCAATGTGGGGTGCCACAGGGGTCGGCATTGAGTCCGACCCTGTTTAACATCTACGTGGCCCCACTTGCAAGACTAGTAAGATCTCAGGGGATGGAGGTAGTGTCGTATGCCGACGACACGCAGATTATGGTATCCCGGACTCACTCTGTGGGTGAAACCGCTTCTAACTTTAGGGCCTGCATGCAACTTGTTGCAGAGTGGATGATTGCCAACTCCCTAAAGTTGAACGGGGACAAGACAGAGGTCCTGGTCTTTGGCAAGGACCAGGGCATATGGTCAGATGATTGGTGGCCTCCTTCTTTAGGTAGCTGCCCAACACCAACACAATCTGCCAGGAACCTAGGCGTCATCTTCGACACCCAGCTCTCCATGGAGCTTCAGGTCAACAGAACGGTGGCTACCTGTTGGGGAGTCATCAAGACCTTGAAAAGAATCGTACACTACTTGTCCCCTCAGGCACGGAAACAGGTGGTGATCGCCCTTGTTGGCTCAAGGCTTGATTACTGCAACTCAGTGTATGCCGGGGCCAACAAGGGCCTGCTTCAGCGTTTGCAGGTCATACAAAACGCGGCAGCGCGGTTTGCTCTCGCTTTGCCCTGGCTGGCCTCGATGATCTTAGCGAGGAAGAACCTCCACTGGCTCCCCATCCCCTCAAGGATCACTTTTAAACTCCTCTGCCTTACATATAAGGCTTTAACTGCAGGCCCGGCTGATGCCCTTGGATCACTTCTCTCTAGATACGTTCCGAGTAGATGTCTCCGATCCAGTGAGCTTAATCAACTGGTAATTCCCAGAGCCAAGAAGGCTAGATGGGGGAGCAAAGCTTTTTCCATACTGGCTCCTCTGATGTGGAATTCACTCCCCCTGGAAATCAAAACACTGCCCTCCCTTGACCTCTTTAGGAAGTCATTGAAAACTTGGCTCTTTATCAATGCTTACCAGTAGGCTCTGTTTCTTTTCGCTCACAGTCTTTATTTGGATTAGGCGCCTTGACGCCCATTGGGCATAGCTGCGCAATATAAATAATGTTTCATTCATTCATTCATTCATTCAAAAGTTAGCACTGCTGAGTTGTCAGTATGTAACTCTGTACTAGCCAATGGGGCTACTAGCCTTTGCTCAGTAAAAGTGATATGGCAGGGTTTTTACTGTCAGGACATGTAAAGTTAAAGCTACACATCCAACTTTTCATTTTTATACACTCTTCCTTTAGGGCTCAGTAGGCCTGCCCCGGCATGAAGTGTAAGTATTAAAAGAAGGAAAGTTTGGGCTTTACCAATACTTTAAATGCCAAAGTTGAGTTAACAGTTTAAAACTGCTCTGTCAGCTAGCAATGGTGGGCTGACAGTTATACTTTGCTTTATCACACTTGTGGTTGCACAAAAAGTGCTTCTGTCCACGAGAGACACTTTAACTTACAGGCCCTGGGTACCCTTGGTACCATGTACTATGAGGTAAGTTAACTTATGTCAATTTTGGTGAGCCAAACAGACATATACCTTTTTAGGGTCAGAGCACTGACACGGGGATCTGTTTAGCAGGCTTCAGTGCACCCTCAGAGTCGAAAAACCAGCAGCATCAGTCCAAAATCTGGGGGTGATCATGCAAAAAGAGACTTTTCCTTACCTGTTCTGTTATTCTACTAAAATTGAATATTCAATATTGCAGTTGTTGCTACAAGGTCAATTCACTAAACAACGCTTATTTACAAATAGCGGTTATTTATTCACATATGAGCATAAATATGTACATAAACATACAATGTACATAAACCACTGTTCCTTTCACTAAAAAAGATTTCTTTAGTTTTAGTTCAGCTGTAAATTAATGTAATTGCAGGCTTCAGTTAGGCATGTGGTTGCCTTGCCTCCTTTAGATTAACATAATACATACTTTACAACTCTTTTGCTGCATTGCTATTATTTAAAAATATCCCCTAGTTGCTATTTCAGCGAGGCTAAGGCTAGTCCAACTTAAAATCCTTCACAGAGTCTACATCACAGGGCCTACTCTGGTCCGCATGTGTAGATCCGACTTGGTGATTGTTGGAGGGGGTGTGGGCGTGAGGGGTCATTTCTGCACATGATATGGGAATGTGAATATATCCAAACTTACTGGTGCAAGATCCACGAAGTACTGAGTGTGGTGCTTTCAGTTGTCCTATACCCTGAAGCAAGGCGATACCTCTTAAATATTTGGGAGCCCACTGACCTAAATGTTTGTCATACGCAATGGGTGACGCTTGGACTTATGGTGGCAAAAAGGAATATAGCACAAAAGTGGGGGGCGCCGCAAGCACCTGAAGTAAACGCCTGGAAAGAGGATCAAGACTGGTGTATGTACAGAGAAAAGACAGTCTTCACGGCTCCTGGCTGCCCTAAAAAATGGTCCAGGATTTGGGACCCCTGGAACGCCTACAGAGGTCATATCTGTACCCCCCGATTGCAATTGACCCTGACGATCCCCCAACCCCATAATCTGTACCCCTTGCGCTCCTACACTATCTGTTACTCATCATCACCATTGCTGAATGTAATGTACTTGCTTCCTCTGTAATGTCTTTTATATCTTGATGACTGTTCAATAAAAAGAATTAAAATATATATATATATCCTCTAGTTGAAGATAAAGATTAGTCAATCAGTTAAATTGAAGTGCCATGACTTTTGTTCCTGAGTACTTTTTACAATTAAAAATTTGCTTTGGTAACATGACTTCTAACTCAGCTCCTTTCCAAAATATGTGCTGTGTAGGAAAGTGCCCCTTTTTGCATGGTTACCCCTTAACTTTTGCCATATACCTGATGCTAACTTGACTGAGTGTATGCTGGGCCCCAGCACCTGTGTTCTTTCCCAAAACTGTACCTTTGTTTCCACAAATGCCACACCTCTAGACCACATGCAAGTCCCTTGTAATAGGTACCACTGGTACCAAGGGCCCTGTGACCAGAGAGGGCCTCTGAGGACTGTTGCGTGTATTATGGCACCCTCAATGACCCCTCACCTTAACACCCACACACTGCCATTGCAGGCTGCGTGTTTTTGGTGCAGAACAAAATGAAGAGTCGACATGGCACACATCACTGTTTACTATGCCCACCAACACTGACTATGGCATAGGTAAGTCACCCCTCTAGCAGGCCTCACAGCCGTAAGGCAGGGTGCACCATCCCAAAGGTGAGGGCATAGCTGCAAGAGCAATATGCCCCTACAGTGCCCGTTCCATTCACAGACATTGTAAGTGCAGTGAAGCCCTAATGAGCACATGGGCTGGGAGTCAGTCATTACGAACTCCACAGCTCCAGGATGGTTTTAATGAAAGCTGGGAAGTTTGGTGAAAAACGCCTCAGCACAATAAACCCACACTGATGCCAGTGTTGGATTTAACAACCATCTTCTAGTGTATTGGCTGACTGGTCCACGCCAGCTAGCCACCACCAGACAGGTTTCTGACCTCATGGGGTGAGAGCCTTTGTTCTCTCAGAGGTCAGAAACAAAGCTTGTTCTAGGTGGACATGCTTTACACCTCCCTCTGTTTGGAACAGCAAAACACTTGGCGGTAAGCCTCAAAGGCTCTCACCTTGTGATATGCTGATTTGGGAACTACAACTAGTGTAGATGCCCGTCTCATGTCCAAGCACATTTTTGGAGTCAGGACAGGGGGGGAAATTAGTAAGCAGAGTAGGGGTGACCACCTTAGCCTGGCACACCCCTATGGTCGCGAGGAGCTGAGGTGAACCCTTCTCTTAGAAATTCTCCAGCTTGAATTGGAGAGTTAGGTCCAATAGAAAAAGGGATGTGCCCCTCTCCCCATAGGGAGAGGGCACCCAAAGAGTGTCACGACCCTAGGGGACCATAGCCATTGGATACTGGCCCGACCTCAGTAACACTCTTAAATTTAGTATTCAAGGGCTCCCCCATATCTGGTTCCTCAGATTCGATGAACCAAAGAAGAAGATGGAAGAAGACTACTGCTGGACCAGGAACTGAACCACTCTAATCCGAACTTGGCAAAAACCCAGCCACCTGTAGCTGGTTCAACAATCAGACCTGCTGTCCTTCCAGAAACACTGCAAGGCCTCCAAGAAACCCCGGAGACCTTCCAGCCTTCAACCAATCTCCAAGAAACTCCCTTTCGGCTAAAAGGCCCTAGCCCGGGGTGCCCTCCGGTACAAAAAAATGCTGTAGCTGAGGACCAGCACTTGTGTTGACAACTCACTACGGCAAAAGAACCCCAAGACCTCAGCGGAAGAGGACCGACACTTGTGTCAATGCGACTCAGCCTTGCTAGAAGAAAGCACCGCAGCTGGATGACCTCCATGACCCAGAGGAATACTCTCAGCTGAACGACCCAAGCTGTTCACAGTCCCGTACCCTCCTTAAAGAGGCCCTGTCGGCCTCCTCCTGCCCCGCCTGCTTGACCGTGGTATCTCTAGGACCGCCCAACATTGGCGGAACTCCTCCAGTCCCTGCGCATCCCCATCCCCACGACCACGACTGATGGCCTGGTGGTGCCTCCCTTTGATCTACAGTGTCCCGCTGACGATGACCGGTATGGTACTGGCGGTCTACTGAATCCCATTCACCTCCATTGCTCACCGCTGACCGCAAGAGCACACATCATTACCGGTATTGACTGCCGCGGAGTAGATACTAAAACCCACACCTCTTTGGGTACCCCCAGTCTCCATTGACAAACCTTGGGCTCGGTGATCTATGCACCAGGCCGCCACAGTGCCGCTGGTGGTGCAGTACCTACCTTAAACTGACCCTTGCCCAGTGTCGGTCTGAACCCCCAAAGACTGGAAAAGTACGTTGTGTACTTACGTGCTGATGCATAGCACTGTTTTCCTTCCTTAGGATTGCATTGCATTCTATCTGTTGCATACAACTGTCTATCTTTTTCAAGTCCCCTACTGTATGTTGAAAGTATTAACTTCCAGAAAAGTCTATTTTCCTGTAACTGAGTTTGACTTGGTTCCTACAATAAAAGTAACTAAAGTAATATTTTTGCAAAACATTGGTCTGGAGTTAGTTATTGAGTGTGTGCTCCTGTCTTGTACGAGTATGTACAGCAAATGCATTCAAACTACCCTCTGATAAGCCTAACTTCTCGACCACACTTCCACAAACAGAGTGTTTTGGTATTATCTACTTAAGTCTCTGTAAACCTCTGGGTATCCACTGGACTCTGTGCACACTATACCTTACTTTGGAAGAGAATATACAGAGCCAACTTTCTACATTGGTGGATCAGCGGTGGGGTCTACGACTTTGCATTTGTTGGACTACTCAGTCAACACATGATCACGCAACAAAACTCCTAAATTGTCTTTAGATTCAGATTTTTTTGAATTGACCATTTTTTAAATTTTTAAATTTTAACTTGTTTTTATTCCAGAATTGTACAATTATCAGAATACATGTTGTCTCACGTAATCACGAAGCGTCAAAAAGATGACAAAAATGTATCCCACACATCTGAGTGCTTAGCATCTTAAATCAGATGTCGTCGTGCCGAATGTGCTGTACAATTCCTATAGAGTGAATCATGCAAAGAAATGAACAACAATAAACAAAACAAACAAACACCAAAATCATGGCAGCGATAGGTAGTCGGGTGTTGTTCCCTACAGAATCTTGACACATAGGTGTCCTTGGATACATAGTGGACTCTATCTCCCCTGCCTCCTAGGGCACACACTCGTCAGGTGCTCAATTTATCTAATATTCATCAATAGTCTCGCAGGTGAGCATGTCTCGGTCTCATTTAGGTCACCTAGACTTGTGTCTTGCCTCAGCACAGTCTGTGATGCATGGATCGCATTTTTCAATACACATTTACATCCCTCACGCAGTGTGCTTCAATTAATCAATGGACCAGTCTCCTGTGTCCACGTAGGCAAGGTGGATTTCGCCGTTTGGGTCGAACCCGTTGCCGCCACTTCCGTCTGTTCAACCATCAGCAGTTTCTACAACTTGTCCCCCCTCCAAGCCTCCAAATCACGCTCTGCATTCTCATCCGTACGAACCAAGCACAGGCAACGCTCCTCAGCCACGACCCATTCACGCACATCAGTCCTTCATTTATCCAGCTGGGGAGGCGCAGGGTGTGTCCAATGTATGGTAATACAGCGTTTGGCCGGCACGAGTCCCAATAGGGAAAATCTGCATTGCATAAGGGGTCCCTGGTGTGGGGACCAGAAGAATCCCCAGGAGACAATGCTTAATAGATGCTTAAACAGGAATTCCCGTGATCTCCCGCAATACGCTTAAGACCTCAGACTAGTATTTCCAGAGTCGAGTACAATCCCAAGTCATGTGTATGAACGTCGCGGCTCCATGCCGCAGCGGGGGAGAACACCGATGAGTGTGCTGCGTTAAATCTACACAGTCTTTGAAGGGTCAAGTATTGTGATGCAAGTAACAAAATTGCGTAAGTTTAAAGCGAGCACTGCTGGCCACCTCCCTGACCTGTGCAAAGGCTTGTTGCCACTTCCCCTATGTAAGGGTCGATGTCAGGTCTGTTAGCAATCTACCCTAGATCTTTGATACGTCAATCCTAAGGTCCCCTGAAGGAGCCTGGTTCAAGTATTCACACCATAGTATGTGACTGCACGGGCTCCTCCGTGAAGGTCGTCCGTATCTCGCGTGCTGTGTGCGATATTTTTGCATACTGCAAAAAATTACACCCTGGGACCTGATAGTAATCCCTCGCATCCGCAAAGGATAGGAAAGTCCAGTTGAGGTATAGGTCACCTGCTGCCACACATCCCCCTTCAAACCATATTGCAAGGCCCATCACTGTTTGTATATGACGGAAGCTGTGGAGCCAGCAGAGGGGGAGCAATCATGCGCATGGGGCTCTACGCAGAACAAGGGTGACCGCCCGTTCCCAGGCCCCTGTGTCCTGATAAACCACCAGCGAGCAATCCGGAGAGGTTCATTAACCCATCATAAGGTATCTCTGGAGCTCTAACCCCGCGCCCCAATCTGCCAACAACACCTTCTCTGTGTTAAGGCACCACTGTATCGCATACTGCATTAGTTCTCCAAGGTAATAAAGGCCAAGGTCTTTAAGACCCAGGCCCCCTAATTCCAGAGCTAATTTCAGTACCTCTAATTTCACTCTGCGACGCTTCCCGGCCCACACCAATAAGACTGGGAGGCTATTTAGGGTGGCGAAGGTAGCCCTAGGAATGCGGCAGAAGGAGTTCTGGAGAGCATAGCGGCAGCGGGGAAGCAGGCCATCTTGGCCAGGGCCACCCGCCCCCATAACAGAAAGGGGAAGG
This sequence comes from Triturus cristatus, assembly GCF_964204655.1. Taxonomy (NCBI): domain Eukaryota; kingdom Metazoa; phylum Chordata; class Amphibia; order Caudata; family Salamandridae; genus Triturus; species Triturus cristatus. The sequence goes on along the minus strand of NC_140589.1, from coordinate 1,459,264,237 downwards.
CAATTTCAGAAACAGATAGATGCCTCCAAGCCACAGATGACCACTTCCATGCTTAAGATACACTGGACCTTTGCAGTATGGGCAATCTGCATGCCCAAGTAGCGAAAATGATCACAATCCCATCAAAACTCTGTAGCGGGGAAGGCAACAATCTCCTTCCCAAATTGGTCCGCCAGAGGGAATATAACCGATTTATGGTGATTAACATGCAGCCCGACACAGCACCAAACACAGCCAATACTTCTAAGAGTGCAGGTACCACCTTCTATAGGTGACAGACATATAGTATCGCGTTGTCTGCATATAGTGAGATGACATGAGTGCGGCCACTCACAGATATGCTCCATCAGGCCATATCTCACAGCAGACGGATCGCTAAAGGTTCCACTGCCAGAGCAAAGAGGAGCGGAGACAACGGACCACCTTGCCTTGTGCCCGACTCTATAAGAATACTTTCAGAGAGCACACCGCCACAACGAACACGGGCCATTGGTTGGCAATAGAGAAGGCGAACCCAAAGAGAACTCCTGACTTGGGCCCATTCTCCCCACAACCTCCCACCGGTAGTCCCATCGTAGGGTCAAAAGCTTTTTCGATGTTTAAAGCGACCGCTGCCACCTGCACATCCATATTTGCTGTTGGATGCAGCATGTGAGAGAGTAATTTCTTATGTGTTCCCCTGCTCGGCATAAACTAATACCGGCCTTCATGGATCAAGTGCGTCACCACCCTACCCAAATGCATCACCAGTACCGTAGCTAATATGTTGGCGTCCAAGCCTAGCATGGATAGCGGCCACTAAGAGCCAGGTTTGTGAGGGTCCTTGTCCAGCTTAGGAAGCATAACAAACTGGGCTTCCCGCATAGATAATGGCAGAATCCCAATGGCTTAGCCTCCTGTAGGGTCTCTAGATAACGAGGGAGCAAGGGGTCCACGAAGGTCTGGAAGTACTCCACCGGAAGACCATCAGGGCCCGGGGACTTGCAACGCACCATATTCTGCACTGCTTTCCGCAAATCCTCAAGTCGGAGTGTCCTCTCCCCCCAGCATCAAACTGTCCAGAAACCTCCCTATCTCAGCCGGGTCAACCTGTGAGCCCTTTTCATGCACAGCAGCCAAATGAGCACGCAGAAGGGAATTGATATCAATCTGTGTGGAGGCTAGAAGCCCATCTGCAAGCCCGAGCATAAATATTATTGGGGTGGGGGGGGGGTTCCCGCTTCAGCAACCATGCCAATAGTCTTATCGACTTATCCCCCTTCCAGTGTAGTAACTGATGACATTCACAGCGGACCAGGCAATCCAATCTGTCCCATATTTCTCCCACTTTGCGCTGGGCGTCTAGTGACGCCTCACCCTGTGACTCTATTACCGGTCCCTCACTCTTCAATCCAGCCAACGTGTCCTCCATTTCAGTAAGCTTCTCCTCCAAGTGTCTCCTCATACCACCCACTTTGCACATGTATTCCCCACGCATCACCACCTTCAGCATGTCCCATTCCATTCCTCTACTAGTGGTAGATAACCAGTTAGTATCAAAATATCCAGCAGTCACTTCTCTAAGTTCCTCCCGCAACATAGATTTTTAAGGGCCTCCAGCTGTAGGGAGACTCTTGGTCTACCACTCTCAGTCCCCCACTCCAGCAGCACAGGGGCATGATCCGAAAAAAGTGCCCAAACATGCGCGTCACCATGGCTGCAGTGGTAGCCTCATTAGAGACTAGGAATTGGTGAAGTCTGCTATAGACAGTGCGTGCAGGTTTATAACATGTGTTGCCCTGTACCACCGGATGAGTCGCACGCCATGTATCGACACAGCGCAGGCGGTCCATCACATCCGCAGGGCAGCTGTCATGTTAGGCTTAGTGTGTAATTTCAGAGGGTGTCTTGCCATTGTTCCATCCAGCACGCAATTAAAGTCACCTGCCCACAATACAGGCACTCCAATCTACGGTAGCAGCTGTTTCTCCAAGTCCAAATAAAACTCACCATTATCTACATTCGGGGCATAGATGTTCAGCAGACAAACCTCCGCAACATCTAACGATCCTAGCACCATGACGTATCTCACCTCTATGTCTGCTATACAACTACTGACTCGGAACAGGACCTGTGGGGCCACTTACATTGCTACCCCTAGGCATAGGTGGAATAAGTGGCGAGAACATCTGACCCCTCCACTTCCTGTGAGGTTTTGAGTCTATGAGTCCGATAGGTGTGTCTCCTGCAGCAATGCCACATGAGTCCCAAGCCTGTGGAGATAAGTTTGCATTCTGTATCGCTTTACAAAAGAATTGAGCCCCCGCACATTCCATGTTACAAAATTAAACAACCCATCTCTTGGTCCGTGGCTATTCCAAGCCCCATCACATGCACCCGCTGATGCTGCCACCAAGAACCACAATGATAATAAACAAATCCCTAAACCCCCTGGGTAAACACAGCAATAACAATTCATGCCTCCCCAATCATGTTTCAAGCCCACAACTCCCACCCTAGAACCCAAAATCAGTCAATTTCTGTCCGCAGTTCCTGACACACTACAATGGGGGAAGATGAGCAAAAAGAAATAACAAAATCAACCTGCAATAATCACTACTCATACAGCAATGGGGGACAACCTGCAGGCAGTGTCTGACCTTACACAAACAGACGATAGACTACAATCTGTATTGTTGTTCCTCATTCAGACACACCACAGTCGACCTGTAAAATTTACCATGCCAGGCTGAGGAGGCGCACTGGCAGCGAACACCCACCGGCGAGCCCCAGGTACACCTATCCACCCCTAGCCATGCCACTCACCTAAACACACACTCAAACAATCTAATCCTCTCTCCAACACACAACCATCACTGTGGCCTCAAGGCTACTAGAGGGTGGGAAAAGATAAATGATAGATAGAAAAAGAAAGGAGCAACCACAAGTTCCTGCGCTCATTATCATGGGAGCTAAACGGATGGCTTCCTCATACCAACAACCTGCAGCAAAACTCATGCAGTCCCATTGTTTCTCCAATCATTCAGGGATCAGCAGTTTGGGGGGTGTCATCTATGAAATCACCCATGCTAGCATCAGATTTAGAGGCTGCAACCTCTTTCATGAGCGCTCTCGCCTCTTCACATTCAGCTTGCAACAGTGATGGATCAATTTGAAGCGGCTGTCTCCCCTCGCCATCCGAGTCCACCCACTTCAGGTCTAAGAAGCCATTCTGGTGTACCACCACTCGCTAGGAGAAGCAGGATGCAAGCCCACCTCGTCATCCACTTCTATTCGCCCTGTCAATCTCCGTGCATCCGGGGGTGCTCATCCGTTCACTCTCAAGGATAGGGTCCGTCCCTCGCCCCGCACCTCCAGCTAATCCGAGGCAGCCTCAGGAGTAGTAAAAAAATGAGTGCACCCTCCATGAACAACCTTTAGTTTGGCGGGGTAGAGTAGCATATACTGCAGGTTCATCACCCTCAGCTTCTGTTTCACACCACCAAATGACGTTCTCTGTTCAACCAAACATGTGTAATCTGGGAAGATGCGGATCGTATGATTGTCAAAAGTGGGTTCATCAGCATGATCTGCTTCTCTGAGGATGCAGTCTCGGTCCCTGTAATTTAGGATCTTGGCAAAAAGTGTGCGAGGTGAAGCGCCCACTTGAGGCGCTGGTCCCAAAGTATGGTGAGCCCGCTCAATCACAAAGAAGGATGATAAGGAGGCTACTGGGAATGAGGTCTTACTACAGTTTTCGAGAAATAGTTCAGGGGTTTTACCCTCTGCTCCCTCCAGGAACCCAATAAATCTAAGATTGCATCTCTGGGAGTGACCTTCTGCATCTTCAGCCCTGCGTTTCAAGGCCACCGTTTTGGCAGACAGATCAGTGAAGCCTGCCTTCAGCACAGATACCTTGCCCTCCAGTTCAGACACATTTTGCTCGGTGGCCAGGGATCTCTCCACCACAGTGCGTAGTTCGACCCGCAAGAGTCAACATCTAAAGAAACAGCATGTATCTTGGCCTGCACAGCTGCACTTGAGGCCTCTATAACTGCAAGTATTTGAGCCCTAGTAGGGTCTGAATGTATACTCTCAGCATCCAGGGAAGATTCCCTTGAGGGGTCTATCCTCAGTTTCCCATGCTGCGCCATATACTGGTCGATTTTGGTCTTCTGTGCTCCCTTCTGTGATCTGTCCTTCACCATGTCAACTCACTCCAGAGCGAATAATAGGTCTAGGTGCGACAAAGTTACAGCATTAGGGCCGCCCCGGCCTTTTGTCACCAGGTCTGGCCAATGTGGGATGTGTCCCCCGCAGACCATCAGCAAATAGAGAAGCCTGGATCTGGCACCGTCTCCCTCCAGGGCCCCGGGAGTGCGATCATCCAATTTGCAAAGATAGTGTTCCAGGGACAATGTAAAAGGCCCAGGGGTACTGTGCAGGCCGCACCCCAGCAAGACACAGGCCGTGCAACCAACCTCACAAGGGGCCAATCTCCCACCTAGGCCAGAGCAGCAATGGGCAGTCTACTTCACTCAGAAGGCAATCCATTAGGCCAGTGGGGGGCCAATTCCGCTGTGGGATGTCTAGCAATAGGAGATCAGCCACAACCACAAATGTCTCCAAGCTGCCTCGCAGTAAGTTTACAAAGCTCCCAGCACAAGACCTGTGTTTTGCACCACCAGTGCCAGCGCTGCCACTTCCATAGTAAAGGATGTCTTCAATAGGGCTCTCCTGGATGCCCAGATACTCCAACTCAGCAGCTCACTGGTCAGCCATGTAGCAGTCCAATTACATAGCTTATTGTAGATGTTCTCAGCACAATGTGTCGGATGGGCTGGCAGTGCTCATACATGCACCTTGCTAGTGCCCCGCTTTTATGTGCAGGAAGTTCAAAGGGCCCATGCCAGCCTCCGCAAGGGCTCCACGTACTCCCCTTGGTCCCCAGTGGGTCCTCCACTCTCAGATCCACAAGGCATTGGGCGGAGCAGTGGGGCCTAACAAGCCAGTACCACTATAGTATCCAACAGCGATGATGCACCCGTACTCCTACCAGCCTGCGCTCTCCTTCACGGGTTCAAGAGCACCTCTGTATGCCTGTTCCTCCCGGGTGGCACCATTCCTCTAGCAGCTGGCTCTGACCTCTAGTCCCACCGACTCCCGGTCGCCCCCCATCAGGGTAATCTTCTGCAACGCAGGATCGCAGCTCTGCCCTCCACGCGTTCGCCCCCTCTGTAGTCACCTGGCTGCTCTAGCAGTGTGGCACCGCTCCGGAGCCACACCCCCCGTAGACGATCTGGCCTCAGCAGTCAACAGCGAGCACTTGGTGCAGGCGCGTATGGACTCTCCCAATCCGCGGCAGGCCTTAGCTAGGCTCTGGATCCGCAGCAGCAACACAGGACGTCATCTTCACCCAAATCGTGCCCTCAGCCAGTCTCCAATTTCACCATTGTTATGAGGGTGCCTTTGTAGGGAAAATGCAGCGGGATGAGCAGGATTTTGCAGAAGAATCAGCTGGCCGGCCTCAGAGCTCTCTAGAGTGCGTCCACTGCGGCCTCCATCTTGGCCAAGCCCCTCATTTTCTAATTTTTTTAAAGTCTTGTTAGGGCTTGGTTAAGTCTCTTAAGCATTCTTAAAGTTAACAACTCACTGTAGTTAGTGTTAAAAAGTATTTAAGAGTTTTTTAGACCTCTTTAAAAAGGAGCCCAACTATTAGTGAAATAATGACTGACATAGAGTATAAGGTGGAGGAGCTCGACCTCACCCCCTACCTCCATCTAGAGATGGGAGAGTTAAGGTCTCTATGTAAACTTAAAAAGACTACAATGGGGTCCCATCCTTCCAAGATTAAGCTCCAGGAACTCTTAGCAGAGTAGGCAAGGGACAACCCTGAAAACTGGGAAGTTTGGTACCAAACTTCTCAGCACAAGAAACCCACACTGATACCGGTGTTGGATTTATTATAACGTGCACTTAGAGGGCATCTTAGAGATGCCCCCTGAAAAAGGACCAATTTCTAGTGTATTGGCTCACCGGTCCCCGCCAGCTAGCCGCCACCACCAGACAGGTTTCTGACCTCCTGTGGTGAGAGCCTCTGTTCTCTTGAAGGTCAGAAACAAAGCCTACTCTGAGTGGAGGTGCTTCACACCTCCCCTGGCAGGAACATCAACACTTGGTGGTGAGCTTCAAAGGCTCTCACCTTGTGATGTGCTGATTTGAGCAACTCCAACTAGTGGCGATGCCCACTCACCTGTCGAAGCCCCACTTGGTAGCAGGACAGGGAGGAAAATTAGTAAGCCCCTAGGGTCCCCAGGAGCCTCTTAGAAATTCTCTATCTTGAAATGGAGAGTTAGGCCCAATAGGAACAGGGATATAGCCACCCTAGGGAACATTAGCCATTTGATACTGCCCGACCTCAGTAACGCTCTTAAATTTGGTATTTAAGGGCTCCCCCGAACCTTGTTCCTCAGATTCGGCAGACCAAATAAGAAGATGGAAGAAGACCGATGCCGGGTCATGAACCGAACCGCCGAAGACCAAACTCTGCAAGAACCCCACCACCTGTAGCCGGTCAACAACTGGACCTGCAAAAGAACCCCAAGATCACAGCGGAAGAGGGCCAACACTTGTGTTGACGCGACTCTGCCCTGCTAGAAGAAAGCACCGCAGCTGGATGGCCTCCACCACCCAAAGGGTTTACTCTCAGCTCAACGGCCCAAACTGTTCACAGCCCCATTACTGAGAGCCTGTACCCTCCTTCAAGTGGCCCTGTTGGCCTCCTTCTGCCCCGCCAGCTCAACTGCTACCTCTCCGAGATGGCCCAACATCAGCAGAACTCCTCCTTTCCCAGTGCATCTTCATCCCCACGACCACAACTGCCAGGCTGGTGGTGCCTCCCTTCGGTCTACAGTGACCCACTGATGACAAGGGTGACGGTACCGGCACTGGCGGTCTACTGAATTCCATTCACCTTCTTTACTCTCCCTTGCCCGCAAGAGCAAACATTGCTGGTATAGACCACCACATACTGAACCCCGCATCCACACAGTACAGATATATTCATGGTCAGTACAAATAAAGGAATAGAGATTCGAACACTGAAAAATTATGTTTTGGGGTGGTGGAAGATGGCGGGTCGATCCCGCAATGAGGGACTGACTCCTTCCACCCACCTTCCCGAGCGTGAGCGGTATGGCGGTGTGAAAGCAGCAGTCCTCTGGCACCTGGCTCCAAAGAGGGAAAAGGGAAAAAAAAAAGGGAGCTGCTGATAACGGTTTATGTGGCAATTTTGTGTTTTGGGTTGTCGACATAACGCAGCTTGTATGCTCTGCTCACCGCAGACTGTAGGCGGTGTCTTCCTGCTCCGGAGTTTCAACTATCAGCTCCGCTGCCACGCTGCAGTAATTTAAAAATAAGGCAATGAATGATATCCCCCTTTCTATGGCAGTAGCATCATCCATACTAACAAGCGCAGAATGCTCTCTGGTGGAGGAGGAGGGAGACTATGTGGTAGATTCAAGCCAGGGAGTTGAGGTGGACAGGGTACTACCAACCAGGCGACGGTCTTCAACCAGCAGGGGCACCCTTAAAAAAACAGAATGAACTATCAAAGGGTGAGCAGGCCGGTAAAAACAAAGCTGCTCAAGTGAATAACTCTGCTGTTAGTAGTGGTTTTAAAGGCAGCCCGCTACGAGACTGGGTGATGTTGAAAGTGGACGTAAAAGCAATTGTGTCACGCCTATCCTCAGGTAGTATAGAGGCCCAGCTGTCAGCTGAAGGAGGAAGGTTCCAAGGTGCAGAGCCAGCACTAGCAGACAGGCACGGATAAGACATTAGTCCTTTCCAGGTCATACGTCTCGGTTCTGTTGGCAGCCATACTTCCGGCTCTTCTGCTTCAAGAGCACTAGAAGGCATTCCAGCTGGTAATGAAACTGATAAAACGCAGGAGACATTTCTCAGGGCAATCTTGCAGTTCTTGAAGGCCCAGCGTACAGAGGCACAGCAGCACCATGAACAAATAAAGGCAGGCAATGTAGTAATTCAGCTGTCAATAGCTGATGTCACTAGTAAGGTAATGGCTCGGTCTATTGAGCTGGGTGAACTACAATAGCAGGTCACAGACGTCAATCAACGATTTGTAGAGCGCTGCATATCACCTGTGAGGGTATCCAGGCACTGGGGGGCTGCTGCTGGGAGTTGTCAGTCGAACATCCAGGTTTTTAGGCCATCTCTGAACTTCTGTAGAGTGGATGCAATCCGGAGGTGAAGTGGGAGGCCATTCCAGGTCTTGGCGGCGAGGTAGGAAAAGGTGCAACCGCCGCTTCTGCTTTTGTGGAAGCGGGGCGTGTGGTCGAGAGGGAGGCGGAGCATAGTTGTCTGCCGGGTTGGTGGAAGTTCAGTCTGTGGTTGAGGTAGGCTGATCCTTTGTGGAGCAGGGCCTTGTAGGTGGGGGTCAGCAATTTGAAATGGCTCCTTTTTTGGACGGGGAGCCAGTGGAGCACTCTGTGGTGGGGGATGATGTGGGCTCTTATTTGGAGGTGAAGGATTAGCCTGGCTGCAGCATCTTGGATGGTCTACAGTCTGATCAGTGGTTGTGAGGTGATGCCCACGTAGAGGGAGTTTCTGTAGTCCAGGCAGCTGGTAATGAGGGCTTGGGTGGCGGTGTGTCTGGTGTTGATGGGAAACCATCTGAATTTTTTCCGGAGCATGTGGAGGGTGAGGAAACAGGCTGAGTAGACAGCGTTTATCTGCTTCTTCATGGTGGGCATGTTGTTGAGTATGATGCCGATGTTTTTGGCTTGGTCTGTGGGAATGGGTGAGGGGATTGCATCCAGCTGGCTATGCTGGTCATGCACCTGTGGAAATATGTTTTGGTGTTAGTGGGGTTTGAGGAAAGGGAGAGGATGAGTTGAGTGTCATCAGCATATGATGTGATGTTCATACCATAAGATTTAACCAGCGTGGCCAGGGTGGCCATCTATGTATTGAACAGGGTTGGACTTAGTGAGGACCCCTGGGGAACACTGCAGATGATGTCCTTTGGGCCTGAGGGGTAACATGGGAGGCGGACGCTCTGGGTTCTTTCGCTGAGGAAGGAAGCAATCCATTTACGGGCATTTACTTGGATCCCCAACTGATGGAGTCTGTGTAGGAGGGTGTAGTGTGACACAATGTTGAAGGTTGCAGAGAGGATCCAGGAGGTTGTTGAACGCTAGGTGGTTGTAAAGTTGTCTGTTTATTGCTTTCTCCAGAACTTTAGCCGGGAATAGGAGCAGGGAGATGGGCCGGTAGTTCTTGAGTTCTTCTAGGTCAGCTGTAGGTTTTTTAGGAGAGGTTTCACTTCTGCGTGTTTCCATCCTTCTGGGAAGGAGGCAGTGGTGGTGGATGAGTTGGGGATGGTGGTAAGTTACTTACTGTTGGAGTTGCTCCCCATGTTGAACATGTGGTGGGGGCAAGGGTCTCTGGGTGCTCAGGAGAGTTATCGCTGGTTAGTTGTGGGTCGAAGTGTTCGTAGAAGAAGTCTGCGGCTGTGTTTCAGAGCATTTGTGAGGAGGTTATGGTGTTCTTGGTTGCTGAGGGGTTGTGAACTCTTTGATGATGCTGAAGAGCTCCTTGCTATGGTTGGAGACAGCTTCGAGGCAGGTGGGTAGGGCTTCCTTTCGGGTGTTTATCAGGCGCAGGCGATATTTATTGAGAGCCAGACGTGGAGGAAGTCGGATCAGCAGCTGTCAAATTCATTGAGCATCATGATCATCAATTGGCCATGGTACAGCTAAAAATCAAAGATCTTGAAAATTGCCAAAGGAGAAACAACCTGCGAGTGTTTGGCATTCCGGAAGAGAAGGAAGGGGATGACCTGTGACAGTTTATTGTGCTGTTGCTTGGAAAGGCCTTTCCTGATCTTATGGATTGAGACATGGACTCACAGGTGCAACTGGCATATCGGCTACCTATAAATCGGGACAGGGACAGGCTCCTTTCTAACTCTCGCCCTACACACCTGTGTCCAATATTAATCTATATAGGCAACTTCCTACTGAGATAGGCAATATTTATGAAAGCTCATCCAGCTCTACTGGTTGTAGTAGAGGATATGTCAATCTTTGTGCGCATGGATCTCAGAAAACCTACAATGGACAGGATGGAAGCTGCGCCAACTGACTGACCCCTTGAAAGCAGTGGTGGCACTAGTCTTCCTGCAGGAGCCGACAAAGCTCAAAGTAATTTATAATGAGCGGACTTTGATGTTCTCCACGGAAGATGGCTCTTCATAATATCGAAGGGACAGCCAAGTGATCAAAAGCTCGATCAAAACCTCGATGATTAAGACCCTGATTAAGATTTTGATGTTGGAACATTCCTATCAGGGATTGGTAGCTGTCTGGGACAGAGCTGGGCTTTTTCTTTTAATCTCTCCTCCCTCTTCTCTTTCTCACACTTTTGTTTTCTTTAATAAGGTTAAATTGGTGTGAGGCAAGCACTTGGGGGTAGGGAGTAGTTCTCTCTGGGGGCTGTGGCAACAATCCACAACTCAAGGTGGGGGAGGGTTCCCTAGCCAGTTAAGGGAGGGGGGGGGGGTCCTGTGTCAGGGAGGGGTTGGTCTGGAGTGGGAGAGGAATCCAGCTTTAAAAACCACACATGAGAACACTTGCATATGGCACATGGGTGGGGTCGAGGGGGGGAAAACTAGTCAGCTTGAGAAGAGAAACTTTTATAAAGCAAGGGAGTGTATAGGTTTTACGGTACGGTGGGACGGAGAGAAAATAGGATCAGTGCAATTATGATTAGGCTCAAATTAATGTGCTGGAATGTGTCCCACCTCAACTCTCTTAATAAACTGGTACAGGGGAAGATTAAGACGCACAACCCATATATAGTTGCACTAACTGAGACACACTTGGCCTATAAAGACAGACACTTATATAAACAACTGGGTTACAACTTACTGTAGACTACGTCACAGACTGCATCTATTTGCGGGGTAGCCATGCTAGTGGCTAAGAGTACAAAGAACTAAGGGCTGTATCCGATATTAGGGGCAGATGGGTGATTGTCCAACTCTTGGTGAAAGGAGAGAAATTTGTGGTATGTGCAGTTTATGAGCCGAATGTTGATGACCCCAAGATGTTGAATGGACTTTGCTTGGAACTGTTGGATTGGTCAGGAGAAATGTTAGTAATGGGAGATTTTAATTGGCGTGATGAATTATGCAATAGACACAACTAAATTACTCTGCTTCCCCACGAACGGTAAAGATGAGGGGCTCCATTGTCGAACTTTCCCAGCTACACTGGCTTAGGGATGCCTGTAGAGTATTGTATTCTACAACACCAGCCCTATCGGTACTAGTAAGGGGATCAGGTTGGCCAAGTATTGGCTCATCAGATTTCTGACATGAACGACAGGAGCCTGTTTCAGAGTATTAAAGTTAATGATGGTATAGTTTATACCCTTCCTCAAGCTATTGTTGAGCAGTTTTCTATATTTTATCAAGTATGATATAGCCAACCTACAACATCTTACAGGGTAGAAGCAATAACGTGTGTAGTAGGCAGTAGGTTGCCAGCGGCAGATGAATCACTGTCAGTATTGTTAAATACAGATATAACTGCTGGGGAGCTAAGGTTGCTATCACTGCCCTGCCTTCGGGCAAGGCAGCAGGTGACTAATCAATCCATTTAGAATTCTATAAAGTGTTCAAGGATATTATAATCCCACCATTTTTAAGAGTAAAGCAGCATATAGATGAAGTAGGTTAAGTTCCAGATACTTGGAATAGGACCAAAATAGCAATTTTTGTAAAAAAGGGCTAACCACCAGAGGAGATGGGTTCATATAGATCCATCTCCCTTATCAATGCCAAATCGAACATTTTTGCCAAAGTCTTGGCTGTGCGGCTTGCTCCGATTTTACCAGATTTAGTATCCAAGCAACAACACAGCTTTATTCCAGGCACGAACACTACAAGTCACAAACACTGCAATAGCTGCATTTAATGTGGCAGCTAGAAGGGGGACAAAATTGGCTATGATTTTATTGGATGCCGAGAAGGCTTTTGACTGGGTTACCTGGAAATATTTGTGGAGAACAATGGAGGTCTTCGGGCTCGGTAAACAATATTGTAAATGGGTGCAGGTCTTGTACAAATCCCTGTCTGCTAAAATGATACATGGGAGAAAATCCTCATTACCTTTTAAGATAGAACGAGGTAAACGGCAGGGCTGCCTGCTCTCTCCTCTGTTATTTGCACTGTATTTAGAACCTTATTTGTCTGCATTACTGCGGAATGCTGGGATCAGTCCAATGGTATCTGCCGAATACGAACTAAAGATCAGCGCATATGCGGACGATGTGCAATATATTCTGATGAGCCAGGAAAGGCTATCTAGCGCATTGTGGAGGAGGCTGTACATTTTGGGTTAGTCTCTGGCTAGAAATTGAACATTGTCAAAACTCAGCTATTTCTGAATTATGAGTCAACTATACCAATAACGGGGGTGGTAAATACAGCTACTTATTTGGGATTTCATCTTAGTGCTAAGATAGATAAGATCTTTAAATTAATGTACAAGCACTTTTAAGGTCTGTAATTCAAAAGATGAGGTTTCGGAATAAATTTTCAATAAGCATTATAGGTCGTTGTAATGTAATAAAATGAATAGCCTCCCGAAATTCTTATATCTTTTCCAGGCGGTGCCGAATATGTTTTTAGGGAAGTTAGAGGGGGCTTTAAGCAGTTTTATTTGGGGGTATAGGTGGGACAGGCATTCAATAGATTTACTGAAACTTTCATACCGACAGGGGATTTGCAGTTTCTAGATTTCAAGTTATATTTTTGGGCAGTTATTGCTGCTCGCTTGCACACTCTGCTTGCTCCAGCAGAACCAGATTTTTCTGTATTTCGCTATTATCTGGCATTGGGTGCTGAGAGCAGACTTTTTTTCTATAGAATAACGGACCCTTATTATTACAAAAGGGTAAGGTTCAAGTTTGTCAAAGATACTGTAACCATTTGGCGAGCGATTTGTGCCAAGTACTCCATCCATCTAATACAGGGGGACACACCACTTTGGCATAATCCTGCATTTCATGCAGTGTTTCATGTCTTGGCCTGTGAAGCATGGTGCACATGTATCTACGGTGGGGCTGTTATTCGATCTGAATGGCTTACATACTTTTACTGATTTGCAAAATGAGTTTGATCTTCCTTGTCATTATTTCTTTAAATATTTACACTTGAGGGATTATTTTTGTGCTGATGGCAAGGCAATAACTGAATTAGAGACATCAAATAATTTTGTCTGATTTCTTAAGACTAAGCGTAAATCATCGATAAGTACTGTGTATCAAGGATTGTTTGAGCACAGGAAGGATGACAGTCTGCGCTTGGCATCTAAATGGAGCAGGGTACTTTCCGAGAAGGTATTACCATCAAAACTATACAGGGCTTTAGAAACAGTTGAGGGCGCTGTGCACTCTGTGAAGTTAAAACTGCAGTAATTTAAGACTATTTGCATGCTATATTATACACCAGATACATGTATGCGGTGGAATGCGAAAACAAAAATCTTACAAAACCAGTTTTTTCCCAACTGCCTTTTTGTGTATTCATTCTATGGCTGACTGAATGAATATCTGGAGTTGAAGGCCTCTTGATCTGCTTACCCACCTGCACATCTGTTTTGATTTCATATTTTTTCCTTTTTTTGGCTCAAATGTTTTACACTCACATAATTAATGTAATCAACTCATAGCATAGAATAGACACACTAAAACATGCTGGCACGTGTAAATATCAATTTGCTGCTGTTTAGTTGTAATAAGGTACTGATGCTCCATAATTGTGCATCTTAAGTTGGTGGCCTAATAATGGATCTTTCCTGAAATTAAATAATCATAGTTGATAAGGAAACCAATATGAGTAAAGGTGAAACCTGCTATGCACTGAGCTTTAAGCACAAATAAAGGTGAGATTTCAGAATGCATGCAAAGGTTATAAAAAGAAAAACACCTGGAGGTTGGGTTTAATACAGACAAATGCAGCTGTTAAATTGATCAGTCAACTCTATCATGGGTGGCCAGTTTAGTTTAGATAATTTAAATTTGTGGTGCCAGGAAATTTCCCTCAACACGAAATTTGGTGATTTCATGTTAAACATAATTCTCAAACATTTGTATTATGCCAAAGCTTTTTTTAAGTGTGCACCTGCCAAGAAATACCTTTCAAGATATCAGCTGGATCCTGGTTTGCACATAAAATGTCTTGCAGAGAGAGATTTTTAGCCCAAACCAGTTGCCTGCTGGTATTTCACAAGACCTTCTTACCCAAGAGGTGGGCATGCTAAATAGCATCAAACCCCATTTTGCTCTGAAACTGAAATTTCATGATGTTTTGATGGAAATGTGTTTAATTATGTGACTAATGTATGCAATTTCGCACACCCCTAGTTAGGAACCTACGTTTAATACAAGCATGATCATGAGATGAAGCTGCAATGCAAAGCTCCACTTAGTCTTATTGCTCTCTGTTTCTCCTGTTTTGATAGTGGAAGAGGTGTGGCGCAGCGGCAAGGGCGGCTGACTCCAGAACCCAGGGGCTCACGGTTCGATCCCCAGGGCCGACGGTAGCTCAGCCCAGCACCATGTGACTGGGCAATAGCTCGCTTAATCTTCCCGATGGCCCCCAGCGCCTTGTTCAGGCTTTACAAATACTGGACATTTACATTCCTGCAACACCCTCCCTTAAGGTCCACAGCACAACTGTCTTCTTAGATAGTTTTTGCTTAGTGACCCTTGGACATGTACTGGATGCAATGTCTGGAGGCTTTGTTAACGTGACTGAGACCTGTAGAGAGAGCATGTACTCGCTGCCACCAGAGGTCCCTTTCAAGAAGATCAAGAGCTCTTTTGATAGTCCTGCATGCCGCCACTACAGAATATGTGCACTTTGAAGAAAGTTTCTGGGGAAGAATCCTTCAAGGGAAGACCAGCCCGAGGAAGAACACTTAAACAATAAAGGTAAGTAGGAAACGGTGTCTAGCAAACCTGTTTATTATGTGAAGCTATGCAGGGCCCAGGAGCAGTGGCTTCTTCTCAGTTATGCCTCATTGTTTCTAAGATTTGAAGAGACAAGTCAAGGAGAGTTCTTGGCTGTAGTAAAGGTTTATTCGATTTTTCATTCTTTTTAAATCTCTAATAGTTTTACTTTGAATTGCCATTCTTCAACTATCAAAGCCAATGTATTAAGCTAGTTAGGTGGCTTTGTTGAAGACACAGAGAACCATAATTTATTTAACAAATTTAGACAGCTCCAGCAACTCATAGGTACATCCTTCTGGTGTTCCCTTCTAATAGTATAAATTATGATTCTGGTGTTGGCTCAAATTGATATTGAGCGCTTTGTTTCAGCTACCTGCCCTTGTTTCAGCCGCCAGTTTTGCTGATATCTTCATTTCCCTATCCCTCCTGGCTGGGTTCAACCTCTGTACATAGTGTTGCAGCTAAAGGTCCACTAGA
Source organism: Triturus cristatus (assembly GCF_964204655.1). Classification (NCBI taxonomy): domain Eukaryota; kingdom Metazoa; phylum Chordata; class Amphibia; order Caudata; family Salamandridae; genus Triturus; species Triturus cristatus. Next base: position 1,459,248,739 of record NC_140589.1, on the reverse strand, counting down.
GGTGTATAGGGCCCCTTGACAGATCTCTTCCTAAGGCAGGCTTAGTCAACACACACATGGAAAATGGCACATGGTCATGAGAGAGGCAGTCAACCAAGTTACAAAACAAAGTCAGCTTTTTTTTTATTAAGGCAGCAACATACTTAGGCAAAATGATGATACAAGTCTGCATGGAGGCAGAAGCCATCATTGGAAACTGTTAGCGCTGTCTGCAGTACAATCTGCCTGTCCTGTGTGTGTGTTGTTTTCCTCACTCAGGTACGCCATTTCATATTCTCTGGACCTGTATTCTTTTGCTGAAGCTGTTATAAGTCTAACTTTAAGTGGCCGTAGGTAGATCAGTGTTTCATTTTTTAGAATATTGCAGCGTTTAATTCTTCACAGTGCATTTCCACTTTGTGTAGTCAGCTTTACAGTATGAGGGTACCATTATTTTTCTGCAGCTTACTTAAAGAAAAATACTTTTTATGCACTGCTAGCATACTGTTACTGGATCATTTTCCATTTGAGGAGTTAATTTGCGCAGTGGCTTTGACATGTATGGATCTAAATGTAAATGTAGACCTGGCTTCTCTATGGTAAGGATCCGTCCACCATTTTAGGCAGAATATCTGGAGTTTTGGGCTAACCTGTATGGGGGTGGGACCATATCGTTGTCTGGTATTCAACATGTATTTCATTCACACAAACCATTACCATGCAAAAATGTTTTTAGTGTCCCGGTCCTGGTCAGCAAGGTCCAAGAAACACGTCAAATTAGTTTCACACATGCACAAAGCTAACACATCCATTGCAGGCCAGTATCTTTACTCTGAAGTGCTTTGTACATTTACTCCAGCAATGGAAGGGCACAAGCATAACTATCTATATTCTACAGCTTTTCTCCAAGTCAGGTAACTAAACATTCAGGGAATAATTTAAACACAATCTCTCTGCAGACCTCTCACACACAAGTGCTTGTGTGAGACACACACATGCACGTGTAAAGCAAAGTTACTGACTTCTTTTAACTGTGAAGAGAGGCACCTCCTGTATACCTGGCAGTAAAACCCCACAAATGTCCTACACCTATTTGGGGCAAACGCAAAATAGATGGTGAGATAACAACACATGCATGTGAGCAGAGGGGAGGTCTGGCCCAAGGAAATCTACTGCAAGTATCTTGAACCAAGCATATGATCCAACCCTTGGGTTCCAGAAGGTCTGGGTCTATCCTCCTAGAAGAAACACCATAAATGTCCCAGTCAATGTGAAGGGAGATCTTCTCTGCCACCAATGCCAGGCGTGGCAAGGACAGAGCCCTGCAAGCAACTCGCTGCTGTCTCCTCTGAGACAAGCTCACAGTTAACACTCTGGAAACATTCATACATCTCCTACACGATCATCATAGGCACTCATCTGCACATTCGCAGTCATTCATTCTGGACTCTGCCTATGGCATAATTGCTTCTTCCTGGGCTCCCCAGTGGTGGCTCACTCGTGGATCTGCAAAACAGAGCACTTGCTGCAATCACTCTCAGAATACATTACAGCACACCTTGCATCCATACTTAAAAACATAGCCGTGAAAAACAGCACTACACTCAGTGCTTAATTTGAGCCAGTGGTTTCCGGTAATCAGCACCGGAACTTAATCATCAACACCTGCACTTTTCATGAGCAACAGTTAAGAACACATTCATTTGGGGAAAATTAAGCGATTTGCCCAGAAACACAGGATATTGAGCTGATGACGAGACTCAAACCTGGTTCCCCCAGCGCCAAAGTCTGCAGCTCTGGCGATTAAGCCACATCCTCTGCCCACTTTCATGGTTGGTAGTTGGTTCTGTTTTAGGCGGTGCTGACAGGAGAAATGGGCTGGTGCAAGCTGCCGCCTGACCAGAGCCCCGGCACTTATTTTTTCACAAATTAACCACTGACTACACTACTCTTTACTCCAAGTAATAACAAATATACTTATAAGGAAAAGAGCAGAGATATGACCGGATGCCTTTTTCAGGCTTGTTGTTGTTTGCTACTGTAACTCTGATTTATCTAGGTTTTACCTTAGTGCAATGATCATGAAGAGCCAAGTCAGAAAGAGAAGGTTAGCAAGTTACTATACCTAACAACAATAGTGCAAGCATCAAGCCACGCAAATAAATGATATGCAAAGTCATGTTGCAACCTCAGACTTAAAACGTACCTTCAAATTCATAGCGATTATTCCTATTTCAAACATCTTGTTGTTTCCAACTCTTCGGTATATATCCTGAAGGACAGCCTGACATGCGCTAGTAGGAGACAATCCCTGAAAATGAAATCATCTATATATTTAAAGTTCATAAAAAATTCAAGCTAGTGACAATGATGTACCGTAGCAACAATTCGGTACACAGTTCAGGTGGTTTACAACAAAAACACTTCAGAAATATAAAATCATATACATCACCAGTTTGGAAATTGAACGTGAAATTCCTACACTAGAAGCATATTTTCGAATCTGTAGTTTTTCCTTTGTGCATGTTTTTTTGTCAAAGGGAATGTTTGGACTCAATTGATTAGCTACCACAAACATCAAGGCATATTTTCGAACACATCTGGAGGTGCATTTATTAAATACAAGCTTGCAAGTCGTATGCTCACTGGGGCAGGCTTCAATTTCCTAAAACAAATAGCCAGGTACATAGGCACCATGCATTGAATAATCACTGGGGAACGAAACCAAGGTCTGATGACCTCCATAATTCTTTCATAGAAGGCTCACCTTCCTGATGCCCCTCCGTTGCTTTCCACTGCATTGCATTGGCTCAGACGCTCACAAGCACTTCACAAACATGGATCACTTTATGCACTTGCCACCCCCCTCATGAGATTGGTAGCACTCAAAGCTGTCATCCCCCACACTCATCTGGAAGTCTGGGCTGAAAAGGGTACTGTTACTAATTCTGATTCATTTGCGGTCAGTGAACTACTAACATTCGATACACCCAGAACAGACTTTAATATTCCCTCTGGCCACTTCGTCATTGATGCCCAAATTAAATGATCGCTGAGCACTACATTCTAGGTCTAGAACTTGGAACCCACCGTCAATGCAGTAATTCAAGCGCTTTACACCCTAGGAGACAGGCCATATCTAGGCCAATAGCTTAACCGAGCACATCTCCGGCACTGGGATCAGACCAGAGGTACCATTTAAGGGAAATGGAAAGGCGATATAGGCCACCCATTACCCAATTCAGAATGGCAGTGCATTTTGTCATACCCACATAAGTTATCTTGCAACTCGTGCTTTAAGTATATTCAATTCAACATATTAAACAGAGCATACTTTACCCCTCGTCCCTTTCCAAGATTTACCAGGGGGCTTCCTCACTGTGCCCTCGATGCCAATCCCCGAGATGGACCCATCTCATATTTTATGGTCACGCAGGTCGTTGACAGGTTATTGGACCGGGGCTGTGTTTAATTTGTAAAATATTAAGTGCCAGGGCCCTTCTCTGGAGGCCGCTGCAGCCTGAACCACCCATTGCCCCTGTCAGCACTGCCAATGTCAGTACCAACACAACTACTGACCATTGTACTCCTGAAAGTGTGACAGTTCAGACTTTTCCAAGCTACTGAAAGCTATAATAATGGCAGGAGCAGCAGGTATTATTCATTTTTAATGGACCTAGAGAGAGGAGTGATGCACCACCCGTTAGTCTCATAAGAAGTTGTGTTCAATAAGTCTTATAGTCTTTGTTGTAGTTGTCATAGACAGTCTTTTATTGCAAATTAATCCAAAGTGAGGGAAATTGTCAGCCAACGCGTTTCGTTCATAACAATGAACTTCTTCAGGGCTGCAAATTGCAATATAGAATACATAAGTGTATGGACACAGACATACATATATATGTACATGACACAGACCTTAGGTGACACAGAGGTGAGTATGGAAAAGGGGAACAGTGCGGAAGAAGTGATGGGTTTGTTAGTGTCTGTGGGGCACAAAACAGATGGTGGTTGGGGGAGGAAAAGCAGGAGTGTGGTAAGGGAAAAGGGGAAATATAGGTTATGTGAGCATAGTGTATATATGTTGAAAATATTACATTTGTTTAAAACATGTATGTACAAAATGGTTTTTATATAGAAAAAACACACATTGCCACTGCAGTCTTCCATGCCTATAATGCATGGTTCCAAATGGTGGTGTTTTGCTCCTAACGTTATTTCCTCTATATAATGCCTAGGTGAGGTGACAGCGTCGCCCCCACAGGTGTGGACTCTCATTATGGTCTGATTATCTAGAGCATCTGGGTAGAGAGCACAACTTCTTACGAGACTAACAGGTGGTGCATCACTCCTCTCCCTGGGTCCATTCACTCTCTGCTTTGCAGTCAGCACTAAACAAAGGCAGGTGCTGGAGTTACGCATGCACACCCAATTTGAATGATCATCGAATATCTTCACACAAATGGAACATAGCAGGGTAGTGCGGTCATTGTGTCCGCCGTTGTCCGCCTCTGTACCTCGATTATTCATTTTTAATATATATTGACTTATTAATCCTGTTGCTGTGCTGATCTCATAATTAGACAGACAGCACCATCATGTGGTGGACTGTCACTAGAGCCGGTGCTGGCAATTAATTGCCGGTGATGAGCACTGGAAACAACCGACTCAAATTAAGCTCTGGACCGGGGTCATTGACCTACTTCACCAATTTACAGGGTGTGGTTTGAACAGTTCAAAAAGAAGAACAGATTTTGGGTCTTTTCTCTCACTCACATTCAGACAAAGTTCCAACTAGATTCTTAGACTTGGCCCTACAGTTGGCACAATGCCATATACGATGGAAACACCCTACCCATCTAACGGTACGGTCTTGGAGCCAGACAACCCCCCTGGTTGAACTTCTATAGCGTCCACTTACAAAGGAAAGAAAGAGCAGGCTTATGTAAGCATTCACTGCTCAGGATTGGGATTCCTTGGAAACGTTTACACAGACCATTAAGGACAATGATCACCCCCATAAACATTCCACCACATCTATACTATTTAATTGGTTCTCTGCTTTGATCGTGGGTGACAGACGTAGATGTGTACCTGGCCAATAGCTCAGGAATTGCAGCCCACGGTTGAGCTTGATTATTAGACTAGATGAGGAGAGCAGCAATTGCCTATAAAGCAACTGCCCATTAAGTTTCCAAAAGTGAGAAGGAAAAAGTTGGGGTGGGGGGAGGATGTGGGTGACAATATTATAATTTGGGGCGGGTCAGAGGGTTGATTGGAATTGTTACACCTTAGGGGAGGGATGTTTATCGTAATTAGAAAACAATGGCATGTCTATCACACTATAAAAGTGGAATATAACATTCTTTTGAGGACTGTAAACTTTTTTCATTTGACAACTGCCAATAAAAAATTATATATTTTTTAAAGTGCCACCACACCTTTAAGCATATGACACTTTTTATAAGTTCTCAATAAACCATTTAATCAGCCCGTGAATAAGGGTGGAATCTTCTTGATTCTAATCAATAAGGCCAAATAGTGGAAAACTCATTTTTAGAAGTTTGGAATGATACTATAGGACTTTTCGGTAAAAGTCATTTTACTTTCCCAAACCTTTCAGAGGTCTTATCAGAAAATTGCAGAAATATGCTCTCCTTAATTGCTAATGAAAGTTGGGGGCTGAAATGTTTCTCCTGTGTCAGTTTCTTTTCAATATATAAGAAAGACAACTCTTTTTTCCTAATATGAGCCACTTAGTTTTTCTCTAGATGACAGTAAAAATGACATTAAGAATGCAATAATCCAATAACTTGATCCATCCATTCATCAACTGTCTCACTCAATCAAATTCTGGATCAACCAATAGGTCTCGACAAGTCAATCACAGCAAAGCAAGCGTAGGTCCAAAAGTTCCTAGGAAAAAGTCTATTTCACTGCTGATATTTTCTGCTCCCACCTTTCCTATTCAGGAGTCTACATTCTGGTGCTTTCAGCTCCTGTTGCCCCTCTGGGTGAGGCTCCCGGGGTCTGGGTGCAGAGAGTCTGCTGTCTGGACCGGTGGCAGGGTAGCCCCGTGGATTCTACTTCGCCACACTGCACGCTCCTCGTGGCTGGAGAGCCCATTGTGGACCTGGGCTTCGCGCGCGGGGCCTGACCCAGTAGCGGGAGGCTCCACAACACCCACTTGATACCTCCTGGGTCATTGTGTGCAGGTCTTGGGCCTCATCCAGGCTCCCTCGAGCGTCCAGACCGCTGAGGTGGGGCTGCGCGGCTGGGGCCGAGGTGTGGAATTGGGCCCTCTGGCTGAATGCTGCTGAGACGCGTTGGGACCTCATACCTTGCTCTGCCAATGTTGTATCACTATACCTTCTCTGCCAAACCGTGATTTCAGAGGCTGTGGGTTCGGGGCCTTGGCGTGGATTACGTGTGAGATGCCATCTTAGATCTCCTCACAGCTCTTTGTGAACGGGCTCTGGCCAAGCTCAGCCTTACCACCAATTCTGCGCTGCTAGTTCGCGCTCCACAGCTGGAGTCTAGGAAGTGGTGTGTTCCCGTGCGGTGCCCCATGGGCCTAGGGGACGGAAAGGGCTTCTGAATTCTGCACGACTGGAGGGGACGCTGCCCGTGGTGCAGGGATCTAGGGCGTGTACCTTGTGCTGGTGGTCTGGCGAGCTAGGTTCCGTTAGAGGGGCCTGCTTGGCTGTTCGCTGCTGGTTGCAGAGGTGCCTGGATTAGATCCAGTGCGGCTTGTCGCCTAGTGGTGGACGGATTACGAGAGGACCGGCCGCGGTGCGCTCCCTGGAGAGTCCCTTGGGTGGCGGATTGGAGTTCCTGCGACCTTGTGTGCCTCGCCAGGCCTGGACCTGCACCCGAATATAACCAGAGTCTCTCATCAGCATCGCCATAATAGGGAAGGACAAACCTGGAACCACAGGTCCGAAACAGAGCACTTTGGAGCAGTTTGTAACGTCTGCAAGTGGGGGCTCCCGCCTGCCCCCATTCTGGATAATGCGGCTCTGCAAGTGGCCATTACAGATGCAAAGGACACGCTGGAGGCCAAAATCGGTGCAGTGGGTACTGAAGTCTCCTTTCTGCGGCAAGACCTGCGAAAGGCTGTGGACCGCATTACCAAAGCCGAGACACGGGTGTCATCTGTAGAAGATAATGTGCAGACCCTCCAACAGCAGGTCAATAAATTGACTGATTTCACAGATTGCCGCGCCAGGCGCAATAACCTCTGTTTTGTTGGTTTTCCAGAGGGCTGCGAAGGCAGCTCCATGAATCGCTTCCTTACCTCATGGCTTAAAGATCTGCTGCCGGCAGGCAAGATCTCTGCGTGCTTTGTGGTTGAGAGGGCCCACCAGGCACTTACAAGAAAGCCACCCCCTGGAGAGAATCCATGACCGGTCATCCCCAAGCTGCTAAATTATGCTGACAGAGACGCAGTGTTGCAGTATGCCCGGTTGAATAATGATAAACTTGTCTTCGACTTCAGGCCCATCATGATTTTTCCGGAATATACTCGTCTGGTGCAACAACAAAGACAGTCCTTCACAGCAGCAAAACAGAGGCTACGAGAACTCAACATCTCTTACATGCTGGTGTTTCCTGCCAGGCTCCGAGTGGTCTACAATTCCAAAACGGTCTTTTTTGATTCGACTGAAGCAGTTTTTGCCTGGTCTGATGAAAGGGCCCACCTGAAACCACACTCCCCACCGCCACTGGAGTCTGACTCTTCAAGGGGCTCGCAGCGGAATAGATCACGCAGGACAAAATCAAAACGGCGGCACCACTCCAGTTGGGACCGACGCTCATCTACCCCTGAGCGTGCATCTTGCCTGACCCATGGCCTATGATGTTCCCATGAACACATAATTGTATTTCCCGGGGTTGGACTTACCCCGATTATTCTGCATCAAGTAGAGGTGGACGTATGCACGGTGGATGACCTGCACGGTCACTAATTCCCCACGGTTAATGTTTTATGGGGCAGTTGGGATCCATTGGAGAGGGGGCCCTGGGATCCGAGGTTGGGATCCTGGGGTGCTTCTCACTGTGACAGATGCTCCTTGTTCTTGGCAGTATCGGGAGGGGGGAGGGGAGTACAGAGGGGGGAGTTTCCTGAAATACAGAGTTATGTTATTTGTTGTTTACATGCGCAGACACACATCCCATTTCTCATTGGGCAGACCAATACTCTATAGACCCAGACTAGATATATGGCCACTGAAGCCGCGGTCTGCCATATTGGTGAACTGATGGTGGAATGTCAGGGGGCTGCTCAACAAGGCCAAGCGGGGGGCTTTAGGCAAGCTAAACGATATGGGGCTGACATCCTTCTCCTGCAGGAGACTCATCTCCTGGGCAATAAGGCTCCCTGTCTGGCTAGGTTCAGGTACCAACAGGTATATCACGCGGGTTTCACTAGGGGCTCCCGTGGAACTCCCGTTCTTATCCATGGTCGTGTTCCCTTCATCCATACTAAAAACTGGGTGGATCCTGGGGGCAGATATGTCCTCCTGACGGGAACGCTTTATGGTGAACCACTCAATCTGGGCAGTGTGTATGCACCCCCGCCTCTTGGGACCACGTTTGTAGAAGGTATAACCTGTCTGTGGGGAGAGCATCCGGAGGGTCTGTCCCTCCTGGGTGGCGACTGGAATGACACTATGACGCCATTAGATAGGAGACGGAGATCGGGGGTTGGTACCTCTAAATTATTGTTGCTTGCACGGGAGCTGGGTTGGGCTGGTGTATGGCGGGAATATCATCCCACTGAGACAGGCTACACATACATGTCAGCGGTACATGGTTCCATGTCTCGACTAGATTACTTTTTCACACCACGGAGCTATATCCACAGGTTTGCCCAGGCCTCACATATTCTGAAAGGGTTGTCGGACCACTCTCCAGTCACAGTAACACTCCTCTTAAATATTCAAAGGCCCCCTTTTAGATGGCGGATGTCCCTGTGGCATCTGCGTGATCCCGACTACCAGGAGTGTCTGCGCACTGCGATTCAAAATTATCTTACCTTAAATATAGACACTGCACCCTCTAAAGTAACCCCATGGGAGGCACTGAAACCTACCATCAGAGGGGTGAACATTAGTTATAAGACTAACTTCAAACGCAAGCGCTCCGCTTAGCAGACCGAATTAGAGACCCAGTGCATTTCCTTGGAGACGCAATACACTCTAGAGCCCACCCCGACCCTTCGGGGAAACCTGTCCCTTGCGCAGCAACAGGTACACCATCACCTTACAGAGGAGGCAAAAGAAATTTGGTTGGCGTCTCAGTATCGAATATACCACTGGGGGGACAAATCCAGTAAAATGTTACATAGACTCTGTCAAGCTCGGCAGGCCCCAGCCATGGTTCCAATTATTAGGGGAGGAGATGGTGCCCTACGTACATCCCCCGCAGAAGTGGTGGAGGAATTTGCACATCATTTCTCCATGCTATACACCCGGAGGGAAGAGATCTCGGGAGATCCCATCGCAGAGTTCCTACGGGATAGTCCCCGTATGCAACTATCGGATCAGATAAGAGACCAATTAGACCTCCCCATTACAATAGACGAATTAACAGCCGCACTGAACCCGATGCGCCCAGGTCGAGCTCCGGGTCCTAACAGGTTCCCTATGGAGTTCCTTTGCTCTCATATGACCACGCTGGGCCCTTATTTATTGGAAACAATTCACAAAGTCCTTGAGAAGCGACTATTGCCCCGGGACTGCCGTCAAGCTGAAATTGTCCTCTTTTTAAAGCTCGGCTGCCCACCAGAGGATCGGTCCTCATACCGTCCTATCTCCCTAATCAACTTCGAATCCAAGCTACTGGGGAAAATAATTGTGGATCGCCTGTGATCCTGCATTCAAGATTTGGTCTATTTGGAACAATTCGGCTTTATGCCGCATCGGGCCACTCGACACAACATTCACAACGCCTTGGCTCTGGCCCCGGAGCTGGGTCATCCTGTGGCCTTACTCTTGGCAGATATAGATAAGGCCTTTGACTCCCTCAGCTGGGAGTACCTATTTAAATTCTTAGAGGCGATCAATTTCGGTCCACGCTTTCTAGCGTACGTGCGCCTACTCTATAAGGAGCCTATGGCATCAGTGCGAATCGCTGCTCACCGTTCTCCCTTCCTCTCCATTGGTCGAGGCACACGGCAGGGTTGCCCCCTTTCCCCTCTCCTTTTTGCCTTGGCGGTGGAGACTCTGGCAGCATGGGTTCGTAGTGATCCGGTGCTCAGAGGCTTTGACTGGCCACGATCACAGCCAGACCGTATTGCGTTATATGCAGATGATGTCTTGTTTTTTATGACCGACCAGTGGGTCTCCACCCCACGTATTCTGCAGATTCTCCGGGTCTTTGGCCAGACCACTGGGCTTCATACTAATCCTGCTAAATCAATACTGTTCCCAGTATGTGGCCAGCAGGGCAGAGGCACGTGGGCATCCCAGCTGAAAAACACCACGTAGGGTTTCCAATATCTGGGAGTGTTTGTGTCTCCCTGTCCAAAGATTTATTGGGCACGTAACATAAATCTGCTCCTCGCCAACCTTTGTGACGAGACTACTATTTGGTCTTTCCTACCTCCCCCACTATATGGACGGTCTGCCATTTTTAAAATGGTCTCCCTCCCCAGAGTGCTCTAGCGCCTTCAAAATTTCCCTTATCATATACCGCGAGCGTGGTTCGTGCATAATACATTTTTATGGAGGGGTGGGGCGATTAGAGTTGCACTACAGACCTGTGCGCAATCCACCTATTGCGGAGATATCGCTGCTGCTGATGTCTACTCCTATTATGTGGCGGCTCACCTTTTAATCATTAATAACTGGTGGTATAATAAGCTACAGACCCGGCGCTCACACTAGAACACACAGTCATGGAAAGGACACCCTTCCTACGGTTACTGTACAGTGCGCAGAAACTCGACTTCTTACCACACGCCAGCCGAACAACAATCAGACTATGGCAGTATATCGTCCGGCGAATGGGCTGGCACATGCGGCTGACGCAGGCAACGTACCTATGGCAAGGTAACCATCTACGTCAGGTGGCCGCACTGAAGGGGTTCCGCCAGTGGGACCTGATTGACATTTCCACATTGGGAGACATCATGGGGAGCACCGTCCTCAAATACTTTCAGCGTCTGCAGGAGGAGTTTCAGCTCCATAAAACCCAGCTCTATAGGTACCTCCAATTACGCCATGCTTTAACTCCCTCGCTTGCAAATCTAACCGACCTCCCTGAATTCCATCCGCTAGAAGGCCGCCTCCTTATGGGCGATCTAGGGGCACACAAAATCAGACAGATATACCAGACACTGACTACACACTCCAACACAACTCTACATAAAACGAGGAAGGCGTGGCAGGATGACATCCCCGACCTAACGAACGATGACTGGGCGGAGGCGATAGCTAGTCCTCGGGGTGCCACCAGATACCGTCTTATTCAGTTCAAGTATGTTCACCCCGTGTATTACAGACGTCTTCATCTCTGGAGGATGAGAGTTGTGGCATCCCATCAGTGCTTACACTGCGACAGGGAGGAGGGGACTTTCCTCCATATGGTATGGAGTTGCATGGCATTACAAACTTTCTGGCGTAGGGTATCAACATGCCTTAAAGAGGTGCTGTCCTGGGACCTTCCACACGATCCCCGACTGTTTCTGCTTCATAGCACAGAGGACATAGGTGGGAACCGATATAAGCAACACCTACTCTTTCTTCTTTAAAACAACAAAAGCAGTGGAACCTTCTATTGACCAGCACATAACCTGTTATCACTCCCACAGTACAAACCCTTTGTTTGAGGGGAATTTGTGTGCACACTAAATGGCACCCACTGTCACAATGCCTATTCCCTAAGGAATCCAAGTATATAACATCAAAAAAAGGTGCACCACACGAGAAACTTAACAGTCACAAAGTTCATCTCCAATTATAGAATTTCTTCAAAAATTATTTCTTTTATTCATTCCATTTTCATTTTATGAGGAACATGGTATTCAGTTCCTATGAATCTACAGATAGACCAGCCGACGCGTTTCGTCCTAATACAGGACTTCTTCAGGGCACTAATTAATGACGAAAACCAAAATAGTATCTTCCTGAATGTTCACCAATGTTTTATACTGGGAAACAAGATTCCATCCAATCAGATATTATCTCAACAACACTGAACTGATATTGGTCCAATTGATGTCCAGTAGGTTCTTGTCACATATGTTCCGCAGTCATACACACAGCAATAATGGGAGTGCTTCGATTTATGATAACTGTCCCAATTCTCGCAATCTGATAGTTGCGATCCAATACCCTTTCCAGGAGACGACGTAGCAGTCCAACGCCCAGTATAAAACATTGGTGAACATTCAGGAAGATACTATTTTGGTTTTCGTCATTAATTAGTGCCCTGAAGAAGTACTGTATTAGGACGAAACGCGTTGGCTGGTCTATCTGTAGATTCATAGGAACTGAATACCATGTTCCTCATAAAATGAAAACGGAATGAATAAAAGAAACAATTTTTTAAGAAATTCTATAATTGGAGATGAACTTTGTGACTGTTAAGTTTCTCGTGTGGTGCACCTTTTTTTGATGTTACCTACTCTTTCTTGCCCTTACAATCGCGAAACGAGATATTGCACTGCTATGGAAGGGAACTTCTCCACCAACAATAGCAAAGTGGAGAAGAGAGCTCGACAAAAGCATTGGCGCAGAGATGGCAGTATTTCAAGCGAGGGGCTGCCCCCGAAAACAGAAAAATATGGTCTTGATGGGCTACGTACCGGGGCATCGACCTCCCTCCTCTTCCTTCGCAATCCCCGTGAAAGTGGCCATGGAGGTTTGGTGGGCCACAATGTATGATGTATTGTTTTATCTCTTTGGGTATTTGTTTGTTTTGAAATTTGCTTGCCAATGTTGGTGGGGTGAGAAAGTGCACGTAAAGTTTTCAGTTCTTTCACTGTTGTTATACATACGAACTGTACCCATTGCTATTTCTGCGTCTGGTAACTGTTTAATATTTTGTCCTCATGTGGACTATGTCGGGCTTTCGCCCAAGTGGTGCTATAAAACCCTAATAAAATATGTTTTAAAAAAAATGTGCTTTTGTCCATTAACTGACGTTTCATCTCTGACCAAACCAAAATAACTGTAGTACAAGTTATAATTAACTGTTGACTGATTTACATCTATCTAAACCTTCCTTAGAAAGATTTCTAAAAATACATTGCCACTAGATTTCAAATAGCAGTTACAAGTATTCATTAAGAACAAATAGTATTTCCCTGCCAGGAGTTGCACAGAACCCAACCTCCTTATAAGATAGCTTCACAAAATGGCATAAAAAAAATGCAATACCATGCATGGAATCTTCTCCCACACACCAAGGCAACCAATAAAGGCTCCACCCAGTGCATCCTAAAATGTTCTCAAAAAGATATGCACCGCAGACATATTCCAGAACCCCACAATCATTAAAAAAATGATACCCCCACACACACACACAGAGCCCCCTCCCCAGACGATGCTATATAATACCCACTTTTATTACGGGACAGAAACAAAATACAAAACTAATCCTAATCGTTTAAATGACCGGAAGTATTGCTACTCATCAATGACTGCCATCTGGGATACGGACACACCCGGGAAGATATGACCACTCCGCCCCATTCAGAAGCCCCCTCCTAGGCATGGAGGAGCACCTCCCTCGTACGAGAGGATACTCTAGGGCTACGGACGCAGACACAGCGGGCTCTTGGCCCCTTTCGACGGCCTCCTGCCCCCTCCCTCCCACCCCCCTTCTCTCCCCCCCCCCCCACGACCTGCTGCTCGGCACGCCTCCCATATGGCCCAGCTGTGCCCCACTTGACAGCTACTGTCTTCCTCCCACTCTCATGCAGAACGATCTCCACCTCCCCCCCTCCCCTCTTACTCTGGACCTCACCCGAGTTTTTGACCCTAACCCGGACCCCTCCATTCATAGTACGCACACGGGGAGCAGTTCGGCTGCTGGCTACGCTCTCTGACCGAACCCGTGTCCAACCACAGAAACAGTTGCTGGATGTGTTACCCGACGCCCCCGAGGCGCTGCTCTACCTAGCGCGCTCTGTGTAGCACTGATGAGGCAGCAATGGCGCGCGCTACGCGCAGACGGCGGCTATGCCTGGCAAACGCGGAATGATCCACTCGAAACGCGCAGAGTTCCATACCAGGCTTGCACAAGCGCTCGGCGGCCTGGGGAGCACACCGCTGAAGGGACGGTAGAGCGCCATGCGCCGTGCGCATAGAGCTGAGCTGCGAAACGGCACACTGGGCTCGTCGGATACACACGCTGACATGTGTGTCTTTGTGAGCTATACTGCAACCTCCTCGTCGCACTCCAGCTTACGCCAAGAGTAGGACACCGGGGCTCCGTTGCCCGGAGACCTGGGCATTTGGTGGGGAACCTGGTGCCTTGCGCGATTCCCCCTGCGGGCCTAGGGGCTAATCGACGGCGCCGCAATGAGGGCGGGAACACAGCGCCCTCCTCTCTTGCAGGCAATGCGCTTCAGATGCGACACGACGAAAAACAGAAAAGCACCATAGACCCACTTACACACAATGTACATACCTGATTCCTATGCATATGTTCAACTGTTTACCGCCGCCGGACCTCCGGGTTGTCGGCTAAATGGCTGTGTCTCACCATCTGAACATGTGTATTTTTGTATTGCTGAATTGACGCTTTGGCAAATGGAAGTACAATGTAAATTGATGAAACTGCGGTTAATAAAGGTTTTCAAAAAAAAAAAAAAAAAAAAAATCAATGACTGCCATCTAACATTTTCTCACCAAAAGTCACAACTACCAAATATACTAGATACACACACTACCACAAGCACAGGGGTAAATGCCTTCAACAACACTCACACATTGCAAATTGTACACACATTGACTTACACCACAACACTACAATTGTCTCCACCATTGAGGACTAACAGGTGGAAAACATACCTAAATGTGGAAAGACATCTTTGGAATTTAGTTGGATGATAATGGCTCATACCATTATTGCAAATACAAATGAAGATGTGTTTGTATCCTTCACAAATTGGTACCCAGCCACACACAATACTAACATATGAAAATAAAATCAGAATATGATAGCCAAGAAGAAACCCATAATTAGTAACCTCAAACCTTTCACTGCTGTAGTATTTGCACGCCTGAGCTTTTAAACAAAAAAATCTGCATTAGGGTGTTCAAGAACAAGTAAGTACCTCTTTGGTCTCTTTGAGCATCCATACAAGCTATGCACTGGTGCAAATCCCACATTTAAATATTGTTGCGGCCTGAAGATATAATGAAAAATGTGGAGATTTTATTTGAACAAGTTTGCTCAATATTTTGTTTCTGTTCCCAAATGGACAACCATTAGTCCTGGAATGCTAACCAAAGCAATATTGCCCCGAAATACCTGGAGTCTAGCAATACCAAATATATATATGCTTTTTCCTAGGGAATGTAGTCTGCACAATAAATACCATAATATTAGCGCAGATCACAAAAGTATAGCAGAATCAGGGTTTACATTCATCTGATGACGGATCAAAATCAGGATTAAATGCCAGGTAAATCAAAAACCCACATATTTTCTAATTATGTACTATCGGTGCAAGCTAGACTTCCCTTGCTCTGACGGGCTGGCCAGTAGAACACTCTGCACTTGACATAGCATTTGCCCCAAAACATGGTAATCCCCTCCAGTCGCCCTCCAGCAGCAACACATCCCTTCAAACGCTTGACCCAAACTGTTCCTCTGGGTCTACTGAGCATGGGGGTATCAGACATGTATGGGTTTTAGGGTTCATTGTGCCCACAAACAACAAACCGGGTGAAGTGCCTTTTGGAAATTTGGAAAGTTGCTGCAAACAAAATCCCAGCTCAGGGTATCTATCTTTTGCTCACAGATATCTCCCCATGGATGTTTGGAATAACCCACAACCTTTTATTGCCATTTTAGAAGCCATACAACACTGACAGAAACCAAATTTGATCTGTGCAGAAGAAACAGTTAGCCCTGAACAGCAGTTCCCAAGCACTGAAGTGTTATTCGAGGCCGCATTTATGTGACACACTTTCTTCCTGCGTCTGAACACTTGTGAGATGAGTGAGAGCGCATATATGGAGTCCAGGTGTGAAATCTTGCAATAGGTGAAGCATCAATCCTAATATTCTCTATAGGAAACACTGCCTTAGGGAATATCTTGAAGATACCAACAGTGATTCAATGAAATGCTGATTAGAGAAAGCCAGCACTTGTATCGTTTGAAATAGCACGTGCAGAATGTGACCTCCAAAGCCACCAATTATTACTGTGAACTCCCCTATGTGATTTACGCCTATGCAGGTCTGACACTAGATGGATCTGCACAGACAGGGGATGATCCGCATAAAAGCTGTTTTTCCAAAACTGTTTTAGATTTTTTAGAAACGTTGTGTGTTCGATGAGATTGAAACAAATACTAAATAGAACATTTAACAATAATTGGTAAACACATTTGAAGACAGGGCATAGAGGGCGGTCGATAAAAGGAGCGGAAAAGTCATTTTTCAATGTATAAAAACAGCTACATAAGTCCTGTTCGCCGTAATCGAAACAGAAACTACAAATGTGTATAAAGCATGACCGGAAAGTATAGTAGAAGACAGGGCAAGTAAGGGGGATATAAAAGCAGTAGGGAAGAAAATACTTTAATTTAAAAATGATTCTGTACACCACCAATCCAGGGCTTCTAGGAAAGTCACAAGATCGAAATCATTAGTTTTGAAAAATGTGTGAGTATAAAACAAAAGATCTAAAATAAAGTTAATAACAAGGCTATCAGAAAATAAATGGCACTAAAAAGAGCCTTTATTATTATTCGGTGCTTGGAGAAAAGCTACAACATGGAATGTTAACAAGGAGTACGCCCTTTCCCTGTAGAGTCAAGTATGCTCAGTCCTTCATAAACATACCAGGTGTTGTTATGGTAGATAGATGGCATACCAAGATTTGGCATAACAGCTGACAATCCTGCTAAGTTTCTCAAGCTGGGGACAAAACATGATGGACCATACCCACTGTTGCCTGTAGCAGGTATTGGAGAAAACAATGATCCTATACGGAGAAATCTCCACTATCTTTTTGAATGTAGGTGGTATGGCAACCTTCAAACAAAGTTATCATTTACTGTAAAAAATCCAAGGCTATGTCCAACTCAATGCATTCTCTTCACATCAAGCTGCTGAAATATTGCCTTGTCGTCTTTTAATGGGAATAGGCCATGCCACTTAAAGGCTTTCTCACCCACTCAAGCCATATCCACATTTGGAGATCCCAAGTTAGTATTCAATACCACAAGCCCAGTTATTGCTGTAAAGACAGTACACCAATAATCACACTTCACCCAAACATGAATCTGGTGGGACTCCTTCATTGAGATGGGAGAAGAGAGCCAACGTGAAAGCTGATTGCCCTACAGGGTCTTTGTAATGCAAATGAAGGGTGGATGGCTTTGATTGCTCCAACCATGCACACAGGTGATTGGGTAATGCAATTAAAAAGACTAGGATGTAAACTGTGTATGGCCTTTCTACATAGAAAGAACAAAACAGTAAAAAAAAAAAAAAAAAAAAATTTTTGACTAGGGCCAGTAGAAAGTTTAGCAAAGATAAGAAAAGGCCAAACAAGTAAGCAGTTTGAACAAGGCAAGTGGAAGGTGAACATTTGAAACACAGTCATGTTATAATGAGTGCTCGAAGTTGCATGCTGGCTCAGTTTATGAACTTGTAGTTAATGCTCAAATAGGTACACAAAGTTAAAAAAGAAAATAATGCTAAGGCTGGATACAGTATATCATTAAAAACAAATTGTAAGGTAAATTATGTCTAAGGATGCTCACAACCTTTTGACTTTGAAAATAAAACACACAAACATTAATGAAAAAACTCAATTGAAGTAGCATTATGGTTCGAAAGCAAAACCTAAAACCCTTCAATATTTGATAGTTATAAGATGCTTACGCACCCCACAACCCACACCCTGACCATGCTCTGCTCATGACCTCGCATTTTACATCAGTGTTTTTAAAAAAAATGTTTTATGGAGAGTTCAAGGAGACACAGAGATACAGAACTGCAAAGATAAAGTGCATCGTGCAAAACAATTAGATTATAAATACTCGAGCTGCCATTACAGATAAACATCGTACAGGAAAGAAATACCGCCGTACAAATCCGCAGTATAAAGTACGAAATGCAGAACATTGAAAGTATACATATTCAAGCTGTCAAACAAATAACCATGTTGCAGAAAGAGAATGGAGCATTCATATGGCAAGAAGGTAAGAGATACCAAAAGTGCATAACATGGAGTATCAATAGTTTTGGAGGGTGATCATCGAGATACATACTCTCTCAAACTTGGCTATTTGATCCAAAACCTGCCACCTCCTCAGCCCCTTATACACCAGTTAAAGCAGAGACCCTTTCCCTTTTTTTGGACTAATTCCCCAAGGAACTCCAGCATTTCTCAAACTTCCTTGAAGACCCTGATCTTAAGGCATATTTTCTTTCACTATCTTTGATTGTTTAATTTCGCTCTCCAGGCTTGGAATGAAGGAATCTTATCGGTTCGCCAGCTCTGTAAAATTAAATATCTTGCTACTAGTGCTGCAATAAATAAGCACTCTTCATGGGTGGAGCTTAGCATTCTATTGGGAGAGCAACCAAAAACTGCAATGGATATGTCAATGGAAATGGAAAGATCTATGGTGACTCTGAGATATCTGGTATCCCTGGACATATTATATGGGGAGGTGATTTTAACTTCTTGCAGGACCCTTCTGTTGACTCCACAAACAAAGAGCGCAAACAAAATAAACCCCAGGTCTCCACTGCCCTGTCTAGCTGTAAAAATGACTTAGATATAGTAGATAAGTGGCGCCTTAAAAATCCAGGCAAGTGGGAGTTCTCTTGTTATTCGGCAAAGTACGATTCAGCTTCCAGAATAGGTTTCTTCTTGACCTCATATAATCTCTCTGTCAATAAGTATGATCATATTCTGAATGCTTTTTCGGATCATTCCCTAATTAAAATGGAGATCACTGCCGGAAGCAGGGAACGGAAAGGTACCGAAAAGATGGTATTTTAAAAAATTCAATCTAAGAAAATGAGCGCTGGTGCACAGAAATAGCCAATGAGATTAGCGCCTTTTTCGAGATAAATAAAGACTCCGCCCCAGTTAATGTAATCTGGGACACATTTAAGGCCACGCTAAGAGGCATAATCACCTCAAAAGAAATACCGCAGCAAAAGGGCAAAAAAAGTGGAAAGATTGAAGATCGAAGCAAGACTCGCTCTTGCGAACCAGGAGCAGACTAAGAATAGGAATTTGAATGCTAAACTAGAGTTAGCCCAGGCAAAAATACAAATGAGGGAATTTTATTACGATTTAGGGGATGCACCAAGTAGGACTTACCTCCAGACAGTCTATGAAGAAAGTGAATACACAGAGAAGCTTTTAGCTTGGCAGGCAAAGGAGAAACAGGTGCGTAACAGAATTGAGAGTATCTGGGATGAACCAACTAAAACACGCTTAACTAGATCTCGGGATATAGGCGATGCCTTTTTTAAGCATTATAAAGAAATCTATCAATCAGATCATCATGCAACTTCCGAATCTGTCTTAGGTTTCCTAGACAACTTGCCTATTCCTTATTTAAATACGGAATTTCAAGAAGAATTGATAGCGGACTTTACGATGGATGAACTTAATTTAGTTAAAAGTTCTATGTCAAACTGTAAAGCAACATACGAAGATGGCCTTCCCGTTGAATTTTTGAAAAGGTTCGCTTCAACCCTTAATATTGAAATTTTAAAACTTGCTAATTATCTTCTTAAAGGGGGCGTCCCTCCGCTATCTTTTCATACAGCCGTAGTGGTTAGTATCCTGAAGAAGGATAAAAACAGAGAGAACGTTAATTCATATAGGCCCATAAGCCTACTTAACGTCGATTATAAAATCTTTACAAAGCTCGTTACTAATAGGCTTAACAGAATGGTGGGCTCTCTTATCCACACGGATCAGTGCGGTTTCGTAGCCAGGAGACAGCTTCATACCAACACAAAATTTTTACTAGAAGCACTTTATTTTTTTAACAAAAATAGGACTGAGGCTCAGATTTGGTTTTTAGATGCTGAAAAAGTGTTTGATTTGGTTTCATGGGAATGTCTGTTTTTAATCTTGGAAAACATTGGCTTCCCAGATGGGTTCACACAACTAATAAGACGGTTATATACGAACTCACAGGCGCAAATCCTAATTAACTCCATAAATGTAGGCACCTGTCCAATAAATAGAGGCACTAGACAAGGGTGTCCTCTTTCTCCGATTTTATTTGCGCTATTTATAGAACCCCTAGCAATAGCAATTAGACAGAAAAAGGCGCATACCGTCCCCCTTCAAGGGATGAATAATGTAAAATTGTATGCTGACGATATCGTTCTTTTCTTAAATCCTAGATATGACACCTGGGACTAAATCATGAACATTTTCTCTGATTTCCAGGCAATAGGAGGCTATAAAATAATAAATCCAAGACGGAAATATTACTGTGCAATTGTTTTCCGATTCACTATTGCAAGATTTTAGATCCGTATATAACACTCGTCTAAAGAGATACTTAGGGATCTACGTGACAGAGAAAGTAGAAGACATATTCCACTTGAACTATACCCCGTTGATTAAAAAAGTGAAACGCCTCTTAGCACGATGGAACCAACTCCCTCTACTAATATTAGGTCGGGTGGCACTAATTCGTATGTCTATTCTGCCCTGATTTAATTTCCTATTTAGTGCTGCCCTGTGCGCGCTTCAAGCATCTTTTTTTAAAGAGATAGATAGTAGGTTTTCTTCCTTCTCATGGTCTAACAAAACACCAAGGTTGGCACTGAGCACTTTAAGCTACCCTGTTGCAGAGGGAGGGCTGTCCCTTTCAAATATTAGGAATTACTACCACACTAGTTTTGCACATACTAGTTGTAGATTTTTATCTCTATTAGACCCCTCTGAGGTAGACAATTTTTTTATGACTAAAATATTAATGGAGTACAATATTGCCAACCCCACAAGATTAGTTAAATACACTACAAAAGTTTGATATAAGACCCTTAAATGGATGTTCAAGGAAAAAACTCAATTCCTAACATTTTTTGGTATTCCAAGAATTAATTGCTCGACAAGGCTATCCCATTTTTATACGGGGGAAAGATGTTTATTAGATACCCGTATCTTAAGAATGTGGGAAGATAATGGATATGTACAGATTCGGGATTTTATCATAGGCAACTGCTGGAAGTCTTGGCCTGAGATAGAAATGGGGTTCCTACACTCTAAAGCATTACTGAAATGGTCATTTATCATAAAACACTTTTTGGAAAAATTTGACCTAAGAAGTATACCTTCAAGAGCAGACATCAGTGAAGTTTTTGATACCCCGTCACAAAATTTTCGGCAGAAATAAGTCTCTCTCCTTATATGAGAAAATTCTAGATAGATGGTGGAAAAAGGAAGGGATGCACCTCTCAAATTTAACCTGGAGCAGAATTAATAAACTCAATGCTTCAGTACTGAGAGACGCAAACCTTAAGCGTATGCAACTTTATTCTAAATGGCTAATTTATAGGACTCCTTCTTTCCTACATAATATGTATCCACAAATTGATGACAGGTGTTTCCGTTGCACCAAAGAGAATGGTGGCACCTGGTCACACATTGTTTGGGAATGTCCAAAAATCAGCACTTTGTGGGAAGAAATTGAAAACCATTTTACATCAGTGTTGACATCTCAAATTACATCACAAACAAGATGACTGATGAGATCACATGACAGCACCAATGACATCTTGTTGAATGCTTTTGCTGTTGCTAATAAACAAATAAAATACAAACATCAATGTAAGGAGTTTGTATTGGTCATTTGCATTTTGGCAGGTGAGCCATCTAGCTTGGAGTCAGTAGAAAGCGGTGAGTGTGTGTCCTTGGAAAGTAAAGCTGGGTCTGCTGGTAAAAGCTAAATTTGATTACTTTGTCTGGAGAGACGGAGAAGTACAGGGAAGTTAGATTAGGAGACCTTTGCAGTCATCTAGTTTACGCATCTCAAGAGTGTTACTTGGATTTGGTTGTGTGCCAGCGTGGAAAGCTAAGATGGTTGTTGTTTCAGTATTATTGTACTATTAATCCTACTTAACTTCTCATCAGCTTTTGACACTGTCAAACATGACAATCTCTTGAGCTTTCTGGAACGTAGGTTGGGGCTCTCAGGCTCAGTAGTAAATGGTTTGCCTCTTTTTTCAATAACAGAACTCAGAGAGTCAAAAACAATCAAAACCTATCCAATTCCAGTCCTTGCACTCTGGGGGTTACCTAAGGGTCCTCTCTCTCACCCACACTTTTCAACCTATTCACTGAACATCTTACTGAAATCCTCAAAGCATCTAACATCTAATATCACATGTATGCGGATGACACCCAGTTGTACATGAAAATCTCTTCTGATGATATCAAGACACTCAACAGAACCATGCACAAAACCCAAAACTGGTTAACCTTCAACCATCTCAATCTGAACGCCCTCAAAACGGAATTCCGCCTTATCTCACCGCCCAACAAGCCCCCATCGTGGAGAAATATTTGAAAAATCTCTCCGCTCTTGACTGCACACCACACATCATAGACTGTACGAGATCTTTGGTAATAGTGCTAGAGTGAACTTCCAAATGAGCATCCTAAGGAAATTAAAACCCTTCCTTCCCCCCGCTGACTTCAAATCTGCTATGCAAGCATTAGTCATCTCACGGCTGGAATACGGCAGTGCAACCCTCTGCGGCCTACTGAGGTACAGACTGGCCCCTCTCAGGGCGTCACTGAATGCTGCGGCTAGGCTCATCACAGGCTCCAAGAAAACAACCACATTTCCCTGGATTTTAAATCTCTGAATTGGATTCCTTTTGAGGCTAGGATTCAACTAAAACTTGCATGTTTGACCCTTAAAGCACTTCATTTCAACACTCCTCTGTACCATGCAAATAAGCTAGGACTGTCGGGCGGTGCCCGTTCCTCAAGGAGCACCAGTACCTTGTTGCTTAAACCAAAGAAATTTAAAAAAATTAAAACTTACAATCAATCCTTCTCAGGTTTTGCCCCAAGAATCTGGAACTCCCTACCTGCGGAAACTAGATTGATTCTATCAACAATGTCCTTCAAAAAGGAAGTGAAAGCTTTACTGATGAGTACTTTTCTGAGTTAGAAGTTTTGCCTCTGCCGTTTGTCATATCCGACTAGATTTGGTGGGTCCTCTGAGCCCAACGGCATGCTCCTCCTCATCTAGTGTCACAATGACTCTTCTTGCTTTATTCTACTCACATGTTCTTCTGCCTTCCTTGTCATGCACCGCTGCTTACTTTTGTTACTTGGCAATTTTATGGCTTGGATACCTGCCTTTATTATGTCACTACATAACTGTTGTTATTTGTGTAAATTGTTGCTTTTCTGCCACAATTGTCTCCCCTATGTGTACTGCAACCCGTCTGTAAAGCGCTCTGATACCCTCTAAGGTCATGTTCGCGCTATACAAAACGTTGTGAATAAATAAATAAGATGGATCTTTGAACATTTCATTATCTGAAACTTGGCTGGTGGTTAGGCAGTCGACAAAATTAAGGATGTCAGCGTTATAGATGATTTGAACAGCAAGTTCTTTGTTGATGGCAGGGGTTTCAGGGTGTCAGGAGCAGATAGTGAAAGTGAAAAAGAAATGTTTAAATCTCAAAGAACTGTACATGAACAGCAGAACTTTAACTTCCCTACCAGTTTCTGTTTCATTGATAAAGCCTGATGCTTGGAAATCCAACTACAAAAAATAAATATATACATATACTATATGGAACCTTGCAATCCTTGCACAAATGCTTGACTCAGATTTCCTTGTTCTGCCTGTATTAGTGAAATTACCCTGCTGCTGAATTGCAATAACATATTACAGTAGAGTAGTGATGTGATAATGCCTGCTTGAAGGGCCACAGTGAAAGGTAGGTCATAGCGCTTAATTACAGCAGAAGTTCAGACAATGACATTGAGAACTGGCATTTAGAACCAGGATCAGCAGATAGGAGCTATGTACTGCAATATGTTTTTGTACACTACATGTAACTCCAGGAAAGACAATCTCTTGGCATGTTTCTACACATTCGGATTTACAGTAGTTTTTAATCTGACTTACATTAAACCAATTTGAATATCTTTTTGCAATAAATTACCAACTGATTTTTGTGTGTTTAATTTCTCCCACAGATTCTACTTTTATTTTTCATGTCACCAACCACATTGTCTCTTTCATATAAAAGAGCAAGACACCAAGGAAAGGGTGATGATGTGACCATGCAGCATTAAAACAAATAAAATAACCTGTGCTCCACATTAAAAGGATATTGCAAGTCACCTCAGAGTTTAATGACAGCCTCAAAAGGAACTTGGCCTTCAGCTTCGTTCCGCTATATGGTCATGGAACTTCTTGATGACTTGCAATAGGTTTATGGCATTGATCCCTTTTCCCGTGTATAATACTCTCTTCAGAACAACGACCTAACCTTTGAAGAAACCCCTGCAGACACAACAACAAATTTCACACAACAATTATAAAAGTGTTAAAAATAGGTAGAAAAACTAAAAAAGAGCTCAGAGGACAGATATAGAAATTCTGTTTTAAACGTAATCGTGAGTACATGGACCTTCAATGTTTTGTCTTTCTAGGATTAGGCTGCAGCATTGCTCCCAAGCAAAGAAATATAAAAAACAAAAAATCTGTACCTGTTTCATTAAAAGAACCACGTGGAAGCACGGGCAGTAACACATGATCTGATCTCCATCTCCTGTGGCTGAAAGATAAAGAATAGTAGAATGAAATCAAGCACATTTTCTGCGAGACTTTCTAGTCTGGAAAACGTTATCTTGCCGATGTATCCCTACCATCCGTATTTTCTGTCAATTATGTATACATTTCTGTTTGAAAAAGGGTATTCCCTGTTCTTTTTCAGTAAATTAACTTTATGCTGAAACTTACAAACCCCTGCACCTTTTTTCAGAATCGCAGAATCACTTGGATTATTGTCAGATTTGATATGTAAATAAAATATGACTCTACAACAATAAAAGCCCTCAGGTATGTAAATCCTAAATCGTGCTCGCATAGAAGAAACGGATGATTCCAAGCCATCTCTTGGCAGTCGCGTGACAGTGAGGCCTATTGTGGGACTACTGTTTTCTACGCCATTTACGACACCATTTTCAAGGCCCGGGCTGTAATTTAACTAGTGAATTCTGGAATGTACTGGTTCACATCAATTGACCCAGATGAATTGAAATTTAAAATTTCAATGTCTTTTAGAAAGAAAAACAACTGAAATATGGAGTCCACAATAACTATGAGTCATCTGGTGATACGAATTCTTTTAACTAACCATGAGAAATTGATTATTGTACCAACATCACAACGGTTCTGTAGTCCATTAATCAATTTTCTCAGTATATTATGGCCTGGGATGGAATACAGCAGACATTCTGACACAGGAGCCATAAGCTATTAACCACCAGGCACATCAGCCAGAACCTATTCAAGAGGCTGTAAGGCAATCCTGGGGGAGGCCCTCTGTTCAAGTACACTGGCCACGTGATGGGTTAAAAGATGAAGACAAGGTATCCGAGGAGTGCTATTATTACCTCTTTTAAACTTGTACATATTCTGGGGTCTGCTATCAATTATTAGGCAACTCAGTCAAGTGCCATGATACCTGGCCACTAAGCTGTATTTCAAACGTCACAAAAATAACTTCAAGCGGAAGTATGTTCTTTTTACCTACAGGATTTTTGTAATTTTTTCAATTCCTCAGTAATGTTTAAAATATAAAAAAACAATGGTCTCAATTCACAAAGATTTTTCTGTTAGTAGATGTGGCCTACTCTTGAATTTTGCAGGAGTAGGTCGCGGCTGCACCTGCTTGAAAGCTGCAACCTCGTATTGAGTACACCTCTTGTGAGTAATAAATAAATGCTCACACCCACCTTATTATGCAGAGTAGTATATGACTGATTAAAAAGCCGGCCAATCTTATTGTCTTGTGTTATGAATAATGTATTGCAGAGACCATAAAAATGCAAATATAGGAACAATACATACCTGCTGCAGCCCCTACCTACAAATAATGGAAAAAGGGCTTGGTTAAAATGTGGGCTTAATTGAAAACAATTATCAAAATATTCTCATCTTGTAATATTACGATTCAAATGTGTTACAAATTTATGTAGCATTTCACAAGACAGTCGAAAAGACGTAGATTTAACAAGCTTAGGTAAAGCCAATAGGTTTGATGGTCACACTCGAGGGCTGACAATATCAATAAAAATGCTGACTTCAATGTGCAAAACAAATAAAACAATCATTGCCAAAGCCAGTAGATCTGTCCTTGGGAAGCTGGTGAGGTGGCTATTTATTTTTTTCCAAGCTTATGCCACAAATAAAAAGAACAAGACATGCTACTGTCTTGATGTGGTGGCTATATGCCTTCAATTTGTTTTTTAAAAGGAACCTTGGTTTATAATTTTAATAAAAACGTATGGTTGTTTCCTGGCATTCAGTTGTATTTAGAATAAGAATTTAAACCCATTTAATTTGAATGCACCTCATAGGAAAGTATGACTTTATTATGGGAAAGAAAGGTAAATCTGCATTCTTCTCTTCTGGTAATACTCTTGTATTCATCAATTAGAAATAGTCTACATTTATTAAGTACAGTTACATTATTCTATTTGTTAATCACGGCTTTATTTTTCACATTAATGAAAAATAGCATTTTTTAAGGTTACAGTGTTGTGGCTGAATTTATATTGAGAGTCTGCTGCTACTCGTGCCATTAGAGGGTGTACCAGACCTTATATTCATACTATATTCACACTGCAACACGGCATCAGAAAGAAGCATCGGATTGAGATTGAAAAATACATTTTCAGCCAGTGTTTAATTTTAGATTGCATAATCAGAAGAGTGGTAGGTGTGTGATAGTTTTATTGTGATTTCAAGGTCGACATTTACCTGAAAGCAGGGTATGCGGACTGCAAGAAATAAGCAAGCACTTACACACACAACCCCCCTTATAACTAGACTTTCCTATTTTCAATGTTTATTTTTTGTGGCTTTCAGTGGTGCTTAATCAGTGTTTTTTTAAACTTCTTGAAATCAGTAGTAATCAGTGTCTATTTAGCTGCCTAGCCCCCAAAATAGACAAAATAGCATTTTTCATTGTTTTGCAGTGATTATTATAATACACATATTCAACATAAAGAAGAAGTTTTGCAGGGTATTTAGGGGGTCATTAGGATGGCGGGCGGACTTTAGTCAGCCCGCCATCCTAGCGGTAACGGGACCGCCCACCTGTCATGCGGCGGTCCCACACCCCTGATAATGATGCAACCGCCACCGCGGCGGTCGCATCTGGCAATTTAATATTGTTGTGCATTTCCATGCACAATGTGGCAGGCACCAAGCGGTGCCTGTTACCCTGTGCATGGAAATAGAGGGGGGTACCATATGTACCCCCCCCAGTGCACAACCGACCCCCCTCCCCTACAGAGGGGGCCCGTAACGGGCACCCCCAGGGCCAGACTCCGCCAGCCTTTCCAAGGCGGTTCCACCACCATCAATCAATCAATCATATCACTTGTATAGCGCGCTACTCACCCGGAAGGGTCTCAAGGCGCTTGGGGGGAGGGGGCCGCTACTGCTCGAACAGCCAGGTCTTGAGTTGTCTCCTGAAGGCGAGGTGGTCCTGGGTCAGCCGAAGGTGGATGGGGAGGGAGTTCCATGTCTTGGCCGCCAGGTAGGAGAAGGATCTGCCTCCGGCGGTGGCTCTTCGGATGCGTGGTACGGCGGCGAGGGCGAGGCTAGCGGATCGTAGCTGGCGGGTGGGCGTGTGGAAGGTCAGGCGGTCGTTGAGGTACTTGGGGCCCAGGTTGTGGAGAGACTTGTGTGCGTGGGTGAGGAGCCTGAACGTGATCCTCTTGTTGACGGGGAGGCAGTGCAGGTTCCTCAGGTGGCCGGAGATGTGGCTGCGTCGAGGGATGTCTAGGATGAGTCGGGCGGAGGCGTTCTGGATGCGTTGTAGTCTTTTCTGTAGCTTGGCTGTGGTTCCGGCGTAGAGGGTGTTTCCGTAGTCCAGCCGGCTGGTGACGAGGGCCTGGGTGACCGTCTTCCTGGTTTCGATCGGGATCCATCGGAAGATCTTGCGGAGCATGCGGAGGGTGTGAAAGCATAAAGAGGAGACGGCGTTGACTTGTCTGGTCATGGAGAGGGAGGAGTCCAGGATGAAGCCCAGGTTGCGTGCGTGGTCTGTCGGCTTGGGGGCGGTGCCCAGGGCAGGGGGCCACCAGGAGTCGTCCCAGGCGGAGGGTGATGGTCCAAGGATGAGGACTTCCGTCTTGTCTGAGTTCAGTTTCAAGCGGCTGTTCTTCATCCACTCGGCGACGTCTTTCAACCCTTCGTGGAGGCTGGTTCTGGCGGTGTCGGGGTCTCTGGTGAGGGAGAGGATCAGCTGGGTGTCGTCGGCGTAGGAGATGATGTTGAGGTTGTGTTGGCGTGCGATGGCTGTGAGGGGTCTCATGTAGACGTTGAAGAGGGTGGGGCTGAGTGATGATCCTTGCGGGACGCCGCAGATGACTTCGGTGGCCTCGGAACGAAACGGGGGGAGGCGGACTCTCTGTGTTCTTCCAGCTAGGAACGAGATGATCCACTTCAGTGCCTTCTCTTGGATGCCGGTGTTGCTGAGGCATTGGACTAGGGTGCGGTGGCAGACAGTGTCGAACGCGGCGGAGAGGTCCAGGAGGATGAGTGCTGCTGTTTCTCCGTTGTCGAGAAGGGCTCGGATGTCGTCGGTGGCTGCGATGAGGGCGGTCTCGGTGCTGTGGTT
Source organism: Triturus cristatus (assembly GCF_964204655.1). Lineage (NCBI taxonomy): Eukaryota > Metazoa > Chordata > Amphibia > Caudata > Salamandridae > Triturus > Triturus cristatus. The sequence continues at coordinate 1,459,219,697 of NC_140589.1, read as the reverse complement.
GGCTCTGAAATCGGACTGCGAGGGGTCGAGGGATCCATTCGTCTCGAGGAAGGCGGCAAGCTGACTGTTGGCGATCTTCTCGATGACTTTGGCAGGAAAAGGGAGGAGCGAGATGGGGCGGAAGTTCTTGAGGTCGGTGGGGTCCGCTGTTGGTTTCTTCAGTAGGGCGCTGAGCTCGGCATGCTTCCAGCTCTCCGGGAAGGTGGCGGTGTCGAAGGAGGTGTTGATGACGTCTCAGAGTTGGGGTGCGATGGTGGAGTCGGCCTTGTTGAAGATGTGGTGGGGGCAGGGGTCAGTCGGAGATCCGGAGTGGATGGTGTTCATTGTGCGGGCTGTGTCTTCGGTGGTCACTGCGGTCCAGGTGCGGAGGGTGGCAGTGGGGTGCGTTGGTTCGACGGTAGGGTGCGAGGATGGTGTGTCGAAGCTGTTGTGGATGTCGGCAATCTTGCGGTGGAAGAACGAGGCGAGGGAGTCGCAGAGATCTTGTGAAGGGGTGATGTCGTTGTTGCCGGTGCTGGGGTTGGAGAACTCCTTGACGATGCTGAAGAGTTCCTTGCTGTCGTGGGCGCTGTTGTCCAGTCGATCCTTCAGTGATTTCTTCTTGGTGGTGCGGATGAGCTGGTGGTGCTTGCGGGTCGCATGTTTGAGGGCGGTCATGTTGTCAGTGGTCCGGTCGAGGAGCTAGGCTTTCTCGAGGGTGCGGCAGGTCTTCTTGGAGTCCTTGAGTTCTTCGGTGAACCAGGGGGCCTTCTTGCTTCTGGGTTTGCTGGGGGGGTTCTTCAGTGGTGCGAGGTCGTCGGCGCAGGCGGCCAGCCATTGCGTGAAGTTGCGGGCTGCTTCGTTGGGGTCCGGTGTGCTGGCAGGTGGGTTCTGGCTGAGGGAGGCGGTGAGCTGGTCGGCGGTGATCTTGCTCCAGCTCCTGTGAGGAACCTGTTGCGGGTGGTGGTGGGTGGTGGTTTTTCTGAAGCTGAAGTGGACGCAGCTGTGGTCGGTCCAGTGAAGTTCGGTGGAGTGGCTGAAGGCGATGTGCTTGCTGGATGAGAAGACGGGGTCAAGCGTGTGGCCGGCGTAGTGGGTGGGGGTGTTGACCAGTTGCTTGAGTCCGAGGTTGGCGAGGTTGTCCAGCAGGGTGACGGCGTTGCGGTCCTTGTTGTTCTCCAGGTGGAAGTTGAGGTCCCCTAGGAGGATGTAGTCGGCGGAGCGGAGGGCGTGTGGGCTGATGAAGTCCGTGATGTCTTCGCTGAATTGTGTGCGTGGTCCCCGGGGTCTGTAGATGAGGGTTCCTCTGAGGGTCGTCTTTGGGTCGGTGAGGATCTGGAAGTGGAGGTGTTCGGCGGCGGTGTGGGTGTCGTCGGCGTCGGTCGTGATGAGGATGGTGTTCTTGTGGACGATGGCGATGCCTCCTCCGGTCTGGTTGACGCGGTCCTTCCTGATGATCTTGTATCCATCTGGGATGGCGATGGCGATGTCGGGGGCTGAGGAGGCGTTCATCCATGTTTCAGGGAGGAAGGCGACGTCTGGTGATGTTGTGTCGAGGAGGTTCCAGAGTTCGACGGCGTGTCTGTGGACGGAGCGGGTGTTGAGCAGGATGCACTTGAGGTCGCTGCTGGGATTTGGCTTGGCGGGCGCGGTACATGTTCGGATGCAGGTAAACTTGCAGGTTGTGCAGGTGAAGGGTCCGTGGAAGTGTTTCGGGGTGGCCCAGCAGCAGGCGGGGTTCTGGCCGGCATTGAGTGCGTTGAGGGCGGCGTCGTCGTAGGTCTGTCGGGTCGTCTTGCGTCGGTGGGGGCCAGGGGGTCTGGCGCTGGGCGCGGTCCAGGCGTGGACGGGCGCAGACGAGCTTACCTTTGGCGTGCCTTCGGCGCACAATCGGCGCTCCCGCTGCGCGTGACCGCTGCGCGTACGCGCGGTCGCCATTTATGGCGAAGTGGGAGGGAGGGAGGAGCAGCTGGGAGGCGGGAGCGGGGAGGGCACAAAACAAAAGGGGGCGTGGCCGCTTGGACGACGGTGGGAAGCGGGGAGCGGGGCGGGCACAGGGGGACACAACAGCAAAGAAGCCTGGCAGTGGCACAATACAGAAAGGAAATAAAAGCAGTTAAAGGAGGAAATAAACAATGTTACACAGGGAATTCACACAAATAGAACAACACACGCTCGAGAAATGCTGCGGAGGGTCTGGGAGCAGAGAGGCAGTCCCAACGAGGCTGCGGGCAGCAGAGGGCGAGGGGCACACACACAGCTGGTGGCCGTGCGGTGCGGGGGTGTCCTAGGAAAGGTTGGCTGACGCCAGCATCGTGATCGGGCTGGCAGTGCCTTTGAGGCACCGCCCCCATTTCCACGGCCTTATCCGCTCCACCAGGCAATCGTTACAATTGCCTGTGGCGGAAGCGTGGCGGGCTGGCTTTGCGCCCACCACACTTGCGGGGGGAAATGGGCATGGAGATGGCGGAGGGACTGCCACTGCCGGGCCGGCGGTGGCAATCCCTCCGCCATTGTAATGAGCCCCTAAGTGTCTCTCCACTGGCAGTGTGTCCAAGGGATTTATGGTAGAGTGTACTAAGCATAGAAGTCTGTATTGTACTATCACTCACAGACTTTCTAACAACCTCGCTCACATCTCATTGAATCTCATACTCACTCACTCAGGGCTCGGACTGGTTTGCAGGACTATTAATGGATTGAGAAAGTAAGAAATTGCTATATTCAAATGCTTTCAATAAATACATTCCCAGACACAGCTGGGGATGGAGGGGGAGGGTGTCATTCACCTATTCCTTATTAAATATTATGGTATGTAGAGTAAACAACCATGCCAACAGCACAGTCACTTGCAGACATTTAAACATTTTGAATTACACCACATTAATTAGCATCCCTGCACTGTAAAGCACCTGAAATCTGATGCTTTCAGCATGCTTGCTAGTGCTTTTCTGCACTCTTTGCTTTTCCACATGAAGTGGAGCTGCTGTTGTTGCGTGGAGATCATAGCTCCAAGTATTCCCATGCAAATGTCACACTTTAAGTTAGTTCTCACTTTTTAATCGACTTCACATTGTCACACCATCGCTAAAGTGCAGTTGGCTTAAAAGCCAGGATTAGCGGAATGTGTCACACATGGCAATGAGACTCCTTACAGCTAGACATTTTTGTTGTTATAATGCTTCGGCATGTGGAAAGTCTTGTGTCATGATTTCAGCACTGTCCAGTGCATATGGTGGCAACCACACACTTCACAGATACTTGTCACTACACCTTTTACTGAATGTTTAAAGCCTGGGGTGTTTAGCAGTTAAGACAGTCACAAAAAGTGCCAATGCTTAAGAATGCCTAAAAACGTTGGGAGAAGGAGTAACAAATGGGCTAGCGTTATCAAGATTCTTATTGCGAGTACTGTACTTCAGAGGACAAAAGCCCTCACCCATTCTTGGCTGACACGCTTCATCATAAAAGTGAGGGACAATTCTGTCCCAAGTCTTGTTTTGGCCTAGGTGGCCTGCTAAAGGGATATCATGTGCTAGTGTCAATAGGAAGCCCCTCAACTTCAGAGGTATTACCAACCTCCTGGTGGCACCAGGCATGGGGTCTCTACTCTCTTAGTAAAGGAGTCCATCATCCCAGTAGATCCTATGGGACCCACTAGCACTCCCAGCAGCAGCTTGCTGTCTGAGGGGTTCAAGAGTAGGGCAGCTCAGCTGCTCCTGGCTCAGATCTGCCCTGGAAGGGCCCCCTGCCCCAAGAACTCAACCTGGTCAGGTTCAAGGTCATCTGGGGCAGTTCCTTCTTCAGGACTGAGATCATCTCCCTCAAGAGACTGATCTGCTTTCTGAGTCAGGGGGGACGACACTGCCTTATCCCTACTGCTCCTTTTCTTGGAAGGCGCCTGGTCCATTTTTTCAGGATTCGGGGCCTGTTCAGTGTTGGACATCTTTGCCTGTGACCTGGTCATAGCAAACATATCTGCAGGGATTCCCAACATTTCTGCATGAGTCTTGAGCTCCACTTCAGCCCAAGCTGAAGTTTCTAAATTATTGCACAGCAAGCATTCAACAGGGAGGTCTGCACTTACCACAACCTACTTAGGGCCAGTTACCCCTCCCCAGGTGAAATTAACAACTGCCAAGGAATTGTCTGTCCTGACATTGCTAGCATTGGTCACTTGGTACATCTCACCAAGTATGATTTTCTCAGGAGCAACAAGATCTTTTGTCACCATTGTGACACTTGCTTCTGTGTCCCTGAATGCCAAGGCGTCTTTTCCATTTATCAAATGCTGCTGTCTGTATTTGCCCAGATTACTGGGACTGACAAATAAGGAGGCAATATTGATGCCTCCATCACACATCAGTACAGCCTGAGTAAGAACTTTGACTAGGCCAGAGTCCATCTCAGATCCCAGGGTTAACCCTACTACACCCTTATTCTGAGCACCACCACTTAGAGCTGAACTAGGGGGGACAGTTGCCTTAGGGGCAATGGTGGGTGGAGTTGAGTCCTTGGACTTGGTACAATCACTTGTCCAATGGGTCTTCTGTTTACATATTTGACACCATGGTTTCTTCCTGCCTTTTCCCTTGTTGGATTGTGACTCCCCACCAGATGCAGATTTTTGGGGCCCTTGAGAAGACTTCTGGTCTTTACCGTTCTCCCCACCCTTATCAGAGTTTTTAGAATCCTGCTTCTTGGAGTCACCACCTTGGTTCTGAACCTTCTGCCTCACCCTGGTTCTGACCCATTTGTCTGCCTTCTGGCCCAATTCTTGGGGAGAGGTCAGATCAGAGTCCACCAGGTACTGATGCAACAACTGATTTTAACAATGATTAAGGATCTGCTCCCTCATAATTAAATTGTACAATACTTTAAAATCACACACTTTACTGCCAAGTAACCAGCCTTCCAGAGCCTTAGTAGCACAATCTACAAAGTCAACCCAGTCTTGAGTCTGTGCCTTTTGGGTATCTCTGAACTTTAACCTGTATTTTTCAGTGGTTAAGCCAAACCCATCAATCAGAGCACTCTTCAAGACTGTATAATTATCAGGATCATCTTCTCTAACAGTGAGGAGCTTGTCTCTGCCTTTGTCTGCAAAGGAGAGCCACAAGATTGCTGCCCACTGCTCCTGAGGGACCCTCTGTACCTCACAGGCCCTCTCCAGTGCAGTTATCCATTTGTGGTTGTCATCCCCACTCTGGTAGGGAGGGACAATCAATCTTGTTCAGGATCCTATGGTCATGTGTATGCTCTCTACCTCTAGGGACACTGTTACTGCCACCATGGGGCTGTAGCCCCAACTTTTTAGATGCTCTCTGAAGCTCCAGGGATTCCCTATCAAAGGCCAATTGCTCTCTCTTGATTCTGAGCTTAGCTCTCTCAAACTCAAGCAGTTGGCACTTCTCATGAGAGGACTCCCTTTTATGAGAAGAAGTCCTATGAGAAATAGAGGTCCCTACAGAAGTACCAGAATGATTAGATTCCTGAGAAGGAGATCTGGATCTTCTTGGTAAACTGTTAACCCTTCCAGGTGGGGTAAAGAGAGGGCCACTGAGGCCTTCTCCCTCACCTTCACGAAGAATTGGATTGTCCAGGTTAGAATCATCTTGATCCTCCTGGTCAGCACCAGAGTCTAGGTCCTGGATGTTTTCACTTCCTGGCCTGTCCTCTTCTGCTGCCCCACCCAACTTGTCGGCCTCATCAGACCCTGGGGTCTTTCTGAGGTCATCTAAAACCAAAGCCTCTATGAGGCGTTGAGTTCTAGGGGTTTTCCCTGTCTTCAATATTCTAGATGCACACATATTTCTCAATTCCTGAAATGAGAGATGGTCATACTTAGTCAGCAAGGAGCTACTGGCTTCTGCTCTTGAAGACATACTTGTGTTATGTGGTGTGGCACCTACCTAACCTAGTGGGAACTACTAAACTCTCTTGAGTTGGAGAAAGGGTGTGCTAGACCCTTGACTTACCCAACTCCAAGTTCAGTAGAATTTACTTTATTCTAGTCTTGTTTATATGTACCTTTAGTGGGTTTCAGTTAGTCACTCAATGAGTTTATCTGGTAAAGCAATAGCAAGCTTGAATCCCAACCACTGCACACCAATGTGAGAAGATGGCCTGGTATATGCTGTCCACTAATTAAAGTGGGCACCTTGTACCAGTCCAAACAACCCTTATTGATAATTAGGTTAAAGACAACCTTTATTGAAAGCTATCCTAGTGGTAGCTATGGAGAGCAGCCTTCAGGCTAAGTCTCGAAGGAATGTACAGCAGCTTGGTTTACCAGATTATAACCTCTTGAATGACCAAATGAAAGGAGAACCACACAAGGTATATATATATAAAATATATGTATTTATTACTAAACACTCTCTACTAACCTCTTTATGAGATTAGAGAACACAATGCACAATATTAAAGCACTAGAACGACAGTAAATAGCACAATACACAGTGGGCCCCAAGGGGAGACCAAACCATATATTAAGAAAGTGGTATAACAACCACGACTTGACTAGACACAGTACCTAGAGCACGTAGAATCGCTGAGACCCCAAGGAACCACCCAACGTAGTGACACAGGGGACCCACGTGGGACACGTGCAGTGTGAGAACACAGCCGCGAGCTCCGTACAATCCTATGGGAAAGTCGAGGTTGGAATTTTAAAGCTTAAGGACACTTAGGAGAGGACTTTAAGCAAACCCTTTCAAATTTAGAAGCTTCTAAGGCCAGCACACATGTGAGCACCGGAGTACTCGTGTTACCTAACCCAGGGAATCCGTGTGCATAGGTGTCAAATGGTGTCGGGAATCTTCGTCGTTTTCAATAGCGAGATGCTGCAAAGTGCTGCTGCGGTGAAGAGGAAAAGTGTCCGGTGTGATCTAAGCCTGGATTGGAGCTGAGAAGAACCTGAAAGCAGAGGGGACAGAGTCTGGGTCACTTCAGAGTGACCAGGGGCTCGGTAGACGAATGCCCACCGTTGTCGGGTGCTTCAGGTGCGAAGAGGGGAAGCTTCACTCTGCAGTCACAGGGACCAGGAGACGTCGACGACGACCAAAGTGTGCAGGCGAGGTGTCCCACGAAGGATGTCGAGTGCTGGGGGGGTCAGTGTCCAGATTGGAGACCAACAAGCCTTGGCAACTGCAACCCACGCGGTCAGAGAAAAGATGCTTCGGTGTGGACCAGCAAGGTCCTGTGGACTCCCCAAGCGATGGAGAGTCAGGGCACGTCTGGAGCACCAAGGAAAGCCCCCTGAAAGTTAAAGTACCCTTCTCAGGGACCCACAGGTCGACGGAGCAGGGATCGCGAAGGGACCTCAAGAGAAATCACAAAATACCAGCCCACGGAACACTCGTGGAGCGTAGGCCAGTAATCTTCAGTGGAATCACTGATTGGGGTCTGGACTACGAGTAGCCCGAAGCACAGCCTCAGGGATTGTCAAAAAGCATATGCTGCTGCAAATGTGCACGGTGTCCAGGGGTTCGTGTTGCACGGTCCCCACGAGGGCTGTGGGTCTCCGGTTTGCTGAGAGCACTGGTCAGCCTCAGGGAAGCTTAGGCACCCACCTCCTGTGTTGCAAAATCTTCAGAGTCCTTCAGGAGCTGCGTAGGTGCAAACCGGTCAGATGTGTCTTTGGTGCCTGCCTTGCAGGGGAGTAACTCCTTTACTCCAAGGGAGATTCTTCAGTCATCCAACTTAGATAGTTGAAGTACTTGGTTTCTGTAGCAGAGCTTCGTCGAGGTAAATCTAAAGTCCTGTAGCCAGGGGTTTCTACTTTATACCTAAGGAAGGGGTGGGGCAAACTCTGGGGACCCACCTATGGGAGGGTCAGGACAGAGGGGTGACTACACCAATGTCCTTTGTCCAGTTTTACGCCAAAGCAGGGGCATCACAAACAACCCCAGAATAGAGGTTCCGAAGGCTGCAGAGGGGCTCTGCTCATGCAGTTGCACCCACTCACATAAAACCCAGCAACCTGCCTTCAGGATTGATAAAGCCTGCCATAGGGGTGACTGATAGGTTTACATGTGCAGTGATATGGATAGATATAGTGAACCTATATCTAAGTAAGGGGTGCATACACCACCTTAGACAGGCTGCTGTAGCAGACCTGTTGTGTCATTTTGAATGGTCTCCCAGGGGTGGCATAATACATGCTGCACCCCTTAAAAGGCTTCTGGGGTACCTATGCCCTAGGTATATAGTATACCATATACTAGAGACTTATAAGGGTACCCCAGAATCCAATCTGAAGTGTACCTAAAGTACATGCAAACAATTTAGAGAGAAAGCAGCTAGGCTGAGGTCCTGGATAGCAGGATCCCAGCCTGACTAAGTCGAAAACAGTGAAATGTCAGCAAAAAGTGGGGGTAACTATAAGAAGCACATCCTACTCTCCTACACTTGTCACTACACCTTTTACTGAATGTTTAAAGCCTTGGGTGTTTAGCAGTTAAGACAGTCACAAAAAGTGTCAATGCTTGAGAATGCCCAAAAACTTTGGGAGAAGGGGAAAAAATGGGCTAGCGTTATCAAGATTCTTATTGCGAGTACTGTACTTCAGAGGACAAAAGCCCTCACCCATTCTTGGCTGACAAGCTTCATCATAAAGCCCCACCTATGGTCAAGGCATGCGACCAAGTATATGACACCCTCAGTGTTACAGTTTGTGCGTTGGCGTAACTCCCACAGAGTGTTCAGCTCAGGATCAAGATGTGTTTGTTTCTTTATAAATCTTTAAAACATCACAAGTACCACGTGATTAAGTGGTAGTGTACAAAGGGTGGTCAGTGTAATGGTCACCATGGTAATATTATACATTACTTTACCTCTTATTATTTTGCAGAGATGCTACTTTTGGTTCTTATGCATGTCTACACACCTGATTATAGGATTACTGAAGACAGAAAAATGTTGCCCAAAACTGTGGCTTGAATTATACCCTGCCTTCTTTTCAGTTTCTACCTACTGGGGCCAAAAATAAACTATTCAAATCCACCAGGAGGTAGCTTTAAACTTCCAGCTCCCTCTGCACCTATCTACTTACAACATCCACACCTATTACCCATTAGGATCCCCGACTGTGATGCACCTGAGGAGCTACCCTCGGCTGAGGGTTGTAGTCAACACCTCTATCTCTTGTTATGATGGTGTGAGAAGGGGGCCTATGAAGAGGCATGCCACCCATTGGTGGGTGAAGAATTTTGTCTTTTAAAGTACAGGAATTACAACCGGACCATAGATAAAACTAGGAAAGAGAAACAAGGGGGGGAGTAGAGAGGTTCCACTCAACGAGTGGTGGAGGTGGATACTTCCTCCCAACAAAGCGTACTTAAACAAAGGGATCCACCCGCATGTATAACATATCAAGAGATTCCCATTCATACCATGTGTGTCCCACGGTCGTGGAGAATACACATCTGTTGTTAAAATACCCCTCACACACCAAAAGGGCCCTTGGTGTCATGCTTCATCATAGGGGTCTTCCCGCCCCTCTACGGGACGGGGCGTGCTACGACCAGCGTGTACGTGGGAGCACTGTTCTTGGTAAGACTACTATGTGTAGTGCAGGGGTGTGCAAGGAAGGGTCAGGAGTGAGTGGAGAGTGATGTTAAAAAATACCTGGCTCACTGGACTTGGAAAAAAAAAATTTTTTTCTGCCATCTAAGCTGGTATTAGTAAAAATGTGGGGATGGAGGGTGTATGCCTCAATGAGCTTGACCTCCTGGTGTCGACATGTTTCGAAGCTTACCCCAAGCTTCTTCGTCAGGACCTAAGAAGATCCCTTCCAACAATGCACTGTGATGTGGTGAGAAATGGTGGGTGAAAAAATAAATAAACATAGGAGGTAAATAGCCTCCAAAAGTTGGTACCGCCCCACTGGGTCTTACATACTCCTGGTAACCTAAATGGAGAAAATGGTATGGAATGAGAGATATACAAGACATTACTGTTATAAGGGCAGACGCTCATTCCGTGGTGTTTAAAACAGTGATCTGAAAAGGAAGTGAGCGATGATCGTCTTCTAGCGCTATCACGTGATCTGTGATAAAAATATAGTGTGACATACTACAATAAAAACACACAATAACAAAACAACAGAAAACACACACTCTACTCAGAAAGGAAACGAAGTTCCTGTAGGGCGAAAATGTCATTTGTGGTTGTTTGCATGCCCAACAAAGCAGAGAAATGAACACATACTTGCTGCAAAAAGGATAATTTCCTCATGAGCTCATTTACCGGGTGGTTGAAGTGCCAAAATAGGCTACCTAAATAGCGGGAGAGAGGAGAATGTAATCCCATTGTCATTTTGGAAGGTAGACCTTCCACCTGCCGGCTGTGCCGTACTTACGCCTCCTAGGATCAGTGTCCTGCTCGAAAAACCACCCCGGTCGGCTCCGTCGATAAATTAAGACCGGAGTTATTGTACTTTAAATACCCCCTCCAATCAGGAAATGAGTGTCAAAAAAGCCCCGTATGACGGACCAATAGAAGGCCCCTGCCAACGTTGGGTGTTCCGTCTCAAAACACACATCCATGGATTAAATGAGGATATACCATGGAATCAGTTCCGAGTATAACCACCATCATTATACTCAACTGAGTACTGTTCAACTACCGGTTATCTACCTGACTAGAGATGCCCCTTCAAGTCTGGCTTCTTTCCTTTTTTGCCCCTCGTATCTGCCTAGAACCAGTATAGTACCAATCTAGGACCATTGGGTTATTTTTTTATCATTTTTTTATCGTTTTTTCATGTACTTGTCAACTACCCCCTGACCATAGCCGAAGCCCCCCTGTAGTAGCCTTCTGGTGTACCTATCCGATACATACACATACCTCTTGGTGCAGCCATATACCAGCTTAGTGTCTCTACTAGGCATGGTTGGGGCATTTTTCCTACCTGTTACATATATTTATATTTATCTTTATATCAATCTTCCAGATCAATATCTATAAATCCATATGTTACTGGCAAAGTATTTGGACACCTAATTATTTTCTTAATAATGATACCTTCCAAGTTCATTTATTTGCTGTTTTCATATAACTCGATTTTTTGTGTTATGTGGATTATCTATTACACGCACCCCGAAACTTCTTTAACTCTTTTAATTACGAGTTTTTGTAAGGCGCTCCATCAGGCACCCGACTTAGACACCTCCCTGGGGGTCCTTACGGTCTCACTACGATGACCCGTCTGCCTCTAACTTCCGGCTCCGGGTCCCGTGCAGCAGCGCCTGCGCGCTTTAGGTTACTCGATGAGCAGGGGCCTTCTATTGGTCCGTCATACGGGGCTTTTTTGACACTCATTTCCTGATTGGAGGGGGTATTTAAAGTACAATAACTCCGGTCTTAATTTATCGACGGAGCCGACCGGGGTGGTTTTTCGAGCAGGACACTGATCCTAGGAGGCGTAAGTACGGCACAGCCGGCAGGTGGAAGGTCTACCTTCCAAAATGACAATGGGATTACATTCTCCTCTCTCCCGCTATTTAGGTAGCCTATTTTGGCACTTCAACCACCCGGTAAATGAGCTCATGAGGAAATTATCCTTTTTGCAGCAAGTATGTGTTCATTTCTCTGCTTTGTTGGGCATGCAAACAACCACAAATGACATTTTCGCCCTACAGGAACTTCGTTTCCTTTCTGAGTAGAGTGTGTGTTTTCTGTTGTTTTGTTATTGTGTGTTTTTATTGTAGTATGTCACACTATATTTTTATCACAGATCACGTGATAGCGCTAGAAGACGATCATCGCTCACTTCCTTTTCAGATCACTGTTTTAAACACCACGGAATGAGCGTCTGCCCTTATAACAGTAATGTCTTGTATATCTCTCATTCCATACCATTTTCTCCATTTAGGTTACCAGGAGTATGTAAGACCCAGTGGGGCGGTACCAACTTTTGGAGGCTATTTACCTCCTATGTTTATTTATTTTTTCACCCACCATTTCTCACCACATCACAGTGCATTGTTGGAAGGGATCTTCTTAGGTCCTGACGAAGAAGCTTGGGGTAAGCTTCGAAACATGTCGACACCAGGAGGTCAAGCTCATTGAGGCATACACCCTCCATCCCCACATTTTTACTAATACCAGCTTAGATGGCAGAAAAAATTTTTTTTTTCCAAGTCTAGTGAGCCAGGTATTTTTTAACATCACTCTCCACTCACTCCTGACCCTTCCTTGCACACCCCTGCACTACACATAGTAGTCTTACCAAGAACAGTGCTCCCACGTACACGCTGGTCGTAGCACGCCCCGTCCCGTAGAGGGGCGGGAAGACCCCTATGATGAAGCATGACACCAAGGGCCCTTTTGGTGTGTGAGGGGTATTTTAACAACAGATGTGTATTCTCCACGACCGTGGGACACACATGGTATGAATGGGAATCTCTTGATATGTTATACATGCGGGTGGATCCCTTTGTTTAAGTACGCTTTGTTGGGAGGAAGTATCCACCTCCACCACTCGTTGAGTGGAACCTCTCTACTCCCCCCCTTGTTTCTCTTTCCATGATAGACAGCGTACAGCTGTGGGAGTTTTTTGTTTTCACCCAAATTCTGGGTAGTGTGATATCAGTGCTATTAATATTAGCATTATATATCCCTTTTTCATCTAAGAGCAGAGGCTATTTACTTCTGTTACACATACTTTTTTTGTAGACTACCATACTACTAACCTCCTTCACATAACTTTTCCCAGTTGACACACACACTCTATCAAGTATCACTATACTTACATCTCCGGTTCACCAAGATGGCAGACAACATGGGTCTAACCTTCGCTGACGACGAAGTAGAAAGGATCCTGGCAGCTATCAACCCTTTTGAAGGACTGAGTAATACCGATCCAGGTCCTAATCATGCTGATTGGGATGAGCTAGCTAACTTAAGGAGAAACCAGATCAGAACTGCTCTGCATGGTCTATTAATGACGGAATACCTGCGGGCCAATGCAGCCCCCCAAGGTTTAATTGTCCGCAATGAGCCCTTTATTTTCCAACAGGATAAGACTTTCAAACGTGATTGGTCACTAATCTCGTGGCACTGTACTCGGGACTGGCTAGTCCTAATTATAAAAACAGCCACCAGACTCACACAAGAACTCAAAGTCGAGATTGTCAATCTAGAAGTCCGTTTGAAAGCCTATATATCCCCCAGTGTACTCAAGAAACGTTTAGAGGAACTCAATCAAGAGATGACTGAGTTCGAAATGACTTTAAAACAAAGCAAATATAACAAACTAAAGAAGGACACTTCACGGTTCAGTCACGAACGAGTATATCCCTATATACGAGATGACTATGTTCCCAAGAACCAGGAACAGAGTGAGGATGGTGACTCCTCTGACACCGGTTCAGATAACTCTAACTCCAGCAGGGGCAGTGGTAAACGTTTCTATAGAGGGAGAGGCAACTACAACCAGCGCCCTCCGTACCAGAGGGGAGGGAGATGGGATGGCTATCAAGGCCCCCCGATGTATCCCCCATACGCTTATGGTCCACCTATGATGGGCCCATTTCCACAATGGATACCTCCTCCTCAAGAGTATGAATACAATTACAACCCACAACCTTTTTTAGGGGCACGCCAAGGCCCACGGAGGGCCCGCAACAGAGGAGGACACAACGTCCATTGGTCTGCACCCGAGACCGAGACCCCACGGATGTCAACCAGGAGTATGACCAACAACATACCTCCTCAACCATCAACGAGCCGGAAGTAAATCTGGTGGTTAATCTCACCGATATGGTCCTCACACCAACACAAAAGAAGGTCCTTGAGAGAGGATTGGGTTTTGTACCCACTAATCGGTTGGATAAATTTAAGATCCTCACTGAAATCACCGAATTCATACGTAAATTGAAATTGAAGGTTTTCTTTGAAAACAACCCATCCACCACTGAGGGGGTTAGACAAGATACTGGCCTCCGTAACAAATCCACTTTTGTTCCCCCTAACTCCACCCTACCGGTAGAGCTGCTTGCTTTTGAGAAAGCGGTGATGGGTGAAATCCAAGACATTACTACAGGATGTGGTAACACCTTTCACAATACATCAAGGGAGGAGAAGGTGGCTATACATGAACTATCAACAAACCAGGATATCACCATCAAACCTGCAGATAAAGGGGGAGCCATTGTTTTACAAACCACTGTCAACTATGACATTGAATGTAGGAAACTGCTGGATGACCGCAGGAACTATGGAATCCTGCGGATTGATCCCACTGAGTCGATAAGGGTCAGGATTGTCACAATGGTAGAGGAGGCCTTAGCCAACGACTGGATCTCCAAGAAGGAGGCTGAATTTCTGGTTAATACCAATCCCAGGATCCCCTACTTCTACACCATACCTAAAATCCATAAGAACCTGGTCTCACCACCTGGTAGACCCATCGTCTCTGGTGTGAATTCCATTTTGGAACCTCTGTCAAGATTCGCAGATGCGTTCCTTCGACCGTTGGTTCAAAGCACCAGCACATACTTACGTGATACCAAGAACGTCCTACAAATTCTGCAGGACATTGATTTTGACCCCACCAAAAATTTGCTCATGGGATTAGACGTGGAGAGCCTATATACCAGTCTCCCACACGACGAAACACTGCTAATCATTGAGGAGGTTCTATTCTCTACTCCCTGGGAATACCAGACACCTCGTAGTCTGGTGATGGAATGTGTGTCACTGGCTCTCACCCGTAATTTCTTTATGTATGCTGAAAACATATATGAACAACGTCACGGTACCAGCATGGGGAGTACTTTTGCTCCAAGTCTAGCTGGGCTCTATGTACACCATCTGGAAACCAACAGGATCCTACACACGATGAACCCATACCTTGCTCACATCAAAGTATGGAAAAGGTACATTGACGATGTCTTGGTCGTGTGGGAGGGCGACATGGAATCAACAGAGACATTCATGCTGTGGCTTAATCAACAGAATGCTTTTCTGAAATTTACACACAGTGTGTCAGCAGAAAACCTGGTGTTCTTGGACCTGAATATCTACCCTGAACAGGGGAAACTCAAAACCACGACACACTTTAAAGCAACAGCTAAGAACTGTTTACTTTTGTTTGACAGTTTTCACCCCCGTCACCTGAGGGAAAACTTACCGTACGGCCAGTTCCTGCGTCTGCGGAGAAACTGTACTGAACTCAGTGACTTCAAACAACAAGCATCTGAACTACGCACCAAACTGATGAAACGCAATTACCCTAAGAAAATCGTTGACAAAGCCTTAAAAAGAGCAAGGAATAATAACAGAGAGGCTCTTTTGGAAGACAAAGTGGTAAACCAGATCGATGAAAGACCGATATGTGTAACAACTTACAATACACATTCTAACCAGATCACCAAGATAGTGAATAAACACTGGCGTCTACTCAATTCCTGCGGATTAAACATAACGAAACCTATGTTTGCCCACAAGCGGGGACGCAACTTAAGAGACATGCTTGTTCACACAAGACCAAAGAACATATCTCGACCAAGACCTGTTGGTCTACTACCCCCAGTACAAGGGCATCATCCCTGTGGGAACTGCAGCACTTGTCATCTGACGAGAAAAAGTACACACATCACATTCCGGAATGGCGATGAGTGGGATCAAAGGAGCTTCACGAATTGCAATAGCAAAAATGTTGTGTATCTAATTACTTGTCCGTGTGGCCTTGAGTATGTGGGTATGACATCCAGACCAATCAAGGTACGTATTGGCGAACATCGCAGTAATGTCAGATGTGGTAGGAGCACTACCAAGATGTCCAATCACTATATTTCCAAAAGCCACTGTATAGACGATTTACAGTGGACAGTGATAGAACAATTGAGTAACGAACACAGCCTCCTAGAGAAGGAACAACGTTGGGTGTTCCGTCTCAAAACACACATCCATGGATTAAATGAGGATATACCATGGAATCAGTTCCGAGTATAACCACCATCATTATACTCAACTGAGTACTGTTCAACTACCGGTTATCTACCTGACTAGAGATGCCCCTTCAAGTCTGGCTTCTTTCCTTTTTTGCCCCTCGTATCTGCCTAGAACCAGTATAGTACCAATCTAGGACCATTGGGTTATTTTTTTATCATTTTTTTATCGTTTTTTCATGTACTTGTCAACTACCCCCTGACCATAGCCGAAGCCCCCCTGTAGTAGCCTTCTGGTGTACCTATCCGATACATACACATACCTCTTGGTGCAGCCATATACCAGCTTAGTGTCTCTACTAGGCATGGTTGGGGCATTTTTCCTACCTGTTACATATATTTATATTTATCTTTATATCAATCTTCCAGATCAATATCTATAAATCCATATGTTACTGGCAAAGTATTTGGACACCTAATTATTTTCTTAATAATGATACCTTCCAAGTTCATTTATTTGCTGTTTTCATATAACTCGATTTTTTGTGTTATGTGGATTATCTATTACACGCACCCCGAAACTTCTTTAACTCTTTTAATTACGAGTTTTTGTAAGGCGCTCCATCAGGCACCCGACTTAGACACCTCCCTGGGGGTCCTTACGGTCTCACTACGATGACCCGTCTGCCTCTAACTTCCGGCTCCGGGTCCCGTGCAGCAGCGCCTGCGCGCTTTAGGTTACTCGATGAGCAGGGGCCTTCTATTGGTCCGTCATACGGGGCTTTTTTGACACTCATTTCCTGATTGGAGGGGGTATTTAAAGTACAATAACTCCGGTCTTAATTTATCGACGGAGCCGACCGGGGTGGTTTTTCGAGCAGGACACTGATCCTAGGAGGCGTAAGTACGGCACAGCCGGCAGGTGGAAGGTCTACCTTCCAAAATGACAATGGGATTACATTCTCCTCTCTCCCGCTATTTAGGTAGCCTATTTTGGCACTTCAACCACCCGGTAAATGAGCTCATGAGGAAATTATCCTTTTTGCAGCAAGTATGTGTTCATTTCTCTGCTTTGTTGGGCATGCAAACAACCACAAATGACATTTTCGCCCTACAGGAACTTCGTTTCCTTTCTGAGTAGAGTGTGTGTTTTCTGTTGTTTTGTTATTGTGTGTTTTTATTGTAGTATGTCACACTATATTTTTATCACAGATCACGTGATAGCGCTAGAAGACGATCATCGCTCACTTCCTTTTCAGATCACTGTTTTAAACACCACGGAATGAGCGTCTGCCCTTATAACAGTAATGTCTTGTATATCTCTCATTCCATACCATTTTCTCCATTTAGGTTACCAGGAGTATGTAAGACCCAGTGGGGCGGTACCAACTTTTGGAGGCTATTTACCTCCTATGTTTATTTATTTTTTCACCCACCATTTCTCACCACATCACAGTGCATTGTTGGAAGGGATCTTCTTAGGTCCTGACGAAGAAGCTTGGGGTAAGCTTCGAAACATGTCGACACCAGGAGGTCAAGCTCATTGAGGCATACACCCTCCATCCCCACATTTTTACTAATACCAGCTTAGATGGCAGAAAAAAAATTTTTTTTCCAAGTCCAGTGAGCCAGGTATTTTTTAACATCACTCTCCACTCACTCCTGACCCTTCCTTGCACACCCCTGCACTACACATAGTAGTCTTACCAAGAACAGTGCTCCCACGTACACGCTGGTCGTAGCACGCCCCGTCCCGTAGAGGGGCGGGAAGACCCCTATGATGAAGCATGACACCAAGGGCCCTTTTGGTGTGTGAGGGGTATTTTAACAACAGATGTGTATTCTCCACGACCGTGGGACACACATGGTATGAATGGGAATCTCTTGATATGTTATACATGCGGGTGGATCCCTTTGTTTAAGTACGCTTTGTTGGGAGGAAGTATCCACCTCCACCACTCGTTGAGTGGAACCTCTCTACTCCCCCCCTTGTTTCTCTTTCCATGATAGACAGCGTACAGCTGTGGGAGTTTTTTGTTTTCACCCAAATTCTGGGTAGTGTGATATCAGTGCTATTAATATTAGCATTATATATCCCTTTTTCATCTAAGAGCAGAGGCTATTTACTTCTGTTACACATACTTTTTTTGTAGACTACCATACTACTAACCTCCTTCACATAACTTTTCCCAGTTGACACACACACTCTATCAAGTATCACTATACTTACATCTCCGGTTCACCAAGATGGCAGACAACATGGGTCTAACCTTCGCTGACGACGAAGTAGAAAGGATCCTGGCAGCTATCAACCCTTTTGAAGGACTGAGTAATACCGATCCAGGTCCTAATCATGCTGATTGGGATGAGCTAGCTAACTTAAGGAGAAACCAGATCAGAACTGCTCTGCATGGTCTATTAATGACGGAATACCTGCGGGCCAATGCAGCCCCCCAAGGTTTAATTGTCCGCAATGAGCCCTTTATTTTCCAACAGGATAAGACTTTCAAACGTGATTGGTCACTAATCTCGTGGCACTGTACTCGGGACTGGCTAGTCCTAATTATAAAAACAGCCACCAGACTCACACAAGAACTCAAAGTCGAGATTGTCAATCTAGAAGTCCGTTTGAAAGCCTATATATCCCCCAGTGTACTCAAGAAACGTTTAGAGGAACTCAATCAAGAGATGACTGAGTTCGAAATGACTTTAAAACAAAGCAAATATAACAAACTAAAGAAGGACACTTCACGGTTCAGTCACGAACGAGTATATCCCTATATACGAGATGACTATGTTCCCAAGAACCAGGAACAGAGTGAGGATGGTGACTCCTCTGACACCGGTTCAGATAACTCTAACTCCAGCAGGGGCAGTGGTAAACGTTTCTATAGAGGGAGAGGCAACTACAACCAGCGCCCTCCGTACCAGAGGGGAGGGAGATGGGATGGCTATCAAGGCCCCCCGATGTATCCCCCATACGCTTATGGTCCACCTATGATGGGCCCATTTCCACAATGGATACCTCCTCCTCAAGAGTATGAATACAATTACAACCCACAACCTTTTTTAGGGGCACGCCAAGGCCCACGGAGGGCCCGCAACAGAGGAGGACACAACGTCCATTGGTCTGCACCCGAGACCGAGACCCCACGGATGTCAACCAGGAGTATGACCAACAACATACCTCCTCAACCATCAACGAGCCGGAAGTAAATCTGGTGGTTAATCTCACCGATATGGTCCTCACACCAACACAAAAGAAGGTCCTTGAGAGAGGATTGGGTTTTGTACCCACTAATCGGTTGGATAAATTTAAGATCCTCACTGAAATCACCGAATTCATACGTAAATTGAAATTGAAGGTTTTCTTTGAAAACAACCCATCCACCACTGAGGGGGTTAGACAAGATACTGGCCTCCGTAACAAATCCACTTTTGTTCCCCCTAACTCCACCCTACCGGTAGAGCTGCTTGCTTTTGAGAAAGCGGTGATGGGTGAAATCCAAGACATTACTACAGGATGTGGTAACACCTTTCACAATACATCAAGGGAGGAGAAGGTGGCTATACATGAACTATCAACAAACCAGGATATCACCATCAAACCTGCAGATAAAGGGGGAGCCATTGTTTTACAAACCACTGTCAACTATGACATTGAATGTAGGAAAATGCTGGATGACCGCAGGAACTATGGAATCCTGCGGATTGATCCCACTGAGTCGATAAGGGTCAGGATTGTCACAATGGTAGAGGAGGCCTTAGCCAACGACTGGATCTCCAAGAAGGAGGCTGAATTTCTGGTTAATACCAATCCCAGGATCCCCTACTTCTACACCATACCTAAAATCCATAAGAACCTGGTCTCACCACCTGGTAGACCCATCGTCTCTGGTGTGAATTCCATTTTGGAACCTCTGTCAAGATTCGCAGATGCGTTCCTTCGACCGTTGGTTCAAAGCACCAGCACATACTTACGTGATACCAAGAACGTCCTACAAATTCTGCAGGACATTGATTTTGACCCCACCAAAAATTTGCTCATGGGATTAGACGTGGAGAGCCTATATACCAGTCTCCCACACGACGAAACACTGCTAATCATTGAGGAGGTTCTATTCTCTACTCCCTGGGAATACCAGACACCTCGTAGTCTGGTGATGGAATGTGTGTCACTGGCTCTCACCCGTAATTTCTTTATGTATGCTGAAAACATATATGAACAACGTCACGGTACCAGCATGGGGAGTACTTTTGCTCCAAGTCTAGCTGGGCTCTATGTACACCATCTGGAAACCAACAGGATCCTACACACGATGAACCCATACCTTGCTCACATCAAAGTATGGAAAAGGTACATTGACGATGTCTTGGTCGTGTGGGAGGGCGACATGGAATCAACAGAGACATTCATGCTGTGGCTTAATCAACAGAATGCTTTTCTGAAATTTACACACAGTGTGTCAGCAGAAAACCTGGTGTTCTTGGACCTGAATATCTACCCTGAACAGGGGAAACTCAAAACCACGACACACTTTAAAGCAACAGCTAAGAACTGTTTACTTTTGTTTGACAGTTTTCACCCCCGTCACCTGAGGGAAAACTTACCGTACGGCCAGTTCCTGCGTCTGCGGAGAAACTGTACTGAACTCAGTGACTTCAAACAACAAGCATCTGAACTACGCACCAAACTGATGAAACGCAATTACCCTAAGAAAATCGTTGACAAAGCCTTAAAAAGAGCAAGGAATAATAACAGAGAGGCTCTTTTGGAAGACAAAGTGGTAAACCAGATCGATGAAAGACCGATATGTGTAACAACTTACAATACACATTCTAACCAGATCACCAAGATAGTGAATAAACACTGGCGTCTACTCAATTCCTGCGGATTAAACATAACGAAACCTATGTTTGCCCACAAGCGGGGACGCAACTTAAGAGACATGCTTGTTCACACAAGACCAAAGAACATATCTCGACCAAGACCTGTTGGTCTACTACCCCCAGTACAAGGGCATCATCCCTGTGGGAACTGCAGCACTTGTCATCTGACGAGAAAAAGTACACACATCACATTCCGGAATGGCGATGAGTGGGATCAAAGGAGCTTCACGAATTGCAATAGCAAAAATGTTGTGTATCTAATTACTTGTCCGTGTGGCCTTGAGTATGTGGGTATGACATCCAGACCAATCAAGGTACGTATTGGCGAACATCGCAGTAATGTCAGATGTGGTAGGAGCACTACCAAGATGTCCAATCACTATATTTCCAAAAGCCACTGTATAGACGATTTACAGTGGACAGTGATAGAACAATTGAGTAACGAACACAGCCTCCTAGAGAAGGAACAACGTTGGGTGTTCCGTCTCAAAACACACATCCATGGATTAAATGAGGATATACCATGGAATCAGTTCCGAGTATAACCACCATCATTATACTCAACTGAGTACTGTTCAACTACCGGTTATCTACCTGACTAGAGATGCCCCTTCAAGTCTGGCTTCTTTCCTTTTTTGCCCCTCGTATCTGCCTAGAACCAGTATAGTACCAATCTAGGACCATTGGGTTATTTTTTTATCATTTTTTTATCGTTTTTTCATGTACTTGTCAACTACCCCCTGACCATAGCCGAAGCCCCCCTGTAGTAGCCTTCTGGTGTACCTATCCGATACATACACATACCTCTTGGTGCAGCCATATACCAGCTTAGTGTCTCTACTAGGCATGGTTGGGGCATTTTTCCTACCTGTTACATATATTTATATTTATCTTTATATCAATCTTCCAGATCAATATCTATAAATCCATATGTTACTGGCAAAGTATTTGGACACCTAATTATTTTCTTAATAATGATACCTTCCAAGTTCATTTATTTGCTGTTTTCATATAACTCGATTTTTTGTGTTATGTGGATTATCTATTACACGCACCCCGAAACTTCTTTAACTCTTTTAATTACGAGTTTTTGTAAGGCGCTCCATCAGGCACCCGACTTAGACACCTCCCTGGGGGTCCTTACGGTCTCACTACGATGACCCGTCTGCCTCTAACTTCCGGCTCCGGGTCCCGTGCAGCAGCGCCTGCGCGCTTTAGGTTACTCGATGAGCAGGGGCCTTCTATTGGTCCGTCATACGGGGCTTTTTTGACACTCATTTCCTGATTGGAGGGGGTATTTAAAGTACAATAACTCCGGTCTTAATTTATCGACGGAGCCGACCGGGGTGGTTTTTCGAGCAGGACACTGATCCTAGGAGGCGTAAGTACGGCACAGCCGGCAGGTGGAAGGTCTACCTTCCAAAATGACAATGGGATTACATTCTCCTCTCTCCCGCTATTTAGGTAGCCTATTTTGGCACTTCAACCACCCGGTAAATGAGCTCATGAGGAAATTATCCTTTTTGCAGCAAGTATGTGTTCATTTCTCTGCTTTGTTGGGCATGCAAACAACCACAAATGACATTTTCGCCCTACAGGAACTTCGTTTCCTTTCTGAGTAGAGTGTGTGTTTTCTGTTGTTTTGTTATTGTGTGTTTTTATTGTAGTATGTCACACTATATTTTTATCACAGATCACGTGATAGCGCTAGAAGACGATCATCGCTCACTTCCTTTTCAGATCACTGTTTTAAACACCACGGAATGAGCGTCTGCCCTTATAACAGTAATGTCTTGTATATCTCTCATTCCATACCATTTTCTCCATTTAGGTTACCAGGAGTATGTAAGACCCAGTGGGGCGGTACCAACTTTTGGAGGCTATTTACCTCCTATGTTTATTTATTTTTTCACCCACCATTTCTCACCACATCACAGTGCATTGTTGGAAGGGATCTTCTTAGGTCCTGACGAAGAAGCTTGGGGTAAGCTTCGAAACATGTCGACACCAGGAGGTCAAGCTCATTGAGGCATACACCCTCCATCCCCACATTTTTACTAATACCAGCTTAGATGGCAGAAAAAAAATTTTTTTTCCAAGTCCAGTGAGCCAGGTATTTTTTAACATCACTCTCCACTCACTCCTGACCCTTCCTTGCACACCCCTGCACTACACATAGTAGTCTTACCAAGAACAGTGCTCCCACGTACACGCTGGTCGTAGCACGCCCCGTCCCGTAGAGGGGCGGGAAGACCCCTATGATGAAGCATGACACCAAGGGCCCTTTTGGTGTGTGAGGGGTATTTTAACAACAGATGTGTATTCTCCACGACCGTGGGACACACATGGTATGAATGGGAATCTCTTGATATGTTATACATGCGGGTGGATCCCTTTGCATAGATAAAACTAGCCCCGTTGTTTATCCTTTTGGGGACCCATAAACATTACCACTTTTTGTAACTATTGATTGAGGTGGTTGTGCTTCTCGTTTTATTCTCCCATTTTTAGGTCTCACCTAGCGTGGCTGCACACATGCGTAGCTCGCTCGACAAGATTTAATGATTCTGAGGGAATTCTGTAAAGGGCTTCAAGCCCCGCCCCTCTTTCCCATTGGATGGCGTCGCCGTTTATGCTAAACGGTGACCAGCAATTGGGAAAGAGCACTTTGTGACGTAGACTTTTCCATTTTTCAGACTGCCCACTTGGACGGGCTCGTCTGACTTCCTCCCGTCGCAAAAGGTTTCTTATCTTTATGGGGCCATGTGTTTCAAACACATGCCCCATAAAGACAAGAGATCCGGCTGTGGCTGCATGTTTATTTATGCATCTCGCTTCCACTTTCAAGTGAAAACGTGATGCAGAAATAAACAGCGGATGCCTGTGTTGAGATGGCTCTGAGCAACACATGTGGTGGTTAGTTCCAGGCTGTGTCGTTCTTCTGCATGGAATCTTGCTTGGTCAAAGTCCTTTTGCCCAGTGCTGCTGTTGGCAGATGTTTTGCCTGCAAAGTCTTGGGAGGTGAGGTAGCGCATAGATATTCTGTCACTGGGCACTGCCAGTGATCTTCGCTTCCCCTTTGTGCTGTGGTAGATCACATGACGTCTGCCACTGTAGGATTGTACCTGTGGACAAATGCTAGTTGACACTTGCAGGCTATGGGACTAGCGTCAGTGTGATATGAGTGGAGCAGACAGCTATGTGCGGTATTGTGGGGGCAGGGAGGAACATGTGGTATGTAGTCCTAGCAGGAGTCTACACTACAGTAGTGTCTCCCTACTTCGACACTGCCTCCGCTCTTCACATTCCCTCCCTCTCTCCCTGGCAACCTCAGCTCAGTCCCGCTCTGGCGCTCTCCCTGTCTGCCCGAGCAGGCCCCTTCTCAGCGGCGGAATCTATCAACCCCGTGGTTGTGTGTGTCGGTGTTTGTGCTTTGTAGTGCAAACTCGTGGTTTGTAGATAATGTTAATGTATTCTTCGCTTGAATTCGGAGTCTCTAAGGTGAGGAATGATCACCATGCAGCGCACTGAGCACACGGCGAACACTCCCTTCCCTTCTAAAACGGGGCACTCCCTCCTTTTCACTCAACCGCTCAATGTTTATTTTTTTTCTCATTGGAAAAGAATGTCTATCACCACAGTCTGATTGGGAGAGGAGATCCCACCCAGACTAAGATCCCGGCTCCGGGGCATGCCTCCGCCCCCACCTCTCTCCAGCCCTCTACACTTCACGTCCAGCCCCCGAGGTGCCGCCCAGCCATGGCTGCGCGACACTCTGGAACTTGGGCCACCTCAAGGCATGTGAGCTGCGGGGTCTGTCCTAGGTGCTGTCTGGCCCCCTCGCCAACAACACTACGAGGTGCTTATTCTGTCTGCCCCCCCCTCTGTCTCTCTCCACCAGTCCTCTGAAGTGTAGACCCAGCCTCCACTGCCCTGAATAGCTGGCATGTGCCTCGATGCCACCTTCAACCAACCTTGGCTTTTTACGCAACTTAAGATTGCATCTTGGGAGGGGGAGATTTGCTCTAAATATAGCAAATAAGGCATCAAAAACAGAATGCAGAGTGCTGCTGGAACAAATTCAAGACCAACTGAAATTGCCACACATGGCATGGAGCCATTTTGGAACCATGCCAGCTCTGCCTCTCCGGCGGCCTGAGGTGGATGGCTAGCACTGACTGCCTGCATGCTGCCTCTTCTGCCCTGCGAGGGCCAGCCCCCCTCTAGGGAGCCTGTGCCCTCTCCCTCTCTACTGGCCCAGTGAGGTGTGCACTCAGCTGAGACTGACTCCATTCTGCACCAGCTCCGGGAGGTGTAGGGCCCGCCTACACGTCCCCGCTCCTCCTCTACCCCAGGCCACGGAGGTGCAGGGAGCGCCTAGACGCCCCTTCTCTCCAGCTCTGGAAGGAGCATACCCCTCCTCCACCATCTTGGATTCTGGGCCAGAGTCAGACTTGGCCATTTTTTTTCTTTAACATTTTCAGTCGGAAAACAAGAGTTCTCTGTGAGCTGGAACTTTGTAGATTCAACGAACTCAGGAAATAGGTTTCACACAAAACTGCTATGTATATGTAGCTACATTTCTTAGCAGCGTTTCAGAGTTAGTACTGTTTGTTTATTTCGACATCAGAGCTTTGTATGAAGGATTTATTTGTGTATTTTTCATAGTTGTAAAATCCTACTTGCTTTCAAGGTTGAGGGTATCTGGTTTGATTTCGTAATTTGTTACACGTAAAGCTTGTTTAGCTCAATTTTTGGAAGCCCAGTTGCACATCTTCAAAGCCAAAGAAAAAGTTATTAACTTGGGTTCTGAGACAGAATCACACCTGAAGTGTGCGGCAGTCTAACAACACCCAGCATGATGCAGTCTGGTGCCCCCCATGTATACTACAAACATCCTATCCACGTTATTCTTCCTGTCCAGCGAAGGCTTACCCGCCTGCGATCCTTGCTGAATGGCGCACACACCCCCTGGAGGAAGAGGCTCAGCAGTCCCTGCTCGTAGCCCTGCAACAGCAGTCTTGGCAGACAGACAGCCTTGGATCTCTCTACACAGGCAGTTCCTTCTGCACAGGCGCAAAAACAAAGCCAGGACATTGCTGAGTCGACAGGTGACTAAATGGGAGTGGCTAATCCTGCCATATAAGGCTTAGGTAAACAAAATCGTACCCTATCGGAAAACGGAACTGGTCTAATAGCTCCACCCACTCTTGGCAACTAATTATGCAGGTTTCTCTACGCATAAGATGACCGCCATCTGCACTCGATTAAGGTAAACTTCGCGGTCCATTGTTTCTAGGTATTGCTAGTGCTTGCCAGCAAGGGATGTGTGCACCATTATGACAGCCATTTCAAAATGGAACACTCTACTACTCTCTACTATCTACTACTCACTCTACTACTCTCTACTACTCACTCTACTACTCTGTACTACTCTCTCTCTACTACTCACTCTCTACTACTCTCTACTACTCTCTACTACTCACTCTCTACTTCTTTACCTCTCTACCTCTCGCGCTACCTCTCTACCTCTCTCTCTGCCTCTCTCTACTACTCTCTACCTCTAAACCGCTCTCTACCTCTCTACGTGCACACATATGCACATATGTATGTATATATAATACATATACATAATATGTAGTAAATGAAGAAGCAAATGCTAGCAACAAGACACTTAAAGACATTTTTAAAACACTGGAAAAAAATCTAGAAGTGAACAAGCTAAGTGGTGGGAGGCTAAATCTCTGCTAGGTTACATTGAAGTAAATCGCATACCAAGGGGTCTCCGCATAATGATAGCACCCAGCTATGAGAAACCGAACCCAGACCTAATGAGAGAATGGGCAGAGAGTAATTTGGACGCATCTCGGCGATTAGTAATCATACTAATCAAATATGCGGAGATTGATCGGACGGCGCTACTAGCAGAGATTGCCACCCTACATGAGCAATTGGAAACCATGGGCACGAAAGAGGAAAAAGAAAAATTAACTAATGAAATGGTTATACGTCTAAAAAAAGAAGAAAGCAAGATAATGGAAAGAAAGGCATATAAATTCCAACGTGATAGAAATGATTACGATTTAGGGCAAATTTTCACGTTTTCCAGGAAATACGATGCTCTTAGGCTCTCTGGAGATAAAAGCCAAGACAAACATAGGAATGCCAGAAGAGCAAATGACAAGGTGGACTCATCGTTGACCGATTGGAGTTCAGGGGCAGGTACGGAATCAGAATCGGAAATGCGTGAGGATTTACAGATGGCACAAAGAGACAGACCATCTCCCAGCAAAGAAATCAGTTTTTAAACTGGGAAAGACTACAAACCCTCAGAACCCGGACTCAAAGAGCTTACGGAGAAAACACAGAAATTACCAAAGGAGGCAGAGGAAGAGGCACTGCCTTCACAAGCAAAAAGAGGGGCAGAGGACAATGGATAGCCAAGGATTGAAACTATCCAATGAATGTGATAAGACATAATTAATCTCACTACATGTGATCTGACTAAAGAGGATGAGGATATCCTGAAGTTAGGTCTATCCTACGTTTCTCCATGCAACATGAACTATGCAAACACTAGAAATGACATCTATAAGGCAGTAAGAAAACTAAAACTGCGCAAATATTTTACTTTGAAGGGGGATACAGGAAAATCTACTTCAAACGTACAGCCACCCCTGACTACGGGCTCATCAGAAACATCGTTGACAGCTGAGCTCCTTGAACTATGGGAAACTGATGGAATGGGATATGAACAGCGAGAAGGATGCACATCCAAAAGAGCTAAGACGCCTTTTAAACCTCCTTCTTTATTTAACCCCATCATGCCACGAGATGCCATTGACATCTTTCATGAAAACACGACCTTGCAAATAAAAATTTTTTATTAAAAAACGGTGACACAAAAAAAGAAGTATAACAAACAAACATCAGACTATGAAGCACTTATGAAAAAACTAAGCTCAAATAAGAACATTGTCATCCGACAAAGTGACAAAGGTGGGAATGTGGTCCTGATGATGCGAACAGACTATGATAAAGAGGCCTACTCACAATTAAATGATCGTCAATGTTATGAGAGGAGCAATACCAGTGAACTCAAGACTACACAACAAGAATATCACCAAAAACCCCGGGAATGTCTCACAGACCCGGTATTCCACCAAACCTTAGAGGAATTCATGCAGGGCCATTTTCGACGAAACGATAACACGGCATCTACGCGTTCACTTGAATGGGATGCATTCAAGGTATGTGCCAGGGGCCACTGCATTCAACAGGTGGTGGGAGTCAGGAGAGTGCTCGACAGGGCACTGCTGGGGGCGGAGACCCGGCTCGCGGAACTCTCGAAGAGGGTGGACCGTGGTGATGCCACGGAGGCGCAACTGTCAGAGGCCAAATCCTCCCACTCAATAGCGCTGAGAGATCTGTGCAAATATAATTTTCGGGCGTACGCGACACGAACACACAAAGAGGGGAATAGGACGGGGGCCCTCCTGGCTTGGTTAGCTCGGCAGGATACAGCGCCGCGCCCGATTACAGAACTCCAAGCCCCAGATGGGAAACTTAAATATTCGCAGACAGATATCCTACACATCTTCCACGCATACTATGCGGCCCTGTACCGAGCCCCGCGGGCCGGACCCTTGGGAGACCTTACCGGTTTCCTAGGTGGGGCGTCCCTGCCCAAGGTTCCCCCCGCACTCGGGAAGGACCTGAACGAGAAACTTAAACCGGTCGAAGTGAAGCAAGCAATCAAAGCCCTGGCGCGCGGGAAGGCACCGGGCATGGACAGATTCCCGATCGAATACTACCACACTTTCGCGGCACTATTGGCGCCACGGTTGGTCTCTATATACGAAGAGGCAGTGACCCGCAGAATGCTCCCAGCCTCGATGCGGGCGTCGATCCTGGTGACCTTCTTGAAACCGTACAGAGATCCCATACTCCCGACGTCCTACCGGCCAATAACGCTCCTGAACTCGGACTGTAAGATCCTAGGGAAAATCTTAGCGGACCGTTACAGCCAAATCCTTCCCACACTGGTGCACACGGACCAGTGCGGCTTCGTTCCCCGGCGTAACACTTCACATAACTTGCGCCGTTTTTTCCACGTTCAGGATCAGGCGAAAGGACGATTTCCCAGAGCGGCATGCCTGGCCCTGGACCTGGAGAAGGCGTTTGATACCCTGCAGTGGTGGTACCTAGTCGAGGTCTTGCAGCAGATCGGTGTTGGCCCCACGCTGCTAGCCTATACTCGGCTCCTGTACGGAGGCCTCACCTCCAGAGTGAGACTTGGCAAACTTATATCGGCACCGTTCCCAGTGACCCGCGGAACCAGGCAGGGGTGCCCCCTCTCTCCTCTCCTCTTCGCCCTGGCGATGGAGCCCTTGGCCATACGACTGCGACGGGAGGGGGAGGCATGGGGGATACCCATAGCGGACGTCACCCACTGTGTGTCACTATATGCGGATGATCTCCTGATATATGTCCGCGACATCACAGCCGATCTCACACCCATCTGGACGACACTCCGGGAGTACGAGGGACTATCGGGACTCCGGGTCAACTGGGAGAAATCGTCCATCTTCCCTCTGGGCGTCCAGACGTAACCCCTAGAGATAACACTAGGCGGTCAGACGCTGAGATGGGATGGAACGGCCCCCAGATACCTAGGGGTGCGCCTATATCATTCCCCCGGTGACCTCTTCGAGGGGAACCACCGAAGAGCACTGACGAGCCTACGATCGGCGGTAGGGTTTTGGAAGACATTGCCACTAGCTCCCATAGGACGTGTCGCTCTGGCAAAAATGATTATGGTCCCGAGACTGCTCTACTTCTTCACAAACCTCCCTATTATCCTGCCGCGGTCCTTCTTTCGGGAACTGGACTCGCTGTTGACAGCTCTGATATGGGGGGGCGGCCGACACCGAGTAGCGCTACGCACGCTGTACCTCCCCACGACGGCCGGGGGCCTGGGGGCGCCCTCCTTTGAATCGTACTTCCTCGCGAAACAGCTCCAGTGGCTGTCCCACTGGACGGCGGAGAGACAAGTGGGGGAGACGATTACGGAGGGAGGCAAACTGCCTATGCCTGAGATCCGCCGACTGCTCATGCCGGGCTCCAAACCGACGCGCACGCATCCACTCCAGGTCACCATCGCCCGCAGATGCATGATGAGGATCCATCGCATGTCAACGGGCAAGCCACTATACTCCCCTCTGCTCCCCCTGGTGGGCTTCCCCCGACAGACCGGATGCTTCACCGCGAGGGCCCTCCAGGTGTGGACAGATCATGGGATCACGGAGGTGGAGGCGTTGTTTCAAGAGGGGCAACTGAGGACATTTGAGCAGTTGATGGAGTGGCACGACCTCCCCCAGGGTTAATTTCTGACACACAGACAGCTGCTGATGAGTAGCGACCGTTTCTGGCGCGCGCGCAATGGGAAACCCCCGACACATCCGGTGCTACACGCGGTGCTGCGTATGGGAGCAGGCAGCCACCTCATTACCTGGCTTTATAAAGCGATCCGGGAGCTCACAGACACCACCCTGGACAAACTACGGGAGACGTGGGAAGACGACGCAGGCAGGGCATTCCATGATGCGGAGTGGCGCAAAGCCCTGGAGTCACCGAAAAAAGTGTCCAGGAACGCACGCTTTAAAAATATTCAATTTAATATCCTACATCGGGCGTACCTCACCCCAGCCAAACTCCGCCGGTTTTACCCCGATACACAATTCGAATGTCCCCGCTGCCACCAGGTAGACGCCGACTTCAAACATATGTTTTGGGTCTGCCCAGCCGTACAACGTTTCTGGGGCGGAGTACACCGAGCCATTCGAGCCGCGACCGAACTCCAGTCCACCCCCACATGGGAGGAATGTGCACTGGGGATCGCCCCGAAGAGGAAATCCGCGAAGGTACAGCGGAAATTCACCTCCTTGGCCCATCTCCTCGCGAAGAGAAACATCGCAATGCATTGGAGGGCCCCAGAGGGGCCGTCTGGCCCGGCGTGGGTGGGCGCGGTACTCAAGTGGGGAGCAGCGGAGGAGGAACTGCTACGAGAAGAGGAGGCGAAGGGCGCCCGCAAACACCCGATATCCATGGAGTGGGCACAACTCCTCATCCTGTTTAAGCAAGCAGACATAACAGGGGACACCCCAGACACGACACAGCCCACCCCCCGCGCCCCGGCGACCCCCCCGACCGCCCCGGATCGGCGGAGGACACAAACAACCCATAGGAAAGACAACATACCCAGCGGCGAAGGCGTGTACGGGCCCGGTCCCCCGGCTGGGCGTTAAATGGCAACCCGACCACCCACCCCCTCCCCCCTCCCTCCCCCCTGGGGAACCTTAAAGCACACCGCATACACCTACCACCAACCCGTACATACTGTGTCATAGGAGCACCTCGTCCGCCAGCCTCACGTCACCCCTCCCCCCCTTCCATACTTTACTCACTTCCTCCCTTCCTCCCATAACATACCCAGTTTCGGGGCCCCCCCCTACCCCAGGGCCCTTTCCAAGCCGCCTCACAGGCGTAGATAATCCCAGTTGGCGGTTTACATACTGTTGTTCTAGTTACACGACATGCTAGGGAATTTGAGACAAGAGGGGACGCTATATAGACCGAGATGGGAAGATAAAGTTACCCCTGATCGAGACGGAAGATATAGACACGACCAGGGCGTTAGACAGGGGGACCAGATGGAACCGGCACAGGGGAAGACAGGTCTCTCGGACCATCAGGGAAGACCCGATGGCTAATGGACTACAGCTTCCACACACTATGTCTTTCTCAATGGCCCAGAATGTTACAGTACAGCGATTCAGGTTCATAACTGTAAATGTTTTATATGATGTAATATATGCAAAACCCTAATAAAAATATGTCAAAAAAAAAAAAAGAATATCACCAAAAATTAATTAAATGGAAAAACAAAAATTTGATCACTGAGGCTGAATTCAAATTTCTTAAAGTTGATTATCTGGTAACCCCAGTAATTTATTTTATTCCTAAGGTACACAAGAATGAGGACAAGCCCCCAGGCAGGCCAATTATATCTGCTAGGGGTGGGCTATTAGAAAAAACGTCTGAATACGTTGATTCTTTTTTACAGCCACATGTTAAAAAGCTTTTGTCCTATATACAGGATACTGGAGATTTCCTTTACAGGCTTCAACAAATCAAATGGATTGATGGTTTTTGGATGCTAGCCCTTGACGTCACCGCATTGTATACGAGCATAAGGCATGAAGATGGTTTAACGGCAGTAGCTCATTATTTGAACCAGAGAGATAACCTGGATAAAGAACATAATAATATGCTGCTCCATATGCTTAAATTTTATTTAATCAATAATGTCTTCATGTTTAACAATCTACTGTACCGCCAACTTCAGGGAGTGGCTATAGGGGCCAGTTTCTCTCCAAGTTTTGCCTGCTTACATATGGGCGCTTGGGAGGAACTGGTCCTCAGAGTCAAGTACAAGGAAACGGTGGATCAATCAATCAATCAATCAAAGACATTTATAGAGCGCACTACCTACCCGTAGGGTCTCAAGGCGCTGGGGGGGGGGGGGGGGGGGGTTCTGCCGCTACTGCTCGAACAGCCAGGTCTTGAGCTTCTTCCTGAAGGAGAGGTGGTCTTGGGTCAGGCGCAGGTCGGCCGGGAGGGAGTTCCAGGTCTTGGCGGCCAGGTAGGAGAAGGACCTTCCTCCTGTAGTGGCTCTGCGGATGCGTGGGACGGCGGCGAGGGCGTGGCTGGCAGATCGGAGGTGGCGTTTGGGAGCGTAGAAGTTGATGCGGTTGTTGAGGTAGCTCGGGCCTTGATCGTGGAGAGCTTTGTGTGCGTGGGTAAGGAGGCGGAAGGTGATTCTCTTGTTGACCGGGAGCCAGTGCAGGTCTCTTAGGTGTCCGGAGATGTGGCTGTGTCGTGGGATGTCGAGGATGAGTCTGGCTGAGGCGTTCTGGATGCGCTGGAGTCTCTTCTGGATCTTGGCGGTGGTTCCAGCGTAGAGTGCGTTGCCGTAGTCCAGTCGGCTGGTGACGAGGGCCTGGGTGATGGTCTTCCTGGTCTCTGTGGGGATCCACCAGAAGATCTTCCGAAGCATGCGCAGGATGTTGAAGCACGACGAGGAGACGGCGTTGACTTGCCTGGTCATGGAGAGGGAGGAGTCCAGGATGAAACCCAGGTTGCGTGCGTGGTCCGTCGGTTTGGGTGCGGTGCCCAGGGCGGGGGGCCACCAGGAGTCGTCCCAGGCGGAGGGCGAGGAGCCCAGGATGAGGACCTCCGTCTTATCTGAGTTCAGTTTCAGGCGGCTCGTCGTCATCCACTCGGCTACCTCTCTCATCCCTTCGTGCAGGTTGGCTCTGGCGGCGGCGGGGTCGTTGGTCAGGGAGAGGATCAGCTGGGTGTCGTCGGCGTAGGAGATTATGTTGAGGTTGTGTTGGCGTGCGATGGCCGCGAGGGGGCTCATGTAGACGTTGAAGAGAGTAGGGCTCAGCGAGGATCCTTGAGGGACGCCGCAGATGACTTCGGTGGCCTCTGACTTGTACGGTGGTAGGCGGACTCTTTGTGTTCTTCCGTCGAGGAAGGAGACGATCCATTCCAGTGCCTTCTCCTGGATTCTGACGTTGCTGAGGCGCTGCACTAGGGTGCGGTGGCAGACCGTGTCGAAAGCCGCGGAGAGGTCTAGGAGGATGAGGGCCGCTGTTTCTCCGTTGTCCATCAGGGCTCGGATGTCGTCAGTGGCGGCGATGAGGGCGGTCTCGGTGCTGTGGTTGGCACGGAATCCGGACTGCGATGGGTCGAGGGATCCGTTCGTCTCGAGGAAGGCGGCCAGCTGTTTGTTGAAGGTCTTTTCGATGACTTTGGCTGGAAACGGGAGTAGAGAGATGGGGCGGTAATTCTTGAGTTTGGTGGGGTCTGCTGTAGGTTTCTTGAGTAGAGCGCTGAGTTCGGCGTGCTTCCAGCTCTCGGGGAAGGTGGCGGTGTCGAATGAGGTGTTGATGATGTCCCGCAGGTGGGGTGCGATGACAGCGTCGGCTTTGTTGAAGACGTGGTGAGGGCAGGGGTCGGTCGGAGATCCGGAGTGGACCGAGTTCATCATGTGGACGGTGTCTTCGGTGTTGACCGGGGTCCAGGCGCGGAGGGTGGTGGTGGGTGGCGTTGCTGCGGTCGTGGCGTGCGTCGGTTGAGTGCTGAAGCTGTTGTGTATGTCCGCGATCTTGTTGTGGAAGTAGGAGGCGAGGGAGTTGCAGAGGTCTTGCGATGGGGTGATGGATAAATATGTGGCAGCATGGTATCGTTTCATTGATGATTTGTTTATTGTACGGAAAGGAAATTAAGAACAAGCGAAGGAGTTCATTACTAATATCAATGTTAATGATCTCAATCTTGCCTTTACATTCACTATGAGCCAGACATCTGTAACATTTCTAGACACTGAAGTTTATATCAAGAACAACTCTATTGAAACTAGATTGTTTCGCAAAAAAACAGCTGGCAACACTTTATTACATTCGGGCAGTGCACATACAGCACATTTAATAGCTAGCATCCCGTATGGGGAAATGCTCCGAATCAGACGAGTCTGCAGTAATGCATTAGATTTGGAGAATGCACAGTTGTCTAGTAAGATGAGATTCATCCAAAGAGGATACTCTAGACGCAGCATTGATAGTGCCCTCTCGAAATCAATGCAGCATACTAGACAGGAATTATTGAGTAGCTATACTACAATGTCCCCAACTGAAGAGGGAACTCAGGGAGCTAACATTACCAGTATTCCTCAAGGTTCAGAGAATACTTTTAGAATTATAACTGGTTATAGCAAGCAGCACAAAGACATCGATAGGATAATCAACCATAATTGGCCCATAATTTTGAATGATCCTATTATAGGGCCATTACTGCCTACACGAATCTCCTTAACATTCAGTAAAGCTCTGTCAATGAGGGACCATCTAGTGGATACTAATCCTGAAATTATTGAAAAATCCACTTGGCTTCAAACTAATTCTGGCTTCTTTAGATGCAAAACCTGTAAATCCTGCACACATGGGGTAAACACTAAGACATATTAGGATGGGTTCAGCACTACGAAACATGAGATCAAGAAACTGCTGACCTGTAAAACAGAATATGCTATATACATACTTGAATGTCCTTGTTCCCTCAGATATGTTGGCAGCACTAAGTTGGCCGTACACAAACAGATATTGCAGCACCTAAGAGCCATATCGAATCAGGACAACACCTACCCTGTTGCTAGACATTTCAAAGACACACACCAGAGTGATAATCGTCTCCTCAAATTCTTTGTGATTGATGCTGTTAATGCTAGCAGACGGGGGGGCAATAGAGAGGCCAAACTCCGCAAACTGGAAACTCGCTATATACTGCAGCTCGATACCAAATGTCCCAAGGGTCTGAATGTTACGGAGGATTTATATACATGCTTACCATAATTGTGCAGTATTCAGAAACTTTTATTATTACATAAGCCCTCATAATGATGCTAGTTTTATTTATCTGTAGATATTAGTAGGTTTTATTCTGTGTTATTTTAACATAGTTTGTCGGCTGATACTTTTTGAGATATTTCTATTGTGTGTAAGCAGGATTCATGAGTGTATTCTATCAGGCTTGATAGGAATACAATTGCACAAATCTATATATCTAATTGTTTTTATAACATTAGAGTACTAGTAAGGTCCTTAAATGATATTTCCTTTTGTAATTCTCATGGTTTGTTGAGCTCAGTGAGAAGTGTGCAGATAATTTTATCACAATCTCTGATATGAAGACATCATAAATTCATCTTAGTTCATCTAGATTTCTTGTATTTATTATTTTATGTGTCCAGTTGGGACTATTCTATGATATTGTCCATCTCTAATTGGGTAGCATGGCAATATTGAATACTTATATTCCAGTGAGGAAACAAACATAAAATCAAAATAATAATAAAAAAATAATTTACTAAATATTTTTTAGGCACAGGGTGTTAGTCACGTTTGCATTTGTTCACTCATTTTTAGCACTTTCTCCCTCCCCACATTTGTTGTTTCGATGTATTGGGCATTTTTCTGTAGTGATGGTAATCTTTTTATTATTTTTGTATCATTTCTCATAATATTGTATGAGTTTTTGTGTACTACTAATGATTGTTAGCTATCAGCAGAACAAACCATAAGATGTGTGCATAGCTATTAGATATCTTGTTCATGTTTATAATACATGGTTTAATTGACTTTTATAATTATATTTTTATTCGTCACAAACTGGCTGATATTAGCCATAGGCATTCACGCCGACAGTATAAGTCTTTATTAGTGCCAATATGTTGCGGTGAAATTAGCAAACGTATTTTTTCCATAGTGGATAGATCAATATCAGCCAAATCAATGTGATTATACTGTTTTTCCCTTTGGTGTGCACAATCCATTAACGCCATGGCATTTAAGCTATTTCGTTTTTTACAGTGTTTTAAGTGTAAAATGCAAATATGGATTTTTAACTGACTTATTTATATATTTATATATTGTCTAGTATTTTAATAGCGTATTTTGCACATATCTATGCACAACAATAATTCAAAATGTTTTGATGTATTTGTTATGTTTAAACCAGCTTCTGCTTATTTTGCACACTCAGCTTTGAGGCCACGCAGAAGTGGCTTGTTTATGTCTATGGTCATTTTGATCACATGATTTCAGGCTGAACTCTGAACTTTTACCATCACTATTTATTGGGTCATTTTAAATACTTACGTTGTCATGTGAACAAGGCACATGGGAGCCGAAACGTCAAGACGACACTGCAAATAAAATAAAAGCAGCACTTAACTGAAGGTCCGTGTCCGCTTGGTCTATGGAGTCGAGGCATTCTATTGTCATCTTCAATCGTCTCAGCGGTATTTGGATATATATATGTATATATATGCATATGCATTTATATATGTATGTGTATATTATCTACTGGCGGTCGCCAGTAGACAGTTATAGTTAGGACCGAGTTACTGTCATAGCCCCATTCCTGCGAGCGCACGACACGAGAGACGGAACACGTCACCGGCCGTCCGCCGCGCTGACATGAACTACACTACCCAGAATTCTTAGCGCGTCACGCTCGACGTCGCGAGAAGACGCATAAAGCAGGAAGTTGAATCCCGGGACGCTGTCGGAAATTCACAGCATTGGGGAACTTTCGTCCGCTACAGCTCCAGTCGTGGCAGTCCTGGTCCGGTAAGGGTGCTTTGCACCGCTGCATATTCGTGTCCTTTGCCATCATCCTAACTATAACATGTCTGAAACCTATGGTTTTTTCAGTGAAATATATATATATATATATATTCACTGAAAAAACCATAGGTTTCAGACATGTTATAGTGCGCTGGGCATTTCACTCAGACAAAACCAGTGAAATTTCCCCGTTATAGTTAGTTCAGGTAACTATAACTCGCGTGCCCGCAATGCACTGCTGATGACGTCACATATTACATCACTCATGACATGGTCAGTGACCTCACTCATGACATCACTGATGACATCCCAAATGACATCACTGATGACATCATCCAGTGAATGAGTGTTTTTCTGAAAATTAAATATGTTTTATATATGTATATCTCAAGGTCGATGGAAGAATAAATGGGTATATAAGTGTCTAAATGGATGACTTTTATTTTGAAAAATTGATTGTATAACTGACTGATTAAGTGCATCTTAGTGAATGCATGGGTTAGTGAGTAATGTTTAAATATGTAAATATCTGTATCAGTCTCTCACTTTGTGTATAAGTGGCTGCATGGGTTGGTGAGTAGCTACATGAGTGTCTCTATGGGTTATATAGTTGTTGTTTTTTAGTATCACTTCACTTTGATAGCTTTATTTCGGTCAATGACCATAAAAGCACAGATAAAATATTTACATAAACATAAAATACATAAATAATCATCATTTAGATAAAAAGTTATTAAACAACAGTTATCAAAGTAGCAACAATGAACAGTAAACATATTCAATCACTAAGAGGGACCCAACGCCTTTAGAATTCGGTTGCGTGTATGCCATACACTGGTAAGAAATTTTGCTAGCGCAAAGACAGTTGGACCAGAGACATCACATTTCAAAATCCTATACATTGGTGCGTATTCCCTGCAGCCCATATTCCTTATCAGCGGAAGAAGCCAGTATTTTCGTGCTGCCTTGTAGGCTGGGCAGAAGAAAGCCACATGCAAATCCGTTTCCTCCTTAGCATCGCAAGCCGGGCACTGCATTGTAGTAGGAGCCGTTGACCATGTGCATGTGAAGGAACGGAAAGGCAGTGTGCTGTATCTCCATTGTAGAAACAGCTTCCGCGCCAGTACAGGGGAAATGGGGTCTAATACTTTCTCGAACCTGTAGGAATCCTTACTTTGCAGAAACACGAAGGATAAGGACCCCTGTGCCTGAGTGGCTTGGGTCCTGGCTATTTTGTGTTCATGATATACATTAGCCAGGGATTTTTTGGAAATTTTTGGTGCTGCTTTCGCTGGATCAGTCCATAAATCGGGGAGCCCTATCTCCATACAAGTGGCTTGGATGTTTTTGACCCAAGGGATGTTAAGCACTTTTGGGTGGTTCAAGAGTTCAACCAATTCAGCCCGATATTCTGCAAGATCGTTACTGCTCCACAGCCTGCGCCAGAATGCTATGGGTCTCAGACTTATTTCATCAGCTAATGGTCGTAGGCCCAAATCAAGCCTCAGGGGGAGGAGCGGGGTGCTGGGGGGGAGTGCGGTTATCTGTCTTATGAACTTATTTTCCGTTATTGAGAGACTCCCGCAAGGCGTGTGGCCCCATATTTCCGCCCCATACATTATCGCTCCCCTGGCCTGGGCCTTGTATATCTGGATTAGTGCCCCCAATGGACGGTATGACGAACCAGTCATCATCCGGGTGATACCCCCAGTAGTTTGCGTAAGTTTAAGGTTGGCCCTACTCTGGTGGGATCCCCAAGTCATCGTTTCGTTGAGGGTCACACCCAGATATTCAAAGGTGGCCACTCTCTCGAGCCGTACAGTTCCCAATTGTGGATTTGGTCGCAATTTTTGTCTCGGGTTCAAAACCATGAATTTGGTTTTTGCCGCATTAATTTCTAGCCCCCTGTCAGTGCAGAAGGCCACAAAGGAATCGAGAATCCTCTGTATACCCATAGGGGTTTTAGATAGCAGCAGGGTGTCATCCGCAAACATAATTGCAGGCACCCTGCTGCCATTTAATTTCGGGGCGTCAGTATATTTAGTGGCATTCAAATGGGCGATTACCCCGTTGACGAAGAGGCAAAACAGGGTCGGTTCTAACACACAACCCTGTCTTACCCCCCGGCCAACGGGGAATCTCTCGGTCAATTCCCCCGAGCGCCCACACCTCACTCGAGCATAATTATTGAGATGCAGCCTCTGTAGGATCAATAGGATGTCCGGGGGAAGACCCATCCCCGCCAGGACGCTCCAAAGTTTCCCCCTGGGCACCAAATCGAAGGCGGCCCGTAAGTCCACAAAAATTGTGTACAGACTACCGCCCTCGAATTTTGCTGCCCTCCAATAGATCAGGTTCAATCTAAAAACCTGGTCCACTGTGGATACTTCCCTCCTGAATCCCGCCTGGTAGGGACTAAGGGCACCCACCTCCTCCATCCAATCCTGGAGCCTGTTCAGCAACACCCTACCAAACAGCTTCTGTGCCACGTCTATCAGGCTGATTGGTCTGTAGTTGGCTGGGAGGAGAGGCGAGCCCTTTTTGAAGATGGGGACCACCTCTGCCCCCAGCCAAGTACTAGGGATTTCCATGCCTCCAAGAACTCCATTAAAAAGGGCGGTAAGGTAAGGTGCCCAAACTCTGCGCTCCTGTTTAAACATATCGCCTGGTAATCCATCCAGTCCTGGCGCCTTTCCAGAAGCCAGTCCTGAGATGGCAGCGGTAACCTCGCCCAGCGTTATAGGGTCCCCTGCATAGTCCGGCCAGCCCATCTCAACAGGAGGTGGAGATTCTCCCGGCTCAGAGCTGTATAGGGTCTGGAAGTGAGCCTGCCACACCCCTGGGGCGATATTGGGCTCTAGTGCCGATTTTAAGTTCCCCGACCCCCCGTTCACAATCCTCCAAAACAAACGAGGGTTTTGGGTCGCTAGGGCCTTGGTGAGTTTTTCCCACTGGTTTTCCTCCCATTCTACCTTTGCGTGGGCAATAAGTTTCTTGTAAGCTTGCCTACTTTTTTTAATGCTGTCCCCCCCTAAACCCTCTTTAATTGTTCTAAGGAGTTCTGTTTTTGCCCTTCTGCAGGCTTGGTTATACCATAATGTTTTGCCTTGACGTCCCCCTTTTATTGTTAGTAGACTACAAGTAAAATGAGGAACCGCAGCTTTTATCAGGTCCTCATGGGCCTTAAACAATTTACCCTGGGAATCTTTATTGTTAGCCTCAGAGTCCATACACCCCACAGTTTCCAAGATTGGAATTAACCCATCATAGAGTTTAGGGAGTTTATTCTTACTTGTAGCCAAGTGCTCCCACCTAACCCTTCTCCTATTATTGTCAAGGAGAAGCACAGGGATATTCCCTTGCTCGTTATTCGCGGAAGATTGGGGGCCAGGATAATCAAGGTCAAGCTCAAGCGCGTTATGATCGCTATCTGTCCTTTCCATTACCCTGAAATCCTGGATTTTCGGCCACTTCACTATTTGGGCCAAGACATAATCCAGACGGGACTCTCTTCCCGGTCTGTTGTAGGTGGTTTTACTTGGTATGTCGGATTTCATTCGGCCATTGCAAGCTCTGATTCCGAATTTTAGGGTGAGGGCTGTGATTTGTAGTGCTAGTGGGGTCCAAGCCTTCGGGGGCGGAGCTTCCACTAAAGGCACTGCCCATCTGGCCTCTTCGTCCGAAGATGACCCTTCTAGAAGGCCAGGGAGTGGCTCAAAATGAGAGTTAAAGTCCCCTCCCACTACATAGAATGAATCACTCGATAAATCAGATATAAAGTTAGAGAGTTCATCTATGGTCGGTGATTCCTTAGCAATCCCCATTGGCCTAGAGTAAATGTTAATAAACACAAGTTTAACTTGGTTGGGCCATAAAAGGGAAATCGCAAGGATATCTTCAGAGTTAACCGGTAAGCGCATGGCCACACAGCCCAGATGAGATGCGACCCAAGTCGTAAGCCCTCCTAACGGACGGCCTTTGCCTTCCCACCTTGCTGGAATGAAGAATGACATGTAGCCTTGGTGACCATAGTCCTTTCTGGCCCATGTTTCCTGGAACATACATATGTCTCCCGACTCAATATAATTTGCCCAGTCCGGGTCAGCCAGTTTATTAGCCAGCCCGGCAACATTCCAGCAAATCAGCCTCAGATGATTAGAAGTTTTAGATGCCGTACCTGGCAGGTTAGAGGAGATGGTTCCAGACTCACATGCAATCGGGAGTTCTAGCGCATTACCAACACTAGGGAACGGAGATTCGGAGAGTCCACTGGGGCCGTTCTCCACAGGTGTTGGCTCGTTCAAAATTCCAAGGGCATTAACAACATTGTGGGCAGATAAATCATCCATGAGCACTGAGTTGTTTAGTGACTCATGCATTTTGCCAATAGTCGGGGCGGGTGTCTTAGGGAGACTACAGGAACCACAATCTTGGGTCATTGGCGCATAAGCTGAAAGTCAATCAACCCCATCCAGATCAGTCAAACAATTAAAGCGGTTGAAATAAAAATAGGGTGCATCCTGCATTTGGGTATTTGGACGTTGTACATAATCCTTGTGTTTACGTCTGTGCTCCACCCTTATCCACTCATCCTGTAATGGGACGTGGTGCATGCGATTGGGTGGGAAAAAGAAGGATACTGGAAGGGTCTGAATAGTAGAATCCAGTGATCTATTTATTCCTTCACAGATGTGCAAGACAGTGCCCGGATCCTTAAAGCTTACCAAAATGCAGTCCCCTATTATTGTTTTTCTGGTCTTCCCTAGCCAAGGGACCCTTCTATCCATGATAATCTCATTGTTAAAACGGGGTGGTAGGGGTCGGTTCAGATTTAGCCATTTAATGACCTTTTTCTTTAGAGATTGGTAGTCCTCATGTTCCCCTGATCTTAACTGGGGGGCACCTGCTAAGACCACCGTTAAACTATTAGCCTCTGGCGGCAGATCTGGTCTCCGTGGTCTTGGAGTTTGCCAGCTTGGGGAGTTTAGAGGAGCGCTACCGGATTCTTGTTGGCCTCCGTTAGTCCCTACCTGAAAACTTTGAGGAACATAGTCTATTGGTTGAGGAAGCCTATGGTTTAAGTTACTACGCGGTGCCTGGACTGGAAAAGCCATTAGTGGCTGCAAGGGGGGGACAGTGGGGGCGCTCTGAGAGGGAAGCTTATTAGCACCCTGTGGGATTCCTATTTTGGGAGTATCACCCACAGGGAGATGAGGTCCCATATTTTTGGATTGCTTACTAACTAAGGTGTTCAAGGTAGTAAGGGATGTCTCTAACAGAGTGAGCCTAATCTCCACTTTTTTCAGGCTATCGCTAATAGGCTGCAGGAGGGAACAAAGTAGGGATTTTATACTCCCTATGGATATGATGGGGGGATTTATGCTAGGTGTGTTGTCCACTGGGCCGTTATTATCAACAGCTATATTGCAGCCGGGGGACTTGGAGGTAGAAGCAGTAGGCACAGTCTCAGAGACCCTCCCAGATTGAAGTAAGTTTGTATTTTTTTTGCCAAAGTCTAGATGGGATAGTTTGGCTTTCCCCCTCCCCCCCATTGACTTCCTACTACGTTTACTTGGTGGGGGCCTATGTAGTTCCCGCACAACACTTTGTTTTTGCTTGCTTTTCTTATTTGCATTCCCAGGGGGCGTTTGAGTAACCAAGTTGATGGGGGTGGTACATATCTTTGGAGAAGTTGCGTCTGTAATCTTACCAGGGATCATCCCGGGGGAACTTGGGATTTCCCGAAGTAAAAGGGGGATGTCCTCGGAGGTCGGAGGATTTAAACTATTAGGGGGCGTACCTTCCTCCTGTGACAAAGGATGCGGGATAATCTCCGTCAAGGGTCTGCTCCTCATAGATTCAATGGAGCGTCGCCGCACCGCCCTTCGTCTCTCCAGGGAATTTTCTTTGTCTGCGTCCGCTTTAGCAGATTTAAAATAGTTGTCCAGTGGCCCTGTATTGCTACCCCCCTCCCTTGATGGAGTTTCACGCGGACCTGGTGAGGGCATCACCTTAGTCAAATTGAAAAGTTAGAAGTAAGGGATATGGCCCAGCCCGGCCTCCTTTGGCCCCTGACGGCCACAGACGGCCCGCCCTTTGCCCGGGCTTAGCCCCGGGCGCTCCCGCGCGCTCCCGCGCAGCGGGAAGAGTGGCCGGCAATAAACTGTAGCGTGGGCGGGGCAGGCAGGGAGAGCGACCCAGGTGTTGCGGGTCTGGACCTCGCGCAGGGACTCCTGGTACACCGAGTCCCTGCGGGTCAGCTCGCAGCCCTGTGGTCCCGCTTGTGCGCGCGCAGTCACGCCAGCCACACTGCCGCAGGTCCGTGGAAGGCACAGGAGGCAGACAAGCCCAGCCGCAGTTAGAGGAGCACAGCAGATGTCCAGGAGGCAGGAGCAGCGAAGCGGGACCCGCGAAGCGGGTCCGGCGAGGAGTAGCGTCAGGGAGGTGTGTCCGGTGAGTCTCCGCTCTTAGTTAGCAAGGCAAATATTTGCAAAGCGCTATTGCCATTCGTATCACCGTGTGGTGCCGTGAGGGAGCTGCGTAGCTGCGGGTTGCTGCCTTACTTCTTCCGGGACATATTGGTCTTCCGATGTCCCCCATTAGTATCAGGATGAGTGTGTATGGTTTGGTGGGGGGTATTACGTAGTGCATAGATACATGAATGAGTGACTCACTGTTTGTATGTGTTGAAGTCAGCATGTGTGCAGGACTGTATGGGTGGATGAGAGTGTGTATGGGTGAGTGACTGGCTGTCTCAATAGTGTCTTTATGAGTAACTACATATGTTTTAAACTAGTAATATGTGAGTATTGGTGTATATAAGTGAGTATATGTGAGAGTGAGAGATTGGAAACGTTCCTGTATAAATTAGTATGAGTTTCTATAAGTGGTTGCTTAAGAGAGTAAGTATGTGTAAGTTTCTGTAGCAGTAAGTGTGGTGGTGTGTGTATAACTGTATATGCAATTTAATGGATGTTTGATACTTTGTTTGCATGTGTGACTATGTGTGTGAGTAACTCTATGGATGAGTGTCAGTGTGTAACAGTATGTATAGGTGTGTGAGTACATATGATGAGCGAGTACATATGTGAGTGACTGTATAGGACTGTTGGTGAATGAGTGGATGTATGTGTAGATATTTGAATTACTGAATAGGTGTGTTGTAAGTTGTCCATTG
Source organism: Triturus cristatus (assembly GCF_964204655.1). Classification (NCBI taxonomy): domain Eukaryota; kingdom Metazoa; phylum Chordata; class Amphibia; order Caudata; family Salamandridae; genus Triturus; species Triturus cristatus. The sequence goes on along the minus strand of NC_140589.1, from coordinate 1,459,175,499 downwards.
TTTTGAAAATGTTAGTTTCTATTTTTGAGTGTGTGTATCAAAGGTTATGTTAGGGTGAGAGGAGGTCTGCCACTCTATCACAAGGAGTGATGTCATGAGTGATGTCACTGACAATGTCATGAGTGATGTAATATGTGACGTCATCAGCAGTGCATTGCGGGCGCACAAGTTATAGTTACCTGAACTATCTAGAACGGGGGAATTTCACTGGTTTTATCCGAGTGAAATGTCAAGCTAACTATAACAGCCCTGAAACCTAAGGTTTTTTCAGTGAATTTCTAAGGTTTTTTTAAATACTAATTCCTAACTATAACATTTCTGAAACCTATGTTTTTTTCAGTGAATATATATATATATAGATACATATATATGCATATGCATATCTATATAAATACAAATATAAATGCATGCATACATATACATTTATGCATACATATGCATGTTATGTAAATGAAAGTTTGAGAAACACTAATAAAAGCAAAGCTAAAAAGCCACCTAATTACAAACAGAATTGCTTTAACTTAAAAGAGGGCGAGATCTATTGCATTTTCAATGCTTGTTCCCTTGTGTTGTTGTGTTTAGCACGATTAGTGCCATTAATACCAACTTGTGAGCAAAGATGCCAGTTGTATCAAATGGTTTTACTCAGTATGTGTCTACAGAAAATGCAACAGTAAATATTGGCCAAGAGTCCTATGAGCTCTGTGAGCCAACCACCTCAGCAATCAATGACCGAAATAAACACTGTCACAAAGTCAAATATGATTTTAATACTTCCCGATTCTATTCCTGAAAATATGCTTCTAAACCCTGCACCTCTAATCCAAGCATACAAAACTGGAAGTAACAAAAGGAGAACGAAACACCATTTCAGTGACTTCCCATAACACCAAAATGCAAGCAGAATAATCACAGCCAAGTTAGCTTGTATAGTGAAGTCACATTGTGTTTGCCATTCAAGAAGAAAACAATTTCACATTCTCTCTAACTTTATTTTCTATAAATGACATTTTAGATGGTGTATGGGCAGGTGTTTACCCTTGTTTATATGTTTACACTGATAATTGCCTTTGCCATGGGGTTTTAGCAGCTAGTGTATGTTTAAATCTAACACTACAGCTTGGATTCAAACATTTACTTACTCAGCTGTGTTGTTTCAGAAAGTATTTAAAAGGCTGAAACAGAAATAAGCAGACAAATCAGCATGTCATACACACCCTCTCAAACCGTGTCTGCAGTTGGAAGACATTTGCAACACTGCATTCCACAGCCAAGCCTCAATAGCAGCTGAATGTGAACAACACACTGTGTGGTGCCTTGGTTTCACTGTTCATCATGACAGAGTTCTCTCTATTTTTAAAATGTATTCAAAACTAAAACCCAACTTTTCACCGTCCCTAGAGTTGAAAGGGGCTTTTTTTATGCTTGATATGCACACTGTATACAGTGAATATTCTGTCTGTCTCACACACACAAAAAGGAACCAATAGATGAAGAGGGGGGACCTATTAATCCATGTTGTATGCTGAGGTGGTAAGAAGCAAATTATGACCGTTTAACAGACAGATGGATGCAGAGGGCCAACCAAAAGCTCTCCTATGTATATCATATTGTTATTATTTCAAATAAGCAATAGCATGGTGAGACAGACGTCTCAAATGCTAGACGTATTAAGCACAGGTAAATCCAATAGGTCTGGCGATGTGTGCCAGCTTTTTGGCTTGTTAATGCTCGTTTTGTATAACTTTATTTTTGGTGGAGCTCCTGGGCTCTCACCATTATAAACAAGCATTTGCAATGCAATAGGTCGCGCATTCACACGATTTTGAGCTATTGGCATTGTAAATGACAATGCCTTCTATTTATGTTTTGGGTTTTTAAAACATAAATACAAGGCATTGTTATTTACAATACTAATAGCTTAAAAAACGCAATAAACATCACCATCTATACCAACAGAAAGGGCGCTTTAGATATATCAAGTGAAAGAGCAAACACCCCGAGTGGCGCAGATGAAAGCACCTCAGAATGCACCTGCTGTAGATCTATGCGTTTTAACCAGCTGGTGACATGTTCAAATCCTATTGAGAAAGCTCAGTGGGTTAACTTATCACTACAGAGATATCTGTAGCCACTTAATGCGTCACAGGTGCGAATTAGCTTTATGTTCTTCCAAGGTGATAAAATATGTACCACTGAATTGGTTTAATATTAAACTTGCTATGTAAAGGACCGAACCTACCGTCCTTTCGCAGTAAGCACATTTTATTTTTATTTTAGAACAAATGGACTAAATTGTGTTTAGCTGGAGAGTAACCCTTTTGGCGGCGGGTCCACATGCATGGGTCATGATGATTTTCAACCCCACCCTCTTTATAAGAGTGCATGGCACCCAAGAGACAAAGCCTCCCGAGTAAGGCTAAAATCTAAGCCTGGATAGATTCACATCCATATCGTTTCAATGCTGCGTGAGCCCGTGCTCCCTTGCAGGATTCTTAACTCTAGTGTGGGTTCGAACCACAAATTCTTCGAGGGACACAGGCACATCATGTGACCCTGGGCAAATCACCTGGTGCATGAAATCTGTTGCTGCCCATAACATAAGTGTAGCTGTAAAAGGCACATTCACCCCTTGCCTTGGGTTGTCTTTGTCACTTAATAACAGAGGTGTATTGTTAACCCCTCCACGGTGCTCATTTTATGGACCTTGGAATGATGAAAGGCTGAGTGGATCCGCCTGCATTCGTACCCGTGAATTCGAACGTACTTTAGTCCTCACCTTGTCCATCCCGAGGACTCATCGGTACACATCCCAGAGCATCTTAAACAGTCCTGTGGGTGCCGAGGGAAGGGGGACGTACATGTGTACAATCGAACCATTTCCCACCCGGATTCACAGAACACGTCTTCAGAATCTGAAAACTGAGCTCTTGCCAAGCCTCGCTCAGTAAGTAACGTAACACTCAGTGGCACGTGCCCACGACTCCCCTATCTTGGAGTTGAACGGCGCAGAGGCAGAGCGCCATACCAATATTTAAGCAGAATTAACCCACATCCTACCATCCCAGACCATCTCAGAGGTGTCACGACTCTAGATATATCTGTCCCGCATGCGTCATATCTCTTAAAGCGCCATGAAGCTGGGCACACCTCAGTGGGACATGGAAGCGCTGTAGCGATACCACACACCACCTCAGCTACTGTGTTAACTCCCTGTGCCTGGCTGACACCCCGTGTCAGCAGCTGGACCTCAGACGCCGGCTGCGCCCTCTCGCCCGCGCCAACAGTTTTATCGATTGCAGAAGCATCCGAGCCTGGGAGGAAGGCCAGCCAGGGCTCTCAGAATGAGGCTGCGCGGGCCCTGGGCAGGCTGTCTAGGCCTGCTGCGGGGGAGAGGCCCCAGGGAGACCCTTAGGGCTCGCTTACGGAGCTCTGGGTGCAACCATGGCTAGAGGAACCCCGTGATCTGCGTGGATCGCTCTGTAGGGGGTCTGGCCTGAGGCCACCCCGGGAGATCAAAACACAATTACATTAATGTGTTTTATAGAAGGGGCTGCGGGCGCATCCATTTTGATATTCAACTTGATTAATGGTCTCCGAATGAAGCCACTCAGAGAGGGAAAACCTGGACTGGATCACCCCGTCCTCTGGGAAGGATTCTGCGAGAAGGATTACCTGCACCGAATGCATGCATGTGCCCAGGAAACGCACACAACAGATATGAAACGGAAGCTCTGTTTAGGCGGTTAGAAAAAATGAACACGACTCCACTAATTTAATATGACAAACCCGAGTGATGAATATACTTATGCAAATTCGCGATGTCTTTTCTCTCGCCCTCTCTCTCTCTCTGCGAAATTTAACTGTAAGTTAATGTTCCTCGGCAAAAGTAGAAGCCCACACAGGTCCGGTTAATTACTTAAGTATTAGCTGGCCCTAGCGATGCATACAAACACACGCGTCTCTGTGGGCTACGAGCAAGATTTATGGCGCAGGGGCACGCTGGAGCTGTAAACAAGGAGAAAAGGCACAACTCGGCTGCTCTGCGCCACTTCCTACTTCAGGGGAGCTTTTAAAAACAAGCGTTCGCCATAGAGCTGTTTATATTTGCATCGCGCTTTCAGTGAAAGCGAAAGCACAATGCAAAAATAAACACGTGACGCCCTGTATCCTTTTGGGAGGCCCATCAGGACTGGATCTCAGAGGCTTGTTTACATAACACGCCTCTGAGATAAGAAATTGCTTCACGACAGCCGTGAAGCAAGAGACCCAGTCCGGATGGGCCGTCCCAAAAGGACAAAGGGCGGTAACACAGAAGCCTCATTTTCAATGGGAAGCCACCGTTTACCATAAATGGTGAGGCTACCCAATGAAAATGAGGGGCGGGGCTTCAAGCCCCCTTCTGAAATATACTCACCCACAATATGTCACGCAGACGCGAGCAACGCATGCTCGCTGCAACGCAGGTCTGCGAGACCTAAAAAAGAATGGCTAAAAACAAAAATATTTTGCGGTGTCAAAAAGCATGCATTGCCACAGTAGTCTCTGGCACGGAAGGGAACTAGTTTGTTTACAGAAGTAAATGTACAGAACACAATCACTCACAGTGAAGTAAGCCAATGGCTAAGTGTGATTACTCTTTAACTAACGCTGTAGGCTGCGGCGGAAGAAAAATGTGAATGACAGAAAACCAGACCAATGGTCAAAATCCATGAGGGAACCACGCATAGAACTCATGGGTTGTGGTATACTAAAGGACTATGCACAGAATTTGAACATCTGAAAGACGCTGGTGCCTGACTAACAATCCTAATGATAAGAGCACATATAAAACTGCCCTCTCAGTGTATCACAGAAATATTAAAACTGCTCGAAGGATTCATATTACTAATCAAATTGACAAAGCGAGCAATTCTTTCAAAGTGCTCTTCAAAGTTCTGAACTAAGTCATTAATCCCAGAGCATGCTCTCAAAAAATTCCAGCTTCGCAAGAGTTGTGCAACTTGCTAGCAGACTTTTTTGAGGACAAAATTAATCTTATCAATCAAGAATTTTCCTATTGCCCCTGGTTTGATTCTCATTGAGCACAATTTCAATGACCCGCATCCTAACTGGTATCTACGGGACAGCTCTGCTATGGTTTGCTGACTTTCTAAAAAATAAAACCCAAAACATCTCTCTGTGCTCTTTTAAATCCAGCAATATGTCAGTTAACAAAGGCGTACTGCAGGTCTCCTGTTTAAGCCCCACACTCTTCAACATCTATGTCGCCCCCTTGCTAAAACTGTCAAACCTTTCGGCTTTCAAATCCTGTCCTATTCGGATGATATACAATAGGTCATCATGTATGACAAAGTTCTATAGAAAGCAAAACAACGTTTTGCGACACAGGCATGAAAGCAATAGCAGTCTAGATGTTTACCAACTGCCTTCTGTTGAATACGGATAAAACTTAGATCATGCTAGTTGGCAAAGCCCAGCAGCTTTGGTCAGAAGACTGGTGGCCTGCGGAACCTGGAGCCGCACCCATTCGCAACTGATAGTTAAAACCTGAGTGTCCGTCTAACCACGAAAGAGCAGGTTCTGTCCACTGTAAGTACATGCTTCCATATGATGTGCCTGTTGAGGAAGGCCCTTCCTTTTCTTCCTCTTTCAGTCGGGAAAACACTAGTACAATCCCTCATTGTAAGAAGATTAGATTCCAGCAACGCCCTACTGGCTTCTGCTAATGAGACTCTAATTTCGAAACTTCAAGTTGTACAAAACACAACAGCCCGTCTCATTTGTAGCCTTCGCTTCGGGACCGCTTCGTCTCCTCTTCTGAAATCTCTGCACTGGATGCCCATCAGAAAAAGAATTGTTTTCAAAATCTGATTCCTCACTTACAAGTCCCTAACAGGCAAAGGTCCCAAGTACTTTACCCAGAAGCTTAAACCCTGTTGTCCATCACTGAGCTCTCTTCAGCATCTGGTCCTGCAAGACACTTCTCCAAAGAGTAATTTGCCCTACGATCTTCTGTCAGTGCCATAGGAACACAAATAAAGTGACCTATCTGTCAGTATAGTCCTATTGCTTGATGATAGTCCTGCAAAAATAGATAAAAAGACAAGACACGTTTGTGTAATAAGAGACACCTACTGTTCTTACAGAAACCATAATGTAACAACGTAACTATTCATACTACCATCCCCCATATTACACTTTTTTTTTTTTTTTTTTTAAATCTTTGTCCTCATTCACCTCAGTAAAAGAGAAAGATGTCCATTTTTTCTGCCCTTATCGTTTGTTTGGGTTACCGGCCTCTTAACGGGCATACTCCAATAAACACCGACCTTTCTGCGGCTGTGTCTCATACCCGGTATTATACCGGTACTGCAAGAAAACAAACGTTACCGGCCCTGAAGTAGTGCAGGAGTGTTAGCCGGTGTAATCATTGGACGTGAAATCATACTAATATCATAAAATATAGCCCCAACCATTACTTCATTCACCTTCCAGCCAAACAGTTAATAGATTCCAGAAGGCCTTCTTTTTTGACATTTTCCCAGAGAGATCCATTCGAGACATATATGTTAGGGATTCCAACCAATCCGAATGCTGTGGGTTTATGTTGCTTACCCATTTACGACAGATTTCCCTTCTGGCCAATAATACAGCATAAAACAGCAGATCTCTAGAAGTACCTGTTATCTCATCATCCACTCCAAAAATAACCAGAGAGAGGCTTACCTTTATTAGCCGACCCAAAATGCCTGTCATGGTTGTTTCTACTTTACTCCAGAACTCTCTGATTTCTGGACATAAGAGGAACATATGGACATCGGCTGCCTTTTCCAACCCACATTTCGCACAACTGGATTGGGTTCCTTTCCCCATCTTGGAAAGTTTCTCTGGTGATATATAAGCCCTATGAAGTGAAAAGAGGTGGTTTCTTCTTAAAAAGGCGGGTTTAACTGTGTTATAAAGAGTACGCATAGATACTTGCCAAATATTCTGTAACTGGTCGCCAGGCAAGTATTTTCCCCACAGCTTCTCCGCCAAAGTGAATTCTCCATCCATGCTGTCTTGAAGGTACCAGTACCAAAGAGATATTTCTTTGCTTCCCGGTGGCTTACTTATCAGTTGATCTTCCAGGGTGTTATTAGTGCCCAATGTCGATGTCTTGCTTTGCGCCCAACTTTTTAATTGTAGATACTTGAATTTTGAGAGGGAGCCCATCATCAATCCATTTAAGTCATACCAAGATAACAATTGTCCATCTTTAAACAGGTCCCCCCAGATGTTTAATTTGGCTTCTCTGATTGATAGTGCCAATTTATCATTAAGACACTCAGGGGTCCCTGGGGAATCCCAGATCGGGGCAAAATAAGAATAATAATCCATTTTCAACGAGCGTCGTATATGATACCACATTGATGCCATTGAGTGCAGTACCTTCAATTTAACTTTTTTGAAGAATTTAGGATCTCCAAATTTAAAAAGAAAGCCATCAGGTTTAATTTTTTGCTCTTTTAGCATAGCTGTAAACATTGAACCTATTACAGATCTATCGGGGGTCTTCAACAGCACTCTGGAGTTTTTTAATTGGAAGGCCCACGCATATAGTTGAATGTCGGGTAAAGTTAAACCCCCCTTCCCCCTTCTTCTACGTAGCTTCTTCCAAGAAATCCTAATCCCTTTATTAGCCCAAATAAAGGAGTTAATTGCTTGCTGGATACTGTGTATAGTAGCATTGTTAAAATTTAACGGTAATGAATTAAGTATGAAAGTAATTTTTGGCAGGATACACATTGTTACCAGGCTGACTCTCCCTAAAATAGTTAATGGGAGATATATCCAGTTTTTCATTAATTGTGCGATCTCTTTGGACACTCTTCTTAAGTTTGTTTCAGCAATTTGATTAATATCCTGGACTATTCTAAGACCAAGATACCGTATCTCCTTTTTAACTAATGGATTAGAGCTAACCTGGTTCCATATCATAGCTTCGGTCTTAAATTCGTTTACAGAGTACCCCAATATTGTTCCAAAGTCTGTCGCTATACGCATAATAATAGGCAAGGCGACATCGAAATTAGATGAGTATATCATGAGGTCATCAGCATAAAGGGCGACTTTTTTAACCCAGTTACCCTGACAAAATGGTGGAATGTCGGCTGAATGTCTAATTCTAAAGGCCAAGGGTTCCATATATAAATTAAATAGCAGAGGAGAGAGGGGGCATCCCTGTCTTGTGCCTCTGAAGATCTTGAAGGCAGAAGATAATCTGCCGTTAACTAATACTCTTGCCATCGGATCTTTGTATATGTGTTTTATAGCCCGACAGAAATTATCACCCAGATTATAACTTTTTAATACAGAAAACAGGTAAGACCATCGAACCTTATCGAATGCCTTAGAGGCATCCAAAGTTGTTATAGCTAACGGTGTATTAAGACAAGTTGCAAAATCGATAGCCCCAACAAGCTCATAAGAAAGCTCATGTAGATATCTTCCTTTCACAAAACCTCTCTGGTCTTCATGGATGATATATCCTGCAATTTTGGCTAGTCTGTCAGCTAACATTTTAGTAAAAAGTTTATAATCTGAATTTAAGAGTGATATCGGCCTATAAGACTCACAAAATACAGGGTTTTTACCCGGTTTCAAGATAAGGGTAATCGTCGCCTCATTCCATGATTTTGGTAATTGTATTCCTTGATCTAGTATCTCATTTATCACTAATGTTAGGAGTGGGGATATCTCGTCGACTAAGATCTTATACATCTCTGTTGGAATGCCATCTGGCCCTGCCGCCTTGCCTCCTTTACTGGAATGAATTACTTTAATTACTTCTTCCTTATTAACTACTTGATTTAAAATATTCTGTTGACTAATATCTATAGGACTATAGACATATTACACCATTGCACATTTGATGAAAACTACTGCAAACGAGGTGAGGCAAGCAATGTGCACACTAGTGCCTCCCCCCCCCCAAATGCGCAAAAATACAATCGCAGATGACTGGAGGGTGGAGACACCCACCTATCCCGTCTGTAATGCTATGGGTTCTATAAAAATGGAAAGGATAGTCAACCTTGTGTTAAAATATGATAATACTGTTTATGATGGAGCTACGTGGCTGTGTGCATGTCGTAAATACGCTCAATGCATTCTCAGGGTTCATATACTTCTGACAATCTGAAATTCTACAGTATGTTTTTGGCTAACATACATGAATGCTTTTGATCAGGGAGTTCTGGAGATTTTCCCAAATAGACAGTAAGTGACCGTATTAGAATAAGCACTTTGGTGGGGTAGCCCACTTATAAAGCCCATTGTATTGTCAGACATTATAGCTATTAGGAAACAAAACTTACTGTTTTTGTCAAATGGGAACGAGGGGCAATCCAATTTCCTCAGTTTGTGGCATCTTGGGTGGAAAGAGTGGCCCAATCTTGTAGAGTTGGGGAGGGCCACTCCATATCTGTCATATGTTTATATGGGCACAGTTAAATTCATTGAACTGCCAATATTGATCACATCTGCGTAAGACATCCTTCTATTTGTTGTGCCCCCATAAATACCTTAATGTAGGTGTGCTATTGTACTTGGCACCTATCTGTGTCCTCTCAGTCTCTGTTTGGACAAGTGTCCAGGAGAATCCAACTCTTTTTCGGGGCCCGCATTTACCAAATGCACCAGTTGCGCTGCATCTCTGCCCACAGTGATATGAGAGCATCATGCTTATGTTGTGTGTGGCACGAGGGCTTCATATCCATGCAAAATAATCTTTACAGAAACTAGACAGCTATTGTTGCAAATGCATCTTGAATTTAAAATAAACAAACCAGTATCCATGATGAGACAGAGAGAGCAATGTTGCGGCTACCTTAAGAAGGGTGTGTATTTTAGAATACACATCTTATATTTAGTCACCAGAGTACATATAATCAGAAAATGTGTTGGGCTACAACTTTTACTGTATTTAAAAATGGACATTCACAGATGACGAGCATTCAAAAAGAGAATTAGTCACACATTTATGGCTAAAAGTGCAATTAATCATGGCCCATGAATATCCTTTTGTTTTCGAGTGTCTGAGGTACTTTGTTTATCAAGTAAGAGAAGAACCTGCTCCAACTTTGCATTTACTGATCAATGTTGGTACATCATGATCTATGAAAATTGGCATGTATTCCCACCTCCTTCTTAGGTTTTCTGGTATGTAGTTATTATGGACCCATAAAGGAAGCAAGGGATGGCCAATTGATATCTTCATTTTGATATCCCTGTAATACAGCATATGTGAGTAATTGCATGCCAATTGTTATGAGTATGTTCAACCTATGGAAAAGTAAACAGTCCTGTAGAGGAAGTCAATGACGAAGTAGGGGCCTATTCTTTTATCTCCTTTATTAGGTGAGATTACCACTCAAACTCATAATTCAACCCCACCCACATTGTCTGAAGCCAATCTATAAATTCAATTTTGTCTCATGAGCAATAATCAAGATTTCACACTGTTAGGGCTCATGTCGGCCATTTATTTGACTGTCCTTTTTAGGTCTCGCCTGACCCAGCGCATGCGCTGGTCTGGCGAGACTTTTTGAGAGGGCTCCAAAAAGTGCTACCAGGCCAGCCTAGAGCTACAGTGCATGTGCGCGGGCAGGCGCGCGGCGCTTGGCCGCGATTACTTTCACTTTCGCCGCTTTGATGTTTGATCGCGATCGCAATCACTTTTGCGGCCGCTTGGCATAGCCAATAGGTCTCGCTTTTGGGACCTTATAAGTATTTAGTTATGCAACTGTTGCATGGCTAAACACTTATAAGATCCCAAAGGCGAGACCTATTGGCTATGCCAATGCTTGTTAAAGTCTGTGCTCAGTTTAGTGGCTTAATTGCCACATCTAATGTTGAAATTATGTTCCAGAATCCTAGTCACTCCTGTTTATTTTAGTCCACATGGACACAGTAAAGTATATAAAATTAGTAGTGTTACAAATTTGAACAAGCACTATTCCGACGATTAGTACAGACCAAGATCAACAAGCTATTTACCTTTGGTGGCCTTATTTCTGACGAATACTTTAACTAACTGTACACGCAGCACATTTAGAGCCAAACTGGATCCAGAGATTTTTGCAGCAGTGCCCCCATGCACTGATAGGTGGTGTTGTGTGGCTTGGCAGTGGCTCAGTACTGTCCAAAAGTGACAGAGAGGAGCCACCTATAAGCACCACACTTGCCATACTGACATCAGTTTCATCAACTTTCTCCTTCCATGCCCACAGACGTGGGGCATCGAACAATCTGTCAGGGCAGTGTGCCACATTATAGCATGGAATCTTTTTATATGTAAAAGAATGGGGAGGCCAGAAGGCAGTTAGAAAAGTATGAGGCTCAATAGAGCATCCATTAGAAAGACCATTAACAAAGGCAAGTAACACCTTGGTAGGTGGAGCAGTGTGCGACCAATTAGACTTAACTTTATTTCAGGCTCCCTTGAGCCGTTGGAGCCGACGGGCTCATGGTTACGCACCTGCGCGCTACGAGAGGTACTTGACCTGATAACGATTTTAGCAGCTTACACAGCAACCCTACACACTTTCCTACTCCCTGCTGACGAGAGGCAACTACCTCGAAACACGTGTCCAGGGATGGCTAACACTACTCATACTTGCATGCATTACACGGGCATAGGCGTACTCGCCGACGCTGACCTCAGGGACCATTTTTCATTGGGGTAACACGCTTGGTAGGTGGAGCAGTGTGCGACCAATTAGACTTAACTTTATTTCAGGCTCCCTTGAGCCGTAGGAGCCGACGGGCTCATGGTTACGCACCTGCGCGCTACGAGAGGTACTTGACCTGATAACGATTTTAGCAGCTTACACAGCAACCCTACACACTTTCCTACTCCCTGCTGACGAGAGGCAACTACCTCGAAACACGTGTCCAGGGATGGCTAACGCTACTCATACTTGCATGCATTACACGGGCATAGGCGTACTCGCCGACGCTGACCTCAGGGGCCATTTTTCATTGGGGTAATACGCTTGGTAGGTGGAGCAGTGTGCGACCAATTAGACTTAACAAAGGCAAGTAACTTGTGCTTCTGATAGATGCTTCTAACCACAGATTTGTCACCCTTACAATGGATATCGAAGCATAGCAAAACCTCCGAAGGTGGTCTGCCTGGGGAGTAAACGCAGACCAAAATGTTGAGGCAGTACTACTTTGTAAACTTATGCACCAATGCCCACATTGCAGTCTGGCAGATATCTAAAACAGGAACCCCTTGCGCTAATACTGTTGTGGCACTGTAAAGTGGGCTCATTGGCCTTCAGAGAGTTGTTTCTTGGCTAGTGAATAGCAGACTGTGATACAGAAGTCCGACCCAAGCATTGCTAGGTGTCAGACCACTACTCAACTGACCCTATCAGGGGTATTGACTGAAGACATACATGAGAACACACGCCTGCTTTCGGAGGATGATCTAAATTTACAGGGCATCTAAAATATTTCTGACACTTGTGGTTTTTTCCAAGCATCATCACCTGACCGACCTACGGGAATCAACAATAAGTAACCTGAACTCTACTGACCCCTGTTGATTATGGATGTTTGCTAAGCTTCTGAAAGATCAATTCTTTATAAAGCTGTATACGCCTTACTGGTGAAAACTGACTTTGCTGCCAATCACTGTACTGCATTTCCACACCCATTGATGGGCATTGACTACTGCTGAAGATACACAAGTGTTATAATATCATCCATTGTTTCATACATTTTTTTAAAAACGTACATAGCGTTGCATAACATGTCAGCTGTACTTAATTAAATTAAGTACAGAAAATCACTGAATTCATTAGCTTATGAAATTACAAATTATGTGTATGAATGTAGCACATTGTATAAGTACCAATATTTTTGTTCATAAACCAATGAATTATGTATACAATTCTAATGTAAGCAACTGAATATTGATAATAAACTTCAGGGGCCATATTAAACTATGTAGCATATTTTCCTTGTTTGCGCTGGGTGCACCTTTCAAAAGGTGCACCCTGTTTAAACAAGGAGAGTGTGCCACATTATATTGAATGCACTGCCCCCAGGGCAGCCGTGAAGTCGTGCAAAAGAACATCTGACAGTTTGGCTTGTAACGTGTCTGTGTTTCAGACCCCACAGCAGGCAACACCTTTCTCCCAGCACAGTCAGACCAATCACCTTGGTCATCACTTCAAAAGCATTCACTTAGCATTGTTCACTCATCAGGCATGGAGGTGTAGGTTAGTGTATGGAGGTGTAGTTTGTAGAAACTCAAATGAGGGACCCTGACCAGTTGCTTAGACAGAAGTACCTCCCGAAGGGGTAGCCTGATCCTGTGGCACATTCTCAGGCTCAGGAGCTTAGAGTACCACATCCTCCTGACCCAGTCTTGGGCAATTAAGATGACATGCTCAGTGTGACCAGAGATTCCTCAGAACTTGGGGCAGGAGAGAGAGCAGTGGAGGCTCTTGATTTTAGTCCAGCCGGAATGTGTCTCAGAGTGAATGCTTTAGACCAAAACAAACGCACACATTTGCTGACACTGCGTTTTCTCTACTGTGGCAATAGATCTAGAAAGGGCAAAGCCACAGGCTGAAGACACCCTGTGCTGCCACGGGTTTGAGGTGCTATTTGTGGTCTGCCAGACAATGGTTGCTCAGTTTTGTCCGTACTGACATTCAGGATCCCCGCTAAGTGATTGGCTACCAGGAAGATTTCCTACAAATTCAGCCACCTCCAGAAGTGCAGAGCCTCCTGGCAAAGGACCCAGGACCCCAATCCACCCTTCTTGTTGCAATGCCACATGGCAGACAGGTTGTCCATGAGACCCTACATCAGCCTCCCTTTGATAGATAGTTTTGTCCGCTGGGCAGATCATCCAAAACTCCAGAAGATCGATATTCAGCTTGAATCATTGGGATAATATGCATAATTTTCCAGATTCACTGGCTTGGTGGAAACCACTGTGCCCCAACAGCTCCAATGAAGGGAATCCTCTGTGTGGGATCAAAGTTGGGACATTGCCTCATTAATGGAGAGCCCCAAAGATGTCAGGAGATTGACAATCATCAGGAGGTGGGCTATGACGGACTATGGCAAGCCCACTTTTCACGCAAATTGTATTCGCTAACAAAATGCTTTTATTAATAATGTGAAAACCTTACATTTAAGTAACACATCTGCTAAATGCAAACTTTCTAGTAGGTAATCATACTTAAATGTTATAGGCCTGCACATTAATAAAAAGTGGGGATTTAAGTTAGCCTAGTTGTCAATGCCAAGTCAGTGTTAATGCACATAATGCATTAACACTGAAAGGTCTGTTTTTTCACATTTTCACATTGAATAGCTCTTTGATCCACAATGCTTTTCTATTTGTTTCAGATGTATTTTTCCAGAAGCCTTCTGTTAGCTAGTAAATAGCCATTTGTTGTGTATTAGACAACTGATAGTGAGTTCTTATCGGGAGGGAGAAGGCAACAGGAAGGATGAATAATGACAAGAACTGTCTGAACTACAAAATACCAACAGTGTAACTTTTCAAGGCATTATGTCTGAAAGTCTATTGTACCGGTATGTTAAAATGGGGAGTTTGCCTATTTCCAGTTTACTGAAATTCTACAATCTGGGAAGAGCCATGATCAGCACTGCACTCACTTCCATCATCAACACCTCCCTCAAGACAGCCACCTTCCTAGACTGCTGGAAACACGCCGAAATCACTACCAACCCATATTGCTGCTCCCCTTCTCAGCCAAACTCATCAAGAAGACCATCAACAGACATCTCTCGGACCACCTCGAATGCAACCAACTCCTAGACGATTTGCAATCAGGATTGCGAAACAACCACATCACCGAAACAGCCCTAATCACTGCCACAGATGACATACGCAGCATCTCCGATTGTGGACAGACCACTGCCCTCCTCCTCCTCGACCTCTCCGCTTTCAACACCATCTCCCACCACACACTCATCACCAGACTACACACCGCGGAAATACAAGGACAAACACTTAAATGGATCGCTTCCTTCCTCTCTGGAAGAAGGCAATGAGTCAGGCTCTCGCCGTTCAGTTCAGAACTGAAGGACCCCCTCTGCGGAGTCCTACAAGGATCATCACTCTTCAACATTTACATAACTCCTCTGCCAAACATCATCAGATCTCATGGAATCAACATCATCTCCTTCGCCGATGATACCCATCTAATTTGTTCCCTCTCAGATGACACGGTCACCACCAAGACAAACTTAAAAAAATGCATGACCAGCGAGGCCAATTGGATGACAGTAAACTGCCTCAAGCTCAACACTGATAAAACTGACGTGCTGATCTTTGGGAATAAGAGCTGACCTTGGCACTCCATCTGGTGACTGGCCAATCTTGAACCCACACCCACCTTAACCAACCACGCTAGGAACCTATCCCTCATCCTACACACCAACCTCATCATGAAGTCCCAGGCCAATGAAGTCACCTCCTCATGTTTCCACATCCTCTGCATGTTACACAAAATCTTCAAGTGGCTCCTACTGGACACCAGATGCACCATCATGCAGGCCCTAATCACAAGCAGATTAGACATCGTCAATACACTACACGCCACCATCCCAACCCATCTCCTTCATAGACTTCAAACCATCCAAAATGCTGCCACCCGACGTATCCTTAAACCCACACCACTCCTCAGCAAGCTCCACTGGCTCCACATCCAGAAGTGCTGACAGTTCAAACTTCTCATACACATTCAAGTCCTTAGACAACATGGGACCCGCATACCTCAATCTTCGGCTTCAATTCCACCAAACTACCAGACAACTTCACTCAGCATCACTCTCACACACACCCCACATTTACAGAAGCAGAAAGGGAAGTCGATCATTCTCCTACTAAGCCACCAAATCCTGGAGCGACATCCCTGAACACATCAGGACCTTCTCCACACATCTTGATTTCCGTAAGAAGCTGAAGACCTGGCTATTCAATTAGTATTCTTGCGGGACCATCGTGACTGCCTGTATTCAAGCCCAGCTTCTCCACACACCTACATCCACCTACTCAGAGTCTGGATACCCTCACAGCTGACAAGCAGCGCTCTACAAATCCACCGTACATTACTGAAAATCTGCAGCATGGTCTTTCTGAAGGCTGTTATGTTCTGAGGAGTCGAAGACAGCTTGACAAATTCCGGGCAGACTTCCAACCAATTAGGGAGTTGGGTCATATTTGGGCAGCAGCGCAGTCATGCAATCTTAATCGTCACCCCTTGCACCTTCTTGCTAGACTTCAATTGGTAGGATGGGTGGCAGGGAAGTCCCACATGAACTTCTTATGATTATATCTAGACTTCCCATAAGATTTTGAAGGGGAAGTGGACTTTTCGCAAGAGAGGCCTTAAGACCAGGAGTGGGACCAGACTGTGACTTGGAGCAGGATCTGTTCTTTGACCACATCCTCTTCTAATGTTTGCCAATGTTGAGCTTGTGGTGACATTGTTTCCTAGCACACTGTCATTTAAATTTGGAAGTCATCCAAAGACCAACAAACATGGAAGTGAAGTTTCAAATCCATGCCAAAAAGTGCGTAAAGAAAGGACTGATGCCAGAGCACAGGGGTAACATGTATATGTCACTACATGCAGTGCAGAGCCAAACTACGCCACCTACCAGCACGCAGAAACACTGCTGCAAATTTCAATATCCAGTATGGCACCAGGGGATAGTCTAAGGTGAAGAATTCAAGGTTATTAGTATCCATCAAAACCAGTGATTTTGAAGAAGTTGTTTGTGTACATATACTGCAATTACCACATGGGTAGACTCCTATTAAGGGAGGTTACATAGTGTATGCTGGTTGTTGGCCCTAGTCTTCGTGGGACGAGTATGATCTAGATAATCAGGTATAGCAGTACCCTGACTTAAAAGACGGAGTTGTAGGTGTTGTTCAATGGTTATCAGGATACCCCCACTATTTTATAATGGATTAATTTATTTTGTTGGATTGTATGGAAAACGTAGCAACATGTCACATGATTCTTACTAGGTTTTTCGAAGGTCTCGAATAAACAGTCTCAGTTTTTCCTTGCTCTTTTCTGTGCTCTTTTCAGAATATTTTGGGTGGAACCTCTTTCTTCTAATTTCATCTCTACGAACTCAAAGATAGTTAAGTCAGAACAGTTTCTAAGTATTCTTGACCAACATGGAGGAGTCATTAGTATGGTGACTGTGAAAGTTCAGCAGGTAGTTCTGGTCTGTTGGTTAAGTAAAAACAGTAGTATGTAGTAGCTGTAACAAGATCAAGAAAAAAACAACTGACTTCTTCTCATAGCCATGGTGAATATAAGATGATGGGTTCTTTGTGATTAGCCAGTCTTCGTCATTCACTGAGGTTATTCACGAAGGGATTGGAACAGTGGTTAATTACTGTACCTTCAACATTATATACCTAGAGATTGGCTAGACTGGAAGCACAGGCACAGCCCATGCAAGTCGCACCTATCTAAAGAAAGAAATAATCTTCAAATTAAAAACAAAAATTCTCACTAAGAGCAGTCTTACACATTCTGAGGAAAATCCTATGGAAGTATGGTAATTCCATTCTGAGGTACATACAAACTCATCTACTGCATATAAAGTGCTTCCACGCCCAGGGGAAACAACCGTTGATTTTCTGGAAAGTACTCCAAATTTGTGATGTTGTTTAGGGCAGAGAGTCCCCAACCTTTTCTGTAATAAGAGGTACTTATGTTCAATGAAAATCATCCCAAACTACTGATATTATTATTGTTGTGATATTGATAACATCTGACAAGATTACAATAGAAGCTATTCCATGCAAGATAGTCAGCGCTAATCACCTCTCTGCATCATCATGGTTTCCAGCAATAATGTAAAAAAGGCTTTGTCACCTTCAAATGTCTTTACATTGTTAATACATAACAGCCATAGCTGCATTGCTTGTGGCATTAAGGTAATTATAGTAATAAGTCTCCCTAGTGCCATATCATTTATCATTCAAAAAGCAGCTTTAAAAATATTTTGGAAATGCAACCATTTTTCTCCAAACATCAGCTTAGAAGATCTGAAAATATAGGCATTTTTGTCTCAAAAACACAGTTTTCTGTTTTGGTATAAATATATTAGTTCAATCAAGCAAACGCTTCTAATTTAGAAAGCAGGGCCGGACACAGGAGAGCTATTTACAAGTAGGGGGAGAGCTAGAAGTAGCTCACAAGCTACTTGTTGGATAAGCTTGGTTTAGGGTGTCTTTTGAATCTTTTAGAAAGGATGGCATTGTCTATACTAATAATTGGAGAAACAAATCACCAATGGAGTAGATGGTTCTAATGGAGATCCAATCTCAGATAGTATGGGTCTCCTACGCAGAGGTGTCAAGTTTTTGTGTATTTCTAGTACACAATACAAGTATGAAATGCTGGGCAGTTGTGTGCAGAGAAGGTCTCTCCTTGTGCTTTCTCTCCCTCAACCAGGGTTTTGATTACTCCAAGAATGCTAGTGGCTAGGCGGCGTTTGAAGTTTCCTATAGCTGTTCTTGTCAGCCAGTAATTTCAGCATGCAATCAGGTAATCTGATTTGTTTTATACCATTATTGTACCAACTTTGCCACAGGTTTTATGATAAATCCCTTATTTTCTTATGGCTTGACAAGGCTCACTGATCTTCTGGGTTTCAAGTCTTCTCAAATCCTCTAAAGCTACTTGTTCAGAAGTCACAATTTGTGGAGGAATCAAGTTGGCTGGCAGTGTAAATACTGATTTCCTGTCTCAAGACCTGTCTTGTTATTAGGGGCCATCAGTGTGAGATTTTTAAAATAGTAATGGAGACGTACTATTTTAAAGAATTGGTGCAATTCAATAACACATTCAAATGAATCATGTTTGTTGGTCGGAAGAAAATTCACTCCTTATTGAGGATCTGATTTTCCACAGTTGTTAAAGAGATAACAGAAAGGTTGATAACCATATTCATGGGAGGTTCTGGTGTTGGTTTCTGCCTCTACTGTATCTGGGTGTTGACATAGTGTCTATCCTCCTTGTGTCCCTTTGGGTTTTGTTTCTTCCTCTCTCCTTTTTTGAACCATGTCCGCCTCCAAAAATGGCCTGCTTATGTTACAAAATGAGGAACTGTTGGGTCGGTCCTTCATCTCCATTACTTCACTCACTTGAGATAAATGACAAATTTCCTGGACCTTTTTTATTTTTGTTGTTCCTGGTTCTGTTCATCTCGAACTATGGGCTTGTGTAAAAGTCCTCTTTTACATAAGGGTATGTGTTCTCATGTGAGAATTTAGCAACATCTTTGTTTTTGGTATTCATAAGGATTCCTTAAATTCCATAATTTCACTATTAATTGTATCCAATATTTTGTTTTATATATGGCGTTCCCCCCAAAACAGTAAATAAAGGTAGTCTTTGGTGGTCTAGGGGCCTTTCTGCCTCTTGGGGGCATACTGAGGATGAACACCCCCTATCTGCCCTCCAGGTTGGGGGGGGGGCATACAGATTCTTATGCCTGGTTTATGGGGGGCGGGGGAAGCACCGGCCTATTCACAGGGCAGCTGTCCTCCCCAATACTACATCTAAAATATCCCCTGGTGGTCTAGTGGACTTTCTGCCACCCCCAATGGGGCTGATTGGTGTTAAACACCCCCTTCCTCACCCCAGGGGGGCAGATACACTCTATCCCATGGTGGACAGGTGAGACAGGTCCATGCCCAGGGGTCTGCCACCTTCAGAAGAGTGACATTTGCAATTCCCTGGTGCCTATTGGGCAGATTGGGGAAAACACCCCCTATGTACCTCCCAGGGGGTGCAGAAAGACAGTTGTGCGTGGTTGGGGAGCAAAAGGAGGCCACTCCCCAAACCCAGAACAATTAAATGAGAAATTCCTTGGCGCCTTCTGGGCTTTCTGCACCCTGAGGGGCAGACTGGTGGTAAACACCCCATATCTGCCCCCGAGGAGCAGAAAAACGAATTTGCCTACGGGGAAAAACTTATGCCAAGGTGGACACAGGCCGATGCCCTGGGGACTACTTCAACCCAAAAAGTGGATTGCATAATTTCTAGGTACATAGTGGGCGTCCTGCCCCCTCCCCCACCCCCCTCTCATCTGCGACGGGGCACATTGGTTGTAAACACCACCTATCTCCAGCAGGTAGAATGACTGATTTGCCCCAAGGGTGGGGAAAGCACAAGCCCTTCCCCTGGGGTTGCTCCCACACAAGAACAACGCCCCTTGTGTCTAGTGTGGTCGACCCCTGCTAGGGGATCTTGTGCCTAGTGAAATACCCAAGCAGAGATCCAGTAAGAGAGGCAATGCTGGATTGGGATTTCTTTATTTAGAAATACAAGGATTTTGGATATTGTACCCTTTACAACTGTGCCTCTCCTCTGTTGATTGGTGCTTGGGGAGCAAAGCCATTGCCCCCGGCACCGATCAAAAGTGAAAGCAGACTGTGTATTGGTCAGGAGTTGGGAAAATGTGCTCCGAGACGATCAACTGACTTTTCTTGTTCAGGCTACTGAGAGTGAGGTAGGGAATGGTGTGGGATGGCAACAGCAGGACGGGGAGATGACATGCAGAGGAGATCAATTTTGGTTGTTGAGGTGTAACGAACATACACATCAAGACTCGATTGTGGTATAGACCGAAGTTGGGGGCTGAGTTGGGTTTGGCATAACCTATATAGACAGTATATAATGCATAACATGTTCACGACGAAGGACGAAATAAGTTAACAAAGCAAGAAAAAAAATGTGCTCTTGATGTTAATCCTATTTTACAATCTGTAGTTCGATACTCCCCGTGTCGAGATGATATATGTAACAGAACATTTGAGTATGTCAGCTGCTATATGATAACACAAATGCCAATAAAGTTTATTTTTTAAAAAAACCTGGGTTTTCTTGTTAAGTGCATTCGTCCTTAATGGGGAAGGGGGTTAATGATTTTTTAAAATAAAATCTAGAAGTCTTGATGCCATAATAGCAAGCTCCTATCAGTTTGGTAGTATTTAATTGCTACATACTCCCAGTAACATATTTTTATAATTGCTTCGCTAGATTTGTTCATTGATGTTGGATTGTCCCAAAAACCCACCCATTATATTTCTCCATGGTTGAGCCTTTGTATTTTTAATAGATCTTTGCTTACCCAGATGTCGAGAAATATTTAGGTACATTTTCAATGAAGGATTTGTCCACAGCCGAGGCCATTAGTGAACAGGCTTTAGATGAATTACATATATGTAGGCCCAGTTCAGGCCTTAGGGCTTCCTACGGCCAACACACATAATGAGAAACGAAAAGCGATTTTCGATCTTTTCCAGCTCTGGTACTTTCGTATCCCCAAATGTCAGTATAATGCATAGTAGCAGCCCTCTCTTTAATTTTATATACTTGAAGAGGAGGCTCTATTAGTCTTTCTCTATAACTATTTATGTAATGTAGGACAGAAACTGAGTTCTGGCTCGTGATGGACTCACTTTTCCCAATTTGAGTTGCCCAAGACAATTCATCACCGAATCACATTCCGAGTCAATCTAGGCAACAATGGCAATACTAACAATTTGAAATGTCTTCAGGTTGTTTTTTGAGATCCACACCATCAATGTTGTTTTACTGATGTTAATGCTGAACCTTTTAGAGCTGCTGTAGTATTCAAAGATTCTCATTAGGCGAATCCTGGCCAGCTCAATTCATGCCAAAAGTACAGCATCATCAGCTAATAGAAGTAGTGAGGTTTTCTAGCCTCCCATTGTTGGCAGAACCAGGTGCAGCTTAAGAAGGATTTTTCCCACATCCTTTACGAATGTTTTGAATAAAGTTGATGATAGTACACAGCCTTGGCTGACTTCATTTTGAATCGGTAAACTGAGTGCCCATTCCCCTTTTGGTCTGTCCCTGAACCTGGTTGTATTCTTATGATGAAGTTGATGGAAGGCGAGCTGGAGATTTTCTGGCAGTACTTGGTCCCTCAGGAAGAATCAGAGGTCGACTGAGGTAAATGCTTTTTAAAAATCTTCCTAATTCTTAGTATTTAAGTTTTTAGCACGCCCAACGCTTTCATTTGGAGCTGCCTCTCTTTGTATTTGATTTACAATTACAGTGGTTTAGGATTGTACTCACAAGTTACAATACCACTACTGATCTCTTGTGTCATTTGAGAGTCCTCGAGCGAAATTAAACTTAATAGACACTTAAATAGGTACATCTGGGCGATTCTCACAGGAGCTGGAAAAAATTGAATATTTTTACACTTTTTTCAGATTTCAACAGTCCAAATGAGAATAAATGCACGTTTCACAAATGTTAATCCTATCATTTTCCTACTATTCCAGGTTAGGCCAGATCACTAAAGAGCTATTTGCCTAGGGGGGACTTGGCAGGGGTGGAGATTAGGAAGTGGGGGGCTTGTCCTTATACAGGGAAGGAAGTTTTTGCCTGAAGTGTTGCCTAAGCAAAGACCCAGGATGTGTTGTTTCTAGACATAGGTTAAATTAGTGGTTTTTCCCTGGCTCAAAGAAAACACAGACGTAGGAAATTAGTTATGCAACTGATTATTCCAACCTCCCGGAAGAAACTAACAGGAAATTGCGATGCCCTTCAATAATAGCCCATCTACCTATGATCCCAGAACCTCTTTTAATGTTCAGATAAAACTGCTCTTTCTCCCAGGCAATTTTGTATTATGATAGGCTGTCAGAATATTGAATACATTTGTGCTTTAATTTGAAACCTAAGCAAACCATGTTGGTTTGAAGTTTAGATAACGTGAATATTTATTTATTCACATACTTTCATTTAGTATGAGCTTACCTCATGATCTGCATACAACCCGCATCCAGGTAAAGGCGAGTCTCCCACCCTGCCTGGGTATTTAAAGGGGGCTCCTGACGTTGAGACACCTGTAGAGATTGAAGAGTGTTATATTTTTAAATAACAAACATAAGATAACACGTGTATTTGTAAAGCGCACGTTCACCACTACGGGTATCTTGGCGCTGAATAACAGATGTTTGTTGTTACCCAACTCAAGAGTACTTATTTATTATTACCAATCTATTAAATAAATCCCACTTATATATTTTAGTTTAAAAAAAAACCTTTATCCACTGTTAGGGGAGAAGGGCGGAGACAGAAAGAAGCACGACAAAATGCTTGTAATGCCCCTATTTAGAATATTCCCAACAGTTCTTTGGGCCTTTAGTTAAACAATATGTCGGTATGTTCCATATCGGTAGTGAAAATCCGTTGCAAAGAGCTGGTCTGCCTGTCGTTGTAATATCACCTTCCTCTAGAAGTCAAGAGGCTTCCACTACGAATGAATGTTGTTATCCTGCAGTCTTTTTCCCGCAGGGAATCACAAAGCGGTTGTTACAACGACCGCGTTGTGATTCCGCATACCATTACTCCGCAAGTCGGACCAACGACTTGCGGAGCGGGGGCGCTGGATGTTGGAATAGTATAATTTACTATTCCAACTCCAGTCTGTGCGGACAATAGGCAAGGTGTTGGATTTTAAATCCAACACCTCCCCCCCTCCGCAAGTCGTTGTTCCGACTTGCGGAGTAATGGTATGCGGAATCACAACTGCGCGGCCACGCTAATTGGAAACAGATGGCCCCTGCGTGCCGCTGCTCGCTCCTGCAAGGTGGATGCCGCCACAAGCACGAGTGCTTGAAAAATGCAGACCGATTCCAAAAGGTCATCTCCTAGAGCAGCGCATGCGCGCTGCGCTAGGCTCCACCTAAAAAGCAGGACAAACAGCAGACTCTTGGCTCAGGTTTTTTGTGGAGACTAAATAAGGTATCAGCGGAAATTTCAAACAATAGCCCTCCCTTTTATGACTGTTACTTTCCTTAAAGGGAATGTAGGCTGGCAGGGTCTTGCTTTCACCGGCATGCTAATGTCAGCACCTGCAACCTTTTCACTACAGCCGACTAGGGTTTCACATCCCCATGTTTAACGAGTATGTGGGAACAGAACACACGGACATTGGGCCAGTGCAGCTGACAGACCCTTGTTGTCACTGGGCCTGGAGGATTTTCTCTTCCACAGCGTCACTAAGTCATTGCTACCACAATGCACCTTTGCTGTCTCCCAAGCAGGACCTTGCCCCAGTGCCACGGAGTCCAGATTAGCAAAGGAAGGGTGCCTTGGGCCCCAATGCAAAAAATTAAAATGGTCCCCCACTGCTGCTTGGTTTGGTACTAAAATATCGCCCTAATTGAGGTACAGTGGGGTCTTCTCGCCACTGGGCACAAATGCCATTGCATCACTACACTGATGACAGCTATACCCCTAGGATTGCACCAGACAGCAGTCAACAAGATCCACAATTTGTGGTGGTAATGCCAGGGATACTAGCACAGCCCCAGAATACCGCTACACTAGCAGCCACCACAATCAGAGGCTCCAGCACCATTTTGAGGTAAGAATGTCTGTTGCTTTAGGGTATTCAATGACAAAAAGACGAAGGTTGTATTCCCCTCATTTAACTTTATACTAAACAAAAAAGCAAAAAAAATAAGTAAACAGAAAAACGCCATTAAATAATTTTTATTTATTCTATTACATGCATTTACAAACAAGTAACCGTTCAATTGGATGCACACATCTGTATACAATACTTTTCTAACGATTTACAACTCCAATTGGACGTGCACGTCCTTATAAAATACTATTCTAACGATTTACACTCCATTTACTAGTGGTAGTCTCATATATCTACTTATAAATACAAATGCAAGATTTTGTAAATAAAGTCACACATTAGATTTAGCAGCGTGAAATGTACAATAACTCAGAAGACGTTTCTAACAAACGATTTTCACAACTCCATTGACTCTTGTAACCCATACCCTACATTATGTTTGCATACCCTCCCAAAGATTGAAGGCTCCGATTTAAGTAAAACACGGTACTGTTGGAAAAAAATCACAATAAGCAGCTATTCAATCATCATGCATGCATCAAAGGCAGAATCGTAGACCTAGCAATCACCAACTACACTAGCAAATCCCACCAACATATCAAAGTAGAGCACCAAATGGGATTCTAGACTCCACACTAGTCCAAGTTATTAACGCAGCCATACCCAAACTCAAAGACAATCTTAAGGTAAACTGTTCCTTTCATAATTACATTGAAAAAGTCTGAACTGCTATTGGTTAGACAACCCCTCTAAAATTTAAAATAGCTGAAGCTATAAAAATATGCTCTGAGAAACTGGTAACCCAAAGAAAAAAAGATTACATAATTAGAAAAGACGGTGGCAGTCTTCCAAGCTTTATCTACCTTGACAGCAACTAGAGGAGGGATCAGAATGCCATTAACAAACCAAAATATGTCTGTACCATGTATGACCTTACGGGGTCACGCGGAACAACGTTAATGATTCAATCGAGTGGGAATTGTTGATACTATTGTACTGTGCTATATGGCTGGTTTTTGTTACCATATCTAAAAACCAATAAAATTGTTTATTAAAAAAAAAAAAAACTATTTCTTATGGTGAAACGGGCATGTCGTTCTAATAAATAAAATAGCCTCAACCGGATCTAATTAAAATTTTAAAAATTATTGATCACTAACAAACCGCCTGTGGTTTGGCAAAGTGATATGTGTCTCTGGACAGCTTAACACTGTAATTGAAAATAACAATCTCTTAGTACCTTACCAATCTGGATTCCTCATAGGGTGCAGCATGCGAACCACCATCTTGAACGTTTTGGAAGATATATACTGTATGTTGAACAAGGGTAGCAAACAATTGTCTTTGACCTCTCAGCAGCCTTCAAAATAAATGATTGTAAGAGCCATGTCCTGGAAATGTGCACAGGTTTCAAAGGATGTGCCACAAATTGGTTCACCTCATTCATAGCTGAAGTCAAAGGGTGATTGGAGAAGGAAACTCAGCCTCAGAGTTAATTTCAGTGTCCTACAGGGTTATGTCTTAGCCTCTTCATTGTTCAATTTCTATTTGGAGCCCCTGATAAATCAAGCTGGAGGAGTCAGGTGTCTTTCTTCACCAATATGTAGAAGACACTCAAATGTATATGAGGATTACTTACAGCCTTCTTATACTAGCATGCCCCATGGAAATAAATGGTACTTCCTATAACAAAATAGTCCTCGT
The DNA here is from genome assembly GCF_964204655.1 of Triturus cristatus. Taxonomy (NCBI): domain Eukaryota; kingdom Metazoa; phylum Chordata; class Amphibia; order Caudata; family Salamandridae; genus Triturus; species Triturus cristatus. Next base: position 1,459,149,303 of record NC_140589.1, on the reverse strand, counting down.
CAAACAAACCTCCTACCACTAGATGACCTCAGCTAAACAAGCATTTTCAATGCAATAGGTCTCGCAGTTTTTTTAGAGTTAGTCTTATTGGCATTGTAACGGAAATGTGTTTTACTTATGTGAGAGAGGGTGCAAGTGCAAAAGTGATAGAAAGGGAGAACAAGATGGTATACAGAGATAGTTAGAGTTATTTACGTATATAAGTGAGAGGTAGAGTGAAGAGAGATAGTATCAGAATGAGATAGAGAGTGAAAGCGAGTTAGAGAAAGGTAGAGTTACATGCTGGCGGCAGGGGGCACTTGTAAAAAGCATTGTCATGGCGAAGTTGCTCCCATAGCTACTGACTATATTCTGGCGTCACCCTGTGTTGTCATGCTTTACAAACATACTATTGCATTTCAAAACAAAATGCTGTGGATGCATTATAGTGGCCAGTAGCACGCTTTCACCTGGTGCAGAGTGTCCGCGGGCAGATGTGTTGCCCTGAAGAGCTCACCCACATTGCTGTTCCTTGCGGTGCTCCCTCTGTCCGCCCTCCCTATTTAGAATCACCCAAACAGCCTCTGTGCTTTAGTAGATAAGCAGTAGCAGGATGCTCAATGTGAACACATAATGGCGGCCAGCAACATGCTGTAACCTGGTGCAGAGTGTCCGCGGGCAGCTGTGTTTCCCTGAAGATCTTGTCCATATTGTTGGTCCCTGTGGTGGTCCAGCTGCCCGCCCTCTCCTTGTAGTACTGCCCAAACAACTGCCGTACAAAATAGAAATGGGGTGCCATGTTGTTTAAAAAACAAATATAATATATTTTTTTAAAGTTTGTTGAGCCGTGCATACCAAAAGTAATGTGCGCTGCCGCTTAAAAAACACATATAACATTAAAAAAGAGTTTGGCGAGCCGCGGATAGGAAAAGATAGGCGCACAGCTGGCATTGCTTAAAAATGAAGTTGCCTAAAAATTTTTTAAAAGCAATAACATGTATACGCTGTGGAGCGGGGAGGGGAGGGAGCAGGGGAGAGAGCATCTTTAAAAGATAAAGCATGGCATCTATAATTGGATGCCATGCCGAGCCAGGAAAACACGTGGACTCTGCTTTGTGAAAGATGGAGAGTATGTTGTGTCTGCAACAGCAAGACATTGATTAACTAAATAGTGCTCATTAACTGTTAATTAACCCTAGAGAGTAAGGACATATGTAAGAGGGGCTGTCCTCGTGGGAGGTAACAACAGAATATAGGAAGGTACTAAGGAGGGACTGCTAAGCCTATTCACGAATCAAAAGCCACAATTTACAAAGGACATTAAGAGGAGTCAATTGAACAAATGGGCGGAACTTAAAGTCCATACCTCAATACAGCATTTCTCGAAGAGACAGCACAAGCGTTGCCTAGGCGAGACCTAAACATTTTTTAACCTCCTTCTATTCCAACATCTACATTTGTCAAAAATCAAAGGGTGGATGTAGGAAATTCGATTCCTCAAGGAACAATCACAATCCTTGCCAGGGTGAACTCTCAAGGTCACTACATTAATTTAAGCTCAACCCCCTGGCAGCTACAGCACAGAGCATATAGGCTTAAACTTAGGGAAATGTGCATTCATGCATTCCAAAACAGTAATCGAGTCAAAATGCAAAACAATAAAACTCCCCAACAGATTTTGAAAAATAAGAGTACAATTTAATAAAATGACACCAAAATGACAAAAAAAATTCAAAAAGGGGAACCAAACGTTTCAATATTAAAAGCTTTAAGTAGGAATAGCGTCAACAAACACAAAGCTGCAATAATAGTCAATGGCCACTATAGACCAGACCCAAGCACAATTTGCGATGGACTGCGATGGAGCACACATCGGATACCCTAACTAGGTTCGTCCTGGTCAAAGATTTTACCTTCTAACTTAGTCAGTTAAGTCCCAATCCATCGCAGGAGTACAATTCTAGAGCTCCCCATGGCCTCAGGGGAGATATTTAGAGACTCACAAGGTGTCATGCATAGACCAAAAGCAGGGTCCAGTCCAGGTCCTGTTGCCACTGGTCAGCTGGGTATCTCCAGGAAAAAACCTCTTGTAGCTTGCTGTATCCCTGTAGCTGGAACAGTAGATCAGCCTTATGAACCTTGGAGTCCACTTGCTTGTCATGGGTACAAGAAGGAGCTGATCCAGTCCTTCAGGACTCCTCTTAGGTCACAGAAAGCGGGTCCAGTCCAATTCTGATCTTCCACAGTTCCAGGAAGTGTTCTCAAGCGGTTGCCTGGAGGTGCCACATATATGACTGGCACTAGTGCTAACAGGTAGTAACCACTCATGGGCATGCCCTAAACAATTAAATAAATGTTGCCAGGGCCAACCCTACACACACTTAGGGCATTATCGAGATGGTAAAAGTCTTTGGGCGCACTAAACATGGGCTCTGTGGGCTCGGGGAGAAGTGAGCGGCGTGTACTATGGTATCCTAGTGTCCTCCTGTGGAAATGTACCCTAAAGTGAGCACACTGGTCACCCTCTCGTCCACGGGTCCAAAGACTAACAAAATAGAGATCGGCACTGGAGTTAAAATAAAATAACAAGTTTATTAATCACTGTAGGAAGGTGGATATCTGACTATGGTTACCCCCAAATTTTTGCCTAGTGTCTAGCTGGTTTTTCGACTTAGTTGGCCTGAGATCCTGCCATTCAGGCTCTCAGGCTATCTGCTCTCTCTGTAAAATGGACTCCATGTACCCTAGGTACATACCCAATTGGTTGGATCACCCTGTGAGCCCCTGTACCAGTGTACACTAGGTACCCAGGGCATTGGTGTATCTCAGGCCTACCAGGGGCTGAAGCATGTATTGTGCCACCCCTGGCCTGGCCTAACAAATTTGACACAACTGGCTGATCACTCAGCTGGGGTAAGTTGGTGTAACCACCTCTTACTTAGGTGTAGTATACCTATACCCAACCTTAAATGGGACACATGTTAACCTATAAGTCACTCCTATGGCAGGCCTTAACAATCCTGAAGGCAGAGTGCTTGGTTCCACGTGAGATGGTGCTCTGGCATGAGCTGAGCCTGTCTGCAGTGGTCGGAACAACTTCCTTCTACTATTTCCAGATATCGTCATACCATATACTCTTAAGTGCATTATGAACCTCGCGGTTAAATGCTATCTTTGGTTTGGCTTTATCAAAACATGTCGAGTAAGGTGTCATACGAATTGGAATACTAACCCCTCGCCAATTCTGGCGACGGGGTTAGCATTCCACCCTTCTAGAGGGACACGACATGTACAGTACCTGAAACCCGGGTAAAATCAGACATAGCCTCAGCTCCACAAAATGGATGCTGCCACCACAGACACAAGTCTGCCCTCCTGCTGCTGGGAGTCCTTCCAGCTTGGGAGGTGTGGACAAAGGGTTTCCTGCCAGGGGAGGTGCGTGCACCACCCCAGACAGGATTTTGTGTATTGGTCAGGTAGGGCTTGAAAGAAACCAGACATGCCTGAGGCTCACAAGGAGCCTCGGTGCATATGCCAGTTCAAACCGGTCCTGGGGTACACCAGCCCTGGACCTGGGGCGAGCTGGACAAAGGATTGGGGGTGTAACCACCCCCCTTCCTGGTCCCACCCTTAGGGAGGGACCTAGCAGGTAGTCCGGCCCCTAGAATCCGCTTAAAGGTAGGAGCTGTGTCCTAAGACTTCACACATCCTGGAATCAACTTGAAACTAAGAAGAAGACGGGAACTTCGACATTCTGCTGCACAGAAGACTGAAGGAAATCTCCCCTGTGGTCAGGGAGTGACCACCTTGCTAACGCAAGCACCATCCAGCGAGTCAACGTCTGCTTTGCCGCCGCCTCCCGCCGGAGCCCGAGCCCAGAGACTGACAAGACCTGGACCTCCAGACCTCTCACCGCCCGATCCACAGTCCCTGAAAAGAGGAGACCCGTGGAGGCACCGAGACACGTGGAGCCAGCCATCTTGAAACGACCACGACAAGCTGCAAGTGCAACAACCGAGGCTCCCTCCAAGTTGTGCTTTGTGATCTGAGAAGCCCAACCCTCGAGCAGCATCTGCACCAAAGGTGAGCCCTCCAGCATCTCCACGATCTGCGTGGGGCCCTTCTGCATTTTGCCACTCGACGCGCCTAACCGGTTGCTGGCCCGCTGGCTAGTGGCCATCTTGGCGACGAACTTCAAGAAATACACCGCTGGTCTGGTTGCTCCAGACTGGCCCTTGCTCCCCTCCAAAGGAGCAATCCCTCTGACCTTGCTGGTCAGAACCATCAGCTTATTTCGTTTTCCACAACAATTGCTTTTGCCAAGGCTTGTTTGCTTCGATCAAGTCGCCAACACCGCCGACAGCGAGAGCCTGCGTGGGACAGCTCGTGAACCGACTCCTGGACGTCGTCGACCTTCAGGGACCACGTGGCTGCAGAGACAAGCTGCACCTTTCTTCCTGTTTGCACCCGACATTGCCTGGTGCCCACCTGGTGCCACGCTGGTCACTGGCTAGTGACTGTGAACACTGTCCCCTCTGCTTACAGGTCTTCTGCAACTCCGATCCACCCTTGGATCGACCGCATCTCTTCCGGACCGACCACCTGCAGCATCTTTGTCTTCAGGCTCCACGGAACAGATCGAAGAAACCCGACGCACTTCGAGGCCTATGCACCCGCTTCCTGTGGGTGAGGTAAAGCTGGCACTCCTGTGCCCAAGTGTAGTATTACATCTCTAGTGCCTGTGTTTCAAATCTTGAGTTCCTAGTCCATCCGGAAGATCCTCTTTGCAGTAACTTTGTACTTTTTACGCACCCATTGAAAACCTATGGGAGCACGCGTGTGACTATTTGCTCTGCACACGCCACCCGTGGACCTCCTGGTCACTAACTGAAGTTAGCTCCTTGTAGGCCCAGCGATTCTAGAGGCCCTAGGCCTTTTCTCTTTTCTGTTCGTGGTACTTATACCACTATTTTAGTATATGGTTTGAGCGGCCACCAGGGCCTATCCATATAAAGTGCAACTTCTGTGTATTCTACTGTAATCTTGTTTGACGATTTGTGCTCCTGTGCTCATAAAGAGACTAGGGGTTACTTTGAGAAATAAATACATATATATTTTGAATATATATCTGTGTGGTGTCCTTTCATTGGTATAAAAGGGGGTTACATTTGGTAAAACAGCTGGCTTAACACGCTTCACGAGTTTAGCCTCAAAGACTGCTTAGCCTACGCTACCACTAGGGCAGCTAGTCCGAAAAGGTTGACTTACAACCACACCATAAGGGTTGCTTGGCATGGTACAAGGTGGTCACTTTAACTAGTGAACATCATATACCAGGCCAACTTCTCACAATCACTCATGAGTAGGACCACGTCCACACAACTCTCTTAAGTGCTGCAGGAGGTAGTACCCTGAACTCACAAACCATCGTTCTTATATACTGGTTTTCTGCAATGTTAGCATGTGGACAGAAATGGAAAGAACAAGTTTAGAAATAGCTATCAGCAAACAAGGGCAGATGGATAACCACTCGGTCAGCAAATAGGGAGGGGGAGCAGAAATACTTATGGCAGCAGTAAACAATCAACAGATACCATCTAAGACCAGGTGCACAGGCAGCTACAAACCCCCAGCAAGTACATTGCTTAGCCATGTCAGGAGGTCAACTAAAATAGATGACACAAGCAGAGTGAAAAGACGAACAGCAGAGGACGAAAGAATTACGAAGGAAACGAAATGGACACCACAGTCAAAATGGTTGTTGCTTATGCTAAGTAAAATATTACACGTTTCCACACTCCTACATCTAACACTAAACTCCAGTTTGAGACAGTCAATATACCCACAAAAAACCAACAGACAAATGTCTAGTAAGACAAAAGCAGAGTCCTTCAGCAACCAGACAGTGAATCCACAAGAACTGTCTTGGCTTCTTGTTCTCTCCCCTTCCAGGTGTGCCCCAAGGGTTATATATAGCAGATCTGTCAAACTGGATTTTACACTCAAGCAGGATTTGACACTTCAGTATCAAAAAGAATGTCCACATCCCCCCCCCCGCATATTCTACGGAGTTCAGAGGAGTCACCTCTACCCATTCAGATTAGCCTAATGTTTGCTCATGGGAGGCATTTCACCCCTATTCACACTTATTCAAGGCTAATTGCTGGCTGTGAAAAAATGGAGTCACTTCACAATTCCCTCCAGAAATTTCAGGCAGGGAAAAGGTAACTTTCTAAAAGTTACTTTTTCCTAATATATATTAAAACTCAACTTCACCACTGAATTGAATTTTTAATAACTAATAAAAAATAAATGTTTAATTATTTTTCTAGCTGGTCCCATTCCCAAGATACAGTATTAGTATTTTAATGTGAACTCTGGTTTTCTACATAGGACAGCTAGGCCTGCAAGAGTGAAAATAGCTTTCGGGGGCTAGTCACTGTAAGGACATGTCAACCTTAAATGTCTAGATGTTCTACTTTTGAATACCATGCACCCTACCTTGTGGGCTACGTGGCCTACATACCGGCAACATATTAATATGTAAAAGGAATGTTTGGACTTGTCAATATGGCTTATGTTGACAGGTCGAACTGCAGTTTTTACCCTGCTGCAGTGAGAATACAATGATATGCATTAAGCCATGTTTGCATTGCCATTGCAGTAGATAGCACAATGGGTACTGCAGTCCACTAGCAACATTTAACTTACAGGCCCAGGGTACACCTTGTATGATATACTAGGAAACTTATAGGTAAGTTAACTATGCCAATTAGAGCTGTGCCAAATCAAACATGCTTAAAAGGGGCACATAGCCCCTTTCCCACTGGTTAGCAGGGTTAAAGCACACACAGAGTTTTACAGTCAGCAGCAAAAGATTAGCAAAAATCTAGAGGAACACCGTGAAAAGATGGTCATTTCCTATATGGGTCTGCCCCAGCGGATATAATGAATGAATAGTTCTTATATAAAACTCACAGCTTCTCAAAGAGTATCCCGGTGCTTGGCAATCGGAGATGAAAATATTGGCATAGTTCGTCAGACGTCCTTCAATCCCTATACATTGAATACATAGGTTTTCAGCTCTTTCTTGAATCTAGTTTCCTCCAAGATAGATCTTAGATGGCCAGGCATCTGATTCCACATATGCAAGCTGCCTTACTGTGAAAGAGGAACCCCCTCTCCCTTGTTTTTTTTAAAACGGGGGACTGTGAGTAGGCCAGCATTACTGGAGCTCAGCGACTTCCCTGGTCTGTATTCCTTGATCCTCTCATTCAAGTGAGCTGGCCCATTGTTATGGAGAGCTTGATGTATCCATGTCAGAGCATTGTACATAATACACGTAAGGACCGTTAGCCAATGTATCTTTTCTCGAAGTAGAGATACCAATGCATGAATGTAATCGTAACACACAAAAAATCATCAAAAGATCATACAGACTAATTCTCTCAAGCAACAGAGGCTACTGCAACATATGCTAGGGAACAGAAAGACTAAAGTCAGTCAGAAAACTGAAAGGTCACCGGAGCCGAAGTCACCAAACATAATTCATTCATACAGAAAAATGACCACCACTGCAAGCTGACATGGAAGGACAATCACAACATGAAATATTACAGTCTATAAGTAAACTGGGGAAGATCCTTTATATTCAGCCAGTGCCAAAAGCAAGGCCCAGCCCTTAAGCATCAATGTATCTTTCTTTTATCTACCCAGATTTTACGCAACAAGTACAGGAAGCGAGGAAAAAATTTGTAGCAGTCACGAAGAAACTACGTGATCAGCACATTCCATATGCGATGATATACCCGGCCTGTCTCCGCGTCACGGATAGTGGGAAGACTGTGATATTTGCCGAACCTAAAGACGTGCTCACATTCTTACAACACAAGGCTTCACAGGCTCCGCGCAGAAGATCACCCAGGTGGGAGCAGGAGGATCAAGGAAATACGTCGGATGTTGAATAATAGGAGAGACTATTGGCAGTTGCCCTCTGCTGATTCGTCTCTCACAACTCACCCTCCTCTGTGGCTGGCACGAACATGATGGAGTGCATTTCACGACTTTCTGTTTTTTTTTTGTGTGTGTTTTTTTTCTCTTTTGATAACTATATCTGGGGACATATTATGCATTTATGAGGGACACCTGTGCTGACTGTGTGGTCAATTATTTCTTGAAGAGGGCACTGCGTCGTCATTACGACTGGTAGACTGTATTGCATAACAATGACTCTTTGAAGCGACCCCCCAGGTGACGGCGTCCCTGGGGTGTCCAGCCGGCGACTCCCGCCACTCTTTGTGAACCACAACTGTACTCTGGTTGATTGCGGGTTTATTTTGAGGTTGGGATGATGGGACTATTTCGGGTAAATTGGGATGGCTTTAGCGGTTGGGGTTTGCTGAAGTGGGTGGGTGAAGGAGGTTGAGGAAGTTCCGAGTTGGAGTATGTTACTGCGATTGTACTGACGGATCAAGTACTATTAATGTTTGCCATAATTACAGACAGTTGTAACCGACTAATAGAACCTGCAGATCCAATCAGTGACTTTTCAAATGAGTGAGAAGTATGATTGCCTGACTTGGAACGTCAGGGGGTTAAACACGCCCAAAAAATCAGGCAAATATTTGCCTACCTTGACGGGCATGATATTCAAATAGCTCTCCTACAGGAGACACATCTTACCACGACCTCTGAGACCAGGATTGCTGTTCGATGGGTTGGTTATAGGTTAGCTGCCTCGTAGTCCTCTTATGCTAGAGGGGTCCTCATTTTAATAAAGAGGGGAGTGGCCTTTACATCTATCTATACATACACGGACACGGAGGGGCGATGTGCCATGGTACATGGCAAACTAGGAAACTCTCTGGTTACTCTGATTAATGTGTATGGTCCCATAACAGACGAGCCGGACACTTACATGCGTATCTACACCACTCTACGTGAGTGGCCTGAGGCGACTGTCCTATGGGACGGGGATTTTAACACTTACCTAGATCCACACCTTGATAAATCGAGCTCATTAGGCCTGCGCACGCCTAAGATAGCCCAGAGTGTCAACGATGCAATGCTGGAGTTCGGTCTCCTTGATATCTGGCGTCTGCGACATGGCTCCACCAGAGCGGGCACATACGCTACACCTAGCCATGGCAGCTAGTCCAGACTGGACAACTGGCTAATAAGTGAGGGAGCTAACGACTAGGTTTGGGAGATCGCTATACTACCACGCACACTGTCAGATTATAACCCGGTGCGGCTTGCACTCCGTCCCTACACTTGGCGCTTTAGAGCTCAGGCCCCCCTAGATCCCGTTTACAACAATACCATCAGATGAGCCATTGAACAATATTTTGTAATCAATACGGGAACCGTGGAGAGCACAGCTACCTTGTGGGAAGCCTTTAAGGTGACCATACGCGAGGTGTGCATTAGTACCACAGCTGCCATTTTGAAAGATATACGGGGTCAAGTTGAACATAAACTCGCAGAGCTAGAACGCCAATACACAACCGCACCTTGCCCCGAGACGCTCATTCGTATTCATGACCTACTGACTGAATACGATTCACTAGCGGAATCGGAGGTGAAGTATAGGAATCGCAGACATGCAGCGCAAACCTATGGTGAGGGTGGTCGCCCGGGCCGAAGTCTAGCCTTTAAGATCAAGACTCAGGAAGACTATCACTACACAGTTAAGATTACAGACTCCCAGGGAGTAGCACACTACACCTCTACTGCTATACTAGATCAGTTTCACAGTTGCTATTCGGAATTATACGCTTCCCAGGGTGACACATCTGACGAGGACCTAACACAGTACCTCTCAGATGTAGCATGCGCGTGGTTGTCAGACACTCACTAGAAATATCTAGACTTACCAATAGACGAGACGGAGATAAAAGCGGCAATTCGCGCCCTGCCCAATCAGAAGGCTCCAGGGCCAGATGGCCTCACAGCTGAGTTCTATAAGGAATATATTGATTTACTTACACCTCCCCTGCTGGAAATGTATGCGGAGGCACACGAGACCTGCTCCCTACCGCCGTCCCTTTGCGAAGCATTAATCATTACTTTGTTAAAAAAGGACAAGGCGCTGGACGCTTGCGAGTACTATCGCCCACTATCCTTGATAAATCTGCATGCAAACATTTTGGCAAAAATTTTAGCCACGCGGATGCAACCCCTTATGCCCAACCTGGTCATACCGGATCAATCGGGCTTCATACCCGAGTGCTCTACGTCACACAATCTGAGAACTATATTTGCCATGTTTCATGTTTTAGATCCTGCCTTGCCCGCTACTGCGGTGATGTTAGACGCAGCAAAGGCGTTTGACTCCATAGAATGGGAATATATGTTTTGCATATTACGACGCATGGGATTTCCAATGTTATTCCTGGGGTGGGTTCGGCTTTTATATACAGACACATGTGCATTGGTACGGGTCGGGGGTTTAACGTCCAAACCATTTAAAATACACAGAGGCACGCGGCAGGGGTGCCCGCTATCACCCTTGCTGTTTGCAGCGCTGTTTGCAGCACTGAAGCCACTGGCACGCATAATTCGACAGCGCCATAGGGAAACAGGACTTAATATCCTACATAGAACGGTGGGCATCTCACTCTACGCTGATGATATGGTCCTGTTCGTCAGAAATCCAACACAACGAAAATTCTGTTCGGACTACACTCCGGCTTGCAAATTAACTGGAATAAATCGATCATGATACCCCTAACAGTTAATACATCACCACCGACTGTGGAATACCCTTTAGTGTGTACCACGGATCCGGTGAAATATCTGGGCGTCTGGGTACACCGAGACCCCAAAGTAGTGATCAAAGAAAACTACGGTAAAGCCTGTATTGCCCTGGACCAACAAATTGATAGATGGAATCGCCTACAACTTTCTTTGGCTGATCATATTGCCATAATTAAAATGGTAATTTTACCGCGTTTTCTATATCACAACACTTTTTCAGGGAAGTGAGATCCTCACTACTTCGCTTGATATGGGGAGGTCGACAGGCCAGAGTGAGCTGGTCCACACTGACTCTGGATTACGCTCAAGGAGGCTTTAATGCTCCAGATATTTTTCTATACTACTTATGTGCCCAAGCACAGTATGCATACTACTGGTTGCAACCGCATGCGTTCACACCCCATGTCGCAGTAGAGGACAGAGACGCACATCCGGTACCACTATCGGGGGTGCTCACACATACACGCAGAGGTACGCCGAAAACAGAAATAAACTTCATAGACCCGACTGTTGCTGCATGGCAAACTATAGGTAACATCACTAACTGACTCCCGCTATATGCCCCGGCAATGCCTATTGCACATCATGCGGCAATCTCGGTGACGCAGGAAGAGGGCTCGCTAAGAATATTGAGGGAAGTGGGCACAGTGAATATGCAAGATATCTATCTGGACGGACACTTTCTCACGGCAGATGACTTAGCTCACATCTCCAACCCTTCCCTACTATTCAATTTTGCGATACATAAACTGAGACAAGCGGCTAAAGCTCACTACGTCATGTATCCGACTGAACCACCCACACTGAGTGCCTTACAGATGATACTAGTTACACCTTCACGACGTAAGCTTATCACAAAACTTTGTAAAGAGATAAGAAAAGACAGGGTCCCCGATGCAGACAGAAGCTTGACTCACTGGAATCAAAGCCTAGATCCACCATTATCAACACTGGACTGGGAACACATATGCAAACTGACTGGCGCCCTCACGCCTAATGGAAACCTGCGCATTATCCACTTCAAATTTATACATCAAACTTACCACCCCCCGTTAAACTGCATAAGTGCGGCCTGAGGGAAACCAGCGTGTGTAAGCGATGTAATCATCTGGGGGCAGATTTTCTACATCTTGCATGGGGATGTGATAGAGTAAGAGCGTATTGGGATGCGGTTCTAAAACACATCCATGAAATGACGGGGATTGTGCTTCACGGTACTCCACAAACTTGTCTACTCAGCTATGTGTCGCAGATGAAGGGGGCGGTGGGGAAATTTATGCGCATCGCGCTGCTACTAGCCAAACGACGAGTGGCTATACACTGGGAGAGCAAACTAATTCCAAAACCTGATCACTGGCTGAAGGACATGGTATACTGTCCGGAGAATCTCGCAATGTATGTGGAAGAATTACCCGTAACGTCAAGACCCAGAGACATTTGGGAACCCCTGCGAAAATCTCTGTTAAGACTATCTGTTACCGACACTGATTGATATTATTGTTTAACACAACACTGAATATCTATTATTGCAACTGTATATGCTAATCTAGGTAAACAAATGAACATGTAGATGTTGGTCACGAGGTGGATTGCATTATTTATTCTGTTGTGCTGCTATTACGCTGCCACACACGGCAGATGACACTTGTATGTTGCTTGAAATGCCAATAAACAGAATTTAAAAAATAAATAAAAAAAATAAATTAAAAAAATGTCGCTTTCTTAACATGCCACAAAATAGTTCTGAAAATCTGACAGTCTTTATGAAACAATGAATACGACTGTCTAAACAAGAAAATTGTTGAAGGCACAGTCTTTATAAACAACGTTAAGATGATAAAGAGGGTTACTGCTCCTGAATGGGCAGAATAGCCACAGGTCCTAGTTCTCTCAAAAGCTACATGAAGAGAACTGAACTTCTCGCCAATCCACCCTCAGCATCTAGGACAACATTTCCAACAGCCCTTGATGGAAAGAGGAATCCCAATCCAGACAGCAGAAGACCTATTGCTTAATGAAAAGGGGAATCCATGGCAACCACACAAGAAATTGTCCAAACACTTCAATGCACCGCAAAAAAGAGAGGAAGCCCTGGGATCAACAAAAACCAACACCCACCGACATCACTTTAGGGTAGGGCCAGTTCATCTATAAACATTCTAAAAGAGTCCACTAGTAGCAGTGACTAGCCACAGTACCTCAACACAGCTGTCATTAGAGCACAAATTGCCATACACGAGTCCCAAAAGAGACCACTAACTAGGCAAAGGGCCTGCAGACAAGAAAAACAAAAAGGTACTTTCACCTCAAGTTCAATCAAAAGAACAGGAGCATCTTAACAAAAGCAGCAAACATGATCTAATTTTCATGACAAATGTAAATTGAAGGGGGGGCGGAGCTAGCCGGCGGCTATGGCGGACGTGTGAGTGCGGAGCTCCCGCTCTAAGCCCCTGACTATCCGAACATAGGATCCTGAACAGCAGCATTGCTCTGTGCACTGGTGTGGGGGGTCCCCTCTGGCACTGGGTGGTGTCACCCCGGGGGCCCGGCGGCGGCGATCGAGCCCTGGTGTACCGATGCCGGCGAGCGAGGAGTGAGGAGGCGAACTGGGCCGCGATCCCCGGGCTGTCCTGTGGCTCTACCTGACGTGCGTCAGCCGACGTGCGGCTGCCAAGTAGGAGGCGGACCCAACCATCGTGGTCCAACGGCCGGGTCCCCGGGAACCGGCAGAGAGGCGAGGTCCGGCGCACCGGACACACGAACGGAGGGACAGCTGCGGTGGCGCCCCCCCCTCCCCCTGGCTAGCTGGCTGAGTGGGCCGGCTGGTGGGAACTGCTGCCCACGCTGCGTCGGACTTCAAGCACCCCTGGAGCGCGGGCCCGGAGGCCCACCCGAGGCACCTCGGAACTGGGCGACGAGCAGGTGAGGCTCGCCCCCCCCCCTCACTCCCCCCCCCCCCGCTGGAAGTACAGGGGGGCGGCGCGGGCTGTGGGGCGCCCGTGAAACGGGAGGCAGTCGGGACACACATCGGAGCTGCGCCAGGGTGCCAGGGAGCGGCGGGCACCTGTGGACTGCTTGGAGGTTGGCGCGCTCGCCACCCCGCCCCCCACTCGCGCTGAGGGCGCTGATCCGAGCCCGCGGGGGCGGTAGAGGGATTGCTGTTCATCCTGGCCCAGATCTGTGTCCAGTAGCGGCGGCGACCCGATACCTGTACTGTGGAAAGCCCGGTGAGGGACGGCGGTGGCCCGGAGTACTAGTCCTCGCAGCTGGCGCTGAGGCTTGGCCGTATGTGGTGGAGAGGCCGCTGGTGTTGTCGCGCGGAGGGGTGCGGTTCGCTGCCGTGGTCCTCTGAGGTGCGGCCATCGTTGCTGGCGATACTCAGCTGCGGCCCTGGGGGCGCCCTCCCTGTCCTGGATAGCAACGCCACATTTGGAGTAGCGAGGAATAACTGACTTGGGCAAGGCGTACCCTATTCGCACTCGGCCCTGAGGAGGCGACCGGACACTGGAAGTGGCGAGCGCGGCTCTTCGACACCGGAGTGCGGGACTGTGACGCGGGGAGGTCGGCGCCCCGGACATAGAGTGGTAGCGGCGGTGGCCTGCAGGACTGGGCCTTTGCATCGTAGAAGCGGCCACGAGCCGGCTGCTGACCTCCGGCGCAGCCATGGGCAAAAGTGATAAATCACAGTCCAAACTGTCTTTTGACCCCCGCAAGCCGAAGGGGCCGGTCGAGGCTTCGCCGGCGCGGCCCCCGGACGGGGCGACTGCGGAGAGCTCCATGTGCGCCGACATCAAAGCAACACTGGCGGCAATGGAAAAGGGGCTGCAGGGCAGTCTGGCCGCGATAGACACTAAGCTTGATGCGCTCACATACCGCATGGACCGCATGTCGGAACGAGTGGATAAGAACGCTGAGAGGCTGGATGCGACCGAGCAGAGGATAACGCAGGTGGAGGAGACGCAGACAGCATGGGACTCGGACCGCCGGCAATTCAGTAAACTTCTGCAGGTCATTCAGGATAAGTCTGAAGATTTGGAGGCCCGTTCGAGGAGATCGAATGTACGTATCACCGGCGTGGCGGAATCGACGCACACAGGTCGAATGGAGCTCTTCGTGGAAAAACTGCTGCGGGCACTGCTTGGAGAGGAGGTGTTCTCCCCAATGTTCGTGGTTGAGAGAGCCCACCGCTCGCTGGGCCCTCGACCCAAGCCCGGGGCGCCGGCCAGACCTATAATAGCAAAACTGCTGAATTATAGAGACAGAGACACGGCCCTGCGTGTGGCGCGGGAAAAGGGGAAGCTGCAATATGAAGGGATGGATATCTCCATCTATCCCGACTTTACGGCGAAGGTACAGGAGGAACGCAGGCAGTTTGCACCCTACAAAAAACAGCTCCGCGACTTGGGCCTGGACTATGCAATGTTATACCCGGCGCGGCTCCGTATCAACAGGCAGGGGCAGTCGCACTTCTTCACGGACCCGAGGGAGCTGCAGCGATCCCTGAAAGAGTGGTCGAGGGAACAGCGGCGTGGAATACAGGACGACGCGACTGCCCGGGCGGAGGTTTCCGACCTGGGGGACCAGGACTAGATCACTGGCGGTGACCGCTTGATACGCTTTGTCTCCTGGTAAGGGGACGCTGCCCTGTTGCAGAGGCTGCCGCTCCACTGGCGGCTCTGCGGCAGCTGGAACTTTGTTGGCGTGTAGGAGACGACGAACGCCCTGGAGGACTCTGAGGCTGCGGCTGGGTGAGAACATTCTGTTGTGTTGGGGGAGCCCCGGGTGTCGCTGCCCTAGAATTGGTGGGGGGGCGAGAGACTGGTCCTCTTCCACGGTTCTGATCAGGGGCGGGATAGCCCTGTGGCCCTAAGCATTGCGAGACTTTGGTGGGTATGGCGCCTGGAGCGCACCGCATGGGCTGAGCTGTGAGATAAATGGGCTATGGCCTGGTTGACTGTCCGGGGGAGGTTGGGGGGTGCTGTGCAGATTCAGATAGACTGGGGAGCTCGCCGCTGATGGGCGGGCGGGGGTACCCCCCCCACCGCACCTACTGGAGGGGAGGCGATATTCGCTCGAGCTGCACTTAGATTGGGGGTTTAGAGGTGGGGGCATGGCCACATGGTGGACTCTTGAGAGTTTAGAGTAGCTGCTCAACGGAGGCCCCTGCCCCAGTGCTGATAGCTCTCTTGGCCCCCACGGGGGCTGGTTCAGGGATGGTTTTGTATGGTTGTTGTGGGGTAGGGTGGGGGGAGGGACGAGGGATCTGTCTGGCCAGGTTGGGGACGGTCGGCTGTGGGTGGGGGGCTGGGAAGTTAGGGGGACGTTCTGCTTTGGGCATTCGTGATAAGCACTGTCTTTTGCGTGGCAAGCTATTTGATATACTGGTGTGTGGCTGTTTCCGACTGTTTGAAATTGAGGGGTGGGCGGGGACTCCCTGCTGCCCTAAGTGCAGAGGTGATATTGGTATGCTTAACCGGGATGACTGGAACGGGTGACCGGATGGGTGACCCTGGTGGGGAAGCTCTTAGAGCGCTGACGTGGAATGTCCGAGGGCTGAATGACTATCGCAAACTCAGAAAAGTCTTAAACTACCTCCACCGACATCACATTGACCTGGCACTGCTCCAGGAGACTCATCTCCCACTTACAAGTAAGTTGTTAGCGGCGAAGGGCCTGGTGGGCTCCAGCGAGGCAGCAGGCTTTACATCGCACTCCAGGGGGGTAATTACCTGGGTAAACCCACGATCGAGACTGCGGTTGACGTCGCTGCTCTCCGACCCGGACGGGCGCTACTTAATAGCGAGGTGCGTGGGTAAGGGCCACGACTTGATTGTGGTCAATGTATATGGCCCTAACTATGATTCCCCTGACTTCTTCGACGCACTGGCGGCACAATGCAGGCTGCACGTGCCCACTGGCATGGTATGGGGTGGCGACTTTAACTTCACATTCAATCCGGAATTAGACCGCTCCTCGGGGCCAGCCCGTCGCCCAGCGACCGCCGCCCTACACATGCAGGCGGAGTTGATCAGGCTCGACATGCTTGACGTCTGGCGACATCGTCACCCGGGTAAAGGGGGCTACACGCATTACTCAGCATTTCACGATGTGCACACCAGAATAGATTACTGGCTGGTGTCCCGGTCACTGCTCGCGTGCGTTACGGACTGCGAGGTGTTGCTGCGCACTTTGTCGGACCACTCCCCTCTGCTGCTGGCCCTGACCACTCCGCATCGGCGAGTACCGCCGTTCACGTGGCGGCTGCCGCCGTATTCACTGTTGGACGACGTGTTCCGTGGGGAACTGGCGGACGAAATAGACACGTTCTTTGAGGTCAACGCAGGCACAGTCCAGAGTTTCTAAATTGTGTGGGACTCGTTCAAGGCCTATATTCGTGGCGTAGCGATGACTAAGCATTCGGGAGTGCTTAAATCCATCCGGCGGCGGCTCGGGGCCCTGGAGACGCAGATAGCTCAACTGGAGGTGAGTCAGGGGGCCTCGGTGGACCCTGAGGTGGCCACGAGGCTGCAGCACCTGGTCACTGAGTTCAATAGTGAAGCGGACCGAGAGGTGCAACATATGGGGAAGTATGCCACAGCCCGCACGTACGGGGAGGGTGAGCGCCCGGGATCCTTGCTAGCGGGAATGCTGCGTAATTCTAGGCGACCCCTGGTCATTGATGAGCTCGTCACTGCTTCGGGCGATGTGATTACCGAGGAGGAGGGGATCATAGAAGAATTTAGGGCCTATTACGCTGGACTGTATAAATCGCAGTCCTCGCGCATGGAAGAGGAGATAGACGACTACCTCAGTTACCTCAAAATGCCGTTTTTGTCCAACTCGCGGCGGGAATTCTTGGCGCTGCCCATACAAAAAGACGAGATCTTGGAGGCTTTGGGAAGTATGCGGGCGGGCACTGCCCCGGGAGCAGACGGGCTGACGGTGGCCTTTTATAAAGCCTTCCAGGACCAGCTCCTCCCGCACCTTATGGCCCTTTTTGACGACATTTGTCTCGAAGGTAGTATGCCCGACACGATGCGAGAGGCCCTGCTTGTTACAATTCTAAAACCCGGGAAGCCTCCCAACCAGTGCGGATCCTATAGGCCACTCTCACTGATCAATGTCAATGCCAAAATATATGCGAAAGTGCTGGCCACGCGTTTGGCGCTTCTGGTGCCGGAGCTCGTGGCGCCGGAGCAGGCGGGCTTTGTCCCATCCAGGAATCTCACGTACAATATCCGCACGGTCCTTGGAGTCATGCAACATGTGCGCCCAGAGAGTAAGGCCATAGCGCTCTTCCTTGATATGGAGAAAGCGTTTGACTCAGTGGAGTGGCCGTTTATGGTGCGGGTGCTGAGGAAGCTTGGGCTGGGAGAGCCTTTTCTGCAGATGATTGGGGCATTGTATTTCAGACCCACTGCCCGGCTTCGCCTCGGAGATCGTGTCACGGAGCCGTTTGCAATCACTAGAGGGACCAGGCAGGGTTGTCCACTCTCCCCACTTCTTTACGCGCTGGTGGCGGAGCCCTTAGCGTGCGCAATAAGAGAATACCACAGATTCGAGGGAATTAACTTTCCCTCTTATAAGATTGGTATTTCTACCTATGCGGACGACACGCTACTGTACGTCAGAGACCCGGAGGAGAATCTCGCCTCTATCTTGCGGGAGGTGGTCCGGTTTGGGGCGCTGTCGGGCCTCAAAGTCAACTGGAACAAATCGCTGGCATTTCCGCTGACCCCGGCAACATTGCCGTTCCCTATGGAATACCCTCTGCAGTGGACAACGGACTCAATCCGCTACCTGGGCATTCGGCTACACAGGGACCCGGAGGTCTTGCTGAGGGAAAACTATGGGGTGGCTTATTCCAAACTCGTGGATGAGGTGGAAGAGTGGAACAGGCTGCCCCTCTCGCTGATGGGCAGGATAGCCATTATGAAAATGATCATCCTACCGCGATTTCTGTTCCTCTTTACCAACATTCCTATAGTGCTGCCCAGGTCTTTCTTTGCACAGCTGACTCAGACCCTGGTCCGACTGGCTTGGGGTGGTAGACAACCGAGAGTCCAGTGGAAAGTGCTGACGTTGCCATACGAGATGGGGGGACTTGGAGCTCCGGACCTGGAAAGTTATTACAGGGTGGCGCAGGCTTCCCATCTGCATGCGTGGATACACGCTGAACCAGATGTCCCACATGTGCTACTGGAGCGCTTGTTCGCGGATCCGGTACCACTCCCGGCGACGATCTTTCTGCCCGTGGATCGGAGGGCGGGACTGTTGGACTCGCTCGGAACCACTAACCACGCGTGGCACATGCTTAGGAAACGGCAGGAATGTGACCTCTTATACTCCCCGCTGATGCGGGTGGAGTGGGCAGTTTGGCTCTCTCCTCTGCGAGAAGCAGGGGTGACGCGGGCGCTGGGTGCTTTGGGTATAGTTAGGATGGCTGACCTGTTCCAAGACGGCGTGGCTAAGACGCTGGAGAGTGTTGTA
Organism: Triturus cristatus; assembly: GCF_964204655.1. Lineage (NCBI taxonomy): Eukaryota > Metazoa > Chordata > Amphibia > Caudata > Salamandridae > Triturus > Triturus cristatus. The sequence continues at coordinate 1,459,130,076 of NC_140589.1, read as the reverse complement.
TCGGCACAGCCGGGGTGCACATTACTCCAGCGCTTTCAATGCCACAGGGTTCGGGGCGCACTGCTGTCACTTCTGGGGCCGACTGCGGCGGAGCCGCCCGAGATCCCGGAGCTTACCTATGTCATTAAAACTGCGGCGCCGTCCAAGCTGGTCTCGATACTCAAAAAGATCGGGGATCAACACAGGGAGCCCCAGTGTTCTGCTGCGCGGCGAGCCTGGCAAACGGACCTTGAAATGGACATTTCGGATGAGATGTGGAGATACTGCTGCTCCAGCACTAAAAAGGTCTCTTTGAACGGTCGACACCGATTAATACACTTTAAGTTCTTGCAGCGGGTCTACTACACCCCTGAAAGACTACATAGATATGGGTTGCGCCCCACGGCGGAATGCGAGCGTTGCCATGCTCTTGTGGCTGACTTCCTACACATGGCCTGGCTTTGCCCAGGTGTGGCCCGGTTCTGGACGGCGGTATTCCGTGAGTTGAGCCAGATCTTGGAAAAAGAGATCCCCCCTGATCCAGCTCTAGCGCTTTTGGGCTACTCCAAGCCGCTTCCGCGGGCGCTGAGGCGACTGACGGATGTGGCGTTGCTGATTGCGAGACGAGTCGTGGCGGCCTGCTGGATGAGAGGGCCTCTTCCCACTAAGAAAAGATGGGCCAGGGATATGCTGTACTGTAGCACACAGGCGGAAACGTATAGCGAACTGTTGCCCCCTAGGAGTCGCCCTAAGAACTTCTGGGCGCTGTATAGCACTTACATGACAGCAGGAGACTCTGAGGAGGTTGGTCGAGGGGAGACGCAGCATGAAGCCCCGGAGGTGTGCGGTGGGGTAGTGGAGGGTGTGCCACCGGATTAGAGTTCGATAGAGGTGAGATAGGCTATGATGATAGTGTGACGTTTGAGAGAGCGGCTGGTTGGCGGGAGGAGGGACGGGGTGTCCCCTGTATGAGGCGTGTGCTACCTTGCGGCGTGCTTGCGAAGCGGAAACTGGAACCGCAGGATTGGCCAGGCCTGGAGGCATGGGGTGTGATGTCTGGCCGGAGTTCGGCGCCCTGGTTAGAGACAGCGTGCATGAGTAGACATGAAACGGGTGAAGACAGTGGCACGATGGCGAACGGGGTGGGGGGTTGGGTGTTGAGATATGGTGTACGAAACTTTAGGTGCTCGAGCAGACTGCCTGCAGGTTGGACGAGTGGGCTGGTTAAACCACGGCGCAGGCTGGGGGGGCATACGTATCACATGCGTTGGAAGTGCTTCAGCCCGGACTGTATTATGTAGAACTGCAATGCCGCCGGTCCTCCGGGATGTCGGCTAAATGGCTGTGTGAGAGCTGCAGGACCGTAACAGACGTGTTTTCTGAAGTAACCCATTGTATAAGGAGCATACGGCAGTCTGCTATGTCTATTTACTATATCTCAATAAAGGTTTTTGAAAAACTAAAAAAAAAAAAAAAAAAAAAAAAAAACAAATGTAAATTGAAGAACAAAACTCGGCCTCAATTTGCCCTCAATGGCAGATCCAAACTGAATTCAGCCTTCACCAACGGATAGCCCAATTTCTGTAACAGCACAAGACAATCTTGCAGCAAGCATACCCAGTAAATCCTGCAACCAGCATGTGCTTTACCTCTGAGCTCCCAGGTTTACCCAACACTTACTAAAAAGGACAGCTTCTGACTCAAATCAACAGGGGTAACTAAAGGGCTAAAAAGGAGAACATACAAAATGCAGTCCCTTATCTGATGGAACATATCATGGATCCTAAAACTGGGAAATCTTTATCTCAGCAGCCATCGCCCTACAGGAAACCTGGTCCTTGTCAACATAGGAACCCCAAGGTTTTGTTACCTTTGCAACCCAAGCTGTTCCGAATAGAGGGATAAACCCAGGCAGACTTCGGATTAGATGCTGGAAAAACCTAAGCAAGGAATTCGATCCAATGAAGCCTAACCAACAATTTGCGTATGCAGAAGCTTATTAGTAAGTGAATGCTTATGCGAATGCTTATTAGTATGAGAACATTCTTCAGCCCAGTCATAGTTACAATAACTAAACACCACCGGAATCACATCTGCAGTTTGGAGAAAATATCAATCTCTTCAATTACGTCTTACAGTGAGTTATTGGTAACCGTGTAAACTGTTGCACTGTCATCTCTGGGAATCTAAATGTGAAGCTTTCTGAGTAGGGGAACACAAGTAAAGATTACCAGGAAGACAGGAAAGCATGGGGCACTCAAATCTTTTCACATTTCAAGGAATGATAAATTAAAAACAGTACTAGAAAACTTCCTCATTGGAAACAATTAGTATCCACTCTAAACAGAGTTTAGGCAAAGCCACCACTGGCCCCATCTTTTAAATCCACCATAGCGTGAAAGTCATAGACAAATAATACCCCAACAGTGCGGGATTGGAAATTTGAAACAAAACCAGGTTACGCTGGGGGCCTGCTACAATAGATGAATAGTCAATCTTTTTGACTGAAGAACTCCAACTCCAGCAGACCAGACGCTTTGTATCATAAACAATTAGGAACTCCTGGAAAACATAGCACCAGTGGTGTTTTGCAATGTTCCAGGAAATATCTTTCGGACAAAACAAGGCAATAACGTGTGTTCATGGTTTGATGCAGAGTGCAACAAATCCAAAATCTTGTTCTAAAGAAAAATAATGCAACAAATATTAAACTGCAGAAATAGGACTATACAAAGCTCATCCAGTTCAGGAAAGGGAGCTTGAAAAACATCATTGGGCTCCCCTCACTTAAGCAGACATGGCCAATGATGAAAAGTCTTTCTGGGTCCTAGTGGCAAATGGCACAGGTAGTCATTTCCAGGTCACCATGAATGCAAACATTCCCACAGAAGGAAGGTTAGCCCACTTTCGGGGAACCTGTTACAAGGACAGTGCACAAATAGCAAAGAAGCTGTTCATCAAAAGACAGATTAAGTAAATACAAAAGGCCCAACTAACTGGTTCACATCAGAAGAAACAAACATAGCAATACAAGAATTCAAAAGGAAAACACCAAGGCTAATCTGGATTCCACCAGAATGCTTCAATGAATGGTATTCACCTCTCCTAGCTGATGCATTTATATTCTTCACCACTAAAAGTTCCCATAATCTTGGAACCCTCACCCGATCATATCACTCTGCAAAAAGGTATCTGTACCAGGCTAGTACAGACAATTAAGCTTGACAGATATAAAAAGAATGATCTCCAAAATCATCTTGGAAAGTCTGAATGCATGCACTGAGGGCAACTCTATCCTTCAAGACAGGACTTTCCATCATAGATCCGATCTTCACCTTCATCTCACTGCCTATGAATTTTCAACCAAGCAACAGATGCCTCTGTTCATGGCCTTTCTGGGTTTTTCACAGACATTTGACATGGCAGACAGACACTACTCTTACTTAAACTGGAAACCAAGAGTTTTCCAATAGCCCTTTTAAGAATAACCATCAGTCTCTAGGTGATTCCATAGCACAACTCAGGGTAGGCTTAAATGGTGCCAGAAACAGACCTCTCATGGTCTACAAAGGAGTCGAGAAAGGCTGTATCTTGACCCTAATACTATTTAATCTCTACTCAAATGACTTGTACAATGCAATACTTGCACCCTGCACATATGTTGCGAGATTTAACATAACACAAATGTGCCTGCTCTTTTTGGCATGAACACAAAATTCCATCCAATCTCAACTAGATGGAGTGGAAACCTACTGTGTCAAATCCAATTAAAAAGCAATCCATAATAATATGGGGAGGGGATCTAAACACACACTTTGATCCACTTAAAGATAAATCAGCTCTGCATAGTGGACAGGTCAGACACTTGGCCCAAATTATGAGAGAGGAGCTGGAAGAATTTGATATGGTAGACATATGGAGAATTCGCAACCCAGAGCTACTGGAGGGCACTCACACCTCATCTGTCCATGGTACATGGCCCTGCTTAGATTACTGGCTTGCGAAAGTGGGGGTGAACACCTGGGTGACAGAGGTGAGACACTTTATTTCAAATGCCACGCCGGTGGCACTTGAAATAAAGATACCATCATACACACCTCAGCAATTTACGTGGAGGTTCGGGGCAGACACTCTCTTGGACCCGGTATACACGAATACCTTTCAACAAGCCATTGTGGACTATTTTGGCATAAATAAGGGCTCCGTAAGTGAGAAAAACACATTATGGAAAGCATTCAAGGCCACAATTCTGGGTATATGTATTAGCACAAGTGAGGAAATTTTAAATGATATATGGAAGTCTCCCCTCAGAAAGGACTATGGAGCCCTATGGCAGGGAGCTATATATTATTAAGCAGGGCATACATTGTTCAATATGTCTTAATAGCAACACTTCCAATTGTCAATTTGCTGTGGAAATTTTAGCAGCCCCATTGGCTAACACAGGATTACTGACTGGCATCCCAGCCTGGCTAACCTCTGAATGGGACTACCTAATATGGTTGAGTAAGGTATCAAATTAATCATGGCATTAAATTCGACCTGATACCCAGGTCAAACTGAAAGTCACTATTAAAGTTAGCAACTTTTAGAAAGTTGCACTTCAGCTTGTCCAGTGGCTTCACAAAGGCCCTGACATACAGACAGATTTCTGACCGACTGGGGAGATGTGTGAGAGACGCCCAGGCCCAGGAATAAAGGCAGTTGCCGCAGAGCAAGGTAAGACTTCCTGTCCCATGATGGCCACTTAGGGTGTTAGCCCAAAAGGAGAGCTTCAAAGGGGAAGCCACGTTTGAAGGGCCAACTGCGACAACACCCCAGAACAGGATGCCTTTTGTTCCTGCAGACAATTTGGAGACAAAGCCAGAGAGGGAAAATCCGTCCCCAAACCGGTTTTCCCCTGGGCATGTAGCCCAGTGGTAACCACGCCTCTAGGTTGGGCAACTGTGCCCCTGACGACCAAGAAGGGTCATGCCATTTTGAAAGGGGCCAGAATGGAGCACTCTGGGATAACTAGATTCCACACATTGTAGGAAACATGTCACTAGGATGGAAGGGACCCAGTAGGCCACTGGCTCGTAACTGTGTGATCCCATCAGGGCTCTTTCCTGGAATAAATGTGGCACCCCTGGCACTCTGCCCTTCATATCACAACAATGAAAGAGAGGACCGAAGAAGGGACTGCCCTGCTGCCTGTGAAACTTCATAAGAAGAGGCTGCACCGTCGGAAGGACTGCGCCTGCTGCACTGTGGGTTAGCAAAGTTCGGACTTTGCCTGCAGTTCCTGGATCGGGGAAAAGTTGATTCCCAGCCCCAACCTACAGCAGTGACTCCAAGGATCAGTTGGCCAATCCCCTGGAACCAGCTTCAGGGACAAAAGAGCTGAAGAAGCCCAAACTGACAAGTTGGCAACCACCGCAGACGTTTTGCTGCTACCAGTTGCTGTCCGCACAAAAGAACACATCTGAGATAACCAAAAATTGCACCGGTGTCTGCGTGAACCGGAAGTGCTATTAAAGTCTGGAATTGTCATACTTAAGGGACACCAGCCCCCACCTTAGGATTTTGCCTCAACCGTGGTGCAAGGAGACCAATTGCCCAGCATCGGCTGGTCTGCTACTCCAACGTAGAGGCCATTGAGGGACACCGATATCAGTGGCAAAAGTCGCCCCATATCACCCGTGGACTAACGGACAACCACAAAGACACCCCCTGTCGACCGCACCTCAACCAGAGCATCTTTTGCCTGTATCCTCCGCATCAGCACCACTCCATTGATGTCTTTGGCGGTCGTCCTGTAAAGTTTGGAACTTGCCTTAAAAACACTCTGGTGGTCAGGTAACTGTCCAAAGTGTCCTCTCTGGCCCCAAGACCTTTTCCCTATCAGTTTTGGACACCCAGTCAGGGCCAGAGTTTTGTTCCTTTTCATTCCTTAATTGACTCTTCGGTAAGTCAACTGCCCGGGCTCTGTGTAGCCCATGATCTGGCACTTCTTTCAAAGCAAGATAATTTGTTTGTTGATAAAATCAATAAAAAAGATTTAAACCTAAAAGTGATAAAAATGTTTCCCAGGAACCAGCCAGTATAATTTGATGACCAAGGTCTCAAAAATTCATTACAATACGCACTATTTTTTATAAATTGCTGTGTGTCTCTTTCTTGTTGTGTGACTTTCTTATTTCTTTGTTTGGTGCAGTTAAATGCTTTACACTGAGTTCCTTTCCAAGCCTTACTGCTCCAGCCACAGCTACCCAGGGTCGATCTAAGGTTAAGTAAACAATACTGACTGGATCCAGGATGGTATATGCGAGTGTACTCCACGATAATGCCCTACAGCCATATCATATTGTGCACCCAAATCCTAGCATCAGCCTTCCAGTAAAAACCCTGATACACAATGTTGCTGTGTGAGAAATACTTGGTCTGTGCGGTTATCCACCCAGAAGGAGAAAGATATGCTGAACCTTCCTTAGTGTGGATTTACTTCAGCAAAGAACATGCTGAACATTACTGAGCAAGAGAGGGGAGACTGGAGTGTGATGAGACACTATGCTGTACCTCTTAATGGCTTCTATCTGAGAAGCATGAGAGAAGTAGAGAGAGCGTATAGCAAACATCAGTGTGCACAGAAGTTACCTTTTATTTAGGGAAACACAAGGGGGCCTGTGTGAAATTTTAAGGATGCTAGAGTAATCTGAGTAATTTTGTCAATTTAGCATTACTCTTGTGATTCAAAATTACAAGATTACGCCACTAGCGTAATTCAGAGTAATTTGGAGTTAAAATGCCTACTGCTAGAGCACAGGAGAAGAGCACAAGTGACTGCTGCTGTTCGTGTTCTGCTATATTTAGCGCTATTTTCTGAGTGCAAAGAGCACCCTCACATCTATTTGGGACACAAGGGTGCATTTTGCACTAAGAAAATAGCAATAAATGCTGGGTTACACTCCTCGTGTAATTTTACGGAATCTTGAGTAATTTTGCTGCAATCTACTGTAATTACACTACATCAAAATGTGTGAGTTACGTTCACCCCAACACAACAGTAATCATATTATGTGAGTTATCCATTTTGCTATGTGTATAATCTCGCTTCCTTTTCAAATGGTACATCATTAGCATGGCCTTTCACAAACTTTGCTATTTTATATTGAGAGAGGGAATTTAAATACAATTCAAGAAAAACTGGAAAAGGTACAGAAAGAGAATCAAAGTAAGAAACAAATCAGTCTTTTGTTGAATACTCACCCACTGAGATGTTTCCATGAAGGTCTAAGGCAATGACACCTAATGAAATAACAAACAAAACTTTGTTTTCTAACTTAAGTTGTATATCGGTTTACGATACATCTACAGAAAGAATAACAGCAATGCCTATTATAGGGCATCAATAAATAGTAATCTGTGCACAATGGCGTTCGGTTTCTGATCCAATTTTCTGAAGTTTCTGAAGCAATTGCATTAGAGAAACCATAACAGTGCTTGCTCAACCTGCATTTGTAGAACTACACACATGACATTTCACATCAGATATGTGGAGGACGTATTAATAAATCTATGCCACAGAAATAAGCAGCCACTCGAAGTGAAGACTCCAGCTAAGTCTGCTCACTGCCATACCTGCTGTTGTACTTGTGTCAGCCCCCATCAGTGGCGGCTCCTCCGTTATGGTGGAGGTGCGTTGCCCCACTGCTTTTGAGCAGTAAACGAAATATAAAATGATAATAACTTTGAGTTATTATAATTTTATGTTTCCTTTATGGGTAGGCGGGGCTGCTCTGCTCTCGGAGAAGAGGTTTGCCCACTCCTAAGTGCGCAATGACTGGTTGTTCGGCCCTCTCGGGCCGCCCAAACCAGTCATGCGCACTTTCTCTGTTCTCCATGCAGGCTGCATTATGGCCTGCGTGGAGAACATGCCCAGGCCCCCATTCCCTGGCTGAGCATCCAACCAGGACGCTCAGACCAATCACAACACTGCACTGCAGCGTTGTGATTGGTCAGGGAACCTGGGTGCTTACCAATCACAACGCTGCATTGCAGCATTGTGATTGGTTAGTGGGGCCTGCTTCCTGTTCCTCGAGTTCCTGGAGGAGAGCAGGAGGAGAGACGTGGGACCCTGCGGCAAGGTAAGTAAAACTTTTTTTTAATATTCCCACCATGCGCGACCACCCGCCACGTGACCCCCGCACGAACCCCCCACGCCCCGCCACCCACGAGCCATGCAGGCCACCACTGCCCCCATACCTGCTTTAGCACTGAAGAATAGTCATTAGAATTTTCAATGGAGTAATTGGCAGTGTATGCGCAAGTTTGCCATACAGAGCAGAAGCATTCAAAAGGGGCAACCTTTTAAGGACAGCATGTAGCAGTCACTATCGGAGGCAAAATATCTAACGAAGCAAAGGCAGTCAATGATAAATACGACAAGCAACGGAACAAAACTCAAACATGTCAATGAAACTGGGCTCGATCAAGGACCATGGGGTCCTTTGTTGGTGCATTAAGGACTACTGGGAACAGGGGCTGGCCGAAATAACAAAACAAATCTCTCAGCAGAAACGTTTTTGAAGGGTATCATAGCAAAGTATCAATTTAAATCTTAACAGCACTTATGCCTGCCCAAAAGGATCTTTCCAATAGGGAATGCTACGCTAAGTAGGCAGAAGTCGTGAATAAGTTCACAAGTTAATATTGTGAAGGGTTTCCATCCTAGTAGAAACACACCAGCACAATGAGAAGGTGCCGCACTATTGAAAATTCATTAAGAAGTAACGTTGTTTACAGCTCTGCCAAGTGTCACGCATCATGGGTCGGACTAGCGCAAATGTTAGTCATTCCAGCATCCCGCACTGAAACATTTGGTCAGGCCATTTGGAGAGTTGCTCTGCACTCAGCAGCAGTAATTCTTTTTTGCGCCTTAGTGTGAAAAGTAATCTGTTAGCATGCTGAGAAAGACTTTGAAACTCAGCATTTAGCTGCTGCCTATGTCTGCTGCCAGGAAATAAAAGGGGTCAAGGAAAGGTTAACAGCTATCATGGTTGCACCTCGGGACAGTGTGCACAGTTTTACAAGGCTGGTGGTGGGTGGTCCCTTCTCTCTACAGATGCAGATAACTTTACATTGAATGGCCTTATGCCACCAATGAGCAGCACTCCACTCCAGATGAAGTACATTTGAACAAAAAGTGGCACTTCCAGCGCTTCAAATGGCACCAAGTGGGGTAGTTTCTGATATTGATTTATTATTTCTATTTACAAGGACTGTTTTGCAGGCTTTTGATTGCAATATGTTTTGTACATAGTGTCACACACAATGTACAGATTATCACACATAAGCGCACTTAAACAATGGTCATGTCACACATAAGCCATCTGGAACTTGACAGCTTTGTGTGTTAAGGGACCCAGTGGACTCAATAATAGTCTTGAATTATTAACTATTGTCCCTTATATTATCGAATACCGCCCATTAGAACCACCCATTCAGCAGACATGACTCTGATGACTGCATTAATCTGCTTGTATCTTTTCTGCTATGGATCACCATGTAAAGAGCTGAGCGAAAAGTCACAGAGGATGGTGGACATTAGCTGTTTCTTTTTCTGAAAAGGTCATTTGATTTATGAGTACAGTTTCAGAAATAACAAAAGCAACAATAGGTCTACCATGCAGGCAATGAATGGGAGACATGCCACCAAATGTTTTGTCTTCGAAGCAACTCCTGGCATGAATGTGGAGAACACTCTTGGTAGAAAAGGCAGGCAGTTAAAAATTAGGCAACTCAGATGCTGTCAACGTGGTAGGGACGATGCCTCAGCAACAGTGGTGGCTGCTAATAATGACAAGTGGTGAGTCGGGGATGGGGGATAAATAAAAAAAAAACTGAATAAAAAAGTACTTACCTGCCACTGCCAGCCGTTGTCTCAGTGTTATTCTGCTTCAGTCCCAACTCTCGATTCCCCACGGACTGGTGCACACTGCGCAGGCTCCCAGACGCCAATCAAGACCCTGCTCTCATGCTGCTAATATTATTTAATAGAATGAGAGCAGCGCCGTGATTGGTCTGAGTGGGATGGTTTAACGCTCGCTCAGGGCCTGGGAGCCTGTGCTAAGTGTGCATGCAGGTTTGGCCGTCCATTGACAGCCGGCCAAACCAACAAACTTACACTGCGCATTACTCCTCCACCCCCTGCTGTCATCATGGCCCGGCCCTGCCCTAGACTCAGCCAGCTCTAGTGCTGTAAGAAAAATAAAATCATCATAAAATGTTTTCATCATTTTATTTTTCACATTTCCCTTTGCTGGCTCTCCGCCATAATGGAGGAGCTGCCGCTGCTCAGCAACAACCACATTTTAGCATATTACTGGCTGCTTAACCTTAGATAACCCCTAAGGTCTAATTGGTATGTGCTATGGCCCTGATGAAATAAGATTGCCTCCACTTAAGGGGAAGAGAGATTCAACATGAACAATGGCTGTACTATTAAGTACAAACTTTCCAAGCAAGAACGCCCTTTCCTTAGCACATTTGCAGTGTTTAAAATTAGGGTTCGAATCTGGAGCCATTATGGGGATCAAAACCGGTCTAGTAATTCCCAGAAAGCAGAACTATGAGAAAATGTCTCCCTCTCTGGGAGGATTCTGTGTTATCCACAAAAAGAAATTAAGGTATGCAACATACTTCTGAATGACTATATGCTGACACTCAGTTTAACTATTATTTTCCTAACGGAAGCAATACTCCCAGAGCCTTTTCTTTGCATTTGCGGAGCTTTCTGGGCCTCATGAGTCAAATGAGCGCTAAGAAGTGTGTAAACTGACATAGTTCAGGTGTCTTGGTTGACTCTCGACTGACAATCGAATGGACAAATGGCGATCAGAGCATAGCCGACTAAATCCACTCAATTCAGGAGACCTGGTGCAGGAGTAATAAACCCCTTTACATTTAACATCCTAGGTTTTTGTGTTTTTTACCTGTAAATTACATCTAAGCTGCAAAAACACTCTGCCAATCAGTACCTTGTTCGTCTACTTGGGTCCTAAGAATGACATAATATGCAATTATTACAATGTGCATGTCTACCACTCTCTCCTGTCTTAAGAAGTTGAGGGATACAATAGGTGACATTCACAGCCCATTTTCCAAAGATCATATGTTTACTGACGACTGGTGAAAAAAACCTGGCAGGTTTGTTATGAAACTGATCCTTTCAGAACATTCCAGAACCTCCTGAATCAGGTCATAATTTTCTTTTCAATGTTGCCTAAATGCGGTTCAAAATGTCTTAACCTGAAAGCCTGATTTATTTATGGTTGTTTGTAAATCATTTGGCTATCCATTTCTGCCACTTCAGGTAGCCTAAGAGGTAGAAGGAGAAGGCTCAATTCACTACTTAGTACCAAAGCATAAGGGGTGGTTTGTAGCACCACTCACCGATGGATAGTTCAGTCTAAGAAGTTTAGATGTGGATGCCTTTACAAAGCAAAGAGTTCAGTGGAAAAGACTTCTTCACCGACATGAGAAAGCCCATAATAATTTTAATGACAAATCTACTCAAGGAGTTTGCAGAAATAAGCCACCTCATCCATAGTCATCAATCTTGACTCTAACTTTGAAGAGCAATGAATCTGTACAGAACAACTTATAGAAGAGCTCCCTCTCTCCTTGGAATATGAAAACGAAGTTGTCCTTATTCTTCCTGACCTTTCCATTGCTGAAGACACTCCTGGCACTGCAGTGCTGCTGGGCACACATATATATGAAGTCACACTCAAGTGGATCCAATCTTTTCTCTTCAACCACACCTAAAAAACCAGGAGTGGATCATCAACTCGCCCATCAATGTCTTGTGATGTCCTTCAGGGATCATCCCTCTTGTGCCTTCATTTCAATGTTTAAGTATGCTACCCAGTGCAGTTCCTGAGCAGAATCAGGGGAATTTCCAAATGAATGCTGCTGAAATACAAATCCACTTCAATTGGGAAACTGGGAGTGCGGATAGCCAGGAACAGGAAGGCAGAATCTTTCCATCAATAATGAAACAGGTGTACACAGTGGAAAGCAGATGACAATACCGACCTCCGCAATGCAGGAATGGCATTGATATCCGAAGGTTACTGTGCCACACATGGTTGATGGACACCTTTGCTCATCTAAGAGAGATGGAGGAACAGTTAGCTGTGATAGACAGATGGAAGAAATTCTGGTGGCGCATGATCTCCCAACTACAGCAGGCAACAGACAGAAAGTTGTTAAGGGTTTGCAGCTCATACAGAAGGCCCCCTGGTGAAGATGAGCTGCAGAGGTCTGCTTAGAGTACCTAATCTCAGACTACATATGATAGGCACAACAGAAAAGTTCAAACACCTAAAATTAGGGAAACTGACCAACTTAGGGAAATCCATGCAACTTTACAGAAATCTCGTTAGCAATTAACAAATGCCACAATTGTACATATATGAGCAAAGCAACCAATACCACTGTTCAGGGGGTGCCAGAAAAAAATGCAAGCAGAGATGTGTGTTCTTTACGAAATGCTGAGTGGAGGGCAGGCCCAGGCATGCCAACAATGAACAAATAACCTCCTTATTAGACAAGCACATGTACAAAAGCGCACATGGATGGGTACATTTGTCAGTTTGAAGGCATGTGGTCTCAGCACCAGTGCCAAAAGTTTAGAGATACTGAAATATTAAAGGACAAGGGAGGAGCCCTTTACTTACTGATAAAGACTAATTTGATAAAGAACGTCTGGGGAAGAGACAAATTGGAGGTACAAGTGGGACAATATTTAGCTTCACAATGTTTTAAAAAGAAAGGTGTAACAATGTTATTAACTACAGGTTTTACAGCAGAGGTGCGTAAAGTTTCTGCAAACTAAACAAGTATTGGCAAAACCAATAAGTTGCACCAATGAGAACTATTGGCTTTGTCAACATCTTTTAGCCATATTGATAGTAGCGCAGCTGCCTTGCTGCATGGCTGCAAGTTAAAAAATGTATATAACATTACGACGCAGCCAGCGCCGGCTGCATCATAGTGCTTTTCTTTTGCTGGCAGATGAGAGGGACAATGGGTGGGGACAAGCAACATCACGACAGGAGGGCATCCAACTGCGCAAGATAGGAGAACAAGCAACGTGGGACGGGATGGCAAGCAATACACAACATGGGATGGGTGGCCAAGCAAGAAACAAAATGAAATGGGGCAAGCCACAAACAGCACAGAATACGGGGACAAGCAACAAACAATGTAGGAAGGGGACAAGCAACACGAAGTGCAGGCAAACGAGGGATGAGGCAAGCAACAAACAATGCAAGAGGGGTATTAGCAACAAACAGAGTGGTTGGAGGGGCAAACAACAAACAGAGGATGCGTGCAAGCAAAAAAATATGGGGAGGCGAAAGAATGCGGGTGGGGACAAGCAACAAACAATGCTGGGGGGACAAGGAACAAAGCACATGGGACGGGGCAAGCAACAAACAATACAGGTGGGGACAAGCAATGACACAGAACAAGAGCTCAAGAAACAACGTAGAAGGGAGGGCAAGCAACAACACTGAGCACAAAGGGGAGTGGGTTGTGGCAAGCAATAACACAGAGCACAACAGAGAGTTGGTGGGGTTCAACACAGAGGAGGCAAGCAAAAACAGGGGTGCAAGCAACAACATGGCCAGGGACAAAGGCACATGGCTAAGAGAGAGCAGTACAGGGAGAAGCACATGGGGTAGACAGCTTGCAAACAAATGTACTCTTATGGAGTTCTTCAAATAAAAGAAAGAGTAGCTCTCAAAGTGCAAGCAGTGGAGGACAGAAGTTCTTGGGCCATGCTCTAAGGGAAGGACAAACACCTGAAGAGGAAGTAAATCCAGCACATACTGATCAAAGAGAAGCATGGAAATGAGAGTGGCAACTAAGCCAACCAATGGCAAGCAATAGGCGAGCGCTAAGCCCCCCCCCCCCCCCCATAAGCTGACAAAATGTCTCTCAAGTAATATCACATGTGCTGCCGCAGGTGATACTTAGAAAGGAGATACTTGTCACTTGTAAAACAAGTGTTTTAAGGCCACTTACAGGAGCCTTCAAATATGCACTCTGCCTGCAGAGAGGAAAGTTTCAGAAACCAACAATGGGGAGTGGTGGATGGGGGCCGAATGTCTACACTCCATAATTCACCTTGACCTCAGGAGTGCCAAACATGAAAGTACTAGATTTACCACTTTACTCAGCCACTAACAAGACATTAGAAAGAGCACCAGTCTGGAAGATATGTAATATACTTCAGAGAATGGGTTGTGAATACCGGAATCGCAAATATAACCCTTTCTGAACATATGCCAATTCATTTAAAAGTGAAGTTGGACAAGCTACAATGCATCTGGCATTTTTTGAGGTTGAAAGAAAGATTTGAGAAGGGCCACTTATTATCAGGGCGGATACAAAAGAGGCTGCTTTGTTGATTTGAAGAAAGATATTGCACATATTGCACTGATAACACTTAGTGGGATAAACAATGTAGGAAGGGTGCAAGCAACAAGAAATGCAAGCAAACAACGCAGGATGGAGCAAGCAACAAACAACATGGGACGGTGCAAGCAACTGAAACCCACTGAAAGTAGTGATCAAAGGCCAGGTCACTGCAGCCTCAGTACACCCCCATACAATGAGAATCCTGGATAATCGAATGTTAAACTTTATTTTGCCGGGGCGTGGCTCGATCGCCGCAATAAGATGGCGGCGCCTTTCTGAACTCCGCAATTCACGGAGCTACGTTTTACATTTCTGGACGCTTTCTGACTTCTTTTCGAGTTCATGCAGGGGGTCCCTGACACCTAATGCTTCCGGCGTGCTATTGAAGAAAGTTGGGACTCGCAGAGCCCTTTCCTCGTCTTTTTGTGCCTCGAATTTGGACCTCCTCACTCGCGGGCGGCCGCCATTTTGTATTACGCAAGTCTTCTCTTGGTGTTCTCCATGCGGCCAATATATTTTAGGGGAGCCTAATCTGCAATTTCATTTCTTTCCTCACCATTTTTCAGCACCTTTACATTAAACCATCGTTTTTTCTCTAAGCCTGTGCTATGGTGTTTGTTTTACTTGACTCTTCTACTACATCTGAACCAATCAGCCCTTAAGGTATTCTCTTACCAACATTATGGTGAAAGGAATTTGCTATTTATTATGACTTCATACACCTTGGAATTTGTGTGCATATGGTTTATATGACCTGGAGTTTATTTTTGTCATAAACTGTTACTTCATCAACTCTGTTTGAACCTGTCTTGATGGTCCTTGAAGATTGATGTTCCTGATACATTAGTTGTGAGGCGCTCCTTACTGGTTTTTCATAGGCGATTACCTTCTACGCTTCCTCTCCTCTTAGTGGTGGCTGTACTATTATTGCTGTTTGTACAGTTATATCATTCATTGTATGGGCAGGCTTACTAATACTACAAAGATCTCTCAACGCCAGTCATGTTTGACTAAAATGTCTAATGACTCACCTAATCTTTCTAAGGCATCTGCCTCTGGCATTAAACCTAAAAGGTCCAAAAATGATCCTCTGTCTCCAAATCACTCATCTTCAAATCCTGCCCTGGATGCAATTTTGGACAAATTACGTGTTCTCAAACCCTTCATGAATGCCACCAAGCTTCAATTAATTGAGGATCGATGGATTAATATGGAAGGCAAAATAACTGAAATGGAACAACGAGTGGGTTAAATTCAGGACGTAGCAACCAAAATCCCTCTGCTGGAACAAGAAATTCAAAAGCTTAAACCCCACACAGAGGATCTTGAAAATCGCAATACGAGGAATAACCTTCGTCTTTACGGTTTAACAGAGAACACTGAAGGCCCTGACTTAATCTCATTTTTAAATAAATTTTTGCCTGACCTTCTGAATCTTCAGTCTTCTACAACTTTAAACATCCAAAGAGCATATCTTCTTGGTCGTCCTCAACCTCACTGTACCCGACCACGTGGTATCATAATGCTCTTTTTAGAATTCACGGATCTGATGCAAGTGCTTAAGTGTGCCAGAGAGAAACGTTGTCTTGTTTGGTCTGGTCACAATATCTTTATATCTCAGGACCTTTCAAATGCAACCAATGCTAGACGTAAGGAGTTTCTATCACTTCAGCCTCAAATCAGATCCCTGAATATTCATTATGGCATTCATCATCCTTGTCTCTGTAAGATTACTCATGAAGGTGTTTCCCGCTCTTTTGCTGATCCGGCTAAGTTAAGACTGTTCTTACAATCCATCACTAGAACACCTGTGAACACAAATACTCACTCTTCTTAAGCCGTTATATTACTGATTCTGTTGTGGGGCTTGCTTGTCAAATTTTTTATTCCACAGGTTTGCTCTTCTAACATGGGCTACGTGGCCGAATTAATTATTTCTACTTTATAATTGTTCCTCTTTTTTCCGCTGTTGTTCTTGTTTCTCGGTTCCTACATGCCTGTTTCTTATCTTATTCTCTTTTTGTTTCAGATCTGGCTTTTTGTTCTTGAGCTGTCTCTTTTTCCTTCTAATTGTCCCATTTTTCTCGTGTGCCCTTTTTTGTCACCCTTTTCTCTCCTTTTCCTTTTATCACCTTCTTCCTTTTCTTTCTCTTTTTACAACTTCATATGGGTTTTCTTCTCTTATCCTCTCATGTTCTTTTTAATTCTTTTGTGTTACCTTGTTATTGACAGATGGTGTCTTTTTATTCTCATTGTTGTCTCTGCAACGGTGATGGATTAAACCCAGATCAGTTGACTGGGGGTGAGTGCTTGCAATGTTCAACACTCCGTCCATCATTTCCTTTGGTTTTTGCTTTGTTCGCCATAAGTTGGCAGGGTATGCTCAGACGTGAGTCCCTTGCTCACTTTGCCACTGGATTCAAGCAAGCCTGGCTGAAGACGGCTGAAATGCCATAAACCGGTCCTAGGAAGCTTGTTTCCGGTCCAGGGAAGACATGGCTTGGCAGTTCGGGCTGGACTGTTCCCATGAGGCACAGGGTCAGACTGATTTGCATATGGCCATGTCTGACCTGGGGTGGCAGAGTGGGCTAAAGAACGGTGATGGATTAAACCCAGATCAGTTGACTGGGGGTGAGTGCTTGCAATGTTCAACACTCCGTCCATCATTTCCTTTGGTTTTTGCTTTGTCTCTGCAGTGTGCCATCATTGTTCCTGTTCCCTTGTCTTTAAGGTGGTCCATGCTTAATGTTGTGTCGTGGAATGTTTGTGGTCTGGGTCACCCTGTCAAGCGTCAGAAGGTACTCTCTCATTTATCGAAGTTAAATTGTCAAATTACTTTTTTGCAGGAAACCCACTGTAATGATATTGAATCTCTTAAAATTAAACGCCAATGGTGGGCCAAGTTGTTTTTTCACCTGCGGTTAACCGTAAGGGTGGGGTTGCAATTCTATGTCACAAATCCTTAAAAATTCAAATTTTGTCTACTGAATGTGACACAAATGGACGATGGGCAATACTTCAGGCCAAGGTTCATAACAAAACCATCACTTTCTTTAATATTTATGGACCAGTTAAACCTGACCCTGATTTTTGGAATATGATTAAATTAAAATTATCCTCTAGTACCAATCCCAATATTATTGTTGCTGGAGACTTTAACAATTGGCTAGATCCTTTTTCTCATAAAATATTTCAGGGTGCTATTGGCTCTCGTCCACTTTTTGATGTATGGAAGCCCTGCAATCCTGATAAATATGAATTTATATTTTTCTCAAATGTTCATCATACTATATCACGCATTGATTATATTTTGGTTTCAAAGTCCCTACTACCATCTGTTCAATCCTCAGAAATTGGATCCATTTTTATTTCTGACCATGCCCCTGTCTCTTCATCATTAGCTCTCTCCCTCTCCAACTCCAAACATGCCCGATGGAGATTTAACAATTTACTCCTGTCTGACCATTCCTATATATCTGAGGCTACTTCTTTCATAAATGAGTTTTTTCTTCTCAATAAAGCTTGCAATACTTCTATCCACAACAACTGGGACGCCTTTAAGGCATCCTTTAGGGCTTTCACCATTGCATACACGGCCAAAAAAAGAAAATATTGAACTCCCAGTATCTCTCTCGAACACTCTTTCTTCACATCTAACTGTTCCACACATGTTCGTGACCTTATTAAGGCAAAATCAGATTTAAATAATTTAACTACAAATGGGGCTTGCAATATTTTACTTAAAATAAAATCCAAATATCACAGGGGTCAAAATAAAGCAGGTAAAATGTTGGCCAACTATTTAAAAATTCAAACGGAAAAGAAAACCATTGGTCCTATTCGTAATACTGCCACTAATAACTTACTTAATTCTGATTCAGATATTGTTAATGCTTTCCAATCCTATTATCATTCTCTATATATGGATGATACACATCCCTCTGACCGTGACACTCAATCTTTTTTTGATGATCTTCCCTCTCCCCCCTCTGTGCCGGATGCTATGACTCTACTTGAAAAAGATATATCTCTTCAAGAGATCCTTGATGCCATTAACTCTTTGAGGAGGGCCAGGGCTCCCGGTCCAGAGGGTTTTTCTAGTGAGCAAATTTCTTCTTTCTCCTCTATTTTTGCTCCTCGTCTACTTGAACTTTTGAATTCCTTCATATCTAAATCAAAACCGGAGGGATCTTTTTTAGAGGTTCTTATTGTAATCATCCCTAAACCAGATAAAGATCATACCCTATGCCAAAATTATCGTACAATCTCATTAATTAATTATGATTGTAAACTTTTTGTGAAAATTCTTGCCTCTATATTGGATAATGTTATACCCCTACCAATCAAACCTGACCAATCTGGATTTATTAGAGGTCGACTTACTTCTGATAATGCTAGGATGTTTTCTAATATTCTTTCGTTGGGGAAAAAGTATCCTGATCCTCTAGCTGCATTATCCCTCGATGCAGAAAAGGCATTAAATCGTATAAATTGGCCATTCATCTTCAAAACTCTTCACTGGTTTGGTTTCGGTCCCAAATTTATTTCATTTATTAAATTATTATATTCTGAACCCCGAGCATCTGTCTCTGTCAATGGTCTTTTGTCCCCATATCATAACTTACATAGAGGTACCAGACAAGGTTGTCCACTTTCTCCTCTTTTATTTCTCCTGTGGCTTGAACCTTTCTCTGAACGCATTTGTCATAACCCCTTAATAACTGGGTTTCAACATAAATCCTACGAAATCAAATTATCTGCCTATGCAGATGATATTTTGATCTATCTCTCTAAACCTCCTTCCTCTGTTGCCTCCTTTTTTTTACAGGAAATTGATTTATACTCTAAAGTTTCTGGCTATAAACTAAATGTTTCCAAAACTGAGGTCTTACCTTTAAACTCCACCTGTTATCAATACATGTTTTCTGACACACATTTTAAATGATGTCCCTCAAAAATTAAATATCTGGGTGTATGGTTTCCCCTACTATCCCTCACACTCTTTTACTCAATTTTAATGCACTAGAACTTAAGATTCAAAACTCTTTTAATTCTTGGTCCCCTCTTTTTCTATCTTGGTGGGGTAGATTAGACACTATCAAAATGATGATTGTTCCTCTCATTCTTTTCTTACTTTCTGTGCTACCTTTTAAAATTCCCAATTACTATTTTAAACAAATTGATTCTCTCTGTATTACATTCTTGTAGAATAATAAGCCATTTTGTATTGCTTTATCTAAATTAATTAAACCAAAACCTGAAGGGGGTGTGCGATTCCCTAATTTTAAATTATACCATCCTGCTTTTTTACTTAGACAATTTTATGCTTTAAATAAGCGGGATCAAGATTCACCGATACCCAGATGGATTACTTTTGAGCGCTCCTTACTACATGAATTCTCCTTTTCGATATTTGCTCTATGTCCAATTGTACCTTCATTTCTCAATACCCCATTTTAAAATATTCCCAACATTTGATACATTCACTGTTTACAGATGGTGCTACCTTTCAGCAAGCATTTATTGTTTTTTCCATTTGGTATAATAAATTCATTAAGTTTCGACACAAATCATTCTACTTCAAACATTGGAAAGAAAAGGCTATTTTTTATGTTCATCAACTAGTATCCCATAACTCTGTCATACCCTTCACTGCATTACAAGAACATTATAATTTACCCCTATCCTATGCTCCCCAATATTCACAAATAACAAATGCTCTACAGCCATTCTTGTTATCCAAAAATGTCTCTGATGACCCCATTTCATTTGCATCCCTGACCCCTTTGAACACAATCCTCCCTGACTCCACTCCTAAATCTTCTGTTATATACAAGCTTTTGTCTACTCCCATATCTAATATACCAAAATCCACCATAGAATTAGCTTGGGAGCAAGACCTCTCTATATCTCTTTCCACTACTAGATGGAACAAACTATGGCATAATATTTTCACTACCTCAAGAGCTGCTAACATTACTCAATCTTTATGTTTCCTCTACAACAGAGCGGTTTGCACTCCGGTTCATATTCATTAGATTAACCCCTCTTCCTCTCCCCTTTGTTGGTCTTGTCTCTCCTCGGATGGCACATTGTTACACTTAATATATTATTGTCCCAATGTTTTTAAGTTCTGGAAATCCACTTGGTCTACGTCCTCGAATATATTTCATTGTAATATCCCATTATCAATTCAAAATGTATTTCTTGGATCCATGTCTGATGATTTTTCCGACATCTCACCAAAGTTGAAACTGTTTGACCTTTTCATTTCTCTTGCATTTAAAGCCATTTTAACTTGTTGGAAAAATAACTCTAAAGTTTCTACTTTAATGTGGTGGAACCTGATTTGCAATGAACATAGAATCTCTGTGGTCTCATCATCCTTATCTCAGAAAATCAAATCTGATTTATTTTGGATTCCCTTTACTTCTTTCCTATCTTCACACCCTTCTGTACCTTAATTACTTATCTTATTTTTCTCCTTCCCCTCTCCTCTTCTCTTCATGTTTTTCTTTTTCTCTTTTTGCTATTTTTCTTTCTTATCTTAAAAATTTATTCCACTATCACCTGATTTACTATGTACCCTTTACTTTCCTTACTTATTTTCATTCATAAGATGGATTCTTTACCTCCTTTTTCTCATTATTACCGTAATTGATTGTTCCTTATTATAATATCTTTTGATAGTTTATGTATTATTATTTTACTGTTTCATCTTATGCTTCATTGTATCCTTGGTACTTTACTGTTATACCAATAAAAATCATTTAAATGAAAAAAAAACTTTATTTTGCCACTCTAAAGTCACATAACCAGTATCTCTGAAAACATTTCTGTAAATACCAGTATTGAGAGGTCTGATACAAGATAAAAATAGAGTTTTCCCTCCTGAGGGTAAAACAAATGTACCAGGAGGGGAAATAAGCCATGGAAACTTTTAGCTAGTACAGTCAGGGCACAATTAGGTAAACTTAGAATCCAGGAACTGGCATCAGGAGATGGGATGAAGTCGACAGGGCAGTGTGAAAAAGTCTCATCATGCAGAGTTTTACAAAATCCAAGAAACAGGGAAAAGATTGGGCAAAAAACCTCAAACTGAGACCTTAATTAGGTCTAACATCCCAAAAGTAAACAAGCACTGGAGTTAAATTCACCAATTCAAAAC
Source organism: Triturus cristatus (assembly GCF_964204655.1). Lineage (NCBI taxonomy): Eukaryota > Metazoa > Chordata > Amphibia > Caudata > Salamandridae > Triturus > Triturus cristatus. The sequence goes on along the minus strand of NC_140589.1, from coordinate 1,459,108,460 downwards.
GAGAAGGTAATTAAGGCCATTAAACATTTCAAATTTGCTAAAGCCACCAGACCAGATGCCAGCATGTCCATCTTCTATTAAAAAACAAATTGCAAGGTTTTTGGTCCAACATTGGCACGCGTTTCTAAAAGCTTTAAGTTTCTACCGGATGGCGCACCTTTTATGGCAGAGGTTAAGTGGCTCCTGTAGACCAATCAACATAGATGTATTCGCAGAGGCTCTTTCTTCACAACTGGATCTGCTTTTGGTAGCGTTCATAAATACCAATAAATCAGGATGTATAAGAAGCAAACAGAGTTGTGAAAATACAGACGCATAAAAACATAATACAAGTATTATAAAGAACGTAGAAGTCACTGGGAAAAAAATGATCCTGGTGACCTTAGATGCCGAAAAGACATTTGATTGGCAACACCATGGTAGTAACAGGAAGGCTTTAGGAAATAGTTAATGGTGAAATGCCCTGCCCTTCTGCCTCCACCAGCTAGAGAGACAGCAAGCAGCATTTTTCCAAGACCTTTCCAAGGTGAGAGGGGTAGAAGACCACAATATTCCCTTTCACTGCTTCTTTTGCCCTCATCTTGGAACCATTAGCACAACATATACAACTTTGCCTCAGATACAAAGCGAGGATTAGTCGGGTTGGGGCAGGTTTGTAAAGTGCTACTAAACATGTTATTGATGTCCAACAGCACTTTTGTATAGGGATACATATAGAAGTGGCGTACTGCAGTTATGTTCTTTATAGGATCTTGGTGAAGTGGTACTACAAGATCAGGTGTTGGCAGATGCCCGCAATTGACCATGACCACAAAACAATGCCAAACCGTTAAGAAGAAGAGTCTTATAACCCTGGGTGAAGAATGTGAAACCAGCCTTTGTAGCCTGACTGGGCAGGACTAGGGCTTTAGATGGAGGATGTTATTACAGAGGTAATTTTGAGAACACCAGAGTGAAAAGGAGGGTCTTTAAATATCAGCTCAAATCTAGGTAGTCAATTTCCAGTCAAAGTTGTAGTTAGAGAAGTCCAGAAAGATAAACTCTGGGCCAGAAAGATCAAGCCCCATCTCAAGCCACTTACTCCCCTTTATCACATAAAATGGCAATAAGTGGCTTGGGAAAAGTAGAGAATATGGGAATAAGACCCAAAAAGTGCAATGAACAAAATGGATGTCTCATTGCCTTGTGATTTGTAAATCTCCCTTCGCCAGCAAAAATTAGAATGTGTATGCTGGATAGCAATTTCTTTAGTCTCACTAAATCAGTAATTTTGTAGATGGCTGATGTATTTTTGGATTATTATGAAAATTCAGATCTATTACCAGATTTATTGTGATTTAAAAAAAAAAAAAAAAACGCTTGGAAAGTTAGTGATTCTCATTCTGTCCCTTGGCTTCAATTACTCATGGATTCAAAATGAATTAACACACTGGGTGCATCATTATTAAAATGAGATAGATAAAAGCCTTCCCCTTCGAAAATACAATTTGTACAGCCACCAAAGGGAAGCCAGTGTGATAGGACACTGTTACTTCATACCAAACAGGTGAGCTGCATAGTTTTAATTATTCTGGTGTTTGAGGCTAATGCGCTCCCGAGGCCAGTCCACGGGCTCTTGCAGTAATCCATGTGGGGCGCGACCATATCAAGCGTAAGGAAGACTTTCTGAGAACAATGCTTAGCCCTGGATTACACTGAATTTAATACCAGCTATACACGGGCAGAAAAGCCATCTTTGACTTGTGGGTGTGGTTTGAAATATTGAGAAACAGACATATGCTGGAGGGACTATGGGGTGAGTGGATACTGCTTCATGTTTTCTGGAAAGGATAGACATTACAAAAAGTTTGGGATTCTGTAACAACAATAGTTTTTGGTATTGTTGGCCACAAAACCCCAATGTCATTTTTAATGAATCCCTCTGACAGATTAATTTACTGATGCATTCCAAATTTAGGAAACAAGTATAGTAGCTAATGCAGGGGGGCAAGCAAACAACTGCTATACACTGGGGAAGGAAACGAGTGGCAACAAGGGAGTTCTCACGCAACCAGATCTGGCGTCCATTAGCAGTGGAGAAGTTATCATATGCAACAGAGTGACCAGAGCAATAATTTTACTCAATTTGGGAGACGTTTATAAATTACTTGGCTAAGCAGTTCGCAGAACTCATACGCCCAAGATACAGGAGTATTTTAAAACTCATGCCACATGACAAGTCAATTTTAAGCATCCGGTGGGGGGGTGACAATAGATAGCTAGAGAGAGAATGAGGCACTGCCATTGCAATATCACCAAATCAGAAGAGAAATCCTGAGGCCTCACAGCACTTCCCGTGAACCTGATGAGGATTGAGCAAGGGCCGATATGTTTGAATCTGGTGTCGACTAGGGTATAAATAAGCATTTGCTTTGTACGCTAGCATACATTTTTTTTTAAGCTTAAATCTAATTCTGGCAGATATTCTCTCATCAGAAGTGAATAAATTGACTGCCACTGAATTGTGGTAATTATTTCATGATGCAAAAATACAGCAACATTGCAGTAAATAATGCAATATGAAAAAGTTAGTTATCACAATTAAAAAGAAGTTATAATAGAAAATAGATGACATTTCACAAGGTGTGGATTCTAATGCAGGAAGCACTGGACAATAACAAAGAGCAGCTATTGTTCAAAATTGTTTGCAAATGATGTTGCAACCAGTTTAAAACAGACAGTTACTGCAGTTCTGTCCATCTGTATATTGATACTCTACAAAAGAAGTATATGCAAATTGGGTTTAAGCCTTTAAAATCCGGCCGAAAAAAGCTATCGCTCACACATTGGTCTGAGAAGGGTTGATTATGGACTTCAGATCGGGAAGGTTTCTAAACTTGATACCAGGATGAGTCTAGAACAATGGTTATCATGCCTGACTTCTTCACGCATAAACTTAGAAATGTACCTCCTTTATGGATTGCACCCAAAGGTTTTGGGATGGGAATGCTCACTATGCTGGCATGTTCCCCTGCCCGGAGTGTGTTTCTGACATCCAGGCTATTATTTTAGCACTTTCCATATCTCAGTATTGCCATCTCAAGAAATGTTTCTTGATCAAACCAAATAAAACTATTATGACCACCTTATGGACCACAAATAGTTTACAAAATTATTTATGTCTACAAATGGGTGCTATTAACCACAACATAATACTGTAAATTAATAGCAACACAAGGCAGTGATATGGGGTGACAAATGTAATAAACAAATTAGAGAGAGGCAAAAATTTGGAAGCGGGCACTAGGACAGTCCAAGATCCATCAACTGACGCACTAAGAATGGAACTTGGCTTACCTGCTTGAACTTTACACCAGAAATGCTATGCGTTCTTCCGCAAATATGGAAACTACCAAAAGTAATACCTGGCAACATGATTATTCTATAATGGAGGAATGCTTGAGACAGTAATAAAAACAATCAATAATATTCTTAAATGTTACTTATGGTCACAGTTTCTGATCTCCCTCTAAAGTAGCAACTCTCTCATTTACATCATCATCATGACCTATACTTTGTGCTTTTCAGATAGTACATGTAATACACAAATACAACAAAAGGAGGGATCAAGGAAATGCCACATCAAATAAATGAGATCATCATTGGGATCCACGTGTACAAAAATAGCCCTTGGGTAGCTAATAGGAAAAAGCGCAATTTCCTATGGTTGAATTGTAATTGACAAAACACCAGAACTGATCTTGAGAATGCTTCATAAGTCATTAGAGGTATCCTGAAATAAGTAAGGAAGCTCATGCTGATCAATGTAGAGGATGGAGTACAGGTTCTAGCAGCAACAAGCTACAGGCTCAACTCGCTGATGTTCTGTAGCAATAGAACTGGAAGTCTAGCTAGCAGGACATTCCAATTGTCCAGATAAGTTTACGAAAATGAATGGACTAACGAATCTAATTTAGACTGTGAGAGAAGTTAATCTACTGAAAACTCTTATGTAGTGAACTAAATCTTCAAAACATGTTATAGATACTGAAATAACTGGTGCATAATAGTTCAAGCTACTCAGGATAGGAACAATAACTTAGTCTAACAGAAATCCATGATGCTTGACATTATTGTTGACTGAGTTCTTTTTCCGCAAAGAAGAGTGACCAGCTCAAATAGTGTTTGGTCTAAAATGTTATGCTCATACTACCCCTGCACTCCACTGACTCTCTGTGAAAGAAAGTGTGCCATTCAAAACACTCTGTTTAATCCACTAGGTGTTACCAGTGCTTAATTTGAGCCATGGGTTTCCCTTGCTCGACACTGCACTTAAATGATAATACAAACTAAATACATTTTTGGCACTAAATAATATTACTAGCCAACTCTGTTCCATTTATTTTTTGGGTTTGGTGGATTTTGCAATTAGGGAAAAGAAAAGAATACAAAAATAAAACATACAACAAAGTAGAACATGGGGACTACATTGGGGTACAAGGATTCGAACATTAGGCAATAAAATGTAAACTGAATTTTGGGAGCTAAAATTTGATGATTTTTAGGTTTCATTGAACATACGGGAGCGTAGCTACCATTGGTGCAGCAGGTACAGTGGCAATGGGGCCCAGAGCACTGAGGGGCCAATGAACCCTGATAACAGCTGTATTTACTACCCCAACTGCTGTCAAATGGGCAATTTATCCTACTTGCATCAGGACCCATGGCTTTCTTACTGCGCTTTTGTAAGCACAGAAAGTAGTGCAAAAGCTACCAATGGTACACGTGCTCTAAAAATGTGAATAGAAATGCATCCTCTTCTATTGCATTCATGTTTATCAATGACCGAAGACTGAAGCCCTACAAGAGTTCATGCTTTCTCCAAGCACATCACATGCATGCTTGCAACAGACGCATAATGCATTGACCAATTTCTCAGGATAGAACTTGAGACCTCCATGATAGACATGGTCCTCCACAGGGCCAAATGTGAACCAAATCAGCCCTGGAAAATGTTGTCGGGCCACCCCTATACTGAGCGCAGCAGGTAAGCACAAAGAGCAAGCTCGACCACTGCTAGGTGAGATTGGGGAGTGTTCTCGCACAAGAAATGTTGGAAACAAAAATGGTGCATTTTCCATCACATTTTTGATTATATATTGAAATACCACCGTTTTTAAAGTATAGTAAAGGAGCACCTTAATGTGATCAATGATACCTAGTTACGCTGAAACCATCAATACGTGTACAGGCATTCTTATAGAGGATATGAAATAAGATGTCAAGCATGAAAACAGGAAGTGGTTTATGCTACATTTGTAGTTGTCAAATGATTAACTGTTCACTTGGTTTGACCTTTCAGCCTACAGTAAACTGCATTGTGGGATTTGTAGTTTTACTTTTAACACTATATACAAACATGGGCAAACAATCCCAGCATGTACAGAGCTGTTGGCTAAAACACCAGGACATCCTGAAAGTGTCACACATTATATGGAGCCTCTTGGCACCTTTGTGTGTTCTGCCAATATGGAATTTCATCTTTATTGAAGCAGACTGTGAACGTACTCCGTGGAAGGAAATGCATTATAGGGACATTTGTCATGCTACACTGAAAGGGCCTGCCTTCCCAGTAGATGGTTTACATCTGAGTACGGTGTGTGGAACAGAATAAGCAGGACATGGGTCGGTAGAATCCCATGGTGGAATATAGCATGTTACATCGCATGCTATAACATGTTCTATTACAACGTGGTCGTTACAACAACTGCATTGTTAGAACGCGATACCTTTACATCGTAAAGTCATTAGATCGACTTGCTGTAGGGGGCGTGCTGGACAGATATCCATTCAGGACAGAGGTTGGCTTACTAAGGAAGAGTATGTATTTAAATTGAGGGGTCATGGAGAGTGCTTCAGTGGATTGCTGCAAAAGACAGCCTGAGAAATGGGTACATGAGGTTATACACAAGTACCCAAACAGGGCTGATGGGTGCAAAGGTGGACATAAGTGAGAGTACCAAGGGGTACATGGGTAGGGATGAAAAGTGCAGTATCTACAGGGATTTCAGTAGAATAGAAGGTAAAGGAGGGGAATACTTGAGGCAATGAAGAAGTGTTTGTCTGAAATAAGGCAGACAAAAATAAGGCAGACATAGATTACAGGAATGCATTAGGAGGCATGAGGGGAAGGGAGGAGGAAAGTACATCAGGATGGTGGGTAGAGCGTGCTGGAGGGAGCTTGTGTGAAGAGAGGCACAATAAGATTTCAGGCACATAGAAGAATTTGATTGGAGGTCAAATGTTACCATCACAGAACACATACTATGGTTGAAACATTGTAATAACTATAACAAACAATGATACATAAACCCAATTGCTTTGCTTAGCTCAAGAGTGTCACTTTAGGTGTCATAAATAAGACACAAGTTCTGAATATGTATAAAGTGACCTACTTGAGTAACAAATAACAATGTTGATCACTCAAAATCATTCTATTTCAGTAGTCATTTAAAAACTATATAGTATGCTTTCTTGTAAATGTTAGTCATAGTGTAAGTGTTTTCTCAGACTAAGACCACTCTACAAAATGGCATTCTGGTAGAGAAGGCTTTTTTTTTAATTGTCATTGTCAGCAGCGTCCTAGAACAGGCCAGGTTGATAGAACTGCACATCTAATGCAGTTCCTTTTGCTAATCAAGCAATCAATCAATCAGGGGTTTGTAATGCGCACTACTCTGAGGGTTTAAAGGCGCATGGGGGATGTTTTAAGGCAGTTTCGTGGTCATCCGAAGAGCCAGGTCTTTAGGTCCTTTCTGAATAGGTGCAGTGTCAGGCTTCGTCTGATGCTGAGGGGGAGTTTGTTCCAGGTCTTAGCCGCGATGTAGGAGAAAGATCTGCCAGCCGTTCTGGCCCTGTGGATGCGGGGCGCCGTGGCTAGGGCTAGGTCGGCGGAGTGAAGGATTCTCTTCCGGGCGTGGAAGGAGATTCTTTTGTTGGTTATTGGGCTCAGGCGTGTATGAGCAGTTTGAAGGTTATTTTTATTTCGACGGGGAGCCAGTGGAAGTCGCGGAGGTGCTGGGTGATGTGGTCCCGTCGTGGGATGTTGAGGATGAGTCTAGCTGCGGCGATCTGGACGATGTGGAGTTTGTGAAAGAGTGTTTTGTTGATTGCGGTGTAGAGTGTGTTTCTGTAGTCCAGTCTGCTGGTGATGAGTGTGTGGGTGAAGGTCTTCCTGGAGTCAGGGGGATCAATTTGAAGGTACTGCAGCGTACACAGAGGGTGTTGAAGCATGTGGAGGACACGGCGTTGATCTGGCGGTTCATGGTGAGTAAGGAGTCGAGTATGATGCCGAAGATGCAGGCGTGGTCCATAGGGGTGGGTGGGTTTCCGAGGGGGGGCCCACCAGGTGTTGTTCCATGCGGAGGGGGTGGAACCGAGGACGAGGACTTCAGTTTTCTCTAAGTTGAGCTTCAGGCAGCTGCTGCTCATCCAGGATGTGATGTCTTTCATATCTTCTTGGAAACTGTGCCTGGTGATTTTGGGTTCCTTGGGAGGGAGAGGATGAGCTGGGTGTCGTCGGCGTAAGATACTATGTTGAGTCCGTGTTTCCTGACGATGGTGGTGAGAGGAAGGCCATGTAGATGTTGAAGAGTGTGGGCCTGAGGGTGGATCCTTGGGGTACTCTGCATCTGATCTCTGTGGGCTTAGAGAGGTAGGGCGGGAGTCTTAGTCTTTGTGTTCTGCCCGAGAGAAAAATCGAATCCAGTCTAAGGCAGTTGTCTGGATACTGGCGTCATGGAGTCTGGTGGCTAGTGTGTGGTGTGGTGAGAGCAGGTTTTGAAGGCTGCTGAGAGGTCTAGTAGTATGAGAACAGCAGTGTGGCCATGATCGAGGAGGGTGTGGATGTCATCAGCGGCGGCTATGAAGGCGGTCTTGGTGCAGTGTTTGCTGCGGAATCCGGATTGAGAGGAGTCGAGGATGTTGTTGGTTTCTATGAAGTGGGTTAGCTGGGAGTTGATGACTTTCTTGATGACTTTGGCCGTGGAGTGGAAAGGGGAGATGGGCCTGTAGTTCTTGAGGTTAGTTGGGTCTGCGGAGGGCTTCTTGAGGAGGAGCTTGACTTCGGCGTGTTTCCAGTCGTTGGAACGTGGCTTTTTCGAGGACGCAGTTGATTGTCCATAGTTCTGGTGCGATGGCGGTGGCAGCCCTGTGGAAGATGTGCGGTGGGCAGGGGTCAGTGGGTGCTATGGAGTGGATGCTTTTCATGGTCTTTGCGGTGTCTTCTGTAGTAACAGGGGTCCAGGTGAGGAGAGTCGGCTTGGTGGCATCGCTGGTGGAGGGTATAGGGTCGGTGCCGTGGTCTTGGTCATCGAAGTTATCGTAGAGAGTCCTGATCTTGTGGTGGAAGGAGGAGCTGAGTTTGTTGCAGAGGTCTTGGAGGGAGGGACGTCGAAAGTTTCGCTGTGGGTTCTGGTGAATTCTTGTATGATGGCGAAGAGTTCCTTGGAGTTGTGGGAGTTGGAGAGGATTCTGTCCTGAATGAAGTTTCACTGAGAGTTGGTGGTGGACTTGTAGGCGGTACGTGCTTCCGGGGTTTTGATGTTTCTCCATGCTTCCTCCAGTCGTCGGCACTAGCCTTCGGATTCTTGGAGGTCTGTGGTGAACCAGGTGGCTTTCGTGTTGTGTCATCTGGTGGAGTTCTGGAGGGGGCGAGAGTGTTGGCGCAGTGTGCGATCTAATGCGATCTAATGGCGAAGGTCGTTAGCTACTGTGTTGGCTTCTGTCGTGGTAGGGGGAGGAGAACAGCTGAGGGCAGAGGTGAGGTGTTCTTTGGTGATTTTGCTCCAGTTTCTGCGTGGGAGGCGTGGCATGATCTTGTGTACGGTGGGTTTCGAGTAGGAGAAATGGAAGCAGTGGTGGTCTGTCCAGAGAGATTGCGTGGTGTGACTAAAGCGAATGTTGTTTCTTCCGGCGAAGATGGGGTCGAGAGTGTGTCCTGCCGTGTGGGTGTGGGCGGAGACAAGTTGTTTCAGTCAAATGTTGGAGAGGTTCTCTAGGAGGACGGTGGTGATGGGGTCACTGAGGTTGTCTAGGTGGAAGTTCAGGTCTCTGGGTGGTCTGTAGGCAAGTGTCCCACGGAGTGTCGTTCTGGGGTTGGGCAGGATCTGGATGGAAGTGGATGTGTTCCATGGGGGGCGAGGCATCGTCCGGGTTGGAGGTTGTCAGTCGGAGGGAGATTTTGTGGATGATGGCGAGGCCTCCTCCGGGGCCGTCCTTCTTGAGAATCTTGTATCCGTCTGGGATGGCGGTTGCGATGTCGGAAGTGGAGCTGGCGTTGGTCCAGGTCTCTGTGAGGAAGGCGACATCGGGCGAGTGGGCGTTGAAGAGGTCCCAAACTTCTACTGAGTGTCTGTGCAGGGAGCACACGTTGAGGAAGATGCAGCTCAGGGGTTTGTGCACGATGGCGTCCAGTGGGTTGGGTGTGGCTGTCTCGGTCTGGAGGTGGGCCAAGCTGCGGCGGCAGTCTCGGTAGGAGAATGAGCCTTCGGAGTTGCTCGGCGTCGAGAGCTGGCAGTTGTTGTTGCGTCCAGGGTTAAGTGTGTGGAGAGTGCTGGAGTCGTAGTGGCAGGGGGTCAGGGGACCAGGGTCCCTAGCACTGGTCGCGGTCGGGTGCAGGCGGGCTTGAATTTGGCGCGGCTCCATTAAGTGGGGGTCAGGGGGAGGGAGAGCAGCTGGGAGGCAGAGCAGGAACATGCGGGAGAGGGGCCGCAGGGGCAGCATTGGTGGGAAAGGCAAAAAGGAAAACAGAGGCAAACAGCGAACAAGTAAGCAAAAAGGCAAAGACAGAAAAAGGAAATAGAAAAAGACAGAATTAAGAGCAAACAGAAAAAGACAGAAAAAGGCTGATGGAGCAGACCAGCAGAAGTGCAGCCTCTTCCACTGGATCACCAGGGATGAGGCGCAGGTATGATCCTGCAGGGGGCGGAGGGCCTCAAACACCTACCTGGGACACCAGAAGGCGCTGGGGGGCAGTGCTTTAAGGACAGAGCTGCGCAAGGGGAGAGCAGTTACCCTTACCAGGAGGTCAGAGGTCTTGTTATAATTGGTTAGCTTATTTTACTACTAGGTTTCAGGACAAACATAGTCGTAGTAAATGGAAAGGAAGGCTGGCAGGCCTCTTCAGTCACCAGCAGCTGCAGACACCAGCTTTCATCTCCCCATGTTCACATTTCGAATTTATCAGCCCCATTGCGTGTTTATGCTGTTCCAACACACAATCCAATTCAGGGATCAACCAACCTCAAGTCACCTAGCCAGGCCCATCACGGAAGGTGCCCACAAGGCAGGCCCCATATGATGCCCTGCATCAGAAGAGGTAGAAATTAAATCATTAAAGCAGGGGTGTTTTTTTTTTTGGTAACTGTTCTTTGCCAGGGCATTTGGTGAGACCCCTGCATGCCAGGCCAAAGCGCAACGACCAGTACTGCTCAAGAGAAAAGAAGAAAGGCCTAGGGTCTGCTAAGAGCCCCCGTCACATATGAAAGGGTCGTTTCTATTGTGGGTCCTGTATGGAGTGGCTCTTTTACAGTAGCAGGCGCTGCAAAGTTAAAGTGAGGGGGCGGGGGACGGGACAGGGTATTAGGGAAATAATTTAAAAAAATTAAACTTACCTGTCCTGATACTGCCATCCACATCGGTGCTCCTTTTCTCTCCTGATGGTATTCCAACAGTCCCTGGAACACCAGCACAGGCTCACCACCCAATCCCGGCGCTGCTCTCAATAGCATGAGTGCAGACACAGGATTGGTCTGAGCGGCTGGGTTTGCCGCTGAGACACTGTCTGGGAGTCTGTGCTGTTCCTCCAACTCGGCTTTGCAACACAGACTCTGGGTACCAGCAAAGTGACTGAAGGAATGCTTGAACTAGTTGCAGCCAGGTGTGGTCACTGAGGCTGAATTCCAGTACTTTGTTTTTCTAACAAAGTGCCAGTAAACAGAGATCAGCCGTATGCAAATGAGTGTTTGCTCTTTTACTATAGGAACAGTCGAGTCTGAACCACCATGCCAAGTTCCCTCAGATGGAAATACAACCACAGACCAGTTTCAGCCTACTTGGACCTCACCGGTGAGGTGCACCTTCAGTCCTAAGGCATGATGAGCATGGGACATTTGTCTGGGAATACCTATCACACATAGATGTTTCCTGACAGATATAACAAAATGATCGAAGGAATGCTTTAATTAATCTCAGCCACTGGTGATTTCAGTAAAACATATTTTACTCACAGTGCTACTCCACACAGATACCAACTACATGCAAATCAATACTGAAGTGCAGTCTAGAAGAGCAAGTCAGAACACTCAAAAGTTGCACCCAAGTCTACTGGACCCGGGAGAGTTGCAGGAGTGCAGTTTGGTCATCCAAGATGGACACTAGCGTCTGTTAAAGGGAAAGCCTGGTTTTGCTGTAACCAGAGACCATTAGAATACTGGAAGCTGTTTTTTTGGCTGGACTTCCCCCTGACTTCGAGAGACATTGACCTCTGTGGCCAAAGTTACCCCACCATATTTAAGGACTGAGGTGGCCCCGGTAAGGCCACAGTCAACCAGATCAGCACCCACAGGATCCTTCAGCATTCTCAGCATCCTGTATCCATATTTATGATCTCTACATTTTTAACCTATTAATATGTTAGGTACTTTCTTAGAGCCTAATGTGACTTAGAAGTACTAAGTTATTAATTTATTGCATCACAAGCTGTACACCAATGCCAGAATTTGAGCACAGACATTAAAAACGCTAATACATGAAACCCTGTTTATATTTAGATCCATAATACAGTAACCTTTAAGACAAATGCATCATAAATATATTGATATCTTTAAGACAGAACAACAAAAATCAATTTTAATTGTTTATGAACAATACTAAATTAGATCATCAACAAAATGTGTTTTTCTATTTCAAATGGGGATGTATGGAAAATGCAATTACCTATTGTATCATGCCCTTTGAGTTTTCTTTTCTTTTCTAGATAATCCTGTGTGTAAAAAAGTATTCAGTCAGAAACAAAAACGGTTATTGGTGCCACACAAATACAATGTAAAAAGAACTTTCAATTGAACAATCGCTTCAAAGACAAAATTCCATGCAAGTATGAAAACGGATGTTGAAAAGAGGCAGGAGGTCGACCTACTAAGAGAGTTCCCCATCCCTTGTTTGTTTAAAAAACAAAACAACATTTGATGAGACCGGCTTCATTAAAAACTGAACTTTATACATGAGAAAATGATAGTTTGAACTAGTGTGTACCTGTCTCCTGGAAAGCTTCAAAATGAATGACTCTCAAACTGACGAATCCAACTTGTTTGATGACTTTTACTTAAAAACAAATATCTGTGCAGTTCTTTTTTTTCAGGGTCATATGCATCCGTTGGGTGTTGTTTATTGGAGGAGCTCCACTGACCCTTTTTTCCCTTCCCTTTCTTCATCTTGCTTATGGGAGTTGAGTCGGTTCAACCCCCGCAATCGTCTCCTCAACACCTATGGAAGCCAGGCTCCCTGATTACTGGGACGACACAGCCCCGCTCACAGGAGTGAACCAATCCATATGAGAGGACCAGTGCTTAATTTGAGCCGTGTTTTCCGGTGCCCAGCACTGGCACTTCATCACCAACACCAGTGCTTCTCATGAGCACCAGTTAAGGACACATTCATTTATGGTAAGCAGGGGGAGAATAAGTGATTTGCCCAGATTCACAGCATGTTGAGCTGACTCCGAAACTCGAACCTGGCGCCACAGTTCCGAAGTGGGCAGCTCTGGCCATTACACCACACTCCCTCCCCACTTTCATGGTTAGTTGGTTCTGTTTTAGGCGGCGCTAACAGGAGAAATGGGCTGGTGCAAGCTGCCTGCTGACAAAACTTATATTTTTTACAAATTAACCACCGGGGGACACTGAACGCTTCGACTCATGAGGCCCATGGTCCATGGAAAGGACCAAACTTCATTTATTAATTCTCTATGGCCCAGGACTCTGTAGCTGCCCTTTCCTCAACCTACAAAGCAGGGAACAAATCCTAGAAAAATAGTGGAAGGGGGACTAATTAGCACACACAAACATGTCACTTCATCATAGGAAGGGCAGTCACAACCTTATCCTACCCTCATTTGCAGTCACTGAGGAGGTACAAACTTTCCAATGTATCTTATAGCCATATAAATACATCATTTTTAGGGTATGCTTTCATATATATATGCAGGGTAATTATTTATTGTTGTTCTTATATAGAACAATCTTGACCCTCGCCACCGTGTCATACCAATTAGAGAGCTTCAGATTTTCTAACAATCTCGCTGCATACAATGTTAAAATACATTATATACAAGCCAGGTGCATGAGAGGAGCTACAGGGACAGTGGAAAGGGACAAGAATGCGGATTGGTGGGGCTACTAAGTGAGAGAAATCACAATATTTTGTAAAATAACCAACATTTTTGTGTGTGTGTTTTTGTCTGCGTGTATGCTGGTGAAATCCAACAGACACTTCACCAATCCCGACTGAAAGCCCCTGTACCCAACTATTTACCAGAAAATACATTTATTAGAGGGGTGTAACCTCCCAAACAGCCCCTCTGAAGCTACGCCCCTGGATGTGCCAATCTGCTGGGGAGGGAGTGTTATGACATCAATTAGCTAATGTCCTGCCATGGCTGATTCCATCCCATGGGGTGCACCTTGTCAGAGGGAAACAAGAGACTTGGGAGGGGGTGTTCCATTGTAGGGGAGTGAGTGCCTTGCTTGGAAGCAGCTCGAGATGGGACACAATTAATGGCCTGCAGCAGCAGCCACAAATGTGATGCCAGAGGTCGAGACCACCGTAGACTCTTTAACCTAGTCTACACACAATGTACAGACCTGTCCGCGAGCCATTCTCCCAGGCTCGTGGTCTGGCTGCTTCACTCAGGATGTGACATGGCTCATTTATGGGACACTTGTGCACACTGACAACAGCAGCGGCTGTATAATCACCATAATTATTTTCTCCAAAAGAAAAGCAAGTAAACGAGAATGCATTATTCTAACTTAGCTAATGAGATCAAGCCAATAATACTTAAAAATTGGAAACTGGTTGAAATGGTTGATACCTAATGAATGTCTGTCCAAAAAATGGGTTGTCCAACAGTGAGCTAGCAACCTAAAACATTTTAGTCCTCTAGCAACTTAGAACATGTTATTCAAAACAGTTTTAGGAAGAACCAAGTACACAAAACAAGGCAAAAAATATGCATGTTAGGACTGTAGTAAGGCCGTAACTGGGAGTTTTTAACTCCCCAATACTTGAAATGCACTTAAAAATATATTTATAATAGAACATATGTGATTTATACAACATACTGTCCCTGTGGACTTTAATTATGCAGGCAAAACCACACGCTAACCAAGCAGACACTGAAAGTTAGACATAGAGATGCTAAAGCAATCCTACCACATGACTATATGAGAATGTACCCAAGAGTGACACAAAAGAGGATTCAAACTGTAGCACAAGTTGAAATCCTTCTATGGCTGAGGGAAAAGGGAGAGAGTATAGCTGCAAGATAGGGTTATGGTGCTATGGAACAAAATCAATCAACTACCTTTAAAGTTTGGACCAAAGGAAACCTAATTATGATAAGGAGTTATTATGCTTTTTTTTAATGGTGAATGAAGATTAAACCTCATATGACCATGGTTTGATATCAGTGTCAACGTATTAGTACAGGTTTCTTCAGAAGTATTATGTGATCAAAAACTACAGTATTATTATATACATTGTGACCAATAGGAATACGAGTATCACTATTGATATTTATGCTACAGGATTCACAAAATTCAAAATTCAAACAAATTGACAAAAATCTTCCAAGACTTGTTTCAAAACCAACATCTAGACTAAGGAAAAAATGTGTTCTTTTTTCAGATGAGATCCTTGGACGATATGTTGGATTTCAGAAGATCACTTTCAATGTGATATTGGAATAACTGTACATGAGGCGCTAGACAGCAGCGCTGTATGTTTTTATTGGAGCGTAAATAGCTCCCATTTTGAGCCGCTCAGAAAAAAGAGGGTAAGTGGTCTAGGACAGTACTGAATTTGTAAAAGAATGAGT
The DNA here is from genome assembly GCF_964204655.1 of Triturus cristatus. Taxonomy (NCBI): domain Eukaryota; kingdom Metazoa; phylum Chordata; class Amphibia; order Caudata; family Salamandridae; genus Triturus; species Triturus cristatus. Next base: position 1,459,093,324 of record NC_140589.1, on the reverse strand, counting down.
GCCGGTGCCCAAAGCTCCACTCAGAAAACTGCAGCCACTGCCATTAAATGTCGGCACAAGGATTATGAAGGCTGCTTTGTCTTAACTCCACCTCTTGACGCTTCAATCCACTACTAGACCCTCCCTGCCTCGTTTTCTCAATCTTGCAGGTGCTTGCTACCTCCCTTTGAGGCGTTTTTTCCGTCTCTCTTTTTCTCTAAGTTTCCGTTTTGTTTCTTTGCTCTCTTTCTTGCTGAAGCAAAATAATAAGTGCCAGTTCCCAAAAATTAGAGCCGGGGCCTCCTACAACAACCGTTAGCTCAAATTAAACACTGCTCTGGAGGGAATCAGGCATGTGTATGTAATGCCATTCTGTTCTCCTCGAGGCATGGAGACTGAGGTAGGATTTATGTACAAAGGTTGGTAGGGTGTATGCAATCCAGGATAGCACTGAAGTCGGATGCCACAGTTTAGACTTGTGAGGAATATGAACTGATATTAGAACTTTGGAATGTGAAGCACTCCATTGAATACAATAGAGTGCTCTGGGCTTTTTAAGGGCCGGTAGTAGGCCGTAGAGTAACATTCCAATGTTGTTTTTGTTCACAGTTGCTGCTGTGAACAAAGGCCTCTCGGAGCCCGAGGGGATTTAAACCCCCTCGGGCTCCGAGAGGCCTTATTCTTTAGTAATTAGAACATTCTGCCCTCTAGGGAAGGAATGTTTTAATAGCCTTAGAGCCCTCCTAGTGAGCTCTACCGGCCATTAAAGGCCCTCTCCTTCAGCTTGGGCCTTTAACGCTAGAGCGGGCCTTTAATGACCAGTAGAGCCCACTAGGTCTTCCTCTAAGTCTATATTAGAACACTAGAATATTGGGAGTTGAATGAAAACAATGGAGTGCTCTGGGCTTCTAAGGCTTCGAATAGCCAGGAGAAGCCCGGAGCTCCAACGTTCCAATGTTTGTTCACTGCTGTTGCTGTGAACAAAAAGCCTCACGGAGCCCAGGGAGATTTCAACTACCTTTGGCTCCGTGTTTTACAAAATAGAACATTCTGACCTCTAGGGGCGGAATGTTCTAATAACCTTAGGGCCCTCCGTAACGGGCTCTACAGGCCATTAAAGGCCCGCTCCTGCTGGAGCGGTTCCTTAATGGCCAGTAGAGCCCACTACGGAGGCGTCTAAGGCTATAGTATGTAACTAAAGACATTAAGTAGCACCCCATTAACCAATATTTTTCTTTTGTTTGCAGAATAATCATTTGTTTTCCTACTTCATCTGGGTAAATCATTTCCACATATACTACGGGAACGACCAAGACATAGCACATTTCTTTCCTCTCTCCTTCCCCCTTCACCCTTGACTAAATTAAACAGAACGTTCTAGAGAAAATCCTTAGGTCTTCAGCTGCATATTTCCGAGAACAGTTTCGAAGATGTGAATGGTCTGGGTTCTCAGCGGGTTGGTCCAATTATCCCTTACAATTTGTTCCACTCTATTCCCCTTATGCCTCTTCCCTTTCCCCTCACCCTCAACAGGGCTGATTCTCACCAACCACCAACCCCTCAATAGTGTAAGAGACACATCAGTCTCAGCCTGATGGGCCACGGCAGCTTGGGGGTGCCCATCGACAGATATTCTAGAGGCTCCAGTTCTCATCAAAGTGTGGGTAAGTTTCAAAGAGTGAGTTTGATAGCTTTATTCTCATCCCCCCGCCCCCCCAGATACCAGAGTCATAGATACCACAACACTAATGGAGACTTCGACAGCTTTTTCCAATGGTCAGCCATTGTGGTTTTCGCTACCCCCCCCAAGCAATTACCCACCAGAAGTCGATCTGCCCTTATTTCATATTTAAGTGTAGGAGATCTAGCAGAATGAATGAGATATCAGGGAGAATCAGGTAGTCTAGTATCTTCTTCATGGGTGACAGGACTTGGCCCAGAAGGGTTTAATGTGTGGACAATCCCACCATATGTACTTAATGTTTCCCTTTTCCAAGTACCCTCTCCAGTAAAGATTGCTTGTGTGTGGGTAATATCCATTGTTAGTGTGCAGTGTGCCTCCTTGTCCAGAGGTCTGCTAGCATTCCAAAAGAAATCACCCCACAGGATCTCCCTCTGTTCACTTTTGACTTCTTTCATCAAAATGGCCTTAACAATTACCATACGTGCATATTAATACATAATTCTCTGATTTCTAAGAACATACATTCAAAGACAGATTTACAGATACAATTTAGAGGCGTGATTAAACCTCCAGGTCAATACTCTGGGCCCTACGGATGTGGTGCATGTGGTGGTGGTACAGAGAAAAACATTTTAGTGAGCATTTCACTTTTTACAATAATCTAGAATTTGAAGTGGTGTGTGCATAAAAGATTATTTGACTACTCTAAAAGAACACATTTGTTATCAGTTAACTCTTTATGGCCCAAGACCTGATTAGAGGTGTGGAAATGTCATGCCACTCATTACATAGGGGAAGAAGGATACTGTTGGTGGGACTCCCTCTCATTATCTAATGGAAAACTAATTTAAAAAATGCGTCCTTCCAGCAGACTACAGTGCAGACCCAGTAACGTTCACAACGCAAATTATTCTTATCTTCATTACCTCTACCACTGTATATTTGATTGGTAATAGTATGCCAATGGAAGCATGACAAAATCACCCAAATTACTAAACAAATGTTGCTGGTTTTAATCTGGGTGATTTTTTTCTGGGACGGCCAAACAGACTTTTTTTGTGATAGGCACTCCACTGACCAAATCAGCCCAGCGCTGACATGTGTGTTCCGTGTCATAGGAATGCTGGGCTGGGAATCACATTGCCGGGTGGTAAAACAGGCAAACATCTTGATTTGCTGCCTGCCCCGGCTTTAGGGAGTTATTCAAATAATCCATCTCTGCCTGAGATTATTTCCCACGCATTACATTTAAAGCTGAATATTTATTGCGGGCCCATGCCTTATTTAATTGTTTTCAAACTTTAAAATAATATAAAAAATAATATGAAAGAAAAACATGTACCTGATAGGCATCTGCACCACGTTTAGACAACATTTGCTTATTATCTTCTATGACAAAGCCATGCTGTTTTGCAAATGCAAAAGCTCCATCGCCAACTAAGAAACTGTGGGCACTCTTCTCCATTACTTCACAAGCTACAGCAATAGGAGTGCTAATTCTAGAAAAAAATCATGCACATTATTTTTCTTTTCTTTATTTCTGTGCTTCTAAAACATGCAATAGATTATTATAAGACACCAGGGCGAACCTTTAAAAAATGGGGTTTTAAAAGCGACCGACAGGTGTAAAATCATCAGATTCCTAGTATATACAATGTAAGGTTGTGCTTCTCTAACTATACTTAGAACAGCAACATTTGACACATAAAATTAATAGAGGCACTGGGGGTGATTTACAAACAAAAGGTACAGCGACACTGGGGTACATATACACCTTAAATTGGTGTAGATTCACTAATTTAAATTCACAAAGACCAGGCTGTTTCTGTAAAAAGCAACACTTCTGTGCTTTCCATTTCATATGCTTCTCAGCCCGTATCCTAACAAGCATTGCCAAAGGCAATAGCGCTGGCATTCGCTAACAGTTTTTTGACTTTGGCATTCGTTTTTAATGTTTTTGTAAAGTTTTTTGTTACATAAACAATGAAAAATAAAAATGGCTCAACTATGAGTGTAGAAAAGTGCAGATTCAGAGGCAGCCATTTCTGAACGTTAAAAGATGGCATGGAATACTTGAAAGCCCATTCAAAGACAGCCGCCCATAATGTCCACTCAAAGGTGCCCATTTGGTAGTGGCTTTAAAGCCCATTTAGCAAAATGGCCAATGTTAGCAGTGCGCACACGAGTCGACCCATACTGCAATTAGCAGTGAGTGCCAAGTAGCAGGTGTCTGGGGAGCTTCAAGGACCCCGCCAAGTTTAAAAACTAAGTAAACAACATTAAAAATATAGAATACGCTTTTGTTTAAAAAAAAAAAAAAAAAAAGCACACAATAGCCCTGGCACAGGACAGGACTACTTTCTCTGTGGGTGATGACTCTTTGCTTTGGCAGAATGCCATCACTCACAGGTAAAGGAACCAATGGCTTTAGTGCGCTGACCCCCCTGTGGGCAGTATGCTGTTGGGGTTCGAAGCAAAATGTGAATGACAGTTCAACTAACCACGGGGTATAGAGGGCTGCCTGAAAGCCACCCTATAAAAGGATATCATATATATAATTTTTAGTAACGCCAGACCAAAAACTGAAGACTAACCGCTGATTGGAAATTAAGCATGTGTAGGCTTAGCATAAACGTCAATTGTACAACTTTTCTTGAAATAACAAATGTATTTCCATATGAAGAATTACGCTGAGTCACACCATGGGCATGTTTCCCTAGGAATTGCACACCTTAAGATTCGTACTTGTTTTATGCTCCACCATGAAACCGGGACCTTGCAGCGAAATAGACCATCTCAATAACTTGAGATTCTCAACCTTTATTGCTATCAACCACTTGAGTGGTATGTGATCTGTTGTACCACACTCGGTGTACCAAACAGATGCAGCAGTAACTTTCTCAAAACTTGCAAAGCATTCTTTCTCAGTGGCCGCCCACTTCAGTTCCCTGGGTAGTAGCCACCACTAATAAAGGTCATCCAATGCTCTCTATGCTTGTCATTGAATTGAGTCAATGCAGCTCCCACTATCTTATCTTAGGTATCCTTCTGTATTATGAATGGTTAACTGTAGTCAGGGGGCTTCGGTACAGGTGCACTGCACAATGCAGATACTCTCAGTTCAAATCACCTTCGGCTGCTTCTTGGATTTCAAAGCTGTCATGGGGCAACAACAATCCTCAAAGTACTACAAGGTGTCTGTAGTAACCAGTGGGTCCTGAACATTTTCTCACTTGTGTTTCAGTGTTGGGTATCTTCATCTCCAATGCAGACTGAATTATACATCTAAAAAGCATATTTTCCTGCTACCCACCAGATGTCCAAGGTAGACTACAATGGAGTTCCCAACCTAGCAGTTGGTTGACTTGATGTTTAATGTTGACCTCTGTATCCTGACCAAGACTTGTTCTAGGTGGTCCTCCCATGAATTGCAGAACACCGCAATGCCATCCAGGTTGGCCACACAAAACTCTTCTTGCCCTTATTGAACTAAGTTTACCAGGAGTGAACACACCTCCAGTGTAGAAAATGCAGTCTCCAAAGCAATCTGCCAGTATTCAATGGTCAAATCACAGATGCTCTAGTACTTCACAGCACAGAGCCGGTCCAAAAGCTCATGAACTCTTGGAATTGGATGTGCATCTGTTTTAGTGACTTAGGGGGCCATTATAATGTCGGGTGGGCGATCTGCCCGACATCTTTCCCCGCTTGCACGACATTTACCCCCCGCCCTATTACAATGTCGGGGGCACGACTGCCTGACGTGCGGTCCTGGGCCATAATATGGTGGCGGTGCCTAGCAGGCACCACCTGCCATGTTATGATGTTTGCGGATTTTGGCCTTTCCATGGCGGCATGCCGTCTTTGGCCTTGGGGGCCCGTTGCGGGCCCCCGTTGTGTTGGGGGGGTGGACTTGGGGGGTACCTATGGTACCACCCTACATTGGAATGCACACGGTGGCAGGCTCCACGCGGTGCCTGTCACGTTGTGCATGCCAACGAACATGCATATTTGACATTGTGGCGGGTTGCTGCACAAAGCACCGCCCGCCACAATGTTAAATATGCAGGATGCGACCGCCAGGGTGACGGTTGCATCCTAATGGGCACAGCGGGACCGCCACACCTCTGGCGGTCGGTCTCGTTTACCATTACGGTGGCGTGCGGACTTTGTCTGCCCGCCATCGTAATGGACCCCTAAGTGCGAGTCTGAGGAATCTTGCCCAACACCACCTCACCGGCCTAAGGACTACGAGATTGCTCAATAACTCCCACTTCTGCTTTGATGCACACCTGAACTCAGTCATTGCTTTTAGCAAGCAGACAATATCCTGTGTTAATGTCATGAACACACAAGCAGGAGTTAACATTGGAGTCAGCAAGAAAAGATGGGAAAATTGGCCCGGTACCTCCATCTAGACGAGATTCCCTAGGAGACCCCTAGCTACAATCTCTGCAGTCGTGGTCCTCTGAGGTACATGCCCACCAGCACAAACGGAACACCTACAACCAGCAGAGGCAGTAACATGCCTTGGCGTAACCCTACTCAATCAACAAGTGGGACAGGTTCTACAGAACCTCCCTGTGTCTTCATGCATTCTTAGCCAGTAGAACAGAGGGTTTAACCTATCCTGGGTCTTTCTAAGTGTCCTGTTAAGGGTACTTTGTGAACCTTTGATAAAATGACGTTCCTGTGCACTACTTGAACCATTACCCTCTTGCTTGCACCTGGCTAGGATCCACCGATTCACTATAAAGGAGTCCACTTTCCTAGCTAACATAATGCTTTCCAACCACTCCCTTGCTGACCTGTTCCTGTGCTTCCTTCCAAAGTCCCAGTAGTGTAGGGCTTTACTGAATGTTTTCTGCGTAGGTCCTAAATCAGCTAACACCCCTGCAGCTTTGGCAGTGACCCAGACTCCAATACCTGGTCCACTTCAGATCTCTCATCTTCTCAGTCTGGAGCAGGGTCGAAGGACGCCACATCCAGTGTCTTCTCAGAGTCTGCTCTGACCTGCTTTATGATTTGTTGTGATCTAGGCAAATCCCGGAATGGTTCTAGTCTTCTCCTGAGACTGATGTGCAGCCTGTGTTCTGGTCAACAATCAAACAGGCTTTATAGAGCACGGCTTATCACCCGTGAGGGTATCCAAGCTCTGATAGCCCTGTTGCACGGCAGGGATCAGTTGAACAGCCAGGTCTTGAGTCCTTTCCTGAATTCAAGCAGTGAGGATGAGGTCGTTCCAGGGTTTTGCAGTGAGGTAGGAGATGGCATAATCTTAGCCAAGTAGGCGTCTGGTCCTGGTATTAAATCAGGGGCAATTAACTAATTGCCTAGGAGACATACAGTACCTTGCTTTTCTCTAACCCCTACATCCACTGATTTCTTCTTCACCTCAGGCAATGGGGTAATCGCATCCTCTCCAATGGCTACCAAACCTGTACCACTAAAACAGGAAATATCTCCTCTGGTTTGAGATACGTCCGCTCCACCATATCTGTAAGCTCGTGTATCTCTCAGGGCAAGAACCTTCATCTCACTGATGTTAGTTTTGTATTTGGGTGTATGTGATTCAGAGCATCTGGCTCCCTTTCCCGACTGTCTATAGTCACTATGCTTAGAGTAGCAGGGCTCCCTTGGGTCCCTTCCCCCACAGTCAACACACTCTCTATGAAGGGGGAACTCTGGTACATGTCTCTCACCTCACAGTCTCTCTCTTTTGAAATGCCCTTCCTTGTGACCCCTATAAGATGTGATCACTTTGGGCTTGGAAAAATATTCCCATCCTCCCTTCTCATTGTGTTGTTACGGACTTGGAACCCAATTCCCTTTCTGCTTATGCCCTCAATTTTAACCTTGGGAATTCTTTACCCCTCTGTTTGGAACCAGTCTGTTGAGAGTTTTTCCTCTCCTTTTGGCTTTGGGCCATGCTTCTCCACCCCTTTGCAAAACCTGTTAGCTACTGACGCATTAGTTAACACAGCACGTTTCTATTGATGCTTTTCTTTCAGATCTGACCTTTGCTGCCTAAGTGGGATAGAACACTGCTCCTTAAGATCCTCTGTCACCAGCCATTGTTTACGGACATGAAAATCTTTGGCCTCTAGTTTTCTAACTTACTCATTCCAATCATGCATCATGCTAAGAATCAAGGTTTCAAACAGAACACCATGCTTTCTTGCTTCAGTTCGTTCATAATTTATTTGCTCAGCCACCTATATTCTCCCAGTGGCTGCCAGGTATTCTATGGAAAAGCAACTCCTTAGAGTGGCTGCCTCAGGCCCACCATTCAAAATCTGTGATCTACAAGCATTCTTAAAGCTTGCAAACAATTCCAAAATATCCTATCCGTCAAGTGAACAAGCTTTTTCTAACCCTGCGGTACTCAAGGAGAGTTGAAAGTGGAATTGCATTTCCAAGATGTTGCTAACTCTTCTGCCATCCTGAACTTCTCTTTTTCTATAGCTATCCTCTCTCTCCCCAATTCTCTGTCCTTTTCCTTTCTTTTTTGCTCCCCTTTTTCTCTTCTTATTGGCCTATTTTTCCAATCTCTCCCTCTTCCTTTGTAATTGGCAAGCTAATCTCAGCTTCTACCTCTCAATCTCCCTTGCCTTATCCTCAACATCAGTGGATCCCACATTGATACGGTCAAGCAGAATGGGGGATGCAGATGCACTGTCTGGATTTTCTGAACTGATTTCCGTGGTTCTTCTTTCAAGTGTAGTTTACAGGCTGCTCTGCAGATAAAGCCTTTATGTGGAGTGACACTCCTCACACAAGGGCAGTCTCCAGCCTGGAGCACCCACAACAAAGGCACAAAAAGGTGTGAACCCATACCTGGCTATGATAAGCCACAACTGAAGAGTAATCAGGGGAAAGACCAGATTGGTCTAGACTAAACAGTTTCTTTCACCTTGAACCACACAGACTGCAGTCCCACCCTTCATACCCACCAACTTCCAAAAGGCAATGCTTTGTGAAGACTAGTCTGCAGCTCCTCTCAGCAAAAGGTCTAATCACATTTATAAAGGACCATTGTTTCCTCTATCCCTACTTCAGTGTCTAGGTCTCCTCCCTCCAGTAGATGGAATGTCAGCAAGAATGTCAGCAATATACTTCCATAATATGGGAAGACAACCTCACTTCCAACATGTGGACAAGCCATGCTTGGGGTATCTAAAATAGATCCCACAGCCCTCCATTACTCTGGTTCACTCATACATATCATGCATGTACCAGACAGGCCACATACGCAAAAATACCCAACATACACTTGGGATGTTAACTCTAGGGTCTGGATTTGCACACTGAAGCAGTACTTTATGAAAGTGTCAGTAGACGTCCACTTTAAAGATAGATAAAAAGGTCTGATCACAACTATGGATTGACAAAACAATGGTACAGTGGCTTCAGCGCTCTACGAACTAAACCCATAAAATGGACAGTAGTCTACCATCTGTACAGTAAGAGTTGCACCCCTTGGTGCACCCCTCCAATTTACAGGGCAGGTCAAGGGCCTCACTCATGTCAAGGGACATGCCTAGGCTTCTGCACACACAGGGGATTAGTAAGAAGCTAGGGCCAAAATAAAAAAAACAGCATACCAGATACACTCAGGACAGGGGAGCACGACCCTACACCATGCAGGAGCTATTCCTGTCTCGATAAATGTCATACGTTTTCATCCTGTAATATTCCAGAGCTGAATAATTTCTCTAATTCAAAGTTACACCGCTGTTATAGCATTTAAACATATTTTGGATGGTTTAGTAAGTCAAATAGCAGATTTTCTATAGGATTGTATTTTATTGTATTACTCAGACTTTGAGTTTCTTTAGGCATTTAGGGCCTCATGTAGGAAGCCAAATGCCGGTCGGTAACGGCCGAAATTCGGTAAATATCCCGTTACCGACCGGTATTTAGGCATTTGCGATGTAGGGGGCTGATTTTCTGGATTCGTTATTTACCGAATCGGAAATTAAGAAATCGGTAAAATACCGATTCGGTAAATACCGAATCCAGAAATGCAATGTAGGGAGCACTCTAAAGAGTGAAAATTATTATTAAGAATTCGTTATTTACCACCAAATATAGGTTGGTGATAAATAACGAATACCTTGCAAAAAGCAATATTTTGCAGATTTAAGAGTGCCATGTGGCAGACATACATGCCCTTAGGGCATGTATGTGCGCCACATGTGCACACATGCAAGATTCAGGGGTGCAACAGGGTGTCAATGTGACACCCTGCCACCCTTGTATATGCTCCCCCCATTACCGAATCGGTATTTACCGAATCGGTAATGAGTCATACCTTCCCATTGATTCCTATGGGCCTCCAGGCCCATAGGAATCAATGGGAAGGTATGCCTCATTACCGAATCGGTAAATACCGATTCATAATTACCGAATTTTTCCGATTCGGTAAACTTTACAGAATCATTACCTACATCACATTTACCGATTCATAAATACCGAATCGGTAAAATTCGGTATTTATGAATCGGTAAATGTGAGGCTACCTACATATGGCCCTTAGTGATCTAGTGATCACTGATTTCTCAGATAAGTGTTAAACAAAGTCCTTGCTAAGGTTTAAAACATCCCTACGACTAGAGAAGATTGCATTATTCTCTTCATTAAATTGGGCAATCAATCTAATCCAATAGTAAATTTTACTTAGGGTTTTGGCTTATCTTTGAGAAGTTTGCGGATACATCCTACTTTTCTTCTAGTTTTATTGAGAATTCACATTTTATAGACTTCTGTTGGAATCGTTGAATTGCCTCATTTTCATCAATCTGATTGATATCCTTCGCACTTCAGTTTCTTCTTTATTCAAAGCAACACTTCAAATTGGATATTGGAGGTCTGTCTGAAAGCAGGCCTAGAGTAAGCATGTAGGTTACATTCGCCTTTCTCAAGTTAATAACACTATACAGTTCAACAATCGAAAATAGCTACTATTAGCTAAATTCTAATATTTTGTTGATTCCATTATTGTTCAATAATTTATAATGTTCAATTAATTCTGCTATTGGCTACTATCAACCCCTTACCATCTTGGTTGTGCCTCACAGAATCAACTTCAAAATAAATGGCTAACATACCTTACAAGGAATTGTGCACTCACAGATCATCACCTAGCCAGTGTTCTCTCCATTTCTAGTGGGTCCAAAGGTTTCGAAAGCCAGATCTTCTAAACATTACAAAACTCCCCAAGCCACAAATCTGTCTCCACAAAAGCGCAGCACCAAAAATCTGAAATGGTCTGGTGCATAAACTTACCATTCACCTCCTTACTTTAAAAAAAAAAAACTAAATAAATGTTCTTATATTTCCTGGAGGTCTAAATTATTTGTTTGAGTTCTTCTCTATTAACTATGTAGTACTTTCTCTACCTTTTTCTTTCCCTCACCCAATATATCTGTCATATCTTCTATTTCTCTGCCTTTACCAAAATTGTAAAGGCTGTTTCTATAGACTGCCAAGTACAGATTACTTTCATTTGTAAAGTGTTTTTTTTACCTTTGCCTTTAATATTGTACAAAAGGAAATAGTTCAGACTCGCCCATGAGCAAGAATACCATATTTATTAGAACAACACAATGTTAAAATTTCAAGATTCAAGACTGCAGAACATGACGTTGTTGGTTCTTCATAAAACACTTCTGCTCAAGAACCTTCTGCAGTCTTTTCAACTAGTCAACACTCTCCAAACAGGCATTTCTGCATAGTACTGATCCTCCATTGTAATACAGCGGTGCAGAGACAAAATATTGATGTAAAAATATCGATCTGCACAAATATCGATGTAAAAATATCGTGGGTCATAAATATCAACAGAAAAAATATTAGTAGTTAATAATTTTTTTTAATTGAAGTTTGCGTTTTTAGTTCCTTAGCGGGTTGTGGGTTTATAGGGGAATAGGGTGGCAAGTAATTCAATTATATAACTTTTAATGATTATTCATAGTAGTTATTAATTGTTTTTTTAAATGATTTTTGCATTATTAGTTCCGTAGCGGTTTGTGGGTTTATAGGGGAATAGAGTGGGAAGTCATTTAATTATATATATTTTATTGATTATTTATAGTAGTTATAAATCTTTTTACACTGCATTTTGCGTTTTTACTTCCGTAGTGTGCTGTGGGTTTATAGGGGACTAGGGTGGGAAGCAATTTAATTAGATAAAATGTATTGAATAATTTTTATTAATTAATATTTGTATCATTGTGATGTTATAGTGTTTAATGTGTAAATAAATGTATTAATAATTGAGAATTCGTTCTTAATTTAAATTAATTAATTAGTAATTAATTATGGTAATTGTGTAATTGATTTTAGGTGTGTGTTGTGGTGTTTTTAGGTGTAAATGATGGGAAGTAATTTTATCTTTATTGATTAATTAATTAGTTAATTAATTTAAATGTATTAACTAGTGATTAATTATGGTAATTGTGTAATTAATTTTAGGTGTGTGTTGAAATGTTTATAGGTGTAAATGGTGGGAAGTAATTTAATTTTTCTTGATGAATTATTAATTAGTTGTTAATTTAAATTAATTAATTAGAAATTATGGTAATTGTGTAATTAATTATAGGTGTGTGTTGTGGTGTTTATAGGTGTAAATGGTGGGAATTAATTTACATTTTATTGATGAATTATTAATTAGTTGTTAATTAATTTAAATTAGTTATTTAGTAATTAATTATGGTAATTGTGTCATTAATTGTAGGTGTGTGTTGTGGTGTTTATAGGTATAAAATGGTGGGAAGGGTGGGAAGTAATTTATTTTTATTGATGTATTATTAATTATTTGTTAATAAATTAATTAATTATTAATTATAATTGTGTAATTAGTTTTTGTTGCGTGTTGTGGATATTATAGTGTTAAAGAATGTGTAATTAATGAATGTTTATTATCTTTTTTTAATAATATATTTAAAATGTATTATTAATTATGTTAATTATGGAAATACATTTTCATAAAAATGTTGGTCTTTTTTTATTGGTGTGGTGTTATAGGGTAGGAAATAAAATTAATACCTTTATGTTTTAAATTATTTGTTTGTTTGTGAATATTTGTTTCTTTTACATAAATATTGTTTATAAATGTATTTATTATTTTTTAAAATCATATTTTTAGGTTTTTATCATATGTAATTAACATATGTTTTATTTTTATATTTTTAATATATTTAATGGTATATATTTAAAATATTATTTATTTGTAAGATATATATTTTTTAATTGTTGAAATGTTATTAGTAATTTTAGTTTCTCTGCTATCCAATACTTTTCCTACTGTTGCACTCACTGGAGTGGGAATAGTAATTATTACCCCTCTGCTATCCAGCACTTTCTCTACTGCTGCACTCACTGGAGTGGGAATAGTTATTTTTACCCTACCGCTATCCAATCATTTCCCTACTGTTCCACTCACTGGAGTGGTAATAGTAATTGTTACCCTTCCACTCTCCATCACTTTTCCTACTGTTGCACTCACAGGAGTAGGAATAGTAATTTTTCCCCTCCGCTATCCAATATTTTTCCTACTGTTGCACTCACTGGGGTGGGCATAGTAAGTTTACCCCTCTGCTATCCAATATTTTCCTTAATGTTGCACTCTTTGAAGTGGGAATAGTAATTTGTATCTTTCTGCTATCTAGCACTTTCCCTACTGTTGCACTCACTGGAGTGGGAATCGTAATTTTTACCCCTCCGCTATCCAACATTTTCCCTACTGTTGTATTTACTGTGATGCGAAATGTACGTTTCATTTTTGTTTTAATAGTTTAAGGTTTTAATTAATTATAGAATTATATTTATTATAAATTATTGATATATGTATATATTTTATTTTTATATAATTTAAAAGTTTAAAAAGTTAATAAAGATAATAGTTAAATTATTTTAAAGTAAATATATGTATATGTATAAAATATTATGTTTGTGTGTTTATATTTTTTTTAATTAAGTTTATTTTTTATATTTAGTTCAAATGCATATTAAATGTAATTTATTTTGTTAAAGATAATATTAATATTTTATATTTTTGATTTATATTTTTTAAATCAATATTTTTAACATCTATATTTTTAACTTCGATATTTTTGATTCGATATTTTTGAACTTACCTGTTTTAGTATACGGAGATGATATTTTTACTATCTATGGGGCCCATTACGATAACGGACGGAAGGCCATCCGTGCTGGTGGCGGAAAACCATCATGTTTTCTGCTCCTGGTGCGGTCTTTGCGACCAACAAATCCCAATTGACCCACAAAGGCTATTGTCTGTTCGCCGCAGTCTGTCAGGCTCCAACAGGGCAGTACCTGCGTGCGGAAACACGTTCCATCCGCCAAGCAGATCACGAATTTGCAGACAGCCCTTCCCACCGCCAAATAAAATCCACCACGTTGCGGATGGCTGAAATACAACTACGGAGCGGAAGAGCCGAAACACAAGCCATCTAAACCCCCGGAGCCGACATGGATCCGGCGCAACAGGTCTTCCCTCTGTATCACCTGCTGCACCTCTGGCAGACAAGACGCTGCCGCGCCCAACAGCAGAGGTATGTACCAAACATTTCCACGCATGTAACCCCTGAACAACTACAACTCCCAGCAAGCGTGGCGGCACCACGATGATCGTGACAACCTGCCAAATGCAAAGTGTGTGGCCCACCCAATCCCCATGAGTGACCCTTGGTGCCCCCGAAGGCAATTGGGGCCAATGACGAGCCTCGCAGGTGCAGAGCGCGCACACCGCAACATCTAAACATGTACGCCAAAGGCACCCATTGGCTGATGGCTCATCCGCATAGTGTGTGCTACACCGCGCCGGCCCGGATGTTGCGACCGCCACCCTGCAACATTCAAATGGAGCCAATGCGCATCATCACTGCGAATGCCAGCTACCGCGCCTGCGAACACATACTGCATTTGCATTGGCGTCCTGCCAATTACATCACACATAACAACTCATTTGCCTAAAGTGATTGGTGCACCCCATGTGCAATGTTGTGGGGCACGAGGCCCCCATGCATATAAAGTAACCACACAGACACCGTACATGTATAGGAGAACCAGCCCAGGGCACGAGTGTCCTGCTCCGTTTGTTGGCAGGGTCACATGTCCAGTGACACCTGTGCTGGGTGGCTGTGGGGTCGGGGGTAAGCCAGCCCTTTGGGAGTGGCTGATACCTCAGAACAACTAGAACGGTGACCAGCTGCTCACTACACTGTGAAGGGATGAGAGTGTGTGACCAGTGAGCCAAGTCTTCACACACATGGAATGTCCAAGGAAAGGAGAGTGAAATTACATACATAGCCATGCCTCGTGGTCAGATGGACTTAAATGAGGGAAGGAGTCAAAAAGGACAAAGGTCTCCGGCACTGTACCAATGTTGTGTAATGAAACATCCAACATGTGAACCCCGCTTGAATATCCCTTGACATTTGTCTGGCGTCTCTGGGCCAGGGGTCTTCTTGTGAAGGGTCAGTGGCGTAGGCAGACAACCGTTGGTGTCCATTGTCTGCAAATCAGACATACGTGTATTTCCTAGCACTTCCAACATAGTTACTGGTGTGGCGTGCAGTGTGCCCAGCTGCCACTGCCTGTAAATGTCCCCACACACGTCCAGAGTCAGTGCCTCTCCAGACCAAACGCACTCAAAAATTCTGCCCACCAGTATGTACGACATGTGATTACCACACCTTGCAATCCTCATTGGCTTCCGTGACATTCCCTGTAGACTGTTGTACTTACATACCTGCATGACTGATTGTCTTGGTACAATGTGTGAGTGATGTAAAGTACTGTCACACCCTATACTCATATCAGTATCGCCATACAACAAATGAAATGCACATGAGCGAGTGGCTATGGAGAGATGAGGGGCGCTGGACGAGGGTGCCAGAGAGGGTATCTGAGGAGGAGGGCATGAGTGAGAGCATGAGAAGTGTCACTTGCCTGATACTCCCACCTCAGGAAACCTCCTCCTCCCATCAGGAGTACCTTTTCAGGAAAAAAACACTTCTTGACAGTGACAACATCCAGAAAGAGAATTTGGAATGAAAGGATGTGTCTCCCTGGCCCTTGTCAAACTGAGGAGAGATAAAGGAGGGCCCTGATGAAGCCTGGCGAGAAACATAAGTGACAAATAGGGCACGCAGTGGCCCACACGAATGCTTCGTTGGACCACACAAATAAAGATTCCTTGAGCCGGGCCTGCCTGGGAGGCATCCCAAATGTTGATGGCAGCCATTGATGGTACACAACACACCACAGGCAAGCAAACCCATCAATAGGAACCGCAAACACTACCACTCCATCAACGTGCAAGTGGTATGACAGGCGGAGCAGATCATCTCACACAGGTGTGCAGAGTAACCAGGTCGGCACATGACTGTTACATCTGGCGGACCAGCAACATCTTCCCCACTCCCAAACCACACATGCCCAGTGACGATGACAGTGGTGAGGAAGAAGGCCTTGACCATCGTCAACAGTTCATCGTCAACTATTTCCGTTGAGTGTGATGCAACAATGAGCGACTATGAGTCTGTGTGCCTTGCTGTTGTCTCAAAGACTTTGACAAATGTTCCAGGGACCTCGTACACATATGGGACAATGCGCCAGATTAGATAACACATGCATGCAGGGGCTGAGCACCCCAATGCACCCCTATGCACAGGAAACCATTGCCATACTGCCTCACATGCTCCCCTACTCACTCTGAGGCATTCAAGCACCTGGTTTGGGAAGAAGGGGACCCCTACTGAAAACAATGGAACTTGCTAGCTGTAGGGAAAATTACATGAAAGGTAAAGAAGAAAGCTATATACAAGTTATGCAATTGTTATTAGTGATTCGCTGCAGGCTATAATTGCACTAACATCAATATCTCACGATGTGTAAGGCAGAAAATGTATATAACAACAAGTGGTATATATGTATCAAAAATATATATATTTTTTATTTTAAATAAATAATCATTTCATAGTTGTATTAGTCTAATGTTACGATACTCCATTTGATTACTCAGATTAATGGATCTTCACTGATTGTTGCTTCATTTATACAATATGGCAGTGCACAGTCATAAGACTGAACATAAAAAATACATAAACAGCCACATACATTTTCAACAAAAAAATATACAGAATATCTAGAAAGACATCACTACATGAAACAATACTCCATAAGAGATGGATGAGGTAGATTATACACTTATTTCCAAGGCAGGCGGTAGATAAAAAACACTACGCGCGTTTCGGCAATGTTGACTTCATCAGGGGAATACCGTCTCAAAATTCTCTATTGTAGATGCAGGGGGTAGCACTTTATTTAGAAATACGTGTTCCTGTATAGGCAAAGTGCTGTCTGTGTAATGAATATATCGAAGAGTCCTTATGGTGTGTACTCAAGTATGAAATTATTTTCTTCGGCGTTGGTTAATTATCTATCGAGGGATAAATTAATTAAGTATTGCTGTTATCAGATCCTCTTGTTAATAGTATGCAGGAGGAGACAGTTAAATAACCGTTTGGCTTGATATGTTCAATATTTAGAGGTTATTTACATGTTGAGTTTACGGACCGATATTTTCAGTAGATGTGAAGGGAAATGATGGTACTATTCCCCGCTAGTCACTCTGAGGCACCATCTCATGTGCCCGGCTAATGTCTCCTGGGTCTGATGCATATTAGGAAGGTCGCAAAAGACCATCATTTCCCTTCACCTCTGCTGAAAATATCGGTCTGCAAACTCAACATGAAAATAACCTCTAAATAATTCCAAGAGACGGTCCAGTTCATCTTCAGCGAAGAGGACAGCCATCCAATCCAGCAGTATGAAGGAACAGATGTGCTCCTCGCACCACGAGGTTGCAAGGTGCATCCCATCGCAACCTGGGAGAGGTTCGATGTAGGCATTGCACAGGAGCCATTGCGAAAACGCCCAGGCGCAGCTGTCAGCCTGCCTGACACATTGAAAGGCATCCCATAAACGTGTCTCACCAAAGCAGTCTTGCACGTGGACCAACAAAAGAGTCACCCACAGCTCCAGGTCAGCAAGGGATGTGTTTGAAAAGCAGACATCCATGGCCCACTCGAACAGACATCTTCTGCAGGAAAAGACGGGTTGCACGCAGGTGAAATATGCATGGCGGAATGTTAGCTTATAACTGATGCCCAGCACTGCCAGTGGGACACATCCAAAGAGAAGCTGCATGCGGGCATGGTACTGTTGCAACTGACCGAGTTCGGCCTGGCCCACTGGATGGTCAGACATGGCGTGAGAGCAATCTCAGAACCAGCGCTCAGCTGTACAGCCAAACTTATGATCAGAAAGCGCGAGATGCAGTGTGCTAAATTGGAGGACTGACACCCGGTGGTACTCCCGGAAAAGCAAGGAAGGAAGGGACAAGGCCAGAGACCACAAGTCTGATAAAAAGTGTGCAACGGCCTTCAGTAACAGACGTTATCAATACTCTGTGTCTCAGTTCATCACGAAAATAGTGGGCGAGCCGTCTTCAGCACTGGCTGAATCGCGCGGGACGGTCAAGACACCTGGTATCTGAAGGTTTCCGGGCTGGTGTGGGAGCTACTACTTGTCTAAACAGAGGCCCATTGTGCATGCACACTCATGGCAGTATGCTTTCGATGTGGGAATGTGAGGCCACGATTGACTATCCACAATAACATAGTGCAACTGTTCCCATATATGTAATGCCAGGCCTGTGCACGCAGGAGGGGCCATATAGGTCCTCCTCACCTGAACAGACCAGGGACTATGCATCCGAGGCTTCACCTTCTGGGAGGGGAGCTGGCTGGGCTCGTCCATGGCACGGTCGCTTGCTGTTGCTATCGAGTCACCTTTTGGAGTTAGGTCACTTTTCTCAGCATGTCATGCATACAGCACAACTTAGATGTTCATGTTTGACACATTTGAATTGAGGTGACATGACTTTTGCCTTGGCTTTACTAGGCATTCATGTCAGCATATCATCAGTCGCACATGGGGTTGATGTATACAGGGCTTTCAGTGGGCCGGTTCTCACCGGAGCTGTGCACCGTCCCTATTTCTGAGTGGGCCTCGGTACTGGTCTCTTTTGTGCTCTGTTTTGTGCCCTGCCACAGGCAGTCCGTTCTTTCTGCATAGTCAGCAGGCACATCGATGTGCGCATGGTCACACTCCTCACTTCTCACTGGTGGAGTAGTTAAAGCATGACGTCATGCCAGGTGAGCGTTGTGGGGAAGTGAAATCCTTTGTGGATTAATTTTGTCTCGGGAAATCATCCTGTTGTAGACTCATGTGCAGCAACATTGTCGTGGTGTCATCAGGGTTTTTAATGGAAGAATTTTCAAAGTTAGATGCAAGCCATAGTTGCAGCTTCCTTATCTTATGCAACTGACATACATTGCCAAGGTCAGTAGTCCGGAGTTGTAGTAGGTATCATGTTCCATGTTGTCTCATATATCTGGGTGCAATGGCAGTGACAGGAATATGCTGGTGGGGTAGCTCAATATGCTAAGACCAGATTAACGTCGGAGGTTTTTGGGCCGCGCCCCTAATTATATTGGCCAGGCTCCTTTGAGGGACCCCCATGTTTTTTTCATCCCACTTTGACACTGTGAATTATGCAGTCAAATATTATGTGGCCTTTCAATGATGTTTCGATGAAGTAAGCTGTAGGTGCACGTACTATACACTTATGGGGGTTCCGGAGTTGGCTACCCATTGCGGGCTGTGGGAGTTATTTGACTCCATGCTGTTTGTGAGGGGAGACAGAGGGCCTTGTGGGAGTCATGCTCTTACTGTCAGGTTTCAATGACAACTCCCCAGTAAGAAGGCTAGCTACCTGTTGGGAGGCACTGTCGTCGGAGTTAGCTGCCACATGACTGGGGTGGGGAGGGGGAGCCATGCTGTTTGGGAGGGAGGCCATGGTGCATGAGCTGACCACCTACCTGTGAGGTTGAGCTGATTGAGAAGATGCTGTCCTTGTGATCCATTCATATTGTAAGCGTGCATTCCACATGGGTTTGATGTGGGAGGGCAATTGGGGCTCACTTGTTGTGCACAACGGTGCATTGTAGTGTGATGTGATCATTTTGTTGACACTTACCAGCCTCCAGTCCCCCCTCGATTCATGTGAGACTCTCTGGATGCATAATGGCAGGCACCTTCTCCTCCCATTCAGTGAAGGTTAGTGGTGGAATGGGAGGGCAGCCATCAGTTATCTGGGCCGCTGCGTGGTTTCTCTGGGCCGGATGCTTGACTCGACCCTTGAGGTCACCCCACCGCTTCCCGATGTCACGCACAGTGCATAGGGTGGTCCCTACGGCATTGACTTTGCTCTGGATCCTTGCCCACATCTGATTCTTGCACGCAAGTGGGGTGTGTTGGACCAGGTGCCCGAACAAATGTGTTTCTGCCCTGATTGTCTCGTCTCCCATCACTTTCGACTCTGAGTCAGTGAAGTTGGGCATTTTCTTTGGGTTTATCATCTGTGGTATGTGGGTGTGTCCACATGGGTGATGACCTCCAGAAGTCTCTTCAATGCTGCGCATGGCTTTCCCTACCAGGATCAAGTTGGGTTGTGTCATTGTGGCGTGTGTGTTGTGATTGAGGGCGGAAGGGAGTATAGGCCCACTTCGGCATTATTGTGGGGTTGGTTCAGCCCGCTATTCATTTGGCCTGTGTGCGTGAGGGGGTAGTCGGATGGCAGTGCTCAGTCCGCCAGCTCCGCATTCTCATCTAATTTGCCGTGCTGCCATGCCGCGCCAGGAGCGGCCTTTTCGAGCCATTGTACAGCTTTCCCCATCTGCCGCGGTAGGATTTGCAGCTTTTCCGACCGTGGTGGATGGTGTTTTGTGACATCAGTCTGCCGTGGTCTGATTTAGAGTACATTGCATCGTAATTTGACCGACGGAAATGCCGCAAGTCATGCGGAGGAATTTTTCCCGATTTCATGGTAGTCGGAGGGCTTTTCCGCCTGTCATCGTAATGAGCCCCTATATGTTTACTTCAATAGTTTTACTATCAATAGTTTTACTATCAGTGAACCTAATACAGCACATGGAGTTTAATGAAGTAATGTCTCTCTTGTAACCTGGGAGTGAAGGGATGTACTCATAAACAGTGCCCCCACCCCCATCACCCGCCCCCACCTCCCCCGGACCCTTACCACTGGACCCTCTGAAGTTTCATTGTAACTTTCATTAGAAGCTGGCTGCTGATGGCCAAACACCTAACGATAGTTAAGCTCTCATCCTGTTAAATATGATATTGCTATCACTCCTGTCTGATAATCTGACTGCAGGGTGGAAAAAGCATCACAAATTTCCTCGAATGCTGTTCTTGGAACACAGCTAATCTCTCTTCAAGTGAAAACTAAACTATAACCAGGCTCTGTTTTATCAGGTTGGGCCTCACTGCACTCCCAGAAACGTAAAAATATATATTGTTCCGCCTGGTAAGTACTAAACAACAGTTGATTGGAGGCACCTTAGCTAATCAGGTGAGAGAGCATGCTGCTAACCATGACGCACTAGACACCCACCCCTTAAATACAAAATCTTCAACATCGCATATTTCATGGCAATTGCTCACATGACGAATACAAACAACTACAAATTATAGTTTGTTGTACAACTGCTCAAAGACAACAGTACCGTCACACAGTATGGTTCATACCCAGGCAGAGCTGCTACAGCACCAAAGCGACCAGGGCGCCCTTCCATTATGGCTGCGTCACACTGAATAATTCCATCCTGGTTTGGGTAGCCACCTCTTCCAACAATATGTTTCCCCGTTTCCATGTCATTCTCACATTCTGTGAACAATAACAGGTTTCACAATGCATCAATATCACAGGGACAACTATAAATCAAAATAATATACAAAACACGTTGAACATTCTGCATTTCGAACCCTCAAATCATATTTTGGTACGCCATAATGAAAAAAAAGGCTTGCTGCATCGAATACCTTTGTAATTAATTGTGTTACGTTATTCTCTTTCTTAGGGCGGTCTACTGTGTGTACATTCCTCTACAAAGTAGACCGTTCCAGGCTACAAATGTGAAAGCTGTTGGTCCATAAAAATCGTCTTAGTTTGCTATCATGCATTTATCAAATTGCCACATTTGACAATTGCTTTAAATACCTTGGTGGTAGTATGCAAACAGTGGGTAAAAAATGCATATTATAAAACTGTTCACGGAGGTTGTGGGATTCCTCAAGCATTAGATACGTAAAGGGAGAAATTTAAACGGGGACATTGTTAATAGAAGAGTATCTTAAATCTCAGCATATAGACCTCATTAGTTAATATTTTCCTAAGTGATATAAACCTGAAGGAAAACAAAGCTTTCTTGTAAAGTGTAGGAGAAAATAAAATTTAGTAAAATGGAGAACACTAAAATAGCCAAAGAAGCCCATATCCACAGACTAAAGAGATAGTTTTAGATTTAATTTCCAATTTGAATTAACAATTACCCCAGAAATGTAAAGGGCCCCCATATTCCGAAACAAATGTCAGGAAAAAGCTAGATAAATGTACATAACGTAGAAAATGCAAACCAACATAGCAAGAAAGAAACTACCAAACATAAGAGAAAAATTGGTCTGCGGTTAAATTGCTGCAATCCTGAAAGAGCTGTAGGTATAACAGGGAAAAAAATAACCGAGATATAATTGGCTAATATCATTGAAATGCAGAAGCACTACCCAATGTTCAAATGAGGAGCTAATGAAGTATCATGCACTAAAACGTTTTGATGTATTCTTCTTAAATTAATTACAAATGCTCAGCTGTGCTCCACACAGATAAATCTACTGGCAATTGTAAGATTGCCCCCACATGATCCATCCACAGAATCATGAATACAGAAAGGATACAAAGAAGACCATGTATCAAACCTTACAGATGTCAATAGTCACATGTCTGCCAAAAAGTAACAATGCAGCTAATGTTCTTATTAAGTATGTACTGATCCTAGATGGAGATGTGATGTCATGAAGCGGTAAGTAATACAGAAAAAGATCCATCTTGCAATGACTGTTTTCATTTTTGCTAAGTTATGTATCAAGGAAGTGTCTCTGATGTCCCAGGGAAGATCTATAAGAATTCAAAATTCGTCAGAAAATTGAGTTATGATTCAAGAATCACTTCTAGAGGAATAGGCAAATTTACTTGTGAATTGACCTTATGTGTCCTAAATACCTTTTCGAAATAGACACATGTTGAGGCTTTGACTAAAAGAAAGTGTTGAGTCGCTAAATCTGTTGGCTGAAAAGACAGACAGTGGTTTCCAGGAGAGTAAACTGAGATCAAGAAGGCAGAGACCCAAAGTCTTAAGCATAAGCAGAGGAAACGAACGTGAGGCCCCATTGGAAGACCGCTCATCAGACAACTCAAACTAACGAACCAATCAAAATGATGCTGAATTGTTTTAACTGAGAGAAAATGTATGTTAGACGTCTTTTGTATGAAAAATAGCAATAAAATACACATCAAATGCATCGACCTGAACGTACTGCTGCACGCAATAGGAACCTAACTTTAACCTGTTCTTGCAAATAACTAGACTGGTACAGACCGCTAAGCTCTCGTCCTTTGTTCACAGCACTGTTGCTTTTCAGCTAGGTTTACACTGTAGAAATACCCATATCTGCTTATTGTCAAGTAAATATTGCATTGTGGGACAAGGAAATAAGATTTATCATTTTCCAGTGCTTACTGTTAGAATGCCAATCACTTACTGTTGTATCACAATTTTATGCATTACTTCCTGTCTATTAACATAAACTCTAAGTATCAGAAGCCAATCGATCAGAATCCGGATATTCAAATTCAGAACATTATGCCTCTAATGGAAGACAAAAGCCTCACTACAGTGAAGACCTGAAGGATTTTAAAGAACCAGAAATGGACAGACCATGCTCGGGGCTTTAAGATTCTGGAAAACAGGTGGAAAAGCTTGAAGGCGTACGGCATTTAATTGATCACTTAGCCATAAAAGGGTCACCGAGTCACTCATGATCATTCTCCATATGACCCTCAGGCATTTGGAGTGCTGTCTGGTTCCACACACAATGTCCCATAACTAAATGGATCAGGACCTGAATAATTAGTTACATTCTCAGTCATGGGGAGCATGATGAAGGCAAGATTCATCAGTTTATTTCGTCAGTCAATGGCCATACGATCCCAATTATGAAGCCATTGTTAAAAACAGCTTGTCGCCAAATCTCAGTTGACAGATACAGATGAACGGGGAGTAGATGCCATCTTGCTCTTTGATATAGTGTTGGTTGGTCTTGCAAAGTCTTGACTACTTAAGTTTAAATCTTTATAGAAGGCTTTTGTCAGGGGAATAATTCCCTTACATTAAGAAAGGAACACAGTTGTGATTACCAATTCATTCTTGTTGGACTTGGCCCTTTTTGGCTAAAGTTCCGTAAACATTTTGCCTTTCCCCTAGATCTTTTGTCTGACATGGTGTTGCCAACTTAGATGCTTTGGGAACTTTGCCACTGCTGATTAGTGTCAAAGTGCAAGTGCTCCCTGTGTAAAGTGTAATGGTAATTGGTTGTCCATGATTGGTATGTTTGCCTTACTAGTAAAGTCCCTAGTAAAGTGCACCATGTGTACCAGGGCTGGTAATGCAAATGCTACTAGTGGGCCTGCAACACTAATTGTGCCACCCACACAAGTAGCCCTAAAGAGAGAACTCAGACCTGCCACTGCAGTGCATGTGCACAGTTTGTTAAACTGCCATGTTGTCCTGACAAGTGCACCCACTTGCCAGGCCTTACCCTTCCCTTTTTACGCACATCAGACACACCTATGGTAGGTCCAAGGTACCCCCCCCCCCCCGGGCAGGGTGCAGTGTATGTGAAAGGTAGGACATGTACTAAGGTGTGTACCATGTCCTGACAGTGAAATACTCTCCTTTTCGTTTTTCACTGTTGCAAGGCCATCTTGCCCATAGGACAGAATAGGGTAGGCTGGGTAATATGTTTCCAGCCTATCTTCCCATAGGCTTAACATGGAGAGGTGAAGTTCAGTGTGCCTGAACTCACAATTTAATAACACATCTTTTTGTGAAGGTGGTTTTTGCATTGTGTATTTAGATACCACTCTTTTAGAAGTGGCTGTTTTTTTGTGTTCTAACATTTCTGTGTGTCTCTGCCTGGTTATGGATTGACTGTCTGGATTTGAATGTGATAGGCTCTGGGGAATGTCTTGACCCGGGGGGGAGGTGAGACAGCAACACGCTGACCTGGGTCTGGAGAAGGTGTCACTGTCAGGGAGACACCCAGAATTGGTTTGGACAGGGGTCACTGCTCCCCTGAACACAAAGACTTCAAAGACATTTAGGGGTATACCGATGAGAGCTGAAGCCCCTGAACATTGGAATGGAACTGATCAAGACTGAAAAGGATTGAAATTACTTCGTGGTCAAGAGGAACCTCTGCCAAGGAAGAAACAGCTGAAGAGACTGAAGGAAAGGACTGACCTTGCTGTGTGTTCTGGGGCTGGCCTGCAGTTTGCTGATTTAACCAAGGAGAGGCTAAGGGACTTTGCTGTGTGCTGTGCCCTGAAGTAACTTGTCCCCAAGGGCCCGAGGAGAGCTGGCTCCCTGTTGTGGAATCTCCGGAACATTAAAGTTTCCAAGGGTGTCTCAGCGATGCTGTGTGTGTGTGCTTTTTGCAGCCTGAGACCCTCGTAAGAATTGCCCTGTGATAATGGGCACCTGGAGTCCAAGTGAGTCTCCGCGACGCTGTGTGTGTGTGCTTTGTGCAGCCCGAGACCTTCGTGAGGATTGTCCTATGATCGTGTGCACGCGGAGTCCAAGTGAGTGTCAGCGACGCTGTGTGCCTGTGCTTTGTGCAGCCTGAGACCTTTGTGAGGATTGTCCTGTGATCGTGTGCACCCAGAGTCCAAGTGAGTCTCAGCGATGCTGTGTGCGTGTGCTTCGTGCAGCCCAAGACCTTTGTGAGGATTGCCCTGTGATCGTGCGCACCCGGAGTCCAAGGGAGTCTCAGCGACGCTGTGTGCGTGTGCTTTGTGCAGCCTGAGACCTTCGTGAGGATTGCCCTGTGAACGTGTGCACCCAGAGCTCAAGTGAGTCTCAGCGATGCTGTGTGCGTGTACTGTGTTGCAGCCTGAGAACTTCGTGAGAAATTGCCCCGTGACGGTGTGTCCCGGAGCAGTCGTGTTTTCTGAGTTGATCGACAGCGTGACCAGAAGTGCTGCGACCGTCATTGCCATCGGCCCGGACCGGCATCCCCAGAGGAGCTGTGAGGTTTCACTGCCGCAGGCCAGAGCCTGCCTTTGCCAAGGAGAGACCTCGAACCATCACGTCGGGGGTCCGTGTTCCACTGCCCAAGATCACCGAAATCGCATCGGAGGCCCAAGCCGCGAGGAGAGGAGAGTGAGATTGTACCCCCAAGGTAACGTTCAGCGAACATGCATGTGTCGCACCTGGGGCAGGGTGCGGGCTACGAGAGAAACGCTCTGGGCCTTTCCCATCTTTTCAGCGCGAGCCTCCGCTCAAGTTCGTATCTCAGCCCATACTTGCCGAGGAGTGGCAGTATCGGGGCCGGAGTGTGGAGGTGCACTTTGTTTTACACTATACCCGTGTTTGGGGCATATTTTGGCAGTAGCTGACCGCGAGTCAGTAAGAGTGGCATAGAGACCGTCCAGAGCACCGTGATCGGTGCTGGAGAACATTATTGTTGGCATTACGAACTGCCTGATTGTTGCATTACGCATTGCAATATTTTTGCATTACGAACTGCCTGATTGTTAAATTACGCATTATTTTTGCATTACGAACTGCCTGATTGTTGCATTACGCATTATTTTTGCATTACGAACTGCCTGATTGTTGCATTACGCATTGCATTATTTTTGCATTACGAACTGCCTGATTGTTGCATTACGCATTGCATTATTTTTGCATTACGAACTGCCTGATTGTTGCATTACGCATTGCATTATTTTTGCATAACGAACTGCCTGATGATTGCATTCCGAATTGCATTATTTTTACATTATGTAGTGCCTGATTCTTGCATTTCGAATTGCATAGCATTGCATTAGGACTGCATTGGATCATTGAGAATTGCTCATTAATACTGCAAGAACCTACAAGGGCTTGCTGGCCTAATAACCGGCAAGGTGAAATATTACAAATATGCACATGTTGGATTCTTATTGTGTGGTCTCATCGTATATCTTTTTTTATAAGCATATAATTTTTTTTATGAAACTCGTGTGGAGTTCATTTGTGGTGTCATCACTGGGTTACTGAGAGCGTGATTGCAAATACTTTACACATTTGCCTTGGAGATAAGCCTGGCTGCTCGTGCCAAGCTACCATGGGGGTGAGCAGGGGCTATCTGAGAAGGTGTCCTTCCTTTCCCTGACTTAGAAGCAAGGGTCCCTATTTGGACTAAGGTACCTATCTCAGCCAACTAGAGACCCCCAGATCTAACAATTCTTATCTTGGTGTCTTAATATCAATGCTACCTGCTCCGTCCCTACCTTAAACATGTTCTACCTCTTTACATGTGTGCAACTTTAAGAATTTATTTGTCCTGATCTCCTTGTGGGTGACATGATGATTTACTGACTATAACAATCTAGAATAGGAGTATATGTGTGATTAGAAAAATATTACCTGTGTATGATTATATGTATGAGTATTACCTATGTATGATAATATGTATGATATTGTGTTTGGCTTGGGCAGATTTGCTACCAGATTTGTATGCGCTGTTATGCAAACTTTCAGAACTTGCAAGAAGCTGGCATGTCAGATGCACTATGAAAGCAGGAGTTTGGCTACGTGCAGTTGACTGCTGTATGTGGAGTATGTATGTGACGATGGTCCTCATGCAGAGTGTAGAATGTCAATTGTTCTGGGAAGGTCGGGAGATTATAAAGCAGTCAATTAGTAAAGGGAAAGCAATCATGTTGTAATTAGGTAGGTGACTGTGCCTGGTGCTTATGGGTGGCCACTTTTGTATTTTCACATAATATCAGGAACACCATTTTTATTTTAAGTAATTTTAAAAAGCATGATTCTATCCAAAAGGGGTCTCTGCACTTCTCGATATCTTTCTTAGAACTTTACTTCTGTGACCTATCTTGTACTGTTGAGAAATCTTTCATGTCAACCCTTTCAAGATGGCTTCTGTCTTCCATTCCTTGGCCTTTTTCCATTGCATTTATATACAAGCTCGTACAATGTTCAGCGCATTGAGCATGAACATAGCTGTTTTTACGCCACATGGGTGAGATAAATCATTTTAGTTTGTCGGATTAGCCAGCGTGTGCAGTATTTAGACAAAATATCGGGGAAAAAATATTTTGGACAAAAATATTGTGACGGTAAGTTTCCATAGGTAAGCAAAGTTTTACTATATACAACTCCACATATATATATATATACATACCTTGACGATTCATGTATCTTCAAGGTACGTAGGTGTGGAGTTAAGAGTAGTAAATCTATACTTACCTATTTCTCTGTATTTTGGTTCTCGATATTTTTGACACAATATTCTGTCTACACAATGTTTTTGTTACTGATATTCAGCATGTGCTGTATTCCTCTGGAGACTCGCTCACTGCAAAGTATCGTTAACCCAGCGGATCCACCATTTGGTGGCATTTGCCGTTTCTTTGCATGAGCTGTACTCCCTCGGAGACTGGCGTAATCTACGGTGTATTTCTACTGCTACTAGCCGGCTTGCTGTCTATGTCTGTAAGGCATCATGGTTCCCCCTCCAATTAAGGTATGGGTTAATCCGTTTCTCTACACCTTATTCAATTTTTCATCCTGACTCTATGGGTGCTGCTATCCAGGTAGGGCCTGTCCTTGTACAGATGCAATATTTTTCCTCCCTGTGCTGTGCAAGACCCCCTCTAAAAGATTCTTGTTATTTTCAGGGTTGGCTGCCGCATTCTAATGTTTCGATATTAATTTTTTTTTTTATTTGCTCTGCATCCTGCAAGTACCATATTTATTCTATGCAGGAACCTCGCACTGCAACTGCATTCCCTCGACTATTCTAACTTTGGATGTTGTTGATCTTTCTGTATCAGGCTAATTTATCTTTAGAGTCCTGATAGGATCCCCCTACTTTTCTAGCGGATCAAATCTATGGACCCCTATTAGCATTGTACACAGAAATGGGCCTTGTTGTCTGTTTTATGATACACATCTTTGATCAACTGATTTACATTTGTGTGTATCACCTTCATGAGAGCACCAAGCACGTTTTCCACTGTGCCGTCATTGATGTTTTTCTTATGATTTCATGTGTGATTTGATTAACAAACTACCATTTAGTACCTTTGATTCTATCGGGGGATGTCATTGAAAGTGGGAGCAGTGTTTCTATATATGAATTTACCCAAGGTCCCAGGTGACTCATGGGTTCCCTTGCTGGTTGTAAGCTAAAACCTCATAGCCAAGGGCTCCTGCAAAGACCAGTAACAATATAATAGAATGATCCTCCAATACTGACTCTGTTAATAGACAGCACATGTAAGAAAATTTAAGTTAGCTGGGGGCGTTTTTGTCTTGTCTGAAAAAGGTGGATCCAAGACCTCTCCAGTGAGCTTTAAAAATGACTCCAATATTGATCGGAAGTCAGCGTGGTCTTATCCAGACACACACTATTGTCAAAGCAGAAACAAAAATATTCATGCTGTTACAATATGGACCGCGAGAAGATAAATCACATAAAAGGAGTGTCTACAGTCCAGCCTGGAGAAGATAATGACATTGTTCACTAGTTTTTGGGTGGCTTGTGGAAGAAAACGTAATTATATCCGGATGACGCTGAGTACTGCAAAAAAGACGCCTGCACTGTCATATATCAAGAAGAAAGAAGAGGGTGTGGTAAAACATGAGGCCCACAGAGGCATACTCATGTCAGACCTTGGCACAACTTTCTAGAACCATTATCTCAAGTTTCTCTGTTCTCTGTGTACGACATTTTCTGGACAGACAATCTGCGATGAAGGTCACAGGCCACAGTGTCTATACAGCTAAAGAATTCGCATCTACCCTTAGTATCTGGGTAGCACAAGCATATCTGTAAAACAAGCAATGGCAAAGCGAATTGGGCTCCCTTACATTTACATATAAGCAAGAATGATTGGCATTGCCAATGCTTGTTTACAGTAATCTTCAACATCTGTCAAGTTTGATATTGTATCTTCCACATTTCTGCTGCAAGTTTTTCTACAAACCACTAGGTGGCGCTGAATTGCAGCAAACTGATGTTTTAAAATGGTTTTCTTAGATGCAGTGCTGCATTTGCCGAAATTAAAATACTCCTATGGGCAGGTCAGACACAGAAAGGGAGGAAAGCCACACATAAGAACAAAGCAACGAAGACACATGAAATCCATCCAATCCTGAGCAAGGATTGGCTCTGTGGAGTATTCTACCCAATGTTGTTTGGAAGACAGCAAAAATAAACGTAAAATATCAAATAACCTTGGCCTGTGACGTTAGAAAGGAAGGTTACACTTAATTATATGGAAGAAGGGTTCTAACCTGACAAAGGTCCCATAAAATGAAACTGACCCATTTCAGAACTATCCTGCCAACACCTAATGAACAGACGCAAGATAGCATGATTGAGTGGATCTGTAACAGTACACTGCTGGCTCTTACATCCATGGCACACTTATAGTGACGTACCTGTTTTGTAAAAGGGATGGACACAGACCAGAACTTGGATATGTAGCTAGTGGAACCCAGAAAAACACATAGGTGGCCGCTGACACAGCATGTACTCTGCACTGGGACTCAGCTGTGGGAGCCGCCTTGAGGGAGAAGATTAAAAACAAGCACAGGAGGCGATCAGTGACAAAGGCAGAAATAAGAATGGCTGGAAAGAAAAGGATTAGGATAGAGCAACACTTTTACTGTGCAGTACAACAGGTTCTGTACAGACTACACATCTGCCTGCATTCCTGGCCAGATCATGAGATACGGTTGGCCAGTGCCAGACTTCAGCTCACCCAGTAGATGTTCTAAGATAAAATAGTTGAAGAGATCACCAGGGAAACAAGGGATCAGAATATGGATTTAATACAAAGGGTTCTCTAGATAGCTAAGGCCTTCTTGTCACTGTGAGAAAGAGAAGGAAGACCTAAGACCCAGAAGATCATGTTAGTGGAAGGTACTCTCAACATACTAGCAGCCCAAAGGTACGGGAAAGCAGACACACTCCTAATGGGAGAACCTGACATAGGAAAATATATTGTTTTAATCTTTAGCAATAAAATGAATATTATTCTGGGCACAAGCACTCTGTATGATGTGTGGCTCATAAAGGGTTCACAACAAATAGGGTTTAAAGTTAAAAAAAAAAGTTTGCAAAGAAGGCCTTGTATGTCATCTGAAAAAGAGATCTATATTTACCATATCTAAGTCTATAGTTCTGTGATGTATTAGAAGACTCAATGCTGCCTGTGAATGCCTCCGGCTTAAGCGGACTCCTATGCCAAATGATTAAAGTGCCATTAGTATAGCACACTCATGGGGCTATCTTGTCTATAACTGAGATATTATCTAAAATATTTTTCTTATCATAAACCTACATCTATACGTCTGTGTAGGCTGGGGCAATATAAAACCCCTCACCATACACTAGGTATGTAATAAGGGTAATTCCCAAATATGAAATACAAGCTGAAGCTACTGCAAGTAAATGATAAGGGGACAATTATTAGCAATGCAAATGGTGCACCTAACTTTAATACTTTCTTATTGAAACCATAGGCTTTAAGCCTATAGTACATTGATACACAAACCTTTTAAAAGGGACAACATGAGTTCCCCATACTCAATTACAAGCATGGAGTAATTGTAGACAATACTATCCACATCCTGCAGACACATTCGCAATTGTAGGTATTGTGTTGCGCTTTCACTGCAACTTTGGATATCTAAGAATGTATTACCTGTGCCGAGAGATTTCATTAGCCTTCAACATACAAGCAACAATCTGTTCAGTGCAGACCACATATGTAATAATTTATATCAGTCAGGTTGGAGCTCTTGAACTTGTCAGACAATTTTAAAATTTACACAAGAGAGAGTCTTTAGAGCTTATCAGTGTGAACATTTACACAGAAGAGATTGACTTCCTAATATTATCAGACAGTTTGAACACTTACACAAAAGGGAGATTAAACATACACAATATTGCCTCACATTGAAGCAATAGCGTAAAATCCATCTCAAGGGTCATAAAGATCCTTTAATATTCTACTCTTCGATGTTGAATACTTGAATTCTGACAGAGGTTGAGCCTTGTCTAATAATAGTTGTAAAGAGGGGTGTAAACTAAACAAGGTAAAAAGTAAACTCCGAATTATGCTCTTTAAAACAGATCATTTCATTTTAAAAATTGTATTATTTATATAATAAAACCAATGGCCAGTCAAGATGGCAAAGTAAAATCGAAATTATGGACTTGGAAATCAGAGACTTTAGTAAATTGAACAACTGTTAAGAACCAACTCAGGATTAATATATAGGTCTGGTGAGATAGGCCCGGTGTAATATTTAGGAGGATGGGGCACAGGGCCCCCCTTTCTGGCCTGCCATATTTCTTTTTTTTAAGGGGATTTTTGACCCCAGGGACCCCATCCCCTGGGGCTCACCATTATATTTATGAGGAGGTACACAGCCCCCCTCCCCAAGCCTATTTTGGCATGGCCGTTTGTTAAAATTGGCCTCCGTGCCATGCAATAAAACCTGTGTTAACAAGAATGAACAGGGTTTGCTTAATCCTTTTAAGGGGAGCATGTTTAATCTAAATTCAATTCAGGATCCTTTCTCTCCACAATGGACACCTATGGAGCATGTTGCACATTATGTATAGTATTGGTAAGGAGTCAGATGCCGAAAGTGGTTTGCAATAAATTGCGTTCTGAATGTCCGAGGCCTCCGTTGGAAGGTAAATATGCATTAAGTTGGATACAAAAATGTTGTTTTTCCTAAATAGATCTGGTACAGACCCCAGAAAGGGATTGGACAAAGGTTTAAAATGATGTCAGGATATGCTACTTGATATGTTTGGTCCATTGACAAAACGTTTTGCTTTGATTTATGTGAGGATTCACTTGTGAATGGTGTTTAGATGAATGTACGGAAATAAGGCAATGGGTGCAAAGGGCAGTTTGCCTTTTGAGTAACTCGGATGCGGCCTTATGCACTGAGAGGAGAAAGAGCAGTTTAATGAATATTGATCCTAAACTTGCAGAGCTGGCAAGTAAGGAGGCTGGTGTAGAGGCCAAGGGACTCTTATTTGGTGAGGATTTTGTAAAAGACATGGCCAAGTATGTTGGTGCATTTAATTTTATTCAAAAAGTGCAAAGGGATATGCATAACGTTTTTGGCAGAGGCGCGAGAATGCGGAGTCGGCTTCCCAGGCGAGGTTATGGGATCACGAGATCGTCATTCTAGCGAGGATACAGACCCTCCAGTGGATTATACAACCTGGGTTTCTTCCCACAGAGGCAAAGAAGTAGAAGAAGAGATAGCAGGCGTGAAAGAAGGGCAAAAACATTGCTAGGTATGTTTGCTAAAAGACCCTCTATATACCCCTTTAAAGCTGGGCGGCAGACTCGCTCACTGGCACATAAGAGGGAAATAACGTCAGATCAATGGGTAATTCAGACAGTACAGGTTTACAAATAGAGTTTGCAGAGGAACCTGTTCAGGTGAGTTTGCCAAGACAATTTCAGGGGATTGGACGGTTCTGGAAGATCAGGAGGTGGAAGCACTATTCCAGAAAGGAGCAATAGAGATATGCTCAAAGGATTTGTAAGAAATATATTTTTGGTAAAAAAGAAGCACAAAGAGATGAGACAGGTGATAAATGTAAGGGATCTGAATTATTTTGTTTGTTACAATCATTTCAAGAAAGAGGGAATTCATCTCTTAAGAGATCGCTTGAGAAAGGGAGATTGGGTGACTCGATTTGATCTCAAGGATGCTTATTTAACAATTTCTATTTATCAGAGGGACAGGAATTTTTTGAGGTTTCAGTGGAAAGGAAAGATGTGGAGGTTCACATGTCTCTCAATCGGGTTGACATTAGCACCATGGTGCTTCACCAAGGTGATGACTGGCCTCATCACCTTGGTGAAGCACAATGGCATTATTGAGGTCAAGCAGTGTGTGTCTGATTGTTTATTTGGACAATGTATTGATAAAGGCGGATTCAAAGGAGTTAGCTTTAAAGCAGACACAGTTAGCAGTACAAATTCTAGAGGATGTGCGATTTGTAGTGAACGGAGACACGCCTTGTTTGGTACAGAGTCAGGAGATTATATTTTTAGGCTTTCAGATACAGACATTGGAATGTGTGTTGAAGTTACCAGTAGAGAAAGTGAAGAGAATTCGCGGGGAGATAAGGAAGGTTCTGGAGAGCAGGTTTTTTTATCTCTAAGACAGTTGGCAAGAGTGCTGGGTTTGCTTTCAGCATCCATTCCGGTGATTTTCCCAGCTCTGTTTCATTATCGAGCTTTGCAGAGATTAAAGGCTCAACATCTCAGGAGGGGACTAATGTATTCCCAAAAAAATCAGTTGAGTGGGGATTCAAGGGAGGAGTTGGAATGGTGGAAGAGAATATTATAATAATAATAGAATCAGAAGCCAGTCTTCAAGGCTGGGGGGCAAGATGTGGATGTGGTTGAACGACAACAAGAGGGAAATAGTCATTTCAGTAAAAGGAGAAGCATATCAATTACCTAGAATTGTTAGTAGGATTGTTTGTAGTGAAACATTTTGTAAAGGACAGAGCGAAGAGTTGTGTTTTGTTGAGGATGGACAATGTGTCAATGGTAAGGTATGTGAATTGGCTAGGAGGACCATGAACAAAGGCTCTGACAGAGTTGGCGAGTTTTTTTACATTTTTGCCTAGATCAGGAAATTATGGTTCAAGCTCAACATATACCAGGACTCTGTAATTATGTAGCAGATTGGAACTCAAGGAATTTATGGGATTCGAGCGATTGGAGGTTGAACAGGGAGGTGTTCAGGGCAATTTTAAAGGAGAAGGGATCCTTTTCAGATGGTTCTTTTTGCGAGCAGATCAAATGCTCAAACTCTAATTTTTTGCAGTTGAAAACCAGTTATGCAGGCACCTGCAGTGGATGCTTTTCTACAAGTTTGGAAGCAAGGACGCAATTATGCGTTTCCTCCTTTCACTTTAATTCAGAGGGTGTTGATGAAGGTGAGAAAGGAGCAGGCAATGCTGTTGCTGGTAGCTTATTTTTTGGCCAACTCAGGTGTGGTTCCCGGATGTGATGAGTTGATTGATGCACAATCTAAAACTTTTAACAGGTTATGTGAGGTTGTTTGTGAACCCAGTGGGAAAGTTTCATGAGTTAATACAGAATGTTCAGGTGCAGTTGGTGGCATGGATGATTTCAGGAGAATTTAACAGGTGTCAGGATTATTGTCAGAAGCTTCTAAACTCATCAAGAGTTCTTGGGCACAGGGGAAAACAAAGGCATATAGACTGACCTGGAAGAGATGGGTTTGTTGGTGTACTGAAAGGGATTTGGATCACATATCGGTACCTGTGGTGAATGTGGTAAATTATTTAACAGAAGTATTTTTAGTTGGAAGTTCATACAGTTCAGTAAATTGGAGTAGATCAGCTATTTCGGCAGGTCATGAGTTGGTAAATGGGATTCCATTGGGTCAAGTGGATGTTGTGAAAAGAATGGTTAGAAGTGTGCGGTTGGGAGTTCCACTGAAGCTAAGGTATACGTCTATATGGGATGTGAATAAGGTTTTGAGTCAGTTGTCTGCATGGAGTGAGAATGAATACTTGAGTTTAAAGGAACTTTTGTTGAAAGTTACTATGCTACTTAGTTTAGTCTCCTTCAGAACAGCATAAGATGTGACGGCTTTAGAGGTTCCCTCTATATGTTATGTATGACAAGGTGTGTGCTTTTATGTTAAAAGGAGGACACAATTGATGTCATGTACTATTTTTAATCTACGGATGGAGTAAATAACAAATTGTGTGTTGTGAAATGTTTAAAGGAGTATGAGAAGAGGACAGGGCTTACGGGATATGAGGGATACTGAGTTGTTAATTTCATTTAGCTAGCCCCATAAAGTGGTGTCATGTCTAACCTGGACAAGATGGATCAAAATTATCATGGTCAAAGGAGGTACTGATGTTACAAAATTGGGGAGCACATTCAGTAAGAGGTGCAATGGCGTCAAAAGCATTTATGGTGGGTGGAGGTCGTTCAAGCATCCTAATCTGATTCTCTGTTTAAGAAGTTTTATTTTAAACCAATTGAAAGTGCATCACTGAATGCTGTGGCAAGACTTTTAACATGCATAATATTGGCCGCCATGCCGTGCCAAAAAATTCTGATTTTCCACAGCAGAGGTGGGATGAAAATCATGATTATATTAAAGACACAGAGGCTAATATTACCCTCCCCAATACCCCACCCTTAGTATTGTTATTCTGAATTGCAGGAAATAATTAAGAAGAATAGGAGGAGTTCCAAGGATGATAAATAACAGAGATGGGAACGTTTCAGTAGAGTAGTGGGATCCGTCTTGCTGAACATAAAGTGAGAAGCATCTTAGGAAAAAAATGGCATTTACTTACAAGTAACCCCGTCATTGGGGAAGACATATCTAGAAAACCCCTAATAACAGTCAGGAGGGTGAGGTCGATGAGAGATGAAAAGCGAAGTGAGAACAGATAAATAGTCTTGGTTGAAACCTAAAGCAGGTTTTTTGCGATGCAGTAAATGCAATGCTTGTAGGAATGGAGAAAGCTTAAATGAGAAGTATTACGGGTAGAGGAAGGAATAAGATCAAAGGCCATTTAAATTGCCAGAGTAACTATGTAGTATATATATTGAAATGCCCTTGACCCAAAAAGTATGAAGGAAGTACCATTTTACCTGTACACAAGAGAATTTTACAACATTTGAGAGCCATTAACAACTTTGCTACAAATTATCCAGTGGCTAGGCATTTTCATAAAGTATACAAATGTGACTAAAACAAATTGATTTATAGTGTGATTAGTGGAGTGTCTACAAATCTAAAATGAGAAGGGAGGGAGAAAGAACTTAAAAGACTGGAACCAAGATACATACTTTCTTTGGATAGCAAAGAACGCAATGGATTGAATTGAGAGGAAGAATTACATGTACATTTGTAATTATATTTTGGTTAAATATCTCTGAGGTCCCACCATGTTAGGACAGACATAAGGATAAGCTCATATGTAAAAATTGCCAATATATTATGTGTTTTGCTTTATTTATGTGATGTTTTTATAGTTGTTTTTGTTAGACGGCGACCTCAGAGGAGCCCGGGAAGGGAGTCCTGACTACCCTGAGACCCACCCTCAAGTATCGTAGCCGGGCACTGGCGGGAGACTCCTCAGGAGGGGAAGTCTCGTATCGAGGATCGTACTTCGGGCACCACACGACACAGAAACAACACACCGTGCGGTCTCAGGAACCAATCTTTATCAAATAGGTTAGCACTGCAAATATGTACAAGGAGAGCGCGGGCTCAATGAGTCTCGGAAGGGATAGGGGGTAGCGGGACAGTCCTTGGCACAAAAGTTCAAGGTAAGGATGTACCCGGTGCACAGCTCACAATCCTCGAGCTGGGGGGTAGGCTGGTTGTCGTGGGGTCCGGCGGGACCAGTGGAGTCTGTGGAAGCCGCGAGTCACTCAGCGGGCTCAGGTACAAGTTCGGAGGTCTTACGATCTTCAGGGAGCCGCGAGTCACTCAGCAGGGCTCAGGTACAAGTTCGGAGGTCTTACGATCTTCGGGGAGCCGCGAGTCACTCAGCAGGGCTCAGGTACAAGTTCGGAGGTCTTACGATCTTCAGGGAGCCGCGAGTCACTCAGCAGGACTCAGGTACAAGTTCGGAGGTCTTACGATCTTCGGGGAGCCGCGAGTCACTCAGCAGGGCTCAGGTAGTTCTAAGTTCCAGGAGCCGCGACCGCGTCAGCAGGCTCTCGTTGTTCCAGCGTCGAATCTGCCGGACAGTCCCAGAGCACCCCTGGTTATAGGTCGACCCCTCTTTGATGTCCGGAGTCTGTGCAGGCAGGGGTCTTGTCACCTGGGGGTCGCTTGTCGGGGGTTTCCTGCCATTGTCTTTTGATCCTTTCAGGGCCGGGTCGGGAGGAGTCCCAGACACCTAGCAGGCGTGGAGCCAGCCTTCAGGGAGGCCGGAGGGCCGATCGAAACCCATCGTCCCAGGGGAGTTCAGAGGTGCGATAGAAACTGCTCCTCCCTCTCTCAACCCCTGGAAGTGTGATGTCCTCCAGCCGGAGTGGCGCCTCTAGGCCCGGGTCGCGCTGGGGCCGGGCGGCCATCTTGGTGCATGAAGTGGGCACGCGGGCCCGGGGTGGCCGAAAGGAGAGAGGCCATGGACGAGGGTGCCCGGGTTGAGTGCGTGTGTTCTGGTGGAATGGCTTGGTGAGGCCGGGGGATTGGGGCCGCCGGCACCAGGTTAGGTGGTGTGGGGACCAGTAGAGCCATGTTACGAGGCCGGGTCCAACACGCGTCCCCCCCAGCTGAAAGCCGGAGAGAACTGCCCATCATCTTGGGGGGTTCTCTTCGCTGAGGCGGAAGAACCGGGAGAGGCCATCGGCGTTGGCGTGGTCCGTCCCAGGACGGTGTTCCACGGTGAAATCCATCCCCTGAAGGGAGATTGACCACCGCAGTAGCTTGGGGTTTTCTCCCCGCATCTGCATAAGCCATCGCAAGGGCCGATGATCGGTTTGGACTTTGAAATGGATGCCGAACAGGTAAGGGCGTAGTTTCTTGAGTGCCCAGACCACGGCAAAGGCTTCGCGCTCAATGGTACTCCATCGCTGTTCTCTGGGTAACAGCCGCCGACTGAGGAAGGCGACGGGCTGGTCCAGGCCTTGGTCATTCATCTGGGACAGGACGGCCCCAATGCCATGCTCGGAGGCATCGGTCTGGACTACAAACTCCTTGGAGTAGTCGGGAGCCTGGAGGACGGGGGCCGTGCACATGGCCTTCTTTAGGGCATCGAACGCCTCCTGGCAGGCGGTTGTCCACTGAACCTTTTTTGGCTGTTTTTTGGATGTGAGTTCTGTGAGGGGGCCGACAAGGCTGCCATACCCCTTGATGAATCTGCGGTAGTAGCCAGTGAGGCCCAAAAAGGCTCGGACCTCCGTTTGGGTGGTGGGGGGTTCCCAGGCCACGATGGCGTCGATTTTTGGTTGTAGAGGGGCGACCTGGCCACTCCCGACCTGGTGCCCCAGGTAGACTACTGATCCTTGTCCAATTTGGCACTTGCTGGCTTTTACTGTCAGGCCTGCCTGGCGCAGGGCGGTTAGCACCCTCCGGAGGTGCTGGAGGTGCTCACTCCATCCGGAACTGAAAACGGCGATGTCGTCCAGATATGCCGCGCTGAACTGTTCTAGCCCGGCCAGGACTCTATTTACCAGTCGCTGGAAGGTGGCCGGGGCATTTTTCATTCCGAAGGGCATTACGCGGAAGCGGTAATGCCCATCTGGGGTGGAGAAGGCAGACCGCTCCTTGGCCCCCTTGGTGAGCGCAATCTCCCAGTATCCGCAGGTGAGGTCGAAGGTGCTGAGGAACCGTGCTGCCCCGAGTCGGTCAATGAGCTCGTCGGCTCGTGGGATGGGGTGGGCTTCGGCTCGGGTGACGTCATTGAGCCCCCGGTAGTGCACACAGAACCGGAGCTCGGGGGCGACACCGGGGGCCGCTGCCTTCGGGACCAGGACCACGGGGCTGGCCCAGGGACTGTCAGATGGCTCGATCACTCCCATGGTCAACATCTTTGAGACTTCAGCTTGAATGCAGGACCGGACCCGGTCGGGGACCCGGTAGGCTCGGTGTCTCACCGGCGGGCTGTCCCCGGTGTCCACGTCATGGACACACCAGTCGGTGACTCGGGGGATCAGGGAGAAGAGGTCGGCAAATTGTCCTAGTAGCTGGCGGCAGTCCTCTTGCTGCTGGGTAGTGAGAGCTGGGGAGAGATTCACTCCCTCCACGGAGCCATCCTGCTCCTTGACACACAGGAGGTCCGGGAGGGGATCGGACTCATCTTCGGCCCCGTCATCGGTGGCCAGCAGGAGGCTTAGTTCTGTCCGCACGAAGTGAGGCTTGAGGCGGTTCACGTGAAGGACCCGGAGGGGATCCCGGGGCGACTGGACGTCCACCAAGTATGTGACTGGGCTCTTCCGCTCAATCACTTTGTAGGGCCCGGTCCACCTGTCCTGGAGGGCGCCCGGCTTCACGGGAGCCATGACCCATACTTGTTGGCCCGGCTGGAACTCGACCAGAGTGGCATTCTGGTCGTACCAGCGCTTCATCTCTTCTTGGCTTGTCTCTAGGTTGGCCTCGGCCAGTGCTCGGAACTTCCTGGTCTGGTTCCGGAGGGTCAGAACATAGTGGAACACATCTCGTGGGGTGGTCTGGGGTGCCGCCTCCCACCCTTCCTTAACCAAGCTGAGGGGACCCCGGACGGGGTGTCCATAGAGCAACTCAAACGGGCTGAACCCTAGGGACTTCTGGGGGACCTCTCGGTAAGCGAACAAGAGGCGGGGGAGCAGGACGTCCCACTTACGCCGGAGGGGCTCTTCTAGGCCGGTGATCATCCCTTTCAGAGTCCGGTTAAACCTCTCTACTAGGCCGTTCCCCTGGGGATGGTACGGGGTAGTGAATTTGTAGGACACTCCACATTGTTGCCACAGGGACGTCATGTACCTCGAGATAAAATTAGTGCCGCGATCGCTCACGACCTCGCGGGGGAACCCTACCCGGGAAAAGATCCCCATCAGGGCCCGGCCCACTACGGGGGCCGTGACGGTGCGTAGGGGGATCGCCTCAGGGTATCGGGTGGCGTGATCCACC
The DNA here is from genome assembly GCF_964204655.1 of Triturus cristatus. Classification (NCBI taxonomy): domain Eukaryota; kingdom Metazoa; phylum Chordata; class Amphibia; order Caudata; family Salamandridae; genus Triturus; species Triturus cristatus. The sequence continues at coordinate 1,459,052,683 of NC_140589.1, read as the reverse complement.
AGGACCAGGATAAAACGGTGACCTTGGGAGGTGGGGGGGTCCAGGGGCCCCACGATGTCGATCCCGACTCGTTCAAAGGGGGTACTGACGACCGGGAAGGGTTGGAGGGGAGCCTTGCGCTTCCCCCCACTCTTCCCGCTAGCTTGGCACGTGGGACAGGACTTGCAGTGGGCTTCTACGGCTGCTCTCATCTTAGGCCAGTAAAAATGGGTCACGAGACGGCTGTAGGTCTTGTCTTGACCCAGGTGGCCGGCAAGGGGGACGTCGTGGGCTAAGCCCAGGAGGAAGTCTCGGAAGCGGAGGGGTACCACCAGCACCCGTCCGGATCCCAGCTCCACCGACTTCTGCTCACTATACAAAATGCTATTTTCCCAATAAATTCGGTGCGTGCCAGTTTGGTCGCCTGCGGCTTGGCCCTCGGCCTGGCACCGCAGTCCGACCAGGGAAGGACAGGTGGCTTGCTCCCGGCAAAACTCCTCCCGGGTGGGTCCACCCTCGTGGCGCCATTGGGCCAACTCGGGTAGATCGCCTAACTCAGGGACCGGGGCGGTGTCGGACAGGGAGGGCTCGTCGCTGGCGACGGGCCCCTCCGATGGGGGGACGGGAGGACCCTCGGGGGTTACTGCTCTGACTTCTTCGGTCGGGGCGTCTTCGACTTCTCCCAGGGGGGTGAGTCGGGCTGACATAGATCGGGTGGTGGCGCACACCCACTCGGGGAGCCCCTACGGGGGCCGTGACGGTGCGTAGGGGGATCGCCTCAGGGTATCGGGTGGCGTGATCCACCAGGACCAGGATAAAACGGTGACCTTGGGAGGTGGGGGGGTCCAGGGGCCCCACGATGTCGATCCCGACTCGTTCAAAGGGGGTACTGACGACCGGGAAGGGTTGGAGGGGAGCCTTGCGCTTCCCCCCACTCTTCCCGCTAGCTTGGCACGTGGGACAGGACTTGCAGTGGGCTTCTACGGCTGCTCTCATCTTAGGCCAGTAAAAATGGGTCACGAGACGGCTGTAGGTCTTGTCTTGACCCAGGTGGCCGGCAAGGGGGACGTCGTGGGCTAAGCCCAGGAGGAAGTCTCGGAAGCGGAGGGGTACCACCAGCACCCGTCCGGATCCCAGCTCCACCGACTTCTGCTCACTATACAAAATGCTATTTTCCCAATAAATTCGGTGCGTGCCAGTTTGGTCGCCTGCGGCTTGGCCCTCGGCCTGGCGCCGCAGTCCGACCAGAGAAGGACAGGTGGCTTGCTCCCGGCAAAACTCCTCCCGGGTGGGTCCACCCTCGTGGCGCCATTGGGCCAACTCGGGTAGATCGCCTAACTCAGGGACCGGGGCGGTGTCGGACAGGGAGGGCTCGTCGCTGGCGACGGGCCCCTCCGATGGGGGGACGGGAGGACCCTCGGGGGTTACTGCTCTGACTTCTTCGGTCGGGGCGTCTTCGACTTCTCCCAGGGGGGTGAGTCGGGCTGACATAGATCGGGTGGTGGCGCACACCCACTCGGGGAGCCCCATCATCCCTAGGTGGGCCTTGCGTTCGACGTGCTTCCAGGGCGAACTCTCCAGGTCGTTCCCTAGGAGGCAGTCGACCGGCTGGGAGGTTCTTACGGCCACCCTCAGTTTACCTATTACTCCACCCCACTCAAACGGCACCAGAGCTACCTGACACATACTCTCTCTATTATCGGCGGAAATGACTGGGCAAAAGACGTTGGGGAGGATCTGCTCCTCGGGGACTAAGTGCCTGAGGACACCGGTGATGCTGGCCCCGGTGTCCCGCAGGGCCTCTATTTGGTGGCCATTGATCTTAACGAGCTGCCCGTATTTCTTCGTGTTGGAGGGCAGGAGGCTACCAGGGACCATCTCCCTATCTCCCAGGGATACTAGGGCCATGGCTGCGGGTTCCCATTCCCCGGCTTCCTCAACCTCCTCCTCCAGAGCTACGTTGGCTATCTGTCTTGCAGGGGTGTTTTGGGTGGCCATGGGGCACTCTGGGTCATTGGCGTAGTGCCCGGGCTTCTGGCAACGGAAACAAGTGACGGTTACCCTGTGTCCCCGTCTCCCGGGGGGTCCGGTTACTGGTGAGGGGGGCGCTGGGAAAGGTGGAGATTGGGTCTTCGGAGGACTAGGCTGGGACTCTCTCTGGCCTCCCTGGTTCCCCCCTCCTCTCTGGCGGGGTGGTCCCTGACTGGCTCGGGGGTATTCTCCTACCATGCCCCGGGTGACCCGGGTGTTGGTCCAGCGGTCTGCTTCCACCGCCAGCTTCCTGGGATCGGTGAGTTTGCTGTCGAGCAGATGCTGGCGTAGTTCCACAAAGCAGTTCGCAGCCAGGTGTTCCCACAATAGGAGGTCGGTGAGTTCCTCAAGAGTGGTGACTTTGCTGCCCTTGACCCACCCATCGAAGGCCCGACTAAAAAAGTTTACATATTCTACCCAGGTGGTGCCCGGGATTTTCCTGCAGTCCCGGAATCGTTGACGGTACATCTCGGGGGTGAGACCGTACCTTGTGAGTAGAGCCTCTTTCATGTGGCTGTAGGAGGTCTGCAGAGAGAGGGGTAGGTCGAGCAGGGTGTCTCTTCCTTCGCTCAGAAATCGTCCCCACAACCCTGCCCCCCAGTCCTTCTGCGGGACCCGATGGGAGGTCATGGCGACCTCGTAGGCCCTGAACCATTGCTGAATGTCATCGTTTTTATAATATTCCTTGACCACATCTTTGGGGATGTGGACCTTCTGCTCCGCTGGGGAGGTCGCCTCTCGGTTTCCCGGGGGCCTCCCTTCCTCACTTCTGGCCTTGAGTTCGATTTCCTTCAAGCTGCGTTTGTGCTCCAGTTGGAGCTTCCTTCCTTCGTGTTCCCGTTGGAGCTTCTTCTCTTCTAGCTCGCCTTGCACGCGCATTTGCTCTACTGCTAGCTTTTTCTCTGCTAACTTTAATTCGCCTTCGATTTTGAGCTTAGCTAACTCGAGTTCGTGATTGCGGCTTCTCTCTCTGTCCGCGAGTTCCTCCGGGGATAGGCCCCCTTCTGGTACGATATTTCGCACCTGATTGTTGCTGCTTTCGCCTTGGGGAGGTTCGGCCTCGTCGGGGCGCTCCCCCGTGTTTTCCGGGCGGGAGGCCCCGGTATCCACCCAGGCTTTCAGTGCTTTCTGCAAATCTTCCTTGGTGTTGAGACCGGTGGTAGCGATTCTAAGTTCTTTGCAGAATTGCTTTAGTTCTTTGTGTGTGTATTCTTCTAGTTGTTCCACCTGGAACACCCTGTTGGCGTTGATTTCTGCGGGGATCACGGTGTTTCCTTCTGCCATCTTTGTTGGTAGTGCGTCCGTCGTTCACAGTACGATCTCTCGGTGATGGGCCCGAATCCCGTCGCTTGCCACCAATGTTAGACGGCGACCTCAGAGGAGCCCGGGAAGGGAGTCCTGACTACCCTGAGACCCACCCTCAAGTATCGTAGCCGGGCACTGGCGGGAGACTCCTCAGGAGGGGAAGTCTCGTATCGAGGATCGTACTTCGGGCACCACACGACACAGAAACAACACACCGTGCGTTCTCAGGAACCAATCTTTATCAAATAGGTTAGCACTGCAAATATGTACAAGGAGAGCGCGGGCTCAATGAGTCTCGGAAGGGATAGGGGGTAGCGGGACAGTCCTTGGCACAAAAGTTCAAGGTAAGGATGTACCCGGTGCACAGCTCACAATCCTCGAGCTGGGGGGTAGGCTGGTTGTCGTGGGGTCCGGCGGGACCAGTGGAGTCTGTGGAAGCCGCGAGTCACTCAGCGGGCTCAGGTACAAGTTCGGAGGTCTTACGATCTTCAGGGAGCCGCGAGTCACTCAGCAGGGCTCAGGTACAAGTTCGGAGGTCTTACGATCTTCGGGGAGCCGCGAGTCACTCAGCAGGGCTCAGGTACAAGTTCGGAGGTCTTACGATCTTCAGGGAGCCGCGAGTCACTCAGCAGGACTCAGGTACAAGTTCGGAGGTCTTACGATCTTCGGGGAGCCGCGAGTCACTCAGCAGGGCTCAGGTAGTTCTAAGTTCCAGGAGCCGCGACCGCGTCAGCAGGCTCTCGTTGTTCCAGCGTCGAATCTGCCGGACAGTCCCAGAGCACCCCTGGTTATAGGTCGACCCCTCTTTGATGTCCGGAGTCTGTGCAGGCAGGGGTCTTGTCACCTGGGGGTCGCTTGTCGGGGGTTTCCTGCCATTGTCTTTTGATCCTTTCAGGGCCGGGTCGGGAGGAGTCCCAGACACCTAGCAGGCGTGGAGCCAGCCTTCAGGGAGGCCGGAGGGCCGATCGAAACCCATCGTCCCAGGGGAGTTCAGAGGTGCGATAGAAACTGCTCCTCCCTCTCTCAACCCCTGGAAGTGTGATGTCCTCCAGCCGGAGTGGCGCCTCTAGGCCCGGGTCGCGCTGGGGCCGGGCGGCCATCTTGGTGCATGAAGTGGGCACGCGGGCCCGGGGTGGCCGAAAGGAGAGAGGCCATGGACGAGGGTGCCCGGGTTGAGTGCGTGTGTTCTGGTGGAAAGGCTTGGTGAGGCCGGGGGATTGGGGCCGCCGGCACCAGGTTAGGTGGTGTGGGGACCAGTAGAGCCATGTTACGAGGCCGGGTCCAACAGTTTTTAACTGCACTTTTATGGTTTTGTTTAGATTGAACTGTCCACGTCTCTAAACTTCAGGGAAGATGTGGAACGGACAGTTAATTTTCAGGCATGAGAAGGACAAAAGGGCTGATATATCTTAAGTAGGTTCAACAGGGATATTATTTATTTGCATTTGTAAGATGTTGCTCTATTGTTCTCGCTCCAGTCTGGGTACACATATAGATATTACAAGAATTTATTATGAACATCGGAATGGCTTGACGAAAAAAAGCTATAGAGAAAATTTGATTTTAAACAATCTCTATTTTGAGCAAAGTATGGAGTGATAAGAAAACATTTTATTCATGTAAATGAATTCAAGTGCTGTGGAATTTAAATTATTGCCTACTTGGGCTTGATTGCTAATGTTTCCAACAGTGTGTCAATACATGCTATACATTGTGGAAGGGGACATGGTGATTGAACGGATACCATTTATTACGCAAAGAAAATGTATTGACTTTATGTTTGCTCATTACGATAAACTGTGGATAGCTTTGTATTAATTGTAGTATCCTATACTCATTACGTGGAGAGTAGTATCCTTTCTGTTTTATGTGCACTGGTATTGCCATGGCATTTAAACTTGCACAAGATGGTGTCACACATCGTGAACAAGACTGTTTGCAGCCGAAATGAGTGTGTCTTGGTTTGCCGAACTAAAAGAATCTTCACTGCTATACGAGTGCTGACTCTTTCTTGTAAGGAGAGATGGAAACTGTGGAGATATATTTAGGTTTTACATTGTAGTCTTAGCCACCTTTAAAATAATGTTTTTAGGGAATTTCGTAGGTTTGTTTATAAAATGTTATAGTATGCTATGAGGAAATAAAACATAATTTGCTTCTTGATTTGGGTCAATAAAATAAGAAAGTGAGTGCAGCTTTGCCTACCCGAAGGGCTCAGGCTATCTAGCTTACATTGGAAGAACCAGTTCACTCTTCCAATTTTTTCAGATCACCATTCCAAACTAAAAGACTAAGTAAATCTGGCAACATAACATTAACATTGAGGTGTTCCAATAACTAGTAATAATAGTATCCATTCCAAAAACAGAAATGTATTTATATGTCAAAACCAAGCCACTGCAAAAGGTTGCATGGGATATATTGGTCCTCTTTTTCAATGGTGTGGAATGTCATTAGTTTATTGGCCATGTTTCGCGATAAGTTCCATGCAACATATCATGCAAGCTGAAAACTCTTACGCAATATTAAACATCGAGAAATAAAGGCCCTAGGGCCAGATGCATCAAAGGGCTTTGCCCATTTTGTATCTATGGGAAAATGTGTTCCTGCATATGGCCCCAAATTGCTACATAGCAATCAATCTTATAATGTGAATAAAATAAATTAACTGACATAGGTAAACCTGTGAATAGAAAAATGCAGAAATATAGATGTTTAAAATAAAATCAATTTAAATAAATATATGCAGTTTGAGCTTTTTGAAGGGAAAGGTGCATTACACAACATTGAAGTTAATGCCTGTACATGCGGAATGGTGAGATGTTTAGCAGAATGCAGTACATAACAAAATGCTGTGATATACATATATGACAATTTCATTTTTGCTAAGAAATAATTGCTAGTTAAAGTATTCAAAGAAATGTTCACAGTTTCATTTTTAGGTGTGAACAACTACTTACGTCACTTACATACATGATAAAAAGTATTCCTTTACTTTGAAAACTTCAATTAAACATTCAATTACACTACATCTTGTTGTGCATAAGGTAACACAGGCATAAAGACCAATTGAAAAGAGAAAACAGGCAAACGTTTTATTCGACTCACGTTTTTCAGTTTCAACATCTTGCTCTTGAAGGGAAATAATAGAGAACAGTTGACGGCCAATAGAAGGTCGAAGAGTACATCTTTTATTATTAGAGCAACAAGGCAATTCCCCAAAAGCCCTCTGAAATCTTGGTAAATTCAGACTTCCTCCTTTGCTGAAACTTTGATATACAGCACATTTTAGAATCAATAATTTTTATTGCTTGGTACTCGTTCAAATTACACAGCTCAACTGCCTACAACCATGGGCCAGCAGAGCGTAACGGGATGGTCAGTACACAGCGTACAGGTCTACAGCTCTGAGGACGACCCCTCAAGAAGACGGTTTAGTGCAGAACATACCTGCAGGGAAACTGCTCATATACCACTTTTATAAAAAATAGAAAAACAAAACAAATAGCCAACCCCCCAGCCCTCAACCCCCCCAAAACCCCCCACCCTCTCCGCATCAGTCTCGAACCTCCAAGCCTAATCCCCCGAGGTCATCAGTCATAGCTCAGGATGAGTCAGACTACCCCAGTGGCCCCCGCCGGTTCTAAAGGGGTGAGCTGAAGAATTTGTAAGTATTTTGGGCACGTGACTTCCTTCAATTCCTTTGATAGGAGCTGTAGGAATGTACCCCAGAGCTTTGCATATTCTGATCCCTTCCCATCAATGCTGAGCAACAGGCGCTCCATTGCGAAAAGGTGCCAGAGTCTCCGTATCCAATCCCTCTGGTCAGGTGCAATCGGAGAGCCCCACTGCGCCAGAAGAACCTGCCACGCCGCAAGCAACGCTAATGCAATTTGCCTGCCCCGCAGCGAGCGCAAAGGGAAGGACTTGGGATGAGGAAGACCCAACAACGTGTACGCGGGATCCCGGGGGATTGTGATCTGGAACGCCCCATCAAGGTCATCAACAACCGCCGCCCAGTACCGCACCACCTTCGGGCAATGCCACAGCAAATGGACCAGGGTGCCAGGATGACCACACCCCCGCCAGCAGAGTCCTGACTTAGTGTTATCCCAAGACTGAATATGCGCTGGAGTATAGTACCAGTATGCCACCACCTTATAAGCAGATTCCGCACCCGCCGTGTCAGAGGCTGTATGATGGGATCGGTAGAAAATATGCTCCCATTCCTTGTGCGTCAGAGGGCGCCCCAACTCAGTCTCCCATCTAACCTTCGCCTTCGACCGCTGCTGCTTAGGACGCGCCATTATCATTGCGTACAATTCCGATATGAGTTTCCGGTCATCCTTTTTGCAAACTAACCAGCGCTCAAAAGTGGTCAAGGGACGCGACATCAAAGCGAAATTAGAAGGTTGGGTCACCCAGTGCGCCAATTGCGAGTAATGAAAAGTGTCAGTCTTCGGTAAGTCAAAATAGTCTTTGCGCAGTTGAGCGAAGGGGATCATGCCATCCAAACCAAAGAGGGAGCCCACCCTCTTACACCCCTCCTCCCTCCATCGCTGAAAGACTGGAGACGCGCATCCCGGCGGAAAGTCAGGGTTATCCACTATAGGTGTCATAGGGGACGGAAACATAGTCCAACCCTTGTGCCCCGCTAACTGATCCCACGCTTCGAGAGTCGGTGAGGTCACTGGCGACGAATAGAGGCCCCATGCCCTATGCTTCCGTGGAAGCCAGAGTTCACGCCATATATTACAACCAGCTACCGTCTGATCCATATACAGCACATTTTAAAGGGTTGGTATTTTGTTAAAGATTAGAAACCAGTCACATCACTGATTCGATAAGGTATCTCATTAGTTAACATAGACCAACCAGATGTCTCTGGCATTATCATTTGATTGAATTGAAGTAGACCAATGCTACGCCTGTATCTGTTGGAGGTTGATGGGTTCTCTCTTGACCAATCAGACGTGAATTGTGTGCCTGTTTGCACTGTAGAACACATGCTTTTTGTGTTTTTTGTTTCTTATTTTTCTAGTACTGCAAGCTCTCTATTCTTCTGGCAGAGGTCAATTCTGTGAAAGGGACAAGTTGTTGCAGCTACTTTCCAATAGGGCCTGCTGCTGCCACCATTATCAGTAGCTGAAAGCTACCTAGCACTTGCCGCCAGAGCTGAGTAGCACTTGCAGAAAGTGCATCGCTTGTTAAATGCAGGAAGCTTCACAGTTGTGTTGTAAGTGCACTACCTAAAATGCACCAAGTTCCAGGCCGAGGATATGTTCAGGATTAGCGGTAACAAAACATTATTTTTCCTTTGTGTGTGTCTACATACACGTCTAACTGCTGCTGCTCTCGTTGTTTTGGTAAATGATGCCTTTTCAAGTGTGTGTTAATGTTAGCCCATCAGCAGTGAGATGCATGAATTTCCAATGGTAAGGCTATATATGCCCTCTCACCCACTAGATTGTTTAAATACGTGATTAGCTACATTAGAGTGGCCGAAAGTTAGGACTTAATTTTTGTTTGCCTTTCAAAACTCTGTGCTTTGGCCCTACAACATAGAGTACCATCATCTATTTTTGTCTTTTCAACCAGTGGCAAGTTGCATTGTGGGGCTTGTAGTTTTGCTTTGAACAGTTTTACCATGGCCTAAAAACCATAGCATACAAAGTGCTGCTGGCTAACATGCTAGAGTGGTTTACTACATACATGGTTTACTACATACATGGATTACTTTTCTAACTCTACATGGGGCATAACTCAGGGTAGGTGCAGGGCAGTGACTGGGGCATGAATTACTATTTTAACTCCACAAGGGACATAACTAAGGGCAGGTGCAGGACAGTGACCAGGGGCATAAATGACTATTCTAACTTCACAGGGGGCATAACTCAGGCCAATTAAGGACAGTGATTGGAAGCATGGATTACTATTCTAACTACGCAGGGGGCATTACTCAGGGAAGATACTGGACAGTGACTGGAATTACTTTTTATCCTAACTATGCAGGGGGCATAACTCGGGACAGTGTCAAGGGGTATGAATTCCTCTTCTTATTCTGCTAGAGGTATCCCTCTGGGCAGGTGCTAGACATTGATCGGAGTTCTACATTATTATTTCCACTCTTCTAGTTGAGCCCCTTAGGGCAGGTGTTAGACAGTGGCTTTTGTTCAAATGAACATACTCTGCTGAGTATGTTCCTTTGGGCAGGTGTTAGGGGGTCTAATTTTGTATTTCTAATTCGGTAGGTATGTCCCTGTGGGCAGGTGCTGGACAGTGACTGGGGTTCAAATTTAGTTCTCTTACGCTGTGTGGTACTAATTTTATGGTCTTTGGATGTAGACTGTGGTATATTACTCTGCGCTGAAACGTATCACTCAAGAAATTCCTTGTTTAATAGTTTTTTTGGTTTTTTTTAAGGTTCACAAACAATTTTGAGAAAGATCAAAAGGAGGTCCAGTCTCTTGTTGCGTGAAAACCCACTTCCAAGATCATTAATCAACCAAACATCGACTTCATCCCTATGAAGACAAATCTAAGGTGTAGGAGGCTGGCTTAGTATATGGTGCACACTTATTTAATTGAAGCACCTTGCACTAATCCAGTCAACCTGTATGGTGATTTTTGTGGTTTTAGACAATCATGGAAAGCTCTCTAAGTGGTAGCTGTAGAGAGCAGCCTTCAGGCTTAGTCCAGAAGGAATGTTAAGCAGCTTGTTTTAGTAAAATTAATCATAAACAAAAAAACAGAACCACACAGTGTAGTTATAAAAATAGGTCTATTTATTATACACACTCACTAACACATTGGTGTATCTCCTACACGGAGATATCAACACAATACACACAATACTTCAATTTTAAACAGGTAAGTAAGCACAAATACACAGTGGTCTCCAGGGGGAAATCAAACCATATACTAAAGAAGTGTAATGCGAACTGCGACCGAAGCCGGGACTTTAACCAGGAGAATCAGAAGAGCTGGTGACACAAGGAACCACCCAATGTAAGTACCCAGGAACCCAACGGAGGCTGTGAGCAGAGTGCAAACACAGCCATGCACTCAATGCAAGTCAACTGGAAAGTCACAGTTGCAGTTTTCAAGAAGGACCCTTTCTAGTGGACCCTGAAGAAACGCCAGGGAAGACAAAAGGTTGGAAAGTCGCCCCACCCATGGATACCCCAGAAACCAGGATACCTACACCAGGGTAGTTGGGTGCATAGGGGCGAACTGACATTGGAAACCGCTGTAGACCGCAATGAAGGACCTCAGGAAAGATGCCGCTGGCAAAGAAGGTGAAAGAGTCCAATGGAATCCAAGGTGGATTCTTATTAAAACATTTTTTATTGACATTTTCAAAACAGATAAAAAATCATAGGCATTGAATATGTTGACATTCAGACCATTGATTTGTGCATATGTATTCATTATCTTACATAACAATACATTGACATGACAATAACAGTGAATCCCCTGCTGCCCTCTAGCCTTATCGTGGACTTTCATAGTGTTCATTATTCTACCATTTATCCTATTTAACCCTTCAATCACTCACGTCTAAATCAGAATTTTCTTTTGGGGGTTCGCATATATTGCCTCGATAGGCGTTCCATCCTCCCCGTATCTGGGTCCATTTTTTAGGGCAACCTCTATGTATATGTACTATTTTTTCGACGCTCATTGTGGTATCCATGTCCCTACACCACTGGGGAAGGGTAGGAGGCTGTCGGGATCCCCATCGCTGAGCTATGTTTCGCTTCGCCAGCATCATGCCCAATGTTACCCAGGTTTGCGCCGTACGATTAAGATCTGTGGGTTCCCATATATTAAGGAGGCATCTCCTCGGTTCTGGGAGAGTCGTGATTTTCGTCACCTGCGAGAGTGTACGCATTATCGCCTTCCAGTACCGGACAATTACGGGACATAGCCAGAGGGTGTGAAAGAGAGTCCCTTCTTCACCACACTGTCTAAGGCAAAGCGATTAATCTGTCCGATTAAGTTTATGCAGGAGTGTGCGGGTATAATAAGTGCGATGTAGAATTTTTAATTGTATCAATTTAAGTTTTGATGGTATCGCAACCTCTTTGGGGGATGAAAGTGCTTCCTGCCAATCCGTTTCGTCAAAGTCTCCTAACTCTGTTTCCCATTTAGATTTAAGGGCTTTTAGGGGGTCTGGCTGGTTATTTATTATTTTCCGATATGTTTGGGATGTGGTTTTTTAGCCAGATGTTCTGTGAGGAGTCTATCTTCCAGCGGTGAGGACTCCGCCAGCTGTGTACCCGGTGTGATCGCAGCCAGGAGTGCGTGTCTAATTTGTAGGTAGCGAAATTGTTCGGTGTCTGCCAGATCATATGTAGACTGTAAGTGCGCAAACGTGACTATTTCGCCTTTCTAACAGAGATCTCCGACTCTCGAGATTCCTATCAGATCCCATTGTCGAAACCCCTTGGTGTTGCGCATCATACCCAGTCTTTTGGTGTCCCACAATGGCGTGGCCTGTGTTATCTTTCCCTCCCATCCTAGCGTTCGGTGTGCCTCAAACCAGACTTGTATAGTATGTGCCGTTGGGCCCGTGAGGCCATGTCTCCTGTTCTTGTTGTATAGCGCCCCCATAACCCCCGCGGCACCCAGCAAATGTCGATCCATACGGTATGCCGGGTCGTCACCTGGTACATGTAGCCATTGGTTTATAACCATGAGCTGTGAGGCCCAATAGTATGTTTTGATGTTGGGGAGGGCGATACCTCCGTCATACCAGCCTCTTGTTAGTTTATGCAGTGCTATCCGTGGTGTTTTCCCCTCCCATAATAAACTGGTCACTTCTGCGTTTATTGCGATAAAGTATGTGGGGGAGACCGGGAAGGGTGTGTTCTGCAGCACGTATAGAAATCTAGGGAGTGCCATCATTTTAAAGAGGGCTGCTCTTCCCAGCAGCGTCAGTGGTAGGGAACGCCAATGCTTGACGTCACGCCGAAACCGGGCTAGGAGTTGTGTAAGATTTGCAGCGACGAATTGTGTTCTGTCCGCTATTACATATATCCCTAAGTACTTGAAACCGTTCCCCGCTATCTGTATTTCACACCCCCTTGGAAGCCGTGGTGGGGATCCCCGGAGCACATAGAGGTAGGATTTCTCCCAGTTGATGGTATATCCGGACACCCTCCCATACAACGTACATATATCTAGGAGACAGCGAATTGAGCGTGTCGGCGAAGCTAAGTATAACAAGACATCGTCCGCGTATAAGGAGATGCGATCTTCCCATCCCACTGTCCACTTCAAGCCACGGATGACCGGGTCTTGCCGTATCCAGGCCGCTAGCGGCTCCAACACCAGCGAAAACAGAAGTGGCGAAAGGGGGCAACCTTGTTGTGTCCCCCGTCCCAGCGGAAAGGCGCTCGATATATGACCATTCACCACCACATGCGCCAATGGCCGTGTGTACAATAGCTGAATCCAAGCGCAGATCTTGGGACCAAACCCTAGGTGGCGAAGAACTGCAAAGAGGAAGGGCCATTCCACCAAGTCAAACGCCATCCTAGCATCTAGTGAGAAAATGACGGCATCCTCCTGTATAGACCATGACCCCATGTAACCGCCGCAGGTTCAGGGCGGTATTACGGTTTGGCATAAACCCGGTTTGATCCGGGTGTATTACTGTGGCTAGGCACGGCTGCAGTCTCGCTGCCAAAACTTTTGCTAGGATCTTTGCTTCGGCATTGATCAAAGAGATCGGACGGTAGGATATGCATTCATGTGGTGGTTTATTGGGTTTATGAATGGCCACTATGGTGGCCAGTCTCAGATCTCGGGGTAGGATCCCCTTCTCTAAACTGTCAGTGTACATGTTTAGTAAATGTGGAACAATTTGTGTTGTTGCTTTCTTGTATAATTCCACCGGAATTCCGTTTGGCCCCATTGCCTTCCCTGTGTGAAGGGCGGCTATTGCAAATGTTAGTTCTTCAGGAGTCTAATCTTTTTCGAGGGCTGTAACCTCGGATGGGTCGAGTGTGGGCATAGCTATATCTTTAAGGAATTCCAGATTTTCCGTTATGGTGGTTGTGGCCTCCGGAGTATATATTTTTTTTATAATGCCCCGCCAAAGCCTCTGCAATCTGCTGGGGCTCCGCCGTAAAACTACCATCGTCCAGTTGGATCCGCGCCACCCATCTAGTAGCCCGTTCCTTTTTTTCCAGCCAGGCCAATAACTTACCCGCTCTATCACCTAGTTCGTATATAGTGTGTTGTGTTTTGGTGTGTCTAGTTTTCGCCGCTTCCCAGACGTAGGACTTATATTCTTGCTGCGCCATGTGTACCCGATGTGTAGTATTGTCATCTATATGCACTGCATGTTCCGCCTCTGCCCGGGACACCCCTTGTTCAAGACTATCCATCTCCTTTTGCTGGTTCCTCTTATGATCAGTCACCATCGAAATGGCCTGTCCTCGAAGGACTGTTTTGTAGGCTTCCCATAGTGTCGTCGGGGTTGCAACTGACTGTTTGTTTTCTGCAAGAGCTTTATTAATTTTAGGTATTTTAAGGTACCCGGGATAGATCGGGAATACCCTACGCCTCTGCGGGGTGAAGGCTGCGTATGTGATGAGAACTGGAGAATGGTCCGAAATACCCCTAGGCAAGTGTGTTACCTCTGTAGTACCATCATCCCCGTCGCCAACGTAAAAATGTAGTCCAGCCTAGAGAGGCTATTGTGTACCCCCGAATGGAATGTATACTGTCGCTCTGTCGGACATCTGACTCTCCAAATATCTATGAGGCCTAATGCCTCTGTAAATTCAAGCAATTTAAGATTGGCACTACTGGGATCCCTAGGGGGCAGCCTATCTATGGATGCATCCATCGTCGCGTTGAAGTCCCCTCCCATTATTAATTCTCCATGTGGAAGTGACAGGAGGAATTCCCCCAAAGCCTGGAAGGTAGTCTGATGTAATGTCGGAGGGATATATACTGTCACTAAGTTATATATTTTCCCCTAGTAAGACAAAAAGGGTACAAAGTTCCTCATACAAGTTAAGAAAAAGTGGTGATTTCAGCACAAAATGTCGTTTGCCATGAAAACGGAGGGGGAAACCCTTTAGTTGGAACTAGGGCCCTCACACACCCAGCAAGCTAGGTGTCATGCTTCATCATTTGAGCCTGCCCCTCGTCAGGTCGGCGCTGCAATTCCTGACGGGCTCCCAAGATTGGGGCTCTTTGGCGGGGATCTTTTGTTCCTGCCGAAGGGTGCTGTGGGGGTAAGGGGGCCTAGGATGTGTAGATGTGGTGTACGAATAAAATAGGTACTGTTAGTCCACAAGAATTGAGTTTAATAAAGTGGTAAACAGCCTAGTTAAAAGGAAAGTGAGGTGGGGATAGCTACTAGTGTTTATGATGCTAGTTGTGTATGCCCTACTCTCTGGAGGATCATATATTTTCCCCTCCCATTGGCAAGTCATTACCGCAAATCGTCCCTGGTCATCTTTTCGGGAGTCGGTTATTATCAGTGGAAACCGCTTATTCACTAGTATTCCCACCCCCCGTGAACCTGATGTAAAGTCAGAATGTATTACCATTTTGAAGCCCCACCTATCTAGGGCTCTGCAGGTCATGCCTGTTAAGTAAGATTCTTGGATGAGCGCCACAGCCGGCCCTTTACGCTTGAGATATTGTAAGACCAGCCCTCGTTTTATTTTATCCCCTAAGCCATTTACGTTCCAGGACAACACTTTAAATGGGGGGCTGGGCGTTCGGGGATTCCCTATTCTTGGCTCCATGTCAGCATTTGGGGCAGGCATTCGTGTTTTATCTGTCATCTATTGCAATACGAAACTGCGTTAAACACACATTCCTCCTCACATCAATGCCATAGATGCCGCTTGTCAATATCCTGTGTGTAACTCTGAATTCCAAAACTAAACCTAAAATAACTTCTGTAATCTGCACCCATCCCTCCACCCCCCTCCCTGCCTCCCTGCCCAGCGGATTTGGAACTACCCGCCACCCCAACTCAGCAGAGTGCTTAATCCCCATAACTTTATACTTGCGTAGGGGGGAAGAGCCACTCCTTGCCTTTCGCCTTCTCCCCGGACAGTTTGTAGTTCAGTGCGAGGAACCTGAAATTCTGGATGCCGGAGCCCAGTCTTTAATCATTGTAGGCTGGCCCTCCCTTGGATCAGCCGGGGGAGCACCCCATCTCGACAAGTCCAGTACCCGCAAGACAGTCTGCCTTCTCTACGTCATTCTAGCTGTGGACCCTCCGCTTCCTCCAGTCCGGCGTCCTCTGATGATTTTGATGACTGAGACTGCTGTTTATGCACGGGACCCGTTCGCCTAGAGTCTTTCACTGGGCGCCAGCCTTCCAGCCAGTCAGTGGCCTCCGCCGGTGTGGTGAAAAACCATGTCTTTCCCTCCGCCTCCACTCGTAACTTTGCTGGATATAGCATTGCATATTTGAATTCACGAGTGCGAAGTTCTTTTTTCACGTCCAGGAAATCACGGCGCTGCTTCGTCACTGCAGCAGGATAGTCCGGATATAGGGTTACCGTACAATTGTCCACTCTCAGCGGGGGAGCAATGCGCGCCGCCTGTAGGACGGTGTCCCGGTCAGGGAAATTGAATATGCGTGCCAGGATCGGCCGCGGGGGGGCTCCCGGTCTGGGCCTTCCTCCGGGCACTCGATGCGTTCTCTCCACCGAGAAAAAGTTGGACAGCCCGCGCGGCTGCAACTGATCCGTAATAAGTTTTTCGACAAAGAGGTCCAGGGCCGGCCCCCTCTCGCTCTCCGGCACGCCTACCACGCGTATATTATTCCTCCTGGACCTTCCCTCCTGATCGTCGAGCTTATCCAGCAGCTGTTTTTGCACAATTTCTAATGTCTGTATCTTCTTTTTATACGTCGCCGTTTCTTTGGTAAGAGTCTCTGTGGTAGTTTCCACCTCCTTCAGTCTTGTGCTCATTTTAGATATGTAGGCACGTAGCAACGTGATATCAGTCGAGATTGTCCCTATGGATACCTGCATCTGGGTCAGCGTGGCCATCACATCTTGTAGGGTAATCGCCTTCGGCTTGTCAGGAGGCGGCACGTCCGCCTGCTCCTTGTGATAAGCATATTTTTCAAGTTTGGTGTGAGACCCTGTACGTTGCCCTCTGCCTCCCATGATGATCGGGCGATGCTACGATCCGGGTTATCGGGGGGGCGTCAATAACGGGAATCCTGCAGTCGCCGCCGCCTGCCACGGGGGTCTCCCACGTGCGGCCTGTCGGTTTTACCGGTTCCCGTTGCGCACCCCCCTTGGCAGATCTCGTAGCTAGTTTAACTTCCTCCTAGTTTCCGGCCAGTCTCACACTTCAGTGCGTTCCGGCCCCCCTCTTACAGTCTCAATCCGCACCAGGGACCACCGCCGCCCATGATATGCCTCCAAAGCCGAATCTGTCCCATTCACCTATGCTGCGAGCCAGCCGGCAATGATCGTCCCCTGGATTCCCCCAGCAAGGAGTCCGCCGGGGTCACGGCGCAACCCCATACACCTCCTAGAGGGGCCGACAATGTTCCTTTCGTGGCCCAGGGATCCGCACCGCCAAAGGTGTATCACGGGAGTCAGTCAACTGTACTGGCTTCCCACACTTCCGAGTCTTTTTACGGTCGCGCTCAGGCTCCCACACCCGACGGGCGGGGCACGGCCTCAATCACAGGGCGCCTGGCCTCTCCCGCAGCCGACCACCATACCTCCACAAACGTCGGGTCTCGGCATTCGCCTCAACATCCCCGGGGCCTCGCTATGGGGCAAGCAGCACTGCGTCCAGAGTCAGGCGCACTAGCTGTATTTCCCCCAGGCAGTGCGGGACCCACCTCACAGCTCCATCGGGTTCCTCCGGAGAACGGCAAATTCTTCCCTCAGGGCACAGTCTCCTCATATGCTGTAATTTTTGATCGCGATGCATTCGCGCAAGGCGCTTGAACTTCAGGGCCGCAGGGACCAGGGCACGCCAGTGTGAGAGCTGCGTCCCCGGCGCACGATGAAGCGAGGCCCCGGCTTTACTTTCGCTTTCAGGCCTCAGTCACGTCGCTCCGTCACGTTTCGCCACCGATGTCGTTACCAGGCTGGAACCGCCCTCGATCGCTGCCCTGGTTGTCCCGGGGCTGCCGCCGACGTTCCGCCCTCGGTTTCTCGCAGGATTTATGCCAGGATGATTCAGGGAGTGGGTTTCAAACACGGAGCTGCACTAGGCTGCGGCCATCTTCGTTGGCTGCTGGCCACGACCCCCCCAAGGTGGATTCTTGAAGAGAAGAACCTGCAAGCAGAGGGGACAGAGTCGATGCCACTCTGAGGTGACCAGGAGGCACGGGAACAATGACCACAGATGACGGAAGATGCAGGAGTGATGACTGTGACATTGTCGCTGCAGCTGTGAGGACCAGGCAACGCTGTGGAAGACCAGGAGCCGTTCACTAGCTGTTATATGTCAAAAGTCAAAAACCAGGGGGTTGGTGTCTAGCGGGAACACCAACAAGCCTGGGCAACAGCAACAGACGTGGTAAACAAACAATTAGCAACTTTGGGACCAGCAAGGTCCAAGAGACTCACCAATTGCAGGACAGTCAGAGAAGACCCCCAGCAAGCAGGGGAGCCCACTAAAGACAAAGAAGACTCTCAAGAGGACCCACAGGCCGAAGGCACAGGAGTTGCAAGAGGACCTCGAGCAGCTCAACAAAGATGCAGATCCACGGTGCAGAGGATGCTGTGAGGACGAAGATCTTGGCAGGAAGAGATGCTGGAGGCTGGAGCTTCTTGTAGCCCTAAGATCTCTGGAGTAGAGAGCCAACAAGCCTTGGCAAGACGGCGTAGGGCACAGGGGTTCTGTTCTAGCGTTTCTGACGAGGGATACTGGCCTTAAACTTGCTGAAAGGACAGTTAAGGGCTTTGAGGGAGCTGCAGAAACACCACCTGTGTTGCTGAGCCTTCCAAAGTCGGTGGGTTGTCAGGAGCAGCAGACCGGGCAGCTTCGTTGTGGTGTCTGCAGATGCAGGGGAGTGACTCTTTCACTCCAAGGGAGAATACTTCAGGTGTCCTTGATGTCGACAGGCCTGGAGAGGAACCTGTATGAAGCACAGACTTGCAGAACAGCGAGACCAGGATCATCAGCAGGAGTCCTCCTTGGTGCAGTCTCGGGTACAAGCAAAGTCCTGTGAATTACAGGTGCCCAGATGGTCAACGTTGAAGTGGTTTCGGGTTAGAATCTTGTCCCACAATGAATCTGAAGAGCCACCCATAAGCCCTTAAGTACCCTAGGAAAAGGGTTTTAACGATTCAAGGGTCCCTCCCAGAGGAGGGGCTGGACAGAGGGGAGGATACTCCCATGTCCTTTGCCCAGAGCAGGAGCCAGAGCAGGAGCCAGGGCTCCCTGAACTGGCTCAAACTGGATTAAGCAAGGAGGGCACCAAATGCGCCCTTCAAAGCAGTCTGGTGGCGCTGGCAAGCACCCCCACCCCAGCCCTATACACTAAGTCCTGTCTGGGAGGTGGTCACACCTCCCTGTGACAGGAAACCTATTGTTCTACTTTCCCCTGCTCAAGCTCACCTCAGCAACAGGAGGGCAGAATCATTTCTGGGGTCGGCAGCAGCATTAGCTTGCTGGCAGACCCTGAAAGGCTGTTACCGGGAGTACTGGGGCTTCCCAGAGGAGCCGCCAGTGTATGGAATCATACCTCCAACACTGGTAACGATGTCGGGGAATAATTTCAACATGTTTGATACCAAACATACCCAGGTTTGGCACAGCCAATATATAGTTAGCCATCGAGTACTGCTGCATGGCCACTATATGTAGCGAAATGGCTGACCTCACTTACAAAGCCTGATGAATCGACTCTGGGGTTTGTAGCGTACAAACCTAGGAGTCGATTCTACAGGTGTTGTAAGTGCAGTCAGCCACTTATAACCTAGCACGCTGCCTTCAGGATTGAAAGGCCTGCCACTTAGGTTTAAAGTGCAGTGACCTCAGATATAAGGAAACTTTTATCTGTTGTAAGTGGTGCTAGCACCAACTTACACAGGCTGCAATGGCTGGTCTTTAGTCATAATTTGAATAGTCTCTCATGAGTGGCATAATACATGCTGCAGCCCATGGGAGAACACTGGTGTACCTATGCCCTGGGTACCTTAGTACCATATACTAGGGACTTACATGGGTACACCAGTAGACAATTGGGAAGGTACCTACTTAACTGCCACTGTCAGATTTAGGGAAAAAGCACAGTAACTGTGGTCCTGATTAGAGGGATCCCAGTCATACTAGTCATAAAACACAATAACACCAGCAAAAAGTGGAGGTAGCCATGAAAGCAGATCCTACATAAGGTAAACAGAAGAGTGCTGAACAGGGATCAGGGGTGTGAATTTCTATCCTAACTCTGCAAGGGGCATAGCTCAGGACAGGTGCTGGACAGTGACTGGGGGCTTGAATTTCCTTTCTTATTCCACAAGGGGCATAACTCAGGGCAGGTCGGGGACAGTGACTGGGGGTGTGAATTACTATTCTAACTCTGAAGGGGACATAGCTCAAGGCTGGCACAGGATAGTGTCAGGGGCACACATTTTTATTCAAACTCCTTGGGGGTATCTTTCTGAGCAGGTGCTAGAAGGTGGTTGGGGTTATAATTGACCATTTCTACTTAGCTAGGTGCATTCCTCAGGACAGGTGTTAGACAGTGGCTGGGGTTGATATGTCCTATTCTCACTCTGCTGGGTATGTTCCTTAGGGCAGGTGTGGGACAGTGGCAGGATATCCAATTTTGTATTCCTAATCCGCAAGGGGTGTCCCTTAAGGCAGGTGTAGGACAGTGGCTGGGGGTTCAAATGTAGTTCTCTCACGCTGTGTGGTACTGATTTTCTGTTAGATTTTGGATGTAGGCTGTGGTATATTACTCTGTACTTTAAAGAATCAGTAAGTACATTTATTTTTTAATTGTTTTATCTTGTAGGTTCATAATCTCTTTGAAAACAATCAAACGAAGGAGCAATTCCTTATTACAAGAAGACACACTTCGAAGATCAATAAACAACCAAATATCTACTTCATCCAAGAGAATACAACTCCAAGGTAAACAGAAGGATCTATTTAAATTTTTTGAGTAAAAGACTAACAGTATTTTCCTCCCTCAAGGTCTATTTTAGATTTTATACTTTTCAAAATATTGTCTTTCAAATGTAAATTTCATTTGTCTGTTTTTAACCTTTTGCAGGAAGTTATATCATGGTAAGCTTTTTACAAAAAAATGTTTTTTTTGTTTTTACAGGCCTCCCATCAAGCTTTATATGTTGTATCTGCACAAAGAAACCGACTTTTACAATGGCTATCTTTACTGTAAGGAGATGATAACTGAGCCCAGGAATTATTGGAGGTGTGTGCATTACTGGTCATCCGATTGCAAAAGCAGAGTAGTTACTCTGGGGCAGCTATCCTTCGTACAACAGAACATAACCACTCTGCCTCTGCAATGGAGATTGAAGTTAGGGAACATGTGCAGCACATAAAAATGCTGGCATCCACCTCCAATAATCCCTGTGGCTCTGTTTTTATCGGAAGGTATCACAACATATTCCAATACATGTTGCTAGCAGTATGCCCTTCATTCCTAACCTATATAGAATGGTACAAAGATGAAAACAGGCATGTTATCCACAAAGTACTGCCCCTCAAACATATTCTTATATTCTTACTTTTAGAGATGAACCTTTCCTTCTTCATGATAACCAAAACCCTCAAAAAAGAATACTACATTTTACCACCGCACATAACCTGATAACTCATGAGAATCCTGAAATTTGGTTGATGGATGGGACCTTTAAATCCATGCCCATCCATTCACCAAAATTTATACAATTCACGCTAATATTTATAATACAACTGGACCATTGGTGTATAGTTTACTACTTGATAAGCAATCCTCTACCTATATGGAACTTTTATCAGTTGTAAAAGTTAAGACAATGAGCAAAAGTCTGAGGAAAGTAATAATTGACTTCGAATTTTCAATGATAACTACGGTAACCAAATTGTACCCTGAATGTAAAATTCAAGGATGTTTTTTCCACATTTCTCTGGCTTTTTGGTGCAGAATTAAAAAAAAACATCTTTAGTTGATGATTATTTTTCAAAAAGCAAACTTCAGTTTGAATTACGTAAATTAACTGCGTTAAATTTGGTGCCTCTAGACAGTGTAGAATAATTTTTGCACTACAATTTCTGGTTCCGATTACTTTCTCCAAAATGATGAAAAAATTGTCCCCCTTACTAAATTACTTTGAGGACACCTGGATTGGCCGTCTAAGCAGGTTGGGTCGCAAGAGGAAACCAAAGTTTGCAAGTGAATGGTGGAACTGCTAATCAACCTGTTAAGAGGGAAGCGCAAAAACTAACAATGCCATAGAGGGATGGCACAATTCCTTTAGTAAAGCAATTGGCAAACATCATGCTAACCTATACAATTTATTGGAAATTTTGAAGAAGGTGCAAAGTATTCAAGAAAGGAGGATTCTGCAATCACTGTCAGGTAATCTGAACCCATGTGTTTAAAAAAAAAGAGTAAAGAAATGTCTGAAAGACTTTTGACGAAATTGCAACAGTTTTTCTTGATGGTGGATTCAGACTACCTGGACAGTCTTGCATACATCCTACACTGTTCTGTTAAAAGAATTTGTAGAACGCACATTCAACATACGGTTTCATTACGCGTATTAAAAGAGGCGGTTGACTGCTGAATAGACCATTCATTAATAGGCCTGAGAGAACAATTAATTGTCTCCTAAAATAAGAGTAGCATGTAGAAGATCTGATGTTAAAAGTGAGTTCCAAAAGTGGGGGGCCAGTACCGCAAAGCAGGATCCACCAATTCTTTTTCATTTAAAGGTGGGAATGGCCAACAGGAACTGCTGGGATGACCTAAGGGCCCGGACAGGGGCACACCTCTGAATGAGAGTGGAAATAAATTCCAGGCATGTGCCGTGAAGTGATTTAAATATAAGGCATCCGACCTTGCACAGCGTTGGGTTACCAGGAGCCAATGTAGTTTCCTCATGAGGGGAGTGACGTGGTGCCATCTTGGCTGGTGATAGATAAGTCTCGCTGCCTGATTTTGCACCAGTTGTAGTCTTTTCATTAAGTACCCTGGAAGGCCAAAGTAAGTAGAGTTAGCATAGTCAAGATTACCAGGGATAGAATGACTAGGATAACCGCTTCTGCTGTAAGGAATCTACTGATTTTCCTGATCTTCCGGAGTTGGAAAAAGCAGGTAGAGTCTACTGTTCCAATCTGAGTTTTCATCGAGAGATCCCTATCGATTGTGACACCGAGGCTCTTGGCTGAGGAGGAAGGAAGTGGGGGCACTCCCAACTCTGCTTGCCGAAAATTCGTGCTCCAGGTGTTCCAAGAACCGCCGGTTAGGATCAGTTCTGTTTTATCAGGATTTAATTTTAAATGGTTATTATTGATCCAATTGTGGATGTATAACATAGTGGTATGAAAATTCAGGACAGAGTTAGGGGTGTTGTCAATGGTGACAATCAGTTGCAGATCATCTTCATAGTTGAAAGTGCGCACCTTGCCTTCCCCCAGGGACTGAATAAGGGGAAGGAGATACAAATTAAACAGGTGCAGGGACAGAGAGGAACCTTGCGGGACCCCACAGGTTAATTTAACTCTTGGAGCCGTATATTGGGAGAGATGGACTGATTGAAGGCAATTGTCTAAAAAGGACATCAGCCATTGAAGGGCGGCGCCCTGAACCTCTGCGTCCCTGACACCATCCACTAGAATGTTATGGTCGACCGTGTCAAAGCCCGCGGAGAGATCGAGGAGCACTAGGGCCTGGGTGGTGCCTTTGTCAGCCTCTTTCCTTATTTCAGCCAATACAGCCAGGATTACCATCTCAGTTAAGTGAGAGGGGCAAAAGCCTGCTTTGTGAGGATGTAAAAATTGGGATTGTTCAATGAAAGAGCAGAGGCAGTTGGCTACATGGGCTTACAGAACCTTAGCCAGGTAGGGAAGCAGTGAGATGGGGTGATAGTTCGAGGGGACAGAAGCGTCTGCACCAGTTTTCATAATTAGTGGGACTATCACGGTTTCCTTAAAAAATCTGGGGACCAAGCACTGATTTATTGAGTCATTTAGAAGAGATAGGGGCGGCTCGGGACATGCTAGGAAGATTTCTCTCACGATATGGGGGGGAAGCTGTCAGCCGGGAGCCTGATTTTACTTTGGTTAATAGGTCCAGGAGGGACTCTCTGCTAATGGCTGGGAACTGATGTAACGAGTAAGGATTCATGGATGTTCCATACTGTTCACCAGAGGATGAATTAACCGGAATACAAGCTTTGATAGAACTGAGTTTATCAATGAAAAGAGTGTTCATGGAGTTACACAGTGGGGGCTAATTTTGCAGTAATTCTATCTGGATTGGAGAACTCATTCACAATCGCAAATATATCTTTGTATTTATTTGTAGAATTCAGAATCTTGTTCGGGAAATAGGTGGCTTTAGTTTGTAGAATGGATTTTTTATATTGTTTCAGTTCAGCTTGAAAGGAATATGCTACTTACCAGTATGTTTCTGTTCTTGGCATGTAGAGCTGCAGATCCACACACTAGCATAGTAGATTGCCATCTGGTGTTGGGCTCGGATGCTTGCACCTTGTTGTTGTCTTGAAAGAAGTCTTTGTAGTCACAAGATAGGGACTCCTTCCTTGGACGATAGTGCGCATGGGTATCAACTCCATCCTTAGATTGTTTTTCGCCATGTGGGAAATGATGGAGTTAGTAGAAGAAAAAGAGATGCCCATGTGTGTATATCTAAGTAAGATAGAACTGGAACAGATACAGGTCCCGGGAGGTGGGTGGGCGTGTGTGGATCTGCAGCTCTACATGTCAAGAACAGATGCATACTGGTAAGTAGCATATTCCGTTCGAGGCACATGAGCTGCAGATCATACACTAGCATAGACGATACAGCAGTATCTCCCCTAGCGGTGGTCACCTGTATCGGTTGCAGTATTTTGAAATAAAGTTTTAAGGACAGCTTGGCCAACAGAAGCTTGTTGCTTTGCTTGTACGTCAACACAATAGTGTTTAGTGAAGGTGTGTGTTGTAGACCATGTGGCTGCCTTACAAATGTCTTCTAAGGGAATGTTCCCTAAGAATGCCATGGAAGCCCCTAGTTTGCGTGTGGAATGCGCTCTAGGGGGAACTGTTAATGTGCGTTTAGCTTTTTGGTAGCATATTTGGATACATTTAACTATCCACCTAGCAATCCTAGATTTGGAGATGGGGTTACCCTTATGTGGTGGAGAGAAAGCTACAACCAATTGTTTTGTTTTGAGGAGAGATTTAGTTCTGTCAATGTAATAAAGAAGGGCTCTTTTAACATCTAAGGTGTGAAGAGCTCTCTCTGCTACAGAGTCTGGGTTTGGAAAAAAACACTGGTAACTCCACTGACAGGTTAAGATGAAAAGGAGATATGACTTTTGGAAGGAATTTTGGATTTGTCCTAAGAACCACTTTGTTACGATGTAATTGTAAGAATGGTTCTTGTATGGTTAGAGCCTGGATTTCACTCACTCTTCTAAGAGATGTGATTGCAATAAGGAAAGCTACCTTCCATGTGAGGAACTGTAGTTTGCATTTATGTAGAGGTTCAAATGGGGGTCCCATAAGCCTAGTAAGAACAATGTTTAGATTCCACACCGGAGAGGGTGGTAATCTGGGAGGAATAATTATTTTAAGTCCTTCCATGAAGGCTTTGATCGCAGGGACTCTAAAAAGTGACAAGTGTTGTCGATTTTGTAAGTAAGCTGCGAGTGCTGCTAGATGCAGACGTATGGATGAGTATGCTAAATTACATCTTTGCAAATGTAGTAATTAGCAAATGATGTTCTGGATGGAGGCATCCAGTGGGTGTATATTATTGTTAGTGCAGTAAATGGCAAATCTTTTCCATTTTGCAGCATAGCAAGCTCTAGTAGTAGGTCTTCTGGCTTCTTTGATAATGTTCATGCAGTCCGGTGGAAGGTTAAGGTAACCGAACTCTAGGACTTCAGAAGCCAGATCGCCAGATTCAGTTGATCTGGATGTCTGATCTCTCCATGGTTCTGGGTTATTAAGGACGGGGAGAGATGCAGTTTTGGGTGTGGAACTAGTGAGAGTTCCAGTAGTGTTGTGAACCACGGTTGGCGTGCCCATGTGGGAGCTACTAGGATCAGTTTGAGAGATTGCTGCCTGAGCTTGCGTGCCACTAGTGGAATGAGTGGGAGAGGCGGAAATGCGCACACAAATCTGCCTGACCAGTTCATCCATATCGCATTGCCTTTTGACTCCGGGCATTTTGCATTTTCGTGTGTGATGAACAGATCTATGTCTGGTCGGCCCCATTTTTGGAAAAAGGGTAGTAGAACTTGGGGATGTAGTTCCCACTCGTGAATCTGTTGTGTCTGTCGACTTAACTGATCAGCAATCTGATTGTGAACTCCTGGAAGGTGTTCTGCAAGTAGGTATATGTTCTGAGGAATGACCCATCTCCAAATGTTCTGTGCGAGCTGGGACAGCTGCAGAGAATGTGTGCCTCCTTGTTTTTGTATGTAATACATGGCTGTCATGTTGTCCGTCCGGATGAGGACAGCCTTGTTCTGTACATGTAGTTGGAAGGATTTTAGTGCTAGGAATATTGCTAGCAGTTCTAGGTGATTGATATGGAGCACTTTCTGTTGAGTGGTCCATTTGCCCTGAGTTGTGTGTCCGAGGAGATGGGCTACCCATCCTGTGAGTGATGCGTCTGTTGTCAGCAGTATCTGTTGAAGAGGCTCGAGGAACGGCCACCCTTTGGACAAGTTTGTTATGTTCCACCACTGTAGAGAGCGATGTGTGCAGCTGTCCACCAACACCAGATCTGTAAGTTGTCCTTGAGCCTGGTTCCACTGACGCGCTAGACATTCCTGTAAGGGACGCATTTGAAGTCTTGCATAAGGCACAATGAAGATGCAAGATGCCACCATGCCTATGAGCTGCATGAACACTCTGGCTGGAAGAGAGTGTTGGTTTTGAAATTTTGTGATAAGAGTTTGTATACTGGCTATCCTGGCTGGACTGGGATATGCTAGCGCTGTGGAGGTGTTTATTGTAGCTCCTAGCTATTGGTGTATATGAGAGGGCTGGAGATGCGACTTGGGGTAGTTGATCGTGAACCCCAAGTTGTGTAACATTTGGATGGTTTGGTGAGTGTGTAGAACACATTGGTCGAATGATTTGGCTTTTATTAGCCAGTCGTCTAGATATGGGAAGACATGAATTTGTTGTCTTCTGAGATGTGCTGCTACTACCACAAGACATTTTGTGAATACTCTGGGTGCGGTGGTCACGAATGGAAGGACTGTGAACTGGTAGTGTTGTCCGTCCACCACAAACGTTAGGTACTTCCTGTGAGCAGGGAATGTGGAAGTAGGCGTCCTTGAGATCTAGTGTGGCAAGGAAATCGCCTTGTTGCAGCAGTGGAAGCACTTGTTGAAGAGTGATCGTATGGAAATGATCTGAGTGTATGTACAGATTTAGGGGTCTGAGGCCGAGTATCGGTCTCAGAGTCCCTTCCTTTTTGGGTATTAGGAAGTTCAGGAAGTATACCCCTGTTCCTTGATGTTCTAAGGGAACTGGCTCTATAGCGTGCTTTTGAAGCAGTGAGAGAACCTCTTGTTTGAGGGGCGTAAGATGGTCTGCGGACATTGGGCGCTGTTTGGGTTGTCTGTGTGGGGTGGGGGGGGGTAGCTGTTAGTTCCAGGCAGTAACCATA
This sequence comes from Triturus cristatus, assembly GCF_964204655.1. NCBI lineage: Eukaryota > Metazoa > Chordata > Amphibia > Caudata > Salamandridae > Triturus > Triturus cristatus. The sequence continues at coordinate 1,459,025,538 of NC_140589.1, read as the reverse complement.
CTGGATAATTTGTCTTACCCACCTGTCTGTTGTGATGGAATTCCAGACAGGTAGGAAATGTGTTAGTCTGCCCCCGACTGGAGTGGAATGGTCTGGGGGGAGCGGAGGAAAGTCACTGTTTTGTGGTGGGGGAGGTGCGAGTGTTGTTATTACTCGACCTCTTCCATTGTTGTTGTTCCCTCTGTATCCGCCTCTAAAATATCCTCTACTGGGGGATGTTTGTGTAGTGGCTTTAAATGTAGACGAGGTGTCTGCGCCCATGTTTTTGGAGGCTCCTCTATAGAAGGAGCGCCGAAAGGAGCCACGCGTTTGTGGATACTGTAATGCTCCCATGGACTTAGCAGTCTCGGTGTCCTTTTTCATTTTTTCCAAGGGCAGTGTCCACAGCCGGGCCAAAAAGCTGTTCTTGGTTGAATGGCTGACTGAGTATGGTAGTCTGGACCTCCTGCTTAAAGCCTGAAATGCGTAGCCAAGCATGTCGTCTAAGGAGTACACTGGTGTTGATTGATCCAAAGGCAGTGTCTGCTGCGTCAAGTGCACATTTAATTGACGCATTTGAAATTAGCTTGCCCTCTTGGATAAGGTCATTTGCCTGGGTTTTATACTGGTCAGGCAGATGCTGCAATAGATTTTCTAGCTGGTCATAATGTGCCCTGTCATATAGTGCCAGCAGTGCTTGCGTGTTACCAATACGCCAGTGATTGGCTGCCTATGCCGCTACCCCTTTGCCAGAAGCTTCCAGCAATTTGGATTCTTTATCAGGGGGTGGCACATCCCCTGAGGTCTGGGAGTTGGCGCGCTTTCTAGCATTGGAAACGCCTTGAGAATTCAAAGGGAACTGTCCTTTGATATAAGTAGCATCTTCAGGGGCAGGCCTATATTTATTTTCTATTCTAGGGTTAAGAACCCTGGCACGGACGGGATCTTTGAATACCTCAGGGGCATGTTTAATGACTCCTTTGATCATTGGTAATATTTGCACTGACTTTTGGGATTGTTCAAATGTATCTAAGAGGAAGTCTTCCTCTGGTGTGTCGGAGTGCATTGTGACACCATGATAGAGTGCAGCCCTATATAATAATTGTCCAAACCCAAGGTGATCATCTGGGGTAGATGGTTTTGAGGGATATGGCTGTGGGTGTGGGAGGTCTGGTAGATCTATTGGGATAGAGAATGCCCAATCATCTAATGGTGAGGTATCTGGATCCATGAACGGGTCATTGGGATCACCTCCCACCACCAGGCCATCATCATCTGTAGGTGGTGTATGTGTTGGAGAAGTAACAGGTAAGGGTGGTGTAGGCAGAGGAGGTGGGTTAGAAGGCAGTGTAGGAGAAGGAGGCATAGGTGATGTGGCAGAGTCTTTCTTCTGCACAGGAACTGGAGCAGATGGTGTGTCCAGTTTTCGTTTTTTACATGGCACAGTGGTGACATGTCCTGTTTTTGGGGTTATATAAATCTTTTTCTGCCTTGGATCGATAGGATCTGGGTGAAAAAGTTCCTGTTTCTCGGGAACGGCTTTCGGTGCCGTTTTTTGCGGTTCCGAGCGAGGCTGTGGTTGATCCTTATGGGTTTTGGCCTTAGGAGGCGTATCAGAGTCCTTAGGCTTCTGTTTCGGTGCCGAGGATGTTGGTTTCGGAGCCGAAGCGGGATCTTTAGGCTTGGGAACGTTCGAAGCCGGCTTATCCAGGGGCCTCGGGGTTTTCGGGGCCGATTCAGGAGGTGGAAGGCGTCGGAGCCGAGTGTTCTTTTGGCTTCGGTGCCAAAGGTGTCGGCGGAACAATTACATGTGGTTTGCTCGGTCCCGAGCTACCGGAAGGCTTGTCCCTTTTCTTCGGAGCCGAGCCCGGAGGCAGGGCTTCTGAAGGATGTTTTCGGTCTCGACTGGGGCCAACAGGCGAAGTCTTGACCATTGCCTTTGTAGGGGTTGGGGTAGGGGCAGTGGTACTCACTCGTTGCCCAGGAGTGATGAGGTCGTCTGAGTCTTCTGCCTCTGAGACGATTTCGAGAACCTCGGAATCTTCTTCAGGGACATCGGGGCCTTCATCAAAGATGTCCTCTGGTTCCGGAGCTGGTCTCTGTGCCATGATGTGTCGTCGAGCCCTTCGATCTCGAATAGTCTTCTTCGATCGAAAGGATGCACAGGCTGGACAGCTGGACTCGTCGTGTTCAGGTGATAGGCACAGGTTGCAGACCTTGTGATGGTCACTGTGCGGGAATTTTGCTCCACACTGGGGGCATTTTTTAAATGGCGTCCTTTCCATGAGCTGTAGGCCTTACGACGTGGATAGGCCCAGCGGCCCGCGTCGACGTCCGGAATCGAGCCGATGAAGTCGGGTCGAAGATGAAAGTGAATCCGATGATTTTTTGGAAGTTTTGTGCTTCGAAAAAGTTTGAAATTGAGATTTCGAACCGGAGCGGAAAAGTTGCATCCGAAACCAATGGCGGAAAAAAAACAATCTAAGGATGGAGTTGATGCCCATGCGCACTATCGTCCAAGAGAGGAGTCACCTATCTCATGACTACAAAGACTTCTTCCAAGACAACAACCAGGTGCAAGCATCTGAGCCCAACACCAGATGGCGATCTACTATGCTAGTGTGTGATCTGCAGCTCGAACAATGTCTTTTTTTATCATGACTGTAATTCCGTCTCCAAGTACGTTCAGCCCGACGTAGAGCTAGTTTTAGGCTTTCAAATCATCAGAGAACCACATCTGCGCATCATGGCACCTGGCCATTTTAACTTTCCTCAGAGGGGCATAGGAGTTACTGGTGGCGGTCAGTCAGGATCTAATATTTTCTCCACTGAAATTGACAGAGGTCTGATGTGTGGGTCCGTTAGATTTCAACGAGTTACAGAAGGCACAGATATTGATATGGGTCAAGGACCTTTTCAGACACGTCTTGACAGAGGGTTTAGTTATAATCAAGTCGTTAAGGGAAAGGTTGAGTAAAAAATTATCGGACCAGGTGCAAGAGGACACAGTCAGATTGCACACTGTAAGATTAACGGTCCAAATGTAGTCAAGGATTATATGAGTAGGCAGTGTCACATGTTGGGTGACATTCAGCCTGTTGAGGAGGTCGGTCATTTTTATTGAGTTTGGGCCACCCAACTCATTATTGGACAAGTAGTTAAAATACTATTACACTATTAACTCTACTTACCTACCCACCCTGTTCATTATTAGCTTGTTTTCAATTTTATTATCAATTAATTTGCCTTTTTTTACAATTCTTTTTTAATAATAAATTGGTTTGTATTATATTCCTAGTTTGTAACATTCAGTCTCCATTTTTTCATACTTATTTGTGATATTTATAGATTTTTCTATGCGCTTCGCCAATGTTCTAACATTATGTATCTAGAAACATACAACTACTTTGATATATTCCCTGGATGTATATTTTGTGGCTACCACAATCCTTTGTACTTTTTGGTAGTTGCTCTACTTATGTCATGTTTGGTTATTATATTTTGGAAAGGCCTTATATGACCATATATATTTCTATGTGTAAATATTGCTAAGGAATGTTTTTAATAAGTGTTCTGATTTGTTGTAATATTTTTACTACATTTTGTAAAAGGTTCGATATTAAATAGTAAATCTTTTGGCCTGTACTCCAATTTTAAATAAAAATAATATTTTTCTAATGAGTCTTGATCTGGCTGTCTGTAGTCTTGAAATGGTTTTTTTTCAGTAAATAAATTGACAAAATCATTGTGTATATCTAATAGTATCCTTTTCCCAGGGAACTTTCAATGTGTTTGTTATTTAGAATATAAATTTCCAACGATTATCCTAACAGTTTAGATTAATACTCAAACACTGAAATGAATCCCTGAGTTTTAATACACTTCCCCACCCAAAAAAACATTTTTCCTAGGCAACCCCCTCCTAAAAGTAAGTGACTTTAATTGTAATTCATTTAAGTGCTTGTTCATTTTTAATATAATATTAACATTAAATGTGGATTACCACTCCGGTATTAAAATACATTTTTGAGCATTAATACACTCCCCCCCATCCACAAACCCCGATTCACCTAGGCCACCCACCCCTATAAGTATGTGATTTTAATGTAAATCTGTTTAAATGTCTGTGCTTTTATCACATTAAAAGTGCATTAATACTATAAAAAATTTTACCCGAGTATTAATACACTTCCCCACCCAAAAACCCTATTTTTCCTAGACAACCCGCTCCTAAAAGTAAGTGACTTTAATTGTAATTCATTTAATATTAACATTAAGGGCCTCATTACGATGTCGGTCGGAAAGCCTCCGACCGACAGTCGGATTCCCTAGACCGTGTCGGAAACCATCGTTATCGGTCGGTCGGAATTGTTTCCGACCGACCGATTACGATGCTCGTGGACGGAAGGGGAACCGTTCGGTCATTCCGACTTGGTTCTGACCGGCAATTGGAGAATCCGAGTCGGTCGGAGCCGATTCGTACAGCTCTACAGACTGCGTTTCTGACCGACTGATTACGATGTCGGATTCTGACAGCCTTTCAGACTTGGTCTGTCGGAAACGAAAAGGCTGTTGGAAGCTGACATTGGGGGCCTCCAGCAGGGCCCCCCTTCATCCTGAGTCCTGCAGTTTGGGGTCGGGGGTACACAAGGGACCCCCCTGTAAAACTATGTACAGTATGGCAGGCACCATGGGGTGCCCGCGACAGGGTGCAAGGTTTTCCACAGACACCCATTCTCCCCATAGGAGCCTGTGTTGTCAGTCGGAACACAGGCTCCAATTGAAGTCAATGGAAGTCCTTCGGAACGGTGTTCAGAAGCATCATAATTGGTCGGGCGGAACCACCAAATGAGAGTCGGTCGGAACCGAATCCGACAAGGATTTGGGCGGTGTAGTTTCCGACCGGCATCGTAATGAGGCCCTAAATGGGGATTACAACTCTGGTATTTAAATACATTTTTTGAGTATTAATACACTCCCCCATCCATAAACCCCTATTTCTCTTAAGCCACCCGCCCCTATAAGTAAATGATTTTAATGTAAATCTGTTTAAATGCATGTGCTTTTATAACATTAAAAGTACATTAATACTCAAGTATTAGACTTAGTACTTGAGTATTAATACCCTTCCCCAGCCCAAAACCCCTATTTTCCATAGGCAACCCGTTCCTAAAAGTAAGTGACTTTAATTGTAATTCATTTAGGTGTTTGTTCATTTTTAATATAATATTAACATTAAGGGCCTTTATTACAATGTCGGGCGGAGGTTCCTCCGACCGACTAATTAGGATGCGACCGAACACTGTTTAGTCGCATTCCTATACATTACAAAGGGAGCATGTATTTCGGGAGTAAACTCCCAGTGTAAAATAGGAGGTGCAGTTGATCCCTGCAGCCTCTGGCAGGCACCTCAAGATGCCTGCCACAGGGTACAGGGATCAACAGGGGGGCACCATAGGTGCCCCCTCCGCCTCCAACTGGAGGCCATGAACCCAAACGGGCCTTTCTGGGGCGCTCAAAGTGAAGTTTCGACAGACATTCTGTATCGGAAAGGCGGCAATGAAAGGCTGCCAAAACCAGACATCGTAATCCCTAGGGTGGAAAGAGCCGCCCTTGGGATTACTAGCCTTATTCGACTGGCAGATGGGCTCTCCAAGCCCATCGGAAGCCATTCGGAATGCCCGTTCAGATTCCTTTCCGACCACCTCGATCATAATGAGACAGTCGGAAAGGAATCCGGCCTGCATATTCCTATGCAGTCAGAAAGGCTCCGACCATTGGTCGGAGAATTTTCCGACCGCATCATAATCGGCCCCTAAATGTGAATTACAACTCAGGCATTTAAATTAATTTCTTGAGTATTAATACACTCCCCACACCAGAAACCCCTGTTTCTCTCAGGCCACCCACCCCATAAGTAAGTGATTTTAGAGTACATCTGTTTAAATGCCTGTTCTTTTATAACATTAAATGTGCGTTAAAACTCAAATTTTTTAATTGGTACCTGAATATTAATACACTCCCCCATCCAGAAGCCCCTATTTCTCCTAGGCAACCTGTTCCTATAAGTAAGAGACTTTATTGGAAATTTGTATAAAAGTCTATGGTTTTTTTTTTTTACATTAAATATGCATCAATACTCAGGTTTTGAAATTCAGTCCTGAGTATTAATACACTCTCCAACCAAACCCCCTATTTACCCAAGGCAACCGGCTCCTAGAAGTGACTTCCTTTAAAATTAATTTAATGCTGTTTTAAAAGCAAAAAAAATTATAACATTAAGGGCCTCATTACAATGTCGGTCGGAAAGCATTTCGACCGACTCTGTCTTGGAACCATTTCCGACCGAATGGGATTCGGGAAGTCCGAATGACTGATTACAATGTTTCCGAACACAGTTCGGTCGGACTCCCATTGACTTCGATGGGAGCCTGTGTTCTGACTGACGACATAGGCTCCCATTGAAAAAAGGGGTGGTCACGGAAAACGTTGCACCGTGTGGCGGGCACCCCTTGGTGCCTGCCACACCGTGCACGGTTGGAAAGAGGGGACCCATGGGTACCCCCACGGGTCCCAAACGAAGGTCTCTGGGTGAAGGGGGGCCTGCTACGGGCCCCCAAATTCGTATTCCGACAGCCGATCCTTGTCAGACAAACCGATTCGGAAAGGCTGTTCAAATCCAACATCGTAATGAGTCGGACGGAAACACAGTCCATAGACATGTATGATTCAGCTCCGAATGACTCGGAGTCTCCGATTGCCGGTCGGAACCAAGTCGGACAAACTGAACGATTACCTACCATCGTAATTGGCTGGTTGGAAATGTTTCCAAGTAGGTCGGAAACATGGGTTCCCACTCGGATTGGAAAAATCCGAATGCCGTTCTGAGTTTTTCCGACCAACATTGTAATGAGGCCCTAAATGTACATTACATTTCAGCTATTGGAATACCAGAGTATTGGAGATTCCATTAATCCCTGCACTGCGTGGCAGGTACCTCAAGGTGCCTGCGACACGGTGCAGGGATTAACAGGTGCCCCCTCAGCCCCCAACCAGAGGCCACAGTGTGAAGGGGGCCCTGCTGGGGGCCCCCAAACTCCCTGTCCGACATGGAAAGCCTGTCGGAAATCGAGCATCGTAATCCCAACGGCAGAAACGCCGTCCATTGGGAATCCAGCCAGAATGACGTCCAGTTTCAGTTTCAACTGTCTGCATTGTAATGCAGCGGTCGGAACTTAAACCGTGATGAGGCTCGGAAAGCCTCCGACCTGCGGTAAGAGGCTTTCCGAGCCTCATCATAATGGGTCCCTAAATGTGTAACAATACTTAGGAATTGAAATGAATCCCATAGTATTAATTGACTTCCCCACCCAAAAAGCCAATATTTTCCATAGGCGTCCCACTCCTAAAAATAAATAACTTTAATTAAAATGCATTTAAATGCTTGTTCTTTTAAAAAATAATCATAATAATACATGAAAAATAAAACTCAGATTTACATTAATATATGAGTGTTAAAACATTTCCCCACCCAGAAACCCCTATTTTTCCTAGGCAACCAGCTTTCTAAAAATAGGTGATGTTAATGTTAATTTTTACAAATATCTTTTCTTTCAAAAATAATAATTGTTAACATTAAATATACATTAATAATCAGGTATTGAATGTAATACCTGAGTATTAATACAGTTTCCCATTCATAAACTAGTGCTGTACCTAAACGTACCTGTTTATTTTATTATTTCCTATCCCCTAAAAGGAACATTTAGGGTGTATTATTACTCTAGTATTACAATTGATTCCGGAGTATTAATTTATTTCCTACCCCAAACTCCTATTATTTGTTGACATTATGTACCTCAATGTATTTTAGAATACAGATTCCTTCTGCTTATTGAATTGCAATCCCAATTCCTTATTTATAAACAGCAAACAAATTAAAAGAGTTTTATTTATTAAATAACTTGAAGGTTACACGCAATTTTACCAAAACATGCTATGGGTGCACATATACAGCAATGTCATTCACCTTAAAATGGCATGCATGCACAACTACTTTTCTTTTGATTGTAAAGCTGTGAGTGCCCTTTAATAATGTAATATTTAGTTGTAGTGGTATGTGTGCAGAAAGCTTTTGTTGTAGGCAACGAGTCGGTGTAATGACGTCGTTCTGATGGTTTCGGTTTGAAGGCATAACGTTGTTATGTCTTTGTGAAAAAAGTCTGTTTACTCTTTCAGCCATGATGTGCTGCAGTACTTGTCCAGCAATATTAGCTCTTGCAGCGCAGCTTTGTAGCAGACCAACTCCCAGGTTGTTCGGATTCTGACCCAATAAGTCAATATTTTACGGCAGGCAGTATGGTCAATCCTACTAAGATTCAAGTCCCATCTTAGGTGTATAAGTAGTGTACTCACTGGGACATTCAAGCCAGATCTTACAAATTTGTCTTCCGTTATGGCGAGGTGTCACCCAAGCCCAAGATTACTGCCCCCTACAGTGCACTTCCTATGGCCATGACTCTGTACACCTAAAGAGCAGGAGACAAGCCCTGGTGATTGATGTTTTATGCTTCCTAACGATAGCTGCTGATCTATGAGTTAGTGTAGAGTTGTTTTTTGCACCTGTAGGTCCCCAGGGAAGCTTATCTGTGAGTCAAACTCCCAAGTAATCAAAGCTTCTAACCTGATCTAGTGATTTAGCAATTCCTGCAAGCACATTGGTGTGCGAGAGAGCAGCAGTGTGTCATCAGCAAAAAGCAATACGGGGGTATGGGCATTGGCTATCTTAGGGGCATCCTGCTGGCACATATTCAATGCTTCTAACACGCCGTTCATATAAAAAAAAAAGAGTACAGCGTGTGGGCCAGAACACATTCCTGCTTCACCCATAGCTTAATGGGAATCCTAGGGGACAAGTCACCCTGGTGATTCCATCTAATCTGGGCATATGTGTCTGTATGTAATCTAATAAAAAGATGGAGAAGATCATGCTGGATTCCCATTTGGGCCAAAATCTCCCAGAGAGTATGTCTTGGTACCAGATCGAATGTAGCCCTCATGTCCATGAAGGCTGCATTTAGATGGTCTTTATTGATACTAATATACTTCCAGCAGATGGTCATGAAACAGAATATCTGGTCGATCGGTCCAATACTCTCAAAGAAACCTGCCTGTAAATGCGACAGAACATGGCGTTCTGCCATCCAGTCCTGTAGGCGATGTAAAACCTGCCTGCAGAACATAATCTGGGTATTATCGATGAGGCTGATTGACCTGTAATTTTCAGGCATGTATTTTGGACCCTACTTCTAAATTGGAACAATGATGGCACTGCACCATGACTCTGTGATATCCTCCCCACTTAAGGATTTATAAAGCATGAGGGTCTCAAGGCACTTGCCACAGCATTGCTTAAGCTGTTCAAGTAGGGGATCCAGATGTCTGACTCTGAGTGGAATAAACCTTCTGGTATGCTATCAGGGCCACAGGCTTTTTTCTTTTTCATGCGTGAGAGAGCCTTCCTGGTTTCCTCTAGGGCAGGGGTCTTCAAACTGTGGGGCGCGACCCCCAGGGGGGCCGTGGAGCGACGCAAAGGGGGTCGCGCCTTCCCAGTCACACTTCTGCCCAAGCCCAAGGGCTTCAGCCCCCCTCTTCCCCCGTCCTGTGTCTCAGCCCGGGTGCTGCAGTGTAACTCGAGCTGCTGGGGGCTGGGCAGTGTCTGGAGTCTTATCTCCGGCCACCAAGTTTTTCACAGGTCTTTAAAGACCATTTGCATATTTACATGCCTTTGTAAACTAGTTACAGAGGCTTCGTGTTTTTTCTGGGTTCCAGTAACCCCCTGGGTCCCCACTCCGCCTATTCCATACATTGGTATTTTACATTTACTGCTGTAGTGTGAGAATGCATTTAATGAAAAGGAATATAAAGTAGGGTTGCCAAAAGAAAAATGCCAGCCGTGTTATGTTTAAAGAGCCTGCAAAGATCTCCTCTTGACACTAAATAGACTTATAAATAAAAAAGTATGTATGCATTCGTTATGTGACTTTTCTGTCTTTGTTCTCTTTAATTATCAGTATCATTGAGGCAGCCCTAGAAGACAATTAAAAGTGCTTTTTATTTATATTTGCTGTTCGAAGTATGCACAGATAAGTGCTGAAAATACAGCTTTAGGTGACTGCTTATTTTTGTACCGACTTGGCCATCAAAATAATCTGCTGGCAACCCTAACCATAGGACTGTAAGTTTGTTGCAGGATCAGCACATTATTTATTTTCTTCACCCTAGATCCCCGATTAATGCCGCAATAGTTTAACTTAGATCTTGAACTCTACCCCGCCGTCAACAACATGCTGAGTTACTTCATGGGTCTGGGAATGCACCCGCATTCAGACAACTCATTCCTCATTCTCGCCCTTCACTTTCACTCTCACCCTGCACTCACAGCGATCACAATGCACTCACACTGATCACCATGCACTCACACCATTCACCCATTCACCCTGCACTCACAGTGATCACTCTGCACTCACAATGCACTTGCGCTGTTCACCCTATACCTCACCCTGCAGCCACACGAGCACACTACTCACCCTGCACTCATGTGACACTTCACTCACCTGTCCCCCTCACTGCTCAATATGCAACTCAATCAAACAAGCCCATCAGTAATCATACATTCATTCATCCCATTCTGAACTTGCATCCACACGTAAATTCATACGCCACCTCACTCACCCCTCAGTCACTCCTCTTGCGCTACTCTCACACTGTTGCATCGCTCACCGTGCACTCACATGGGCACTCTTGTCACCCACACAGTGCAGAGGGTTAATGTGCCTGCTACATTGAACCTGTACCATGCAGATCACAGAAATGAGTGTGAGTAAACTATGAGTAGCGCTATAAAAAAATGAAATGTTTGTCAGAAAGGTGCTATAGAGAGATGAGGTGCATTGTTGGTGAGTGGCAGTGAAGGAATTCATGGAGAAGGAGGAAGCTGGGGTGGGGCATCAAAAAACACTGCTGCACGGTGTGCGACCAGTGTTAGAACCAGCCCTGGCTGGGAGTGTTAGCACCCCCCTACGAAGTTCTGGTCTAGTGAATCCCCTGCTTCTGCCTATTATTATGTACATTTGTAGAGCTCTACTGTTACCAAAAGATGTCCTGGGGCTAATAACCATCTGCTGCCTGAAGGCAAATGAGAAACGCACAGAAGAAGAACCAGCCAAATGGGGTGACCTACAGAGCATAGAGAAAGGTTTTTATATCTTCCTAAAGGATAATAGATTCTTGGTGGAGAGAAGCAAAGGAGGGTGCACGTTCCATTACTGCGCGGCCTGCATCAAAACAGCGAGACAGACAACTCATGCCTTCTTGAATTAGGGAACAATAATCAGAGTGGCACATGCCGAGAGGAGCATACGGTTCCGGCCCGTATGCTTGGTGAGGAGAGATGAGAGGATGAGAGAGGACAGCAAGGGAGTGAGAGAATTTGATTGAAGAGGTCAGGGATGAGGACAAATGTGAATTGCCGAAGAGAAGTGTGGACACGCAAGAAGTGAGTGTGAGCCAAAGGGGAGGGCTTCTTTTAGAACAAAGGGGAGCTGTGAAAGAGGAATGGGGGGACTGGAGAGGTGCAAGATACAAATAGACAAAAATGTGAATGGCACGAGAGGTGGCAGGGCCAGAGAGGCCATGAGATAAATGTGAGAGACTGTTAGAGATGAGGGCAGTGAAAAGACAGAATGGCAAGAGGCGATTAAAGGTGAAGTGAGAGGTTGAATGGGGAGAATGGGGAGAATTCAGAAGTTGTAAAAAGGGGTGAAAGAAAATGGCCTGCAAAGTGAGAGAGGGATCCGTGGTTAGGAGAGAGGGATGGAAGGGAGGGGGTGAGAGGAAAGCTGCATGGGTAAACTGCTTAACTCTGCACAAAACCGCTAGAGTTTTAAGGGACTTCTGCTGCTCCCGGCCAGGGCCAGGTGAGCTTCTAATGTGGCAGCACGTATTGCTGCAGAGTGGAAGGCCCTTCACAAAGGTTGACTAGACATCTTTCTGATGATAATTACTGTATTTTGGTTATAAACGGGTACTGATTGGGTGAAATCTTTCCTTCGTGTTACTGTGTGTAAAAAATGTCATAATAATGAAGCAATGCTATCCCAAAATACGCGGCATCACATAACCTCATTTACATTTTCTTCCCACACAATTTAGTCAAACCTGTCGCGTAATTTGGTCCTCACCTGCCTCATAATTCCAGTAGCCCTGGCTACAGGTTTAGAATTTTTTGTCAGGAGGGGGTCCTTACGCCTCAAAATGTTGACAGGGGGGTCTCGGCATCCAAGAGTTTGAAGACCTCTGCTCTAGGGTGAATACAATTGAGGGTTCACTGGAGAGATCAGGAACAGCCAGAGTAGATGTATCCATATCACTGTATTTAACTTTACAGTGGTCAACCCACAGGTCAACAGGGACACACACATTGGGAAAGGGGGAACTACCATTACTGCCAGTAGCAATAATTTTCCAAAATGCTCTATAATCCCATTTTCCAGGCGCCTCTAGCAGTTTGGTCCACTATTCCTCCTCCCAGTGTCCCTTAGAATTTGTCAATGTTACCTTATAGGCCTTCCTGGCTTACTTTAGGTCTAGTTGTGAGCCCTCCTTGGAAGCCCTGGTTAGGCTTCCTTTAGTGTTCCTATACCCTTTCTTGAGCCAGGGGCACCTAATGGTACTAACGTGTGTTTTTTTGTCTCGCTCCCTAAAATAATATTTTAGGATTTCAAAGAATTCAGTATGTTTGTGACTAAACTTAAATGTAGTCAAGTTGGAGAAGTTATATAAATCATCCACTAGTGATTGATAGATCTTAACAGGCGTGGCATTGTTAATGTTGGCCCATTTAATCTTCCTGCAAATATTTGTGAGGACGTTATCGATGGCTTGTGCAGAAGGCTTGAAAAATAAATCCAGACTAAAATCGGCAACAAGGAGATTATGGTCACTATCGACTCAAGTGACAACTTTCATGTCAACCGTGTGACATGACAGCCTCAGGTCAAGCATGATATAGCCTATGTTGTTAGTATACAAACCTCTTACAAAAGTAGAATGAGGTTGATAATCTGATTTTGTACGCCTATTTACAGCTCTCAAACCTTTGGTTTATGCAAAGATGCAGAAGTTGGCTTGCTACTTTTGGCCATTTCATGATTGGTGTACTAACGAGAGCAGGGATGCCTTACTCCTTATCCACACCAGCCATAAGGGCAGAAAGAGGTTCCAGCGATTCGAATCTAGGGTTGTAGTCACCAGCTACGATCATGGGCCAGGAGTGTTGTACACTATTCTCTATTAGGGCCTGAAGGGCATGCATGGTCGAGGATTCTATGCTGTCCTGGACTGAGTGTACATAGATGTTGAAAACAACCATGTGCTTTATCAGAGCAGATCTATGGTATGACAGGTAGATCCCTAGTATATTCTTAGACCCTCAGGCTAAAACTTTCACCCTGAAGTTATTCGTATTTTTTCGCCAAATAAGTAAGCCCAAGAAGCTCTGCCAGATCTAGCTGGAATGGTAATAGCAAAAAAGTGAAATAACCAGGACTATATATCGGTGCGATAGCCCATGTTTCCTGAAGTAGGTTTATTTGGTGGCTATCAAATTCTCCTCACTCTAGGTCATTTTGTTTGGCTTGTAGCCCTGCCACATTCCATGGCACCTACATCATGCCCCACATTAGACGGTATAGGAGCTAAAGGCGGACAGGGGTCCAGTGGAAAATTGAGAGTGCATTGAACATTTCTCTTGAGCATTCACAGACACACTTCGTCCTTCCCTCAATGACATGATTGAGGTGGTGGCTGGTAACCTTTAAAAATGGGGAGCCATAATTCTTGGTTCGAATTCCAATTAGCTTCTTCACTATTTCTTGCACGAAGGGCCTCATTTACAAAGATTTTGCGCAGGGCAGTGCTGCAAGTCTTTTTACTGTGCTGCCCTATGCCAAATGGAAAGGGCAGAAATGCACCATATCTGCAAGATATGGTGCATTCCTGTCCTTCCAGCCAGTGCCGGCACACAATTTGGAGCCTATGCCAACACAGGCACCCTTTTCTGCGTTCTTGGGAGCCTTATTTTTGTGCAGGAAGAGTGCACAAAAACAATCCACGGAGGCGCTGTATTCGTTCAATGTGTGCTGCACACATGGAAAGGGGAAAAAACTAGGAGAAATAAAAACATTTCTCCTTGTTACACCTGCTCTCGGGAGGTATAATGTTTTGGCTCTACACCAGGTTTACGTGACTTTGTAAATCTGGGGCAGTGTCAAAATCTATGGGTGTTGCATGGGAATACCCACTGCAATGCCCATAGAACACCTCCTTGACACAGAGTAAGGCATGTAGTGCTTTGCACTGCCTTGTCTTGCTCCATATATTTGAGGCCCTGCAAAGCCATGCATGGTGGCTTTGCATCGTCGCATAGATATAAATAGGGTCTGCGCCACAGGAGCATCTAAAAAAGTGATGCTTCAGCGGTGCAGGCCTCTTGTAAATAACCTCCCTAAGATTACTGTCTCACTTTGACTCACTCAGTCTCACTGGTTCAAGCAGTCTCACTAATGCTACTCTGACCCACTCTGCCTCACTCAGTCGTACACATTCTGAATTACTCATTGTTACTGTGCCACACACACAATAATACTCAGTTACACACACTGTCATTCTCCCTTACTCACTCACATTAATTCTCACACATACTCATCCTTACCGTCACTCATTCTCACTTACTCCTTCACTGACTCTCTCTCACTTTAACTCACACACACAGGCACAAAGACATGCTCACAGTGCTGGAATAGTGCAGGCAACTTAATGAACCTGTGTCAGCAATTTAACAATGTCACTAGCTGCCTCGGTTTGTAGCTGAACCCGAAGCTGGTCTGCATTTTATTTTTACTGTACCAGCTTTTCTGAGTCAGTGTGACAGTGGCTGTACAGATGATCGTTATGCACGTTTTGCAGTAAGAACTGTGGATCACAAACCTAAGGAAAGGCAGTAATAAGTACAGTGCTCTGATACACGGGCACAATCAAGTTTTCCCACCATCTGGGGTGCGGCTGCACCATAAAGTTATAGACTGTACCCATTGTGCAGACACCAGTACAGTTTGCACCATAATGTAATTGACAGAGCCTTCATGTAACTTAGTGAGCCGTTTGTTTTGCAATCCCAAATGTATCTGGCATCATCTACTGATATAGTTTTACCAGTTTAACGGACAGTTTCCTGTGAAGAAATTTGTTGTACAAGTTTTTTGCAACATTACTTCCTGTGACATCAGTTATGCAGATGAGGACTCGCCAATGCTCCCTAATTTATTTCAGCAAAGCTTGGAGACCGTAAAGGCTTAACAAAGTATGCTACCGTGCCAATAAACCATCTCTCATTTACATTTTCTTTGGTCGTTCTGAGAGCGAGTTACTCTTTTGTTTTGTATTTCTTTATTGAAAATTAAAGATGAACATATCAACATCAATAATGCACATGAGAATAAATTCACAGGAATATATTGTTTCCACGGGTCTAAGTGTACATTTTAGAAAGAGAACTTTATGGAACAAAGGGAAGGCGGGGAAGATAATGAGGTTACAAAAAGGACAAGTAACAAGTAAAGGTAAGAAGGAAAGGAGGGGAAAGGAGGAAGGAAGGAGGGGACGGAAAGAGTTATATATCAACATGAAACAGATAGACATTATCCATGGAAGGTAACCTTAGGGTTGGTAATACAGAGGTAGTTCCTAATATTAGAATCTGTGAAAGGCAATAGAGTATTCTGATGGGGAGGTAAATACATAGGGGATAAATGCCTATCAATGGTTGTCATACCGTAGACTGTAGAGGTAATATCCTCAAAGGGGAGGGGAGAAGTTAGGTGGGGGGAGGGAAAAGGGAAGGGGGGAAAAACAAGCATTTGCAATGCAATAGTTCTCGTATTTGTTGCAGTTGGAGCTACTGGCATTGTAAATGGCAGTGTTTTTTATCAATGTTTTTGTTTGCAGTGGAGTGATTATTTAAAAGTTACACACTATACCATATTATAAGCTATTCTAGCAACTATACAGTAAAGCTATGGCTATTTTAACGTAAAGGAGTGTGAATGGATGAATAAAAATACAAAAAACAGGATCTAAAAATTTAGGATGGAATGTATAGCAGGGAACAAGGACTACCGATCACAACAAATGTACTTGAAGTGATTGGGGCATCATATGCAATAAAGAAATCGGTAGTACGGGGTGTCAGCGACGCTTGTGCAAATGTTGTTCAGCTGGTGAAGTGGTCAGCTCTGTTTGCAGATGCAAAGTGGTGAAAGGTGAAGTATTCAGCTCTGTTTGCAGGCACAAAGGGATGAATGGTGAAGTGGTCACTCTCTTCAGCGGTGAACATGCTCTTTACTGTTGCTCATGGGCATCAAGAGACTCTGCCAGGTCTAAGGCATTCCAGAGACCTTATATGATGGCTGGGGTTTGTAAATGAACCTACATTAAACACCACTAAGAGATGAAGCGATTTCTGCAACATCACATGATTTTTCTCCAAAATGTGTTTTTTCAGTTTTACTTTTTGGATTCCTGGGATGCTCTGGCATAAGATTCCCGGTTCCACCATGATTCACTTGGCACAGTAAATAAACACAATAACCAAAAATATTCTCAAACTGCAGTTTAACGGAGACGTGGTTCTCTGTGTAACAGACAAACGCCTGACCATGGTCCCAGCAGGGGCACGTGCCACCAAATCTAGAGACACTTCTCTCACAGGAGTTGTGCCAACTCACCTGCAGCCAAAGCTATGGGTCATGGGAAAATGGGATGGAGAGTAAGGGGGTTACAGGGAGAGAGAGAAAGGGGGCACAGGGAGAGAGAAATGGGGGCATGGAGTGAAATGGCGGACCGAGAGAGAACGGGGGAAGAGAGGCTGGAAGGGTGAAAACGAAAGGGAGAGAGGGTACTAGTGAGGGGGGTACCGGAAGGGGAAGGAGGTGGACAGGTGATATACATTTTAAAAAGCAGGTCTTTGGCAGTAGGTGATGACTGCTGGCAAGGACCAACACCCGGAAAGGAGGTTTGACATCCGAGCCCCCACTATTATAATGTGAAACTATCATGCAACTACAATATCACAAAAAGGTGCTAGTTTTACAAAAAAACATGACCCGCCTGATGTACACACTGCAAGATTCTTATAAGTCCCAAGAACATAAAGACAAATTCATCTGGCACATTGGAAAAAAAATATACTTTTCAAATAGCCCTCCGTATTAAATTTGCTCCATTTCTACGCTCGGTTAACAGATATAACTACTACCCAATCAATGGTATTGCCGGGAGTGTAACCTCTGCCCCTAACAAGTGTACGTCTCACTGAGCCCATCTGCCGGTATTGTGTTGGACAGCTGGTTACAATTCGATCAGTTGAGCCCCTTATGTGTAGCCTTTAAACAGAAACACAGCAAAGCCCGCTTTTGTATTCGCCAGATAACTAGGAAAACCAGCTATACACGAGGCGCGAGCAGCAACCGGAGTCACAGAGGTAGAGAGACCAGCCTTGGCTCCGCCGGTTATGAATAACTTAATATCCACGTACCTACCAAACATGAATGTGTCCTTCTATAATGGATGTGGTATACATGTAAAGTGCTCCAATACCTACGGATTGAGTTTGCGCGAAATAAAAATAAATACAAACACCTAACAGATCTGTTCCAGGTCAGGCAGCGGAGTCATAGTTCGCCCGACCCTTGTGAAGACAGAGCAGCCGTCCCTGAAAATCAGCAGGGCAAGGGCGAGGATGTGGTCCGTCGGCTAAACTGCCGACTTTGGTACTGGAAACCAGAGTTTGAGCCCCGAGGTCGCATCAACATCCTGTGATTCTGGGCAAATCACTTAATCTCCCCGTGCCTGAATGTGTAATGTAAATACGGTGCTCGTGTAAAGCGCTCCAATAAACTTCGGGTCGAGTTCGTGCTATATATATATATATATGCAAAAAAAAACAAGTGCAAAGGCAAGTAACAGTACAAGGACATGTCGCCAGCTAGTCACATGCACTCATAACCACACCTACAGGCGACGCAACAGCACAGTGAACCCATCCGCCCAACACCGGACATTTTGCAACTTGCTTTTATATGGTGTACGCATAATTATACATTTGCCACACTTGCCTCATACCATCATCTCCTATATATTTTTCCTTTTCTCGCATAATTTAGCCAACCCTGCCAGTTATACTATAATAAAGTAAACAAACTAAACAGTTCACAGAACTTACCCCAGTAAAACAAGCATCTTCAAATAGGTTGTGTCTCCAATGAATGTCGCTGATTCGCCTTCTTTGAAAATGTTCAGTGCTGCACGTTTAAATAGAGCATTGGATGCACGAAAGATATCACTAATAGCACTAAGTAAACAAAGTAATTGCTAAAAATGTCCTAAAACATGCCGCCCTAATTATCGCTTGCCATGCAGCTTTTATGACTAATGAAGGTGTGGCGGTGGCGCCAGTAATACGCCTGCTCCCGATCACAACACAGAAAGTGAGAATTATCACAGCATGAGACCCCACAGTAATCATTAGCACAGCATGTCGACAGGCGCCCCAGGCTGCTGGAGCACTCAACTATAATTAATGCGCAGCACGTCTTCCGGAGACGAGCACTCAACTGGAATTAACGGGCACAAGCTGTTCCACTGTGAAGCGCGTTCACAGACCAGAATCGTCTCGTGCCCAGACCAGAATCGGCTCGTGCCCAGGTCTGTCTCCCTTGGGAGTAAACACGGCAACAATAGTCTCGTTGGCGGCAGCGCTTCGCGCTGCAACGCCAGCGAGACCTAAAGAGAGGGAGGGGTAAGCAGGAACCTCTTGGGACTAGACTGGGTTGAAAGCATGCTGTATATAGCAAGCTGTATATAACAACCTACATCCCAGAACATATATGATCATAGGTTAATCAATTCAGAGTAGGTCTTGGAGAAGGGGGGAGGGGGCGAGGATGGGCCTACGGAGTATGGAGCCTATAAGGTATGGTTGTAAATAATGATGCTAGATGGCTAGGGATGAGTGAGGCAACGGTCCCATTGCCCGAAAGGAGATTGGAGAGGAGGAGGAGGATATGTCAGATGAGGGAAGCGAGGGGTTCCATAGGCAGTAGAAACAGGAGGGTAGAAAGGGGGCATCCTTGACGGGTGCACCTTGGAATCGGAAAAGTGTCTGAGATAAATCCTCCACAATTCACCTGGGCCACATGATTGTCATAGAGCAGACGGACCTTGGAAATAAACTGGTCACCAAGGCCAAAGTGTTTCTTGATTGCAAATAAGTAACTCCAGTCAATGAGATCAAACGCCTTTTCTGCATCAAGGGAAAGAGCCTCTGCATCTTCTGGTATATCTCTTGCAGAACACAAAGTATGAGACAGTGTTCAAAGGTGATTTCTGGAAGAGCGACCAGGGACAAAGCCAACCTGTGTATGGTGAATGAGAGACAGGATTATTTTACGAAGCCGTGCCGCTAGAATGCTGGCCAAGATCTTCACAATCTCCGTTTAGGAGGGAGATGGGACGATAGCGGTCACAAGAAAGTGGGTCTTTGATAGGCTTGGGGGTGACTGCAATCATTGCTCTATTAGAAATAGGGCCTAGTGAGGCCGTCTGCACAGCTTCATAGAAGGCGGCATGCAGAGTGTCAATTGCCTCTTCGCCAGACCATTTATAATATTCCGCGGGAAAACCATCCTCTCCTTGGGATTTGTGATATGGTAGCTTAGCAATAGCTGTCGCAATTTCTTCTTTACTGATGTCTCCATCAAGGAACTCTCTGCCTTCGTCTATGAGGCATGGGAGTTCAATACACACAAGGTATGTGGATAATTGGTCTTCGATTGCCGGCGCTTCCGGAGTATAGAGTTTCCCGTAGAATGATGCAAGGGTATTTACTATATCTTGGGGTTTTGTAAGAATAACACCTGCCACAGTCAGTATGTCGGGAATAGCCATAGCTGCTTCACGTTGTTTCAACTGTGCTGCGAGCAGACGGCCAACTTTCTCCCCCTGCTCATAATGTCTACCTTTTAATTGCTGAAGGGCCTATTCATCTTGAGATGTGTACAAGTTATTGAGTGCCATTCGGGTTAGTTCTAGACGTCAGCGGTTTGGTACTGTGGGGTGCGAGGACTATAGACGCGTGAGAGAAGTAATTAGGTCCTCAAGCTCAATGCTACGGAGGGCTGCCATCTTGTTAGCCTCTGCTGCAGGTCTCATCAATTGCCCAGGAATAGTTGCTCTTGTTGCTGCCCATATGGTCCTGCAAGATTTAACTGATGTCTTGTTGTTAATTAAATAGTCTGAGAGGTGAGAACGTAGCTGGGCTGTGCCCTTGGGTGAACGATATCTCTGGGTGTTCAGTCTCCATGGTTTACGTCCTGGGGAGAAATGACCTATATGAAGATCAAAAAGAACCGGAGAATGATCGGAAATAGCTGCCTCCAGTATGTGAGACTCACCAATAAGTGCAACTACTAGGAAGAGATATAAGAAAATTGTCTATTCTAGACTGAGTGCCATGGGCTGAGGAGAGAAAAGTATACTCCTGGTCTGTGGGGTGGCAAAGACGCCAGTGGTCAACTAAGCCGTGATCGGATGTTAAGTCTCCTAGTAAGGCTCTATCTCCATCACCTCTATCTAAGGGGCCTGTCCTATCTAAGACTGCGTCACGTGCAAGATTCCAGTCTCCACCAATGACGTAACTAGATGCCCCAATTTCCACTAATAAGCTGTTCAGACTGAGGAAAAAGGAGGGCTTGGCCCCCGTTAGGGCATATATTGAACCAAAATATAGGGATCTGTCTCCTAGTCTCAGTTTAGCAAAGACATACCTACTGTCTGGGTCAACCCAGGATTTGACAATTGTCACAGGCAAGGATTTGCGCAAGAGGATAGCCACTCCACATTTGCGTGGGTGACTCTCATTGGTGGAGGTCTGTGTTGTCAAGCCACAGTGGACGACTTTTCCTACCCATTCTCGACGCAACTTGGACGATTCCAAAGCATCTAAATGTGTCTCTTGTAAAAGGGCAATATCTGCTCTTTTCGTTTGCAAATGGGAGAGCACTTTCTTGCGCTTGATGTAATGTGTGAGGACTAAACAATATAACATGAAACTGAGCAGTGGACCTAAAGCCAGCTACAGCACACACACCGTTATGTCCCTATAATCAAGACAGAGTTTGGATAATATTCTATATCCTGTGTGCACTACTCTGTATACACTTTCTGCCCACAAGGCCCTCCCCTCACTGGGGAAAAATGAATACAAATACAAAGACCACAGATGCACGACATATAAATGAAAGAAAATGTAAGCACATAAATATTTTGTAGTTAATAACAATAATTCTCGAGCAGTCCAGTGGTATTCTTCGTTTATTAATGCTTCATATAAATGTTATTAAAAAAAACAGCCAACGCGTTTCGTCCAATAGACAATGGATTTCTTCAGGGCTGTAAGTTAAATAAATACATATACCATATAAGCAGACTATACAAATACACTGTACAAATATATACATGTATATTCAAATACATAAACATAATGAACAACTTGACACACAGTTTATAAAAGGGGGACAATATTACAAAATCATGACAAACAGTTTAAACAAGCATTGGCATAGCCAATAGGTCTCGCTTTTGGGACCTTATAAGTATTTAGTTTTGCAACTGTTGCATGGCTAAACACTTATAAGGTCCCAAAGGCGAGACCTATTGGCTATGCCAATGCTTGTTTTGTTTTTACCTTTATAGGCATGGAGTTAAAAAAAACTCCCAGGTTCCAAAGTGCTTTTGGGTAAAAAAAAACCTGGAATTCCTCAAAGCATCACACATCTCATTGTGTTATTTGTCAGATGTGCACAACGATCCTTTAACCACAGCTCATGTTCTACTTGATTTGTTTTGTGAGAGAGCCTTGTATTGCTAATTGTTTCATATGCTGTACTCATTTTTGTCATCAGGTTTAGTGAAAGAAGCTTGCAGAGATCCTACTTTTGCTAGGAAAGCTTGCACAGATGCTTCAAAGCTGTTCCATTTTTCTGTGAGGAGTTTCATGTGTGCTGCCCGTGTTGTAAATCTTCTGTGTATGAAGTAAGCTTTGCACAGGCCTTATCTTTGATGAGGCTAGCGTGAATCTAGTGGTGTAGTGCGCACGGGGGGTTGCGGGGGTGATGGATTTCGGCCCAGATCTCTGTACTGGGGTGAATGTATGACATTGTTCTGCATTCTATCCATCAATTGTTCTTTTTGCATTTGTCACCCCGAGTGGGACGGGTATGCCCAGACGTGGGTCCCGTGCTCTCCTTGCCACTGGAGTCAAGCTATCCTGGCTGATGAGGAGTGAAACCCCGAAACCGGTATGTAGGAGAGTGGCATCGACTGCATAGTTGCCCCCAACTTTTTGCTGATGTTTTGACTGTTTTCTGACTCTAGCCAGGCTGTGGCCCTGCTATCCAGGACCCCAGCCTATCTGCTTCCTCTCTAAACTAATGTGAGTACCCTAGGTACATACCAATTGGATACAGAGGACACCCTATCAGCCCCTTGTAGATGGTACCCTAGGTACCCAGGGCATGGGTCCCTCAGAGGCCTACCAGGGGCTGCAGCACTTATTGTGCCACCCCTGGGACAGCCATACAAACTGACACCACCAGACCACTACTGTAGTCTGGGTAAGGTGGTGCTTGCACCCCTTACAGGGATATAGGTATCCTGTATCCCACTTACTACAACACATATATCCTCATAGGTCACCCCTAAGGCAGGCCTTGCTAATCCTATAAGGCAGGGTGCTGAGATATGTGTGAGGGGGAACCCCTACCTGAGTAGGGCCCCTCTGCAACCTTCGTAAATCTATTGCTGGGTTGTTTGTAGTGCAGCCATACCATATACTCTTAACCGCATTATAAGTAATCGCGATAGCGTGATAATTTGAGAGTGGCTGCACAAAACCATGTCGTGTTTGATGTCAAACATTTAGGAATCATACCCCCAATCCAACCATGGGAGTGAGGGCATGATTCCAACCTGCTAGAAGGGCGATATGGTAAAAGCGGCAGATTTTAGACACCAATTTAAAAGTGCACACGTAGTACAAAATGGATGCTACCCGCCTCCCACACGACTCTGGCTGCCTGTTGCTGGGCAGAACTCCAGCCACGGCATCTGGACAATAGGGATCTTGTTGCAGGGAGGTGCTCCCACCTCCCCAGACAGACTATGTGGATTGGAACTGGGTGGGTGCACCATAGGATGTCTTTCAGACTTGCACGTAGGCTTCTCCAGTGCCTACTTCTGCATACACCGCCTCAAACCGGTTCAGGGCCATCCTGTCCCCTGCCCAGGCGGGAAAACACACAAAGGGGAGAGGGTGTAGCCACCCTTTCCTGCCTGAACTCTCATTGGTGGGCTCTGATTTAGACACTCCCCTAATCCTTGGATAAAGGTGGGTGCAGGGTCCCCAGAGCCTCAGATTAATCTTGGACTTCACAACCTTCGACTTGCTGCCGCACAGCTGAATTAAGAAATCTCCCTTGGGGTAAAGGAGTTACCCCCCTGCTTGGCAGGCACCTGAAACACTGCAAGTGACCCGGTTGGAACTCCGCTGCTCCTACGGACAACGAAGACTTCTGCCTACCTTGAGTTGGGTTTCCAAGCATCCCAGAGGCCAGTGAGTGTGCACAGCAAAGCTCAGCACCGTGGACTCCGTGGGTGCCGAGATCCCCAATACCCCAGGACACCGGCTACCTCTTGCACAGCACACGACCCCGACCAGTGGGGAAGTTTTGCTTTGGCCCATCGACGCCCTAGCCCGCTCTGGCGACCCGTGGGCGCATCTTTACGCATGCCAAATTGCTGCCTCCCGCGGTCCCTTGTCTCTCGACTGGTGGGCCCTAGCGGAGGTCAATCTTCACTTTAAAGGGCTCCCCTGGTTGTTCCAGGCCTGCTCTACAGTCTCCTCGCTGGAGACCTTGCTCAGACCTCGTGGGTCTGCACTGTAGCTGTTTTGTGATCCTTGCATGGGTTGCGGTTGCCAAGGCTTAGTGGATCCAATCCGGACACTAACACCGCAGCGGCCTTCATCCTTCGTGGGACAGTCGCCCTCCAGAAGCTGGCCTTCCTTGAAGCCTCCTGAACCCCGTGGCTGCCGATCCAAGCGACCCCTATTCTACCTGGAAGCACCCGACATTGAAGGGCTCTTTCTCCTGAGCCCCCTGGTCACTGTGCCGTGACCCAGACTCTGTCCCCTCTGCTTTCAGGTCCTTACCTTCAAGATCTACATCTTCAATCTGCACGACATCGACAACGCTTCACGCCAGCAGCAGTTCTTCACCTTTTTCCATTGAAAACAAGATCGCGACCCGACATCGAAAACGACCTATGCACCCGGCTTCCCTGGGGCAGGTAACAGTGGTACCTCGGTACTGTCGTGGGTGTGGGCCCTCCAAGAGCTTAACTCTAAGCTGCTGAACTTGAACTCCTGCTAGAAGTGTTTAGAATCTTGCAATTTCCAACCGCGACATTCTCCATAGGGTTTAATAGAGATCCCAACAGTAGTTTATACCACTGCACGCGTCTCCCGTGGGCCCCCTTCCTCATTACCTTGGGTGGTTTCTTAAGGGGCCAGCGACCCTAAGTGCCCTAGGCACTGTCTGCAGAATTGTCGTGGTTCTTATGCCACTTTTTTAATATATGGTTTGGTCCCCCCCTGGGGCCCTATGATTCCAGTGCTATTTATTGTAACTATCAATGCTTGTTTGAATTGTATCTTTACCTCCAGTTTCATAAAGAGACTAGTGGGATTATTCTTAGAATAAATACAGATATATTTTATATATATACCTGTGTGGACTACTCTTTCATGTGGTTATTCAAGAGGTTATCTATGGTAAAACAATAAGCTTAACACTCCTTCAAGACTTAGCCTGAAGGCTGCTCTCCACAGCAACCACTAGGATAGCTTTCTTTAAAGGTTGTCTTTTAACCTATCACCTTAAGAGTCGAATTGGACTGGTGCAAGGTGTCCCCTATAACTAGTGGACAGCATATGCCAGGCCAACTTCTCACACAGTACTAGGATGCTTGTTTCCAGTCCAGGGAGGACCTGGCCTGGCAGTTTGGCCTGGACTGTTCCCATTGGGCACAGGGTCAAGACTGATTTGCATATGGCTGGGTCTAAACTGGAATGGCATGGTGAGCAAAAAAATGATGGATATAAGCCCAGATCTCTGTACTGGGGTGAATGTATGACATTGTTCTGCATTCTATCCTTCAATCTTTTTTTGCGTATGCATACTTTGGGGCAGATTTACTGAATACATTTCAGCACAGCAGCCAAAGTTATACTATGGCGTTGCGCAAGGGGGAGAAAGAACCGCAGAGCCCTATTTGTTAAAAACTGCATTTTGCTGTCATCACCTGTGCTGGTGCACAATCAAACTGCCTAGTGCCAAGCACAACTCTTGTACCATAGTGCAAAGGCGTGTGTGTTGTATAACGTAGGATATGAATTGAAAGCTTACTTTTCCAGTGCAAATTCGTATACATAGACAATTTTAAAAGCATTCCACCCATTAGATGTGTGCTGTAGAATGTAGCACCTGTGTGATGTGCAGAATGTTGGGAGAACTGTAAAACTGCTTCAAGGGGCATTACTTACTGATGCAAATCATAATCAGCCTATCATCGTAGGTTAGCTTTACATTAAAACAATGAGTACTTGCGCTGATCCACCTTAGTTACACCCATGTAACACCGCCTTGACGCAAAATGCCACAAAGCAGTGGAAAGCACTATTGATACAGAGAAAATAGCAACTTTCCAGCACAGAATACCTTTTGTGTTGGAAAGTAAATACTCTTCTAAGACTTTGCACCACTTTCCATCAATTTGAACGAAATAGTCTTGCGCTCTTTCCTATGCAGTATTTGTTGCATGTGAGTCAATCCTGCAATGCCAGTTCATATACCAGACCTATGGTGTGTGTGAGTGGCTTGCACTGTTCTGTTAGACGTGTTCACTGTGTGAGGAAATATTTCACTCTTTCCCATTGTGCACCTTTTTTTTGGTGCTTAAAACTTGGTCTGCTCCTACCTTTGCTATGCTTGCTGTTTGAGAGGAAATCTTCTTTTTTTCCCCCTTTGCTATGGTTTTTCTGTATCATGGGTTATAGTGAGGAATATGCTCCCGACTTTAATCTCGTTACAACAAACAAATGATGGACGGAATGCTGACAATGCAGACATTCTCCCCCAGTCAAGAGATCTGGGTTAAATCCATCGTTATTTTGACCACTACGCCACCCCAGTTCAGACATGGCCATATGCAAATCAGTCTTGACCCTGTGCCTCATGGGAACAGTCCAGCCCGAACTGCCAAGCCATGTCTTCCCTGGACCGGAATCAAGCATCCTAGGACCGGTTTCTGGCTATCAGCCGTCATCAGCCAGGATAGCTTGACTCCAGTTGCATAGTGAGCACGGGACCCACGCCTGGGCATACCCATCCCACTTAGGGCGAAAAGCGTTACAACAAACAAATGATGGACGGAATGCTGACAATGCAGACATTCTCCCCCAGTCAAGAGATCTGGGTTAAATCCATCGTTCTTTTGCCCACTACGCCACCCCAGTTTAATCTCAGCGCTCCGTCTGGGGTTTATGAATAAATATGAAGTTACTGACCTGATCGACATAATGACAGACAGACAAAGAAAACAAGAGAGAGAATCGGAGAGTGAAGCCAGGATATAGAGAAGGGGAGGTACCAAAAAGGGGGAGGGATAAATATAGAGAAAAAACAATGTGAGAGTAAAAATGAGCAATGAAACTGGGAGAAAAAAGAAGAAAAGACAGCTAAGGGCAGAGAATGGAAAGAATGGACAGAACTAGCGGGAGAAAGTAAGTGGGAGTTTGAAAAGATGCAATAACAAGAGCTAAAAGAAGTAGTAAAGGCTGGGAAAATTAACCAAGAAATGCAAAATGGGAAAGAAAAGTTTGAAATGAAAGGAACTGTAACACAAGCATTGGCCGTGCGGCAGTAAAAGTAACGCCACGCGGCCGTAAAAGCGAAAGTGATCGCGATCGCTCTGAAAGCGAAAGTGATCGCGATGATGCGCTAAAGCACAGTTTTCAAAGTGCTGCTGGCGGCCGGCTGCGCACGTGCACGTTCGCGGGAACGCAAGCGCTAGGCCAGCCAGCAGCACTTTGAAAATCCCACATAAAAAATGTCTCTCCGAGCCAGCGCATGCGCTGGGCTCAGCGAGACCTAAAAAGACAGTATTACAAAACCATGACAAATATAAATAGTAGAACATAGTCATGTTGATGGTGATCATAAAGGAGAACAGGAGAGAGAAAAACCTGTGTCGTGCAAAGGAGAAGAGGAGTGACACAGGTTTTTTTGATAAAGTGAAATAGATCAGAAAGTGACCGAACGAAAAATTTGAAAAGACAAAAGAAACACATACATTTGGTAATAACCACACCAGTCCGTGCACAATTTAAAAACAAGCAATTAGCCGATAGTACAGATTGGGATGTCTACAAGAGTGTATGACCATAGTTCTGGCCATGCGCTGATGGTCTTGATGCGATACAGAATAGAGTAACCCCGTGTTGAAGGGCAAATGGAGCAGAAGAGCAAGAGCAGGGCTGCAGCAAAAAATATATGATAAACACATACCAGAAATTCACTGGCATCAAATAATTTCAGTCACAAATACACTGTACAAATATATACATGTAAATACAAATACATACAAATACATATACATACACATAATGAACAACTTGACACACAGTTTAAAAAAGGGGGACACTATTACAAAACCATGACAAACAGTTTAAATAAAACACAGTATTACAAAACCATGACAAATATAACAAGCATTTGCAATGCAATAGGTCTCGCATTTACGAGAGTTTGAGCTATTGGCATTGTAAATGACAATGCCTTTTATTTATGTGTTGTTTTTTAAACAGATAAATAAAAGGCATTGTCATTTACAATGCCAATAGCAAATGCTAATGTTTGTTAAATTATGAATTTTTTTGTTAAAAAATATCCCATCAGTAGCATAAGCAATACAAGACATTCCATGAAGCAAGGAAAGGGTGCAGTACCTAGTGTGGCTAATAGACATAACTTGGTTTTGGTGGGGCTAAGCAATAAAAACATTGTTAAACATTGAGGATTATAGGTTTCATACATAGGACGTGCAAAAGTCATGCAGTAGGGCTGACATTTGTTTTGCTCAAAACACAAACAAGGCGAGGCTAAACTGCTTGGAGGCAGGTTTGTAAGCAGGCTTGACGGTCTTTTCTGTTTGTGAAAGAGACATTCCTTTTAGACAAAGATGGTAGATTTCTCTGTTGAACTATTCCTGACTCTGTGTGCCGATCCATGCAAATGAAAAAAATCCCTTGTTTTACACCCTTATCAGGTGTTTCTAAATGGTTATGTGCGTGTATATGTTTTATAAGACAAAGTCAGTGAGATAACAGGAGGTTATTGCCCCGCCCCCACAAACACATGCTGGCCGGAGACAAAAGGCAGCTGGAGTATGTGTGACCCTCTACACGTCCGAGTCCTGTTACAGAAGCAGCTACGAGCACCTTTGAAAGCAGATACTTTGGTGTTTGTTAAAGCGTGTAGACTTTGTTTATCTTTTTTTGAGAGCTCAAAGAGCAACCCTGACACACACCTTACCAATCGCGGAGAGGTCTGGGTGGGCGAAATATGCATTTTACAATAACTAGGGTTAAGGGGCTTTAATTTACGTACTGAAAGATCTGCGGCAGGTAGTAGTCAACATAAATAAACACCAGTCAACATAAACACCTGGAAACAACTGAATTGTAGTCCCATGCCTACTTTGTACAAACGTGCAGGTAGGAGCAGAAAAAGAAACGCCGGGATGCATTTGTGAACTTCAGAGTTCTGTAAGAAGTGCTGCGACGGCGAGAGGTGGAAGGTGAGTACGCCACAAACTGACCCGAACGTCCGCCACAGTTCTGGCCGGGGAGTGCAGGGCGGTACGAAGCTGAGGTGGGAATGGGAGGAGCTTGTGTTTTTTTACACAGTTCTGGGCCAGGAAGCGGAGGGCGGTCTGAAGATGAGGTGGGAGAAGCTTGTGCTGAGTGTTTGGTTACAGTTCTGGGCGGGGCTAGTGGAGGGCGGGGGGAAGCTTGTGCTGAGTGTGCTGGAGTTCCGAGGGTGGGCGGTGCTGGCAGACTACCATTTAGGAGGAAGGCAATTTTGTATTTGCACTTCGGGGAGGGTGGAGTTTTTACGTTTTGATAGTAACAAAAATAGCGCCAGCAATCTTAAAGCAGGAAATGTTGCACCAAAAGCAGATATGCTTAGTCAAGCCGCCAGGCGTTGTTTTTCAATGTAATAGTTTTGGTACAATGGTGGCACCCGCCGGATGTTTAAAGCTATACCATGGTGCAGCCATTGTGTAGAAAAGAAAAAAAAATACACATAAAAGAAAGGCATGGGACAGCGTTCCGCGACATAAATAATAAAACAAAGGCGCGGCCACCATTATACTTTCCCAGGCTAGCACGCTGCCTACATAAAACAAGAACAAGCGCGCACTGAAGCTGACGGAGTGGGAGGGGGAGTGGGGGCGGGCACGCAGGCTGCCAAATGGTGCGATGAATCACGGCTAAAGTGAAAGCAAACAAGTGGTTGCAGGACTCCAAATGGTGCGCGCGCCCGGACGGGTCACATGCACTGTAGTTGGAGGCCTGCAAAGCCACTGTTTGCACTTCCAAAACGCGCTTACTATAAGTCTCGCCAGAGCAGCGCTAAAGCGCTGGTCAGACGAGACCTAAAAAGTAGAACATAGTCATGTTGATTGGGATCATAAAGAAGTAGAGGAGAGAGTGAATGCTGTGACAAAGAGAAAAACCTGTGTTGTGCAAAAGAGAAGAAGAGTGACACAGGATTTTTTTGATTAAGTGAAATAGACCAGAGAGTGACCAAACGAAAAATTAGAAAAAGACAAAAGAAACAAATACGTTTGGTAATATCCACATCAGTCCGTGCACAATTTAAAAACAAGCAATTCGCCGATAGTACAGTGGATACAGTCCATCTAAGAGGATTGGGATGTCTAACAAGAGTGTATGACCATAGTGCTGGCCATGCGCTGATTGTCTTGATGCGATACAGAATAGAAATGACAATTTCCCGGGGTGAGATTAGGGTCATCTCACATTTACATTGACTCCGGGAGTTCTTCTGTTACTATTTTCCGTATTGGGGTTGCGCTTTTCACATACAACAGTATTTCCCAATTAGTTTCTCTTTTGATGGACTCAGGTTGCTAGTGTCGATCCCCAGTGCGTACACATAACATGTGATTACTGGTCACAGATTTGAATTTCCTCTTAATTCAAGGAGCTCTTGGAGACATCCTGTCATATAAAATATGCTCTTCTAATCTAATCAAATTACTCTAATTTACATTTGTTGATTCTCTGCATTCAACTTACATCGTTATTTCGTCGTGCTGCTTGTCTACAGGTGCCAGGTATAGGGTGGACATTCCCCTATTGAAATGAATATATAAATTTGATTATCCGAGATCCATACTTGGATGGATTCTTGAAAACCTTTTTCGCATCCAGTAAGATTGTAGACTCGGGGGGCGTGGTCTAGCCGGGCATGGAGTGAGACGCACGCTGCTTCTGCTCCGGGCTGCCGCTGCGAGTTAATGCCTGAAACTGCGGAGCAGCGGCAGCAGCTGGGTTTGGATCGACACCCACGGGTGGCGGAGAACGGGGGGCCCCCGCTGAGGGCTGCTTGGCGACCGGTGACCGAGGCCAACGGCATAGACGGCCGTGGAGGGACTGGAGGTTGCCGCGCTGCCCGCCATCTTGCCTGCCGCCCGAGTGCCTGTCACCACCGCGAAAGGGAGACATCGCGGCCGCGAGGGCCGAGCAGGAGTCGCCTGGTGTGCCGGGAAGGAAGGGACGGCCCAGACCTACGGCGGGCCTTGGGCTGCAGGGGCCGTGGACCCCGGGGACATCGGGGTCTGTGCCGCGGCCGCCATTTTCCCACTGGCAGGGACCCTAGCGTGCGGAGGTGAACGAGAGCCAGAGGCGGCTGCCTGAGGCGCTACATACCGGTAGGGGACGGAGACGGAGGTGATTGTGTGGCGGCGGTGGATGCGCCGGAGGGAGATCCGGACGGCGGTCCCCGAGTGGCGCTTCCCGGCTGGATCCTGAGTGCCTGGTGCGGGGGGACGGAGAGGCTGGCCGCCATCTTGAGTGCTGGACGCGGCTGGCGCCTGGTGGCGAGGACGGCGCTGGGGGAAGCTCCGGGCGGGCGGCTACGGATGAGGTGAGAGGCCCCGGGACTGGCTGGTGGGGGCCTGCGGACCGTTACCTTGGGCCCTGGATTTGCGGGGCGACTAGCCCGGAAGACCCCTGCGGGTGTCCCTTGCTGCGGAGAGTGGGCCTGCCCCTCGGCCACGTGGGGGCTCTGGATATTCTCGCTGGAGGCTGTTGGGGGCTCTGGGCCCCGGACCGCGCTCGCGCGCTTCTGCTTTGCCTGTCTCGCCCCTTGGGGACTGGTCAGCGCAGGGCGGGAGCCCTTGGAGAGCCGGGGGAAGCGCTAGAGGAAGACGCCATCTGCTGCGGAGGGAGTCCCTCTGGGGGTGCTTGCAGCCTCCCTGAATACTGACGGGGCCGGGTCTGGTCCGGGGGCCGCCCTGTGGTGGGGTAGGCCTCTGAAAGCGGACGCAGGACTCTGGGGCTCCACTGGCTTGGCGGGCCCGTGCCTTGAGGTGCCTGCGTGGACTTTGGGGTGCTGGGCCGCCGTTCTGGCCTGCGCGCCCTGCTGCAACCGCCTGGAGGCGAGCCTATCCTCGGGGGGGGGGGGGGGGCCGGTCCTGCACGAGGGGAACAACACTGCAGCGTTCACGACATGACCCGCACGAAGGCAGCGAAGGGGCCCCCGGCGGACTCTAAAGATACCTCCGTTATCGACCTGTGGGGCAAGTCGGGCGTCATGCCGTCGGGAGCGGGCGCGTCCACTGAGCCGGTCACCCAGTCCTTTATGGCGCTGTTTATGCAGGAGCTCAAGATGGAGATTGGGTCGCTTCGTACGGAGGTGCAGGCCTGTGTTAAAGACCTCCGGAGAGATCTGGGAGAGTTGGGCGGTAGAGTAGACGACATGGAGAAGACCCTGGATGCTCGCACGGAGGATCAGGAACACCTGTGGCAGCGGCTGGCGACCCTGGAGGAACAACACTTCGAGCTCCAGATCAAACAGGAGGACTTGGAAAACAGGGGGCGCCGGAACAACATCCGCATTAGGGGTGTTCCAGCTGGGGCGGAAGGTACGGATATCATGACATTTGTGGCGGAGTTGCTCCATCACATCCGCGGAGACGACGATGCCTCGCCGCCGGCTCTCGATCGTGCGCACAGGGTTTCGGGGCCACCGGGACGGCCTGGACTTCTCCCCGACATCCTCACTCGGGTCCACTTCTTTGTTGAGAAAGAGGCGATCCTCAAAGCTGCCAGAGATAAACCCGCAATTCAATACAAAGGCATGTCCATTCAGCTGTTTCAGGACCTGGCCCCTACGACTCTCAGACGCCGCAGAGACTTCAGGCCTTTCACCGACAAGCTGCGAGACCTTAATATCCGCTACCAGTGGGGTCATCCCTTCGCCATCATGTTCCAATGGGAATCCAAGCGCCGGGTGCTGCGCTCCTATCGGGAGGCGGCCCAGCTGCTCCAAATCCCGGATTCTCCGCCGATCAGTCCCGCACGGCGGCCTGCTGCTCACAGAACTCCGCTGAAGCCACAGTGGTCCTCCGTGCGACGATCCCGCCGCCCTTCCTCCCCGGATGGCAGCAGGGCGTCCCGGGACAAGCAGGATATCATCCAACACATCAAGTCCCTGGAAGGGGGCCCGTCGCTGTCGAGCTCACAGGCATCTCCCCCCAAGTGAGGCCTCATAGGGGGGACACCCCTTGTCGGAGTCAATCTCAGTGTTGAGCGGACCTTCTGTCGGATCGGACTATGGCCCATTCGGAGAATTCTGCTTGCCTGCCCTTGGCGTCTCAGCTGACTGCGAGCTTTTGCCTGTTGCTGGAACCTCACCTTTCATGAAGAGGCGGTGGCCCAGAGCGGGCCCTTGGTGATTTGGTCTCCTGGTCAGGCGATGACGAACCCCCACGCCTATCCCTGGGAGAGTGACATCTCCGGGACAGCTTGTGCCGTAGTGCCTGGCTACTCCCTGGACTGGAATAGGATAAGTTGGCCATGTTGGCCGTCTACGAGTTTGCATTGTTTCCTTTGGCCCCTCTTTTTTCCCCTCCTCCCCTTCCCCTTGGTATCCCTTCGGCGGGGGGGCCAGGCTAGCGCCTTGATGATAGGAAAACATACTGCCTTCCTTGTGGCCTTGGGACTATGACTTCGGACCCTTGCTGGAAAATTCTCTCCCTTAACATGAAGGGGCTCAACTCCCCCAAAAAGCGCCGCCAAATATGGCGGTACCTGCTGCTCCAGAACCCTGACATAATTCTTCTCCAGGAGACCTACCTCCTTAGGGCTGATGTCACCCGCATGGCTCATCCACGCTTCCCTTGGCAGTTTTGGGCCTCGGCCGCCACCAAGACGGCGGGGGTAGCTATCCTCTGCAGGGCGGGGATCACCCCGGGTGCCACCAAAGTGATTAGAGATGGCGAGGGACGTTTTCTGAAGGTTGAGGTCAGGAGGGGTCATCGCGCGCTTACCTTATGCAATCTCTATGCTCCCAATCAGGGTCAAGATGCCTTTTTGCGCAGGCTGATCAGGGAACACCTTGAGCCGGTGAACACGGACCTCGTAGTGGGCGGTGATTTTAATTTGGTGTGGGACGCGGAGCTCGATCGCTGTGGGGGGGCTTTTCACGGGGTGGGGGCCATGTCTGCGGCGGTAAAAGGCACCCTTGGTGCTTTGAATCTGGTGGATGTCTGGCGCTATCACTCACCGGGCTGGCGCGATTACACGTACTATTCACATGCGCATCGCTCTTACTCTCGTATAGACTTGTTGCTGGTCTCTCATGCCCTGCTCGGGGATGTGGTTGCGGCGGTACACTCTACAATCTCCATACCCGATCATGCCCACGTGGAACTGTGTTTACGCGAGCGCCACAATGGTCCTCCACGCTCCTGTAGGTGGCGGTTTCCGGATCACGTCCTTCGGGACCCGGTGGACAAGGAGGAAATACAGGCGGCCATTCTGGTATATTTCGAGGCGAATGATCTCCCGGGGACCCCCTTCCACTCCTGTGGGACGCGTTCAAGGCTACCATACGGGGTACCCTCACTGCCATCGCTGCGGCGAGGGCACGGGAGGCGCTGCTCTATGAGACTAAGCTCACGTGGGAGGTCCAGACGCTTGAAAAAATGGACCAAGAGCAGCCGTTGGCAGTGCATAAACGACGCTTGGCGATCCTTCGCGGCCAGCTCCGGGCGCATCGGACGAACAAGGCGGAGCGTGCCTTACTGGCGCTTAAGCAGCGATACTACGCCGGGGGAGATAAGGTGGGCACGGTTCTGGCACGACGCTTGCGTACGCGGGCGGCGAAGGCCCATATCGCGAAGCTGCAGAGGGCGGACGGGTCGTGGGCTGTCACGGAATCGGATAAGTTACACGAGTTTCAGGACTTCTACGCGACCTTGTATACAGCCGACCCACCGAGGGCAGATTTGATCTCGTCTACCATGGGCGCCTGTGCTTGGGAACCATTGAGCGTGAGTCAGTCTGAGCTTCTGGAAGCCCCCATCACTTCGGCGGAAATGGCTGGGGCCCTGAGTGACCTTCCGCTGGGTAAGGCGCCAGGCCCGGATGGGCTGCCGGTATCCTTCTATCGCGCCTTTTGGCCGCAGCTACAGCCGTATCTTCTCCGGCTCTTTAATTCATTCGACGAGCTGGCGGGGCCCTCGCCGGATATGGCAATGGCTGAGATAGCCCTCATACCGAAGCCCGGGAAGGTCCATACCCTTTGCTCCTCCTATCGGCCCATCGCCCTGTTAAATACGGATCTTAAGCTGTACACTAAGCTCTTGGCCAAAAGGATTAGTGCCCACATGCCCAATCTCATTGAACCGGACCAGCACCGTCAAGGGGCAGACAATGTGCGTCGGGTGGCGCACATAATCGGGAAAGCTAAACATTGGGGAATACCAGCCTGCTTGCTCTCGCTCGACGCGGAAAAAGCATTCGACCGAGTGGACTGGTCGTTCCTACGGGCGGTTTTGCAGAAAGTGGGTCTGGGCCCGAGGATGGTGGCGCGCATCATGGCCCCCTATATTTCGCCGGTGGCTAGAGTGCGCGTGAATGGTCAGCTCACGCAGGCCTTCCCCATCTGCAGGGGCACACGGCAGGGCTGCCCCTTGTCGCCCCTGCTGTTCGCGATGATAGTGGAGCCTCTTGCAATCATGATACGACGGTCTCCCGACGTCCGGGGTATATCGCTTCGGGGGGTGGAACATAAGATTGCTCTCTTCGCGGACGACCTTCTCCTTACTTTATCTGACCCATTGCGCTCGCTACCAGCACTGCATCGGCTGCTCCAAGACTTTGAGCGCACTTCCGGGCTTAAAATTAATCACACGAAATCTTGGGCCCTTAATATTTCGATTCCGGCCGAGAAACTCCGGCCGCTCCAAGCGTGTGTCCCGTATCAATGGGCGACTGAGTCAGTGCGCTATCTGGGCCTCAACCTGACTCCCGATTTGGCCACCTGGTCGCAGGCTAATTGGCAGGAGTGCAAGCTCTTGGTCCAGCAGGACCTGCGCGGGTGGAAGGCCCTACCGCTTTCCTGGCTCGGGCGACTTAATACGGTGAAAATGTCGATTTTGCCGAAGATCCTTTACCTCTTCCAGACGTTGCCGACACCTATTCCGGAGCATCAGATACAGGGGCTGCAACGCGAATTGGTGGCCTTTATATGGGGCGGAAAGAAGCCGCGCTTCTGTAATAAACTCTTGATGCTCCCTCGCGATAGGGGTGGCCTTGCCTGCCCGAATCTCCTCGAGTATTACTGGGCGTCGCATCTCCGCTATGTCCTGGAGTGGGTGGCATGGGAGAGCGAAAAGGTGTGGTTCCACATGGATAGGGCAGTTACTTGCCGTCCATTGTGGGATCATGCCTGGCTGCCCCGGGAGGCGCGCCATCGTAGCGCCTATATGGCCGTGCCCACCAAGACCGTTCTGGAGATCTGGGATAGGGTGGCGGTTCGCAGGGGACTTACCACCTTCCCGTCCCCCCACACCCCGATCGCACGTAACCCGCAGTTCCTCCCGGCGTGCCGTCCGCCCTACTTTGCGAACTGGACGGAAACTGGATGTCGGACGATTGGGAACCTCTTCGCGGGCGGTAGTCTTAAATCCTTTGCCCAATACCAGCTGGAATTTGGGCTGAAGGACAGTGATAAATTCCAGTATATTCAACTTCGGCACTGGATCCAGGGCTTCTCCTTGACCCAGGCGGCCACGCGACCCTTCACCCCGTTCGAACAGCTAGCTCGTACGTTTGGTGCGTACAAGGGACTGATCTCCCGCATCTACGGGGTGCTACAGCGGTCGCAGCACCCGGACCCTCACCC
Source organism: Triturus cristatus (assembly GCF_964204655.1). Lineage (NCBI taxonomy): Eukaryota > Metazoa > Chordata > Amphibia > Caudata > Salamandridae > Triturus > Triturus cristatus. The sequence continues at coordinate 1,458,988,822 of NC_140589.1, read as the reverse complement.
ATACCAACTGCGTTGGCAGACTGTTCCCGGCTCAGGTGTTACTCCCCTTCAGTGGACCAGGCTCTGGAGGGATATTCCCAAAATTTTACGTAGCATTCCCCAGCAGGAGTCGGCTTATAAGGTGATGACTCAATGGTACTACACCCCCGCCCGGCTTCAGAAGATGTTTCCTAAGACATCCCCCTTATGCTGGCGCTGTACGCAGGCACTGGGTGACTTTATCCATATTTAGTGGACGTGCCCCCTCCTGGCTCTCTTTTGGAAGGAGGTCCTAAGCCATATCAAACGGGTTCTGGGGTACCCCTTGCCTGCGGATCCGTTGGTGGTTGTACTGGGCCTCAGACCAGCGAATACGCGAGCCATGACGGGTCGTGACCGGCAGCTGAGCCTCCACATGCTAAGTGCTGCCAAACAGACGGTAGCACTATATTGGAAAAAGGCGGAGACGCCCTCCATAAACGTATGGTTCACTCGCTTGTGGCATGTGGTGGCGATGGAGCTGCTCACGGCTCGTCTTCAGTTCCGCGACACTCACTTTGATAAACTCTGGAGGCCTTTGGTGGATCACCTAGGGCGCTTGGAACATGCTCGATTACAGCCACCTCGACTTCAGGCCCTGCGGCTCTTTAACGATGCACTATGCCCTGCGGATCCAGGGGGCTTCTGGGGATCGACGAATGGTAGGTGGCCTGTAACTGCCTCTGCCACCCTCTGTGCGGTGGGAGACCCCTGCCTCTGAATTACTGGGCTCTCCCGGCCTCCATTGGCTAGTGATAGTGTGGATGACATTCCTTCCCCCTCGCTGAACCCCCCTCGCCTTATCCCAGTCCCTCTTTCCCCGTTCCCCCCCATCCCCTTTTTTTTAAAAATATATTATTTATTTCCTTTTATTTTATCATTGTTATTATCACAGTTGGTTTACTATTTCGGGACTGTTCTGGAGGGTTCGCAAGCGGCGGTATAGGGGTACAGCTGGGGCGCCCTGCTGCGCGTCCTTCCCTTGCCATGGTCAGTCTAGCGACGGTGGAGCTAGTTTTTACCTTAGGTGTCCTTGCTGGATGATTGAGGGGGCATGAGCGGCGGGGGGGGGGCGGGGTGGGGTACCTCCCCGGGGGGCGTCCACGGGGGTGGGGGCCTCCCCGAGGGGCGTGCTGCTTGGCCCGGTTGTGCGCTGTTGCGCCTAGGATGCCATGGCACCAGGCGTAGATACAGGGGCTATACACAAAAGTTGGGACAGTACGATGCCCTCCCGGAACTTTGCACCACACAGGAAAGGGGGCCTTAGTTGGGTGCGGTTGGGGCCTTTTTCGTATGCTGCTGCTCACGGACCCAACTGCAATTGCTAGTGCTTGTTCTTCTGCTATAGAGGTATTGGTAGACATCGAGCTTCTTGGGCAAGGGAGGGTGACCGTGGTTGAGATTGCATATGTATCTGTACTTGGGATATGACATGTCCCTCTGATTTCTTGGACTTCCGCCCTATGATTTCCGTGTCTAATGGCTGCCGGCCTATATGGTTGTAGGCAAACAAGCTGTGTAATGCGCCAAGTGCGACCCTCCTAAAATTAATAAAACGTTGTTCACAAAAAAAAAGATTGTAGACTCAGGTATGCATTCCTCTCACTACTGGTTACACTATGTTCGTCTCCCGTGAAACGGCACATTTTGCCACATGTTGGCTCTTTCTTCGCTATTCTCTCCACTCTCTTGTGGTAACTCAGTGCAGTTTATATAAATGAACGGCCTTTCGCTCTTCATAAGGTTTGTATCTGTTTTTTGTAGATGCCGCATCAGAAATGGCTTACATGTAGGAAAGTTTTTTCACTTAAATGATGACATGACTGAAATTATTTGATGCCAGTGAATTTCTGGTATGTGTTTATCATATATTTTTTGCTGCAGCCCTGCTCTTGCTCTTCTGCTCCATTTGCCCTTCAACACGGGGTTCCTTTATTCTGTATCGCATCAAGACCATCAGCGCATGGCCAGCACTATGGTTATACACTCTTGGTAGACATCCCAATCCGTACTATCGGCTAATTGCTTGTTTTTATATTGTGCACGGACTGGTGTGGTTATTACCAAATGTATGTGTTTCTTTTGTCTTTTCAAATTTTTCGTTCGGTCACTTTCTGATCTATTTCACTTTATCAAAAAAACCTGTCTCACTCCTCTTCTCTTTTGCAAGACACAGGTGTTTCTCTCTCCTGTTCTCCTTTATGATCACAATCAACATAACTATGTTCTACTATTTAAATTTGTCATGGTTTTGTAATACTGTCTTTTTTAAACTGTTTGTCATGCTTTTGTAATATCGTCCCCCTTTTATAAACTGTGTGTCAAGTTGTTCATTATGTGTATGTATTTGAATATACATGTATATATTTGTACAGTGTATTTGCATAGTCTGCATATATGGTATATGTATTTATTTAACTTCCAGCCCTGAAAAAGTCCATCATCTATTGTATTGGATGAAACACGTTGGCTGTTTTTTTTTAATGAACATTTATATGAAGCCTAAATAAATGAAGAATACCACTGGACTGTTCGAGAATTATCATGAACTACGAAATATTTATGTGCTTACATTTTTCTTTTGTTTATATGTGGTGCATCTCTGGTCTTTGTATTAGTAATGTGTGAGGCTATTAACATTCCATGAGACAATGCGTAGCGGGTGAGAGGAAGAAGGAGTAATCCCTGCCATGTGTGTTTTGGAAGTTGTTAAAGGGGCTAGGTCATAAAGAGATAATGTATGTGAGAGGAGTTAGTTAATGGAGAAAAGGCACTTGGGGGAGGAGGGTATAAAAGTGGATGCTGCTCAGTTGAGGAAGTATCAGGAACAAAAGTAGGAAGGAATAAGGGAGGCATCTATGTAAGGATTGGAAGTAGAGAAGAAAAGGAGGGGAGGGAGAGCTCTGGGCAAGGGGAGGGGTCAAAGATGAGGGCAATGAAACTCTAAGATGCTTCCTATTGGTCTAGGGGATTGTGGAGGGGAAGGGGAGGTTTATGGCCTTCTGAGTGCACATGGAGGGGTAGATGGGGAGGGAGTTGGAGCTAGAATCAACAAACGTTGAAGGGAGTGATAAAATTATGATAGGATAGAAAAGAATAGAATAAGAGGGATAGATAAGCTGCGCAGAAAAGACGCAGCTCTGGGAATGTAGGGCTGTTCTCTGCGGGTCTAAACTTTCATACTATGCGCGTCCGAGGAGCCCCTTCGGGCAGCAGAATGAATTAGAAGACTGAATTAGAAGACTCATAAATAAAATTATAATAGCAATGTTATGAAAGGTGCAGTATTAATGGAAGGAAGAGATTTCAGAAGAAGAGAGGACGAAAAGGGGGGTGGATAGGAGAAAATAGTCCATGCCAAGTAAAACATTCAACATAAAGAGCATATTCAAATAGTCTGTATATAACACCGCTATTACGATAAAAACATTATCATGAGAATACATATTAAAGATAAGATAGGATGGGGGGAGGTAATAAAAGGGATCAAGAAGCGAGAAATATTATTTAACAAAATATGCAAAGCAAGTAGCAAATGAGCGGGTACTCAGCCGACTCTCTTCGTCAATGGGCTTCGAGGCAGCAGACTTCAAACTTCTCATGTGTCATGTGTGCAAGGAATTCAGTCAGACACAGTTCAGGACACATTCTCTTCGGAGGAGGAAGGCTTTAGCGGAGAGCGTGACTTATCTCTGTCTCTTTCCTGTGTGAGGGAAGCCACTGCTTGTAGAGCCTGTACCCTATCTCCCAAGGAACAGGGGTGCCGGTCTGGGTCTCTCCCTCTACTCTGGGACCGGCCTGAGTTGCGTCGGGCCCACCAGAGGGCATTGACGGGTTCAGTGATGGGAGTTGAGATCCGATCTCCGGAAGAGATGCAGCACAGTCCATATTTTGAGGAGTTAGACTGTCCAAAAACTGTCGAAGGTCCCCTGGATAGTAGAATTCTTTAGATATTAGATTTTTGGTAATCTGCAGGCGTGCAGGCTCAAAGGAGACCATACTTGATGTCAAGTTGCTGTAGGCAAGGTCTGACAGAGAGGAAGGCTTTGCACCGGTCAGTCATTTCCTTTGAAAAATGTGCTATCATTCTGATCTCATGGCCCTCGCATGTGTACGGGCCGTGGGTGCGAGCCGCCATAATCAATTGGCGAGTTTGTTCAAGACGTAGGAAGCAAACGATGAGTGGACGCGGTTGCATACTATTTCCTTTGTTAGGCGATCCAATGCGGTGAGCTCTCTACATCTCTAATGGTGGATCAAAAGTGAGACCTGTGAGCTTTGGGAGGACTGCTCTAAAAAAGGATTTGGTGTTCGATCCTTCAATCTTTTCTTGAAAGCCAAAGAAGCGAACATTGTCCCAGCGGCTTCTGTCTTCCAAGTCAATAACTTTGCTCCTGAGGAAGAGAAGTTCTTGGTCTCGGTCCTGAATAGTATAGAGGCGGTTCTCTACCACGAAAACCCGAGCAGTAGATCATCCATCCGCTTCTGGAATCCAGCTATGTCTGTGTGAATTCATTTAGTCTCGGTTGTAAGAGCAGACATGGATGTCTTCATACCCTCCAACCGACGGCCCACAGCAGAGATTTACTGGAGTATACGCTCCATGGTAGAGTCCGATAAGGTTGCCATCATAGGATTAGGTATGTTCGGAGACAACGAAGCGACACCCGTGCATCCGAGGTGGAGCGGCTCTGGTTTAGAGTTTCTGAAAAGAAGGGTAGTTTTGTGGATTTCCCAGTCCTCTTGCCAGTGTAGGAGGTTTAAGGAGAGACCTCCTTCTGAAGGATTCCAGATATCCCGTATTTTGTCCTGCGTATGGCAGGGTCAAGCATGCCTTAGGTTGAAGAGTAGAGGGTGAACTGCTGAAGGGCAGTAGGCGGTACCTTCTGGGGAGGGCCCAACACTATACCTTTATGTCACTTTTGTGCTTTCGGGTCTCTAATGGGGCCATCATCTTCTTTGCCGTATTCGCTAACGATAGAAGGTAGATCCACTTGCAGAGGTGGTAACCGGAGACGGTGAATGTGAGAGAGAGTATTGGTGCTGGTTGCTCTCTGAAAGCGTAAAGTAGACCTGTGATGGACATTTCTTCAAAGGTGCTTCAGACCAAGGTTGATCTCTGTGAGAGGGTCACAAGCAAACCGCACCAGTAAAAGGGCAGGTGAGTAGTGCACTAGCTCATCCACTCTCTACTGGCGTACAGACTCTGTGGCACTGGAGAAGGGAAATTAAAGACTGCTGTGCTGAGTCCCACACCTGCCAGGCCCTCCAATAAGCGACAGACACTCTGCAGTAGAGGACGTCGATGGCTATCGATCCTAGCCTTCATTCTAGTGTCGGCAGTAGCACCGTGTAAACGCACCAGGATCATTTACAGTGTGGCGGGCCAGGCTTCAATGGGTCAGAAGTCCCACCTCTAGCGATCTCGTATGACGACACCGGGCAACTCAGTAGTCAAATGAATGGGAGTCATTACGGGCATAGTATAAAACCCTGTTATTCCTGTAGGTGTTACAATCAAGGAGGGAGAAATTGAGCGAGGCCTACCTGGAGTAACAAAAGGCCTTCATTGATTTTGGTATGGTGTAAGAAGGGAGAATGCTCTTGCCAGGCAATGCGTAGCACTCCATGGCAGATGAGCCTCTTCCAGCCCAATAGTACAGTCGACTGGTAGCCGCAATCCTATGTGGCAGCGCGGGCCCGGTCCATCTCGTCTAATTTAAAATTGATATCCGGACCGGGGCTCCACGTATTGCTGTGTTATACAAAGAAAAAGGTTAGACTCCGCTCTGGAGGCAACGTTAGCCTCTGTCCGGCAGGGGCCTGAATTCCTCTCATACGCTCCTCAGGCCGGGCAGCAACGTGGGTTCAATCCGTCCTATTGGAGGTAAAAATCGGACCGGGAAATCACAATTTACTGCGCTGCCTAAAGAAGCGAGACTCCGCTTCAGAGTTGCAGGTAATGGGTCAACGTGGAACCTCACCTCATTGGCCCCGCCTCCACATCGTAGGCCATGATCCACCGTCGTCTCTAGGCCTCAATAAGCTCCCTGAGGATAAATGGCGATTGGGAGCGTTGCATGTCATCAGGGCTGCCGTCGCTGCACCCCTGGCCTCTCCGCTATTGAAAACCAGGGTACAGACCAGCATTTGGTTCCCATGAAGCTCTAGCCGCCATCGGGGCTCCTCATGACACGGAGCTCTGGAGTTAAGCGGCCATCTTTCAACGCGGCCAGACCACGCCCCTGCGGCCAGAACACACCCGAGTTACTGTTTTGAATCCATCTGGAAAGAAAAATCTGAAACCCAGATCTTACCAGCAGAATGGTGGCCAGTGCTGGGGTTCCCATAGCGCAAAATAACTTAAATTGTCCAAAATTATATCTTAAAATTATTCTTTTAATATAAAATTGATATATTAAACATTTGCGTTAAAATCTATATGTATCTTTTTAACACCTTAACTGCTGGGCCTCTCCACCCCCGAACCTCCCTTTCCGTGCTGAGCCCTTTTTGGCTTTTCGGGGTAGTTTCAGTTTAGGGATCTAACTTTTTCCATATAAGGTATCCATGCCAAACTTGTGTATTTTTTTCCCCAACATCCTGGGGATTTTAAAGGTACTCAGGGTATGTGGATTTCCCTAGAGGGGGCCGAGAAAATAGCAAAATATAGCTACAATTTGGGGTTTTGAGTTTTGGGGGGAAAAATAGGAAAAAAGTGCTCTGGATTAAAGTGCCTGGTTTTTTTCTCCTACAAATGCCATCAATTAACAGTTTGCTGTGCTAAAGTCACCATCTTTCCAGGTTACAGGAACATGCAGAACTGAATAAAAAGCTATTTTGACCACAGTTTTGGCATTTTTCAAAGAGGCAGCCCATTTTTCTTATTTTTTAGGCTCTCAACCTACAGTTGGTGGTGGAAACTAGTGAGAAACCAATGGGTGATCATAGACAGCTATAGATTTCTAAAAGGTTGACTAAATTCTGAATTCAGCAAGGGGTCATATGTGCAAATCCCTCAAGGTTCTCTCAGGGAAAGCAACTGCTGAAATAAAGAAATATTGAAAATGAGTAGGAAAGAACTGCCATTTGTGACAACGTTTTTATCTGTAACATTTTATCACAATGGCTGATGTACAAAAGCAATATACTATTACGTCTGCCAGACCCTTCTGATTGCGGGGATATATAGGGTTTGTAGGCTCTTCCAGAACCCAAAGTATCCAGAGCCAACAACTGAGCTGTACCATGCAATGATTTATGAGTCTAGACCAATTCATATGGTGAAATATGTAGAGTGAAAAATGTGCATCAACGGAACCTATGTATTTCTAAAAGGGGCATAAGATCTGGAGGTTAGGAGCAGTATTTATTTGTACATCTCTGAATTTGTGTGTACCTGTACTAGCATATGATTTAGAGGGTATTTTTCAAAATGTCTTTCTTACACACTGGCTTACATTTGGAAGGCACAAATGCAGTGAAATCCAATTGGTAATAACAAAGGTTCTACTATTCTATGCTTCCACATGTCTTCTGATAAAAATGGTACCTCACTTGTGTGGGTAGGCTAGTGCCAGTGACAGAAAACAGTCCAAAACACAACATGGACACATCTCATGTTTCCCCTCAAACCATACCCTTTATTTGCAAAGTGGGTAGCTGTTCCTTTTGAGCCCTAACCAGCCTACACCAAGGGCAACCTATCAAACTTGCACATTTTTGAAAACTAGACACATGCACGGCCCTCACCAGTTTTTGATTTTTTTAACCCAAAATCACTCGCAAACCTCAAACTTTTACTCAAAAAACAAATTTTTCTCACATTTCTTTTATTGAAAGTTCTGAAATCTGCGGGGAGTTACAATTTCCCTTCCACCCAGCAGTCCCTAAACCTCCTAAAGAAAATGGTATATTACTTGTTTGGATAAGCCTACTGCCCGCGACAGGACACAGGACACAGCCCAATAGGCAACATGGATACATCACATTTTTCCAAGCAAAACTGACCTTTTTTGTTGCAAACTGGGTAGTAATGGATTTTGGGCCCTAGCTCAGTCGGCACCTAGGGAAATCTATAAAACTTGCACATTTTTTAAAACTAGACACATGGAGGAAACAAGAGTGGTGTGACTTGCATGGCTCTGATCAGGATTTTTGTACCCACAATCCCTAGCAATCCTCTAACTTTGACTAAAAAACCATTTTCCTCACATTTCTGTGATAGAGAGTTCTGGAATCTGCAGGGAGCCACAAACGTCCTTCAATCCAGCACCCCCTCAACACTCCTGATATAGATGGAACCTCAATTGTGTGGGTGCCTAGTGCCTGCAACAGGAAACGGTCCAAAATGCAACATGGATAAATCAAAATTTTCCACTCAAAGCTGACCGTATGTTTTGCAAAGTGGGTGGCTGTGGATTTTGGGCCCTATTGCACCTCGGGACACTTAGCAAACCTGTATATTTTTTAAACTAGACAACCAGGGGAGTACAAAGGTGGGTGAATTTCATGGCTCTCACTGGGTAATTGTATCCAGAAGCCCTTGCAAACATCAAACTTTGACAAAAACCACACATTTTCCTCACATTTCTGTGAAGGAAAGCGCTGGAATCTGCAGGGAACCATATATTTCCTACCACCCTGAGTTCCCACTTATCCCCAATAACAACGGTACCCCACTTGTGTGGGTCGGTCACTAGACTATGTCACAAAATGATCTACATGCAGTACATTGAGAGAGAAGCAACAGGGGTAGTTCTGAAATTTGGGGCTGTGCTGTGGTGCCACTCATGCACACCTATGCACCACAGACATTTTTGAAAATAGACAACCAGTGGGTCCAGGGTGGTGTGCCTTGTATGGATCCCATGAGGCTTTCTTTCCCACAATGCCCTGCAAATTTTAAACTTTGCCCAAAATCACACATTTTCCTTACAGTTCTGTGATGGAAACTTCCAGAATATGCGAAATCCAGAAAAATTCCTACTACTCAGTGTTACCCCACTTGTGCCGATAAACACGCTGCGCCGCTTGTATTGCTGGGGCTTGTGCCAGCGACAGGAACAAATTAAACCAAGGTCAATGGTAACCTTTGCAAGGGGACTGACATTGACCTTGGTTTGATTAGTAGAAACACACTTACACATATTGTCCCACCTGTGGGTAGTGCACAAGGGATCAAGTACAAATCTTGAATCTGATAGCTGCATCAAGAATTACATTTCCTAGCTTATGGTTTGCACGGTAGGCAGATTTGAGTCCCCTTGATGACAACAAGTGGACAGAGGGTTCAGAATGGTTGTTGGCCATATCCATGCGACTTGGACTTAATCAATTTGAAATATCGCCATAAGAATTATTATTGCCCTTCAAGACTGTTACGCGTGGGTTGGGCTGAGAGCCCCAATTGTCTGAGATGCACCTAGTATGTTCTATCACACTGTTTGGGAGCATTCAGTTGTCCGTAGGTAATGTGAGAAAATGGAAAGGTGGTTTAAAGTATAAGGAAATTGGCGCTCTACCGGGTGAATACACCTATTATCTCAAAATAGTCCTATCTACAATGGTGCTGAAAGGTAGGGAGAACCACCTGCCTCCCCAAATCTTGTAGCCTAGACTACAAACAAACTAATAGAGCAATCCCCAGCACACGTTTACAAATTCAAATAGGCAATATTACCATTGACACATCTAAGTCAACTTCACAATATGCAGGAAAAATCACAATAAGTTCTTATTTTTTTCTTTTTTCTTTCTTCTGGTCCCCTTATATTTCGACAGTCTTAGCCAACACGTTTTTCGTCGCCACAGAGGAAAATATCCCGCGACTTATTCAAGGATTTAAAGTCTGTTCTCAACCTTTTCCTGTGTGGTGATAATTCCAACCCACGCGGATCTCCGGCGTGGGCAAACGTATTTAGTCAGATCTCCAGAACGTCCATTAAACGATCACCAATATATTTATGGAGAAAAGTCATAATTTTTTCTTGAATGACATCCGTGCCCACTGCCGATACCTTGAGTACTCGTGGCGACGAAACACGTGTTGGCTAAGACTCTGTCGAAATGTAAGGGGAGCAGAAGAAAGAAGAAATAAAAGGAGAAAAAAATAAGAATCCATTGTGATTTTTTTTGCATATTGTGAAGTTGACTTACCTGTGTCAATGCTAACATTGCATATTTGAATTTGTAAACTGTGCTGGGGATTGCTCTATTAGTCCGTAGGTACAGGCCTACCATAAGTGGTGCATTGGGAGAAGTGGTGAGCATATACTTCGTGCTGGAACCTAAAATTGTCCTCCTGTGGCACTCCATTGGTAGGATGTACAAGACCCTTCCATTAAAGAATGGATAAGAGGCATTGATAACTGTAATAAGCTTGAGGAATAGGTGTATAAGGCTCATGGGGTATATAAGACTTTTAAAATATGTAGCCACTAGACCGAGTCCAATGTAGTTCTGTGATGACACCATAGCATTGTATATGTAATCTGTTCGTCAACTTCAGATGTAATCTTGAGTAGTAATGCAGTATGATATTTAATGCGGTGTAATGGTATGCAAAGAGTCCGATGCCAATTTACAAAAGATTTTTCATATTGTTTTATTTGCAACTACAATATTAATAAATGTTCTTGATTACACTCTGAATGTCCATCACTAGCTCTCCCAAACAATATTACCACAACCCCATCTAAAGACCATAAAATGCTTGTCTTCTTTTTTTAATTTTTTTTTTTTCAGTAAATTTTGTAAAGTCACAAACACATGTGAACAGGGCCTGGTCAGTGTATCAGGGCAAATTATTAGACACTCATGGTCCTTTTACAAGATTTGGGTATAGCAGAAGAGGCGAATCTTCAAAATAATGGGCCTTTTAGGTAATGCCAATGCGGCAAACTCCCATTAACGCTGCAAAGGTCATTTACTAAAAATGGATGCAAAACTGGAAGCTAGGGCAGTCATAGAGGCAGGACTTCTTGCTAGGGACATGCTCTATGGTGATTCCTTTCCCAATGAGCTCAGCAAATATGTCACCACATTTGCTTCTTTGGATAAAGCTTAAACTCCACTCAGAAGAGCATTTGGGCAACATGTTTTTGCCAGGGCCGGTAGAAGTCAGAACAGCTCTACTGGCAGGTTCAACTCCACATTCAATTACTTTAGAGGCTCCTACTATCCTGTTCAAAGTTACAATCCCAGTTCTCCCCCAAGGAGGATGTCGTTTCAGGAACAATTTCCCTTTTTCAATCTTGGGATTTTGTTATCAATTGGGAAAAACCTTCCTGGCTAAACCCAACCAGGACAACTTTTTTGCGATTTCTGATATATTAAAAGAAATTCTGTATTGCAACTTCCACAGTCAAAAGTACTTGTCACTTATTTTCCCTGTAGGGAGCGCAGTGGGCGCGTGTCCACCCTACACTTCCACAGCACCTCTGCAGGGGCAAGCATTGCATTACAAGCACTGAGAGAAAGACTTCCCAGCTGCTCATTTAACAAGCACTGGCAAAGTCAATAGGTCTTGTTATGCAAAATGTATTGGCTTTGTCAATGTTTTTTAATCATTAATCTGTGGAAATATGGATTTTCCTGGTCAGTTATGTCCCCTATCTTGGACCCCAACGGTTCTATGTGCATGTCGCAAGTACATGTATGTTCCCTCCAGTTCCAGTTATGAAGACGCAAATACATGTATGCCCACCGTCAACATGTCCTCTGCCAGATCCGCCATGAATAGGCCGGATATTCCATTCTTAAATATGAAAGGCCACCGGCTTTATATGGCTCAGTTACTCCATTTTTCAGTCCAGGCAAGTAGGCCCTGATTCTGTCATCAAACTCTTCTTGCCTTCTGCCTCTAAAAGCTCCAGCCCGAGCCTGCATCTGTGACCATGAACTTTGTCTCATTCTCTGCGCGGCTCACGAAGCCTGACATCAGCTTACTCTCTGCCAAGAACTGTATTTCACCTTCGAATTATCTGCTTCCCCCTCAGCCGATGCATTCCTGCCTAGTAGTTTAAGTAAACATTCCTCCAGTTACCAAGCAAAAAGGCCCATCTTCTCTGTCCTCATGCAAGTAATTCATAGCCCTGTTACCATGGAATATTCCTACCCCCTCGCATTCAGTGTAGACACTTAGACGCTTGTACACGCACAGTCAGTATAGAATAGATTCTGTCCGAGAGTCCTTCTTTTATGGATAACACAGTTCTTTAAACATAGGATGTTAGATATGATTTGGGATTAGGTTGACTTGACCTCCCAGACTTCTTGTCTCCACATATAGAGCTAAATGTCAAGTCCCCGTCACCCCCTAGTTACACGTCAATTACACGTCATACTGCTGCGCGCGCATCCATGCCAAGTATTATCTTATAGATCCACCTATACATGACATCACAACCAATCATGTTCCTTTTTACTCATTATTACACCCATTTTCGGTTACGCAAACCAAACGTCAATGTCCTTATCAATTGTTACGCCTACCGTATTCACTTCATTATAATGTATGTATTATAAAAGTTACTGCTTGTCAATAAAGTATGTACTTCACTTCCTGAACCCCCGTGGTGATGGAACTTGAGGCATCCGATTATAATCGCTTATTGGAATAAAGCCCATTCCGAAACTCTAATATCACGGATTCTGCCTCTCATTTTTACTGAGCTATTTTACTATGTTTCTGTATCAAATTCAGTCCCGGTAAAGGAGAAATATTTACCACATGATGGCGCCCGAACAGGGACACTTTCTCATCTCACGCGCCGGCGGTGCGTTGCAGGCCCGGTCTCCTGCCACAGCTGGACGGACAATAACGCGTACCAGCAGGATTTCCTGTATCTCCCTCCGGTCAAGCGGGGGCGACTGAGACTGCGATCAACACCCAGACGAGGCGGTGAGAAGTGCGAAGTATCCCGACCAGAGCCTAGCTGAGAGAGCAAGATCCGAGGTATATAGAGACCCACCAGTCCGAAGTCAAGCCCAGTGTCCGACGAGTCGAGTCGAGTCGAGTCCGGTCCGGTTCAAGTTCAAGTTACTGAGGCCTTCCGTTTCCGAAGCTACCCGGTGAGTACCATTGCTGGGGAGGCATTTCTGACGTGCACATAGGTTGTGCCGGTCAAGACGGGTTTGGGTACACAAATCCGGTCTGCACTGTTTTAGCAGTGTATCTGTACTGTTTAGCAGTATATCAAGTATTCCGAAGTATTCCGAAGTGTCTAGTTATTGTCTAGTTATTGTCGAGAATTAAGCTTGGTGATTAGTTATGCAGACGATCATCATTGTTGTTTCAGTTAATGGTTTAATGTTAAATGTTTAAAGTGTTTAAGTATGTTCTGAATATCGTGGTATGAATGACTGTTCATTATCGTGTTTATTGTATTAAGTCTGTTCAAATTCAAGTATCAGGTCAAAATCAAGTATAAGGTCAGTTCTCAATATGCCGCTCTTTTCGAAATTAAGACAGATCACTACCAGAAAAGGGGTTCTCGAAGAAGCCGTCCCTATTCCTCCTAGGGACACTCCAGGGCACTTTATGTATCACAAACATGGCTTAGACGCTATATTATTTCTTGATTTATGGGTAGACTATACCAAGGGATTACCAGAAAGTCAGAGGTGGCCCACAGCGGGGACCTGGGATGCAGAGTGCATCATGAAAGTCGAGGAAGAGTTATGGAAAAGAAAAGTCAGACAGTCACAGAAAGACGCCGTTGAATTATGGCGTAAAGAATCACATAGACGAACAGAAAAAGCACGTAGACAGGAGGAGAAGAGTAAAGAGAATTCCAATAAAGTTCGAGAGAATCTATTAATTGAGGAAGGTATCCGAGTAAAATCAGAACAAGTAGACAGACAAAGAAATGCCCTTATGAATGGTATGTATCCCCTTCTGGCCGAAGGATTACCTAAGGCTACTCCAGAGATACCGAAAGACTTGCCAACCCCATTGTTCCCAATAAAGGTACATCCTAAGGGGCATCCTAGAACCGCAGAAGATGTTTTTCTTTCCTCATATTTAGATGACGCAGCTCCCGAGTATGCTAACTCGGCCCTACATAGACCGCATATCAGGGAGGTTCAACGCCAAGATCCAGTACCCGTATCCCTACAGCAACAAATCGAGTCACAAGTTCCGGCAAGCACATCTGTTTCTGTATCCGCTCCTACAGCTACTTCTATGGCTGTGTCCACACCTGTAGTTGCTGTGTCACGTTCGACGAATCCTTTTACACCCAACGCCCCAGATGGGGCCGCGGGAGGAGCTGCCAATGTCTTTTCTACGCCACCCAGAATAAATAAACTTACTTTTCAAGAGTCAGCGCATTCACGTACACCCAAACTCCTTAGTACCCGTACGCTTAAGGAACTTCTTATAGACTGTAGATATGACCCGGTGCCTGGAAAGGAGGACGAAATGACCCTAGCATCATTGCGTATCAGACGAGCCGCAGTGTATTTAGCGAAGTTACCAGGAATGACTGCGCATCTAGATAATATATATCATTTTGTCCAAACAGGGCGAGATCCAGAATGTATTTACAGAGCTATGGAATACCAGAAAGTAGAGATACAGGGGGAACTGTTACGTTTCCTCATAAACTGTGTGATCAGAAATCAAGACCGACCGGGGGTAGACCCGGAAGCAATGAAAATTCTTACAAGATGGAGCCAGAATATATCGGAAGGGAGACATGATAAACAAAACTGTATAATAGCCATGTGCCGAAAGATCCGTAAAGAAATAGAACGCCTACACGAAGAACGATTAGAGGTAGACGAGTTCGAACAAAACGAGGAAGAATGGTCCGGACTGCCCACAGGACAGTCAGACACCATAGCCTATGTAGGTAGAGGAGGATCTTGTAATAGGAGTAAGACTAGATATCACACTGACTCAATACATCCGATATGTCCAGATAATAACAGGAATTTTCAAATACCTATAATTAATATAAGGTCTAACGAGCATTCGTTCCAAACCGCCGACAAACTACTCCGAGAACGAAGGGGTTATCATTTCCTCGATTCTATGGATGAACAAGATTTAGCCAGGGCAGCTGTCCATTGGGTGGACAGTCCCGGAAAATATAGTGATGATACAGTAGTACGCACATTTTTGAATCTTACCCCAGATGAACAAAGGTTAGCTGGGAT
Organism: Triturus cristatus; assembly: GCF_964204655.1. Lineage (NCBI taxonomy): Eukaryota > Metazoa > Chordata > Amphibia > Caudata > Salamandridae > Triturus > Triturus cristatus. The sequence goes on along the minus strand of NC_140589.1, from coordinate 1,458,973,639 downwards.
TTATATGATTCAACAACTCATTATACTATATCGGAGTCAGCATTCGGACCCTGGTCCCTTGCCTGACATACTGACTGAATTACTTATGAATAAATGGAGAGGTCCAGGTACTGAATTAATTAAAGAAATTCTAGAATCAAGAAAGCAGTATATTCTTTTTGTATGTTCAGAACATGTTCCATTGTCTGTCAAGGAAAGAACTACGTATCACATAGATAGACAGAATCCCTTACGAGAAGTGCACCCAATAAAGGGTGAGGACAACGAGTTTAAACGCGTATTTGTATATACGCCCATATCAAAAATAGAATTGTTAGAAATGAAGAAAGTGGTACCCAGTCATGACAAAGACCCAGCGGGTTTTCACCGAGAAATTAAAGACATGTTACTCATGGGAGAGTATACCTACCCCGACATTATGACAATATTAAAGGTGTTGATGCCTGCTGGCATTTATGAGAAACTCAAGGAAAAAGAGTGGGAGGTAGGTGATCAAAAGATAGAATGGTCAGCATTAGAAGCAGAGGAAAGGGCCCGAGGTCCAGGTTCGGGGCTTGGGGACAAAACTAAGGCATTACCAGGACTACTAGTACAGGTACTGCCACGTTTATTAACTACGAAAAAGGAAGATTGGGGTACAATTTCAGCCTGTAAGCAGAAGCAAGATGAAGACACTAGTGATTACTATGCCCGATTTGAAAAATGTTTTGGTATAAATAGTGGCATAAAAGCAAGTAGCGAATCATACCCACATCTGTTTGTAACAAAATTAGTAGAAAATGCTCTGCCCCCAGTAAAGAATAGAGTATTAAAATTCGAGAGTACCTGGCAAGGTAACACTCCAACACAAATGTTACAAATGTTACAGTACCACCACAATAGAATTAAAGAGGAACAAGAACATGAACACAGACGCATGAAAGACACGAAAATGAAAATGCTAGTTTCCCAGACAGTTCCAGCTGAAGGACATAAAAAGGGTATGACACATTCCGATTCAGCAGGACCTGTAAAGGGGACATGCAATTATTGTAAAAAGCCAGGCCATTACGTACACGATTGTCCAGTTTTAAAACATAATATCGCCATAGGTAAAACACAAGAAAGATCACGGCCACTAAGACAAGATCAGAATGAACAAGGAGCTATGCAGCATGCCCAGGCCATGCCAGCCTCACAACAGCCAATACAGTTTGTGCCAGCTGCACCACCGTTGCCTGCTGCTGCCACACAGACAACAACACGACAAATGTATCAGACCGCACAGTATGAATATCCCGAGTATCAGCGTTACGCATGAACAAGCCTAGAGAGGGAAGTTGACTTACCCCTTATCGAGATTCCTGTAGATCAAGAAGGACCTTATGTACATAGTAAATTATTAGGTCAAGATAGAAAATTTTTACTCGATACAGGGGCAAGTCGAACAACTATAAAACGTAGTGAAGTTCCAGGGGCACCCCTCTCAGGCTCACAGAATATTTCCCTTGGTTTTTCAGGAAAACCTATTGTTAATGAAGTGTCACAGCCTTTGCCACTTACGATAGGACCTTTGACCCGAACTACAGATTTATTGCTTACTAAATCATGTCCAGAAAATCTATTAGGAATAAAAACGTTAAAAGCTCTAGGAGCTATAATATGTTGTTCTCCGGAAGGAGTAAGATTGTTTTTACGTGATTTTAAAGGTCACTATGTATCTAGAGACATGGATCCCCGACTGCAGGCCTTACCTACACGTCTATGGGCACAAGGCCCTACTGATGTTGGTTGCATGAATATTACACCATATCGAGTCACATTAAAGGCAGGAGTGGTGCTACCACGAATGCGACAATACAAGTTACCACCAGATGCTGTAGTGGCTTTACTACAAATCATTGACGAGCTCATTGCCCAAGGAGTAGTTGTGGAAACAGACTCCAATATATGTAATTCACCGATAATACCGATTCTTAAACGAACAGATCCTACAGCGCCGCCAGTATATCGATTGGTTATTGATCTGCGCGAATTAAACAAGTGCATTGTGCCACAATTTCCTGTGGTCCCAGATATCTCGTCATTACTGACAGCCATTGATTCCGAAGCGACATTCTTTACTGTAATTGATCTCAAAAACGCCTTTTTCAGCGTCCCAATAGATCCGGAAAGCCAATATTTGTTCGGATTTAGTTTAAATGGACGTAGCTTTAAATTCACACGCGCACCTCAAGGATTTACAGAAAGCCCCAGCATCTATAGCCAAGCACTGAAACGAGAACTCGACAGTATCCACATGCCAGTTAACACTGCTTTGCTTCAATATGTCGATGATCTGCTGATTACCGCAAGAAGCGAACCTGAATGTGAGAAAGCATCACTGACAGTTTTACAATTTCTGGCCGAAAAAGGGCACAAGGTGTCCCCTTCTAAGCTGCAATTCTGTGTCCAGCAAGTTGTTTATCTTGGACACTCGCTGGACAAGGAGGGAAGGCAGCTTACACCCGACCGTATTCAGTTAATAGCTAACATGCCAATACCCAAGACACAAAAGGAGGTACGGGCTTTCATAGGCCTCACTTCATATTGTAGGCAGTGGATCCCTCAGTATGCATTTCTAGCAAAACCACTCATTCAGTTGACAACACAGGAGGCGGCCACATCGACTGTTCTCCCTTGGACTCAAGAACATACACAAGCTTTTGAAAACCTAAAGAAAGCTTTATGTCAAGCACCTGTTTTAGCAACACCATGTTACAGAAAACAGTTTACACTCTTTGTTACAGAACGCGAAGGTACTGCTTTGTCAGTACTCACACAAGAACAAGCAGGAGCACACAAACCATGTGCCTATTTCTCTAGTACATTAGATCCCGTAGCTCAGGCTTTGCCTGCGTGCCTGAAATCAGTAGCAGCGACAGCTTTAGCAATCAGACAAAGCGATGCCATAGTGTTAGGACATCCATTGACAGTTCAAGTACCCCACGCAGTAGAGGTTCTTGTAAATAGAACGCAAACACAACACTTGACCGTAGCACGACTTACAGGGTATGAACTTACACTGTTTCAGCCACATATAGAAATAAGACGCTGTAACACATTGAATCCTGCCACACTTTTGCCAGTAACCGGAACAGACCCACTAGCCCATGACTGTATTGAAGTTATTACTGTAACGACAAAACCCAGACAAGACTTGACCGATGTTCCATTGTCAGATCCAGACTTGACATTTTATGTCGATGGTTCATGCATGAGAACAAGTACAGGAGAGTTAGTAGCCGCTTATGCAGTCACAACAGATACTGAAGTCATTGAAACTAATCGTATAAATACTTTGTCAGCTCAAGCCGCAGAGCTCATCGCTCTGACACAGGCCTGTATTCAAGCCACGAATAAAAAAGTCAACATATACACCGATTCACGTTATGCATTCGGAGTTGTACATGACTTCGGCGTGCTGTGGCGAGAGAGAGGTTATTTAACTTCCCACGGTGCCCACATTCAGCACGGACCCCTCATTCACGCATTATTAGATGCAATACATCTACCCACTGAAATATCAATTATGAAATGTAAGGCCCATACGAAGGTTACTGATATCATTTCCCAAGGCAATGATCTAGCCGACAGAACAGCTAAACTGACTGCTCAAACTCAGACCCCCGACATGACAAAGACAATAGTCCCGACACCGACACATTGTATGACCGTTAAAGATCCTACTCTTGACGTAATTGACATACAGACACATGCTACACCAGACGAAATAAAGAAATGGACCGAGTTAGGAGGGATCCAAACGGACCAAGGATGGATGATGAAGGAAAGGTCTGTATGGTTCCTTCCTGATTCAATGGTCCAAGTCGTAATTAACACTATACATAGTCCGGCACATCTAGGAGAAAAAGCTATGCTAGACAGCATTCAACACATTTGGTTCAATAAACATTTACGAGCAGCAGCAAAACAAAAGGTCCGTACCTGTATGATCTGTTGCCAGTTCAACCCAGGAAAAAGTGTTCCCGTAGAACAGGGTGGATTTCATCCTCCTGATCACCCTTTTGAAGTCCTACAGATGGATTATATCCAGATGGAACGATGTCGAGGATTCAAATATGTTCTCGTAGTTGTCTGCGCTCTGTCCCGTTGGACAGAGGCGTACCCGGTTTCAGATTACACTGCCCCGACTACTGCCAAACAGTTGGTTCGAGAATTCTTCCCACGATACGGTTTACCACGTGTTGTCTACTCAGATAACGGCCAGCCGTTCTCATCCGAATTAATGAAACACGTTTCACTTCTGCTAGGATATCAGTGGAAATTCCACTGTGTCCGACACCCCGAAGCAGCAGGTCTCGTAGAAAGACATAATCAGACACTGAAAATCAGACTGTCCAAAATATGCAGAGAGAAAGGGGTCGACTGGATAGTAGCATTACCAGTTGCACTTTTTTACATGAGAATGGTAGCACACTCTAGAACAGGGCTATCCCCGTATGAGGTGATCTTCGGTAGACCACCGAATATGTGGGGGACGCCTATACCACGCAAAATAACTGATATTGACTGTAATATGCTGACAGATTACTTGGCTTCCTTGATGTCTGCACTACAATCTTCTCGTTCACAGGTAGCTGCAGCCTTTCCCGACAACACTGAGGTGAAACCCCATGACGTGGTTCCGGGGGATCTTGTCTTTGTGAGAAATTTCGACCGAAAGACTCAACTGGAGCCCAGGTGGAAAGCACCCAAGTTGGTCCTGTTGACCACAAGAACAGCCGTGAAGATCGAGGGCCGCAAGGGCTGGATTCATTCAAGCCACATCAAGAAATTTCATGGACTATCTTCGGATATAGACATTGTGCCCTGCACTCCCTCACAGACTGATACAAAGCTTCCTTTTGTTGAACCTAACAAATCTGAAAATTATAAACTAAAGCTTAGGCCCAACCAGTCGAGCAATTTGATTGTTTAAGTCCTCTCCAAGGTGAAGCGGTTGAATTGTCTCTGACATGTATCCCTTGGACCTGAGTAGAGAAAATACCCGAAAAATGTTGAAACAACAGGCGTATTGTAAATCACTGCGTAGCCACTGCATAGTGACATTATTAATTTTGTTTTTATTGAGTCTTTTAATAATTATTACAAGTATGTTGTTGCACATATATTACCCTATTTCTAGACATGTTTATAATGTTGCTGCTGAACATTCTTTTAGTGACTTACCTCCGCATGAATTGTCTTATAGACTTGCGCTGCGCAATAACACTTTCATTAGTATGTTACATCATTCCCATCAGACTAGTAACGCCACCAATTGTTGGGTGTGTGGCCGACTCCCTCCCTACCAGAATTATGAAGGAGTCCTGCCTTTCTTTCCACATCCATTTACACATAATGGCTCCTGTGGAGCATGGTTTAGTTTAATTAATTCCATAGACTCAGACACAGCAGTTTACCAAGACCATTGGATATGGGGAAACCTGAACCTAGTTTTATTCAAAGTCTGTTACCCTGACAAGGAGGGTCGCCCCAAAAGAACAGGAACTGATCTAGAAAATGAAGTATATGGATTAGGTAATTTTACACCTAATCTTATGATTCTAAATGTCGTATCCGAAGTTGAGCTAGTCTTACCCACCATGTCAGTATTCCCAGCAAAAGGTGAATTGTGTGTAAGAAAGGTTGGTTCCATACATATGGGCCATAGTAAATGCACTACTATAGTAGAATTCAGTGATCAAGGAAAATCTTCATTCAGAGCTTCTCGCCACTCCTACTTTATATGTGGTCAGACTGCATATATGCGTCTACCCCTAGATTGGGATGGTACCTGCTACATTGCATTCCTTTTGCCACCTGTTTTCCTAGCTCCTCCTGATTATTACAGAAATATTCATTTAGTACACAACAGAGAACGGAGAGATCTCCCCATTGTCGATTACACTGAGACGGCATGGGACAAGTATGTAGATTTTAATAAAGGCATCTTTCCCTATATAGGTACTGTTACTAATAGTAAGCTGATACGTAGATTAACTAGAACCCTTGAAGCAGTAGTGAATGAGACTATTTCCGCCTTAGGCAATTTAACGGAAGAGCAGTCTGCTATGCGGATTGTTGTGCTTCAAAATCGTCTTGTCCTTGACGTCATCCTGGCTGATAGAGGCGGAGCTTGTAGGGTCATCGGATCAAGCTGTTGCGTATTCATACCAGAAAATTCGCCATCTGTATATAAAGCCATCACTCGCCTTCATAAGATTGTAAGCCAGATACACCAGAACCCAGGCACTTGGACTTGGTCCAGTTGGTTTTGGAATGCGGTATCAGCCTGGGGATGGAGAATTTTTTCCTTCCTAGGTATTGGCCTTCTCATACTATTCAGTTGCTGTCTATGTCTACAATGTGGACCAGCGATTTGTGGTCTGTGTGCCACATCGTGTATCCCACATCAAGATTTTCATTCAAGATCCCGGAAGAAGAAAGAAGAACAAATGATGCTATATGAACAGATCAATGGATTGATGAAGATTGATATCTCTTGAAGGGCAAGTAGGGGACAAGGAGGGAATGTGGAAATATGGATTTTCCTGGTCAGTTATGTCCCCTATCTTGGACCCCAACGGTTCTATGTGCATGTCGCAAGTACATGTATGTTCCCTCCAGTTCCAGTTATGAAGACGCAAATACATGTATGCCCACCGTCAACATGTCCTCTGCCAGATCCGCCATGAATAGGCCGGATATTCCATTCTTAAATATGAAAGGCCACCGGCTTTATATGGCTCAGTTACTCCATTTTTCAGTCCAGGCAAGTAGGCCCTGATTCTGTCATCAAACTCTTCTTGCCTTCTGCCTCTAAAAGCTCCAGCCCGAGCCTGCATCTGTGACCATGAACTTTGTCTCATTCTCTGCGCGGCTCACGAAGCCTGACATCAGCTTACTCTCTGCCAAGAACTGTATTTCACCTTCGAATTATCTGCTTCCCCCTCAGCCGATGCATTCCTGCCTAGTAGTTTAAGTAAACATTCCTCCAGTTACCAAGCAAAAAGGCCCATCTTCTCTGTCCTCATGCAAGTAATTCATAGCCCTGTTACCATGGAATATTCCTACCCCCTCGCATTCAGTGTAGACACTTAGACGCTTGTACACGCACAGTCAGTATAGAATAGATTCTGTCCGAGAGTCCTTCTTTTATGGATAACACAGTTCTTTAAACATAGGATGTTAGATATGATTTGGGATTAGGTTGACTTGACCTCCCAGACTTCTTGTCTCCACATATAGAGCTAAATGTCAAGTCCCCGTCACCCCCTAGTTACACGTCAATTACACGTCATACTGCTGCGCGCGCATCCATGCCAAGTATTATCTTATAGATCCACCTATACATGACATCACAACCAATCATGTTCCTTTTTACTCATTATTACACCCATTTTCGGTTACGCAAACCAAACGTCAATGTCCTTATCAATTGTTACGCCTACCGTATTCACTTCATTATAATGTATGTATTATAAAAGTTACTGCTTGTCAATAAAGTATGTACTTCACTTCCTGAACCCCCGTGGTGATGGAACTTGAGGCATCCGATTATAATCGCTTATTGGAATAAAGCCCATTCCGAAACTCTAATATCACGGATTCTGCCTCTCATTTTTACTGAGCTATTTTACTATGTTTCTGTATCAAATTCAGTCCCGGTAAAGGAGAAATATTTACCACAAATCACAAAAGGGGAGGGACACATAGCAGTTCAAGGTCCAGCACCCATGCTCCTTAGTAGAGATATGTATATATATATATATATATATATATATATATATATACATATCAACAAAAAGGGGTGGCTGTTCCTATAAAGTGAGTAAAGTAAAGCAAAAAGTTACAATATATAAAGTGAGGGGATCTTCTTTATTAGTAAGTGTTTCCCTCACACATCCATATGGGTGTCATGCTTCATCATTGGGCTTTTGCTCCTCGCGGAACTGGTGCTACAATGCCCTGCGAGAGGGCTCTTTAGCGGAGATCTTTTTGTTTCAGCCGTGATGATGCGTGCAAGTGTGTGGGGATAATAGTGCAAATATAATTAAAGTGGTCCAACACTACCTAAAGGGTACCCAGTGGTATATTTAATCAAAAGTTCCCTTGGCAGGATTGAAATTAAATGAAGTGACCGCCGATGGGAATGGCAGCTCGGTAGCTCAGCTCCGGAGTGCCACTCCCAAATCATCCTGTTTTCCCTGGGTTCCGCTGGCCCGATTTGCGCCCCTGTGCCCTCCTTACAGTGCGGTGGACCCCGGCAGCATATTGGCCGAATTTGGTGCGGATCGGTGGCCTCAATTTGAGGGAGCTCCGTGGACCGGATCCTCGCATGCGGTCTCGCAGAAGGCCATGCACCGTAACCCCGGGAGAATACTACGCGAGACCGCAGCTGCGGCCTATTCCAGCGGTGCCCCAAAATATTTGCGGGAGGCGCTCGACAGCGCTCAGCGCCCCACCCGCGAGCTGGAGACTATGTCGGAGAGTTTCTCCGTGGCTGCAGGAGTGACGGGGGCCGAGTGATTAATGAGGCGGCCCCCGTAGTGAGACGGCAAGCAAGCGGATCGCGACCCACATATGCGGGACTGGGAGCGGCCTACAGCCCTAAGCACGGTGTCCCCAGAGATCGCGGCAGGCAGCCTGGAGGCTGTGTGGTGATTTTTAGCGGCTGTTGTGCAGAAAGTGTGGTCCCAGAGTCGATTGAGTGACCCAGGACTGGATGCCCTTGGACTGTATATGCTCACGAGATACCGGAGGCCTGGCTGTAACTGCGGGTAGGTCCCAGGTGTCCTACAGGACGTCTGACCCCAGCAGGTTAGAAACTTTTGAAGCTGGAGGGCTGGGAGAATACCTGCTGTGCTGGCGCATTACAGAGGCTTTGAGCACCGTGCGGAGGCGATCTGGCCCTGTGAACTCCCGGGACCTCTAACCCCCTGCATGTACTGTTCTGACCCACCAGGGAGAAAGTGGGAGGAATGACGTCGACGGCATTTTCATCGCCGACGGGTAGGGGGCCTAGTCCAGCCCGGCTCTCCATTGCTGCGTGCCTGGTGTGTGTGGGCTTAACAGGCACTACATCAGCACAGTGCTTCCAGTTGTATACCCCTCTGTTTGGGGTGCTACCTGAAAACTGACAGGCCGAGTGGATGATTCCACTGCAGGCGGCGGAGAGTAGCGGTCGCACCCCGACATTGGGAGGTGACATTGATACGGGACGCAACAGCCGGACGACGACTCAGACCCAGCTAGAGAAATTCGCTTGGCAAAAACAACAGAGCGAGGACCGGGGAGAGATGGCGGCCCAAGCGGCATGGCAGAGCCCACAAACAAGGATCTCCTGGAGGCAATCACAGCGATAAGGACCTCCCTCGAGATGAGGATTGATACGGTGGCCACGGATGTGGCACTAATCCGCTAAGATATGAAGAAAATGGCGGAGCGAGTGGGTGCTGTAGAAAACACTACGAAAGAACTGGTCACTGACACGGCCCTGGTCAAGGACTCTCTAAATGCTTCTCAATTGAAAGAGCCCACCGTGTGCCGGGAGGCCGGCCGAAACCGGGTGCACCCCCCAGACCACTTCTTGCGAGGGTGTTCAACTTTCGAGACCGTGATGTCATTCTTCAGACGGCACGGGTGGCCCCGCCACTAACCCCAGAGAACAGCAAAGTCATGTTCTTTCCAGACTTCACTCTAAGAGTACAGAAACAGCGTTGTAGCTTCCTAGAGGTGAAACGGGCCCTCCGAGATCAAGAGGTCAAATATGCAATGATGTTTCCCGCCAAGCTGAGAGTTGAAGCCAATGGGAAATCATGGTTTTTCACTCGACCGGAGGATGCCTGGGACTGGCTAGAGGGTTGGCGCACGGTCGATAAGAAGGCCAGGAAGGGATTCTCGGCTGCTGATGACACTGAAGTCTGGCGTAAGCAGAGACGCTCCCCTCCACATTCTCACTCCCAGGGACTTACAGGGGGGCGCTGATCCTGGTGGCTGGTAAGACTATTTGATATCAATCCAGATCCCTGGACGCCCTCCAGAAGCGTGCTGGGACATGGAAACAATGTCACTGCCTTCTAACTGTGGGATAATAGGCTATAGACTTGAGTCGAGTGGGCGAGGGGAGGTCCCCTATCAGAGGTTTGCTGCACCCTGTTGTTGCTCATGAGATTGGCCCTGCTCTCAATGGACCTATTTAATGCATTGATTAGTATGTTCCTTCATCATAGCAGACTGTTTGACGATTGTTGTTTCCTTCTATGGGGCCGCTGCCGCACGGATTCTTGCTCAAGGGCGCTGCGGGAGGGTAGAAGAGAGTAGTGTCGGGCCTCTGTACGATACACTGTGTTGGGGTGGCAGGGTTGGGGGACCAGGCTTATATTGACTAGAGATGGTTGTATTGGGAGTGGGGTAGCTCACTATCCCTGGAGTTGTTCATGGCTGGGCGACAGGTACTCTGCATGTTGGGGGTGGCGGGTGGTTCTAGTCCCGTTAAGCAGGGAGGCATGGAGGGGGGTGTGTTTCTACAGGTATGGGTACATTTGGGTTTGATTTGTTGGGGGAATTATGGTAAGTGGGTTTTTGCAGCAGGATAAAACAGCATCTTGTATATGCACACATTAGTTGGCATTAATCTCCAGGTCAATGAAGCTAAGTATCACGGCATTGCTTTTCCCAGTACTGAACTGGGAGCCGCTCTGCGGGGGGCGGCAGTGGATTGACTACGCTATCCATCCTCCGTAGCTACAATTGTCTTACTATTTGATGCCAATGGCACGAGGTCAGGGACTTAAGCTTGTTACATGGAATGTTAACGGGTTGGAAGACAAAATTAATCGAGGCATTGTACTGCAATATATAATCGTCAAGGGCTTGATATAGTGTTGTTTCAAGAAACTCATCTGATAGGTAATTCTTGTATGGCCCTCAACAGGGAAGGGTATTGCATGGTGGCGCACTCTGGCTTCACCTCCGGGTCCAGAGGAGTGGGGGTGCTCCTTCGTAGAGGCTGCCCTTATGTTATACAAAACACTTGGACGGATCCGCAGGGTAGATATGCAGCTTGCACAGGTACCTGGGAGGGCAGAATTCTTAATGTTGTTTCTGTGTACGCACCACCAGGTCTGCAACGACTGACTCTAAAGGAGGTTGGAGCACTTTTATTGAACTTGTCGGTGGGTACTCTGGTCATGGGCGGAGACTTTAATCTGACGATGGATGACCTATTTGACCGATCCTCACCTAGACGTGACTCAACGCACGGTTCCCAACTACGTGATTTTACAGACGCTTTGGGGATGGTGGATATTTGGAGATGGTCACACCCCCATGACACTCGCTTCACGTTTCAGTCCGGTGTACACGGTACTCTGTCACAAATTGACTATCTGTTTACCCATGCACAGCACATTCACGAATTCACTGATTCTACATGTTTGGCGCGAGGAGTGTCGGATCACTCCCCGGTTCTGGCGGTTCTTGGTGTTCAACACGCCAAACAGTCTGGCCCCATCATGATTCAGCCATGGGCGCTCAAGATTCCACACATCAGGGAAAATTTGCGGCAGGATACCACCTATTATTTCGAGGAGAATACAGGCTCTGTTAAGTCGGCAAGCACACTGTGGGGAGCGTACGGCGCTGTGATCAAGGGAAGGGCACTATCTTTGATGGTGGGTCATAGGGCAGAGCGGCAGCGTAGGGTGATTGAACTGGAAATGGAGATCTTGCGACTTGAGGGCACCGTCCCCCAAAACGCTGATCCGGATACGCAGCATCGTCTTAATACTACAAGGCAGGTCTACAGGCAATTGCTCCTAGAAAACGCCAATAGACGTGCCCTTGCCACCTGCCACCGGGTTTATGAGCAGGGCGAGCGTACTGGCAAACTGTTAGAATGGCTGGAACGCAAGGAAAGGTCAGCGAGGTGGGTGCATACAATTAAGGGGCCCGGCAACAAATTGATTACCGACCCCCAGGGTATTGCTGATACATTTGCGTCCCACTACAAAAGTGTATACGGAATTCCACAAAACTCTCAAGCTCTGATGGCGAAATACCTCCTCGCCACTATAGAGGTTAGAAATATCTCCCAACAAGACAGGGAGGCTTTAGATATGGATACCTCTGTAGACGAAATCCAGAAGGCAATTCAGGACATCCGCGCGGGTAAGGCGATGGGCCCGAATGGGCTTCCTATTGAGCTGCTAAAACCCATGGCTCTGCAGTTAGCGCCCCTTTTGCTAAATCTATATAATGAAAGCTATGAGAAGGGCCTCCTTCCAGCTGATATCCGTGAGGCCAATATCGTGGTGATTCATAAGCCCGATAAACCGGTGGATGCGTGCTCATCGTACCGACCCATATCTCTGATAACGGTGGAAGACAAAATTCTGGCCAAACTGTTGGCTAATCGCCTGATTACTTATCTTACCGATCTGGTTCTTCCGGACCAGTCGGGATTCATGCCTGGTCGAAATACAGCGCGAAACTTGCGTCAAGTCCACAGCGCACTGGGCCGTGTAGATACGATGGAAGAAGATGCGATCCTGCTTGCTCTTGACATGACAATGGCTTTTGACACCATAGAGTGGGAATATTTGTTTGCGGTTCTTGCCCGCATCGGGGTCGGTCCCAAGTTGATGAGATGGATCAAACTATTATACACACAGCCAAAGGCGCATGTCTCAGTGAACAATCATCGCTCCACTTCTTTCCCCCTCTGTTGAGGCACGAGGCAAGGATGCCTGTTGTCGCCGCTCCTTTTTGCCCTGGTACTCGAACCATTGGCGGTGTGGATAAGGGGCAACCCCGGCATCAGAGGCCTTAAATGGACAGATGACCACGAAGACCGCATATCACTTTATGCGGATGATATTCTGCTTTATCTTGCCTCACCAGCCCGCTCACTCCGCCGAGCATTACACATTTTTCATATCTTTGGGGCCCATTCTGGGTACCAGATTAACTGGTCCAAATACCAGATGTATTCTATCTGGGGAGACCCCCCGCAAAGTCCTCGAGGATATGAGATTCCAGTGGCATCTCATGGTTTTCGATATCTAGGCATTTTTATAACAACTGATGCAGCACGGTTTTATGAAAAAAATCTGTTGGAGCCACTACGGAGGTTTAAATCTGATGTCGCCCATTGGAAGACGCTCCCCCTTACTCTTCTAGGGCGGGCATCTTTATTCAAAATGCTCGCCCTACCACGCCGCCTTTATGCTCTACAGAATACTCTCTATCCGGTTCCCAAATCCTATTTTTTGCAAATCGAGGCGGCGGTAAGGGACTTACTTTGGGACAATAGGCCACCTCGGATAGCCATGAATAAACTCACGGTGGGGTGGTACGATAGGGGTATAGGGCTGCCAGACGTGCGCCTCTACTATCAGGCTTCGCAGCTCACGGCCATCAACAAATGGGTGTTTGGGCCACGCGACGATCCCAGCTTCAGAACCGATCATTGGCTAATGGGGAAGGGCGGCTTCAGTAGAGCACTATACACAAACCATAAAAAACTACATCTGACAGGCCCCACAGCGAGAACAGTAGAAGTGTGGCATGGGGTCCAGAGGCAGATGGGTTGGCAGGGGCGCCTAATGAAGGCTACCCTCTCTAGGAACCAGATATTTTGGGAATACTCAGTGCCTGTGCGGGATTTGATAAGTGGGACATGATCGGGATTTCCACTGTGGGCGATATGTGGGTTAAGGGTAAAAAGGCCTTGTTTAAGGAGCTCCAGTGTCAATACCAACTAGCACAGTTGGAGTATTTCCGCTACCTTCAGATCAGCCATGCCATTGACTCTGCCCTCCCGAAGGAGACCCCCCACCCCGGATTCCTCTCCTCTTGAGGTCCGACTATTGCTGGACCCAATGGACCGTAAAGCCATTTCCCTCACATATAAGAAATATGATAAATAACCGGACTGACCCAATGCAGAAACTACGGCCGACTTGGGAGATAGATCTGGGGGAACTGACTGACGAGGACTGGGTGGAGCCACTGGCCTCCCCCAGAGAGGTGGCCATCCCGATGCGACTTTGGCTGGTACAGCTCAAGATTCTCCATCGTATATATTTTGATGCCCCACTATTGTTTAATCTGGGTAGGAGACCAGATACACTCTGCCTTCGACACTGAAATCAAATATGCACATTCATACATATCCTGTGGGATTGCCCCCACATACAACAATACTGGAAAGACGTAACCAAACAATTACCTAGGACTTGTGACAAACCTATACAGCCATCTCCCGCACTCTGTCTCCTCACTATCTGGGAAGCAACGGACCTCACACAGGCTGAACAATCGTGGGCCACTATGAGGTGGTGCATAGCGAACGAAGCATTGCACAGAAGTGGGGTGCAGACACTATCCCGCTTTTAAGGGACTGGGCAAGAGACATGGATCATGCTATGATTGCGGAGAAAACAGTGTATAAAGGAAAGGGATGTCCACGCAAATGGGATCATAAGTGGGGACGCTGGAATAAATACAGGGGTGAGATTTGTGTTTCTCCAACAGTGGAACTGAGGAGGGAGAGACTCCTGGTGCTGGAGGGGGAGGATGAGTAGCTAATTTGTACAGCCTCAAGACAATTAAGGGAAGGTAACTTGGAGTACAAGTAGCGTCTCCTGGTCCGGGGATACAGTTGCAACTCTTACAGTGATTGTTCAGATGTTAATAAGGCGTAATCCTATGTGCACCCGATGGCTTTCAGGTCGTAGAGTAATGCTGTGAGCTTTGTACAACCTTGCCTCAAATGTCTGTAATGTGTCATTAATGCTGCAGTTTGTTTCTAATAAAAACTGTTTTAAAAAGCAAATGTAAATAAATAAATGAAGTGTAGATTGTCAGGGCAAAGTTACGAAGCATGACAATCTAGTGTGTGATGTTTGAAAGCTTAGGTCAACATATTTCACGTCTTGCTGGTCCAGGAGGGATCCGTGGTGTTTCTTCAGGACCGAAAGAAATTAGATACCCTACCCTTACTTAGGCAGGCTATGTAAAGTTAGAACTGGGTTATGTATAGCAATCTGTAGTGGTGAAACAAGAGGTCAATAGTACCTAAGAATTGATCATACTATCGCGCTCTCATAATCCAACCTGGAAAGTAGAAGAAGCAAAAGAAAAATTGATTCTGCAAGCAAAAAAAGTTATTTCTTTTACAATTGAGAACACCTTTGGGGACCTTAAGAATATATTTCTCAAGCAGTCCCATTCTGCTGTACCATGCTGTGCTTGGGGTGTAGCACAATACTACTTTGTGGTGGGTGCCACAGCTGCCCATGCTGGAAAGTGACAAATCAATATCTGACCACATAGAGACACACATATATAGCAAGAACATTTGAAATGTCAAACACTCATGCACCTTTTAGGTCTGCCCTGTTAAGGGCAGGGATATCTCTTACCCCAATCAACTGGACAGGTTGTACCTTAGGTCAAGACAGAGGACCGCGTGGATACTGCGTTTGTTTGACTGAAATATGCAAGTGATAATGGTAGGTTTATCTTAGAAGGAACGGTACAGCCAGCGTACCTGTCAGGTTTAGGGTGCATTCGATATACTCACTCAGTTTGACGCAGAAGATCACGGTTGGCCTACCCCTCTCCCTGCCTTCCTGGAAGTAGCCAGTGTGGTCGGCGTTTGGGGATTTTATGTGGCGTCTGTCCACAAGTGAGGCGCTTTATCTCCGATCCGTGACCCGGAAGATGGTCACGTGGTGACGGTCAGAAGGAGTGTAAGAGTGCTTGCCATGCGCGTGCATGGTGGCGGCCATTTTATTCCTGTCGAGGACTAGGCATAAGTATATAATTTGTGCTGTATGCTAGTGATGTAAGGCCATATTGTCCGAAGACAAGTTAGTATTTTGATGGGACAAGTATGTATTGGTTAGACCAACAGTCTAAACAGTTAATGATAACCTCGGAGAGGTGGGAGGCATCCATAGTTATCTGGTACCACTAGGAGTGGTCATATTTGACTGGTGTCTTTCTTTTGATCAAGCGTAGTTTTTAATATACATACCTCTAGGCTCTACTATGAGGGGCTTGTTGTTGTGGCGTGTGGATGTAACCACCTGATATAATGGAAGTTCCCTTATATATGTCTGAAGGCGCTTCTGCGAGTTGCCTCAGACTTTGACATATACATGTATCTTCCTGACATACCAGGGTCCACCCAACAGGCCTCTGAGCACATAATACCCGACAGAGACTGCACGGACAATAGTCTAGTGCAGTATTCAGTAGTAGGGTAAAACAATGTTGGTGATTAGGAACAGTATCCTTATATCCTGCTATGTGGTTCCGCGCAGAGCGATTGAGTACGGGCTGTATGAGTGGGACTTTTTGGTCCTTTCCAGATATCTTAAGACTCTCGTGGGTGATGATGCCTAGTTGGTTAACTCTGTCTCACAGTGCACCAAGAAGCAGGATAAATGTTGTGGAATCATAGGCTGGAAATATTATTGTGGATATTTGGGAATGTTAGCTAGTGAATATACTGTATGTTCTACAGATGTCTTTCTTTGGTCATTTGTTGCATTCGTGCCAGGGAATGTCATTGTTCAGTCCCCGTATATGGGTGCTGAGGCAGAAATTCCAGCATTGTTCTCTATTAAATAGCAATCTCTGCTCCCAGTGATCATTAGCCTCCAGAATTGTCCACTTAATGTCCTCCGGTGTGTGATTAGTGGTCATATAATGCGCTGACATTTTTGTGATTGCTCATTTGCATTGGACGTTGCTGCGATGTGCCGTAATCCTTGTTTTTATTGATCTTGTCATGATCCTGATATACTGTAGCTTACATAGGCATGTAATAAGGTATATGCAATTTTTGGTGTTGCAATTGGTATGTCCTTTTTGTACCCATGGGCGGGCTTCTCCTAGATTAATTTCTTTAGTTGCTTTTGTGAGATTGCATACAGTGCACGTTCCACAAGGATAGTGGCCGTTTACTGCCGTTAATTCCAGAGTGTAGGTTGGAGATTCTTTGGGGCGATCTGCAGTTGTCTGTGAACCAGAAGGTCTCAGGTTTTGTTTTCGTTTGTATGCAAACCTGGGATTTGGGATATTAAGGGTGCCTGTTTTGAGGCTAGACCACTGTTTTCTGACGATCTTCTGGATCCGTTTAGACGATGGTGTGAAGGTGGTTAGGCAGGTGATCAGATCAATTTGCTCCTTCTCTCGCATCTCCAATAGGGGAGTTCCAGTGGTTATTCCCTGCCCTCGTGCACACTTGTGTGTCTATTTTCTGGGTGAAGTCACGTGATGTCAGATTAGTGCACAGTTCCTTGGCTTGGACATCGTATAATTTCAGGGTATCGCAGTTGCGCCCAAGACGAAGAAATAGGCCAAAGGACAAATTATTACATAGAGCTCTCTGATGATGACTGCCATAGAGGAGGAGGCTGTTCCGGTCAGTGGCTTTCTTGATATTGGTGGTGGACAGTCTGCCTTTGTCCCGGGTAATCAGTAGGTCCAAAAACAGTACAGCTTGGTCTGATATGGTACAGGTAAATCTCAAAAATGGGTTTAGTGTATTGATCCAGGAGCAGAAGCTCTCACACATTTCCACAACACCATGCCAAAGAATAAGAATGTCATCAATAAACCTCCGTCATGTTTGGATGTTGGTATTGTAGGGATTAGTTTCTCCTATGATGTGTTTTCCTTTAAAAGCTGCCATGTAAAAACAGGCTATACTAGGCATAAAAGTACTGTCCATTGAAGTACCCTGTATTTGGTAGTACAATTGGTCCTTGAATTGGAAATAAATCGCTATGAGAGCTATGGAGGCACAGTCCACAATGAAGCTGACAGGTGTTGCTGAATCCCATAGCGTTTTGACCAGCACGCAGGTTTCCTGCACCTCAATGGTGGCATCTTGAGGTATGTTGGTATATAGAGCCTCCACATCGAGGGTGACTTGTAGATCAATCTCATGTTTGTACTCCAGATCCTTGAGTAGGTTCAGAACAACTGAACTGTTGTGTCCTTCAGGTATGAAGGAGTTTTGCTAACCAGATGTCTCAGAAAATGGTCGCACAATTTGCTTAGTGGTTTGAGGGGGGAGTCAACACCGATACAATCGGACGGCCTGGTGGGGGTAAAATGTAGAAGTATGGAGTTTTGGCGCGTGATTAATTAAAAAATCAGCCTCCTTTTTGGTAATACATCCTTTTGTTTCTGCTGCATTTACCAGCTGTTTAATCTTGGTCATCAGTCTCATAGATGGGTCATGCTGTAGCAGGTGATAGTATTGGTTGTTTGAGAATTGTCGTAGACAATCCTCATCATAGGTAGTTGTTGACATGAGTACAATTGCTCCCCCTTTGTCTGGAGGTTTTATAATGATAGGCAGGTCTTCTGTTAAGTTCTTTACAATGTTATTTTCTCTATTTGTAATCTGTTAAAACTAGCCACCTAGTGTAACTGTCCTACTTCCTTCAGTACAGCCTTCTTAAAGGATATCATTGCCATGGTCGGTGTGAATTTAGATGGTTTTCGTAGGCCCAAGTCTTCTTGATCTGCGCTGGGTTTATCTTCAAAAAAGGCCCGTATGCGGATCTTGCAGAAAAATTGTTGTAGTTCGCTGTTAAGACGAAAGTTGTCTATTCGTGGGGTAGGCACGAAACCTAGTCCTTTCTCCAGTGCTGTCTCCTTCTCTTTAGTCAGGATGCGTGTTGATAGGTTCACTACTAGTTTATTGTTGCTTTGTGTCTCCTGAGTCGCATTTGTGACTCGGGTTGTTACCACTGTACCCTCTTCTTAGCTCCTCTTCTTTTGCCTCTGCCCCACCCTCTGTTGAGAAAAGGTGGTTGAGGAATAGGTTGTTGGTACATCAGGATCTGCGGTTGTAAAGCAATACGGTACCTATAGTGCTACATCGGGGGATGTGCTGGGAAAGCGCCTATGTGTTTTTTAGCCATTTTGTACAGCTGAGCTGAAAGTTTTTTGTTTTTTTTAAACGCTATGACATGGTCAGTGTTGGCCGCATCATAGCGCTTCTTTTACTGTGTTTCTCAAGTCTATATAAAAATATTGGAAAATCACAACTATATATATATATATATATATATATATATATATGTTTTCAACCCTCTTTTGCAAGAAGAATGGAGGCGCACTCACGGGTACTTTTCACGATGTTTTCCTTTTATTTTATCCTCATATCACGGGTCATCGCTTCAACCAACGCATTTCAGTCTCCTCCGAGACCTTGATCACGGCTGATATCTCGCACTTAGTTACAAAGTATATACTTTTTTCAAATACTCATCACGTGACTTCCTGTTACCTCACAGGTGGAATTGTGGGACATGTAGCTTTAATCTCTTGATCAGTTTGATCTCCTTGTAATCATCTCACAATCCTTTACATTTATCCTATATTTTTCATTTCTATAGAGCAGGTTTTGCCAATATAATGCGTTCTACATTTTTATAATGAACTATATGCAATTCTTTTCTTTTAGCCCTCCGGTGGGCATGCTTTCAGCCATATTCTGCTATTTCTGAAACTTTGCAAAAGAACATTCTCAATGTCTATCACTTGTTTCCATAATGTACTCTCTTTTATATATTTGGCAGCCCTTGCTCTATATTATCATTTTTCCTTTTTTATATAAAATCTTTGGTTCACATATCATAAACATCTGAATTACTCTCACCAGTAATAAAGTTAAAATCCAACCAAAGAAAAAAAGAGGGGGGGAAAGGGATATTAGTGCAAATAGGGGCAGTGAAAAAAAGAAAATCAAACAACAATAAAAAAAATAATATCTTATAGTTAACCCCATCACTCATGGAATAAATATTGTTACATTTTGTTGATCAGATTTTGCAATATCCATGGTATTGGATGAAGTCACTACAGAACCCAGAGAGTCCGCTTCCCTCCCGTCCGCTCAGCGGCCACCGAGATCATCTGCGGCGTACCCCAAGGCTCCTCGCTCAGCCCAACACTCTTCAATATCTACATGAGTCCCCTCGCCGCCATCGCACGCAAACACAACATCAACATCATCTCCTATGCCGACGACACCCAGCTGATACTCTCCCTCACCAAAGACCCAGCCACCGCCAAAACCAACCTCCAGGAAGGAATGAAAGACGTCGCAGAATGGATGAAGCTCAGTCGCCTGAAGCTGAACTCAGACAAGACAGAGGTCCTCATCCTCGGACAATCCCCATCCGCCTGGGACGACTCCTGGTGGCCCACAGCACTGGGCTCCGTGCCGACACCCTCGGACCATGCACGCAACCTGGGATTCATGCTGGACTCCTCCCTCACGATGACCAAGCAAGTCAACGCCGTCTCGTCCTCTTGCTTCAACACCCTGCGCATGCTCCGGAAATTCTTCAGATGGATCCCCACCGAAACCAGAAAGACCGTCACCCAGGCCCTCGTCACCAGCCGACTGGACTACGGAAACGCCCTATACGCAGGAACCACCGCCAAACTTCAGAAACGACTACAACGCATACAGAACGCCTCCACACGACATCCCTCGCCACAGCCACATATCCGCCCACCTGAGAAACCTGCACTGGCTCCCTGTCAGCAAGAGGATCACATTCAAGCTCCTCACCCACGCACACAAAGCGCTCCACGACATGGGCCCCGAATACCTCAACAACCGCCTCTCGTTCTACACTTCCACCCGCCAACTCCGCTCCGCCAGCCTCGCCCTCGCCACCGTCCCACGGATTCATAGAACCACCACCGGAGGAAGATCGTTCTCCTACCTGGCAGCCAAAACATGGAACTCCCTCCCCTCACACCTACGACTGACCCAGGATCATCTAACCTTCAGGAAACATCTCAAGACCTGGCTGTTCGAGCAGTAGAAGCACCCCCCTCCCTTCAGCGCCTTGAGACCCTCACGGGTGAGTAGCGCGCTCTATAAATGTTTTGATTGATTGATTCTTAGTTCATTTATAAATGAAATTTTGAAGGCTATTTACATAAGCGTAGCTTAGTCTTAATGTACATACATCTCCTCATCTCGATTCAAGCCATGTGGGACGTATGTTCTTAATGACAAAATCCAACGCGACTCACATTGTTGCAGTTTTTTTTCCCGGTTGCCACCTCGTACATGTTTTTCCACACTCTCCACTCCATAGAATTTTAAAGATTTCCAGTTGCTTTCATGTTTTTCCTCCATGTTTTGCAACCGCATTGCTTCTGGCCTTATTCACGGTTGCCCGAACATGTTCCAGGATTCTTTTTTTTACTTCACAAATTGTGCTCCCCACATATCTTAAGGAACATGTGCATTCAATGATGTATACAACATACTGGGTTTTACAATTTATTAATTGTCGGATGTGCCACACTTTCCAATTTATTCCAACAACTTCCTTTGTGTTTTTTGCGATCTGGCACACTTTGCAGTTTGAACATTTGAAGAAACCTGTAGCTTTTAACCAATGTTTCTTTTTTTTTTCTCCAAGTAACGACTCTGCACCAATTTGTCTTTTAAATTTCCAGCTCTTTTGTACGTTACATTCGGATGTTCTCCCAGGATATCTGCCACTGTTTGGTCCAATTTCAGGATTGGACAAGGCTGAGTTGGGATGGTTTGACAAAAACTGTTCATTGGCCAACAGAAAGCTGAGGGCGGCCTTGAGCAGTAACCCTTTGAATCGGTCTAACATAGCCCAACTTAGGAAAGAATATACTAAAACCTTGGAAACCAGGAAAAAGGAGATCCGGGAGGACGCGTGGGAAGAACTTTCTTCCGTTGACGTCCTTCGTAATAGTGCAAAGTTCTGGTCCGTTGTTAATAAACCTTTTTTTCGTGATCCCTGCAATAACCAATTAGATTGCGGTATTGGGGTACACCAGTGGTACTCTCACTTCAAGTCAGTCTACGAAGTGGGTATGAATAGTGGTTCGAATTCCCCCCTTCCCACTGTGAAACAATATACTTTATTGGTAACCAAGGGCGAGGTGGTCGAGGCCATCGGCAAGATGACGAGCAACAAGGCTCCAGGACCCGATGGCGTCCCATCGGACCTTTTTAAATCAGATATTGAGACCTGGTCCACAGTTTTAACGAATATTTTTAACAGGGTCTGTGTCGCAGGCATTCCGGACACGTGGTCCGAGTCTGTGATCATACCTATTTTTAAAAAGGGTAATAGAGGGGACCCTTGTTGTTACCGCCCTATCTCCCTTATTGACTCCGCAGTAAAAGTCCTGGGGCGAGTAGTCTTGGGCAAAATAACAGAATGGTTGGAGGATACCAACACCCTTTCGTGCCTACAATATGGGTTTCGAAAGGGTCGGGGCACCATAGACCAAAGCCTGAATCTTTACCTTTTAATAGGTAAATATACCATAGCTAAGAAAGGGATGTTATATTTTGCCTTTATGGACTTATCCTCGGCCTTCGACCGAGTGAATCGGTCGAAATTGTGGGAACTTCTTCTCAAGCATGGAGTAGATGAAAACCTTGTCTATTTCTTAGCAGATCTTCATAGAGATCTTTCTGCTACTGTTAGATTCGACCGTTTGGGCAACTGTACTGGCAAGATCGGAATCTCTAATGGTGTTACGCAGGGCTGTATCCTAGCTCCCCTGCTTTTTACACTTTATATTAACGACCTAGCCACTGCCTTAACTGAGACATGTAAGGATATTCCTAGGGCAGGGAAGTACCACATTCCTGCATTATTATATGCAGACGATGCTGCACTGTTAGCGCGTACGGCAGTAGGGCTTCAAAGTCTTTTAGATACATTTGCTGATTTTATGAAAAGACTTGATTTAAGTGTGAATTTCACCAAATCTCATGTTATGACTGTAGGTTGTAAACCCAAGAAAACCAAGACTATGCTTTGTGAGGGCCATGTCTTATCTAGAATCACCAGTTTTCCATACTTGGGGGTCATTTTTGATGATAAGTCATCATGGGTCCCTCAATTAGCTGCAAAACGAAATGCCTTTGCCAGATCAATCATAGGTGTGTTGGACTTTGCTCGCAAACTGGGGGTGAAACCCATGCAAGCTATATTGAATATTTATGCAGCTAAATGTATCTCTATAGCCATGTATGGTGCGGACCTGTGGGGATTTAAAAATGTAAAGGAACTTCAGGTGGTAGAGGACAAGTTCCTTAAATCTATTCTATCACTTCCCCAGGCAACCTCCGGTTATATTGTCCATCAAGAATGTGGGGTTGGTTATTTAACTGACCGGTTAGCATTAGCCCCCCTATTAAAATGGTTATCAATCTGGCAAAATCCGGAACTTGAGTTAAATCGTGAAATTATGAAAGATTGTTTATCGCTCGAGTTCGGAAAGGCTATTGCTTGGTTGCGCTATGTTAAGAACCTAAGTGACGAAATAGGTCGCCCAGACATATTTGATAACCCTAACAATTTATCAAAGGGAGACATAGAATGGGTAAAAGATACACATAAGCATAGAACAACCTTAGCTAGAGAAGAAAAGGAGTTAACAAAACCTACAGTAAAGGCCCATCAGTTATTAATAACTACAGGCAGCATAGAACCCTACTTGACCATAGTGAATAACATGAATCATCGCTTTTTATTGACCAGGTTTAGACTGAACAAATACCATCTTTTGCTTACTGATTCTGTTGGTTGGATGAAGGACAGGGACTTGGAGATCTGTTCTTGTGACAGATTCTCCCTTAAGGATACTGCTCACTTTCTCTTTTTTTGTAAACATTTGTCCCCTCTCCGTAAAAAGTTCATCATCCCACTTATTAAGAACAAAGGATTTAGACAAGTCAAACCTGCTCTTTTGTATCTCCAGCTGCTAGGTAATACTTGGGAGATTTTTAACATAGCAAATTTTTTGGCTATTGCGATGAGATTAAGGAAAAAAATCAAGTGAACATAGTGTTGTTTATAATTAATTGTGAATTTTGATAATTTGACCAAGTCTTATTTTTAGTATTGTTTTAAAACCATTTGTAAATGCTTATTTTAAATGTTATTTATTGTATATATATGTGATGTTGTGCACTTTTATGGTCCTTGATACGAGCCGAATAAAGTAATTTTGACTGACTGACTGACTCTGCACCAATTTGTCTTTTAAATTTCCAGCTCTTTTGTACGTTACATTCGGATGTTCTCCCAGGATATCTGCCACTGTTTGGTCCAATTTCAGGATTTTCCAATTCTTTTTTAATATTTTAGTCAATTGACTTGCTCCCTGTGAATAGGTTGTAATGAACCTAATTTTCTGTGCTTCAATTGCTTGAGGTTTTACCTTTATTATTTCTTCTCTTTGTTTTTCCTCTGATTTTTGCAAACCTTTCTCAATTATTTTCGCAGCATATCCTCTTCATTAAAAATTCCCCCGTTATAGTTACTTCAGATAACTATAACTCGCGCACCCGCAATCCACTGCTGATGATGTCACATATTACATCACTGATGATATGGTCAGTGGCATCACTCATGACATCATCCTTGTGATAGAGTGGCGGTCGCGAGAGTTATAGTCATCTGAACTAACTATAACGGGGGAATTTCAATGGTTTTTTACGAGTGAAATGTCCAGCTAACTATAAAGTGTGAAACCTATGGTGTTTAAAGTGAATTTGCAAGGTTTTTTAAATGCTAATTCCTAACTATAACGTGTGTGAAACCTATGGTTTTTTAAGTGAATTTGTAAGGTTTTTTGAATGCTAAGTTATGTATGTTTTATTATATTTTTTATATATTTAGTTTACAATAAGCTGCTTATGTATATAGTTAAAGATTGACTGTATCCTGTAATATGGAATGGCTCGTTTAATTTTTTTTTTTTTTTAAGGTTTTTTACTGTGCGCGCACGGTGCGTGCACCCCGCGATTTTTGGGAAAAAAAATAAAATGTTTTTTTCACCCTTCGGGGTCCTTCAGGGACCCCCTGACAAAGGCTAGGGGGTCAGGAACTCTATACCCTGCCCCCTTTTCACGTTCTCCACCTTTCTTTTTCACTGTCACACACAAAACACACAAAATGGCGGCCGACACTTCCTGATTTCGACCAATTCGAATGTTTATCTGACATGTAACCACCAATCAGAATTACGCTCGCGCACGTTATGGTGCGCGCAACGGTGCGCGCTTATAGATATTTATGTGCTTTTAAATGCAATTTTCTCAGGAACTACTGAACAGATTGACACCATATATGCAAAAGGCACATGCCTGACCTGAGGACTACCTCTTTGCCAAATTTCAAGTAATTCTGTTCAGCCGTTCGGGCTGTACCTTCGACTAAAGGTCCTATGGGAAAATGCATGGGGAAAACGCGTTTTGGGACCCCCCTTTTTTCTCAGCCCCCGCTTGACGAATCACCCTGAGACTTTCAGGGTAGGAGCTGAGCGGAGCGCCCCATTAGTTTTGAAAATTTCGCGAGGATTCGTCAACCGGCGCCAAAGTTATTCAAAATAGAATTTTCAGATTTTCTATGGAAACACGGTCCTAACTATAAACTGGCGACCGCCAGTAGATTGATTATATATATATAAATATATATATATATATAAACAAACTTCTCTCTCGCTTCTCCCTCAATCCTGGGGTTCGTCGCAACAAAGGAAAGCACGACACCACAGAGAACACTGGATTAGTGTTTATTCAGCAAACATCAGGAACACACACAAAAGGACGGTCGACGCGTTTCGGCACTCAGCCTTCCACTGGACCATAGAGTCCTAATGTCCAGAGTGTCTTTTAAAGAAACCATTTACAAAAAATAGTAGAAAGTGAAAACATACTGGACGTAAATTACATCGTCGATCAAGGTATGTTATTTAAAGGTAAATAAAAGTTTTAGATCAAAGAGAACCACAATAATTCATCCTCCATGGTAATTGCTGATAAATTAAATAATTTTTAAGGATTATTGCAATTAATATCAGATAATTTGGAATTAGAGATAAATCACAATCGCGGTAAAGTACCTTATATATATATCTCCTTAATGGTAGCACTGACTTTTAAAATAGGTGGTAAATGAGTTACATTGGTATTAGCACCCTGCAATGCCACATATATTGCCATTCAAAGATCAGAAGCTGTGCAACTTTGTCTCCAGCAGTTTGTAGGAAGTGAGCCGCCTCATTCCAGGCAGACAGTGACATATTCAACAAGCATTGGTATAGCCAATAGGTCTCGCCTTTGGAACCTTATAAGTGTTTAGTTATCCAGCACAATATCCTTGGTGCAACAACATCAAGTGTTGCATGGCTAAACACTTATAAGGTCCCAAAGGCGAGACCTATTGGCTATTCCAATGTTTGTCCTGTTTAGCTACCAGTCCGAATTAGATCGGTAGCTAAACAGGAAAAAGCACCTGTATAATTTTGTAGGTGTGTGCATGTTGGCGCGTGTGCCTACAAAATGACGAAGGTAGCCATGTCAAAAAAAAATTATTCTTTAGCCATGTCGCACCTTGGTGTCAATAGGCACTTTAGGAGGCTATCAACTTTGCTAGATGCTGGAATGTTGAGGGCGTTCTGGGGGCTGATGGGAGGGGGAATATTTTATAGGCATGGCAACTAGAATTATGCGATTCTGAAGACGCAACGTTTTCCAAATGAGTAATAAACAATGGAGCCTCTGCCTGCTGTGCTGAGAGTCCAACTACTCCACACAGGCCTCTGTCATAGCGTATATACGGTACTGTGTCAGGTCTGGGCTTGGATGTAGACCTGCCACGCCTATACTACGAGCAGGTGTAACCGTGCACAGTGCATACAACGGGGCACAGTTTCAGTCCTTCTTCCCTTTGTGTTCTATGCATGAGCAAAGGCCCTAGCATCACATATGACATTCACAAACACATCAATGATGACATCACTGATTACTTCAAATAAATCTTCTGGTAGATCTGTGTATCCAAACAAAGCATATGACGCCAGCACATGCAGTCAGTCCGTCCGTCCAAGTACTGTTCGGTAGTGAGTAACTGCAGTTCTTTTATATGAAACGGCGAGTACCTGCAATTCTGAGCACTACTGCAATACATTTATAATGCATCAATGACCCCCGCCCGGTTTCTCGCTGGAGTGGCACCAGGGTGTGCGTTCTTTACCCCTTTACCTGCTACAAACAGCCTTGAAGGGGCCATGGTCGAATCGAAATAAAATATATCCATGTACGCTACGGCACATTATCTTTGAAACCCGACTCTCGGTTGGACACAGTGAGTCATCCACAGTCTGCCCAAGGGTTACTTGGGGCGCGCGCTAATCCAAGGGCTTTTCAGCAGAAGTGTGAGAGGGTGTCACAGAAACTTTCCCAAAAAGCACATAAAAGAGCCCGAGCCAAACAGCTGCCGCGCAGATAATAGATCGGAACTCATTGAGCACAAAGACAGGGCGGCGGGACAAGCCGGAACCGGACCCAGGCACTTGGGCATCACCATCGCCTCTCTGCAGAGAGGGGCGGCGAACGGTCACAAACTTCAGAGCGCACCTCGGTATGCATGGATTTTCATTGAGGCACACCTGTTAACATCAAAGTATGATAACAAAACAAAGACGCATTTAGATGACGTCACCTCAAGCATTACATCACACAGACCACCACTTATGACATCACTAATAACATTACCAGTCACGGTATGAGTATCTGAGATGCGAACGAGGTGGGTTTCAATGTTGGAGGTAGTATAAAGTGAGGAGGAGGTTTTATCTCACAGGGGAATGTGTTAATTCCTAGCCAGAATAAACTAGCGCCCGCCGCGAAAGTGAAAGCAAATTTGTGACGCGGCGGAGCGTGGCGCGCGCGCTTGGCGGGGGAGTGCATTACAGGCAGGGGAGTGGACCCTTTGAAGTTTGATGCCGAGGGCGCCAGTGGGCTGAAGCGCTTCCCCAAACGGATTGCATGGCGGCACGATGCACGTGATTGTGCACGTGGTCGCCATGCAAACCGCATTTGGGAGCACTTTTGGGAGCCCCTTACTAGAGTCTCGCATAGCGATTGCTACGCCCTTACTAGAGTTTCGCATAGCGATTGCTACGCAATAGCTAGGCGAGACCTAAAAAACAGGTGGGGCTGTATTTTAAAAGTCGTAAAACCTGGCCTTCACTCGCTAGTTACAGTGGTTCTACATGTGAGCATGTTGCACAACAGAGCTATCTCTCGGACTGCACATACAGATCTCAGAGAGCAGATCTACCTCTAGTTACGTTTCTCACTGATGTCTACAATACTTTTTACCTTTTTGGGGATTGTTTTACAGTGTAGAAGGCATTGTTATTGCTTTTGTCCAGGTGCAACCCTGTTGACTTTGCCACTGTTTGTTACTGTGCACCTGATTTCACGCGCACTGACAAGAAAATGAAAACTGATTTGACACTTGTCTGAATTTAGGTGTGAACTGTGCATGTTTTTGTAAAATACCCACATACGTTGAGATGGAGTCAAGGGCTTAAGAAATCTTGATACTTGCACTAAATGCTACTTAAAACAATGACCACCTGTGTTTCTGTAGCACGTGCTACTGCAATTGTTAACATTTCCTAGCTCTTTAACCGTTACTCGGCTCAACGATAATCAATTATCCACCTCAGAATGATGAAAAGATGAGTCAGCCCGGCCAGGATTCCATCTTCTACAAATAGGCAATAGATGCATTTATGCCCTAAGAGCCTTAATCGCTTTGCTATCTTGTGTACATAAATTGTAGATGAGGAAAATCTGTCAATCGATATTCCTAATAAACATTTGTTTTGCTTGCAAGACAATGTGTGACAGTAGGCGAGTGTGCACAGAAGTAACGGGTAGGATGGGCAGGGTGGGAGTGTAAACAGAGAGCATGCTGGGGACGCCAAGCCATGTGCGCACTCAAGGTTACATTACAGCAGCTGGCTTCACACAAAGGTGGAGCTCCAGGGCCAGTTTGCAAATACATCTCGATCATGAACTCAGGGAAACTGTAGATAAGAGCGGCCATGAGATGTCATACTGGCCATCAACAGAGGCATGTGTGTGCATAGGTGTCCCAGCGGGCAGACTTTATTACTGCATGTATGGGGAGACTGGCAGGACCCCCGAGTCTACATTTGGTTGCCTAAAATGATCCAAAGTGCCAGCAGGTTCTAGTGAAAACGGTGCCTTTAAATTCACTATATTAACTTTGTAATAAAAGTAGCAATGCGTAGAACTTAATATTTTAAGTGCAGTCAACCAAGATTATCCGCATCAATGAGTCCTTACTCAGGCCTGTTTTGCTTTCCATAATCAGACATTTCATGCCAGATAAATGTTGGAAACAAACTGTGTGCACTATATTTAGGACAAATTCAATACTGCTTTATGCAATTATCTATGTTTTTCCGTTTAGTTTCCGGGTCGAGTTGGCGCGATACAAAAACGGTAATAAGTGCAAGCAGTAGCACCTCAATCGCAGCAGAGTGGAGGTACAGTAAGAGAAATCAATCTGTACTTGGTCCATGCTCCAAACACAAGAAAGGAAGTGACGCAGTAAGTGATCCCTTGTACGCACTGCCGTTAGAGATGGCAGCAAAGAAGAGCGATAATGATGCCCACCAAAGGCAAGTAATGGATGGGCTAAAAGCCACTTTTTTATTTTTTATTAAACACAATAGATCGTCAAGCAACAGCAGCGCACCTGTGGTGCCTGCATACTCGACATAAAAAGAATGTAGCAGTGTGTTAGGAAGTTGTGTGCACGGTGCAGCAGAAGGGAATCCAGAGGACAAGAGATCCTGCTGGGGTCCCATAACTATTCTGATGGGACTCCTCCAGGGGGGCCGGTGTGATCAGGCAGCTGTTTTCAACAGCGCCTGCTTGAGTTAAGTGCATTGTATTTATATGCTAATGCACCTTTACCATTATTTTTGCCTGGCTCTACCTGTTTGCTTGAAAGAACTTGACAAGGTGTAAAGGGCCAGATGTACGACCCTATTTTGCAAGCGCAAAAGGGTTTGCGAGCTGATTGCGCATGCAAAATGGCCATGTACTAACCCTATTTAGTGAGTAACAATTAATTTGCGACTCGCTAAATAGTAATAGCGAATCGCTATCAGCAAGGGGTGTTCCGAGGGCGTCACTTCCTAGTAGCAAGTTTGAGCCCTATGTATGACTGTTTTGCAACCACAATTGCGGTCGCAAAACAGTTACAGTTTACCACCCTTCTCAGAAGGGTGGAAAAGCGCTCGCAAAATGGAAGGGGTCCCCAGGGGACCCCTTCCCCTTTGTGAATGCAGGGGAAAATATTTTTTAGGGGCAGGCAGTGGTCCCAGGGACCACTACCTGTCCTTAAAAAATGAAACAAAAAAGTTTAAGGAAAACGTGCTGCATTTTTTTTAAAAACTGCTTTATTTAAAAGCAGTCCCAGACATGGAGGTCTGCTGTGCCCAGCAGGCCACCATACCTGGGAGGGCCAGCCATTCGCAAAGGGGTCGCAAATTGCGAGTGCCTCATTAATATTCATGAGGCACGCAATTTGTGATCCCATTGGGAATCGCAAACAGTGTCTGAGACACTGTTGTACATTGTGATTTGAGATTCACAATTGGCGAGTCGCAAATCACAATGGTCGTACATCTGGCCCCAAGTGCATTAGCATCTCAACAGGCTGCAGGGGAGATAAACAGGTCTATTGGTCTACAGGGCAATCAGGCAGGTCAGTCTATGGGGCATTTTTGTGGCTGTTTGTGGCCTTTTTAAAGGTCTGATGGATCGGTTTTTACTAGTGATTTCCCCGATATTATCACAAGCACTGCCCATAGCGAGCACAAATGCATAGTATCTCATACTTTGTAAAACACGTATACATGATGTCTTTACAAGTTCAAAACTCCTTGGGGAAAGGATGTGGCCTCGTGGCTAGAGGGGTCGACCTCAAAGCTGGGGAACTGGGTTCAAGTCTCTACAGCGACGCTCAAAATCCTGTCATTTTGGCCAAATCACTTAATCTCCCCATGCCTAACAAAATGAATGAGTCCGTCTGTAACGCAACTGGTGCTCATGTAAAGCGTTCAGATACCTTCAAATCAAGTTCCCTCTATATAAAAAATTGAAAATAAACTGCTCTGATTTACAAATGTGGGCCACTTTTTTAGCTCTTGTTCGCTAATGGGGCCACTTCCTGCACAGTGCAAATCTAAAGACGCATGTATGGCTACAGTAACAAGTATTGGTAATGTCAATAGGTTTCACCTATGGGAGATCTAATAGCTTTGTCAATGTTTTATTAGACATTTTGCACAGCAGTGCGGGCTTAAAAGTACAGGAAAAAAGTACTTTGACGCGACCAGCATTGACCGTGTCATAGCTTTTTTTTCTTCTTCAAGTTAGGTTGCGCAACAGCCCAGGCTGCTGTGGAATATGTCTAAAAAAGCATTGCCAAATCGCACTCGGTGCGAGTGCTATTTGGCCAGATTTTCATTTTTTGTGGTGGATGGGAGGTTGAAGGGGCATGGGGAATTGTGGGGAAGCAACATAACAGAGAGTGCAAGGAGAGTGCGGGGGGCAAGCAGGGGGTGCGGGCTCACTTGCATAGTGATTTGTCACTTCTTCAATGCATGTGGTCTTGGCTCTAGTGCACAGAGAACCTTCATTGCCACTAACCGGAAAAAAATTAGAGGGAACAATGCTGGTCACCTGAAACTAAATCCGTTTGGTTCTCAAGAAAAACATGGTTTGCTTCAGACTTCTAGCCTGAATAGTGGGTCCGTTATCTTCCTCAATTCGAGCTATCTTCTCAGGTAACATTCATTAGCGGGCTTTACAAAGATTGAACACTATTCATTTTAAAAGAGAACTCTCACACAGATTTGTTCTCTTTGGACTAAGTCGCTTCTAGAACTCTAATGGTGGGTAGATCATTTGGGATGGAAGAGCTATCTTTGCTTCCATCCCATGTCTTGGCTGGAGGGCAAGATAATGTGCAATCTCAGCTGGAGGTACATGGCCAAATCAGGAGTCATCTCTGCATATAAATTGCTTAGAGATACTTGTTGGTTCCATTGCAATTCAAACTTTCGCAAAAACAAAATATATATAGCGTGCAGTTTTAATGAGGACCATGTGGGGGGGGGGGGACAAAGTCCAAATCTCTAGCGGAACTTTTGAAAGGACTGTGTGAGTTCTGCATTCATAGAAGAATTTCAGTCAGGCAGAATATTTACCAAAGAAAAACTCAATACAGCATCTCCAGGATTCCAGTGACTGGAGACTACTGGAGACTATACCCTATTATTCTCAGAAAATGTTCTTGTCATTGGGGTCCCTTTTCTGTAGATTTGTTTGCATACAGATTCAACACTCACCTTCCACTCTTTTACAATTGAAGACCAGATGCATTAGCTACTGCTACAGATGCTTTTCTTCAAACCTGGCACCAGGGCCTAAAATATGTGTTTCCTTATTATAACCAGGGTACTAGCACAGGCACACTGTCAACAGGAGTATATAGTGTTAGGGAATTCAATTTGGCACGCCCAGATCTGGTTTCTAACTGTACTACAGTTTCCGGCCAACATCTCAGTTCTGGCTCCTTTGTTTCCAAGCCTGCTAGGCAATCCAGAAGGTATCTATCACAATCTCATCCTCAACCAATTCCAAAGCCAAAAAGCTTGGAAGATTTCAGGACAACCTGGAGAACCCCACGCATTTCATCAGATGCTGCAGAATACACAAAAAAATTCCTGGGCCCTGGGTTTCATGAGAGCTTACAAATCTGCGTGGTCCTTTTGGTCTAGTTGGTGTCTGGGATGAAGTTCAAATCCTGTTCCATCTGATGTAACAATGATAATGTCCTTGATATTTACAAATCAAGATAAGGCTTACGGGACTGTTAATAGCAACAGGTCAGCAATCTCAGCAAACCATCTTTGAGTGGATAGGAAACCAGCTGAAGAACATCCGCTGTTTGTCATCTATTAAAAGGGAGTAACATTTTTAAACCCACCTGTTCCAAAATATGTATTGTTGCTGGATGTCAAGATCGTTCTTGATTTGTTTCTGAACTGGGATGTTAATTGTGCATTGTTCTTGAAAACGTTATCCGCAACAATCACTGTGCTTTTCTGTCTGGTTTCTATCAAACACCTTTCTGATGTCCGTGCTCTTGACATCTTCTACAGACAATATATTCCTGCAGGAGTTCATTGTTCTCTTTCTAGAAAAACCAACCCAGGTTTAAGCTCCATTTATATCCTTAGTTCCCTAATCAACCAAAGATGTGCAAGGGTTCTTGTTTGAAATGGTATGAACAAAAAGACTGTTCCTCTAAGTCACAGCTTTCCAATCTTTTCATGTTGGTGACACACTTTTTGGAGATGCATCATTTTGGGACACAGTAAGGCAGTGTAGCGAGCGAGCGTAGCAAGCGACCCCGAACCACTTAAGAGGGGTGTTCGGGGGGGGGGGGGGGGGAGGGGGCGCGGTTCTCCTCCCAGAAGAAACTTTTGAAATAAAAGTGGGCAAATGGTGCATTTTCAAGCAAATTTGAGACCATGGGGTTGAACACAGGCCCCTGCAACGGATGCCTTTGTCCACTGAGCCACCAGACCCCGCATACACACATCTCTCTCTCTCTCTGTCTCCCTCCCTCTCTCTATCTCTTCCTCCCTCTGTCTGTCTCCCTCCCTCTCTCTCTCTCTCTCTCCCTCTCTCTCTCACTCACTCTGTCTCCCTCTCTCTCTCTGCCTCCCTCTGTCTCCCTCCCTCCCTCTGTCTACCTCTGTCTCCCTCCCTCTGTCGCCCTGTCTCCCGCTCTCTGTCTCCCTCTGTTTCTGTCCCTCTGTCTCCCTCCCTGTCTCCGTCCTTCTGTCTCCCTCCCTCCGTCTCTCTCCCTCTTGCTCTCCCTCTGTCTCCCTCTGTCACTCTCCCTCTGTCTGTCTCCCTCTGTCTTCCTCTCTCTGTCTCCCTCCACCTCTCTCTGTCTCCCACGGTTTCCCTCTCCCTCTGTCTCCGTCTGTCTTCCTCTGTCTGTCTCCCGTCCTCTGTCTCCCTCCCTCCCTCTGTCTGTCTCCCTCCCTCTGTCGCCTCCCTCCCTCTGTCTGTCGCCCTCTGTCTCTCTCTCTGCCTACCTCTGTCTCCGTCTCCCTCCCTGTCTCCCTCCCTCTCTCTGTCTCCCTCTCTCTCTCTCTGTCCCTCTCCGTCTCCCTCTCTCTGTCTATCTCAATCTCTGCCTCTATCTGTCTGTCCCTGTATGTCGCGGTCTCCCTCCCGCTGTTTCCCTCTCTCTGTCTGCCCCTGCCTCTATTTGTCTGTCTGTCCCTGTCTCTATCTCTTTCCCTCCCGCTCTCTCTCTGTCTCCCCTCCTCTCTCTGTCTCCCTCCCTCTTGTCTGTCACCCTCCCTCTGTCTGCATCCCTCTGTCTCCGTCCCTCTGTCTCCCACGTTTTCCCCCTCCCTCTGTCTTTCTCCCTCCCTCTGTCTTTCTCCCTCCCTCTGTCTTTCTCCCTCCCTCTGTCTGTCTCCCTCCCTCTGTCTGTCTGTCTCCTCCCTCCCTCTGTCTGTCTCCCTCCTCCCTCTTGCTGTCTCTCTGTCGCTCGCCCTCTGTCTCCGTCCCTCTGTCTCCATCCCTCTGTCTCCCTCCCTCTCTCTCTCCCTCCTTCTGCCTTCCTCTGTCTTCCTCCCTCTGTCTTTCACCCTCTGTCACCTCACCCCAGCTTTCCAGGCACACACACAGCCTCACCCGAGTACTTCGCAGGTCTTTAAAAGACCACTTACTGGGAGACGTTATGCAATAGATGAGGCATAGTGAGAACAAAGCTTTCAAAGGAATGCCTCCTAATTAGCAGCAGTTATGTGCAAAGTGCCCATTAATACCAGTGTCATTCCGCGACACACCCATTTGCAGGCAACACAGTACTGTGTCGGGACACACAGTTTGGAAAGCTCTGCTCTAAGTAGTCTACCTCCACTCAATTAATTAAATTTAAAAAATAAACGTATAACTTGTTACTTCTAATACGCCAGCTTATTGGGTAAAATTAATTATGTCCTTAGCCAGAACCGCCATTTCAATTTCAGCGCTCATTCTGCTCAAGGAGCAAATGCTTCCAAAAGCTTTTAGTTCAAGAATGTACGACATTCTTAGATAAGCACATTGGTCTAATAATTCCATTTTTTTTTTTACCTTTTATTGCTAACTAGTATTAAATGTTCTAGATATGTTTTAAACAACCATAATATGAGATTCAGTATCGTCATACAATGTACTGGGATATGGCCAGAGTAATTACCAGTGGCTGAGATTAACTCAATAATTAGGTCCATCACTTTTTTTGCAAACTTCAGTGTCATAACCTAAGAGGGACGGATAGGCCTAGACTTCAGTCCTGACCACACTGTGCCACTGGAACCAAGCTATACCTAACTGATGAGCTCTAATAAGGGCAAAACTGGTTTTGTGTTCTGTTTCAGGGAGAACCTGGCCTGGAAGTGTAGGTGGACTGTTCCTATTGGAAGGAGTTTTACATTTCAATTACCCGCAGAGCTTAATTCCACCACTGCCAATCCACTGCCTCTTCCCAGCAAGGATGGCAGGGGCTTTTTGTATTTTTGATTCCCCCGTGCACCTCCCCCATTCCCCACCCCCCTTTATATTCTGCCCCCCACCCGACAAACAAAACAGTACTATGAACTGTAATGGGATGACCTTAGTCTCAAACCAATATCACCCTACACAAGTATTCTTTTTTCATTTTAATTGGATCACCCTCTTAAAAGTCTGCCTCATTGGAGAGTAAATGGTTTGCAGGTATGCGAATGTATTCGTGTCTATACAGACATGCAGAGAGCTGTGAGTAAAGACCTGAGCTAACAGTTGATACCTGAACGAAGACAGACTCATACAAGGCTACTAAGGCTAGCGGGTAGGAAGTCAATGCTAGAGTCACTGTACTAATTTGAATCACCTGCAATCGCATCCCGCAGGCTGTCAGTTGCTCGCTCCCAGTGCAGCAGCCTGGAACTCAGCTTCTCCAACACAGGCACACAAAACGCCCAAGTTCCCAGGATCGCCATTATAATCCAAAAGTGAAGAGGATACACGTCTCCAGTGCGCGGAGTCTGTACTATAACTTCAGCCTTCACTTGGAATAAAACACCGCAAACCAAGAAAAAAAGTTTCCTTTGGCTTTTTGTCGTCCAACCCAATTCAAATGTATTTTTCAACGTCTAATTTTGTTCGTCCAACCCAATTCAACCGTCTTTCTCAACGTCCAATATGTCAGAGCGCATAACTATCGATTGCGACTTTAGGACACTACTCGCTTTCTCGTCATCAGAAATTACATCTGTGACTTGCCGTTACGTTTGTGACTTTCGCAACTTTGCATTTATGCGCCAAAATACCAACCGTACAAAGCAAAAACAAAGACAGAACTACCTCAATTATGTTAATTAAGAGTCTGTGCAGATAGGCAGCAAACTGAAAGACACAATCAAGAAGGGATCTGAATAAACATAATTAAGTGCAACCAATGACACTGGTAAGCACACTTGTGCGAAATTAGTAGCCTGCCTAGTTACCATTTCCAAAAATACAATTTAAAGATGGCCGTCGCATTCGATAGGACTTGTCTTTTGTTTATTTCTGTCTATTTAGCCGTAGAATTTTAAACTAGTAAGTGGTTACACTGCATTCTCGTCTCAAAAATCATGGTGACATACGTTTCTTTTTTTTAGCATGGTTTCAAATTGAAGTATTAGTTACAATAAAAGGAACGTCAGTGATGGCAAGAGACCGGCTCAATCTCATGAACAAAACTCAACACGGCCGTTTCGACTACTGGGTTTCTCGCCGTGAGCTCTAGAATAGTAACCCATGTATTCTGACCCCGGTACTACTGCGGAAGTCTCGTGTACAGCATTGTAACCGAATGAATGATAAGCGGTTAAGTCACGTGCAGTCGCTGACAGCGATGCAACCTGTCACGAACCAACAGGGGAAAGGACATGAAAGAAATACTTCAGTGCCAACGCATCTGTAGAACCCGGGCGTGAGTGTAATAATGTAAACTTCCTTCTGTGGCTGGCAAGTTGCTGATGCTTCTAGAAACTACGAAGATGAATCTTTAACTCTACCATAACAAACACGAGGAAACATCTTCATTCTCACATTAATTGTTGTTTAGCAGTAAAAACTATGAGAGTATCTAACCATTAAAAATCTTATACTTTTTTTCTTTGGATCCAGTTTTTCCCTTTGCTTCTTAAGCAAATTATTCTTATTGTGCACGTTCCCCGTTTTATTGGGCGGAACGAGTGATCCTGCTATCATGGCGGCCATGCTGAGTTCTGCTCAGATGGATGTGGGTTTGCAGACACAACTGGCAGCAGGGCGGTGGCTTCCGGTGCTAGGCTGAGGCTTGAGAGAGAAGCGGGTCCGCAGCTTGCGTAAAGAAGCAGCGGCAGCATGGACAGCCAGGGGAAGAAGGTGGTGGTGTGCGATAACGGCACTGGGGTGAGTACCACGCCCCTGCAGCTTGATCCCAGATACGGGAGAGCGGAAATAGCGACCGACTGCTAAGGAGATATAAAAGAATATGGAAGGGAGATATGAGAGGATGAAAAATTGAGAGATCAAAGAGATTCCAGATGACCATCAGAAAAGCAAACGGTCCCAGAGTGCGGATGCCGGGCAAATTGAGGGGTTTATAGAGAGCATTAGAAAGAGTTGAGGATGAAGAAGAGAAAATGTTCAGAGGGGCGTGGTTGAGAGGAATGGAATATGGAGAAGCAGGAAGGTAAAATCTGGTGTTCAAACAACCTGAAAACACAAGAGTTTAATATGATTAAATAGTATTTACTGAAGTTCACGGAAAAGCTACTCATTTTAAAATATCTTGGGACATGTCATTGATTCATTATGCAGTAACAGCACTCCAAATAAATCAATGTTAATTCATAGATGTATTTTTAAAGCAGTTTATTCTCACACCAGTTTCTAGGTCCTTTGGGTGGTTATTCCTATCTGAAGTATAAATGCACCGCCTTTTAAAAGATTTTCAACTATTCTTCTATAATGAAAAGCTTGACCAACATTGTTAAGACAGAATGTATGATTTGAACCCGAAAGTTAAACGTATCCAGAAGTTCTGTGTTAAGAACAAGATTTTTTTTGTTAGTTGTAACTACATTGGTATCAGATTCAACCACACGTTTTCTTGATCCCATTTAATTTAATGGAGGAGATTTAATGAAGTATTATCCCATATACTGTCATTGTTTACGCTATAAGTATGAGATTGGTGTCGACCCACTTAAGGCAATCTTCCACATATATAAGATGAAGGCGATTTTCGACCTCTGGTGCAGAGCTGTGGGGTACTCACAAAATTGCTGAAACACAAAACATGGAATATTTCACTGTCGGGAACCAGCTACATCTGGGCCTTGGCACCCATCTAACAGTCCTGAGTAACAGCTAACAGCTCGGTGTAAAATTGAAGACAATGCAGTTGTGTCCCATTTTATCCTGGGTCAGACTCCATGCGATACCCTGCCTAGAGTATGAAAGACTTCAGCAAATGTAAGTGGATAGCTCGCATAAAGAAAACATTAAAGATTATCATATCCAAGGATCTTTCGATCCCTAGCACAATGAGCAAGTCATCATCAATCCATATTAAGGAATTTCAATGATTAGTACACAAACAGCTTATTAGCAGCACTCTAGGCTAGACATTTTTAACCAATGGTCCGCGGATGGTCCCCTGTGGATCTGCGACACCCACTCAGGAGAATCAGTGACTGTTAAAAATAAATGAAATATATATATTAGCAATATAATAAAGTATATAAATATAAGAAACCAATTGTAAACTTTAAAATGTTTTGTAAGTGTTAAGTAAATTGAAATTGGAGGCTTAAAATTAAGTCTGTATCCTTATCTTGATTCATGGGAGCAGCGCACGTAAACTAAACAGTAGTATGGAGGGTTGGTGGCCTCAGTTGAAGCACTAGTATTTTCTGACAGAAAGAGAGTGTACATTTGGAGCAAAAAAGACAGTGATATAGTTGAGTCTAGCATATCACATTGTCGTTCAGAAACAAAACGTTTTGAAACACTCCAACTTTCCAGTTTAAAATTTCGATTTCTGTATATTTCCTGTTTGAGAATTAAAGAAAATATATCAGAACTTGTTTGATGTGTAATTGTTTCTGTAATTTTGTGTATTTTTTTGGGTTTACATCGTACAAATTGTTTAACCCAGGGATCCAAATTGTACCGAAAATTACCCTAGAGATGTAATGCTCCTTGTACCTAACATTTATGCTAGCGGTCCCTCCAAGTATGTGCCTACAATGCAAAATTGAACCCTCTACAAGAGTAGTGCCAGGTTATTAAACCGTCAGGCAGGTGAGGTGGAGACTCTTACTCATTTTATGGTATTTTGACAAAAAACATTTTAACTCCTTAAAATATATCTTCTTCCCTGCTCCAGAAGATCAGGGCTGTATGCTAAAGAGATGCACTAGCTTATGGCATCAGACAGACACAGCTCGTATCTTTTTTTACGTTTAGTCCTGGATCAAGTTAAGTTTATTTGATTTAGTTCTCGGCTGAGAACAACAAATATTTAATACATAACATTTACCTTTGAAAATTTAACAATAAGTTAATAAAAATCATCATTCTAGTATAAAGTTCAAAAAAGATTTTAAAAATTTGAGTAGATTATAGCAAACAAATTCATTTGGCGGTACCTTACAAAGCGAAATCAAGGTCTGAACGGAATTAATTTTTAATTTTTTACAAATGGGTTGTATAAATCTTTTTCTTGATTCTACAACTGTCACATTTGGGCAAACAAATAACATGTGTTCCAGATCTTGCTCCCCGCCATTACATAGATTACAGTAAGTGCTAGTTTAGTCTTTTGGGAGTCACTTGTAGGTAAGAGATTTTAAAGGGAGTATCCCAAGCTGGAGTAGTATAATCGATCGCCTGACACCGTGCTTTAGGTTAAAAAAGATATACTGCTGTATTTTCCTATGTACAATTGTTTCAGCATGATTTTTATATAGTGTCAATTTGGAGCAGTGCTGTGTATCAAGTTCAAAGCTTAACCTTGGTGTCAGATGTTTTAAAAAGAGCTTCAGTTGGGCAGGAGTCCAAGATTGCAACATATTAATAATAACATTTGATATTTTAAAAGCAATTGAGACATTCCTGAAAAATACATATTTCGACGAACCTTGTTCGAATGTCTCTATTTTTAATAGGGATCGTAGCGTTCCTTGTTCCGCATGGATGAGGTTATATGCCCATCTAATACTATTGCTAATTCCTCTAGCATAAGAGTAAACTAGTGAAAGTTCAAGGCGAAGAGCTTGTACCGGAACTGCTTGAGACATCTTTGTAAGTTTCCAGAGGACTTTCCCTTCTTTTAAGTGCAGATATTTTCATTGACTTAATGGGGTGTATTCAAGAGCGTATGATAGTACTGGCGGAATCTTAGCACTATATACCTGAAGCAGAGAGAAAAAATGCCTTTGACCGGTCGAGGCATATAATCGTAAGAGTGCCCCCACGTCGACTTTCTGGTTCAGATTCTGTATGTGAAGTAAGTTTTGCAGTGATTTAGAGAAAGTTCTCCCTAAGTAGGTGTATTCGCTTGCCACTTCTAACAGTTTACCCGCTAGAGTCCATTTGTAGTTAGCATACCGTTTCCTTTCTGAAAATTGAACAATTTTTGTTTTTGCGGTGTTCGGTATTAAGTAGTTTTCTTCAGTGTCTCATAGAGTGCCTGCAGGTTCCTTTGCAGGCCACATGGTGTTAAATCTAGAATGACTACATCGTCTTCATACATCATGGTGTGGATTTTGTGCAATGCAATTTTAGGAGGAAAGTTGCAGACTTGTATATAAAGAAAACAGTAATGGAACGAGAAGGCATCCTTTTCTGAGGCCGTTTGGTGTAGGTATTGGGCTCGTAAAACCCTTCTCCCTCCCCATTTGGACTTGACCCCAAGTTCCGGAGTATAGTGATATTATTAAATGGAGCAGGTTATCCGGGATGCCCATTTTACGAAGTTTTCTCCAGAGCGTTCCTCTGTCCACCCTGTCGAATGCTGTCGTGAAATCGACGAAAGCAGCATACACTACCTAGGATTTTTAAGGTTACATATTTGTTGATTATTGTTTGCAGCACAGCAATGTTGTCAGTGTACGAGTGTTTTGGTCTAAACCCAGCTTGATATAGAGGAATTACACCTGATGAAAATGCCCAGTCTTTAAGATGATCTAGTACTGCTGCTGCAAAAATCTTTCCTGTTGTGTCCAGGAGAGCTATCTGCCTGTAATTACCGGGTAGCAACCTAGAGCCCTTCTTGTGTATTGGGATTACAATGCTCCCCTTCCAAGATTTTGGAATTTCCCCTGTGTCAAATATATGGCAAAAGAGGGGGGCAAGAAAGTTACTCCATTCTTTGGGATTGGTTTGGAGGACCTTAATTGAAATTTGGTCCGGTCCCGTTGCTCCCGACGTTTTTGCCTTTTTTATATATAACTCAATTAGAGAGGAAGATGGGGCTCCATTATCTAAGGTATTTACTCCAGGAATACTTTCTGGTCTGTTTGTACTTTCAGGACTTTTATTTAATTTATATAAGTTGGTTAAATATGTTTCCCATTCTAAAGGGGGTACTGAGATAGCTTGTAATGATTTTTTTGTGCCTGTTCCTTTGGCGATTATATTCCAGTATGTACGTTGGTTATTCTGTTTTGCTGCTGTGTGGATATCGATCCTGTTTCTTTACGATTTTTTCCTTTTTCTCTCCTGCGCCGTTTTTTCAGGTTGTTAATTTCTAGTTGTTTTGAGACAGAGTATTGGAGGTATTGAGACCTGATTAATTTATTTAATTCCGTGGTATTGGTGTCTAGAATCCAACTTTTATTTTGTTTCACCCTTGAGCCCGCTTTATTAGATTTTCTTGCAGAGATTGTACCAGGTTTTTGCTGACTACTTCAAAGTTTGTTATCTGATTTGTAGAGTACGTTATCTGTAATGGGTGAGCCATCTAGATTGCATTAATAATTTTATTGAGTGCCGTTGAATTCCACTGTATCCGTCCTTGGAGCTGGTTCACCAAGACAGTGCTCTGGAGATACATAATGTTACTTGAGGATGTAAGTTGTGTTTTCCACTCTGTAGCTACTTGAAGGATGGCATCATCACTTCCTGGTGCAAAGTTAATTTTAAGGTATAAGACTGAACTGAACAGATCCAAGCTACAGATCATATTGTCCAGGGTTGAGGAGCTGGATTTCCCTTGTCTTATGCATGACGCCAGAATATCACCTTCAACGTTGCTGTTTAGTATTACTCCATTTAGCATTGGAAGGGAGACTAGCAAGATTTTACCTCTTTTGTCAGCTTTGTTTTCTTTGGGGAATAGAGGAGTGGAAATTCCCAGGGCTTCTTCTTTTTAATAGTATACCCATTTTTCAAGTAACTTGTTCGATATTTCTCCATTAAAGTCGGCTGTCATGAAGACTGACGGGTAGCCTTGTCTGTCTATTACCTTTTCAATTCCCACGAATATTTCAATGGCTAGTGCATCCATTTTTAACTTGGGGGGGGGGGGGGGGGAGGGGAGTTAGACATTTAAGATAAGGAGATCTTTCCGAGTTTCTAGTGGGTCGTTCCCAAATTTGACCTTAATACATTGGAAGTTCTTTGAGTCTATAGGGATAATTGCTTGGTCCCACTTAAAATCTTCGTTGAGAAGAATTGCAATCCCACCTTTCGCATGCCCCCATTCGACCTGCCCTGCAGGGATATCATATACGAAGTAGTCTTGTTGGTCAAACGTTGTTATTGACCACGTTTCTTGTAGGGCCACTATCCCCGGTCGGTCTTCCATAATCAAGGCTAATTTCTCCTGTGTTTTTCCAGCGATGTTCCAGGGAAAGATGGTCAAACCTGCGTTAAAAAAGGCGTTTGAGTTCCTTGCCCTGTTTGTTACCATTCAGATTCTCCGCAATCCATGCCCATGAGTATTCATTTGTTGTTATTTCCCTCTTTGGTGAGTTTTTGCTCCAGGTTCTCCTTTCTCCATTCTGTATCGAAACAACTATATTTTCTTTAAGGAAATTTGGGGGATTATTTATGGCACTGTACTTTAGAATCGATTGCTGAAATTTAGTTTTGTTAGTTTCTCCGGAAGCCTCCAGCCATTGGGTTTCGCAATTTTGCACTGGTGTCAAGTCATAACCATATTTATGAAAAATCTCGCTTTCCTTAAATATTATTACTGGAGACCAGAATTCTACAATCTCTGTTGTGGTTCTAGATTTTTTTGGGAAAGTTACTAATTTTATTTAGTTTTTAGATAAGGAGTGTAACGGCTGTATCTGTTGTAGTAAATTTGTGATTCTCTCACGATTAAGCGGGACGTCGCCTGAGGGGAAAAAGTCTGTAATTTCGAGGCGGCATGGCTTGATGTTCTCAGACTGTTTGTGCGTCTTCCCTGTAGAATTGGTTCTTTGTGGGATATCCTTGTAAACCGGCGTCTTTGTTCCGGTTTCTATAGTAAAGAAACTTGACGCCCTAGGGTTACGTTGGTTACAGTTTCCCCTTGGTGCTTTAATTGAAGTTTTCTGCTCCTTTTTGTACCATGTTCTGCACAGTTTCTGATCTTTCTTCTTTTTCTAAGGACTTAATCACGGGGTAAAAAGAGTTCTGGAATTTTGTCTTCCGGGCTTTCTTCTTTGCAATCCTTCTCACCCTTTTCTTTGTCCTTTTCCGATTTATCTTTTTTTGATTCCTTTCATTGTTCAATGTTTCTAAGCCAGGAGAAATGATGGTTGAAATTGTAGTAGTTTCTAATGCTTTTTGAATAGATACAGTTGAATTATTCAATTTTAATTGTGTTTTAGTTTTTTGTGTTGGTGAAAATTGGATAATATGCTATGGCCGGTTGGCGAGTATCCAGCTTATTTTCCTTGACGAGATTTCTCAGGGAATAAATCTGATTGAGGTCTTGTGATCCCCTTTTTGCTTTTGGTAGGCTCTGACTTGTTTGAGTTGCGGCTTCTTTCTTCAGTGGAGAAAGCTCTTTTGTTGTTGGTACGTCTTTAGGTTTGAAGAGGTGTTCCGCTTTGTGTTTTTCACCTTTTTCTGCCGGAAATGTTGTTTGTAGTTGATCTTTCTTTCTTTTTCCCACTAGTTATTTTAGCATTCCTATTTGGGTGTCCAGCATCTGATCAGAGTTTTCCAAAATATTCCCAAGATGGGTAAGGACTGATTCCTACATTTTTTTGAAGTGTGAACAAAGATTTAGATACCGGAGTATGTTCTTTAGATAGTCCAGTGATCTTTAGGAGTGAAAAATCTGGTGATTGACAGAGGGACCCTTCTGGATCTAATGATTTTTGTGGCGTACTGTTTTGGGTTTTCAGTGGCTCCTTTGGTGCTTCTTTATAGAAGATCAAGTCCTTAATGTTGATATCTGGACAGGTGACATCATAGTCTAGAGTTTGCTGTGTTTGGTGAATTTCTAATTTTGTTGGTTCCGAAATTGTAATGTTACTGGTTGGTACATCCAGAATTCTAGGGGTGTCTTTTGTGTCTGCCTCTAGTACTTTTTGATTTTGAATGAAATCATTAGAATTAGCTACTTTCTTTTCCTTCTCTTTATTCGTATTATTTTGTTGAACTTTTTGTGTTTGCTCCTGAACCTCTGTACTTTTGTTTTATGAAATATTCGGTTATTTCGGGGGTCGTTGTAGACTTTCCTAGTCGGACCGACTTTCCGGCATTCCTCCTAATTGCTTGCTCCGTGCCCAGTCTTTTCATAAAAATTGTTTGTGATCGGAGTTTTTTGCACGCCATTTGACTGTAAAGATATAAACTGTATGTTTTAGATGAGTAACATTAGTATCTTACAACACTAAACAGACTGTAGAAGACGGTAAAAAGACGGCAGTAGAGGGATGAAATCAGACGAGTGGCAA
Source organism: Triturus cristatus (assembly GCF_964204655.1). Lineage (NCBI taxonomy): Eukaryota > Metazoa > Chordata > Amphibia > Caudata > Salamandridae > Triturus > Triturus cristatus. Next base: position 1,458,928,660 of record NC_140589.1, on the reverse strand, counting down.
AAGTTTGGAGGTTTCACCACTCACCGCTCTCCTATGTTCTCTCAGCCACATGCTGGTGCTGACTCGGCCGCAGTCTATGCTGTTGCCACACACTGCTCACCGCTCCTCTCCGTCCCTGCTCCATTCGCCCTGGTTCGCCCTGCTTCTCTTCTATCCAAACGTCGCTGCTCCCACCTCTGCTGCTCTGTTCTCCGCACTCCCCGGTCTCACTACCCTGCTTCCCTCCTGGCTTTCTCTCCTGGCGTGTAGCGCAGAAGTCACACTGCCAGACTGACTGATCCGCCTGCTTGGTAATTAATGTCCAGTGCCGGGAGGCTGGGAAGGCTGGGTGGGGGTCTGAGAGAAACTGCGTCTCCCGCTCCTTTGCGGTTGTAATGCTCCACTGTCTTGCGGCACGACTGTCAGAGTATTTGTGCTCGCCTTGCTCTGTTCACTTCCCACCGCTCCCACCACTGCACACTACTACTGCCTGGTGTTGGCGCCACAGTGGGAGGGGGGGAGGGAGCGAGGGGGCAAGAGCTGCTGAGCTTCACCAAGGCTTTATGATAGCCCCGCAGATTCCTTTAGCAGGGGCACTGACTGGCTCAGGCAGGCAAGCTGGCGCGTACTGATGGAGAAGCCGCTGGGTTCCGGATCCTGCTGATCTGCCACATTGCCACGGTCTCTGTGAGCCCCCGATGTCTGAGGGGTCTCCTTGGGGTCTCCTTAGGGTCTCCAAGGTGCCACAAGTTCTGTCACAACCGCTTTGCCGTTCGCACTGCTGCCCGGCCGTTCCGCTGTACCGCTGCTCAGACCAGACGTGCCTCTTCCGAGGACTTCCTGGCGCTTCTCTGGGGCAGTTGTATGCACGGCAATGCAGCTCCTGCAGTGCAGCCGCGGCTCTCGATCCGTGGAAGGGGGGTCGCTGGAGCAATGGTCCGCTGCGCTCTGCCCCCCGCTTCAGAAATGGGGTTGGCGGCGGACGTGGTGGCGCTTCACAGCAGGATGATGTAGGTATAACGCGGAGCGCGTCTCCACCGCAATCACCGCGCCGTGGTCTCTCAGTCGATCCCCAGCAGGACAGCCGATTGGCTGGACAGGGACAAGCGGCCCAGACAGGAGCCGTAACCACTACCGCCTGCACCTCACGGGCGCGGTCTGCAGATCGCCAGACTCGAGCTCGCTTCCGGTTTCCGGGTCGCACCACTGTACACCTATTCTTCGTTTAGTCATATTTGTGGTCTGCATGGCAGACACCAAGGCACAGGTTTAAACAGCAAGACTTGGTAACGTTTTCTTCAAAGCATTTTATGGTTTACAATGCAGTGGCCTATGTTTTTATTGTTTTACTTATTATTTCGTTGTGTATATTGTACAACCTTTAGATAAAACGAGAAAATTATTGAGATTGATTTAAAACACTGTTTTACTCGAGATCTAGCCATTGATTTTTAGAAAGCCATCGCGTAGGACGAAATGTTGAGTGTTTGTTATGGACAGCAATGACAGAGTTCCAAATAAATCAATATTCTGTCTATTCTATTCAATCGGTCTGTATTCAGTTACTCAACCATAAGAGATATGCTATCAATAATCAGGCCTCGTAAAACGTACTCACCCACTCACGCAATTGCGAGTAAAGGTTTATCAGGTCGAGCTATGTTTAGCACCTACTAGTCCCATTTGGTGAGTAAACGTAGGCTGGAAAGGAACAGGTGATCTGTTCATTCAGAAAGTGAATGAGCAATAAAGATGTCTTTAAATATCATTTTTATCTTGACACATTTGCTGTCTGTTCAAAGAAAGAGGTCAAATGTCAGTTTGTCTTTTAACCCCTTCAGCGCGGTGCGGATTACCGTGCTGTGCTGAAGGGTTCGTGCGCGGGCGGGGCCATGACGGAGCGGTTCCGTCATCCGCACAGCGCAACCGATGCGCATGACGGAACCGCTCCGTCATGTGCATCGAAGGGGTTAACTAATTGGTGCGTGGAAAATGAGGTTTATTTTTCTCTCTCTTACTAGAGTTAGAGGTTTTTGCCAAGTGAGCTATTTGAAGATGTCAGTTATTTTTCTCTAACACATAACATTTAAATAAATAGCCTGTCAATTAATGTTACAAATATTTCAAAATATAACAGCAATTACAAAAGCCCATTTTTTTGTAATTAAGAAGTGTGATGCAAATGAAGAGTTAAAAAGGAGCAAAACAAACCAGAACACTTTACTTGGTGATGTGCAAATTACACATATTTGTAGAAACTATATTTCCAAACATTGTTTGTAGAATATATACTTTTATCAATGAATCTGCATGTCAATGAAAAAGTTTGTGGCCATTTCAATGTTAAATCTGCTGATTAAAAATTACAGTGTGCTATCACTGCATGCTTTAGTTAAGTATTTATTGAAAGTGATAGTTTTTAAACATGATTTGAGAAACATTCCTGCCCCCGTCCTGATAAAAATGCTGTTAAGGAACTAAGAGGTAAGTCAGGGGTCATGAGTATCCTATATGTGGCTAGATTTGTATTATATATGGAAAAAACTTTAGTCTATTAAATCAAACAAGAGTTTTTTGTACAGCAGACATGCTGAACTCGCACATTTGAAGGTGCTCTCATATGTGATAATGTAGAAAATGGCGGCTCAGTTAATTAAATTATTTGCCCACGATCACATAATTTAAAACCAATTTATGGGTCGAGCATTACAAATAGGTCGAGTAAATTATTTAGGTCCCTAGTCCTGCAGGTCTAGTAACGTTTTAATGATTTTTCGAGGCCTGATAATACTCTGAAAGTTGTTAGTATAGTTGATTTATGTATATTCACCATTGGAAATGCAATATTCAGATAGCCTCCATTGCGAATAAGGGTAACGAGATAAGTATGCATACCATAGAATACATTTTAATACATTTAAACGTAAACGAGAGTTGGATTGGCATGAATGGGGTTTTAAGGGACCATTGTCAGACTAGATGCAAAAGAGGATGAGTAAACATGCTTTGTTGGCAGTATATTTTATAGTCTGTTACTCCGTCATGCCTCACTAGCTTCAACTGAACTGGTGATTTAAAATGGCTCATAGTGATTTGTGTGCGTAAGTTACATGTACTAGAGTTGCAGGGTCTCAGATGGATGTCGAAACTTCAGCTCCACATCGTGAGTTGAAAGGAACTTGCAGTGGCACAATGTGTGAGGGTGGGTTTGGAATCTGAAGGGAAATATCATGGGCATCAACCGGCATTGCATGAGGGGTGACTGTTACTTTTAGGAAAGTGGTATTGAAGGGTTGCCAGTTGAGCTATTTTGAGTGAGACAGATCTCAAGATGTTTGATGTACACATTTTTTGTCATCACTATTGTAGAACAAGAAAACATAAACACATCAACACCCCCGTTGCAATAACTCGCCACTGTGTCTTATTTGCCACTGCATTCCCCAATCCCACACATACAGTCCCTCACTGCCCCCCAAATCACCTACTCCAAGGGCCCACGTAACACAATAGATGCCGATGATTGTACCGGGGGCACTGGGTCCGGGCCTCGGTAATCCGCCCATTTCTTCCAAATTTTGTGATACTGATGTGGACAACCCCTGGCCTTATTTTTGGGATCTCTAGCCCCATGCGGAAGTCTAGCACATTCTTCCAAACCGAGAGAGAGGGCCGAATTGTCGCCTTTCACCTCCTTGTTATATCCCTTTTCGCCAAAGTCAGCCCCAGCAGCAACAGGTGTCTCCTAAAGAATTGTGCCTCCTATACCCTCCATAATGTGCAGGATTACCAGTTTGGGGGAGAAAGGGAGCTCCCACCCCAACACCTCCACCAGACAGGCCATTACCCCCCCTCCAAAAGTTCGTGAGTGCTGTACAGTGCCAGATAGTGTGCATCAGGGACCCCTCCTCACGGCTACAGCGCAGACATATCGGGGATTTAACAAGACCCGCCCTCCATAGCCTGAGGCAGGTATAGTAAACCCGGTGAAGTTATTTTAATTAAATGAGACGCAATCGCATCGCTATTGCTGCCTATCTAGGAGAAGCCAGTGCTTCCGTCCAGTCATCCCCATCAAGTTGGCCAATGTCCCCAACCCCTTCTTCTCTGAGTTTATCTAAAGTATTGGAGCTATGCGTCACTAGGGACTGATAGATCTTTGATATTTTGCGGACCTTGGCTTCTACCGGGCTGAATTCAGGGAGTGCTTCTAGTCCCAAGACACTAGGGTGGAGGGCATGCCGAAATTGGAGGTATTTATAAAACTGGGTTCTCGGCATCTGGTACTCGTGTTGCAGATCCTGAAACGACTTCAACGTCAAGCCGCGCATTACATCTCCTAAAGTTGAAATGCCGATATTATCCCGCCACCGGAACCCGGATAATGCAGCTAGCTGCTGAAGACAACCATTATGCCACAGTGGGGTTTCCCTGGTCAGCTTATTCCACCACCCCATTCTGCAGAAGACCACTCCTGTAGCCGGCAGGAGAGAGTTGCACAATGTCGCAGAGTACAAAATGGTATGTAGAGTGGATTCCCCCATACACTGTTGTTCCACTGCATAAGCGGGGTCCTTCCTATTCCCATACCACCATTCATTCAGCACCAGAAGATGCGAAGCCAGGTAGTACGATTGGACATCTGACGTAGCTAGCCCCCCACAATACATGGACTGGAAGCAGGTCCGCAACGCCACCCTGGACGCCCCCCCCTGCCCTTAGGAATTGCCCTAATGCCTTGTTAACTTGGCGGAACCACATGGGAGATACTGGATATGGATGGTTCTGCAGCTGATAAAGCAGACGCGTTAGCGATACCATCTTGAAGATAGTCGATCTGCCATATATGGAGAGGGGCATGTGGGACCAATTTTTCATCTCCTCGGGCACCTGTACCCATACTGGTGCTACGTTGCTGTCCCACGCCACTTTTGGTAATTCTGATAAGAAGACTCCCAGGCATTCCACGCCCTCCAACGTAACCTGGACTGCTGAGGCCCAAGGCCCCAGTTCTGCAGCTCCTCCCAGTATCCACAGTGTGTATTTACGCGGATTCATGAATAGACCATACGTTTCCCCAAAAATGTGCATAATGCGCAACCGCCTCAATCCCGTCCTATTAATGTCCGTCAGGAAGAGTAGGACATCGTCCGCATATAAAGCGATGCGGTCGGAGAGCCCCTGGTCCCGTCCAAAGCCCGCCGCTTGCATATCCATTCGTACCCACGCCGCTAGGGGCTCCATGGCTAAAGTAAAGAGGTACGGTGACAACGGACACCCCTGGCGGGTGCCCCTGCCAATTGGGAACGTAAAAGAGGTGGACCCAGCAACCCGTACTGACGCTGTATGGTCCGATAGCAGTTTTAAGTATGACAAGAAGCGAGGACCTATGTTCAGTCGGTCCAATAATGCAAACAGATAGACCCAGCGAATGGAATCAAATGCCCTATCCATATCCGCCAACATGAGGCCAGCCCGCACACACCTTCCCTGGACAGCGGCTAAGGCTGTGTGGGCCCATCTCATATTGTGACGTCTAGCCCTCTGAGGCATGAATCCTGCCTGGTTGGGATGTATCTGATTAGTTATGTGAGATTGGAGGTGATTGGCCAACGCTTTTGCCAGAATTTTGGCCTCCATGTTTAGCAAGGATATGGCGCGATACGATGCATGCTGGTCGGGTGTCGGCCTGGCTTATGGAACACCACCACTTCCGCATGCCTCCAGTCTTGTGGTAGGCACCCCTGGCTTCCTCGACGACTTGAAGATAATGGGGCCCTAATTTGGAGGAGTATTTCGTAAAGAATTCACATGGATACCCATTTGGACCAGGCGCCTTTCCGGAGTTCAGGTTTCCCAGCGCAGCACTTACCTCCTCGTCTGTAAATGGTGGTTCAAGGTCTGCTTGCTCCTCATCTGAGTGAGCGTGCGGCGGTAAGTCGGATAGAAAGCGCCGCACCACATTGTCCTGCAGGATCTCCCTAGAGGTATATAGCTCTGCATAGTAATGCGCAAAACTGTCTGCAATGAGAGATGGGTCACTCATGATCCGACCATCAGGCCCTGGTATGTTTGGGACAACATTTGGTTGCAAGGCCCCTTGACACAATCTATGCAACAATTTCCCAGACTTGTCACCCCATTGATAAATTCTGCTGCAGGGTGCTAGCCACGCGAGTTGGGCCTCATCCATCAGTGTGTCAGCATGATATTGTCGCTCTAACGCCAGCTGTCTGCACACCAAACCTCCCCCCTCCCCTCTACTTCTCTTTTCCAATTCTAGTAAGCGGGCCTCCGACCGTAGGAGCGATTCCTGCCGGACTCGACGGGCCACCCCGCAGTATGAAATGTCCACTCCCCGCAGGGTGGGCTTCATGGCCTCCCATAGGGTTGCTGCCTCATCTACGGTACCCAGATTTGTATCCAGATATTGGTCAATTGCCTGCTCCATGTGCTCCCGATACTGTTCATCCTGCAGATGCCAGGGGGATAAGCGCCAACGAAAGGGCTGCTTCTCAGGGCCCAGCTGCACCGTCGAGAGCACTGGGGAGTGATCGGACAAACCCCTTGGGAAAATCTCTACCGCCCTCACCTGTCCTTCGCATCCATCGGTACAGATCGTCGTTTTTAAGTTAGAAAATGAATCATTTGTTTTGTCTTCCGTTGCTGGAAAGGCACTCTTCAGGTAGGGAGGTATATTTTTTTACAGGCGAAACGTCTGTAACCTGAAATTTATGGCAGCAGAGAATTATTAAATTTAATTGAGACCCCATCTAAATAGAGAAATTGTGTTGACTTAGAAGTAGTCGGGTTACATATGTTCAATTGCCTCTAAAAATACAGAAAGTCAAACCTATTTGTAAGTCAAATTGCAAATTAAAGTTATGAAAAGTCGAATCTGTTATTCATTATAGTGGTATGTTAGGGCGTGGTAGAATTTATAGCTCCATATTTTAAAGGAATTAAATAGCATTTTTACATTTTTGTTTAGTGCCAATTGACCAGTTTGTGATGGTAGTGTCCAGTCACTTTCTTTTTGTCTGAGACCTAGTTTTTCATCATCCCCACTCTTTTTCTGATGCACCTTTTTCATTAGAGTGAAGCAAAAAACTTATTTGGCCCTTGTGCTTTGTGACCTAGTGTTGAGATAGGGAATATTTAACGTTGGTTTGTTAATATTCAAAGGAATCTCCCAGATTGTGTGTTTTCACACCTCTAATGTTAACAAAAGTATACACATCTCCCTCAACCGGGCAGATTTGGCATGTTTGTAATTTGCCCTTGTGGATGTGTGTCCAATGGTGACATGGCTGTTAGCTTGGATTCTCCCATCCAGGTGCACCTTCACTCAGGGCAGGAAGCAATACTGAGGCAACTGTTCCTCCTCCAGGCTTACCACCACTGCCAGCTCCATTGTGATGATAATGCATTCTGCCAGTGCAACCACCAACACTGCATGGAGGCACGTCTGCTTGCAAATGGGGACAGTAGTTTCGTTCTATGATATTCTAGACTTAGCAGCTGAACTGTGATCATTGCCGGCCGGTGACATTCACATGTCTCCTTCAAAATGCAATAGACATTTTCTGCACCAATGCACAGATTTGCACTAGTCCTAGAATAACATTAGTTCCAACACCCCAAACTGTTTACTAATCACTGGTACTGATCTTCCATTGCGGCTATTCCACTCGGGGTGCTAATCCTCCAGATAGCGGTATGCAGCTGCCATCTTCCTCATCTAGTATAGAAGCAACCAAGGAGTACATATGCTTTGTTTCCATATCTCCTGCTTGAGAAATTAGATTGCTGCTCACCCTTCCAATCTCTTCTTTCTCATGGTTTTCACCTTCCCTGTCTCCAGGATTCTGCAGCACACTCTCCCTCGGACGTACAGTCTGGCTCTGGGCCTGCATCCAGCTAGTTTTAGACCTTCTTGTTGGGAGTCCAGCACCAGTGTTCCTTCCAGGCAGTTAGGATGTTAGCACATTCAATGACTGTCCTAAGACCCAGAAACACCGCTGTAAAAATGTGAAGAAGTAAATTCTGAATTTGTACAAAGGGCCTCCGAAAGAACCCATTACCATTCTGGAACTGACTCTAGATCTGTAGATTTTAAAATCCTAGTGTAAATCTCTAAACCCAGAAATATGCTCTTTATGGTAAATTCTAGAATCATCACCTTTTTGAGAGGTTTATGAACAGCCTCAACCTTGCTCGGTCTTTGTAGCTGAATAGTTCTCTCACAAAAACCTTGTGAAGGAGTTCATATATTTTATTTTTATTTGGGAAAAAAAGAAAACCATCTTTGAAGAAAAAAATGAAAGTGACTATTGTGTTTTGGTCCAAAACGTATAAAACAACTGAAAGTCAAGAGTGCCATATCCTTATTCAAGCAATCTTTGCTGATAATTTCACATGGACATCATCAATGGCATTAAAAAGCCTGTTGTCAGTACCCATGACAGCAATACTCACAGGGAATGTCCTGTGAATGTGTTTTACACGTTTTGGGCACAAAGCATTGTGTTCAGCAAAGCCCTTTGCCCAGTACTGCCTCCCTGCTGTATTTAAATTGTTCTTGCTTTAGCCAGCTTCCTCTTTGTCTGCATATTGTTGGAAACCATTTTAAGTCTGTAGCGTTGTCTTGTGTGCAACTGAAGTATGAGCGTGTGGCCAAAACATGTATACTCAAATTATTGTACTTCTTTATTTGTAGGTTTTTTGCAGCTTGAACTAGACCCACCAGAGCAGCAGAATGTTTTACAATAAGCAGGAAAGGATATAAAGCTAAACAAGCATTTACTATGCAATGGTCTCGGCATTGTTGAAGTTAGAGCTATTGGCATTGCTCATGACATTATTTTTGTTCATGTTTTTGTTTTTTAAACATTTAAAGAAACGTCATTGTTATTTACAATGTCAATAGCTTAATCTCTCTCAAATGCGAGACCTATTGCATTTGCACCCACACACAGAGCCACCCACACAGAGCCACCTACAAAAAAAGCCACCCACAGAGCCACACACACAGAGGCACACACATACACACACACGCACACACACATAGAGCCTCCCATACTTACACAGAGCCACTCACACTTACACAGAGCCACACAGACATGCTGCTGACTTTAAACATTGCATTCTATTTATGTTCTTACTGTCTCTTCTGTAATTCTCTGCTGAGGAGCACTGTCATTCTGTGTACTCAGGTGAGGTAAAATTGTAGTCCTTCCGCTATTTTTAAAAAATGTCCCGGTTTTTGGCTTTAAAATGCTGGTCATCCTACCATAGGTAGTCTTTCGATCGCAGTTGGGTATGTATTTTTGGGGTAGTTTTATAGCGCAATCTCGCAACACACAAGTTCACAATCCTATTTTTTGGCACGGGCAGATTAAATGATTTGTCCTGAATCACAGGATGTGGTCCGTCGGCTGCGCTGCCGCCTCTGGTGCAGGAAACCAGGGTTCGAACCTCGAGGTCGCATCCACATCCTGTGATTCTGGGCAAATCACTTAATCTCCCCGTGCCTGAATGTGTAATGTAAATACGGTGCTATGTAAAGCGCTCCAATACCTTCAGGTCGAGTTTGCGTTATATAAATATGCAACAACAAAAAAAAAATAGCAGACACCAAGACTGAAACACGGACCTCCGAGCGCAAAGTCGGTCGCTCTGGCCGTGAGGCCGCCCTCCTCCACGTAAAGATTGCCATTGGCCACGGGTTTCCAAGGGAAGGGGAGGGTGAGGTAGGCTGTAAGAATGGAATGGGTTGTATATTTAAATTGCATAAACTTAAAAGGCGGAAATGGGGGACAGTCTATCGACATGCGGCACTAGTTGTTGACCGATTTTGTTTGCGGTAGCCTCTTGATTAATGTAAACAGCTGCTATGCCGGAGACATAAAGAAACACCAGTTTGTTGACATTTTGCTAAAACCCTTTAAGGGTGGCGAAAAGAACCGTTCTGGCGACTAAGTTTAACAGCACGTCAGGTGTAGTTACCCCGTTCAATGTCACCAGAGGCTGATATTCACTTGTTTCCACACTTGTAAACTCTTCCGACTGTTGTAAGTCCATACAGCGTTGTGATTGGGTTATCCACAGCTCCCTGGCTGCAGTGTAATCCCTAGTTCACTCTCAGCTGACTTGCCAGAGCAGTGTGTCCTGGGCACTAGTACCTTGCGGTACAGCAATGGAGCTCCGCGGGCTGCACTCTCGCGTGCACACCCTACTGCTGCTCGGCCCGCACCAACCCTCATCCACGGGCAGCCTGGCGCTGAGCCCCAGCGCCGTCTTTGCTCCCCTCAAACCTGAAGGGCGCCCAGCTCCACCTTGTACAGAGGGTCGCCTGGCAGTACGGGAGTTCGGACCTGGGGAACATCCTTTGCTTCCCCACTAAAGGGACTGCGCTCTCTACCTTCTCTCCGAGTTACCTTAGCGGCTGCCACACTACGGCGCTGTGCCTCCTGAGCCCCGCCGAGACCCGGCAGCATAGCATGGAGGCCGCCATCTCTGCTGCACTCAGCACAGCGCGCATGGTGGACGGGGATGACGCCATGAACACCACCATCTTTCTCCGAGGTCAAGCAGAAATGCCTCGGAGAAACGCAGCGTCATTTTCGGATTCGGGGGCGTGTTTTTCTTTCTCTCCTCTTCCCATTGGCTGGAATGTTTACATTCCAGAGGAGAGAAAGAAACTAAAAAACACGCCCCCAAATCCGAAAAAGACGGGACTTAAATGAACAGATGCCCCTCTCCTCCAATGGCTGGCCTCCGTTTAGGAAGCCAGCCAATGGAGAAGAGGGGCGGTTTCAAGCCCCACTACTAGAAAACGTTAAATCTCGCAAGCGCAGCCTTCGCTAGCCGAGACCTAAAAAGGACGTTATATCAAGAAAAATAAAGTTCGACTTAATTTAAATAAGTACAGATGAAAATAATATAAGTAGAGCATACAATATTTGTCACAGGCACTGTAACATCAACATCTAGACATTCGTAGCCGGGAGTGAGGGTAAGAGTGAGTATCATGTTGATATTCCCACTTGGAGTTGTCACTAGAAGAGAAAGACTTTCAGTTCCTTTTTAGGTCTCGCCTGACCCAGCACATGCGCTGGTCTGGCGAGACTTTTTGAGAGTGCTGCAAAAAGTGCTACCAGGCCAGCCTAGAGCTAAAGTGCATGTGCGCGGGTGCCCGCGCCGCGATTACCTTCACTTTTGCGGCAGCTTTGATGTTTGATGGCGATCACTTTCGCTTGGCATAGCCAATAGGTCTCGCTTTTGGGACCTTATAAGTATTTAGTTATGCAACTGCTGCATGGCTAAACACTTATAAGGTCCCAAAGGCGAGACCTATTGGCTATGCCAATGCTTGTTTTAAAGGGCTGTAGAATGTGTTTGTCCTCCGAGTGGGTGGTGAAAGGTTCCATACTATGGTCCAAACCCAGAGAAAGATTTCTTTTGAGTTTTAACCCTCTTAAATGTTGGTGTTTCTAGGAGGATAGAGCTTGTGCTTTGATCAATAAGTAGGGAAGCTACCAAGAAGATCCTTCTGGAGAACTGATAATAGTTTGAAATTGCCCCTTAACTCTTTGGGAAGTCGGTTAGGAGAGATGTGGCTGTGTCTCTTGTTGCCTGATACCTGATTAGCTTCATTGTTGAGAGCTGCTCTTAGGGATGCTAGGTGTAATTTCAGAATACCTGTCATGAGAGAATGATATAATCTCTCTTAGATAGGAACTGTGCACTTCTGCTGGGATGAGGTACTGCATTCCAGGTGGTAGTCTGATTTGGTGAGGGACTCTTTTGGAAAGGGCATTAATGTGTGCTTGCATATTGAGGTTCTTTTCGTGGTTGAAGACTAAGAATTTATCACTTTGGTGAAAGATGAGGAGGAGCTCTTGCTTGACCTTCAAGTGATGCAGAAATATCCAGGCTTTGAAGATTTTTAGGGTGTTAGCCGGATCTGCAATATCATCTGGAGAATAAACCTTTCAGATACAGCTATGTATCCTCAGTGTATAAGTGGAAGAAGATGTTGGAGTGTCTCTGGAGGTACCGGTTAAATATTGTTGGGGAAAGTACCCTTTCTCTAGGGACTCCTTGAGGCAGCGGTGAAGGAATCGAAAGTTAAACAGCCAGTTTTGTTTGCAGGGAGTAGTCGGGTAGCAAAGATTCAAACCTCCTCAGGACTGAGCCATTGATTCCCATCTGCAGTCCCAATGTTTTCAAGAGATTTTCCTTTTACTTCCTTCTTAAGTACAGATTTCTTTTTTTTTTTTTAGATAGGCGCGAAGTTTTCACAGGAGTTGATCTAGGATTTGGAGGGTTGGCTTTGCTTTGCTTGAGGCATAAGTCATATTAGAAGCAATTTAGGTGGATTCTGGATGTCGTTTGGCTAACGATTAGGTTTGTTCAGTCATGATCTGACTAGATTTTAGTGACAGTGGGAATAATCCCTCTTCTTTGTATGTGTTGACGATTATTGGAATGAGTGTGTCATCAACGTTTGCACAAGATTTTTATTAGGAATGAGGTTGTCAGTGGAATATGAAGAGTAAGTGGACTTTATGAAGTGAAGTATGTCCAGGATATTTAGTTTTTAAAGGATGACCAATTTTGTAGTGTTTCAATGTGTTATGTTTGAAAACGTAGCTGTTGCAATTCCTTCTTTAAGGCTACTGAATGAGTTACCACCAAACCAAAACTCTTTAGAACTAAGCTTCCTCTAAATGCCAAATTTAGTGGTGTTCTGTCTAGTGTTTTTCCCCCTACTTGATACAAACATTGCCAAATACACTATCAGTTTGACAAGATTTGAATAAATGTGCTTCAGAAACTTGGGTTCACAAATGTAAAATGAGATTTGCAAATGCCTTTTTGAATGGTCGGTACAGGGCTGTAAATTGTAGAGTATCATCCTCGAGTATGACAAGGCAGGGGAGTTCAATAGACCCTGTTAGAGGAAAGTGGTAGCACTTTATGTGAGCGCTAAATCTTGGAAATTGCCCGGCTAGTTTCACATCCAGCCATCTGATTGTATACCTGAAATATTAATGATTGTAAATTTGAAATCCCAACTCATTGAAACTTCACTTCCCCACATTCCAACCTGGTACCCACCTTTCTTTTTTTAATTTAATGAGATTATTTACATAGTGCAGACTTGGCTGGGGTGTGGATGGAAGACATGGGAGTTGTTTGCATAGGTCAGGGTAATATACTGAAATGGGCCAGTAAAAGAATTAAGTGTAGAGGTGTACAAATACAAAGGTCATAGTTATTCAGACACATGATTTAACATGAGGCGTAGGCTTAGCAGAAAAGTTCAAATTTTTTTTGCATCCTTTTTTCCAGTCCAAACCTTACACATTAGCCGTACCCAAAACCACCTCTTGGGTTTCATCGCATGAAGTGACCTGCACTGGTTCTCTCTCATCTTACATTCCTCTCCAACTTCTGTTGCCCAACTGACTACTTCGTTTTCATTCCAGTTTCTCTCCAATCTTCCCTCATGACTGCTGCTGTCATCTCATCTTCTTTCCAATCTCTGTTCCTCAGATGACTGCTCCCTCTCTTGTTTAATCTTCCCGGCTCACCCTTCTATGCTGCCTCCTCCCACTCATCTTGTCTTCCTCTCCAACCTCTGATTACACCTCCTGCTCCTGATTAATATTCCTCTTGAACTTCCATTCCTCTGCTGAACCTGCCTGCTCTTGTCTCTCCTTTCTTCCTATTCTCCGCTACTTCATTGAGACCTCCCCTCCCATCTCTTCTCCCTCTCGAAACTCTTCCCCTCTGCTGACTTCATTATCCATCTCTGTTTCGGAGAACTCTGTCGAGAACCAGTAGGGACCCGAATGTACCTCCTCCCACCAAAAGTATTTCGAGAGAATGAACTGATGTGCACTATGTCGTTGCTGTGTTTTATATCCCGGAAGTGTAGCCATTTTGCTTTATAAGACCGTGACTGAGGGATGTTTATCCTAACACTACTAAGGGGTGTCCCTATCACACTGTAGTTACTTAAGAGCTGCCTTAGATACCTTTCTAACTCATTGGAGGTGTGGCATTATGCTAGGTGTCACATTGGAAAATGCCTCTTTGAAATAGGGACCATAGAGAGCACCCACTTCACTGAATTCCCTACCTAATAAGGAATTTGTAGGTCTCATCTACCAGTCCGTTTTTATCTGTCTGTAGGTGAAAGCCTATTGTGGACCATACCAAAAATTTACAGTGCTTTTAAAGTCAGCCTATTCCTTACCATTGTTTGGCTTTCTTGTCATTCTCATTTGCTTACTTTTTATTCAATGCGTTTCCTTCCTCTTCTTGTGTATATCTCTCTCCCCTGAAGCCTAGCCTATTTATTATTCTTTTTGATTGGATGACTTGGATCTTTCCACTGCTCAAATTCAGGCCATTACTTTCTTAGGTCGAGCATTCGAGACCTCTTGTATATACTTTAGTATATACTTATATGTGTATGTACTTTGTGGGCTCTGGAGATCAGCCCTAGGACTTGTCTACTTCTGCTTAGGGACTTTATTTTTCTGTTAAACTGCCTCTATTTAACTGTCTTGATAGAAAACGACCAGTAGAGGTCAGTCAAATAACAGAATTGCTTTCTGCTGAGGGACTTACAAAAAAAACATTCTGGCAACTGCCCCTCTATTTAACTTTCTTGATAGAAAACGACCAGCAGAGGTCAGTAAAATACCAGAATCACTTTAGCATTCTCTAGATTCCAGTCCATAGAAATCTTGTATTTTCAGTGTTATGACAACCAAAGGCCCTGATTTTATATTAAAAACAGAGCTTTGGACTATACCATTTCCCGCTGAAAGGCAATATTTCTCTCCATGTGTTCCCATTCCTGGCGTGTCGCGCAGTTTGGTGCTTACTTTCCCTTCATGTTAAAGAACAGTAGATGTTTCAGCACCCAGGCTAATGTGCTGCTTAGCCAAATACATAAAAGGTCCCAAAGGTGAGACCAATTGCATTGCAAATGCTTGTTTGGTTTACATTCAGCTCTCAGTGGGAGTGCATGTGTTTTCAGGTTATCTTCATCGTGTACTGTCCCCTCTCCTTCCCCTGTGTTTTCATTGTTGCTCCCCACCTCTCTCACCTTGTCTGAAAAAGCACAACAGGCATATTTTTGCCGGTGTATGACTAATGAGCTGGCTAGAAGTTTTTTTTGTTTTTATCTCCTGCATTTCACATATTGCATGAATGCACATGCCTTGGAATGCAAATGCTTTTATGGTGCTGGGGGAATAGCTGAATGCTGCAGTTACTCAGCTACCTCCATCATGCTAAGTACACCTTGTGCCTCGAACACCAGCTGTGTCTTCTCCTAGATGCATATAAATGTGCTCTCTGGGATACTGAAGGGGGCCAGCTGGCTGGAGCATTTGTCAGTTCATTATCTTGTGGAAAGGGAAGGGTTTTCTTTAAATTTGAAAACTCCCTTTTACTTTTTAAATTAGGTTGAGTTTCCTGAGGTGAATAATATGTGGAAAATAAAACCGGTTATGTACAAAGATAGAAAACGGTGAATTCAAACAGTTTTTAAACATCTTGAGTTTGTGTTTGCTTTTCCCCGAGTATTTTTTATCCAGAAATACTTTACAAATCAGCATATGTAAAACCAATAGCTTTGCACCTGCATTATAAAAGCAAGACCTAATGGATTTTACCAATGTTTGTCTACATACTTTATCTTCCCCAGCTGGCACAATCATAATTGTGCAGTGCTTTTTATCTGAACATTACCAATGTTGCAAATCGAGTCAAAGTTGAAACTTCCCCTTTATCTTGATGCGAGAAATTGAAATATGCCACTATAAAAAATTTTTATGCATTTTCTTTTGAGTAGAATATTTAATTTATTGTAGCAAAAACCTTGACGTGCTGCCCAATGCTGTTTGGCTACACTGCTGTAAACTAATTGATTTCAATAATCAAAGCCTGGTTTGGTAATTTTTGGTAAATATATGTTATTTGGGCTGGTGGGCATGACTTGCATTTTTCAAAGCTGGGCACCGCCTGCCATAGAACCCAAAAATCTGCTTAATTATTTAAAGAACGGATCACAAATGTCCTTGGATAATGTAGTAATATATTATGGGTCAACAAGACGGACACTAATGAATAAGAATAATGCATGTTGGGGTCCACTTCGTTCTAATAGTTCAGGTTGTGACCCATGTACCTACTACTAGGCTGCTACAGTGTATTGAAATGTCAATATTTCGTTGCAGAACTGAGACTTTAAATTCAGGCAATGGAATGCACAATGTGTGTCTGTCTTTTATTTTGTGTCACACATTTTTTTCAATTTTTCTGAAATTTGTGAGATCTTTTGTCTCAAAAGCCTTGTTTAAGTTTGGGCTTTTACTCTTTTGCTGTCTCACCCTTTGCAGCATTTAGTCCTACAGTGGTGGTCCGTAGTGGGCGAATGCCACATTGAATTGTGCAGCAAAATTTTAATTCACTGTGAACTTGTAATACTGGTTGTTTCTGTGATGTAAATGTGTACTTAAGTACCTGTTATAATTAGTTTTAGATTAGGTGAAAATCTGCTGTTTTGAATTCTGAAATGATTGTATTTGGAACTTGGCTCAATTGCTATATTAAATGTCATATTGCCAGAATTCTAGCTTTGGAATTGCGCATCTAAACCCAGCATGGAAATTGGAGGTAATCCTACCAGAACGTCTTTAGATTCCTTTTTATTCAGTGTTGAGGAAATTATGATTTCAGTTTACATTTCCTTAGTAAAAAGAAGACAGGTTAAATATTCTTGTTTAAAAAACGATTAAACTAAATAATAAAGTGGCAAATTCTCAGGTACGATGGAGGAAGAGCACTTGGGGATGTTGACAAAATAACAGGATTGTAACTGTGCTAAGCCATCCACAAAAAATAACAAGGCTGCTTCTGTTAAAACATTTTAAACTCTGTTGATGGTTTCACCTCAGCAGCCTGAAGCAAACATTTGTTTGCACAAAAGCCACCTGATGGCATTCAGTGAACATGGCAGAAAATGATAATGAGAATCGTAAGGAAGTAACAAACGTTATGGGCCTGATGTAGAGTTAAATGTTAATTCAAAATCCTCTGATTTCGGGCAAAAGTACTAAATCTGGTGGATAAATCCACCAGCATAATTTTCTCTCCGGGCCACTCTGATGGAGAAAATTCTACATATGGATTTTTTTTCTGGATTTAGTTCCTTTTCATAAACTGAGGATTTTGCACTACCACCAAACTGTAATTCTGTTAATAAATCACAAAATGGCTTATGTATTTTGAGCCCTGTGTGATAGCACATTTTCCCTTTGGCCTCTTTGTGTAAATTGATATTACCTCAAATTTGTTGTGTGGAATTGTCCTGATAATGTCTCTTTTTTTTGTGCCTCTCTTTTTCTTGTGCTTCTCATCTTTAATTCAGTTTGTGAAATGCGGGTATGCTGGCTCAAACTTTCCAGAGCACATCTTCCCTGCTCTTGTCGGCAGACCAGTTATCCGATCAACCACAAAAGTGGGAAACATTGAAATAAAGGTAATTTAATTTCAATTTCTGTAATAAATGTTGCATTTTCTGAGTTGTTTTTGCTCCTACATCTTTTATGTTTCAAAATAACATAGCAGATTGAATTAACCCTGTTACAGTCTATTTTGATTCTTAGTGGAGATTGCGAAGTGCTATTTGTCTTTTAATTAACTTCTGGAGTTCTGTGTGTTGCGCAGTGTTGTCACTGTAGTTTTGGTTCAGATTTACTTTCCATTAAACAGACATTTTTTGACTTGCATAGAGCATTTGACAAAATCAATTTGGCAAAATCTAGTCCGCTTTGGTCTGGCATGTCAATTTTCATGCAAATATGGGCAAGGGAAAAATAAGATACGGTGTGGTGGGGTAAAAAAAGAAGTGATTTCCCATTTTAACTTCCATTGAACCTTTTTATCACATCTACTGCTCAAACTGATGAACAGAGTTACAACAAACTTGACATGAAAGTAGAACTTTACTCAAAGTGTGCTTTTGTTTGTTGGTCAGTAGTTTTTAAGATATTAGCAGTTAAAAAAGTTGCAGTGCAGGTTTTAAGGGGTTAGCACCTTTTGGATATAATCTGCTTTTTCAAATTGAGAGCAATAATTCTCGATTCCCGTCAATCACATTTTGAAGTTTTAATGTGATTGGCTGGGTAAGGGTGCTAATCTTTTTCCGGACATTTTAAACTCTGGAGTAGACTGTGATTAGCGAGTTTTGTGGTGTGAAAAAGCAATTTGCACAGCTGGGGGCTGGGGGACGGGTTCCGGGGTGGGGGTTCAGGTGTTTACAGTTGGGTAGCCAAACTAAAGAGAATCAGTGATACTCAGAGATATGGAAAACTCGTGTCCCATTTCAGGAAAAAACCCACCAAAATACGCGCATTACTCTTAAATCGCAAAAGATTTGAGAGACGCTTAAGTGGGCATGTTAGGTGCTGGAATCTACATCCATATTGTATTTGACTCTCCAGTCACTTCTGACTGAAATTTCATACTAATTAAAACATAACCATAGGCAGACTCTTTTACAAGTATCTGACCACAATTAAAGACCAGCGACTTGCACCTATACTCTCCTGCACATGCCCGAAAGGTAGATACTGTGGGAGTAGGCTACAGTCGCTGGGGAAGGATGCATGGCCTGACCACAGGCTAGGCCCTGCACTCAATGTATAGCCGAAGGCTTTGTGCAGCTGAGTTTAAGTGAGGGCAGAAAGTAGGGTGAAGAACAGGGCTTTTTAAGCCTGGCGGCGCAGGGTACGCCTGAAATCTTCTGAGTTCGCCTTCCAAATTACAGAGACACGGAACACTCTGTTTGGCATTGGAACTTCAATTTATTAGCTGCAGCTAGGTACAGTTGTCCTAGAAGTACATCAGTGGTAGGTTCTCAGGAGACTGCCACTTCAATCCGTGGCTCACAGTCATTTGTAGCGCTTGAATCCCCTAAAGCAACAACCCCCTCAATGTGCAATAAAAATACAAATCATCCACAAGAAAACATTCTTTGTACAAGATACAGAATAATGGGTAATAGAAATTCCTTCCCTAAGGTCGTGTTCTCTACCCGACCCTATAGGTCAGGCGGCATAGCCATTCCTTGGTTAAATTAATTTACGACAGGACGTGTTTGCGTGTTGAAGATGGTGATTCGTAAAACAACTGGAGAGGCCGAGAACGGTCACCAAGGGTCAACAGATGGTTATCTCGGGGATTAGTTGCTTCGAGCCGGGTCTCAGAATGGACTTAGCTCAGGGAAATAGGAAAGGTCGTGTAATATGCGCAACAGTGTAGAATGTGAAAGAAACGCTATGAAGGTTGAAGGTGCTTGAGTGAGGGCAACAGCGTAAAGGTGTTAGTAGGGAAGATGGGGCCGTATTTAAATTTCCTCAGACCCTCCTTTTGCCATTACTCAGGCAAAGAAACCAGAGGCTGTTGTTAATCCGAATCGACTCCAATAGCCATGAAATCTACAAGCTGTTGTTGCAGCATTATCTTTGTGTTCGCTGCTTTCTGTGATACCGGATTTGGAACACACAGGGTGGCGCAGAGCCCGCATATAGCTGGACCACATTGTAGGCAAAGGCAACATGAGAAGAGAATAGCCAAAGTCGCTCCGACAAAGGTAAGAATCTTCCATCCCCATCTCCAGAAAATACCCAACTGGCGCTCAATTCCCACCATGCACTACAAGAGCCATTAAATGAAAAAGGAAGGGTAATGTATGGCATTCCAGTATTCACCGAACTTGGCAGAAGACCGCAAACCCAACAGTTCGTCGCATTAGTGGCCAATTGATGTTGGTGTAGCATGGAAACAAATGTGTTGTTGCGGAATTCACTCCTTCTTGACTCAACATGAGGTGGTAGAGTGACGTGTATGCATTTCAACCGTAACTTTGGGAGTAGGCTGTGTAAAAATTACGTGTAGTCCCCATCCTATACAAGACAATATAATACATATCAAAATCAATATTATTAAAACCACTATAAAACGATTATGCAATAATTTACAATGCTTCGTGCTCATTGTTTGTATTTTGTCAATTACCTTGTTAACAGTCATTTCCAGCTCTAAATATTGCCCGTGACGGGAGGTTGCTTCACTCAGCTGTGATTGTCTGTAGTTCTTTATACTTTCCTACAAGTCCCACAGGCCTAGAGCCACATCTTGGGTCACAATTCTGAGACTTACGATCACGGCCCTGCAATCATGTGGAAATCTGGATAAAGGCAAAAGTCAATGAAGCACTATTGAGGTATTTTTGTTCAGTCTGGCCCTCAAATCGTACCTCCGCGAACCAGGTACAGTTTGCTCTTGGAAAAGGAGATGTGGTTTAGTAGTGTCCAATTTCACTGCCGGTGCTATAGCTGTCTGGAGGACCTCGTCGTCGTCTTGTCCTGCTCCGGCAAAGTCTAGGCGCGCATCACTGAATAGTCCAAATCTTGGTACTCTTCCGGTTTCATAGTCACTAATTCGTTTATGAACCCATTGATCATAAGGCAATGGTAGGGGCACTTTCTTGCAATGTACCCCATGTACCCAGTTCTTTTTGCCGACCACCTTTACTGCAGTACTCGTCGTCCGTAGCACCTGACGAGGTTCTCTCCAGCGAGGTTCCAAGTTCTTTGACCTCTGGAAGTTTTTGACGCAGACCCAGTCTCCCGGCCGTATGGTGTGACCAGGATCCGTTGAAGCCTGGGGCAAAGTATCTTGTACCTGTTGGTGAAGGACACGTAACTTAGTGGTTAGATCATGTAAATAGTCAATTAACAATGGATGCTCTATCGCTGAGTATTTCTTCGGCCTTGGACTCCCCAAACGTTTGCAGGGCGTCCAAAGACAACCTCATAAGGACTAAGCCCCATACGGGAATGGGTGGTTGTTCTGGTGGATAAGAGAGCCAAGGGCCAGGCATCAGGCCATGCAAGACCCGTGCTGGCTTGTATTTTCGCCAGTTTAAGCTTAAGGGTGCCATTATAGCATTCCACCAAACCTGCTGACTGAGGATGGTTTGCTGCGTGGAACTTTTGCTGAATGCCAAGGCCTGTACATACTTTCTGCATGATCTGACCCACAAATTCACTTCCGTTGTCACTCCAAATAATTCTCGGTAACCCAAATCTTGGCAGAAACTCCTTCAAAAGGACTTTCGCCGTGGATAGAGCAGTATTATCTTTCAGGGGATAGGCCTCTATCCATCGGGAGAAGGCACATACCACAACAGGAAGGTACTTCAGATTGTTACATCGTTCCATGTGGATGTAATCTATTTGTAAAACCTCAAAAGGGTAAGTTGGGGAAGCAAAGTGTCCTGCTGGTGTTGGTGTTCCCTTCCCCGGGTTATGCATCAAGCATACAATACAATGCTTAACCAGATTGTCTGCACATTTAGGGATCCCCACATTCTTCCATACCGGAGCCAGAAGCTTGCATATACCTTTAGCGCTAATATGGGCTGGACCATGTGCCATGGTAACTACTGGGAGTACATAAGCATCTGGTAACAACCAGCGTTGATGTTCTGACAAGTCTGTCCAGCACCCTGTCACATCCAATCTTCCTATACTTTCTTTCCACGTACTCAATTCATTCTCTGTGGCCTCTGCCTGGATCATTTTCACACTGTCCACAGTATTCTCACACATCCCTCCTTGTGCAACCCATCTAGAAGAGCCCGCAACATACATGCGGCTTGTAGTGTCTCTAGCTGTCTCTTTCGCTATGTGGTCTGCGAAAGCATTTCCTTGACCTACATCATCAGTGATCTTCTTATGTGCACTACACTTCACAATCGCTATCTGAGTGGGCAAGGTGAGTGATTCAAGGAGGTCATTTACCAATTGGCCATGCTGTATCTTAGTGCCATGGGATGTGAGAAACCCTCTTTCCTTCCACAGGCGGCCAGAACTATGGGCCACTCTAAACGCATACTGACTATCAGTATACACATTCACCCTTTTTCCTTCAGCCAACACACAAGCATTAGTCAGTGCTATCAATTCAGCTGCCTGGGCTGAGTTATGTATAATACGCGCTGTTTCTACAACAGTGTATAAGGTAGTGACTGCATGTGCTGAGGTCGTTTCACCATTGGGAAGCTTAAAACAAGAACCGTCCACCCATAAGGTCCCATCCGGGTCAGGGAGTGGAGTATCCTTTAGATCAACTTTGCCTTTTGTCTCTTCCTCCGTGCGGAGGAAGCAGTCGTGTTGCTCCGGAGTGTCATTTTCTACTGGATTTGGCAGCAATGTTGCCAGGTTCAAGGTATTAAATCGCTTAATGTGTATGTGGCTAGCCAAGAGCGTCAATTCGTACCCCGAAAGGCGTGCACTCGTGAGGTGTTGGGTCTTTGTTCTATTTAGGAGGGTGTCTACTGCATGCGGCACCATGACAAAAAGGGTATTATCTAATACCAATCCAGCAGACTGACGAATGGAAACTGCCGCTGCTGCTGTAGTCCTCAAACAGCTAGGTAAAGTCTTGGCCACTGGATCTAACGTGGCCGAAAAATAGGCACAGGGGCGTTGCTTTTCCCCAAATCGTTGTGTTAAAACTGATAATGAACATAGAGTGTGAAAGTCTTACTGTAATCAGGAGTACCTAACACAGGGGCAGAGCACAAGGCAGTGCGTAAATCAGTGAAACTTTTCTGACATTCCGCAGTCCATGGAAGCGGGTGTGGTGTATCTTTAAGAGTGAGTGCCAACAAAGGTTTTGCCAGAAGGGAAAAATTGGGGATCCATTGTCTACAATAAGAGGTAATACCCAAAAAGGCACGCACCTCTTTTTGCGTACATGGAATAGGCATTTGGGCAATTGCTTGGATACGTTCTGGGGTCAATCGCCGTCCCTCCTTTGACAAGAGATGACCTAGGTAGGTAACTTGGCAGCAATATTGCAATTTTGATGGTGAAACCTTGTGGTTGTGGTCCGATAAGTGGCGTAACAGTGAAATGGTAGCCTTTTTACAAGTGTCTTCAGAATCTGCTGCAACCAACAGGTCATCCACATATTGAATGAGAGTGGCCCCTGGTGG
The DNA here is from genome assembly GCF_964204655.1 of Triturus cristatus. Classification (NCBI taxonomy): domain Eukaryota; kingdom Metazoa; phylum Chordata; class Amphibia; order Caudata; family Salamandridae; genus Triturus; species Triturus cristatus. Next base: position 1,458,905,583 of record NC_140589.1, on the reverse strand, counting down.
TAAACACAAAGTATCGAGCTGTGATTTCAATGCTTGACTATCAATGGAGGGGCTCTCGCAATAGCCTTGAGGAGCTCGCTTGAACCGGAAGCTTCGGCCTGCTAAGGAGAAGCCAAAAATATCCCTACTTTCCTCAGCAATGGGAATGCTGAAGAAAGCATTTTTGAGGTCAATGACGGAAAACCAGGAAGCTGAGGCTGGTATCACTGTCAGCAGGGCATTAATATCCGGGACAACAGGGAATTGAGGTACCACAATCTTGTTGACCTCTCTGAGATCAATCCCAAAACGATAGGCAGGTGGCTGAGAAGGGTTGGTCCGTTTAAAAACAGGCAGGACAGGGCTATTACATACATTTCCCCTAGTCTCTTCGACCACATCGTTTTGTACCAAATCATGAACTATAGTCAAAAGAGCTTTTTCGCCGTCACTGGAAATTTTATATTGTGTAATGCAAGGAAATTTAGTATTAGGCTTGAGTGTTACAATGTAGGGAGGAGTCCGCAGGAGGCCCACATCATTGGGGCCGGTGGCCCAGAGGGTGGCTGGAAGAGATTGTAATTCAGGGGAAAGCTGATCTTTAGACAAGTACATCGGTGAGGTCAATTTCTTACCTAAGGTAAGACGTACACCAGAAGGGGAACAGTGTAATGTTGCATACAATCTCTTCAATAAATCCAAGCCCAACAAGTTGTTAAAAGGAGCGGGGCCTCCATTTTGTTACGAACTATTGAAATGAGCAAAGGGCATGAAACTGGGTTTTGAACTGGGGCGCCAGAAAAACCTACAGAAACATTTGTACAGCCAGACAAAGGTGCCCCAGGGAGTTTAGAGTGAATCATAGAGCTCTTTGTTGCACCAGTGTCTAATAGGAATGGCTCTGTAACACCTAGTGCTTCCACATCAACATAAGGCCCACTTTGGTCCACTGGAACTGATACTACTCCCTTACTTTGTCCATGGCTGTTCTAGCTAGGTTGGGAATTCTGACTCTCATCCTCAGTATAGTAATCACTGTTGTAATAGTTGGTAGACTGAACATTTTGCTGATCAAAATAATTCATGGAGTTTCCAGGGGGCATGGAACGTTGGTTATTAGGCGGCGTACCTCGTCCTCTACCTCTTGGTGCTGACTGATAACCACCCTGGCCTCGTGACGTGGGAATACCGCTTGTGCGCTGTAACAAAACCGAGCAATTATACTTTAAATGGCCTTCTTCTTTACAGTAAGCACATTGATTTTGGCCCAGTGGGGGTCGGGGAACGAAAGGCCCAGACCTCTGCAACTGTCTCTGGAATTGTGGAGACGGCTGATATTCACGTTGGGCAGGGCGAGGAGGATAATCTTGTTGCAAAATAACTTTTGTTTTCAACTCTTTGGTCTTTTTATCAAGTTTCTCTCTTTCCTCTTTATCCCTATTTTCATAGTACTGGGTAGTAGCCAATATCTGGGCCGAAGAGGAGACCGCCCACGCACTTTCAGAATTCTTCAATTTATTAGATATTTCCGGAACCAAATTTGACACAAATTTGTCTACAAACAACCGTTGGCCACCTTCCGTCCTCATATCCTGACCACTATGATCGATGAACGTCTCCTCGAAACGAGTGAAGAAATCAGGGACGTTTTCATCCACTTTCTGCTTACAAGCTGCTAACTTATCCCAATTAACTCGCAGAGGTGGCATCATAGTTTTCAGTAAGGCAATGATCCTAGCTAGGAGTTCTGTAATTAGTGCCTCAGGTTTGGCACCACCCACTTGGAGTCTGTCCGTGGCGAGTATGGCAGCCCAATCACCCCCCAGTTCCCCCACATGGTCCTCCTTCCGAATCCTAGCCCATAACGGTTGTGGGACCACATTACCCATTAGCATGTCTATATCGGCCACATTCATAATACATGCATCGACAGTTTGGGACAACTCTTTGTAGTACCCAGCAGGATTTTTACGGGGGTCCGGTAACGACTGCTTAAGGGCCAATACCTCAGATCGTTTCCACGGAACGTGTACCCACACACGTTGAAAGTGAGCAGGTATAAGAGCATTACCACCCTGAGCTGCAACCTCCTCTCTCCACATTGGGGGAACCTCTCTCATGGGATAGTGTTTAAATTTTCGCCTGACGGACGAATCGTGTTTTGGCAAGGACCGGCAGGCAAGCATCATTCTAAAAGTGACAAGCGTTCCTACCGCGTCCTCAACCTCTGCGCCCACAATCAGCCCTTTATCAAACTCGGCCTGTACATCGAGCAGGCCCTGAGGGGCTTGTCCCAATCCCATATCCTCCCACTCTTGACTTAAAATGTTACACATAGTATCAAAAACATATCTCTGCGTTGGCGCCTCCCACTGCTGAAAGGTGACCATAATATCTTGCACACTATACTGGGGGCCATTCGTGATCCACCTTCGGGCTTGAAGATCTAGCACCTCCTGTTCCTCCGGACCTGGGAGCTGACTACGAGTTTGTCTACGAGGAGGAACAGGGGTCATTTGAAATGTCCCAAAGAGAGGGGACAAAAGGCCAGAAACGGTATTGATCATTCGACCTCCGAGCGGAAGGAGAATTCGTCATTAGGACAGGAGACAGAATATTAGGCGGGGCAGAAAAGGGAGTAACATTTACGAAGGGAGCCGAAGGTAAGGGAGAGCTCGGTAATACCGGAGAAAGCTGTGGTGGGGGTGCAGGAACCGATTGAGGAGCGACAGGTGGGACAACAGGCGGAACAGGCGGGGCAGGTGCTAATAATAAAGGTGCATTCGCTCCGGGAGCAGGCGGTAATCCAAGAGGTACATTAGCTCCCTGCGCATAGGGCGGGGTAATCTCAACAGATGGGACATTAAAGAATCCTTTTCAGGGTCCACATTTTTCTCCGTAGGGGAAGTTGGCAACACTGGATAACATCTACCGCCATACGATGTTGCCTATCTGAGACCTCAATCGCATGATCGATTGCATTATTTTTAAACTGTTGCGCAGCTTGTAAAATAGACATATCCCTCTTATCTCTTTTAGCTTGTTTTATTTCTTTCTGTTTGGCCTCCTTACGCGATAAGCGAAAAGAGTCAAACATAGCCGGCCAGGCTTTTCGCTTAAACAAAGTGTTCTCCAAATTATCTAAAATATTGAGCTCAAAACTGCCGCTCTGTGGCCATCGTAAAACACCATCTTTCCTAGTATAGCGAACCCATGCCTCATTAAAAGCTATGGGGCCAATACCATGTTTAGAATATACTTCATAAGTGGGAGTTCCGGCCGAAGGAATTGGACAAGAGTCCTCCAGTCGGGAAGCCCTATCGCGATTACAACAAAACCATCTTCCAAACTTACTGAAACCAGGCATCGCTACCACAATAGTTTCTTTACAAACTTCAAGGGGTTAATTAGTCACTTTATAGTATAAAAAACTGCACTCACCCCTCGGTTTCGGCTTTTGCAAAAGTCGAACAAAGACAAAACAAAAACAAAGGAGTGGCCACTATACTTAACTTAACCAGATGTTTCTGTACGCCAACAGAGGTCCATCTGATGTCTCGCGATACCAATTACCAAGGGAGCCAAAGCGTGGCCGCAGTCAGGGCAGCGGGTCTTTGCAGCCGTTGGAAGGGAGAAGCCACACGGTAAAAAAACTTCGGTCCACTTACGACATGCAGGGGTCGATCACGTGGTGCGCGTCCTCCGGAATTTCCTTGCGGGGCTCCTCACGATCCTCGGGCTGGACCCACGACCTCTGAAGCGGCCTCACAGAGGGCACCAATTGAAGAACTGGGCTTTTTAAGCCTGGCGGCGCAGGGTACGCCTGAAATCTTCTGAGTTCGCCTTCCAAATTACAGAGACACGGAACACTCTGTTTGGCATAGGAACTTCAATTTATTAGCTGCAGCTAGGTACAGTTGTCCTAGAAGTACATCAGTGGTAGGTTCTCTGGAGACTGCCACTTCAATCCGTGGCTCACAGTCTTTTGTAGCGCTTGAATCCCCTAAAGCAACAACCCCCTCAATGTGCAATAAAAATACAAATCATCCACAAGAAAACATTCTTTGTACAAGATGCAGGATAATGGGTAATAGAAATTCCTTCCCTAAGGTCGTGTTCTCTACCCGACCCTATAGGTCAGGCGGCATAGCCATTCCTTGGTTAAATTTACGACAGGACGTGTTTACATGTTGAAGATGGTGATTCGTAAAACAACTGGAGAGGCCGAGAACGGTCACCAAGGGTCAACAGATGGTTATCTCTGGGATTAGTTGCTTCGAGCCGGGTCTCAGAATGGACTTAGCTCAGGGAAATAGGAAAGGTCGTGTAATATGCGCAACAGTGTAGAATGTGAAAGAAACGCTATGAAGGTTGAAGGTGCCTGAGTGAGGGCAACAGCGTAAAGGTGTTACTAGGGAAGGTGGGGCCGTATTTGAATTTCCTCAAGGGCACAAGGCCTATTCGCAGGCCAGGCCCTGTACCAAACCCCCACTCATAACAGCCTTTGGCAGTGTGTAGAGGAGTTGGCGGAGTGCCTGGCTGCAGCACACACTACACACACCATAACTTGCACCAACCCTAATGCTCAAAACACAAACTCGTGTGTGTGTATATGTTAAATATATATTTAACATCTTATACATATATCCACCTCACACTATGCAAGACAAAAGAACCAGCACACTCCCACTACTGCACACCTTGCAGGACAAAGAAATGACGTAATCCCACTACTGCACACCTCACAGGTGAAGGGAACCAACGCACTCCCACTACTTATCTCCACAAACAAAAGAAACTACACATACGCAATTAGCACCCCCTGCTATATAAAACATCCACACCAAAAACAAGAGTGAAATACTCCATATTTATACAATGAACGCACCAAAACCTTCGAGACAAAATGCATAGTCAACAGCATGGCATTGCATAGATACTTGGTGAGATACAATAAAGAATGAATGTGTCCGAATCTTCTGCTAACTACTGTGTGTCAGGAAATCTTTCCTATGGGTACAGCATAAAATGCATGCACTAATAACAAGTCTAACACTCGCCCATGCACTGCTCACATGTATGACTCACTACCACAGACAACAGCCCATCAAGCGTGGTACACAATAAATACCACAAAACCTTCATGACGGTATGCACAGATAGAGGCATGACATTATAAATACGCATCTTTCACATGACAGTAGGTATCAATATCAGTCAAGTATGCGGTGACCGACCTCTCACATGAGCCTATTGCAATTAGTTCACCTCTGATCAACGACGTGAAAGGAAAATCTGGGAGGCAGGCTCGCGGGCAGCAAACACACCAGCTCTAGTGATATGTAGATGCGCAGACATACCTCAAACCTGCCAATTTTACTAGGGTGCTGTGCGCATCAGCGCTTGTAACAAGACATCTCTTGCCGACGATCCCCCCCCCCCCCGAACATCCACGCTGTCATCTGCCACTGACACCACTTCTGACCAGATTATTAGGCCGACATGAACAGCGACGCTAGGGTACTGTGCTAGAATCACCACTCCAGGAACGCATGTGCGGCCACAGAACAAATGTGCTGTAGATAGAGGAACGGAGTGACGTAGCAGCTGGATTACGCCCACAAAGCTGCTTTCAGAATGACGCACACACGTCACAGCAGGCTTACGCACACAGTGATGCTTTCAGACGCCGCATACATCACAGCATATCTCGCAGCCGCTATGTTGCAGTTAAAGGACCCAACAGGTGCGTCCTTCAAATTTACATAACTGGTTTCCAAATGCCCTTGCATACACTGGAGCTCAAAATTAACCCAGAGTAATTATTACACACCGAGGCTCCATCAGTGCCCCTGAGTAGCATCCGAAATCTCATGCAGATAGTGCACAAGGGCTGCAGCCCACCCGACTCTTCACAATAGGCAATACCTCAGGCACACTATGAGCGTGCAATGCTCACCCTCCTCCTTGAGAGCGCTGTTGCATACACCATGAGCACAAGCTCCTGCCAGTCATTCAGTGCATCACACCTGGACTGTCCCGATACACCAGATTTGTTCAAGTTCAACACATAGAATGGTACAGCACAACTGGTACTTTCAAACAAACGCTGGAGATCCAGCATCCGTGTGCTTATTTTTCAATGCTGCCAGAACATTGCTGCTGGTTGCTGTAAAAAAAAACACTGCCATTACACTTGATGCATACATGCCTTCTGTGGAAATGTACCTTTTTAGGGGTACACTGGTGCAGGGTCACCCTTTTTTCCACGGGTTCAAAAACCAACAAAGTAGAGATCAGCACTGGAGTAGGAATAAATAACAAGTTTATTAATCACTCATGAGTGGGACCACGTCCACACAGCATTCTCAAGTGCTGGAGGAGGTAGTGCACTGGCTTCACAAACCAGTGCCCTTTTATACAGGTTTTGTGCAGTGTAAGCACGTGAACAGAAATAGGAAGAGGAAGTTTTAGAAATAGTTTTCAGCAAACAAGGGCAGATGAATAACCACTTGGTCAGCAAAGTGGGAGGGGGTGCAGGAGTGCTTATGGCAGCAGTAAATGATTGACAGTTAACAGGTGTACTGGCAGCTACAAACTCTCAGCAAGTACATTGCTTTTAGCTGAGTCAGTAAGTCAACAAAAATAGATAGCACAAGCAGAGTGAAAAGACGAAAGAATTACGAAGGAAACTTAAATGGACACCACAGCCAAAATGGCTGCAGCTTATGCCAAGTAAAATATTGCACGTTATCCACAGACGGCTCTTTTGGCATAAGCTGAGACATTTTCTTATGCTTTAAAAGGGTTACGATAAATATCATGTATATCGATCAGCATCATATCGCTGACTTCTCGGTCTATTGCTAAATGTGCATTTACATTTTGGACATTTGTAAGCACCTGATTTTCCTGCTATTCAAAGCCGCACCAACAAAGAAAAAGAGTCCCAAATTAAAGTCAACATATTGATGTAATGCAGTGTCAGTTTGATCCACTTCGTCATTATTTATAGTTCTTTTGAATCGGTTCAAGGAAATGTCATTAAACAGTTTTTGATCTTTATGATAAGATGCAGGTGCTAGGAACACAAGAGGAAGCAAGAAGGACACGTAGCATGTTCCGGACCATCCGATTGGTAGATGATAGTATCCTTTACTCTCACAAATGAAATAAATGTTGTGCGAGGATAGAAAACTGCTATTGTTTGTTCCAGTAATGTTCAATACTGTGGTACAGTCACTTTTTCCCACTGGGATACTACCAAACCTCTTCACACAAAGATTTCCTCGGGCTCTAGTAACCATTAGAGATAATGGGGTAACCCAGTAACCCTCAGAACCTGGGCGTTATAATGAAAACAAAAAACAATGGTTCTGATGGGAAACACGTAGACTTAATTCAGTATGTACTCAATACAACTAATCAATGAGTCAGTAAACATTCAGTAAGAAACAACGAAGCACACACATGAACCTAGAGATTCAGAAATTGAATTCATTTTACTCTATGATGTGTATCAAAATATTCAGTAAAATATTTACAGGGCTAACCAACCATAGAACACATAAAACATAAAACAATCAGTGACTCAGCGTGTCTATTAACATACAATTGACCACAAATTCACATATAACATATATATATACAATAACAATAGACTGTGATATACAAACGGGTCCAAAATCAAAAGCATAGACCACAGCAGGATATAATTTTCTTAGTTCTGAGTGTGGAATTGCGTAGACAAATAGGGCAAGTAACGTCGACGTTTCGACCCTATGTAGTAGTGCCGAATTGTGTGCATCTAGAGCGGGTCTTCATCAGGACAAAAAGTTGGCTGGCGGCCTGGGATCAGAATTTATTATAGGATATGGTTTCCTGGTATCGCATTAAAGGAGATGTCAGCCGACATCTGGATTGGTCATAAATTCTTGACAATAATTTACCCAATTTAGGAAGAAAGTGGTGCCGTCATAACGATCGCCACATAGTGGTATTCTCGTTCAGGACGTCTATATCCGTCTAAGACTCGGCCGCTAATGACGGGCTCTAGTAACAGCGATGAGAAAAGGCCCGTTACCCTCGGCTGTTCGAGTGTTGGGAAAAACATAACCTGTGGAGTCATTTCTTCTGCGATACTTTCCATTTCCCATACAGTTCCTTTGGCTTGTGCGTCCCCTTCCTCATCGGGGTAACAGACGTTGTTCATTAGAGGCATATAGAAGTTTGAACCAAGCTGGGCATGACCCATTGTGAGAGAATGGTAGCGGTGACAACGGGATTCCTTTTATGTTTCGATGAGGAGGAATCTTGCCACAAACTCAACAGTTAGCAGCATTGCTTAGCTGGTGTGTCTGATGCAACATTTGAAGAAATGAATTGTTCCTCAAATGTTGCCGGTATCCGTGTTCATGTTGCGGCAAATCAAAATGATGGTGCTCTTTTGCAGCAAGTGATGTAACATTAATGTTAGGTAAGGAGGCTCTAGGCATTACTTCCTCCACTACCCAAATTACTGTAGCGATGATGTAAGCAGTCACAGTCAGACCAAGGATGCAGATTGTACAGCGATCTCCTTCTTCTTAGGCAAGCTAATTTTCATCGGCAAACAACAAAATAGATGATGCCCTAAAGTCCTGGGCAGGCGTTGGTTTCTTCACTAACGTTGAGACGAGTAGTCACTAAAAGGCTACCCTCCTTTGTAGTCCTTCTTTAACCACCCAGGACAGTGGCTCAAACAGTCTTTCTGCGCTGAAATGTCTTTCTTCCTGGATCGAAGCAGATATCTAGATGTACCAGGGATCGTGTGGTCCGGGAAGACTTCCTCAGGTCCTTCAGGTGACGCAGCTCGTCCTCTCTCGGTGACCAAAATGTCGCGATGATCTATCAGCATAGCTGGGCTCACGAAGGATGAGCTTCCTGCACCTGCTGATAAATGGAAGACAAGCTGTCAGTTAACTGGGACAAATAATCACTCATCAACATGGGTACCAAATACTGGTGCAGAACAAAGGGCTTGGCGTAACTGTTGGAAGGTGCTCTGGCACTCATTCATGGGAGGGGCAAAAAAGGTCCAACAAAGGTTTAATAATGTGTGAAAAACTGCCTACAAAAAAAGGTGAGGCTAATCGGTGCACAAACATCCTTCTGAGTGCGGGGTACAGGAGTGTCTAGAATGGTCTGAATGCGGTTTGGTGTGAGAGCACGTCCCCCCTTAGACAGGAGGTAACCTAAATAGGTAACCTGCTGTCTACAAAATTGCAATTTCTTTCATGAGACTTTGTGATGATGGGAGGCAAGAAATGATAACAATAACAGTGTTCCTACTGCACACTAGGTAAGGACGCCAGAGCGGCATCCTCATTGATAAGAAAGACTCTCTCAACCATTGGATGATTGTTATTTAAAATAACACGCACACCTTCTGGAGAACAACGCATTGTGGCACGGAAATATTTAAGCATATTGATACCCACAATGTTGTCCGTTGTGGTAGGGGAAAGCAAAAATGGACATGCTGCAGTGAATTTATCAAGCCTGAATTCAAGTGGCTGTAAATCTGGGCTAGGTGTAGGTGTCCCATTGAATCCTATCGATGTTATGAATGTGCTGGACAGGGGAGCCCTAGGAACCAATCTTTTAGACAGAGCACTACAGGTAGCCCCTGTGTCAACCAGAAACTGATCAGTAAATCCCAAGACGTTTGCGTCAATATAAGGACCCATTTGATCTACTGGCACCTCAACTGGTCCCTTACCCCATCCTAGGCATCCCTATGCATAATCGAAATCTGCAAGAGCATCAGCAGAATAATCAGACATTTGATATTGATTTCGTCTATCAAAAGTATTAGAGTAATTTGGTCCTTGTTCAACTGCTTCTAATCTGGAGCGAGCTCCTGTACCTCAGAGGTTTCCTGAATTCCATGGACGTCCTCTCATACTTCTCCTTCACCACTTGTACTGATGACCTCGCAAAAGAGGGCACTCAGAACGCCAATGCCCAGTCTCTTTACATTCAGCATACTGATCAGGGGACAAATTTGCTCAAGGGAGAGGGGGTGCTCCTGGTGTATACATTACACGTCCGCCTCTTCCACCTCCCCTAAATGGTGGACCATATACTTGAGTCTACATAATGTTTGTCTTTAATTCTTTAACCTTCTTATCCTCCCTGCCTTTTGCTTCCTGTTCCTGCCGCTCATAATATTGGGCCATAGTCAAAAGGGAAACTGGGGAAGACGTGGTCCAAGAACTCTCACTAGCCTTTAAGCGACTAGCTATTACTAGTAACATATTAGCGATAAATTTATCAACAAACGCCTACCTGTATCATCGGCCAATGACTGACCACTAAAATCATGGAATGTTTCCTCAAATCTTGAAAAGAATTCAGAAACTAACTCATCCTTTTTCCGTTTACAGGACGCTAACATGATCCAATCTATTTTCTTAGGGGGTATGAGAGTCTTTAACTTAGTCACAATAGCTATCGGCAGATCTAATATCTCCTTCTGAGGTTTCTGCGCAGGCTCCCTTTCCGCATCTATTTGTTCTAAATGTTCCCAGGTATCCCCATATGCTACATTATCATCTATTTTACGTATTGTTCTCCACATATCAAGAGGCAAAATAAACCCAAAGAACATATCAATATCTGGCAAGGTCATGGTGCAGGAGCTAATGGCTCCTTCCACCTCCTCATAGAAGGCGGCAGGATTTTTTTCCGGGGGTCGGGCAAAGCAGCTTTAAGAGCCATCACATCAGCTCTACTCCAAGGAGTGTAAACCCAATTGTATATAAAATATCCTTTTGCATCATTCGAAGTTTTATCATTATTCGTTCCCGCACCCTTCAGAGGAACGTAAAGGGGTGCAGCTTCACGCATAGGCTTCTTAGCAGACTCACTACTACTAGGTTTATTCTCATCCACCAAAGCATCTACTTTCTTTGCCTGAGATTGAACTGCTTCTGCAACTTTATTTTTCCTAGCTAATTCTTGCTCCTTTCGTAAATGCAATGTGTCATCTCGTAATTTGACCAACCGTCTAATCATATCAGTTAGGTTCGAAAAAAGGAAAGTCCCATCTCCTAACTGTTTATAATCAGTACTTATATCATCTGGTTCTGTTGCATTAGAAATATGCCGCCATCCATATAATACCTCCCAAGTGAATTTTTCTACAAAAATAAAACTGTTTGGCGTCTTCCCAAGTCTGAACTGTTATTGTGAGGGGCCGTTGCTGTAGTAGTCCAATATGCTTCCTCTCTAGCAATATCCTGCAAGTTATCTTTCTCTTCCTTAGATAAAGTAGAGCGAGTCTGCCGCCCAATATGATTATCTTTATCTTTTTCTTCTGAAGACAAATGCTCCTTATCAAAAACCTCATCCTCAGGGGCACTTGGAGTGGGAAATTTATACTGGGGTGGGGGTTGATCTAATAGGATGCAGACATCCTGAGGTTTATTAAATATGGGATAAATAGGGCGCCTAACAGGGTACTGGCCATTTACCTCTAACCCACGTTCCCTATCTTTTTTTTATTCTAGCGCTTTTTTGATATATCGTTTTTCGTTGTTCTTTTTCTACTATAACTTCTGCTCTCTTCACTCTCTCTCGTACTTCTTTCCCCCACATAAGCACACAATCAAACATATCATGTCTATTTTTTCTTTCAAATAAACCCTACTCTACATATTGAACCTTTTTAAAATCATATGACCCATTTACAGGCCATTGTAGATCAGAATCTTTCTTTGTGTATTTGTACATTATGAAAGAAATACCATATTTGACATATTAGGTGTCTGCTCTGGGGGAGCCGGCTGACTTTTATTTTTTTCAAGCTTAATTTGGTACCACCAGAGCAGCAACACCAACTACGGAGTGTGCTGAGAACAGGCATGTTTCACCAAAAAATTTGTAAAATATTATCTCTTCAAAAGGAGAAAAATCTCCACATTACCTGCCTTCAATTTTTGCAAAAAGTGAATCACAAATTCAAACAAAAAGCTCAGGCTTAACAAATCAACAGTGCCGCTTTAGCGACCTTACCAGACAGAAGTCTCCAACTCCCACCTGCTGATCTCTGGTCGACCTAATGGTCACTGCAAAATTACACCAAAGAAAAACCCAGTTGAGACCGGCCACCAACTGGAGGGTAAAATAAGGAAAACCGGAAAATTCACGTCTGTCTGCAAAGACAAAGGTCTCCTCGTGAAGGCCGCTTCCTCCGTAAGATTCCAATCCTTCGTCAAGACCACTCCTTCGGACTGCCGCATCTCCAATGGGGTCCCACGACTGGCGCCAACTGTGGAAATACCCCTTTTTAGGGGGACACTGGTGCAGGGTCACCCTTTTGTCCACGGGTTCAAAAACCATCAAAGTAGAGATCAGCACTGGAGTAGGAATAAATAACAAGTTTATTAATCACGCATGAGTGGGACCACGTCTACACAGCACTCTCAAGTGCTGGAGGAGGTAGTACACTGGCTTCACAAACCAGTGCCCTTGTATGCAGGTTTTGTGCAGTGTAAGCACGTGAACAGAAATAGGAAGAGCACGTTTTAGAAATAGTTTTCAGCAAACAAGGGCAGATGAATAACCACTTGGTCAGCAAAGTGGGAGGGGGAGCAGGAGTGCTTATGGCAACAGTAAATGATTGAATGTAAATGTAAATGTAGTTGAGCTTATATAGCGCACAGCTACCCGCTGTGGGTTTCCCGGCGCTTGCTTAGGGAACCCGTCCTGGTATTCCCCTGTGAGATAGCAGGGTATCCACAAGGTGAAAGTCAGGCATCCCGCCGCGAGGGGCCGTTGTGGAGATTAAGCAAGCTATTGCCCAGAGTCGCAGAGTGTGAACCTGTGAGTCGAGGAGGCACCGGGGCGAGAATTATCGAGTCCGTGGAATTTTTTTAGCCCAAGACCCACCGAGGTGGGGAATTGAACCCTGGTCCAGGACCGATCTCAGCTTCCGGGTCTGCCGCCTCTAACCCCTGAGCCACACTTCTCCACAGTTAACAGGTGTACTGACAGCTACAAACTCTCAGCACGTACATTGCTTTTAGCTGAGTCAGGAAGTCAACAACAATAGATAGCACAAGCAGAGTGAAAAGACGAAAGAATTATGAAGGAAACTTAAATGGACACCACAGCCAAAATGGCTGCAGCTTATGCCAAGTAAAATATTGCACGTTTTCCACACTTCAACCGACTTTTCCAAACTCCAGATGACAGTAGACTGCTCTGACTTAAAGCCCTTATGGACAAACATCCTAAATTTCAATTCTTCATGCTCTCTGTTGTAATAGACACCAGTGTGGTATCCAGGGCCTTGCTCAGGGTTCTTATCAGACTCCACCTAGCTTCTTTTAGTTTCTTGTGCAATTTCTTAGCTCTTCACACGTTCTTTTTCTAAATCTTCACCACTTTTGTAAACAAAGTATGGCCTTTGTAGGTAAAATGTTCAATAGCCAGTAGTGTAGATTACAAGAGCAGGTTTATTCAGTTACTAGTAAGATAGTAAGTATAGCTACACTTGGAGCAGCCTCCTGCTGCTCAGCCCCACTCATTCCAGCTGAACACTCAAACAAAACATACATTCCTGAACACTATCACATCACATTCAAACCGACTGAGCAGCAAAGAACTAAGAAATAACAGAATACAACAATTACGACTGTGGTTTAACAAGCAGTGTGCCCTTGGACTAAAGGATGAACTATAATTTGTCTTATCTCACATTCTGGACATGCTACCTAGCATGCAGATTGTGATTCCAGGGTGTGCTGGGTGGCTGCCGTTTCATTTGGCTGGGCCTTCTTCTCCAGTCAAGTTGCTTGTCAAGGGTTGTCTTCAAGCTCAAATAAACTACCTACTATAACCACAGTATCAGTGTTTTACTGAGAAGATTTACTGAAAAATCTGTATATCCCATGGGAGCCTGTACTCTCTGTTTGGTCCTTGAAACCCAGTTGTTTCAGGACAGTCCAACTTAAAACTGTGTTTCCATCACAAAATGTTAGGATTGTGGCCGAAAATAAGAGTGTGATGTTTGTATTCAACTCTCTCTTAGCATTTACTGCCTTAAAGCATTTGTTGCTTACCATTCCATATTTATTCCACTTGGGGTGCAATGGTTGAATAAGGCATGTTGCATGTCAGGAAGGCGGTGAGTGTCTAATGCGGCTCTCTGCCGTTACAGAGATGAATGGTACAAATCCTGGTTACTGCCTGTACACACTGGGAGAGTGTCTCATCTCCTTTCTCACGGCTCCTGTTGCACCAGCCAAGTATGGTGCACCACCCAAGTCCCCCCCTCAGCAGTTGTTGCCATCTCCTCTGCTCAGTCCACGCTATGTTTGTTGTCTAATTACCTTGGGCCTTCCTCTTGATGCATCAGGAGGTGAAGCCCAGGGTTGGATGTGTTTCACTGCATTTTACTCCACTAGGGCTAACTATACTATAGCCAGTCCTTCTCTTTCCTGCCTGGATTAGTCTGCGAATGTAATTCGGACTCCTCTCTGGCCTTTGAGCCCACTGTTCTTACAGGAGGGGGAACTATTGTCAGTTTACCGTTGGCCTCATGGTGTAATTCTTAAATATTACTGTTTTATTTTAAAAGACTGAATTTGGCATGGTTTAGAGGGCTGTTAGTCACATACAAGTTTACTGGGGTCCAAGACAAACTGTATCTGAAATGTGTTGAACATTTAGATTGAGAAGAGGTTGAAGACAGCATCTAACCTTAGGTTGGTGGAGGAAACACATGTTTATTGTGTTTTAATAGACCGTGGTGGAAATATGGATGTTAATAATATTTTGGGATATGAGCAAAATGGTAGAAGAGCTTACCAAGGAGGAGACATAATAACCTGTTACATAGAAATGGAGTGGAAAAAGTGGTAAGAATGTGAGAGATGTGTGAAGTAGATGTAGTTTAGAGGGTCATAAGCACAATGCATTGGAGTATCTTAGCTTAGAATGCTTTTGTCTCAAATGTAGACAAATATGGCATTGCACCAGGATGTGCAGAAATTGCCATGTTCCAAAGAGTGTTGAGCTGTGTCAATAAGGCAACAATAGCTGACATGGTGTGATATGTTGCAAATATCAAACAAGATGGGACAAGACCCAAGTTAGAGTTTGGCAATAGTTGTGTGAATGTAATGTCGGTGTGGGAATAAGCGAGAAATGTCATTAGGGGTTTCTAAGTCTAAAATGACAGGAGCATGGTCAGAAATTAGAATAGAACCTATCTCAATATTCGACACTGACTGGAGAACATTCTGTGTGACAAATAATCTATTCTGTAATGTGAGGCATGTACAGGGGAGAATTATGTGAATTCTAACACATCGGAATGTTCTGTTCTCCAAGCATCAATTAGACCTCTGGAGGAGATAGCCCTGTGAAAGGATTTTTGCATTTTGTTGGGGATATAGCTTACCTGGGAACGACGGTCTAAAAAGGGGTCTATTAGTTAATTACAATCACATTCTACTATAAAATTATCAGAAGAACAAGCAGATGAAAGAGAGGAAAAACGGTCCCAGAATTGGGCGTCAACCCCAGTCGGGCCATAGCCATTACATAGTGAGAGAGAGAAGTCGTTAATTCAACCATAACCTTCTACCTGCATCATCCTTAATTTCATTGAGCAGCTGAAAATGCTAAGATTTATTTAACAAGATTAAAACACCATTCTCATTGTTAACAGCAGAGGAACTAAATACAGAACCCACCCGTTGTCTACGCATCCATTCAATATCACTTTCTTTGAGATGCGACTCCTGTAAGAAAGCGATCTGACATTTCAATTTTTATAAATGCGTGAGTACCCTCTGTCTTTTAACTGAGTTTCGGAGACCTTTTACATTCCTGGAAACAACACGTAGATTGGCCATAAAGAATATGAAAAATACTTGATAACTATATGAAGTATGAATAAATTCGATTCAATATATAATTGGAAGAGCAGAAACGTTAAGTGATCAATAAAAGGAGAATAAAGCAGCATATGATTTATGAAAGGGAGAAGGAGAGACGAAGGGGAGAAAGAAAAGGTAGTGAAAGAAAACAGAAAAGTAGGGAGAAGACAAAATGTCCCCAATGTGAAGAAAAATGAAAAGATGACGGAAAGTCGAGGAGCTTCTTATAGATACATCTGCCAGTGGATTCCCCACCTTGTGAATATCCCCTGCGCCAGCATTCCACGGAACTTTTTTCCCCAGCTCTCTACGCCGGCGTGGTCGACATCATAATTTATCGGCTCCGCTCGCGACTCCGTATGACGTCACTGGAGCCATAAGAGAGCCACGTCGGCGTGATGACGTCAGTTCCCTTTTTTTCTGCGCCGTCGACGCGCAACGGTTTTTCCAGTACTCTCCTGCTACTTTGTAGTTGTTGGGTGTTACTGTTAGAGAAAATCAATTATGTCTTCGACGAGGAAGTCGGGTTTTAAGCCCTGTAGGGAATGTGGGGGCCACATGTCTATGACAGACCAGCATGATGATTGTTTGTGGTGCCTTTCATCTGACCACGACGTCGAAGATTGTTCAAGCTGCAAGAGGATGAATCCGAAGGCGTTGAAGGAAAGGGAGGCGAAGCTTTTTATGGCCAAGGCCAAAAAGGAGAAGAGAGGTAGAAAGAAGGAGAGGTCGAGACCGGAGTCGTCGACTTCACGTTCATCGAAGTCGAAAAAGCATCATAAGAAAAGGAAGCATTCCTCTCGGCGCCGGTCTTCGAAGAACAAGGCGTCGAGATCGACTTCGCCTCGACGCCGAAGTAAGGATTTGTCTCCTTCTCCTTCTCCTTCTAAGTCTCCAGAAGGCTCTCCTTTGCCGAAGCGGACTCAAGCGCGGTCACCGGCGCAGTCCTCTGTGCAGTCACCGGCGCCATCACCGGCGCCGTCTCCGGTTCCAGTGGAGTCGTCTGTTTCTGAAGGTGAGCAGGAACAAAGGAAGGGGCCTTCTCCAGGGCCTGAGGATCCTACGGCTCTGGTAGAGGACGCTGCGGCGCCGTTGCCAGGTTTTCCCAGACGGATCCAGGATCGGTTCCTTATCCGCAGTTTCCGGGTACGGATTCTTCGCATTTTTTAAATGCAATGTATGGAATTTTCCATCGGGCTGCCTTCCCGTCCGGTGCACCGACTGGTCCCGTGGGTCCTATGGCGTATACTCTCGGGGTACCGCAGCATTATGCTCAGGCCCCGTTTATGCCCTTTCTGCCGATGGCGCCTTCGTGGCAGTTTCCGGCGCCGTCTGGGGATCCATCGCGACTTCGGCTGGATCGTCATGCTGCGGAGCCTTCCTCAACACCGTTGCCGACTCCCTCGGCGCCGTGTCCGGCGCCGCCGACTCCTACGCCTCTGGCTCCACTGACGCCGTGTACGACGCCGGCTCCACGGATTCGGTCGAGAAGGGAGGCCCAAAGGGTCTTGGATGAGGAAAGGTATAGAGTGGAGGTAGAGGAAGGTGAAGTGGACACGTCCTCTGATGAGTTTGAAGGGATACAAGAGGCTAGTGGCCTGGATACGACCCCTGAGTGGGAGCATACTTCATCTAGATCCTCTCCACCTCAGGAATTGGTTCCTTACCATATGGTTATAAAGAAGGCCGCAGAGCTGTTGGATTTGCTGTTACCCTCTGCGGAATATAAATCTAACCTGCTGACAGAGGTGTTGCATTCACCAACTTCGACTTCTGAGCCTTTACTGCCTTTTAATGAGGCTATTTTGGAGCCTGTTTTGGAGGTATGGCGTAAACCACTTTCTTCTCCAGCGGTTTCCAGGCAGGTGGCGAAGATACAGGGTGGCACCTGGGGATCCAGATTTTCTTTCTACGCACCCGTCTCCAGAGAGCCTAGTTGTGCAGGCGTCCTGCTCGTAGCATGCTTCGGGAGCGTTCCCTCCTTCTCCTGCGGACAGGGAATCCAAAAAGGTGGACCAGGCAGCTAAGAAAACTTTTTCATCAGGAAGTATGGCACTTAAATCTACCAATGCCATGTGCTTGCTGGGTCGTTATGTGCATGCCTTAATGGACTCGAAGTCTTTAGCCCCTAAGCTGCCTGAGGGTGATAAGGCGTCCTTCATGGAGGTGGTCGCAGATACTCAAGCTGCTGCAAGACAAGTGATTCAATCGGCTTGATACAGCAGATTCAGTGGCAAGAATAATGGGCTCGTCTATAGCCACGAGAAGGCAGGCATGGCTCCGTTCATCTGGCTTTTCTACGGATGTTCAGGCCACATTGGTGGATTTGCCGTTTGATGGACAAAAAATATTTGGAGAAAAAGCTGACTCCGCCCTACAGAGATTTAAGGACAGCAGGGTAACAGCTAAATCTTTGGGTCTGCAAGCACCTGCTAAAGGATTTGGTTTTAAAAAGTTTAGGGGTTTCGGAAGGTCTTCATTTCGCTCCTTCCTCAGCAGCAGCAACAGCAGAATCCCCTCTATAGGTCCTATAGAGGGAGACAAAGGGGTCGGAGAGGTTCTGCACGCAACCCCTCTTCTTCTTCCTCCTCCTCTGCTCCCAATGAGGCTTCAGGGAAGCAGCCCTAGATCCCCCATCCTGGATCATGTAAGACCTGTGGGGGGTCGGGTGTCCCTCTTTCTGCGGGGTTGGAAATCTGTTACTACAGGCCTTTGGGTTTTGAACCTCGTGGAGACTGGGTACGCCCTTCCCTTTCTGGAGTTTCCTCCCCCTTGCGCTCCTTGCCAAGGTTACTGCTCAGAGGAACATCTGCTTCTTCTGCAGAAGGAGGTTCTGGCTTTGCTTCAAAAAGGGGCGATAGAGGTGGTTCCGGAGCAGGAAAGGGGTCAGGGATGCTACTCCCGGTATTTCGTGATTCATAAAAAGGACGGCAGATTGCGTCCAATACTGGTCCTCAGAATCTTGAACTTTTACCTGAAGCAGGAGAAATTCAAGATGCTGACCCTTGCGCAGGTTCTTCAAGCGTTGCAGCAAGGAGACTGGATGGTGTCGCTCAACTTGCAGGACGCGAACTTCCATGTCCCAATCCTGAAGTCGCACAGGAAGTATCTCCGTTTTACGGTGGGTCGCAACATTACCAGTTTGCGGTCCTCCCGTTTGGTCTTACTACCGCACCTCGTGTCTTCACAAAGGTGATGGCAGTGGTGGCTGCTCATCTCAGGAGGTTGGGGATTTCAATTTTCCCCTACCTGGACGACTGGCTTCTGAAGGCAGAGTCCCCAGAGATGGTGCAACGTCATCTGCAGGTAACATCTCAGCTGTTATTCGACTTGGGTTTTTCGATCAATGTGCCCAAATCTCACCTGGTGCCCTCTCAGCGCAACCTGTTTATAGGGGCGGTACTGGACACTACTGTGTGTCGAGCATTTCCTCCTCCTCAAAGAATTCTCGACATTCAGGAGATGGTCCCTTTATTCCACAATGGAGCGGTTGTTCCAGTTCTGAAGGTCCTTCGCCTGCTCGGTCTGTTCGCTTCCTGCATTTTGTTGGTCAGCCATGCACGCTGGCACATGAGGGCGCTCCAGTGGTGCCTCTGCAAGCAGTGGTATCAGCACAATGGAGATCTCAGGGAGTCGATCAAGATCTCCAGAGAAGCTGCAGCGGATCTTTCTTGGTGGAGCGTGGAGGGCAACCTGTCTCAAGGAAAACCCTTTCATCTGACTCCATCGGTGGCCACAGTGATAACGGATGCATCCACCCTGGGGTGGGGTGCTCATCTGGGGGATCTGGAGATCAAGGGTCTTTGGTCTCCAGAGGAAAGGTTGCTTCACATCAACCTTCTGGAATTGCGGGCTATTCGTTTGGTGCTCAAGGCCTTCCCTTCGCGGTCAGTCGATTCAGGTCCTGACAGACAACACTACCGCGATGTGGTATGTCAACAAGCAGGGGGGAGTGGGGGTCTCTTTGTTTATGCAGAGAGGCCTTACGTCTATGGTCCTGGGCTCAGGACCATCGGATTTGTCTGATGGCAAATCATCTGACCGGGGTGCTGAACGTACTTGCGGACAGTCTCAGTCAGCAGTTCTCCGCCGATCACGAGTTGAGGCTCCATCCGGAGGTGGTTCGTCATGTCTTTCGGACGTGGGGGACACCTCGGGTGGACCTGTTTGCCACCCGCGAGAACGCTCACTGCCCGTCATTCTGCAGTCTCCAGTATCCGATGCAGGGGGCATTGGTAAACACGTTTCAGTTGAGTTGGGACTCACGACTCCTTTACGCGTTTCCTCCCATACCCTTGATTCCTCGGGTTCTGAGGAAGATTCGCCAAGACCTCCTCTCGCAGTCGGAGGGGCAGGTTCTACACCCCCACCTCCAGAGCTTACACCTTCATGCCTGGAGATTGAACGGGGCAACCTGAGTTCATTCTCTCTCCCGCCTGAGGTTGTGGATGTTATTTTATCGGCCAGGCGACACTCCACCAAGTCAATTTACTCCTACAGGTGGTCGAAATTTGTTAAATGGTGTGGAGAGAGATCCATTGACCCTTTAAAAGCCCATCTTTCTAATGTGCTTCAGTTTGCTCTTTCCTTGGCTCAGCAGCGCTGTGCTGTGGCCACGGTCAAGGGCTATCTTTCGGCCTTATCGGCTTTTCTATGCCTTCCTGATCAACCGTCTCTTTTTAAATCTCCGGTTGTACTGAGGTTTATCAAGGGCCTTACAAATATGTTTCCTCCCACTCCTTTTGTAATGCCACAGTGGGACCTTAATCTTGTCTTAACTTTTCTGATGGGGTCCCCGTTTGAGCCTCTTCATAGTTGTCCTCTGAGGCTGTTGTCCTTTAAGACGGTCTTTCTTGTAGCCATAACCTCGGCAAGGAGGGTGATTGAGCTTCAAGCTCTTAGTTCTAAACCCCCTTTTCTTACATTACATGCTGAAAGGATGGTGCTCAGGAACAGGGCTGCTTTCCTGCCCAAAGTTGTTACTCCGTTTCATTTGGGGCAGTCTATTACTCTCCCTGTTTTTTATCCTCCTCCTCATCCCTCCAAAGAGGAGGAAAGACTTAATCGTCTGGACCCAAAGAGGGCTGTGAGCTTTTACTTGGACAGAACGAAGGACTTTCGTCTGGATGATCAGCTCTTCTTAGGTTATGTTGGACATTCCAAAGGAAGAGCAGTGCACAAGCGCACTCTGTCAAGATGGATCATCCTTGCCATCAAGATCTGCTATGCCCTGGCTGGTAAGGTTCCTCCTGAGGGTATTAGGGCTCATTCAACTAGAGCTAAATCGTCTACATCTGCTCTGGCCCGGGGTGTTCCTGTGGCAGATATTTGTAAGGCTGCGACTTGGGCCTCCCTCCATACTTTCGCAAAGCATTATTGCTTGGACTCTGAGATGAGGAGGGAGGGCCACTTCGCGCGCTCTGTCTTGCAAGACTTTCTGGTATAGGAAGGTGGACACCCTCCTCCGGGAGTGGGGACTGCTGTGGGAATCTATTCACAAGGTGGGGAATCCACTGGCAGATGTATCCATCAGAAGAACAAGTTACTTACCTTCGGTAACGCTTTTTCTGGTGGATACAGTATCTGCCTGTGGATTCCTCACTGGCCCACCCACCTCCCCGTTGTCCACCTTTGTATACCTTAAAAGTTGTCTTGCTTGGGATGTTGTTATACTTTGAAATGCTTGTTTTATTTAGCTTTCCTTTTCTTTGTATACTATGTATTTTTGATTGTATATTGTATACTGTGTATACTTTGTCTGTCGTTGGGCCACCTGTGCGCCTCGGAGGCACGGAAAAAATGGGTGGAACTGACGTCATCACGCCGACGTGGCTCTCTTATGGCTCCGGTGACGTCATACGGAGTCGCGAGCGGAGCCGATGCATTATGACGTCGTCCAAGTCGGCGTAGAGAGCTGGGGAAAAAGTTCTGTGGAATGCTGGCGCAGGGGATATTCACAAGGTGAGGAATCCACAGGCAGATACTGTATCCACCAGAAAAAGCGTTACCGAAGGTAAGTAACTTGTTCTTTAGTCATAATCATCATGGTAAAGGAGAAGCACAAGGATAGTAGAGTGGAGCGGGGGAACGAGACAGAAATGACCAGCCCATGAAGGAGTCAAGGAAGAGAATAGGCACAAAACAAATAGAATCGGTGCCAGCGATAAAATAGGAAACATGTAACATAGAAGAGCTACGTCCAAATAGAGAGAAAAAAACATCAAACAGACTTACCATATAGGAAAAACTTAATGCGACAAGTACACAAGGCGGAGACTGAGAACAGATGGACATCAACGTACACTAAAACAACTTCAATTGACCCAGGAAAAGCAGAACCTGAAAGCAACATTGAAATCAGTAAGGAGCATAAGAATATGATAAAGCAAATCAAGTTTTACTAAGTTCCATGTCTTCTCCTTTATGGTCTTGGATGAACAACTTGAGTTCCTTTGGAACTTCGAAGGTGGTTGTCTTGTCCTAATAGGTGTCATTAAAAAAGCAAGGGTGAATGAGTCCATACCGAGCATTCATGGATCTTAATGCCGGTCTCCAGTCCAAAAATTCTTTGCGCCTCGTAGCAGTGGCCCTGGAAACATCCTGACATGAAAAAACGTTATGACTGGCCCAGAGCAGATGCTTGCTTTGTTTGGCTGTAGTGAGGACGTCCATAAGGCCATAATACTGTAGAAACAGAGCAATAATCCCTCTAGGTCTAGTGGATGATGCAGAAGGGGGATTAGCCCTCTGGATATTCAAATTGGCAGAAGATTTCAGACCGACAATTTTTGGAATGTGCAGCTTAAAAAATGTGATCATATCCTGACCTTCCGACCCCTCCCGAATACCATAGATGCGCAACTAATTCAGACAATTGCGATTTTTCTAAAACCTCAGCCAGTCTTTTGAGCTGCGTCACTTTCTTGATCAAATATGAGACTTTCACAATGACATCCTCTGCATCACTAACTCTCTGTTCCACCTCAGTGAGTCGTGAATCAAGAACGGACTACTTTTCCTCAATCCACTGTATGGATGCACCCTTCTCCACTATGAAGGGTCTCATATTTCTTAATTCCTCCAAGGTCAAGGGTATAAGGGGGTTTTGTAGGTGAGGAGGTCTTTTTTAACTCTTATATTAGCACCACCACCTGACTCTTTCCGCGCTGCAGCTTTAGAGACAGAGGAAGCCAAAGACTTAGAGGTGTGCACAGCATCCATTGTATGATGAACGCAGTCTTTTTAAAGAAAGTGACAGCAGTTAAACAGCAAGAGGCGCACCCACACGAAAAAAATAAGGCACCATGGGTTGGATGACGAAGTACCCCTCAACAGAGAACAGTATGGGCCATTAAAAAAGGAAAAATAATATTTTGAAGGAGAATAGCTCCCAAGAGCTGCCAGTCAGAGCAGCGAGTGAACTGCTTAAAATAGTGGCAGCTTCTCCTGACAAGGTGGGAGCAGCAGGAAAAAAGCCAAAAAACTGGATAAATACCAAATTCAGGTCTAATAGGCTTACCTCACCGCTCCCCAGCTCATTTGACACCACCTCTGATAAGAGGACATGCTAATATGCAGGCATCGCCGAACCGTGGGAAGATAATATCCTCGGTTCCCGCGGAGGAAAACTAGCGGGCAGCCATCTTGATTAGTTGCCGTCGCGCGCTAAGGGGGGTTTCTAGCTCTAACCCGAAGGTATCGGAGCGCTTGACATGAGCCCCAGGTGCGTTAGACTGACATTATTTGTTGGGCACGGGGAGATTAAGCGATTTGCCCAGAATCACAGGATATTGAGCGCCCCTGCTGAGACTCGAACCCTGTTCCCCAGCTTCGAGGTCAACCGCTCTAGCTGTTAAGCCACATCGTCTCCCCTTCTGGAAGGCCATGGTTGTTGTGGCTGGTGCTGGCCGCTATCGAGATGCTGACTGGTGCAGATTGGCTTGCCTAAGGTGCGCCTGCTGCATGCACGCATCCGTGCAGCATCCCCTGTTAAGTACATATGGCTGTATAAAAGCTATAGAACTCCCTGCTTAGTATTGATATTAGCAGGTAGAATTTCGCATCAGGATATGATATGCTGTAGAAGTCAATAATTTATGAAGGCACACAAGCCTTTACGAAGGCATTCCTTTTAAGCACCAGTGTTCGAAATTTTTTATGCCTTTAGAGCCTTAAAATGAGTTGTCTTTATTGTAATTTAAAACCAGCTTTGAAGGCAAACCATATTTTTTTTGTCCATTAAAACTTTCCTTCATTTCAGCATTATTTAGCATGAGAATTGTGAACTATATAAAGCACTGGAAGAAAGATGTGGCTTTGTTTCAAACTCCTCAGGAGGCATTAGGCTGAAGCTTTAAATAGTCCTGTAATTGCTACTTGCGCATTTACTGCTGTTCCGTTTAACAAAACAAAGTAAGAAGTCTTTTCATGATGATTTTTTTTCTCTCCTGTTCTAATGGCTCTCTTCAAGTTATACTTTCAAATCACTGATAATTCTTCTTAACAGTCAGTGACTTCCTTAATTTTACTTTTCAATTCAGAACTTGGAGACCTGCACATAATATGCGGGTGAAGGTGAATTGAAAATACATATTTTGAAAGGAAGTTATGTATGTATGTGTCTTGTAGAGCGCACTGCTGCCCTGAGGCATCCTGGTGCTGTAGACCGCTGGGGAACCCGTCCTGGCTATCCCTGTGAGATGGTCCCTCCTGGGTATCTCCAAGGTGAAACCAGGCATCCCCGGCGAATGTGGGGGGCCGTTGTGGAGATGAGGCAAGCTAATGCCCAGAGTTGCAGAGTGTGATCCCTGGTTAGAGTAGGCACCGAGGCGAGAATTATCGAGTCCGCTGACCCTGGTCCACGACCCTGCCGCGTCGGGAATTGAACCCTGGTCCCGGGCCGTCCTCTGCTTCCGGGTCTGCTGCCTCTAACCAGTGAGCCACACCACTCCACTGCAATGCAGTGCAATGTTCTTCTGCTTTGGCAAATGTGGCGAGTTCTTCATCTGCACAAGTCTTCCCCTTGCACTCCCAGCAGAAAATATAAAATTCCACTGGCATATGCAGTCTTCACATGTAGTTGCCTTTCACTCAAAGCCTGTCCTAATCTACTACCCCAAAAATCAAAACGTAATATGTTTTAAACATGCAATTTTCTCGCATTGTACTACACCCACCCACTTGGTCCTGGACACCACTAGGATCCACTGGATGGTTTCCCAGGCTACATTGACATGGTCCTGTTTCTGCAAGCTCAGTCTTATCCTAGCACTTCGGTATGCAAGCTGTTTGGTACATCCTAATAGATCACATTACAGGAGTGTACACATGCCATAACCAGCCATCGGGTGGGCTCTACTTCATGAGCTGTTTGCAGCGATGGGGGAATATTTCAGAGCATACAGAGTTGCTTGGCAATGGCTAGCGATCACCTTTACCACAAAGTTGATTGTGGGCACATATGTGAGATTTGTGTTCAGTTATCCCTAGGTTCCTGATTGTATGTGAAGTGGAAGACCAAGGCACAGTCTAGTCTGCACCCCAAGTACTAGGCATCCAAATGTGCTTCCATTTTCACACAGAAAGTGATGGACGTGGCTTAGGCATTTGGTGAAAATAACCGAATCGATATAGATTTGGATTTCATCCAAGTACACCTGGAAAGGCATCCTTTTTTATCCCCAAGTGGCTGATAAAGAGGATGCTTGTAGCCAGTGGGCAGCAGTGTGGCAGATGGACATCACCAAGTATAATGGGCAAGATATCTTCTATTTGGAAGATACCATTGATCCTACGCTTGCTGATTTTGGTTCAGGAGGGAGGAACAAATCACATCTAACACACATCCAACATCTTCTGTTCTTATGAGGAAAAGGTTGTGGTACTGATAATCCTATGTGCAGGGAGATTGAGGCTCATAGCTGCTGGACAACCTTCGGTGCGAGCATAGGGCATCCTTTTTAGGTCTCGCCTGACCCAGCGCATGCGCTGGTCTGACGAGACTTTTTGTGAGAGCTCAAAAAAATGCTACCATGGCCAGCCTAGAGCTACAGTGCATGTGCGCGGGCGCGCGCTTAGGAGCAGAGGCTGGCAAACCTCGTCATGCTCACTAAGCACCCGCGATCACTTTCGCCCGCGTTCACTTTTGCGGCGCCCCTTTGATGTTCACGTTCAAAGAACATCAAAGAACATGTTGTGTTAATGCTTTGCTGTGCCCGTTTGACTTACAATGTGCTTTCTCTTTCCACAAACTCGATGTTTGTGTTCCTTTATTTTGAGATGCTTTTAGTATTACTGTTTTGTGCCTTAAAGAACATTAAGGAAATTTTACTGTGAAACTTGACAACGTTCACAGTGTTTATTTTTGATCGCAGCTGCTGCTTCATGTCCGTTGCACCATTCAGGGAGTCCTTTCGTTGGCGCTTTCATGAGGACATGATGAGGAAGCTGGAAACTTTTGGCACATTCTCTTTAAAAGCACAGCATGTTGGAGACTGGTTAATCCATTAGACCTATATAGCGCTTTAGATCTCAAAGCGCTATGGTGGGTGCAGCAGTTACAACTCATGAAATATGGGGTGCAACTCACAAGAAGGGGGCAGGTTTGAGTGCACATTGGCTGCAATCGAACTCTTAAGATGATGGGCTGTGTGTATCCATTATCAGCACTCAGTCTTCGCTAAGTGATCTTGTTTGTTTGTTTTGTTGTTGTGTTAATGCTTTGCTGCACCCGTTTGACTTACAATGTGCTTTCTCTTTCCACAAACTCGATGTTTGTTTGTATTCCTTTATTTTGAGATGCATTTAGTATTACTGTCACACGCACAACCACACGCACAACCACACGCACAACCACACGCACAACCACACGCACAACCACACGCACAACCACACGCACAACCACACACACAACCACACGCACAACCACACGCACAACCACACACACAACCACACACACAACCACACACACAACCACACACACAACCACACACACCACAACCACACACACACCACCACACACACACCACAACCACACACACAGCCACACACACACAACCACACACACACACAACCACTCACACAACCACTCACACAACCACTCACACAACCACTCACACAACCACTCACACAACCACTCACACAACCACTCACACAACCACTCACACAACCACTCACACAACCACTCACACAACCACTCACACAACCACTCACACAACCACTCACACAACCCCTCACACAACCCCACACACAACCCCACACACAACCCCACACACAACCCCACACACAACCCCACACACAACCCCACACACAACCCCACACACAACCATATAACCACACATACAACCATATAACCACCCACAACCACACAACCACACACACACACACAACCACACACACACACACACAACCACACACACACACACACAACCACACAACCACACACACAACCACACACAC
This sequence comes from Triturus cristatus, assembly GCF_964204655.1. Classification (NCBI taxonomy): domain Eukaryota; kingdom Metazoa; phylum Chordata; class Amphibia; order Caudata; family Salamandridae; genus Triturus; species Triturus cristatus. Next base: position 1,458,878,215 of record NC_140589.1, on the reverse strand, counting down.
AAACACACACACAACCACACACACAACCACACACACAACCACACACAAAACCACACACACAACCACACACAAAACCACACACACAACCACACACAACCACCCACCCACAACCACACCCACCCACAACCGCACCCACCCACAACCGCACCCACACACAACCACACACACAACCACACACACAACCACACACACAACCACACACAACCGCACCCACTCGCGCACCCACTCGCGCACCCACTCGCGCACCCACACACACAACCGCACACACACACACAACCGCACACACACACACAACCGCACACACACACACACAACCGCACACACACACACACAACCGCACACACAGGCACAACCGCACACACAGACACAACCGCACACACAGACACAACCGCACACACAGACACAACCGCACACACAGACACAACCGCACACACAGACACAACCGCACACACAGACACAACCGCACACACAGACACAACCGCACACACGACACCACGCACACGACACCACACAGACGACACCACACAGACGACACCACACAGACGACACCACACAGACGACACCACACAGACGACACCACACAGACGACACCACACAGACGACACCACACAGACGACACCACACAGACGACACCACACAGACGACACCACACAGACGACACCACACAGACGACACCACACAGACGACACCACACAGACGACACCACACAGACGACACCACACAGACGACACCACACAGACGACACCACACAGACGACACCACACAGACGACACCACACAGACGACACCACACAGACGACACCACACAGACGACACCACACAGACGACACCACACAGACGACACCACACAGACGACACCACACAGACGACACCACACAGACGACACCACACAGACGACACCACACAGACGACACCACACAGACGACACCACACAGACGACACCACACAGACGACACCACACAGACGACACCACACAGACGACACCACACAGACGACACCACACAGACGACACCACACAGACGACACCACACAGACGACACCACACAGACGACACCACACAGACGACACCACACAGACGACACCACACAGACGACACCACACAGACGACACCACACAGACGACACCACACAGACGACACCACACAGACGACACCACACAGACGACACCACACAGACGACACCACACAGACGACACCACACAGACGACACCACACAGACGACACCACACAGACGACACCACACAGACGACACCACACAGACGACACCACACAGACGACACCACACAGACGACACCACACAGACGACACCACACAGACGACACCACACAGACGACACCACACAGACGACACCACACAGACGACACCACACAGACGACACCACACAGACGACACCACACAGACGACACCACACAGACGACACCACACAGACGACACCACACAGACGACACCACACAGACGACACCACACAGACGACACCACACAGACGACACCACACAGACGACACCACACAGACGACACCACACAGACGACACCACACAGACGACACCACACAGACGACACCACACAGACGACACCACACAGACGACACCACACAGACGACACCACACAGACGACACCACACAGACGACACCACACAGACGACACCACACAGACGACACCACACAGACGACACCACACAGACGACACCACACAGACGACACCACACAGACGACACCACACAGACGACACCACACAGACGACACCACACAGACGACACCACACAGACGACACCACACAGACGACACCACACAGACGACACCACACAGACGACACCACACAGACGACACCACACAGACGACACCACACAGACGACACCACACAGACGACACCACACAGACGACACCACACAGACGACACCACACAGACGACACCACACAGACGACACCACACAGACGACACCACACAGACGACACCACACAGACGACACCACACAGACGACACCACACAGACGACACCACACAGACGACACCACACAGACGACACCACACAGACGACACCACACAGACGACACCACACAGACGACACCACACAGACGACACCACACAGACGACACCACACAGACGACACCACACAGACGACACCACACAGACGACACCACACAGACGACACCACACAGACGACACCACACAGACGACACCACACAGACGACACCACACAGACGACACCACACAGACGACACCACACAGACGACACCACACAGACGACACCACACAGACGACACCACACAGACGACACCACACAGACGACACCACACAGACGACACCACACAGACGACACCACACAGACGACACCACACAGACGACACCACACAGACGACACCACACAGACGACACCACACAGACGACACCACACAGACGACACCACACAGACGACACCACACAGACGACACCACACAGACGACACCACACAGACGACACCACACAGACGACACCACACAGACGACACCACACAGACGACACCACACAGACGACACCACACAGACGACACCACACAGACGACACCACACAGACGACACCACACAGACGACACCACACAGACGACACCACACAGACGACACCACACAGACGACACCACACAGACGACACCACACAGACGACACCACACAGACGACACCACACAGACGACACCACACAGACGACACCACACAGACGACACCACACAGACGACACCACACAGACGACACCACACAGACGACACCACACAGACGACACCACACAGACGACACCACACAGACGACACCACACAGACGACACCACACAGACGACACCACACAGACGACACCACACAGACGACACCACACAGACGACACCACACAGACGACACCACACAGACGACACCACACAGACGACACCACACAGACGACACCACACAGACGACACCACACAGACGACACCACACAGACGACACCACACAGACGACACCACACAGACGACACCACACAGACGACACCACACAGACGACACCACACAGACGACACCACACAGACGACACCACACAGACGACACCACACAGACGACACCACACAGACGACACCACACAGACGACACCACACAGACGACACCACACAGACGACACCACACAGACGACACCACACAGACGACACCACACAGACGACACCACACAGACGACACCACACAGACGACACCACACAGACGACACCACACAGACGACACCACACAGACGACACCACACAGACGACACCACACAGACGACACCACACAGACGACACCACACAGACGACACCACACAGACGACACCACACAGACGACACCACACAGACGACACCACACAGACGACACCACACAGACGACACCACACAGACGACACCACACAGACGACACCACACAGACGACACCACACAGACGACACCACACAGACGACACCACACAGACGACACCACACAGACGACACCACACAGACGACACCACACAGACGACACCACACAGACGACACCACACAGACGACACCACACAGACGACACCACACAGACGACACCACACAGACGACACCACACAGACGACACCACACAGACGACACCACACAGACGACACCACACAGACGACACCACACAGACGACACCACACACACGACACCACACAGACGACACCACACAGACGACACCACACAGACGACACCACACACACGACACCACACAGACGACACCACACACACGACACCACACACACGACACCACACACACGACACCACACAGACGACACCACACACACGACACCACACACACGACACCACACACACGACACCACACACACGACACCACACAGACGACACCACACACACGACACCACACACACGACACCACACACACGACACCACACACACGACACCACACACACGACACCACACAGACGACACCACACACACGACACCCCCACACACACCCCCACACACACACCCACACACACGACACCACACACACACACCCACACACACGACACCACACACACACACCCACACACACGACACCACACACACACACACGACACCACACACACACACACACACACGACACCACACACACACACACACACGACACCACACACACACACACGACACCACACACACACACACACGACACCACACACACACGACACCACACACACACGACACCACACACACACACACGACACCACACAGACGACACCACACAGACGACACCACACAGACGACACCACACACACGACACCCACACACACACCCACACACACACACCCACACACACACCCACACACACACACCCACACACACACACCCACACCCACGACACCACACACACACACCCACACACACGACACCACACACACACACACGACACCACACACACACACACACACACGACACCACACACACACACACACACACGACACCACACACACACACACACACGACACCACACACACACACACACCACACACACACACACACACGACACCACACACACACACACACGACACCACACACACACACACACGACACCACACACACACGACACCACACACACACGACACCACACACACACACACACGACACCACACACACACACACGACACCACACACACACACACACACACGACACCACACACACACACACACACACGACACCACACACACACACACACACGACACCACACACACACACACACCACACACACACACACACACGACACCACACACACACACACACGACACCACACACACACACACACGACACCACACACACACGACACCACACACACACGACACCACACCCACACACACACGACACCACACACACACGACACCACACCCACACACACACGACACCACACACACACGACACCACACACACACGACACCACACACACACCGACACAAGCACACACACCGACACAAGCACACACACACAACCACACACACACAACCACACACACAACCACACACACAACCACACACACAACCACACACACAACCACACACAACCAGACACAACCACACACACACAGACACAACCACACACACACAGACACAACCACACACACACAGAAACAACCACACACACACAGACACAACCACACACACACAGAAACAACCACACACACACAGAAACAACCACACACACACACACAGACACAACCACACACACACAGACACAAGCACGCACACAGACACAAGCACGCACACAGACACAAGCACGCACACACAGACACAAGCACGCACACACAGACACAAGCACACACACAGACACAAGCACACACGACACCACACACGACACCACACACGACACCACACACGACACCACACAGACAACATAACCACACACACCACACACACACCGACACAAGCACACACACCGACACAAGCACACACACCGACACAACCACACACACCGACATAACCACACACACCGACACAACCACACACACCGACACAACCACACACACCGACACAACCACACACACCGACATAACCACACACACACAACCACACACACACAACCACACACACACAACCACACACACACAACCACACACAACCACACACACAACCACACACACAACCACACACACAACCACACACACAACCACACACACAACCACACACACAACCACACACACAACCACACACACACAACCACACACACACAACCAGACACAACCACACACACACAACCAGACACAACCACACACACAGACACAACCACACACACAGACACAACCACACACACACAGAAACAACCACACACACACACACACACCCACACACACACACCCACACACACACCCACACACACACACCCACACACACACACCACACACACACACCCACACACACACACCACACACACACACCACACACAACACCACACACAACACCACACACAACACCACACACAACACCACACACACACAGACACAACCACACACACACAGACACAACCACACAGACACAGACACACCCACACACACACAGACACACCGACACAACCACACGACACCACACACAACCTGTTGGAGCCGGCCTCGTGGCGTGGTCCTGTTCCCCCTCGCCAAGCCGCACGAGGTCCCCTGCACCTCGGGGCTCCTCCATTTTGGATTGTACGTGACTCTGCGCGCCAGCCTACGTGACCCCGCTCAACCCGGCCTCGGCCCCAGCAAGCCCCGGCATCCAGGCACCACCAACTGGCCAGGGGGTACCACGTGAACACTTCCCCACTCCCGGCGGAGGGCAGTATCGATGGGACCCCCAACCGTCCTCCCACACCTAGGTGCGATCGCTCTCCTGGGCCTGGCGCCTCTCCCACTGGGCGTCTGGCCTCTCCCAGCCCGGCCTCTCCGCCCCCCCGGGCGCAAGGGTCCGGACATCAAAGGGCTCCAGACCTATATCTGGAGCGACCCTGCAACCGGACAGCAGTTGTATCCCGGAGTCGAGAGCCCCGCTGATTGAATCGCGGCCGACCCAACGGAGAAGAACTCTTGCTTGAAACTCTACCACGAGCCCTGCTGACTGCGTCGCGGCTCCACCTTATTGAGGTCACGAAGCCTCACGGAACATCGGAGCCCTGCTGACGCTGTCGCGGCCCAACGTCGCTGAAACCTCCCTCGGAGCCCTGCTGACGTCGTCGCGGCTCGAGCTGAACCAAGACACCGTAAGAGCCCTGCTGACCTGGTCGCGGCTCGAACTCCACGGACTGAACACCAGAGCCCTGCTGACGCCGTCGCGGCTCGACCCCTCCGAGATCCGGAGGCCCTCCAGCGTGGGGATAAGAACTGGGCCCCAGGTACCCTTGTACCAAGCTGCTGCTAAAGACTGTCCCGCTACCCCGTCCCTACCAAAGACTTTGAGACTCTTGTGGATCCCTCGATCCCCCCCTTGTAAATATTGAGAATCGTAACTTCATAAGTACTGATAAAGAACTGCTCGTCTTGCTGAATCCCCTTGAGTCCTGTGTGGTGGTGTTACTGTGCTAGTACGTTATAGGAGAAGTACCTCTCCCCGGAGGCTTCTCAGCAGCGCTCGGCTACTTCGTGCATGTGGGGGCCCCTCTGGGTGGTCTCTCCGACCCCCCCCCCCCCCCGAGGCCCGCATTCCAACATTTGGTGGCCAGCGACAGGATCCGAGCCGAACGCAGTGCGTACAAGCAAGTAACCCACTCGCTATCCATCCAGACGAACAGAGACCATGAGCAACCAGGAAACCACCGCGACCATGGAGTTCCAACCAGAACGGTTGGAAGAGTATACTCACAAAGAGTTAAAACAGTTCTGCAAAGACAAGGGCATTGCAACCACCGGCCTAGGTACCAAGGAAGAGATGCAGAAAGCCCTGAGAACCTGGATAGAGTCTGAGGCGGACCCCTCCCAGAACGAAGGGCCCCTGCCCCTAAATGCAGCCACACCACCCGCACCGACCCCGGTGAACGGAGGGAGAGACAGCCTGGGAACCGGCCTCTCCGTGGAGGAAATACAAGAGCGGGAGAAGGTCCGGACCCACGAACTAGAGCTTGCACGACTTCGGCTGGACGGCGAACTCCGGCTGGCCGAAAAGAAAATGGCCCTAGAACAGCTACGGCTGCAGGAAGAGATAGAGGAGAAAAAGCGGAATCGAGAATTGGAAGAAAAAAGGTTGACCCTTGAACACGAGCGGGGCCTCAAAGAACTCGAACTCAAGGCCCAGAAGGGGGAGACCGGCACCCCCAGTAATAGAGACGCTCCACCCCCCGCCGAAGCCAAGGTGCATATCCCCAAAGATGTCGTCAAAGAATACTATAAAAACGACGACATCCAGCAGTGGTTCAAGGCGTACGAGGTGGCCATGACCTCCCATCGGGTGCCCCGGAAGGATTGGGGTGCTGGCCTGTGGGGGCGGTTCCTTAGCGAGGGCCGAGACACCCTGCTCCAGCTACCAGAAGAGGTGGTGACCTCCTACGACCATATGAAGGAGGCCCTGCTCACCCGCTACGGACTAACCGCGGAAATGTACCGCCAGCGTTTCAGAGACTGCAAAAAAATCCCCGGTACCACGTGGGTAGAATATGTGGACTTCTTCAGCAGGGCCCTAGAAGGATGGATCAAGGGTAGCAAGGTCACCACCTACGGGCAGCTGGTCGACCTCATTATTTGGGAACACCTCTCCAACAACTGCTTCGTGGAGCTAAGACAACACCTCCTCGACAGCAAGCTGACCGAACCGCAGAAGCTCGCCGCCGAGGCCGATCGATGGGTCAACACCCGAGTCCCCCGGAACTCGATGGGGGAGTACCAGAGAAACACCACCGGACCTCCCCGCCAGCGTGGCGGAGGAGGAGGGTCGAACCGGAATCGGGACATCCCCGCCGGGCCACCCCGAAGTCCACCTCGAGGGCCGCCTCAGCAACACCTCTCCCCGAGCCTGGCCCGAAGAGGGACGGCACCAGCCGGACCAGACCCCGGCCCTCGATAACCTGCTACGGTTGCCAACAAACCGGACACTATGCCAGCGACCCGGCCTGCCCCATGAACCGAAGAAGTGGGGCCGGCGGGCCCCCGCCCCGAGAGCTGGCGGCTGCCGCCCTGGGGGAAGGGGAGGAAGAGGAAGAACCCCTCGACAGAGGAACCACTCGGTGGGAGCCGGCGGCCATGTCCCTGGTCTGCCTGGGCAGCCGAGAAATGGTGCCCCGAACACCCATCCCGAGCAACACCCAGAAGTACCAGCAGTGGGTCACTATCAATGGACAACGGGCCGAGGCCCTCCGTGACACCGGAGCCAGTGTCACCGCTGTCCGCTGCCACCTGGTGACCCCCTAACAGATCCTGCCCAATGTACTATGCCCCGTCCGGACGGCCGACAACAGCGAAAGCATTTTCCCAGATGGCCCAGGTCTCCTTCGAATGGGGAGGGGTGACGGGCATACTAAAGGTGACTGTCCGCGACGACGCCCCGGTGGACTGCCTCCTGGGGAACGACCTAGAGAGTTCTCCCTGGGCTCAGGTGGAGCGGCGAGAGCACCTCAGAATGTTGGGGCTACCCGAATGGGCCTGCGCCACTACCCGGTCCATGGCCACTCGGGCCCCACGCTCGCCCATAGCATCCGACCCCACCAGGCCCGAGGGGCCCGCACCACCACCCGCCTCCAGCGAGGGAGAAGCGGACGCTGATACCGGATCCACCGAACCCTCCCCAGACGAAATCGCCTCTCTCGAAGCGCTCCCAGCGCTTGCCCAATGGCGCCATGTCAGGGGTCCCACCCGAGAGCAGTTCCAGCAGGAACAGAAGACCTGCCCCTCCCTCGAAGGGGTCCGACAGCAGGCGTCCTCGCAGGCAAACGGTGACCAGACCGGAACGCACTGGGTCTATTGGGCAGAGGGCCTACTTTACAGCGAACAGAAGATTGCGGAACTGGGGGCCAGTCGCGTGCTGGTGGTCCCCCTCCGATTCCGGGAGTTCCTCCTTAACCTAGCGCATGATGTGCCCCTCGCCGGGCACCTGGGGCAGGACAAAACCTACAGCCGCCTGGTGACCCACTTCTACTGGCCCCGGATGCGGAGAGACGTGGACATCCACTGCCGGTCCTGCCAGACCTGCCAAGCCAGCGGGAAGGCGGGGGGCGGGTCAAAGCCCCCCTCCAGCCCTTTCCAACAGTCAACACCCCGTTCGAACGGGTCGGGATAGACATTGTAGGGCCCCTGGACCCCAGGACCGCCCTAGGCCACCGCTTCATCCTGGTACTCGTGGACCACGCAACCAGGTACCCTGAGGCTATCCCGCTTCGGACTGTGACGGCCCCCGTGGTGGGCCGGGCCCTAATGGGGATCTTCTCGAGAGTGGGATTCCCCCGAGAAATGGTGAGCGACCGGGGTACGAACTTCATCTCTAAATACATGCGGTCCCTGTGGCAGCAGTGCGGGGTCACGTACAAATTCACCACCCCATACCACCCTCAGGGGAACGGACTGGTCGAGCGGTTCAACAGGACCTTAAAGGGAATGATCCAGGGCCTGGAAGAGCCCCTAAGGCGGAGATGGGATGTCCTGCTGCCGTGCCTCCTGTTTGCCTATCGGGAGGTCCCGCAGAAGTCCCTGGGGTTCAGCCCTTACGAACTGTTGTATGGGCATCCGGTCCGCGGACCCCTCAACCTGGTCAAGGAGGGCTGGGAGACGAAGCCCCAAGATGCCCCTCCCGACGTCTACCGATACCTCCTGACCCTACGAAACCAGACCCGCAGGTTCCGAGCCCTGGCCGAAGCCAACCTCGAGGCCAGCCAGGAGGCCATGAAGCGATGGTATGATCGGAATGCCTCTACCATTGAGTTTGAGCCAGGCCAGCAAGTCTGGGTCATGGCCCCAGTTGACCCCTGCGCCCTCCAGGACAAATGGACTGGGCCCTTCAAGGTGGTGGGTAAGAAGAGCCCCGTCACCTACCTAATCGACCTAGAGTCCCCCCGGAACCCCCTCCGGGTCCTACATGCTAACCGGCTCAAACCCCACTTTGCCCGGACCGAACTGAGCCTGCTACTGGCAACCGACGATGGGGGCGCAGACGACTCCGAGCCCCTACTCCTGCGGATCAGCGACCACGATGGGTCCATCGAAGGCGTCCAACTCTACTCCTCCCTGACCCCTTTGCAGCCCTCTTCTCCCTCACTCCGGGGGTGACCCCATGGTGCGTCCACGACGTCGACACTGGGGACAGTCCCCCCGTGCGACACCGAGCCTACAGAGTACCCGACCAGGTGCGGGCCTGCATCCAGGGCGAGGTGGCAAAGATGCTGGCCCTCGGGGTCATCGAGCCCTCCGACAGCTCGTGGGCCAGTCCCGTTGTCCTGGTACCGAAGGCCGCCGCCCCAGGCAATCCCCCGGAGCTACGATTTTGTGTGGACTACCGGGGTCTGAATGCTGTTACCAAGACCGATGCCCATCCCCTTCCCCGGGCCGACGAGCTCATCGACCGTTTAGGAGCAGCCTGCCACCTGAGTACTTTTGACCTCACCGCCGGGTACTGGCAGATCCAGCTCACCCCCGGCGCCCGAGAGAGATCCGCTTTCTCCACCCCTGATGGGCACTACCACTTTCGGGTGATGCCCTTCGGCATGAAGAACGCCCCGGCCACCTTCCAGAGACTGGTGAACAAGGTTCTGGCCAGGCTAGAGGCCTTCAGCGCGGCTTATTTGGATGACATTGCCGTGTACAGCAACCACTGGGCTGAGCACCTGGGGCACCTCAAGGCAGTCCTGGCCGCCCTCCAAAGGGCCGGGCTCACGATCAAGGCCAGCAAGTGCCAGATAGGTCACCGATCCTTGACCTATCTGGGCCATCAGGTGGGGAGCGGTCAGGTGGCTCCCCTCCAACCAAAAGTTGATGCCATCCAGGCCTGGGAACCCCCCACCACCCAGACAGCTGTCCGGACCTTCCTGGGCCTCACCGGGTACTACCGGCGATTCATCAAAGACTATGGGAGCATTGTTGGGCCCCCTCACAGAGCTCACGTCCAAAAAGCAGCCCAAGAAGGTGCACTGGACACCCCGCTGCCAGTCGGCCTTCGAGACTCTCAAGACGGCGATGTGCACTACCCCCGTGCTACAGGCCCCTGACTACAGCAAGGAGTTCGTTGTGCAGACGGACGCCTCCGAGTATGGAATTGGGGCCGTCCTGTCCCAGGCAGACGCGGAGGGACTCGACAGACCCGTGGCCTTCATCAGCCGACGGCTATTGCCCCGGGAACAGCGGTGGAGCACCATCGAGCGAGAGTCCTTCGCTGTCGTGTGGGCCCTCAAGAAGCTCCGGCCCTATCTCTTCGGCACCCACTTCCGGGTTCAAACCGACCACCGGCCCTTGCGGTGGTTAATGCAGATGAGAAGCGAGAACCCCAAGCTGCTGCGGTGGTCCATCTCGCTGCAAGGGATGGACTTTTCCGTTGAACACCGGCCCTGCAATGACCACGCCAATGCCGACTGCCTATCCCGCTTCTTCCGCCTCGACGAGGAGAATCCCCAAGGAGATGGGTGACTCTCCCTGCCTTCAGCTGGGGGGGACGCTTGTTGGAGCCGGCCTCGTGGCGTGGTCCTGTTCCCCCTCGCCAAGCCGCACGAGGTCCCCTGCACCTCGGGGCTCCTCCATTTTGGATTGTACGTGACTCTGCGCGCCAGCCTACGTGACCCCGCTCAACCGGGCCTCGGCCCCAGCAAGCCCCGACATCCAGGCACCACCAACTGGCCAGGGGGTACCACGTGAACACTTCCCCACTCCCGGCGGAGGGCAGTATCGATGGGACCCCCAACCGTCCTCCCACACCTAGGTGCGATCGCCCCACAGCTCTCCTGGGCCTGGCACCTCTCCCGCTGGGCGTCTGGCCTCTCCCAGCCCGGCCTCTCCGCCCCCCCGGGCGCAAGGGTCCGGACATCAAAGGGCTCCAGACCTATATCTGGAGCGACCCTGCAACAGGACAGCAGTTGTATCCCGGAGTCGAGAGCCAAGCTGATTGAATCGCGGCCGACCCAACGGAGAAGAACTCTTGCTTGAAACTCTACCACGAGCCCTGCTGACTGCGTCGCGGCTCCACCTTATTGAGGTCACGAAGCCTCACGGAACATCGGAGCCCTGCTGATGCTGTCGCGGCCCAACCTCGCTGAAACCTCCCTCGGAGCCCTGCTGACGTCGTCGCGGCTCGAGCTGAACCAAGACACCGTAAGAGCCCTGCTGACCTGGTCGCGGCTCGAACTCCACGGACTGAACACCAGAGCCCTGCTGACGCCGTCGCGGCTCGACCCCTCCGAGATCCGGAGGCCCTCCAGCGTGGGGATAAGAACTGGGCCCCAGGTACCCTCATACCAAGCTGCTGCTAAAGACTGTCCCGCTACCCCGTCCCTACCAAAGACTTTGAGACTCTTGTGGATCCCTCGATCCCCCCCCTTGTAAATATTGATAATCGTAACTTCATAAATACTGATAAAGAACTGCTCGTCTTGCTGAATCCCCTTGAGTCCTGTGTGGTGGTGTTACTGTGCTAGTACGTTATAGGAGAAGGACCTCTCCCCGGAGGCTTCTCAGCAGCGCTCGGCTACTTCGTGCAGTGTGGGGGCCCCTCTGGGTGGTCTCTCCGACCCCCCGAGGCCCGCCTTCCAACACAACCACACAACACCACACACAACCACACACACACAACCACACACACAACCACACCAAGCATTGGCATAGCCAATAGGTCTCGCCTTTGGGACCTTATAAGTGTTTAGCCACGCAACAGTTGATGTGGTTGCACCAAGAATATTGTGCTGCATAACTAAATACTTAGAAGGTCCCAAAAGCGAGACCTATTGGCTATGCCAATGCTTGTTCATGTTTGAGGTGACCAACTGCAGACTAAGATTTTAGATTTGTAAGGGATTGTGTTCAACAACAAAGGACTTTTATTTGACATTATATCCTGTTTCTTACATAAAAACAGATTAGCACCTCGTCCATGCTTCGTTACTACAATGTCAGCATAGTAGATTCAACCCCTTTGGCCCCATAAGGTTGTTTGGGGCTATATGGGCCCTTCTGTGCATTAGGAATGACCTTGTGTGAGACACACACACCACTGAACTGGCCATTGTCATACAGATATTTCTCCAGGGGTCTGTAGACTTCCATTTGGGTACCTTTGTCCCTCCTCTTATGTATTATCAGGTCATTCTGGTATTTGTAACCTCCAAGTGCCTTGTAAACTTAAAAAGCAGCAAAAGTATTAGGCAGCTTAATTTTGAGTTTTTCAGGCTTTTGTTTGAGAGAATGTAAATATTCATATGATGGAAGGTTACACTCTGCACTTAACGATAACCTGGGTTATAAAGCTGCAATGTTTGTCTTCTCACATTTAGATTCAATAAATTGGTTTGTGTTTTTCAAATGGACTGCCATCCACAATATCTCTTAATAGCACAACTTCTCTAGCTCTCCACCTGCACACCTCTATCAACTTCACCTGTATACAAATAAGACATTTACTGAAGTAGTGAATTGGAATTTACCAGTTTGTGTAATCTATTGAGGTATGTTAATAGGGGCGTGTTTGTGACTCCTAAGATTGAATACCAGGCGCGAGTTGACGGGCCAAGTTTCTCTCCAACCTATAAATTTTGGAGGGTTGCACTTTTTAAGAAAATACCCTTGGTCACAGAATGTATCTGTGCATCAGATGTTTGCCTGCTTCATATGGTCTGCAGTTGCTCACTGAACTGCGATACAGCATAGGGCAATGTGAAATACATTTTTGATATGGATTGATCTGCCTTCTGAAGCAATCCTTTGTGAACAGATGTAAAATGCTAATTGCCCTCCGGTAAAATACAGTGTGCTCTAAAATACACACTGAACAAAGTTCTCTTCTCAGAAGGTTTTGATAATAATTATTGTTAGACCCGGCCTTGTGGCATGACCATCCCTGACCCCTGGCCACACCCCCTGACCCGTACACCTCATTCAGTCCCCAGTACACGGCCTAGCCGGTCCTGCCCACCAGGACCCACACACACCCGACCCGGACTTCCCTGTCCGTGCCCTCCATCTTCCCAGCACCACCGGGCCCGCGGGCCCACTTCCTGCACCTACGATGGGTGCCCGGCCCCAGCACAACCCCAGCCTAGAGGCGCCACCCCGGCTGGGGAACATCGCGCTCCCATAGAGTGAGAGAGGGAGGAGCAGTTTCCATCACACCTCTGGCCTCCCCTCGGGAGATGGGTTTCGATCGGCCCTCTGGCCTCCCTGAGGGCTGGCTCCACGCCTGCTGGGTGTCTGGGACTCCTCCCGACCCGGCCCTGAAAGAATCAAAGGACAACGTGCCAGGAAACTCCGACGAGCGGCCCCCAGGCGCTAAAGACCCCTGCCTACACGGACCCCGGACATCAAAGAGGAGCTGACCTATATCAAGGGGTGCTCTGGGGCTATCTGGCAGATTCGACTCTGGAACGACGAGAGCCCTGCTGACGTGGTCGCGGCTCCCTTGCAACCTTGGAACACCTGAGCATTGCTGAGTGACTCGCGGCTCCCCTGAAGATCGTAAGACCTCCGAACTTGTGCTGAGCCCTGCTGAGTGACTCGCGGCTCCCCTGAAGATCGTAAGACCTCCGAACTTGTGCTGAGCCCTGCTGAGTGACTCGCGGCTCCCCTGAAGATCGTAAGACCTCCGAACTTGTGCTTGAGCCCCGCTGAGTGACTCACTGCTCCTAAAGACTCCTCTGGTCTGGCTGGACCACAGCGTATCCCCCGGCTCGAGGATTGTGAGCTGGGCGTTGGGTACGCCCCTACCTCTATCCGGATCCCCTAAAGACTGTCCCGCTACCCCCTTCCCTACCGAGACTCTCTGAGCCCGTGCTCTATTTTGCACATCTCTACCTTGGTGATCATAAAGATCTGACGAAGCTGAATAGATAAACATCTGTTCCCAAGAATCTACCGTGTGGTGTCTCTTTGTCGTGTGGTGCCGTGTGTGCAATCCTAGATACGAGACTCTTCCCCCTGAGGAGTCTCCCGCCAGTGCCCGGCTACGATACCCCGAGGGTAGGCCTCAGAGTGTTCAGGTGACCTCCCTGACTCCCCTGGGGTCGCCTTCTAACATTGGTGGCAAGCGACGGGATTCGGGCCCATCATCTAGAGATCGTACCATAAGCAGCGGACGCACCACCGGCAAAAATGGCAGAAGAAAACGGCATGAGCCTCACAGAAACCAACGCGAGTGCTGTGTTCCAGGCGGAACAACTGGAAGAGTACACGCACAAAGAACTGAAGCAATTCTGCAAAGAACTAAAAATCGCTACCACTGGTCTCAACACCTAAGAAGATATTCAGAAGGCACTGAAAGCTTAGGTGGAATCCGGAGCCCCCCGCCCAGAAGGAGCAGTGGAGCTCCACGACGAAGCTGGACTCTCCCCAAGAGAAAGCAGCAGCAACCAGGTACGAAGCTTCGTACCAGAAGGGGGTCTATCCCCGGAAGAACTCGCAGACCGAGAGAGAAGTCGCAATCACGGAACTCGAACTGGCAAAACTAAAAATTGAGGGCGAGTTGAAATTAGCTGAGAAAAAGCTAGCAGTGGAACAGATGCGAGTACAAGGCGAACTGGAAGAGAAGAAACTCCAACGAGAGCACGAAGGACGAAGACTTCAACTGGAGCACGAACGAAGCTTGAAAGAAATCGAGCTCCAGTCAAGGAGCGAAGAAAATCGACCCCCGGAGAACCGGGGGGCGCCACCACAGGCGGAACAGAAGGTCCACATCCCCAAAGATGTGGTCAAGGAATATTACAAGAACGATGACATCCAACAATGGTTCAAGGCCTACGAGGTCGCCATGACCTCCCACCGAGTCCCGCAGAAAGATTTGGGGGCCGGGTTGTGGGGACGATTTTTGAGCGAGGGGAGAGACACCCTGCTCGACCTACCATCCTTCATGCAGACCTCCTATAGTCACATGAAGGAGGCCCTCCTCACCGGGTACGGCCTCACCCCGGAGATGTACCGCCAGCCGTTCCGGGACTGCAAGAAGATCCCCGGTACCACGTGGGTGGAGTATGTGAACTTTTTCAGCCGTGCATTCGACGGGTGGATTAAGGGCAGCAAAGTCACCACCCTGGACGAACTAACCGACCTCATGTTATGGGAACACCTGGCGGCGAACTGCTTTGTGGAGCTACGCCAGCATCTGCTCGACAGCAAGCTCACGGATCCGAGGAAGCTGGCTGTCAAGGCGGATCGCTGGACCAACACCCGGGTCTCCCGGGGCCCTGTAGGAGAATACCCCCGAGCCAGTCAGGGACCACCTCGCCAGAGAGGGGGGGGAACCAGGGAGGGCAGAGGGAATCCCCGTCCAGTCCCCCGAAAAACCAACCTCCGCACTTCCCGGCACCCCCACCCGCTGTATCTGGTCCACCCGTGAGATGGGGGCACCGGGTGACCATCACTTGTTTCCGTTGCCAGAAGCCCGAGCATTACGCCAATGATCCGGAATGCCCCATGGCCCTGCGCGTCCCCACTACAGCCCCCCCCACCAGACAGATAGCTAACGTAGCCCTAGGGGAGGAGAGTGAGGAGACTATAGAATGGGAACCCGCCGCCATGGCCTTGGTATCATTAGGAGACAGAGAAATGGTCCCTGGGAGCCTCCTGCCCTCCAACACGAAGAAATATGGGCAGCTAGTGACAATCAATGGCCAACAGGTAGAGGCCCTCCGTGACACCGGGGCGAGCATCACCGGTGTCCTCAGCCACTTAGTCCACAAAGACCAGATCCTCCCCAATGTATTTTGCCCTGTAATTGCAGCTGGCAACACGGAGAGTCTGTCAGGCAGCCCTGGTGCCTTTTGAATGGGGTGGAGTGGTCGGTAAATTGAAAGTAGCCGTAAGAATCTCTCAGCCGGTCGACTGTCTCCTGGGAAACGACCTGGAAAGTTCCCCCTGGCCGCAAGTCGAGCTCAAGGCCCACCTAGGGATGATGGGTCTCCCCGAGTGGGTGTGCGCCACCACCCGATCTATGGCGGCCCGACTGACCCCCTGGGGGAAGTCGAGGACACACCTGCCAACGAGGACAAGATTGTCCCAGCTGAGGTCCCCCACATCTCCCCACATGAAGAATCTGTCGCCAACGATGGACCCCTACCGTCCGACCCCGCACAGATCGCAGAGTTAAGCGTTCTGCCTGAGTTGGCCCACGGGCGCCACGAGGGGGGCCCCTCCCGAGAGGAGTTCTGCCAAGAGCAAGCTACCTGTCCCTCCCTGGTCGGACCCCGGCAGCAAGCAGAGGCCCAAGCCGTGGGCGACCAGTCTGGGACACACCGACTATATTGGGAAAATGACCTTTTGTACAGTGAGCAGAAGTCGGTGGAGCTAGGATCAGCCCGGGTGCTGGTGGTACCCCTACGCTTCCGAGACTTCCTCCTGGGCTTGGCCCACGATGTCCCCCTCACTGGCCACTTGGGCCAAGACAAAACATACAGTCGCCTAGTGACTCACTTTTACTGGCCGAAAATGAGAGCAGATGTAGAAACCCACTGCAAGTCCTGTCCCACGTGCCAGGCTAGTGGGAAAAGTGGAGGAAAGCGCAAGGCTCCCCTCCAACCCTTCCCGGTCGTCAATACCCCGTTCGAACGGGTGGGGATCGACATCGTGGGGCCCCTGGACCCCCCCCCCCCAACCTCCCAAGGTCACCGCTTCATCCTCGTCCTAGTGGACCATGCCACCCGATACCCGGAGGCCATCACCCTACGCACCATCACCACCCCCGTGGTGGGCCGGGCGTTAATGGGGATCTTTTCCCGTGTGGGTTTTCCCCGCGAGGTCGTAAGCGACCGCGGGACGAACTTTATCTCTAAATACATGACGTCCCTGTGGCAACAATGTGGAGTGTCCTATAAGTTCACCACACCGTACCACCCCCAAGGGAATGGTCTAGTAGAGCCGTTTAACCGGACTCTGAAGGGGATGATTGCAGGCCTGGAAGAGCCCCTCGGCCGCAAGTGGGACGTCCTGCTCCCCTGCCTTTTGTTCGCCTACCGGAAAGTCCCCCAGAAATCCCTGGGGTTCAGCCCCTTTGAGTTACTCTACGGGCACCCCGTCCGGGGGCCCCTCAGCTTGGTCAAGGAAGGGTGGGAGGCGGCCCCCCGAGACCGCCCCCGAGATGTGTTCCGATACGTCCTGACCCTCCGAAACCAGACTAGGAAGTTTCGAGAAATGGCCGAGGCCAACCTGGAGGCGAGCCAAGAAGAAATGAAACGCTGGTACGACCAGAATGCCACTCTGGTCGAGTTCCAGCCGGGCCAGCAGGTATGGGTCATGGCCCCCGTGAAACCTTGCGCCCTCCAGGATAAATGGACCAGGCCCTTCAAAGTCGTTGAGCAGAAGAGCCAGGTCACGTACTTTGTGGACGTCCAGACCCCTCGGGACCCCCTTCGGGTCCTTCACGTAAACCGCCTCAAGCCCCACTTTGTGCAGACGGAGCTGAGTCTGCTGCTGGCCACAGATGACGGGGCCGAGGAGTAGTCAGATCCCCTCCCTGACTTCCTGTGTACCGAGGAGAAGGATGGCTCCGTGGAAGGAGTGAACCTCTCTCCATCCCTCACTTCCCAGCAACGCGAAGTCTGCCGCCAGCTCTTACGGCAGTTCCCTGACTTATTCTCTCTCGTCCCCAAAGTCACCGACTGGTGTGTCCATGACGTGGACACCGGAGACAGCCCGCCGGTGAAGCAACAAGCCTACCGAGTACCTGATCGAGTCCGGTCCTGCATCCAGGCCGAGGTCTCGAAGATGTTGACCTTGGGGGTGATCGAACCCTCAGACAGCCCCTGGGCCAGCCCCGTGGTACTGGTCCCGAACGTAGCAGCCCCCGGTGTCGCCCCAGAACTCAGATTCTGTGTGGACTACCGGGGACTCAATGAAGTCACCCGAGCCGACGCTCACCCCATCCCCCGAGCAGACGAGCTCATTGACCGCCTCGGGTCGGCTCGTTTCCTCAGCACATTCGATCTAACCTGCGGATACTGGCAAATTGCGCTCACGGAAGGAGCCAAGGAGCGGTCCGCCTTCTCCACCCCGGATGGGCACTATCGCTTTCTCATGATGCCCTTCGGGATGAAAAACGCCCCGGCCACCTTCCAGCGACTGGTGAATAGAGTCCTGGCCGGGCTGGAAAAGTTCAGCGCCGCATATCTCGACGATATCGCGGTTTTCAGTTCCGAATGGAGTGAGCAACTCCACCACCTCCGGAGGGTGGTAACGGCCCTGCGCCAGGCAGGTCTCACAGTAAAAGCCAGCAAATGTCAGATTGGGCAAGGTTCGGTGGTCTACCTCGGGCACCAGGTCAGAAGCGGGCAGGTCGCCCCTCTGCAGCCTAAGATCGACGCAATCCTAGCCTGGGAACCACCCACTACCCAAACGGAGGTCCGAGCCTTTTTGGGCCTCACCGGCTACTACCGAAGATTCATCGGGGGTACGGCAGCCTGGTCGGTCCACTCACGGAACTCACGTCCAAGAAACAGCCCAAGAAGGTGCAGTGGACCTCTGCCTGCCAGGAGGCGTTCGATGCCCTGAACGCGGCCATGTGTACTGCCCCTTGCTCCAGGCCCCCGACTACTCCAAGGAGTTTGTGGTACAAACTGATGCCTCCGAGCATGGCATAGGGGCAGTCCTGTCACAGGTGAATGACCAAGGCCTAGACCAGCCCGTAGCCTTCCTCAGCCGAAGGTTGTTACCCAGAGAACAGAAGTGGAGCACCATTGAACGCGAGACGTTCGCCGTAGTCTGGGCCCTCAAGAAACTACAACCCTATCTGTTCGCCACCCATTTCAAGGTCCAAACCGACCATCGCCCCCTGCGATGGCTCATGCAGATGCGAGGGGAAAACCCCAAACTATTGCGGTGGTCAATCTCCCTCCAGGGGATGGATTTCACCGTGGAGCACCGCCCTGGTACTGACCACGCCAACGCTGACGGCCTCTCCCGGTTCTTCCGCCTCAGCGAAGAGAACCCCCAAGAAGATGGGTGGTTCTCTCCGGATTTCAGCTGGGGGGGGACGCGTGTTAGACCCGGCCTTGTGGCATGGCCATCCCTGACCCCTGGCCACACCCCCTGACCCGTACACCTCATTCAGTCCCCAGTACACGGCCTAGCCGGTCCTGCCCACCAGGACCCACACACCCGACCCGGACTTCCCTGTCCGTGCCCTCCATTTTCCCAGCACCACCGTGCCCACTTCCTGCACCTACGATGGCCGCCCGGCCCCAGCACAACCACGGCCTAGAGGCGCCACCCCGGCTGGGGAACATCGCGCTCCCATAGAGTGAGAGAGGGAGGAGCAGTTTCCATCACACCTCTGGCCTCCCCTCGGGAGATGGGTTTCGATCGGCCCTCTGGCCTCCCTGAGGGCTGGCTCCACGCCTGCTGGGTGTCTGGGACTTCTCCCGACCCGGCCCTGAAAGAATCAAAGGACAACATGGCAGGAAACTTAGACGAGCGGCCCCCAGGCGCTAAAGACCCCTGCCTACACGGACCCCGGACATCAAAGAGGAGCTGACCTATATCAAGGGGTGCTCTGGGGCTATCTGGCAGATTCGACTTTGGAACGACGAGAGCCCTGCTGACGTGGTCGCGGCTCCCTTGCAACCTTGGAACACCTGAGCCCTGCTGAGTGACTCGCGGCTCCCCTGAAGATCGTAAGACCTCCGAACTTGTGCTGAGCCCTGCTGAGTGACTCGCGGCTCCCCTGAAGATCGTAAGACCTCCGAACTTGTGCTGAGCCCTGCTGAGTGACTCGCGGCTCCCCTGAAGATCGTAAGACCTCCGAACTTGTGCTTGAGCCCCGCTGAGTGACTCGCGGCTCCTAAAGACTCGGCTGGACCACAGCGTATCCCCCGGCTCGAGGATTGTGAGCTGGGCGTTGGGTACGCCCCTACCTCTATCCGGATCCCCCAAAGACTGTCCCGCTACCCCCTTCCCTACCGAGACTCTCTGAGCCCGTGCTCTATTTTGTACATCTCTACCTTGGTGATCATAAAGATCTGACGAAGCTGAATAGATAAAGATCTGTTCCCAAGAATCTACCGTGTGGTGTCTCTTTGTCGTGTGGTGCCGTGTGTGCGATCCTAGATACGAGACTCTGAGGAGTCTCCCGCCAGTGCCCGGCTACGATACCCCGAGGGTAGGCCTCAGAGTGTTCAGGTGACCTCCCTGACTCCCCTGGGGTCGCCTTCTAACAATTATTATACTGTGGATTTGGTTCCTGAATTCCTTCTAATTCTTTACTTGAATTGTAATAGCTCAGCAGATTTGATTAACAATTCACAGCCTCAAGCAACAGTCAAATGTACTCTATTGATACATCATAATTGAGACATTACGTCACGTTAAATATTTTTTCATTTCATAACATCATTCCCAAGGTTGTGGTTTGTCAAATCTTTAACTTGACTTGTTCATCTGTGAGAAATATTCAGTTTTAAGACCTTAATCTGTTTATTTATTACAGTGTTGAGTTGTACTTAGTAAGATGGAAGGCTGAGCTCATTAAATGTATTCTGTTAGCAGTATTCACTTGACAGAAGGAAAAAACCCTCTCACTGCTGATTTCTCGTACTGCAAACGTGTCTGTTAGGATGCTGAAAGTAGGACTACTGATGGTTTATGCTTTTTTTCGTGCTACCAGTTCTCTCTCTTCTTAGTTGATGATCTCACTACCTGATCTTCTGCCATTATCCTCTAAACTCCAAAACACATTTCACACTGCTTTTCACATCCTAGACCAGAGATGATTCTTACATAGCACCACAGACCACTTACATGCCATCCACTTTTGACCGCCAGACGGAGGTGGCCTGTTCTTCTTCGGTCTTATGTCCCAGTCAGGCTGCTCATGATATGAAAGGGCGCTCAGGAGCAAAATGCGAAGCTACTATCGTAATAATAGTAAGGACTATACAGATGTCATTAAAACAACATAACACCTCACCACGAACAGCAGTGCGACCGTCTGAGCCGCATGTGCTTTTCTCTCTCCCTTTCCTCCACTCTGAAGTCCTGCTGGGGCTACTGAGGTGGCACAGGAGAGAAGACCAAAGAGAAGCAGCGGCAGAGGCCAAATCATTGGGAAAGAGACTGACGGAAATTGACAGAGCCAAAGAGACTCACTGGCAGACTGCAGCGATTGAAAATAAGACTGATTTAGAGGGAGCTTTACAGGCAGTGAGAGATCCTGGAAGAGAGATCGATCAGTACTTAAGACTATACGGGAACAGACAAAAATCACTCCTGTCCTATCCTTATACAACCTTCACTATTTTTGTTTGTTAGAGCCCCCACAATATGTACCCTTGTATTTAACCTTGAATCCAGTATTGTACCATGGCTTTTGTTCTATGCTAGACCCTTTTCATTGATATCAGGATGTTGTCACATAAAGAATTCCAACCAAAGCTGTTGATTTTTTTTCTTTGCAGGATCTCATGGTAGGCGATGAGGCAAGTAAATTGCGATCCATGTTAGAGGTGAACTACCCTATGGAAAATGGCATTGTTCGCAACTGGGATGACATGAAACACCTCTGGGACTACACATTTGGACCTGAAAAGTTGAATATTGACACCAAGAATTGTAAAATCCTGCTCACAGAGCCTCCAATGAACCCGACCAAAAATCGCGAAAAGATTGTAGAGGTTTGTTACAAATGGAACAGAATATCTGTTGTGACCTTCAACACAATGTTGAGAATTTCTACTGCCGATGTGTTCATTAATCTTTGGTGGCATTTTGGGGTTTATGATGAGCTTAGGAATACAGAACATAACCTATCGAAGTCGTTGGCATGTACCCGAAAAAGCATACAACGCTGTCATTTTTTTAATACTTGTATATGTAATTATCCTTTTATGTTTTTTTAGTGTTGTCTTGAGTATTTTTCCCAGCTAAGGTTGTTCCACGTTATGTAGAATATTGTTTTATCTGTGCAGCTTAGTATTGTTTTAACTGTGATGCATTGTTACGTAAATGCCTTTTCTTGATGCTGGCCTTTTAAGAAAGGGGTTTTGTGTGTGATCACTGATAAAGTAGTATGAAAAGCGAAATGGAGGGTTTGTCACCTGTAGAGGTTGTGTAGAGGGACACGAGGAATGGCTTCACAAGGGTCACCTCAGACACTGCCAGAGAAGTGGGCCAGAAATTAACAACTTGGATATGATGATTGGGTTAGTGGTTAGGTGGATTTTGCAGTCCCAAAGCATGAATGAAGCAAATGGATTATAAGAAGTTTGGAATGAGAAATGATTTGGTGGGCATAGGTATTGAATATTAACAGATTGGGGAGGACCCTGATGTTGCATGGTTTGTGGAGATGATTTTGTAAATGGAAATAGAGAATAATTTTAAATTGGTCACTGCATCTGTTATGAGCTAATTCTTGCATGTGGCGAGTATCAGCATTTTGAATGAAGCATGAGGAGGTTGGTGTCACTGATAATTGGGCTAAAAGGACAACAGGAGGGTTGATTGTTTTAAGGGCATATGGGTATGGGACATTTGTAGAGCAGAAACCAGGTTGGATATCCATGAGGAGGGGGGAGGCTGAGAACAAATATTGGAGGTCTTTCTGTGGGAGAGTGAGATAGTTGAACACTATGGAGGACACTGTACAGTTAGTTATATGGCTTTTAATTTCGGGTTAAAGCATGTAGCAAAGCCATCAGATAAATGATACTGGGTGATGGCTTGTGGGTGGGATTAGTAAGAGGCCCAGGGTTCAAAGATTGTAACTCTTTTTGGAACAATGGAATGTTGTCATTGTCTGGAAAATTCAGAACTGGCTTTACTATGGGAGGAAGTGAGCATTTAAAGGTAAAACCTATTGGAATCTAGGGGTGGGCGACTTTCTCTGTGTAAGTGAGTTGGCAGTTTGGTCCTGAAGTGTTTTATGGTGAAAGAGTTGCTGGATAACCAGTGTGACCAACATGTACATATGATTCTAAGGTTTTCATTAGGCATGGCTTCTTAATTCCAGTGGTGCTGCTCTCAGCAGTTGCTCCAATGGAGTTTTGAGAAACGCAGCACCATTGTGGATCTCTTTACTTCACATGAATATTTCAGCTACTGAAAAAGCAAACCTCTGTGTGAAAGCAGGGGGAAAATGAGGACATATGGGACTTTGGACTGAAATTACCAATTCCCCATGTAATTCCTCATTTTTTTAGTGGGCCATATTTTCCCCACCCCTGGGGTTACAGGTATCCTGGTATAGATAAATCTAGAGTTGTGAAATTCACTTGTAGCGAACAATGTTTGTGGAAAGTGCAGAAAGAGTAAGAATCATTGAATGCCCAACAACCTTCATAAGGCCACACATGATAACTGGCACTCACCAGGAGGGGCCATGGCTACACAACCGAGGGAGAGGCCCTGTGCATTAACTGGTCTGGTCTTTAAATGTTATGCTGCAAACAAGTTTTATTAAAACTCTTTCTATTAAGCTTTTGCTGTTGCAAACCATATACACAATACTAGTGTTAATTAACAGATTAACACGCCTCCAGTATGCGCCCCAGTCTCTTTCTCAGCATTGGGAATCTAGACAAGCACAGACGCCTCCTTATAAGAGCCATAATAGTACTCTTGAAGAATCTCTCACCACTGTATCTCCCCCTAGAAAAGTCTCTCTGTCCTCCCCAACATCCTCTCCCCAACCCTCACATCTATGGACAACATCTTAACTCATGAAGAGAGAAATGCATGTCTGGGGCTACAAAAATGAAATATTGACAGAAATTAATAGTTATCAACCTTTTATTCATTGTAAGAGCTTCAACTGTTAAAAAATGTACTACATGACCAGAATGCACTGAGAGAGCTAGTAAGTTGTACGTTCCATTTGAAACCCACAGCTGGCCACTATAGGTTAGAACCAGTTCTGTTTTTGAATGCTGCCACATGGAGGTTGTGTTTCATTTATTGACCAGTATATGGCTGCAGCGATGGAGATGAATGGTTCATTGTGAGAAGTCTTGGGAGATATTTTTTGAAGTCAGTACAAGTTTGTCTTGCTCTTGGTAAAAGTATAAAGAGTCAGGCATACATTAGTGAGGGATATAGGATCGTGCATGATGAGAGGATTGGTACTAGTCACAAGGATAAAGAAGGATGTTTGAGATGGGGATTCAGTGGGCAAAGAAAAGGGAAGTTGAACATGAGAGGAGAGGGTTTAATGTCAGTGCACTCAGAGAATGACTTGGTGATAGTGTGGTCCAAGATAAGTGCTGCAAGTTCGAGGCGGAGACGTGATTTCCAGTGTCTACTTGAAACTCACAAAGAAGTAAGAGTGTTGGATTTCTGCGTCCAGACAAGGATGGCATTGTAGGTAGCGAAAATGATTGCTTGTGGTTGGTTGAGGAGCATTATATAAATGGGAGGGGGTCATAGATCCAAGCATTGAGTGATTTATGCAGATGAGCAGGTGGCAAAGTCTAGGTGGAGTCGGATGTAGTCAGAAGAAGATCAATGACAAGGCATCTCTCTCTGTCCTGAAGTAGTGAATTAGTTGTTGAATAATTAGGATGCATCGGCGTGCCAAAGCGATGAAGTCAGATGGGAGGAGAGGGAACCAGATTGAATCACTGTATTCATTTTTATGTGTGAATTTATTGGTATGCTTAAAACGTGAACCTAGCATGAGAACAATGGCTTGCTGTCTTATTGCAGATTTATCTGGCATTCCATAGGATGTGGAGAAGAGTTGAGAGTGAGAATATTCAATTGTTCATGAGAATGTTTTGAGCAAGGAAAGGCCGTGCAGTATTAAATCTGCAGGTAGGTGGCAGCTTGGTGTGGACAGACCGTATGGTTTGTACCTCAGAGGGGGTACAGAGAGCTGCAACAGTTTGCAGGCAAGGGCAGTTATTTTGGTTAAGAGGAAGGATAGGACATGGAGGAGACAGTATGTGAAAGGGTGGCTTAAGTAAAGGTTGATAATGGTGGAAAATTAAGCCTACTCTAACTGAGCTACTTGGAAGATTAGACATCAGTCTTCTAGGATATAGAAAGTGGACCAGTGTCAATTGCAGGCTTCATTCAAGCTGCCAACTGTAGGAGACAGAACAGCAGATCCCTGCAGTTGGAGCACACGTTTTGCATGTACCATAATTGGCAAATTGTCCTAAGCCCAATTCAACTGTCAACGTTTGCTTTTACTGCGCAAGGCGCTCTGAGCAACTACTCTATTTCTTTACTTTATTTTTCCATATTTCTCATACTAAAATTGTGCCAGCTGAACATTGATACTGCTTTTGCTATGTGTGTGTCAAGTGAGTGTAGAGTAGAGAAGTGAGTGGTGTCTTGAACAGTTAACCTACCGCACCAAAGTGCTGCAGATTGCACTAGGACAGCAACATTTCCATGAAATCACAAACATCTGAAAGAAACACGTTAGTTAGATTCCTCACCTTAGAATATCCCCAGGCGTCAGGCAGGATCCGGAATTTTTTTTCGTCAGCAATACCCTTGCGCGTCGCTAGGCGACGTCTGCGGCTCCGCGTCTGCTGACGGCGTCGTGATCGCTGGGATGACGTCGTCAGAGTACTTGGACGCCGTCCTCACGCGCTGACTTCAGATCTTCTTTTTTCCGCGCCATTAAGCGTCGATCCAGGAAGAGCATACCCTTTTAGTCATTTTTTGACTAAACTTTTTTGAACTCTTTTGGTTCCATTTCCAATCGACCTCGACTCTGGTGCCGGTAGGGATGCCTGGCTTCAAACCTTGTGGCGCCTGTCACCGACTGATGTCGGTCACGGATCACCACCGACGGTGCCTCTATTGCCTTGGGGCAGACCACGATGCCGAGTTGTGCCTCAACTGCCGGGCCTTGACTTCGAAGGCTAGGCGGGAGCGGTCCCGCAAGCTGCTCGAGATCCGGCAGTCGGCTCCGCGCCGCTCACGGTCCCAGTCGAGGAGGAGGTCGAGGGACCGGTCGCGGAGCCGCACCCATCACCGCTCGTCGGGGTCTAAGTCCTCGCATTCAGGTAAGTCGAGGCACAGTAAGAAGTCGAAGAAGCGACATCTCTCTTCCGACTCCCCTCGCCGGTCGCGCGACTCAGCTGAGGGTTCGGGTGGCACCACCCGCGCGGCTCCGTCAGAGCTGCAGGAGTCCCGTCCGAACCGCAGGAGTCCCATCCGACCCCATACCCTCCGGTCCCTGGGTCTGACGCGACTCCGGCGGAGACAGGGATTTCCTCGTGGCCATGAGGAGCCTGGCTTCGGCGTCGCCGCCTGCGGCCGCACCTTCGTACCCAGCGGGCTCGACTGGGAGGACTAGCGAGCCGGCGGCTCCGGCGTCGACTCCGGTCCTGACGCCGCTGGATCCCGGTCGACCTTACGACCCTCCGCCAGCGCCGTCCCCTCCGGTGCCGCCCCCGGCGCCGCCTTCGGACGACGCCGTTTCCCGGTTTAGTCCCGGTCCGGGCCCGGCGTCGGAGCGGCGCCGTATCCGACGCCGATGGCTGACAGGTTCATCTTCCGCCCGGCTCCGGCACTTCCACCTGTATACCAGGAGTTGGATAATGGTGACGACTGGGAGGGGTCTGAGGACCCTCTGGCACGGCAGTGCCAGTTATCTCAGGACTGGGCAGACGAACTGGGGGATGCCAGTGGTCTTGATACCTCCCCTGACACTGGCTTCATCTCTCCTCCATCCATGGCTACGGAGGAAGGTGCTACGTTTTCTGTGGTGCTGTGCAAGGCGGCCGAAGCCCTTGGGCTGGAACAGCCGGCTGTGGCCGTGAGGACTAATCTCCTCACTGAAGTGCTTCAACCGCCAGCAAGCTCCCCGGAGCCTCTGCTGCAGTTCAATGAAGCACTGTCTGTCTGACGTTCTGAAGGGCACCTGGTCCAAGCCCTCCACAGTTCCTCCTGTGGACCGGAACGTGGCCCGGCGCCACCGCCCTGCACCGGGCGACCCCAGTTTTCTGTCTATGCACCCCACGCCCGAGAGTCTGGTTATCTAGGCCTCTGCCTCTCAGACCTCCTTCCTGTCCGCTCCCCCGGATCGGGAATCCAAAAGGTTGAAACAGTTTGGGAAGAAACTGTTCTCCTCCCTTAGTTTGGGGTTGTGGGGTTGCGGTCTATCAACACCGCGTGCCTTTTGGACCGTTACTCCCACTCCCTGTGGGACACGGTGGAGGACGTGCTGCCCCAGTCTCCGGAGGAGGCCCGGACACGGCTCGCCCAGGCTCTTGCCGAGGGGCGGGATGCGGCACGGCATGCAATCCGATGTGGACTGGACACAACGGACTCGCTAGGCAGGGCAATGGCGACCATGGTGGCGATTCGTCGTCACGCCTGGCTGAGGTCCACGAGTTTCTCCGAAGATGTCCACACCACCCTCATGGACATGCCCGTCGATGGCAGTCGCCTTTTTGGTGACAAAGCGGATAGTGCGCTGGAGCGCTTTAAGGACTCCAGGGCTACGGCCAAGTCCTTGGGCCTCTCGGCCCCGCGTCTGCATACTTCCGCTTTTTGCCCCTTTCGTGGCCAAGGAAGGGGTACCCCCTCACGTCTGTCTAGCCACAGGCTGCAGAGCCAGCCTCAACGCGGACGTGAATTCCGCTGAGGCGGAGCAGGGGGACAACGAGCCAGTCCGTCCACATCTACCCCGGCAGCATCCGCCTCAAAGCCCTACTTGTCCGTGCTTTCAGGCCCATTCCACGCCAGTGGGAGGCAGAGTTCGCCATCACCTTCTCCACTGGCGTACCATCACATCGGACAGGTGGGTGCTGCAAATCGTCCGAAGGGGCTACTCCCTCCCCTTCGAGGCGACCCCTCCAGCCATGCCAGCGCAGTACCACCGCATGTCGGGGGATCACTTGCAACTTCTGCAGGAGGAAGTTACGGCCCTCTTGGCCAAGAGGGCCATCAAGCGTGTTCTTTGCCCAGAAGTAGGTCGGGGTTGTTACTCCCACTACTTTCTGGTTCCCAAGAAGGGCAGAGGAGGCCTACGCCCTATCTTGGACCTCAGGAGCGTCAACGCCTTCCTCCGGAAGGAGAAGTTCAAGATGCTCACCTTGGCTCAGGTTCTGGCTGCCCTAGACCCTGGAGACTGGATGGTAGCGTTGGACTTGCAGGATGCTTATTTCCACATCCACGTCCTGCCGGCCCACCGGCGTTACCTGCGGTTCACGGTAGGCCACGAGCGCTTTCAGTTTACCGTGCTCCCCTTCGGCCTCACCAGTGCCCCTCGGGTGTTCACGAAAGTGAGTGGCGGTGGTCGCAGCTCACCTGCGCAGATTAGGGGTTCCAGTCTTCCCCTATCTGGACGACTGGTTGTTGAAGGCGGGCTCGCCCCTGGCAGTCGTCTCCCACCTCCAGACTACAGCCGACCTCCTGCATTTGCTGGGGTTCTCCATCAATGTGCCAAAGTCGCATCTGAGTCCCTCCCAGAAGCTCCTCTTCATCGGAGCGGTTCTGGACTCGGTGCAGTTCCGGGTCTATCCTCCGGAGCGGCGGGTCCGGGATATTCAGGCTCTGACTCCAATCTTTCGGCCTCTATCCCGGTTTTCGGTCAGGTTGGTGCTGCGGCTTCTGGGTCTGATGGCCTCCTGCATCCTGCTGGTACATCACCCCAGGTGGCGGATGCGGGCTCTGCAGTGGGACCTAAAGTTTCAGTTGGCCCAGCATCGGGGCAACCTGTCCGACCATGTCTTGATCTCGGAGGGTACTGCAAGACAGTTGCAGTGGTGGCTCACGGACCGCGATTGGGTCAGAGGCAGATTCCTCTCCCTTCCCCAACCGAAGCACACGGTAGTGACGGATGCGTCCCTCCTGGGATGGGGGGGGGCCACATGGGAGAGGCGGCGATCAGAGGCCTGGCTCCATATCAACCTATTGGAGCTGCGGGCGATCCGGCTTGCACTGAAGGCATTCCTTCCCTCTGTTCGGGGAAAAGTAGTGCAGGTGTTCACGGACAACACCACCGCCATGTGGTATTGCAACAAACAGGGCGGGGTGGGGTCGTGGACACTTTGTCAGGAGGCTCTGCACCTCTGGACATGGCTGGAACATCAGGGCATCACCCTGGTGGTTCAACACCTGGTGGGCTCTCTGAACGCCAGGGCGGAAGAACTCGGCTGCCGGTGCATGATGGATCACGAATGGCGTCTGAACTCGGACGTAGTGCAAGGCCTCTTTCAGCAGTGGGGAGAGCCTTGGTTAGATCTATTCGCCACCGAAGAGAACGCGCAGTTCTGCGCGTTGGAGTTTCCAAGGCGGCACTCGCTCTGAGGCGCTTTTCGCCGCGAGTGGAGTTGCGGTCTGTTGTACGCCTTTCCGTCTATACCACTTCTGCTCAGAGTGCTGAAGAAGATCAGGCGCGACCGGGCCCAAGTCATCCATGTGGCTCCGGATTGGGCATGAAGATACTGGTATCCCGAGCTACTCAGTCTATCGATCGATCCCCCGATACGACTGCCTCTTCAGGAGGACCTTCTGTCGCAGCAGCAGGGGACAGTCCTCCACCCGAACCTGTCCAGCCTCCACCTCCATGCGTGGAGATTGAGCGGCGGCAGTTGATGCCATTTGACTTGCCTCCTGAAGTCTGTAATGTTGTTCCGGCAGCCAGGCGTCCCACCACAAAATCGGTATACGCCTGCAGGTGGAACAAATTTGTGGCATGGTGCACAGCAAAGGCTGCGGATCCCCTTTCCGCCCCTCTTTCTGAGGTTCTCCTCTTTCTTCTTTACCTGGCCCAGCAGGGCTCTGCTCTGGGCACCCTCAAGGGATACCTTTCGGCTATTTCTGCTTTCCTACGGCTTCCTGATCAGCCTTCTCTTTTTAAATCCCCTGTTGTTTCTCGATTCTTTAAGGGCATTACTCACATGTTTCCTCCTGTCCCTTTCGTAATGCCTCAGTGGCATTTAAATCTAGTATTGACCTATCTGATGTGCGCTCCCTTTGAGCCACTTCATAATTGTCCTCTTCGTCTTCTGACTCTTAAGACTGCTTTCCTGGTTGCCATCACCTCTGCTAGAAGGGTGAGTGAGCTCCAGGCTCTCTCTTCTAAGCCTCCTTTCCTTTCTGTCCATCCGGACAAAGTTGTTCTCAGGACTCGTCCTTCCTTTCTCCCTAAGGTGGTGACTGCCTTTCACATCGGCCAGTCTGTTACACTGCCCACCTTCTTTCCGCCTTCCTCGAAAGAGGAAGAGAGGCTCCACCGTCTGGACCCAAAACGGGTGCTGTCCTTTTATCTGGACCGCACCAAACAGTTCCGGGTGGACGACCAACTCTTTGTTAGCTACGTGGGCGCTAAGAAGGGGCGGGCGGTGCGCAAGCGAACCATCTCTCGGTGGGTCGTTTTGTGTATCCAGGCCTGTTATTCCTTAGCTAAAAAGGAACCTCCTGTAGGGCTGAGGGCCCATTCCACTCGGGCCACAGCGGCGACCACTGCCCTGGGCCGGGGAGTCCCCTTGCAGGACATTTGTCAGGCAGCAACGTGGGCCTTGCTGCACATGTTTGCCAAACACTATTGCCTGGACAGCCAAGTCCGGAGAGATGGCTTCTTTGGCCGTTCTGTTCTCCAGGACTTTCTGGTGTGATCTTGGTTCACAGACCCACCGGGGTTGGTATTGCTGGAGTATCTATTCTAAGGTGAGGAATCTAACTAACGTGTTTCTTTCAGATGAACAAGTTACTTACCTTCGGTAACGATATATCTGTAAGAAACATTAGTTAGTTAGATTCCTCACCGCCCACCTATCCTCCCCGTTCTGCGAACCGATATCTAGGGTTGAGGTCATCCCTTTTTGGCACCAGTGTCGGTCTCTTGCATGGCTCTGCGTTCCTGGCACGGAAAGCTATGTACAAGAACTGACGTCAGCGCGTAAGGGCGGCGTCTAAGTACTCCGACATCATCCCGGCGATCACGACGCCGACGATGGACGCGGAGCCGCAGGCGACGCGCCAGGGTATTGCTGACGAAAAATCTTTCTTGATCCAGCCTGACGCCTGGGGATATTCTAAGGTGAGGAATCTAATTAACTAATGTTTCTTACAGATATATCGTTACCGAAGGTAAGTAACTTGTTCAACAGTCTGCTTCCAGTTATCTTAGCTGCGCAATTCTCTTTCCAAACGTTTTGTTTGCCATCTAGGTTCCATTCTTGTCACACCTTTGTGATTATAATGCCTTTCTCAACATCACACTCAACTGTGGAATCTCTTGAGAAGCAGTTCCCAAGCTGCTGTTCATCACATCAAATCACAGAAACAAATAAACCAGATAATCCAAACCTTGACTGACAACAAGTGTTACTTGATGCCATTGTATGATTTTTATTGCATGTGGCATCATCAAAAAGGTTGGGTTGGTAAATTCACTGGCCCATCCAGCAGAGAAATTGTCCATCTTTAGTGGACACCATGCACCGTAATTTTGATTAGGATTAGGGGTATGTGGAATTTGACAGAGTTTGATTCTGCAAAATTACATGCGGGCAGAGTGGGCATATGGTGCTATTTTCATTGCGCAAAATGCACCCTTGCGTCCAAAAATGGTACGAGGAAGCATTTTGCGCTAAGAAAACAGTGCAGCCAAACACCACTTGGTACCCTTACTTACTCTGCAGTGATTATACTGCAGAGTATGAAAGGGCACTGCTGTGAGTGGTATGTAGTGTTTCTAAACTTTAGAAACACCTGCTTATCACTCTGCATTAATTTGATCCCCGTCTCATATTCCACCCACGACAGGACAAATTTCTTCAGACCATGTCTCAATTTTGATGCAGGAGGTCCGCCTCCTCAGGCAAGCGTGCCATCCAAAGGATGCTGGACTCCAAGAAGGGCGAGGAATGCTAATCTCAATATTGCTTGTGTCGAAAAAGGCTGAGGCCTCAGGCCCACTTTAGACCTCTGGCCATTGAATGCTTTTCTGAGGAAAAACATGTTCAGAATGTTCACTGTGGTGCGGACCTTCTCTTCTCTGGATCCTTAGACTTGCAAAACTCATTTTCATATACTGGTCCTGCGGTCTCGCAGACTTAACATGTGGTTCTTAGTGGCGTCAGCACACTTTTAGTTTGCCCTTCTGCCCTTCAGTCTTACCTCGGCCTCTCTGGTGTTCACAAAAGTGATGGCAGTGATCACTGCTCATCTTCTGAGTTTGAGATACGCATGTTCCCACACCTTGATGACTGACTCCTCAAGGCTGGTTTATTGCTTTCACTCACGGACCACCTCCACTTGACAACCGCCCTTTTGATTTTTATTAGATTTTACATCATGGAGTTGAACTCCCAACTGAACCTTAAGCAGAGGATTTCCTTCAACCTGGAGTGATGTTGTAACCCTTTCCGCAGTGAGCCTGTGACATCCAGAATATGATCCTAATGTTTCGGGATCAGAACTGGGTCTCATTGAGGGTGATCCTGTAGTTTCCCGGGCTTCTAGCCTTGTGCATCCTTCTTGTTCTGTGCGTCTGGTTTCAGTAAGCCCTGCATCAGGGTAGCCTGTTCCGAATCTTCAGCAGGAAACTAGACAGGATCTGTTGTGGTGTCAGACAGACACTAGCCTGACTTGTGGCAGACCGTTTCCCCTTCCCCAACCAGAAATCAGTTGTGACAGACATGTCTGTCCTAGGGGAGCCATTTGGTTGAGGTGGGGATCGGACGTGTCTGGCCAAGCCCCAGCTCCTTATCAGTCTAGGTTTGTGCGATCAGCCTGACGCTGAAAGCCTTCTTCCCAGCCCTCAAAGGGATTCTGGTAGGTCCTCATGGACTACACAAACCGCCATGCGGTATTGTAACAAGCAGAGGATCCTAGATCTTGTGCCTGGAGGCTATGCTCCTTTGAAGGTGGCTTGACCAGTGGCTGATGATGTTCCTGGTGACCAAACACTTGGCAGGGTTCCTGAATGCCACAGCAGGTGTGGGCTAGCGTACCACAAATGACATTTTTATCCCAATTTGGAACATAGCACTTTTGAGCAGTGACGCATGCTATGGTTATATTTATTTGCCACTGCAGAGAGTGTACAGTGTTAACACAACTGTGCAGTTTCCTTTAGAAATATCACTGAGAAACTAATTATCCCTGTGATGGGACAAGGTCATTTTGTATGCATTCTCGTCCCTGCCTTTTCTGCAGTGAATTCTGAGGAAATTTGGGACAGATTGGGCGACGGTCATCCAAGTAGCCCTGGACTGGGCCAGTGACGGGTAGTACCCGGATATCTTGAGCTGTAGCACTTGTCCTCTGATCCGGCTACCACTTCAGGAGAACCAGCTGTCTCAGCAACAGGGGATGATTCTGTACTCAAATCACCATGCCCTACACCTTCATGCATGAAGAGTGAGAAGTGGCAGCTGAGCTCTTTAGTCTTGCCACCTGAGGTAGTGTATTTCATCCATGCAGCAAAATGCCCTTCAATTAAATGCATTTTCCTGGGAGAAGTTTGTGGTCTAGAGTAGGATCCGTCATCTTGATACTCTCCGGGATTAGCTTTCTGATATGTTGCTGTTTTATTCTTTTGTTCGCCCTGCATGACCTTGCAGTGGACAAGTTTACGGGCCAGCGATTTCGGCATTTTTATGTTCAGATCAGCCTTCTATTTTCAAATCACCTATTTTGATGCATTTCATGAAAGGCCTAATTCACATGTTTATCTCAAAACTATTTGTTATGCCACTATAGAGCCTTATTTTGTCCTTCATATGAACACAATTGAGCATCGTGAATACTTCTGCACAGTGTGAGTAAACTGCAGGGTCGGTCTGTGCAGCCACCCTACACCACTTTCTTCCCAGACCAATTAGTGCTGAGGAATCAGGCTCACTTCCTACTAAAGGTGGTATTGTCCTTCCATGTCGGACAATCGAACACCCTAACAACCTTTAATAACAAAAGACATGGGTTTTTGCATTCAAGATCTGCACATCCACAAACACAGTAAGAGACACAAAAGCATGTATGTTTTCAATTTCGCATATAGAGGTGCTACCACGGTGTCAACAATACCCACCCATCAGGGTATAAACAACCTTGGGACGAATCCTAAGGCAACATACAAAGTCAAAATACACCTGAGCACACCCAAGGAGAATCACTATAATCCAAAGGTTTGGTCAAAACCTAGGCAACGTGAACAGTAGTCCATTATTAAAATGTCCTTTTTCGCAATCGTATATAAAGAAGTTTCCCAATCGGGTCCTGTTGCAGATTTTTTTAATCATCAAACAACAACGCAGAGCAGCAACAGCCGACGCGCGTTTCGCCCACTGGGCTTTTTCAAGGCTGCAGGAAAATACATATAAAACAATAATTGTACAATAATCGAATATGATCCGTGGATGTCACCACAATGTTTAAACACATAGGGATGCCCTTAGATACAACAATTCAAATGTGAAAATAAATATCAATATCCATTGTATCATTCTGTCATTAGTTACGTTTCCCATGTCCCTATACAAGTCCGGTTTAGAACTCACAGACGGGGGAAACACAACTCCAACCTTCTAGTGAGATGATTTAAACAGGAAAACACATGATGATTAACCCATGAATATAAATAAAGCATTATTCATGTTACGAACAAAGAGTCATCATCCTGGTTACATTATAAAATGCAGCACAATATATGTGATTAGCCCATCGTCATGAGTGGATCTAGAATACTCTTTTTTTTTTTTAATTTCAAATCATTTTTATTGAAATAACAATGACAATACAATAACTCTTCCGTTCAAAAAAGTTCAGATCAGTCTATGACCAACAAATACAAAACAGAAAATAAATAACAAATGACAAATGAAATAGAATAACTATAAAGCAAATCACCTCCCGCTTGCATCATCTCAACGTGTGGGTGCGGCGCACCGGGGCTCAAGAGGGTGAACCCTGCTGTACGCTCAACCAACCCCGCTCAGAGAGACCAACCCACAGTATAATATTTCAAGGTGGCTCATAATGAAAGGAGGATACGTCCAATGATTTCCAAAGCCTTCTATTGGAAGGGCTCTAAGTAGAAGCTTGTAGAGCCGGATTATTGGAACCTCTCAGGAAAGATAACCACTCCTGACAGATTTTGAAGCTCACCTCATTCGCATTTTTCCATTTGCAAAGTACTACTTTACATGCCATTGTGAGCATTAAGTCCAAAAGCTGACGATCTTGAGCAGTTGATATTTGTGGATCCAGTGCCCCTAGAATAACGTATACAAAGTCCTGAACAGGCCTTATCTTGAACACGTGATAAATGCAGTCTAATATTTTCCCCCAGTAATCCCCCAATGAAGGACAATTAAATAGCATGTGTGCAAGATCACCAGAGTCTGATTGACAGTTCCAACAAACAGGGGACTCCCTTAATTTACATTTGAAAAGCTTGTCCGGCGTCCAGAATGCCCTGTTGAGCAGCATATATTTCGTTTGGAAGAGGATGGGCGAGACCTTGTGTGTAAGGGCCAACTTATGTATCACATCCCAATCAAAAGTAAGACCTGTTCGATTTGGCTCGGCCTCCCAGTTTGATTCCACCCTTTTATGATTTGTTGTGGGTAAAGGCAATAATAGTTTATACACCTTCGAGACAAAGTGGCCAGCATGCACAAGACGTGGGATATGAGTTATTAACCATGGGGTATAAGGAGAGAAGTTACACGCGGTTAGCATCGCTTTGATTTTTAAGGAATCACAAAAGTCCATCGGGGTGAGATCATACCTTTGTTGCAGGGTCGAGAACGGCAGTGGATCCTTATCATACAGGTCCCTCACCAAATTAATGCCCTTCTTGGACCAAGACTCCCCGACTAGCCTACTACCATTATATTTGAGATGGGAATTCCTCCACAGGGACATAAACGATGACCTAGCGAATGTCAACTTTGTTTTATGTGTTTGATCGAGTCTAAGCAACGCCCGTCTAGTATTTAGCATGATATATTTGGAGTGTGGTAGATGTGACAGGTCCATCGTAAGAAGAGCCTCTAACGGCGCTTGATCTACCAGCGCCTTCTCAATGTTAACCCATAGCGGTGTATAGTCAGGAGATTTTATCAACCACTGAGCACCTTGTTTGCAAAGAAACGCTGTCTGATAGTTCCTGAAGGAGGGGAGACCCAGGCCGCCTTTATCTTTTGCTAATTGCAGCTTTTTCATTGAGACTCTGGCTTTCTTGCCCTGCCACAGAAAACTTCCAAACAGCTGATCCACTTTGGTAATAAAATTATTCGAAAACGTCATAGGGAGCATGCTGGCCAGATAGTTGACCAACGGAGTTGACATCGTTTTGAGCGTCTCCGCTCTACCCCACCAGGAAAGAAACTTTGGAGACCAGCCCTCCAGCAATGTAGAAATCTTTTTAAGGGTCAAGTCTTCATTTACTCGCAGCGTAGAAATCAAATCCTTGTCAAAGTCTAGCCCCAGATATTTAAAGCACCGAGGTTGCCAAGTAAGACCGGAGTCCCCGATGATCCCCTTATCCCCAACATTGTTCAGAAGCTTGACCTCCGTTTTGTCCTTATTGAGTTTATATCCAGAGACTCTGGAGAAGTCCTCAATATCAGACATGAGTGCAGGTATGGCCTCATCCGCTCTTTCTGACACAATAAGTACATCGTCCGCGTATGCAGTTAATTTAACAATGCAGTCTCCAAATGGCACACCAGCTATCTTAGGGTCATTCCTTATATGATATAAGAACGGTTCAATTGCCAACAAGAACAAGGAGGGAGACGGGGGACATCCCTGTCGCGTGCCTTGCTTTAAACAAGAGGGGGAGGAAAAGGATCCACCCGCCCTGACTCTTGCCGAAGGACAACAGTATAGAGACATTACTAGTCTTGTAAATGATTCCCCAAGGTTGAATTTAGATAAGACTGCTTTAAGGAAGGACCAATCAACCTTATCAAATGCTTTTTCAGCATCTAGAGTTATTGCTGCAGTGGGCGTACCTAGGAGTTTCGCTTTTTCTAAGACGTGCGCCAAAATTCTTGTATTGTCACTGGACAGCCGATTTTTAAGGAAGCCTGCTTGGGATGGGTGGATCAACTGGAGAAGAACCCTCTGGAGGCGAGCAGAGAGTATCATAGCCAAAAGCTTGCAGTCTATGTTAATCAGCGAAATCGGCCTATAGTTTTTCGGTAACGACGGGTCTTTCCCATCTTTAGGAAGTACAGCAATTATTGCTTCTGCCAGTGTACCTCTGACCTCGCCAGATTTATTAATGTCTTGAAATAAGTGTAGATGGGGTTCGACCAAAAGGGAGGGAAAGGTTTTATAAAATTTTGCCGTAAAACCATCAGGGCCTGGTGCTTTCCCTATCTTAAGATTTTTAATTGCAGTCTCTATCTCTAGAGCAGTAATTGGATTATTGAGACCGACCTGGTCCTCAGCAGAAAGCTGTGGAAGATCGCACTCGTCTAAGTACTCCTTAATCCTGGATTCCTCAACCGCCCTATTCTTTGCATAAAGGTCTTCGTAAAATACTCTGAACACCTCTGTTATTCTGTCTGGGTCGGAATGCGAGGATCCTAATGCATCTTTAACGACACTAATAGAGTTCTTCTGGACCTTGAACTTCAAGTACTAGGCTAGGGACCTGTCTGCCTTATTAGACTCGCAGAGCTTAAACCTCCTACCCTTATCAAGCCAGACTCCCGCTCTCTCGCTAACTATTTTATTATATTCATATTTCTTATTTGCCAACGCAGCAAGAGACATATCATCCCTATCTTTTAAATGTCTAATCTCTAGGTTCACAATATCGGCCTCCAAGGCCTCCAACTTTGCATTATAATTTTTGTTCATCGCTGACCTAATTTTGATACACACTCCCCTTATGGTACTTTTCAAGGCATCCCACCTAACAAGATCGGACGTGTCCCCCTTTTTAGGTCGAGGACGTCCGGTCTGCCGAAAGGCAGAACCGGAAGTCGGAGATTTAATGACTTGGAGAAGAGGGGCTTGAACCAGCCCCTCTTCTCCCCTGTTCTCCATTGGCTGGCCTCTTGAATGCTGGCCAGCCATTGGAGAAGAGGTCAGTCATTCAGATTAGGCCCCGTCCTTTTCGGATCGGGGGGGCGTGTTTTTTGCAAGAAGTCTCAAGGAGGAGACAACAGCAAAACACGCCCCCGAATCCGAAAAGGACGCTGCGTTTCTCCGAGGCATTTCTGCTCTGCCTCGGAGAAAGGCGGTGGTGTCTTTTATGTGTGGGACCTTCACTCTGGAACAAACTCGCTTTGGAGTGAAGGTACATTTCGTCTACCTCCCCCTCCCCTTAGATCCCGAGGAAACTGAAAACATTGGGTTTTAAGCAAGAGTGATGTTACTTCTCAGCTACATCCCATTGGAGGCGCAGAGCGCCTGGACGCTCCTTGGAGTAACAGAGCGCTTTAAGAAATGCCTTTTACATTACAAAAAGCAACAACTGTTGTCTGTGCGGTATGGCTCGTGCTGAGACCCAGGCTGGTAGAGTTAGATAAGAAACCGGGGGTTACATTCTTGTGGGCGGGGCAAGGCGTTAAACTTCACCACCTTCCTAAAGTTTGACTTTTTTATTGGCTTTTTGTGAAGGTTAAAACGTCATTGCGGTTATGTGAACCCTAAGCACCATGTCAGTGGAAGCCTGGTCTTCGACTGACTCTGCCCCATCCCTTTTGCCTTTCACAGAACATGTACCCATTGCCCTGTTTCCAGCCTCTGCCCCTTTATCACGCACTCTCTGCCTCCAGCCCCCGGGTAACAGCAGCTCCCGGACTCTATACGGCCCTGCCTTGCATCTAGATTAACCTTATATACATCCCCATAAACCCTATATGCATACCCCACTTTGAGCGTTCCCTGTCGTGGCGGCCGCTGAGGAACCCCTCCCCAATGTTTAATCTAAAACGAGCATCACTCACCGACGCCACCTCTGAATGAACCAGGCGCTAGGGAGAAGCGCTTCAGCTCAAAGCGCATTGAATGAACCAGGCGCTAGGGAGAAGCGCTTCAGCTCAAAGCGCATTGAATGAACCAGTCATTAATTGTTTGACTTTTGTATTTAGGGCGGGGGAAATTAGGGTGTTTGTGTGGAGGGTGATGAGGTGGAGGGAGGGGGGGGTCGCTAGCACCCACTACACTAATCAGAACTTTTAATATCAGGGTTACATTAAAGGCTCTGCTCGTGTATATGGGATATAAAAAACGCTCGTGATTACTTGTCAGGCCTTTGGCGTTTGTTTGGCCGCTAAAATCCGGATTTAATGATCATTTTCTTATTTGAGTGACATTATAAAATATTGGCAGCTCCCAAAAGGGTGAGATTCACGCGTTTTTAATCCCGGTCCCGGCTGGTGAAAATGTCAGTGTTCTGTAACTTTCATGTGTAAATCTTAATTAATGAGGTGGCAGTGGGCGTGGGAGGGGCTTGCAGCCCCAGAGTAAGAGGTGGGGGGTGGGGAGGACTGCCCATTGTCCCCTCAAATCCCTCTTACTCGGGCACTGATCTGACTTCAAAGCCTCGGGTGGAGGGGAGCGTGCTTCATGCGTCTTTTAATAAAGAGATTTTGTGAGCCGAGGGTCACACCTGACGTCTGTCCGCATCCAAGCAAGTGCCTTCTAATGAGGGTCCACTGGAGGTTAATCCGCCTTCAGGGGTCACTGGCTGTCCCGGTCCTTCCCCCTCTCTTAGGCTGTCTAATTTGTGACTCGGAGCAGGGCTTGCACAGCCACCATTCCACGGGATGTGACGCCACAAGTCTCCCTTAACCCTAAGGTCAGGTCAGAGAGGCTTGGCCGCGCGCCATGGAGTGCCCACGCGCTACGGGCTGGGATTATGGCCCCGAACATTTGTTTCTGTTCAGTAAAGAGATGGGCGGCAGGGCCCCCCTACGTTGTCCATCACGTAAAAGACACATTTGGACATTTATAAGCGCTTGACGTATTATTTCGCCCGAACCCCAGACACTTGTGTATCATCAACCTTACACCATTTCACTCCTATCAGTCGAAATATTCTGAACAAGCATTTACAATGCAATGGTCTCGGCATTGGTAAAGTTAGAGCTATTGGCATTGCTTATGACAATTTTTTTGTTTGTTTTTAAAACATTTAAAGAAACGGCATTGTCATGAGCAATGCCAATAGCTCTAACTTTAACAATGCCGAGACCGTTGCATTGTAAATGCTTGTTGTTAATCTGAAGATAGGAAGAGATCGCATCATGTATTGTGGACCGGTGTTTATCACTGTTTAGGATTTCATCATTCAGACGCCAGGATGTCTGACGAGAGGAAGGTTTAACATTAGCAATTGATAAGGAGATGCAAGAATGATCTGACACTACACGGGGTTCTATGGTAGTGGACTCTAATCTAGGGACGCCGTTCTGTGTTATGAGGATATAATCAATCCGGGAATACGAGTCATGGGGCGCAGAGTAAAAAGTATAATCTCTCCCAGTGGGATTCTGGAGCCTCCATGTATCCACCAATTGGAAGCGTTGACACAAGTTAAGAAAAGCTTTATGTGATTTATTTGATTTGAAGGGACAGCGTGAGTCTCTATCTAAAGTTGCATCCATCGGAAGATTGAAATCCCCCGCTAAGACGTGCACCGCATTGTCCGGAATAGTTTCAAGGTGCTTATTCAGATCGTTCCAAAAATTCAGATCACTAGTGTTGGGGGCATATATGTTAGTAACATAAAACTCTGTGTTCGAGGCATGTGGGCTGCTGAATTCATATCTGTGCATAGATCGCCGCCTAGTGTTGGGTCCGGATGTTTGCACGTTGTTGTCCTGGAAGAGTCTTCGAAGTATCCTTGGATAGGTGACTCCTCCCCTGGACTACAGTGCGCATGGGCATCCTCTCCATCCTCAGATTGTTTTTTTCCGCCATTGGGTTCGGATGTGCTATCTTAGCTCAAGTTAGGAAAATATTTGGTCGAGGCCAAAAGGCCTTTAGTTCGCGTTGGTACTGTTTATCGATCGGGTTTCGATAGAATTTTGTTAGTTTACTAACTTTCAGCACCGACTTCTTTCGCATTTACCTGTCCATCGACTACTTCGACGATGGAATCCAGGACGCCATTCAAAAGGTGTCCGGTATGCAATGCGAAGTACCCACACATCGACGTCCATCCGGTGTGCAACAAATGCCTTTCGCCGGACCACGACGAATCGACATGCATGGCCTGTGCCCGGTTCCGTTCCAAGAAGACTCTAAGGAACCGAAGAGCGGCGAGACTCGAGGCGCAGCACGCGGCACCGGCCCCAACAGACATCTTCGACGAGGCCGACGTCGAGGAATTAGAAGTCATACCCCCCAGTCCCGTTTCCGAACACGACCCCGGATCGGACGAGGGCGACGAGTCATTCTTCCACAGAGGTGAAGACGACACCGAGGTAGGAGACGACGAGGAGGCCTTAGGGGCCGAAGAGAGTAGCTCCAATGATGAACAAGGCCTACCTGTTCAAACCGAAGAAACACCAGCGCCACAGCCTTTGGCTCCGGTCGAGGGATCGCCTTCGGGCCTTACCCGAGACCCATCCCGTAGTTCTTCGGCCCCGCCCTCGGGCCCGGCCTCGGACGTTCAGCGGCAGCCATTGCTGCATAAGCCAGCTGGTTTCCCTACCACGAAACCGAAACCGAAAGCTGTTCCGGTTCATACGAAACCGAAACTGAAAGTGGCGCTGGTCGGATCGAGGCCTTCCACGCCTTCGACGCCAGCGCAACGCGTCGGCACCGACCGCACCAAGAGGGACTTCGGTGCCGAACTGGAATCGGGCGACATCGGAGTCGACAAACGGAAAAAGGCCATCGGCACCGAGAAACCTACTCGGCTACCGACGCCAACTACACCGAGGGCAATACCGCCTGCTTCGCCTCGCGTCGCTCCCTCGACGACGACGAAGCCTCACGTATCGAGGACGTCGACGGTGATCTCCACACCTCGACTCGAGGACCCGCCGTCACCGAAAAAATCCACGCCCGGCTCTACTAACCTGCCCGGGGCCAAAGCCTCAAAGACGCCCCAAGTGCGGCCTGCTGCGACGCAAAGCAACAAAACCACGGCGGCCCTCAAAGACCCGTCGGGTTCCGGCCCGATCGGAGCTCCAGCAACCTCTACGGGGCCAGCCAACATTACCTTCGGCTTGCCTCCGTCAACAATCCCGAAGATGTTCCAACTCAGGACACGGGTTACCCAGACTCCGGTTCCACCGGACGAGACGTCTCCGTCACGTGTCATCGACGCCGACACTGGCAGGATGATTCTCCACGACCGAAGAATAACTTCGGAACCGCCATTGGACCCTTTCAGGATCCCACTAAAAAGGAAGCTGCCTGTGGAATCAGAACCTCTCCTTTATGAACCGTTCCATTCCTCCTACCAGGATCCACACCGGTTCTCCCCCACACGCTCCGACACGGATGCATTGGAGGACTACATGGATGACCAAGCACCCTACCATGTGGACACAGACCCTGATGACCAGCAGGACCCTGATCAAACTTGGGGCGACCCTGCAGACCCCAGTGCACCTCTCGATACACAGGACCCACAACTCTATGGGGCAAAAACATCTCCCACGGAGGATACTGCGGCGTTCAACGCTCTTATTGAACGTGCTGCAAATAACCATGGGGTACAGCTTCACTCAGATACCATCGAGGATGACTTTCTAATGGACACTTTTGCATCCTCAGAAAGACATGTAAAAACTCTGCCAATGCTGAAGGGGGTCCTCAAGCCAGCTAAGGACATTTTCAAGGAACCCACCAGGGCACGAGTGATAAACCCCAGGATTGATAAAAAATACAGATCAGCACCTGGGGATCCTACTTACATCAAAGGACAATTGCCACTCGACTCCATCGTCGTAGCGAATGCTCGCAAGAGGGCACACTCGCAAACGACAGGTGACGCTCCTCCCCCGGACAAAGAGTCCAAGGTGCTAGAGACCTCCGGCAAGCGGGTTGCCGCCCAGGCTGCCAACATATGGCGCATAGCCAACACTCAAGCGCTCCTCGCTCGCTACGATAGAGCGCACTATGACACCTTGGAGCAACTACTCCAACATCTCCCTGACCAGTTCAAAGAAGGTGCAGAAATTCTTATCAGAGAGGGACAGCTACTCACAAATGCTTCCATCAAATGTGCACTAGATGCTGCAGACACGGCTGCCAGGGCCATAAACACAAGCGTCATGCTGCGACGACATGCCTGGCTACGAATCTCAGGATTCAAGCCTGAGGTACAAAACAACATACTGAACCAGCCCGTCAAC
This sequence comes from Triturus cristatus, assembly GCF_964204655.1. Classification (NCBI taxonomy): domain Eukaryota; kingdom Metazoa; phylum Chordata; class Amphibia; order Caudata; family Salamandridae; genus Triturus; species Triturus cristatus. The sequence continues at coordinate 1,458,833,457 of NC_140589.1, read as the reverse complement.
CCCGACTATTTATTCGGCCCAGAGGTTGACACCACCCTCGAAAAGATAAAAAAGGACACGGACACTGCAAAGTCCATGGGCGCCCTCCAAACTCAGTCCTTTCGGAGCGGCTCCTTTCGTCGCCCCGGAAACAAAGGGGCAGGTAGAGGACAGGGGTCACAACAGACGTATAACAAAGGCAATACACAGACCACCTACGATAAAAACACCCGAGGTGGATATCGTGGCTCCAGTACAAAGGGCAGAGGACGTGGCTACGGCAACACCAGGTCCTCCCCCAAGAACAAGCAGTGACGCCCTCTCCCTTCCTCCCGACCACACAACACCTGTCGGGGGAAGACTACAAAGGTTCCTGTCCACGTGGAACTCCATCACCACGGACAGGTGGGTCAAAGATATTGTAAAATACGGTTACTGTCTGGAGTTAACCTCCACTCCACCCACAATACCACCAAGAAACCGTCCTATGTCCTCAGAGCACTTAACGCTCTTACAGCAAGAGGTGCAAAGTATGCTTTTAAAAGGCGCCATAGAGGTCGTACCCGTCCACGAGCAGGGTACGGGGGTTTACTCCCTCTACTTTTTAATTCCAAAGAAGGACGGGTCGCTCAGGCCTATATTAGACCTGAGACCCCTGAACCAGTACATTCTTTCAGAGCACTTTCACATGCTCACCCTACAGCAAGTCCTTCCGCTTCTCAAGCAGGGAGACTTCCTAGCCTCACTGGACCTCAAGGATGCGTACTTTCACATACCCATCCACCCCTCACACAAAAAATACCTCAGGTTCACTGTTCAGGGGCAGCACTATCAGTTCAAAGTCCTTCCCTTCGGCGTGACAACAGCGCCCAGGGTTTTCACGAAGTGCCTAGCTACGGTGGCAGCACACTTACGGAGGCAGCATATACACGTCTACCCCTACCTAGACGACTGGCTCGTTCAAGCGAAGTCAGCCCAGCAATGTGCAAGCCACATGTCCCGCACCATTCACCTTCTTCACAGTCTGGGATTCTCACTAAATTACCCAAAGTCCCATCTCCAGCCCGCACACGTACAACAGTACCTAGGTGCGACTATAGACACTCTGGCGGCCACAGCTCAGCCAAATTTAGTGAGGATCAACAGCATACAACTGCTGATCTCCAAGTTCAAACCCAATCACTCGCTTCCAGCGCGAGTGTTTATGCAGTTGATAGGCATGATGGCCTCCTGCATCTTCATAGTCCCGCACGCAAGGTTACATATGCGCCCACTTCAGGAGTGCCTAGCACGTCAGTGGAATCAGGCTCAAGGACAGTTGAAAGACCTAGTGTTGGTGAGCGGTCGGGCATACAACTCTCTGCATTGGTGGAATCCACAAAACCTTTGCAAGGGCCGACCGTTCCAAGAGCCTGTTCCACAAATAGTACTGACAGCGGACGCGTCTCTCCAGGGATGGGGAGCTCATGTACTCCACTACACAGTGCAGGGACTATGGACTACACAACAAAAGAAGATGCACATCAACCTTCTGGAACTGATGGCAATCTTCCTGGCCATGAAGGCATTCAAAGTACACCTGTGCAACAAAGTCGTATTGATCCGGACGGACAACATGACTGCCATGTACTACATACAGAAGCAGGGAGGAACACACTCTCCACAGTTGTCTCATCTGGCTCAGAGCATGTGGAAGTGGGCCATTCAAAGGAACATGTTCCTCATGGCGGAACACCTCCCTGGCAAGGACAACCAGATGGCGGATCTGCTCAGCAGACACAGCCAACAGATGCACGAGTGGGAGTTACACCCATCAGTACTCCAACCGTACTTCCAGCAGTGGGGTCATCCAGAGATAGACCTATTCGCGACAAGCGAAAACGCAAAATGCCAAAGCTTCGCCGCCAGATTCCCACATCCGCAGTCGCAGGGCAATGCGATATGGATGAACTGGTCCGGCAGATTTGCGTACGCTTTTCCCCCAGCGCCGTTGATACCGCTGGTAGCTCGCAAACTACGACAACACTCCCTGACACTCGTCCTAGTTGCTCCCACGTGGGCACGCCAGCCGTGGTACACCACCTTCCTCGAACTTTCCGTGGTGCCGCATCAAAGGCTGCGGATCAAACCCGCGCATTTGACGCAGAACCATGGAGAGGTTCAGCATCCAGATCCGCAACAGCTGAACCTGGCGATCTGGCTCCTGAAGTCCTAGAGTTTGGCTATCTCAACCTGCCACCTGACTGTATGGACATCATCAAGGAGGCCAGGAGACCCACTACCAGGGCTTGCTATGCAGCCAAATGGAAAAGGTTCGTCATTTATTGCGGTAATAATGACATCAACCCGCTGGACGCATCCCTCCACAACATCATCTGTTACCTCTTACACCTATACCGATGCAATCTGGCGTACACCTCTATACGTGTCCATTTGACCGCAATATCAGCCTATCTGCAAACCAGGCAGCACCTCTCTCTATTCAGAGTGCCTGCCATCAAAGCATTCTTGGAAGGGCTCAAACGAGTCATTCCACCTAGTCACCCACCGGCCCCAATGTGGAACCTCAACTTGGTCCTCACACGCCTGATGGGTCCACCCTTTGAACCTCTACACTCTTGCGAGATTCAATTCCTTACCTGGAAAGTGGCCTTCCTAGTAGCGATCACTTCCCTCAGAAGAGTTAGTGAACTCCAGGCACTAACCGTTCAAGAGCCATTTATTCAGGTTCACGCCAACAGGGTCGTACTACGTACCAACCCCAAATTCATGCCCAAGGTAATATCGCAGTTCCACATGAATCAGACTATTGAACTGCCCGTTTTCTTCCAAAACCCACAAACTGTTGCAGAAAGGGCACTACATACACTAGATGTACGGAGGGCCCTCATGTACTACATCGACAGGACTAAACCATTCAGGAAGACAAAACAACTGTTCGTTGCCTTTGCCCCACACCACAAAGGTAACGCCATCTCCAAAGCAGGGATAGCCAGATGGATAGTTAAGTGTATTCAAATCTGTTATCAAAAGGCAAAACGCACATTAACTATTCCACCACGAGCCCACTCAACACGTAAGTTGGGGGCTTCCATGGCCTTCCTAGGAAATATTCCCCTGCATGATATATGCAGAGCAGCCACATGGTCCACTACACACACATTTACAAAACACTATTGTGTAGATGTGCAGTCAAAACAGCAGGCAGCTGTAGGTCAGGCTGTTCTCAAGACGCTTTTTCAGACCGCTGCAGCTGGCACGGGTAGCCGCCGCTAATAGAGGGCACTGCTATGTATTCTATGCACAGATATGAATTCAGCAGCCCACATGCCTCGAACTGAATATGCTACTTACCAGTATGCATCTGTTCTTGGCATGTAGGGCTGCTGACATTCATATCGCCCTCCCTCCTCCCCGGCGCCTGTCGCAGCTGCAGCTCTCAGAATTACTGCAAGCATGGTCATCACTTTCTGTATCTACTCCATCACTGCCACAATGGCGAAAAACAATCTGGGGATGGAGAGGATGCCCATGCGCACTGTGGTCCAGGGGAGGAGTCACCTATCCAAGGATACTTCGAAGACTCTTCCAGGACAACAACGTGCAAACATCCGGACCCAACACTAGGCGGCGATCTATGCACAGATATGAATGTCAGCAGCCCTACATGCAAAGAACAGATGCATACTGGTAAGTAGCATATTCAATTATCCCTACTCAATTTAGCCGTGACCCACCTGCCGTCCATACTCGCCTCGGAGGACAAGACCTCTACCTTAGATTTCCTCGCAACAAGTATCAGAACACCATTCTTTTTGTTCACCGCCTCAGCACCCACAACCTCATTATAAAATGTATTCCTCAAATGATAAAACTGCTTCGCCTCAAGCTTTGTCTCCTGAAGTAAAACAATATCACCCCTCATTCTCTTTACATAATCCAAAATCTTTTGTCTCTTGACAGGCTGGTTCAGGCCTTTAACGTTAAGAGATAATATCTTCAATTTGTCCATATTACATACTCCCAACGGAGAACTAATTGAGCTAATTGGCATCACAAGGTTGCACCATCATACCGATAATTATATAGTTCACAAAGTAAGCACATTCAGAGCAGTAGTAGAACCCAACACCACCCTCACCCACGAGCATTAATGAGATGAAGACTATGCAAGCAAGAGGAGACAAAAGCAAAAAACATTGAACACACACCCTTCCCCAAAAAACCCCCAACCCCCACCCTCCCCACCCCCACTGTACGTAGTAGGCATGGTGACTAGAAAGAGATTGCGTCGCATCCCCCGTGCTTGACCATTACAGAAGAAAAGAAAAACATGGGACAGAGGAACTAACCCAGTCGATCAGAGGAATGCTCCTCCCCACTGCAGTATCAAACAACCTACATCAAGAGCTCAACCCTCAGAGACCGCTTCTGCCGGTCTAGAGCCAATAACCAAACTAACCATAACCAGACTAACAATAAGCCACCAACGTGCACCTCAGATCACCATATGTGAAGCATGACCATTAGTAGTCGTGGCCAAGGGAACTGACACACATCTTATTGTTAGACATTCATGAAAACATACTATGAGTCCAGGTATCAGAAACAACTGCATACAACCAACAGATCACTCATTAGAAAGTGCCTTGAAGCGGAGAGTCGTACTGACGACAACCCTCCACTATGAGTAGATGAAGCACATATAGAATTATGAGTGGCAAAAGGGAGCCGGGATCAGTCACTTGTAGCCTGATGCCGAGGCCTGTTCAACTGCACCCATGGAGTTACTTGTTTCCATGTCTAAGTCTTCCGGCCCATCAAGCATACGTTTCAGTTTCAGTGGATCTGAAAAAAGGTGCGGAGAGCCGTGAACCATCACGCGATATTTTGCTGGGCCCACGAACCCATATTGGAAGCCTCTTTTCTTTAGCAGCGGTCGGAGTGCCAAGAACGCCTTCCTAACTTCCACCGTCTCTTTACTGTAATCCTGAGAGATGTAGATTTTGTCTGTTTTCCACAAAATATGGTTGTTTTTCCGCATGAAGCCAAGAATTTGCTCAACATGCTGGTAACGTAGCGGCTTACATACAATAGCTCTAGGACCTTTTTGATTCTTATTTATTCTGCCCGGTACTCTATGGGCCCTATCAAACTCCAGTGGGTGATGAAAGGATATGTTAGTAGCCTGGGTGAACCAAGACTCCAGAAAGGCCACACAGCTCCCATGCTGATCTTCCGAACCTTCCGGAAGACCAAAAATACGTAGGTTACCCCGTCTGTTCCTGTCCTCCAACTCCGCTAGTTTCCGAGTTGTTTGATCCGCGGTTATGCATAGGCGTTTAATGGCATTACATGATTTTACTTCTAGGTCCTCTAGTCTACTAATCCTCGATTCTGCTTCTAACAATTTTGCATTGGTTTCGCGGTTGTCTTGTCTAATCGCCGCTACCTCTTCTTTGGTCGCTTTCGCCAGCTCCCTTACTTCATCTAGCTTATTAAGTATCAGCTCCATCGGGTCTGGGCTGCCTTTCCCTCCCTTGCTGGGTGAACTTGGATTCGATTGGTCAGATTTGAGCCTCTTCATACTTTTCACTGAGTCCTTACTGTCCGCCATGGTTGCTAGTCACGCCGATTCCGTGTTCGGACTCAGCTGCCACCTTGTGGTCCAGCCTTCACTTGTAGAGTGACTTCCGATCGCCGGCTCCCCCGTCGTCTTATGGTATCCCGTTCCGTCAAGCGCACAATAATCCAACAGGTCTACCATACGTTATAGTACGATCGCATAACCTGGCTTTTCCGTGATCGCTACCTGCGCTGTTGGTGGATCGCCGTGAGGGAGCACGCACTTTCATATATAGACAGAGACGTGCGACAACATTGTGGAAGATAGCAAATGTGTGCCAGGCTGGGCTGCACAGTCACATGATAGAACCGTGTAGTAAGGCACAGAGTATTCCAGGTGAAATCACAGGGTGTCAGGTTGGTAAGCCTCAGACCTCGCTGCGTAGTACCGGATTCACTCACAGCTCCACATCTCCAGACAGAGGATCCAAAGTCCCCGATCTAGGCAGGCAGCGCTTTCCGCAGGTGGTACGGCAGACTCGGCCGAGACAGCTTGGGTTTACATGGGAGAGAGCAGACCACTTCTCATTCTCGCCTTCGCGCCGGCATTGCCACCATTACGAGTGACGCGCAGCGCCATCAGAACTGACTAGAGGTAGGCGCGGCTCTATTACTGGCATCCCAACCTTCCAAAACATGAGCAAGATAGCCGTCGTCGCTCCAATGATGCAGAGACCTCACTCAGCGCAGATCATCCCTCAGGCGCCGTCGTAATGACCTGGAGATTCCCCGTCTAGAGTGGGTGCCGCCATCTTGCGTGCGCGATAGGCTTCAAGGGTTCCACTCAGATCTAGCTGTTTATCTACACCAGCTCATTCGTACACTCCTCCAAATACCGGTGTATTACCGCAGCAACCAGCAATCAGCATCAAGCTCCTCAGGCACTGTCGGGTGACTCTCAAACCAGCCGACAACACCCCGGCAGTCACGCGATCCCGTCACCTGCTTCACTCCTCGCAGCCATCGGTCGGAGCACTCGAGGATCCAGGAGAGCCGCTTCACCGCATCAGAAAACCTCCAGATTTCTCCTCAGCTGCCCCCTCACATTCCGATCAACGATTCCGCAACTTGTAGTGTCGTTGGAGCAGCGAGACCCGTTCCGCCGCCCTTATTCGACGATCGCACGGGCAGAGAGATTCACAGAGCCGCCATCTCTCTCGGCGTCCAAACCACGCCCCGGATCTAGAATACTCTAAACACTCTTTATATGTATCCTCTTGATATAATGAATATCCCACATGACCAGATCTGGTTAATAACAAACTGCGAGTCAGTAATACAAAGACAATTTCTTTTACACACCATGATGGAAATTGGAAAGTAAATCCAACAAACTCACTGCGTAGAAATCTACCACCACCAAGACACCGATAGTGCAATGAAAAGCCTGTGAACAGCACTTAACGTTATAGATATTCCTCTCACATAGCAAATCATAGTTACGTCTCCTAAGTGGATTGGAGTTGAGGATTGTATATCCATCTTTTTCTGGATTAGTTCTGATAAAAAAAGAGGGACAAATGTCGAGCCAGAGACCTAATATAGATGGAAGTTTTGTTATGCTCACATGAGTGATTCAAGTCATTATTACATTTAGTTCTTACCCCGTTTAATCAGTGTCCACGCTAATCTTCTTGTTAAGCGTTTAAATATCAGCCTGGGACACGTTGTGATCGAGCAGTATAACGTGTTGTAAGTAAGGTTCCCCTTCGAGTCTAGGAAACGGGTATCAGACCTTGATAAGCCCTGTGTTGACAATTATAGCAATGTGGTATCAATAAAGATTCCGAAAAACAAAGTTAGAAAATTTTATTTAAAAAAAAAAGAGAGAACGATCTTGATCGTTAAAGCTAGTACGCTATCGTGCATGTATCTAGCTACGCATTGAGCGTTGTACTATAAGTACGTCTACTCGGGTCCAGCGCTATTTGCTTAAAAACAGTAAACCACAACTTTGTAGTTTGGACTTTACCTGATTTAGGCAACGAAATCCTGTCGGAGACGCGTGGCAACTCGGCGTGTCTGTAAACGCTGGTGCCATTATTGCCATCTTTATGTTCATTCCCAATGGTCATAGAAAGCGGACTCGGCCATGTTATTCCATTAGGTTTAGCAAAGTTTCGTAAATAGAAACACTTAACCTGACGAATGTTTAAAAATTAATCTTGCAACCAGGATGTAATTTATTTATGGTAATAGCCCTTCAAAAACACATTGTGTTATGTTAATTCTAATAAACATGAAAAAAAGACTCACTTCACTCATCAACGATGGGTGAAACGATCTTAGTATTAGAGTTATACATCAGTCATATTAAGTTAGAAATTAGACTTGCTCCAACTGCCTCATATACAAATATGGTAAAATGCATAAGGAGCATAAAAATGCCAAAATTGCCCCCTTACGACTATTTCATTGCGGGGACATCGTTGTGACAGTAGAATCCAAGTTATATGTATCTGCATAAATCATATACCTATTCATTGTGATCAGCAATTGATGAAATGAATAGAGTTAAATGTGTCCTTATTGTAACAGGCACGTATGTTGCTGAAGGGGGAAAATAATCCATCCATTTAGGTAAAAAGCGAAAATGGAGCAGATGCACCAATAACCCGTCCAATGCCAGTAAAACCTAATGGGGGTAAGGATAACCTTACTCCCATTCGAAATATAGGGATATAATCATCCTGTGATAGTATCAATAGACAAAAAAGGGGTATAAGCCCAGTGTCTATTAGTATGGAGTCACATTATCATATGTCAGTCTACCACTAGAGTAAAAGAGAAAGGAGAAACCAACAGATGTAGAGAATAATAAAGATGACAGTGAGAGGGCATATGAATGTCTTAACATGGCTCACAGGAATTCACACAGCTCTTTATCACAATTTAACCCGTGTTCCACCGCCCTCAGTCTGATAATCCAGGTACTCTCTAATTTGCGTAACTGCGACGTCATGTCGCCCCCCGTACATTCTGACTTATTGCATCTATACCATGGAAGCCAACTCTCTGTAAATCAATTGGTGTGTGTTCACTATTAAAATGAACTGCCAGGGGATACTGTGTGTTGTTATTTCTGATGGCACGTATGTGTTCTTGAATCCTCTCCTTCAGAGGTCTAATTGTGCTTCCAATATATATTTTGGCGCAAACACATTTAATGCAGTACACAACCCATTTGGTGTTGCAATTGATAAACCTTCTGATGGTGTATGTTTTCTCCGTATTGTACTTGAAGGTATTGGTTTTATGAAGTGCATAGCTACATATGTTACACAAACCACACCTAAAAAAACCATTAGGGGCAGCAGGTAGCCAGGTGACATGCTGTTCAGGGGGAATAAAACTGGGGTACAGTTGTTGTCTCAGTGTGCGCCCTCGTTGGTGGATCATCTGAGGTTTTGGTCCAATCACACCCTGTAGGCTGATGTCATGTGTTAAAAGATGCCAATGTTTTTTTAGAATCTTATATACATCTGAGCTCAGACTAGTGTACGGAGTGATGAAGGCACCCTTGATTGCTGTTGAAGATCTTCTCTTTTTTTTAGTATTTGAAAGAAAGTTTCTTCTGCTGACCTTATTGACTTTCAGTCTCGCTGATCTAATTATATTCCTGGAGTACCCTCTCATTTCAAATCTTTTTTCTACAATTGTGAGTTCTTTATCAAGAGAAGTTTCATCACTACAATTGCGTTTAATACGCAACATTTCTCCAAACGGAATGGAATTTATTTGTGAGGGTGGGTGTGCACTGCTGGCGTGCAGAATCGCATTGCATGCTGTAACTTTTCTGTAAGGTAGACTGACAAGTCTAATGTCATCGACTATGATAGTTAGATCCAAGAAGCTGACCTGCTTAGTACTCTGATTTTTGGTAAATGATAAGTTGTAGTCATTATCATAGATGTATACAAAGAATTCCTCCAGGGCAACACTGGATCCCGCCCAGAAGAATACAATATCATCAATGAATCGTCCCCAGTATAGGATATTCTCAACCAGATGACCAGGACAGTTCCTCCAAATATGGGTGTGTTCGAAAAGACCCATATACAGGTTTGCAAAAGATGGGGAAAATTTGGCTCCCATTGCCACTCCTCGTACTTGGCGGAACCAATGGCCATTGTGGGTGAAAATGTTATCTAGCACTAGCTTAATCATCTCTAACAACATGATAGTGTGCTCATACAAATTGATGGGTCGACAGTCTAAAAAGTGTTGTACAGCTGTTAAACCCTTGTCACAAAGGTATACTGGTATACAAGGAGCAGACATCCATAGTGACCAATAAATGGTTTGGTACCCATTCTACATCAGCAATTTTGCTTAGAATGTCCCGTGAGTCCTTTATGTAAGATGGTAAGTTAACTACATGCGGTTGGAGATATAGGTCAATGTATTCAGATATTCTTTCTGTCGGTGAATTGATGCCCGAAATGATTGGTCTCCCCGGTGGAAAGGCACCGCCTTTATGTATTTTTGGCAAGATGTATATGCACCGATTGGTTGGTTTAGAATTAAACAGATATCTGAATTCTGTATCTGAGATTAGACCCAATTCTTTCCAATGTTTAAGACTGATCTCAATTTTTGTTATGGTCATGTTCATGGGGTTACTACTCATTTTAACATAGGTGGTACAATCTGCCAGTTGTCTATCAATCTCTTGAATATAGTCAGTCCTGTTCATTAGCACGACATTGCCTCCCTTGTCAGCTTCTCTTATGACCAGGGAGGTATCGCCCGCCAGCACTTCCAATGCCTTTCTCTCATCACTAGTAATGTTTTGCTTAGTCTTCACATTCCTCAAGAGGAGACGATCCTCAAGTTTATAAAGATCTTTAAAAACAAGATCCTGAAAAGTGTCGATCACATTGGGGCCTGATAGGTGGGGCGTAAACCTGGATTTGTTTTTTAGACCACTGTCTGAATCAGAAAATGTGTCCAAGTTCAATTCCCTAGTAATGGTGTCAATCGGCATGGGAATATCCTGTTCCTCCAGAGATAAAAGAAGTTGTATATCCTTTATGTCCCTGATGGTTTGGATATTGTCATGATTTTCAGTAGTCCCTGGATCTGGCAACCAATTGTGTTTGTCAAGGAAAAATTTGTGTAGTTTAAGTTTCCTGGTCAATATGAAACAACTCGCATGTAGTGTTGTGAAGTTGGGAAAAGCACTTGGACAGAAACCCAATCCTTTGCTGAGTAATTTTATTTCAGTGTTAGTCAAAACATGATTCGACAAATTGACAACATTAATCTGATCAGTACCACTTGTATTAACTTCATCAGTTACATTTGCTGTGTACGTGCCCCCGATCTGGTTGTTACTCCCATCCTTTCTTTTGTGACGGGATCTCGATCTGCATTTGCCCCTCCTGGTTTTTGTATGCTTCTCTCTTTTTGGGAGGCTTGTTTGTTTCCCTTCCTGAAACGTTGCAATTCTAAAAAAAAAAGGGATCTGCATTATTGGATATTGGGGGGCCTTGAGCACCAAGCGATTCACTACTCGTGATGCTGCTGACACTTGAAGACTTTCTTTTGAAGAATGTGGAGAAGCAAGAAAAGGTTGTTCACCAGCTGACCCTAAAAGAGCCTCTTACGTTGACCACACAAAAGATAGCAACGTTTTTGTGTGTTTTACAGGGATCAAGAGAGACAAGGTGGTGCAAAAGAGGACTCTTTTGATGTGGTCTGTGCTTTGTTGAAAGATATGGTATGCATTGACCAAGAAACAACCCCTCATGGCCTGCAGGCCCATTTTACCAGCACCAAGGCTACACCAACAACTTTGGCAAGGGAAGTGCCTGTCCTGGCCAGCGGCTAAGCTGCGTCATTGGGGCATACGTTCACAAAGCACTATTTTCTTGAAAGCTAGGTTTGCAACAAGGGCTATTTTGCTGCTTGGTCCTGTACGACTTTTTGGTTTGAGCCCATTCCTCAGATCCTCCTCATTTTGAGAGATATTGCATCGATTTCTGATCTAAAAGTGAGGAATCTGCAGTTCGAATACACAGAATACATAATTACTTATCAGAGAGAACTTTCTTTTTAATGAGTACTCTAGCTAAATACAGATTCCTTACCGCCGTGCCGTCTTTCTGGTCTGAGGGCGTACATATGCACACCTTTAATAGGTCCTAAGTTAAATTTCAGTACAATTTCACCAATAGTTTAAGCGTCTGAAAACACCTTTGTGTGTGTCTACCCTGTCCATGCCAGGGCATTGTGATGTTGTCACAGGGCCGCACGGCACCACTTGTTTGCTCGCTGAAGTCATCGTTGGCCAAATTTTCCACCTCCAGTCTGACAATCTGAATATTCTAAAAGTAAGGCATCTACGTTTAGATAGAGTATCCCGCAGCAAAGCCATTACTGAAGGTGAGTAACTTTTTTATTAGGCAGAAGTTATCTCGCATTAAATTTTTATTTTATTGTTGCTTTGTGTTCTGCAAGAAGAGTTCATATTGAGGCATACTCTATGGAACTTCGCTTGTGCACATCCTCATTCTTTCCTTTCAACATAGATGCACTTAAAAGAATATTTACTTCCATAAAACCACCCAGCTGCCATCTGAACCTTCACCTTGAAAGAAAATTCTTCTCTTTTTATTATTACTTTTTAGAAGAACGCAGTGTCCTTTTGAGAGACACCGCGCATTCTTTCACCATTTATTTGGTTAAAAATATTTTTCACCGCTCTGAGTTCCATTTTTTTTTTTCTTCTTAACTATAATGTTGAGCGCGGCGGCCACTTCAGGGGCACCGCGCTCTACAATACAATAGGTCTTGCTTTTGCTAAAGTTTAATCTATTGGTATTGTAAATGACAATGCCTTTTTAATATTATAAAAGACAGTGCCAGTAGTTCAAAATCTCGTTATTGTGAGACCTATTTGCATTGTAAATACTTCTTTTGTTATCCCATCACTAAAGGAAAAGACTGCCACAGTACTTTTCTTGCGGTATTTGTCTCTAGCAAGTAAGCTCTGTAGTGTTGACTGAACACCTTCTGCCTTCATTTTAGCTGAATGTTGCCAGTTGCCTGTTATATTCATTCACAAATAAAGTCTTCCCCACATCTACGTGTACCCGACTTTACTTCCCTCATTAAGAGGTTCAAGGTTATTATTATGAAATGTCACTGCTGCCTGTTAGATCAAAGATGAAACAGAAGAATAGCAAATTGTTGTATCTATTCAGTGGCCTTAAGATCTGAAACCTCACTCTTTTATAAGTTAATAAATGATCATGTCGATAGAAGTGTTTCGGAATTCACATTATTGAGATTGGTAGCAGTGCCATCACATGTAACAAAACCGAAAATACCCACTGCGAAACTACGAATAAATAATGTTCTTTGCTTTCCTTTTTATGTCTGATGTTAGCTAAGGCCTTTTGATGTTACTAAAATTATATGTATAATATACTATATGGGTTTTCAGCCAGCCCTCTTCATTCATTGGTTTGTTATGGTCATTTGCGTTTGATCTTCTGCCCGCTACAGCATGAAGCAATGGGGTCAGCCAACTTCAGACATAGGCTAACTTCGTTGTGAGTGCTGGCATTATGCTCTTTCACAAGGAGCACATCCACACACAAAGGCCCTTACGTGGCAGGTACTACTGTGGCAATATGTGCTTTTTGAGACCAAAACATATTTCTGCTTTTAGCAGGTGTCGGTGTTTTTAGATTGTCTACGGTCCAGCAGCTTTCCCAGCAGTAAAGTTTTGCAAAATAAGCATTGATAAAGCCTAAAGGCAGGTGGGCATCACCTGACCTTTTGGCTTTTCCCATTCTTGTTTAGTTCCTGCTCTTTTTTAGTAAAATAGTGTGCCCATGGCAGTGGTCTTCAGTATTACAAACTGCTCCAATTTGACCCTGGGAATAAATAACATCTAAAATTGCCCACATTTTAAATTATTTTATTGTGAACTTTAGATACCTAGCTTATTTAATATCTAATCAGAACAATACATTGTACATTTGACATATATTGACCAAAAACAGACTAGATTATCTTTAATTATTGTATTTTCATGTTGGTGTACACATTAATTTTCATAATAAGAAATCTTTTGATCCAACACTCTACTTGGTTTTTATTTTCTTCTCTTTGAAACCTAACTCTCATTTGTGTTTCAGGTAATGTTTGAAACATACCAGTTTTCTGGTGTCTACGTTGCTATTCAGGCGGTACTAACTTTGTATGCTCAAGGTAGGTATTCTCTCTACGTATTGTCTCACACATTATTGCAACCTATTCAACTGTTATTGCAGGTGATACGATGTCGTAGATTTCGAGTGGTACATTATGTGGTTTAGTGCCAGCTTGACTGCATGTTTGTGTTCATTATCATTTCTGTATTCTTCATCTGGTCAAGTTAGGCCTTTTTAAAGTTGTTATTTTCCTTTTAATATTCTTTGCTTCTTTTGTATTTGTATGACTACTGTGTTTTTCTCTTCCTTTACTGCTTAGTAGAATAGTTTGTACATGCTAAGCATGGATTCAATGCTCAGTTTTACATTTAGATTACTTACACAGCTTTTTAGGTAATTAGTTGAAAAGTGCTCCCCTGGGTGTTTGTGTTAATTTATTTCACAGCGTATGAAACCACGGTTGTGGAGAGAGATAGAGGTGGTTAATTGATAAAGGAAGGTAGTAAAGGAAGTGGTGCCAACCAGGCTCCAAGATGGCCTCTCTCTTGAAATCTGGAGATGGCACATTGGCACCAAACCTCCGGCAACCCTGATTTGTGGGTAGGTGGGGGATAGAGGGTGATGGGTTGGCAGCACTGGCACTTTGGTGCCAGCTCAAAAGGGGAGGCCCAGAGCATAGAGGAGAGCTTCTTTGTTGGGCCAAGCCCCAGGGATGCAGTTGGTGACATGTCAGTGATCGCGGAAAGCGTCACTGGAGGGAAACCCAAGATGCTAGACAGAGGATGGCAATGTCAAATTCAGCCACCGAAGGAGGGAGCAAGCTCTGTCTCCATGTATGAGGCTGCCAATATCCAAGGTGGTCTAGAGATTGCTTAGGATGGTGGAAAGACAGCGGTTCTGCTCGTCCCTCATCAGGACAGCACTTGCAGCCTGCTGCTTTGAAGTAGCAGCCATCTTGGAAGGTGTAGGGCAGACAAGAAAAAGAAAGCTCTTAGAGATTATACATCTAAAAGATCAATGTGGAAACATGTCACAATCGGTGATGGAGGAGGCTTATTTTATACCTGGCGGCAAAGCTCTCCTGCATTCTAAACATGCTCCATTCTGATGTCAGTACAAAAAGGAGAACATTGCAACTGAGTTACATGTACTCAAAAACGGCTGGGTCTGTCGGAGAAAGTAGCATGGGAGTAGAGAAATCACATGGGAAAACTGAATTGGCATTTGGCTCTCTGAAACTAGAGTTTCATAATCTGAATTCTTCAAAGAAAGTTTCTGAAGCAGACAAGAGGTGACTGGAAGAAAACATGCTGCAAATGAACACCAAGGTAAAACTGTTTGATAACCTGAGGCGAGGAGGAGTCCTACTTGGCTCAAACCTTAACCTGCAGGCTGAGGTAGATAACTCATGAACTCTTGACTAGTTGTGCTGAATGCCTAGTTTCTTTACAGTGCGATGTTACGGAAATGTCAGTTGCAATCTTCACAGAAAAACTTAATTGTTATATTTCATCATCCTTTTACTCCAGGCCCATTTTACTCAAGACACCCCTGTCCACACCTGAGCCTCATAATGTTCTTCTTTGACTATGTGAAGGCAATCAGAGATTCCTAAGTAATGTGCAGACTTGTTGAACCTAAGGGCGTCAGTTTGTTGACTGTTCCTTTATCAGCAGGAAAGTGAAAGCCAATGCACACACTTATTTCACTGTGCCAAAATCGGGACCTGTGCGTGGGTGTTTCTGTTCTGTGCCTAGCCACATCCGAGGTGGTCATAACAGCAAGAAATGTCTTTTTTCACAAGTAAAAAGTGTTTTAATAGCCCGAGTAAGGAGAGCACCTGTACCTCAAAAGATAAACAAGGCTGACGTTTCTGTTTATGCTGTTTCCTTGAGACTGACTGACTCATAGCTAAAATTGTGTTCGAGGCATATGAGCTGCAGATCACACACTAGGGATAAGATCGCCATCTGGTGTTGGGCTCTGATGATTGCAGGTTGTTGTCGTCTTCGGAAGAAGTCTTTGGTCACGAGATAGGTGACTCCTCCTCTGGACAACAGTGCGCATGGGCATCCACTCCATCCTCAGATTGTTTTTTTCCGCTATTGGGTTCGGATGACCTTTTTTTCGCTCCAGCAGAAAACTTCTAGCAGTCACCACAACTCTCTAAAATTTATAACTTGACGTCGAAATCCCATAGGACCGGCTCCGGACGCGGCTGATGGAAAGGACACCCTTTAAAAAATGCCCCCAATGTGGAGCAAAGTTCCCCCACAGTGATCACCACGAGGTCTGCAATTTGTGCCACTCACCAGACCACAATGAACCCAGCTGTCCAGCCTGCGCCGCATTCCGTTCGAAGAAAACTATCCGGGACCGAAGAGCTTGACGCCATATCATGGCCAAACCGGTTCCGGAACTAGAAGACATCTTTGCCCAGGATGTCCCTGACGACGATTCCAAAGACCTCCAGATCGTGTCCGAGGCCGACGATTCTGATCCAGGGCAACCTGCGAGTACCAGCTCACCTACCCCAACCCCACCAAAAAAGACATTGGTCAAGACTCTGCCAGCTGGGCCCAGTCGCGACCCAAAATCATCTTCAGTTGCCCCGCCCCCGGGCCCGGCTCCGAAGAAAACTAAGCCTGCAGGTGGCTCGGGCTCGAGCAAACCTCATATTATTGTGCCTACAAAACCTTCGGCACCGAAGCAGGCTCCAAGGCCGGAATCTCCATCGGCACCGAAACGTCACTCGGCACAGACGTCTCCACCGGCACCGAAACGTTCTTCGGCACCAAGGTCTCCACCGGCACTGAAAGGTTCGTCGGCACCGAAAGGTCCTTCGGCACCGAAAACTCCATCGGACCCGAAAAGTTCTTCGGCACAAAAAACATCCTCGGTGCCGAAAAAAGTCCACAAAGAACCTGCCGATCTCACAAAATCCAGATCGGAACCCAAAAAGTCGGCGCCAAAGCCACCTTCGGACACTGAGGAACTTTTTCGGCCAGATCCAACGCAAAAACGAATTTACATCAGTCCTAAAACCGGACATGTCACAGCGGTGCCATACAAGAAAAGGAAGCTGGACACAACACCTCCTCCAGCTCCTCTAAAGAAGGACTGTGCCACTTCACCCATACGTCCTTCCTCTCCTATATTACCTCCTATCCCATCCCCCCACCCCCACCGCCTTCTCCTCTAACATCTCCTTCTCACACACCACCTCCACAGGATGATGATGATTTAGGGGGAGACCCGGATTTCCTTAATGATCCCACTGATACCTTTACACTCCCGGACACGGCACCCATAGATGACTGGGCTTACCCTATACCTGACATGCCTGATCCCACTCCATACCCCTCAAAACCCTCCCCTCCTGATGACCATTTAGGGTTTGGTCAGCTTATAAACAGGGCGGCACTGTTCCATGGCGTCCCCATGCACACAGACAAACCTGAGGAAGATTTTCTCCTCGACACCTTTGAGCAGTCGCAAAAAACCGTTCACATTCTACCCATGATTAAGGGAGTGATAAAGCACGCCACTGAGGTTTTTAAAGACCCTGTTAGGGCCAGGGTTCTTAACCCCCGGATCGAAAAAAAATACTGACCGACACCACAGAATCCTGCGTACATCAAAGCGCAACTCCCCTTAGACTCTTTAGTCGTGTCAAGTGCCAGAAAGCGGGCGAACTCCCAAACAACCGGAGACACACCGCCCCCAGACAAAGAGTCTAAACTCTTGGAGGCTTCCGGCAAAAGGGTTGCCGCACAAGCTGCTAACCACTGGCGTATTGCCAATACAGAAGCCCTATTGGCTCGCTATGATAGAGCTCATTATGATCAACTGGAGGACCTTTTGCAACACCTGCCTGATCAATACAAATCCCAGGCCAATGACCTCATCCAAGAGGGCAAACTAATATCAAATGCCTCCATCAAATGTGCATTAGACGCAGCGGACACTGCCTCTAGGGCAGTCAACACAAGCGTATTGCTTAGACGCCACGCATGGCTCCGCATGTCCGGCTTTAAGCCGGAAGTACAAACCACCATTCTTGCTCAACCCTTTAATCAGGAGCAACTATTCGGACCCGCAGTAGACACAGCATTAGAAAAAATGAAGAAAGATAATGAGACTGCCAAATCAATGGGAGCATTACAGTCTCCTCAAGCCAGAGGCTCCTTTCGTCGCTCCTTTTATAGAGGGGCCTGCAACAGACACCTCTTCCACCTTCAAAACATCAGGTCAAACATCCCCTAACAGAGGATATTTTAGAGGAGGTTACAGAGGAAATAATACCAAGGGCCGAGGGCGGGGCAACACCAACACCCGCACCTCTACAGCCACTAAACAGTGACTTACCATCACTCCCCCAGACCATTCCACTCCGGTTGGGGGAAGACTTCAACAGTTCCTACCTGTCTGGCATTCCATCACAACAGACAGGTGGGTAAGACAAATTATCCAGTCTGGCTACTGCCTCGAACTCATAAACACCCCCCCCCCAAACATACCACCCAAACACCGTCCCATGTCGTCTCACCACCTCACGCTCCTCAAACAGGAAATTCAGTCTTTGCTTCAAAAACACGCAATAGAACCAGTTCCACTCCAACATCATGGCACAGGAGTATATTCTCTATACTTCCTCATTCCCAAAAAGGACAAGACCTTAAGACCCATACTAGACCTCAGACTACTAAACCAGTATATACAATCAGACCACTTCCATATGATCACTCTCCAGCAGGTCCTTCCATTACTTCAACAAGGCGACTTCCTTGCCACATTGGACCTCAAGGACGCATATTTTCACATCCCTATGCATCCTGCGCACAGGAAGTATCTACGATTTGTGGTAGACGGTCAGCACTATCAGTTTACAGTTCTCCCATTCGGAGTAACAACCGCACCCAGGGTATTCACCAAATGCTTAGCAGTTGTGGCAGCACATCTCAGGAGACAACAAATCCATGTCTTCCCCTATCTGGACGATTGGCTCATAAAAGCCAATACTCTTGACAAATGCATTCTCCACACTCACCGCACTATTCAAACCCTACACAACTTGAGATTTACAATCAACTATCCCAAATCTCAACTACAACCCTCCCACGTACATCAATACCTGGGAGCCACCATAGATACATCCAAGGCCATAGCTTATCCCAGCACAGCCAGGATAGCCAACATACAAAATCTCATCAAAAAATTTCAAACCCAACACTCTCTTCCAGCAAGAGTGTTTATGCAACTCTTAGGCATGATGGCGTCATGCATCTCCATAGTACCCCATGCACGCCTTCAAATGCGTCCCCTACAGGAATGTCTAGCACAACAGTGGAACCAGGCACACGGACAACTTACCGATCTGGTGTTGGTGGACAGCCGCTCACTTTGTTCACTGAAGTGGTGGAACACCATCAACCTGTCCAAAGAACGGCCGTTCTTAGAGCCTCTTCCACAAATTGTGCTGACCACCGACGCATCTCGCACAGGGTGGGTAGCCCACCTCCTTCAACACACCACTCAGGGCAGGTGGACCACTCAACAAAAACAGCTCCACATCAATCACCTAGAACTTCTGGCGGTGTTCCTAGCACTCAAATCCTTCCAAATGCATCTAAAAAACAGAACTGTCCTCATCCGCACGGACAACATGACCACAATGTATTACATACAGAAGCAGGGGGGGGACACATTCTCTACAACTGTCCCAACTTGCACAACAAATCTGGAGATGGGCAATTCTCCAAAACATCTACCTGCTAGCAGAACACCTCCCAGGGGTTCAGAACCAGGTGGTCGACCTCCTAAGTCGCCACACACAGCAAATACACGAATGGGAATTACACCCCAAAGTCCTACTCCCATTCTTCCAAAAGTGGGGACAACCAGACATAGACCTGTTCGCCACACAAGAAAACGCAAAATGCCCAACCTTCGCCGCCAGGTTTCCACACCCACAGTCAAAGGGCAATGCGATATGGATGAACTGGTCAGGCAGATTTGCGTACGCTTTTCCGCCTCTCCCACTCATTCCATTTGTGGTACGCAAACTGAAACAACAGTCGCTAACACTCATCCTAGTAGCTCCAACTTGGGCACGCCAACCCTGGTTCACCACACTTCTAGAACTATCTCTAGTTCCACATCAAAAATTGCGTCTCTCCCCGGCTCTATTAACCCAGAACCATGGAGAAATCAGACACCCAGATCCTCAAACTCTGAACTTGGCAATCTGGCTCCTGAAGTCTTAGAGTTCGGATACCTCAACCTTCCTCCAGACTGTATGAATATCATAAAAGAAGCCAGAAGACCTACTACTAGGGCGTGTTATGCAGCAAAATGGAAAAGATTTGCCATTTACTGCACTAACAATGACATACGTCCACTGGATGCGTCCATCCAAAACATCATTTGCTATTTACTACACTTGCAAAGATGCAATTTAGCGTATTCCTCTATACGTCTACATCTAGCGGCAGTAGCAGCCTACTTGCAAAATAGGCAACACCTGTCCTTCTTTAAGGTACCAGCCATTAAAGCATTTATGGAAGGTCTTAAAAGAATTATTCCTCCAAGATTACCACCTTTACCAGTGTGGAACCTTAATATTGTTCTAACAAGGCTCATGGGTCCCCCATTTGAACCAATGCACAAATGCGAACTGCAGTTCCTAACATGGAAAGTGACTTTCCTTGTCGCAATCACATCCCTGCGAAGAGTAAGTGAAATACAAGCCTTAATTCTTGAAGAACCCTTCCTACGACTACATCGTAACAAAGTGGTTCTTAGGACAAACCCAAAATTTCTCCCTAAAGTCATCTCCCCTTTCCATCTAAACCAGTCAGTCGAACTGCCAGTCTTCTTCCCTAATCCAGACTCAGTAGCTGAGAGGGCACTTCATACCTTAGATGTTAAAAGAGCCTTGCTTTATTACATCGACACAACCAAACCTTTTCGAAAAACCAAGCAACTGTTTGTTGCTTTTGCTCCACCACATAAGGGCAACCCTATTTCCAAATCTGGTATAGCCAGGTGGATAGTTAAATGTATCCAAATATGTTACCAAAAAGCTAAACGTACTCTTACAGTTCCCCCTAGGGCGCACTCCACGCGTAAAATAGGGGCTTCTATGGCATTCTTGGGGAACATCCCCTTAGAAGACATTTGCAAAGCAGCCACATGGTCTACTACACACACCTTCACTAAGCACTACTGTGTCGATGTGCAATCCAAACAACAAGCTTCAGTAGACCAAGCTGTCCTAAAAACTCTATTCCAAACTGATGCAACGGATACAGGTGACCACCGCTAGGGGAGACACTGCTATATAGTCTATCCTTAGTGTGTGATCTGCAGCTCATATGCCTCGAACGGAATATGCTACTTACCAGTATGCATCTGTTCTTGGCATGTAGAGCTGCAGAGCCACACACACCCACCCGCCTCCCCGGGACCTGTATCTGTTCCAGCATTGTCTTAATTAGACACTACACATGGACATCCTTTCTCTTTACTTCTTATACACTCCATCATTTCCCATCATGGCGAAAAACAATCTGAGGATGGAGTGGATGCCCATGCGCACTGTTGTCCAGAGGAGGAGTCACCTATCTCTTGACCAAAGACTTCTTCCGAAGACAACAACAACCTGCAATCATCCGAGCCCAACACCAGATGGCGATCTTATCCTTAGTGTGTGGCTCTGCAGCTCTACATGCCAAGAACAGATGCATACTGGTAAGTAGCATATTCCTTTTATGTTTAGTCCATTGACTTAATCTATCTCCATTTTAGAAAGCACATACTTTGAAACTATTCTTTTCAATGACTGTTTGCCTTCTGATGGTTGCCTGGCCTTCTGCTTCCATATCAAAGTCCTTTAGGAGTTGTTAATCTTAGTACTAGCAGTAGGTTTGCACATACAGGTTTTCATTTGGAACACTAGCGTTTTAGTATTTATATTTGGAAGCAGAAGTTCAGAATAATATAATCTAAAAGCACATTTAATATGCATGTGCCAGCCAAAAAATGTGCAAACGTTAAAGATGCACAGTAAACGCAGATGGTATTTAGCATCTTTTTGTACCTCTCATTATTCTCGTTTGCAAATATGTACCATGATTCTTCTGCTTCATAATTGTATGCAGCATGTGCCTTTTCTTTGCTTTAATTTGCCCTGACTTTTAATATTTCTTCATTGTTACCCAGAAGAGAGGCCTTCATGACTGTTCCTTTACTAGAATCATTAAAGAAATTGTGTCCTGAGCAGCTCACATGCAAAAATCCTAGTAATGTGTATGGACTGAGAACCTGGGAGGTAGCTGCCATAACTGTCTCATATCTTTGTCAAGCAAGGACGCCTTAGTTGGAGGTTGTTGGTTCCAGGATCCGAGATACGTTCTTGCAGCTTCCCTTTTAAAGGCTGCAAAAAAATGCCTGAGATCTTGTTGAGGTTAAGACCTCCTGTTTCGTTTGCTCAACCTTCCAAGTTATTGCGCTATTTGTTGTTGACTTGGCAGTCAAGCCATACCGTGTCACGCCCCCAATACTATAAAGCACACGTTCAACACAAGAGCTATATGGTGCCGTTTAACAGATGTTTGACTGTACCCAACTGTGGTACTCATTTTATTCATCTCATGTGGGCGAAAGACTGAGTGGACCTAAAGAGATTTGTAACTGTGACCATGAGTTCAAACACTGAATCTTGCAGTGAAGCAATAGTCGTCCACTTAGCCATCAGACCCAGCAAGTAGAGCCATCCATGCCAGTGGGTACTTGCCCTAAAGTGCTATCTATTAATTATCCATGATTCTGTTCAGGTACAGAATGTCTACCAAATCAAAGGCTATTGGCTCGAAAATCACTGTTTACCTAATGTCCAGCCAGAACGGAAGTCCATTCAAGAAGGTGGCCTCACTTCACCAAACTATGATTGAGTCCTTATCATGCTGGTATACAAGGATTCTACAAAAGATGGCGATTCAATGAAGAACAATTCTTCTTCCTTTCAAAGGACCTTGTGGTTGGAGATAAACCTACGCTTTATCTTCTGAATAATATTTTGAATGATTAAGTGGGCTTATTTTGGAAATTGTACAGTGACCCAAAAGGAGGTCTGTTGTAGCAGAAATATGCTGTACTGAGGTACCTCTGGGTGCTGTCTTTTCTGTCATCTGCAGAGTAGGTGAGCTGCAGTCCCTCTCTCGTCTTTTGGCAGATGCTGTCCGTCTTCTATTCCACAGCCGCTGGAGTAGCACAGTACATCACCACCACTTCTAAGAGACAAAAGAAAATACGGATCAAAAGGAAGGTACATGTCAAAGTTGTACGAGAGAGGCCAGTAGTTTCCCAGAAGATAAGTCTTCTGCTGTTTCCTGTTCCTCTAAATATGGGCTAAACTTAATGGAACTCGAGGACAGAATGACCCTTTTTGTCAGTATCCCCTTTGAGACAGAATTGGCACACAAAGATCGACCTAGGGACAAGATTATTTCTTAACCTCTCTATTCATGAAAAGATTATATTTTCCAATGAGCACAAACACTCACATAAAGTACATAATACCAAAAGACTCAGCCCTGATTGATCTTGAGACTGTAGAATTTCTACAGCAACAGCTACATATAACATTGCAGTATCACTCAACATAAGTGGTCCATTGAGGTGGACTTGCAGAGCAAGGAAAGTCTACTTTAAAACATTGCTGATGTTTTCTTAACTATTAAAAAAGTCTGAATGTTTGCAGTGAAACCCCTAAGGAAGCATTTGTGTGTGACACAGTAAAATGTACAACTTCAATGCACATATTCACGTGCTGTGCAGCTCTCAAAGCTGCTAAAAGGACTTTCTTTTTTAGTTTGACTGCTGATTGGGTGCTGGCACAGGAAAAATATATTTCAGGTGACCTGTTTAAGAGGGTAAGGTTTTTTCACTGAATATTGAAGGTGATTGGATCTACAATATATTGATCTTTTTTCATCTCGAACTCTACATATCAATCCTAAGGAGAGCAGGATGGAAGTTATTGTAAAGGATTGCCTTCCCTCTATGCGTACCTTTTGGCAAAACGATGTGACTGTTCTGCATGAACGTCTGCATTTTAAAACCATATAGCCTTTAGGTCAACATTAACTGTATCTTAGACTCTCTTTAAATTGTTGGCAAAACGTCTTTTTGTTTGAAGACTTAAAAAAATAATATAGTCAGTGCCTCAGAAGGCTGGAGATGTTGATGCAGCTTAGTCTGGATTACGGAACTTTGTGGATCCTAAGAAAGAATTGTGAACCTCGTGTTAGCCTCTAGTCTGATTAAGGCCCTCCTATCTAATGAGAATCGATAAAAAATGTATCCCTTTCTGCAAGACATGCTTTCAACAGAACCCGTTTGGGTGGTTGTTATACAATCAGAGGAATATATACTGTAATGTAACTTCTGTATACTATCTGCAGTCTGTTTGCAATCCCATTTCACAGCCAAAAGGCAGCTTTTTTTCTGCACCTTACATTCTAGAGGCGGAGCTAGCAAACCTTTAAAGGAGTGGAAGTTTGGGAAGGGTGTAAATGGGAATAATTATTCGGTCAACGATTAATTATAGATGTCCATATAAAATTCCTCCACAGCATGTATTGCACACCTGCCCAATTGCATAGAATGAGACTTATGGATAGCTCTTGCTGCCAGAGATGCTTGGCGCTCGAGGCTCATTTCATTCACCTTGGCATGGGAGTGCCCCCGGGTTGCCACTTTGGGGCTACAGTATTCAATATTATTGAACAGATCGCTGAATGTTGCCCTCCGAGGTCCCCTTTGATGGTTCTAAAAGGACACGTGAAAGACGCCCAAGTTGTCATTAGACGCGTACCTGCTATATTCCTCTTCCTGGCTAAAAGGAGAGGGGCCATGCAGTGGGGATGGTGATTCTACACTCAAATAAAAAGCTGACTGAAGGATGCCGCATCAGCTTGAGGATCAGCTAGAGGTGTACTGGGAGCTGGTGCCTGTCACACCCCAAAAAAGCTGGGCCCCCCTTTACCAGTCTTTTGCAGCTGAAAGTGGAGATGTAACCAGGGGATGGGGGTAATGTCCCCCCAGTGACTGGGTAATTATATAAGATGCACTGTGCTTTTTAGAGGCTAGGTAAAGATAAGTCCTGTAGACGACGCCACCATTGCGGGCCATGATTTATATGTGCTCCTTGATGAATTGCACTGCTTCTTCCAGAAACCTTCCAGAAAACCAATGATTTCGATGATGCCCACTTGGGTGAATGAAACAAATTAAATAAAATCTAATGGTCGGACTGAATATCCAAGCAAACATGTTTATACCTCTGTCTGGGACTGATCTAATGCTCAGATGTAACTGTATGTACACTAGCTTTGTGTACTGCAGATTTGTTTACCTGCACATTTTTTTTTTTAAACAAAAAAATGTCCATTGTAGATGATATGACGATCAGTACACGCAGAAATACCTGAGATTTGTGTATGCTCAGTGATTCATGAAAAGCAAGCCAATTGAGTGTACATATTTCTCACACTGGGGAGAGATTCAAATACTGATAAGGTATACTCACATAAAGTATCTCTGATTTGTGGTCTGCAGCTTCCATTACCAGTTCACACTGTTGAAGACACCTCCACCAAAAGCATCGCTGTGGTGGCTGGTCATCTCACAACCGGAGATGTAGATGTTAAAGGCAAAAACTCTGTATGAAATACCCCGTTATAGTTCCTTGCTTAGTCAGGCTCTTATCCTGATAGACAAATTAGTCAATCTTTCAAGAGGAAACTCTCTTTTCTAAGACCTATACATTATAAGCATTTGGTGCTAGAGTATTCCATTTGTTACTGGAGTTCCAATCTTGTTCTTGCAGAAGCTAGGAGTTGTACATTGGACTAGTCTGTAGTGTGCATTACATCTTGCAGTTTGATGGTGTTTCCCCAAGTCTTTCATTTTTTCCTCCAACAAAACAATTCACTGCTATGATGCACAGTGCTATTAAGTAACCAGGCTTTTAGGAGGGGCAACTGCAGAGAGTAAGGTGATACTGTGCTTTGAGATTGGGAAACCATTATAGATATGGGCTACATAGTTGAAAGTTCATTTTCTGAGTGTGTGATGTTTGTTCGTGATGAGTAATCAGCCGGTGGGGAGTGCAAAGTATTCCTGAAATATATAAAAGTAAAATAATCTTTATGGCCAGAATTGTGCAGAAACCGGAGCGTGGAAGGTCTTAAGAAGGATATTTCTAGGGTTCATTGGTGGTAATATGGGCAACAAAAGAAAAATTTGGCACAGTCAAGCAATGGTAATTGACATGCATTGGCAAAATAACAAAGCTTTGATAACCGTGATAATGGCCTCCCTGAGTATATCAGGGCTCATGTATCGGGGTTTGGATTCTGGCAAGGCTGTGATGTTTTCATCTTTCTCCACTTCAACACACAGGCGCTTGAAAGTAGGCAGAAAGCACTAGTTGGGGGGTGGGGGGCGTGTTGGGATGCTCTGTGAGTTGAGTCTCGGCCCACCCACAAACTTAGCTTGTTAATGGGAATAACTAACTAATTTCCAGTCACTTTCTACACTGGAAAAAGTTTGAAGTTTACTCCTTATATACTCCTGATAAGGGTCGGAGTAAAACGTTTCCCAGTGTGTGGGTCAAAGGGGTTTAGAGAAAGTGAATTTTTTGCATGAGCAAATATAAAAGTAACATTAGCCTACATGAAAATATACTTCACAGAAGTTTACTAGGAGTAGTTTCCATCCCTACTTCCCGAAACTCGTGAGTTCCTCAAAACCTTAAATAGTTTCAAGTGCATACACATGTGGGTGCATTTTTGTAACTTTAAAAATTGGGCTACTAATGTATTTGCATGCTGCCCTTACTGGTAACTATAATGGTTTTAAACAGATTCTCCATTATTATTATTATTATTATTTTTGTCAATCAACTAACAAGTTTTACTAAATTAAGCTGCGTGTATGTGCATTTAACAGTGAGCATCCTTGAAGCATTATAGGTAGTCTGAAATTGTTACATTTTGCAAACATATAAGCATACTTCTATAATGAAACCATTGTCAGTAATACTAACAGAACGTGAAGTGCACTGTATTTCTTTACGGTATTCACCCAAATAATAAAGGCTTTTGCATTACTCAATCATGTATACATGTTTGAACAAATTATAAATTCGTTTACAAATCTTGCCCTAGTAAGAGACAGTCCTCATTCCTAGATCCATACTTAGGTACTGTAAACTGATAGCCAAAGGGTTCATGCAGGGGATTGGGCCTACTTGTCAAATGGATAAAATAAACAGAAAAAGTTGCTGGTTTTCACCTCACGCTATATGTCCATGTCATGGTAATTAAGTAATTCCATGTGTTCCACAACCCTGCTTAACCATGTAAATGCAGTTTTTGGGATGTTAATGATATAGAGTTGTGCCAACATTGTGATGGGAGTGGTGTCTTTTGGTTCCATGTTTGACATGTTATCTGAATTGAGCAACCTGAGGTTTGTAAGTCTTATTTGGGTATGGGGCTAAAGTGTGGGTGTGGAGTGGGAGTGTTGTGCCAGTGCCTCCTGCTTGGAAGTGCTAGTTCAACATTAAAGATCAAATTCTTTTTTAAGTCTGAGAGTCTGGAGAAGTGTGGCTCAATGATTAGAGCGGCAGACCCTGATGCAGAGGTCTAGCCCGGGACCAGGGTTCAATTCCCCGCCTCGGCGGGTCTTGGGCTCAAAACAAATTCCACGGACCTGATAATTCTCGCCTCGGTGCCATTCCAATCATGGAGTCCCACTCTGCAACTCTGGGCAATAGCTTGCTTAATCTCCACAACGGCCCCCACAACGCTAAGGATGCCTGGCCTCCACCTTGGGGGTGCCCAGGAGTGGACGCCTCACAGGGAAAGCCAGGATGGGTTCCACAGCGGTATTCGTACAAGCGCCTTGAGACCCTTGCGGGTGAGTAGTGCGCTATACAAGTATCAATTTTCAATTTTAAAATGAGAAAAACAAAGTGAAATGGACATTACAGAATGTAACTGTATAAGGAGAACCGCCATCTTCCTTGACACAGATGCCTAGAGAATTGAGTAATTTGTAGAACTTTAGGTAGATGTCAGGGTGGTTGCAAAAGTATGCTTAGTAATTTCTATGGTAGGGTGTTCAATTACTTACAAATGAAAATATTTTTGGGGAAAAAACAAAGCATAATAGTTAGAGCTAAGTGCTAGATGCAATGGTTATGCACCTCATGTGACTCTACAAGAAGGACAAGTTGTACAGCCATGTTTACAGTAAGTAATGGTTTCAGCCATGCTTTGTAAATTTGTTACTAGAAGTGTGCAAGGAACGTGCCCCATATACCCAGTGCAGTGTGTTAGAAGCTTAGGCATGAGCTGTATTTTTTAGAGGTGGACCTGGGTTTAGCTTCATGTAAGTAGTGACCAAAGCTCAAGCGAACGCCATACAAAAATGCTGGTATGCAGCTTCCACCAATTATTTCCTTATTTATCTATTTGATGCGATTTAGTTATGGCACATATTTGTCAATTTACAGACTGTAAAAACTTATTTTTGGTTCCAGTTTTAAAGTTTCAAATGTAAATGTCATTACTGACTGCTAATTGTGTTTTGTTGTTTTCTGGCTTTCATTATAAGAATTATGTTGATAAGCATAAGATAATGAAAGAAAAATGTAACGCACATTTATCAGTATTTATTTAAAAAAAAAAATGTTGTATGGTAATTTTACTAAGTAAAAAGTAAAAAAAAAAGCAAAATGTCCTCCTACAGCATTGGTGGAATACAGTATTTGGGGTGTTAATTGTGTATACCACAATCTGTACATTCTATTGAGCAGCTAAATGTAGGTAGCTGAACATCAACGAAGGAACACATGTTTTGGCTTATAAAAATAGGATGTAAACAAGATGGTCTATTAACTTTAAGAATAATGTGTAGGAGGAAGAGCAGGTGCTGATTGGATGGTTCTTTGGTTTGTGAGGGTTTGCTTCTATGCAAAGTCCTGAGCCT
The DNA here is from genome assembly GCF_964204655.1 of Triturus cristatus. Classification (NCBI taxonomy): domain Eukaryota; kingdom Metazoa; phylum Chordata; class Amphibia; order Caudata; family Salamandridae; genus Triturus; species Triturus cristatus. Next base: position 1,458,804,625 of record NC_140589.1, on the reverse strand, counting down.
TGATGGCATGTGAAGAAAAGTGTTTACATAAGGATGAAAAAAAAGAGGTAAAGGGGTAGCTCTTGAAGGTTTGCTTTCGATTTGTGAGAAGCAGCAATTGGAACAAGCATTGGCATAGCTAATAGGTCTTGCCTTTGGGAACTTATAAGTGTGTAGCGTTTCAGCACATGATCCTGCATGATTCATTATAGCTTAATTACTGAATATGTGTAAGGTTATATCAATCCAAAATTGGAACCTGTGGAAGCTCATGACATTAGGAGCGGTGCTCTAATAAGTGATAATAAAGAAAAAGTGAAATAAAATATTTACCTAGGATCCCATAATTTGTTAAAGCAGAAAAGCTTTGACTGATCTTAGATGTTGTGATTGTGCAAGTCAGACACTAGACAAACCACCAGATCAAACAAGCAGACGGGCTGGGAAGCATACATGTAAATAAATACCTGGAAGTACCGCGCGTGCACGCCATGACGCACCGACCGAGCATGTTAACTGTAACACCGTGCACAGAGAAGCCAAGTTGGAGTTCAACACGATGAACGCACGTGGAGCTTATAAAACACATTATTTTAAAATATAGTCCTGTTCCGCGTGGCTGTGTTGAGATAAGCAAGCGTTCACAACGAAGAAACTCCATTTGTGTTTATTAAAGCAGAGCAGGGTGAAAATAGCGTAATTTATCCACCGACTCACAGAACGGACTTTCATGTGAGCGCAGTGCATGCAACCACCCTCAGTTGCCGCCTATTGACTGGGTTCTTTCAGTGTTCCTCTTCAGCCCTGGCATGACCTCGCACACGGGATTGGCAGCGGGTGTGGGAAAGGTTTACATTTTTTTCACGAAGACATAGTTCTGTCAGGTCGATATTTTGCCATTGGGTGTTTTTGAGTAGAGATATTTTTCAATTTGTTTTAGTTGCTTACTTCACATGACCCCCAAGTGGTTATCACCTGATGCCACTTATGATGTCACATATGACACAAGCGCGTGATGTCATCAGTCACTATGAGGCCTGCGCAGTTGGTGAAGTTTGTGAACCTCTCAAGTGATTGAACGTCGGAGTGCATGAATAAATGATACATGTTTATAGCGCCTTGGACCCAGAAGTAGGGCCTCTCAAGGCACCTAGCTGCAGGAGCTTTAGGGTGCAGCTCACCAGAAAGGATGAAGGCACTATGTTGACATCACTCTACCTCCAGGGTTCAGGTGGCACCAGGCCGCGGTGCGTGTGGGTTGAAGGTTCTGGCCGTCCCAGCAGTGCTCTGCTCTTTGACCCAACCCGCCTATTCCCTACATTGATGGTTCCCTTTTTAGAGGCAGGAGCTCCAGAGAGGGACTTCCAGTTGTGGTGAGACACATGTACACACATCACACGTGACACCATGCAGACACCGTGAGGTTGTGACGGTGTGGACGCAGGCCGGGGTGCCAGCAGCCAACCCCTCTGGGGAGCCAACGGAATGCAGAAGAGACGCCCTCGCCACGGGACATAAATAAGTGATGCAGATGAGCTGATTGGGGCCCTCGCCTGGGCGCAGCCTGATTAATTACAAAGGCCCCATCGGACCCCGCCTTCTGCGGCTGCCCACATGTCAAGCGAACCTTTAAACTTGAGTCCTGTAAGCACGGGACAGTGTCCCCCAGTGCCCCCTCCCACGCTGAAGCACGCTAAGCATTTATCTTCCCTGGGGGTGTGAGATGGTGTCAGCCCCCCCCCTTCTGCCAGCCCCGCCGCTGAGCATAGCTGCGCTTCAGTCAGACGTGTCTGGGAATCAAAGGGGCCACACCTGGGCCCTGCCAGTGAAAGTCAAGCACCTGCTTATTAGAGGGTCATTGAGGTACCAGCCCCCCACCCTTCTCCCAAGGGGGGTGATACCACCGCCGCTGCTGAGATCTTTCACACCCCTCTTCCGGACAACATTTGGCTCAGGTGTGAGACCTCTTTAAGGATGTGTCCCCGACAGCTGGCGTGGTGTGACCGCTCTGGATAAACAAACGCACCCAAAATGTGAGGTGCTCATGGCAAAAATGTGTGCGACGTAATATATGAGAGCGACAGTCTGAGCTGTTGGGGACATCTGTGATAATAACGTGTGAGGCAGTGGGGAGAGTTTTATCGCATCTGTCCCTAAACATTTTTCGGCAGATGGGGGTTTGTCGTAAACGGCTTAAAAACGAACGTATGTTTGCACATAAAATGGGATGCCACATAAACAAATTACTCAGTGTTAGAAAACATACTAGAAGCATTCCATCAGTATTTGAGGACACTCCTTGCCTACAATGTTCACTCCATTCCAGCTTGATGAGGGGTGAGCATACAGAACACCATGAACTGGTGCAAAAATAAAATTAAAATAATATACCGTCTGCACGACAAACACCAGCATCTGTAAGAGAGAGTGCTGCAACAAGTGCGGCAGCGAAAGCGACCGTACTTTTCTTAATTAGTAACATGGGCCAAGTCAAGATAAGGATAAGGGAGGAATGCAGCTGGCACAATGCTCGCCCCTGCTCGCTCCCGAGACCCCTAGGCCATGGGAGTGAAAGTTTTGAGGAATGGCGGGGCATGCACCCGTCTTTGGTCATTTGTGTGCTTTCAATTATTGAAAGCCACACGCAAAAGCCAATGGGATGTGTGGGAGGAGGCAGACCCACACAAAGAAGACTCTTGGAAGTCTGAAGTGATTCCAAGAGCCCTCTCCTAGAGCATTGCATGCGCGCTGCGCTAGGCGAGACCTAAAAACGGCTTAAAGTAAAAATGTTCTTAGCCTCAAAGCACAGAAGGCAACTACTTTGTGCGCGGATGTGCTCCTTGTGAAAGGGCTGAATTCTCACAGTGAAGTCAGCCATTGGCTGATCTAGTTTCCCCTGCTGTGTGGATGCTGTGGGCGGAGGAGAAATGTGCACGAGACAGCAAGGGATGAGCAGGGCTAGCCCTCTGAATGGCATACTTTTAATTTTAGTAGAATCAATAGGTCTAGGCTTACAATATACCTTACAACTAGCAACATTGTGGGAGTAAGGACACATAAAACGAAGGGCAGTTCTGCCTGCACCTTGCCCTATATGTAAATCTGTGCACAGGGCACTAACAGGGTGAGTGGCAAGCAGAGCCCAGCAGCCCCAGCCTTTGTCATGCAAATAATACTGATTGTGTTAATTCCCACCCGACCCACACAAGTGCATTAATTACACTCCTTTGTCAGCATGCACAAGGAGGCCAAGAGCCACAATGAAGAGCCATTCGTCGCTTAAACTGCTTTTATTTACGTAATGTGTCTTGGTAAATATGACGTAATTGGGTAGGTCTCGATATATAAGAATGCATAAGGCTGCTTTTGGTTAAAGGGGGAGGGGTCTCTACAGTGCGCGCCCTCTGCTCTCACACTTCAAATTGTGACCTATATTGTGGAGAGATTTGTAGTGGTACTTCCTGGCGTCTTTGGCCTGACGAGACTTTCTGGGTGGCACGGTGCCCGCCAAGGTGCCAGCCGCTTCGAACTGTCAAGACGTTTCACCTAAGCAGCACCTCGCTTTTCTGCCGCCATAACTTGTTACCACTGTGTTCGCAGCATGCACACACTGGTATGGGGTGCTTTGTTTTTACCATACCCTCCTCTCCTCTACCGCGCAGCCCGTTTACAATAGAAATATATGGAACAAAAAATGGACTCTCTCCTTTCATTTATTCTGCACACCAATTTTCCTAAAGCGTCTGAAGTGAGTTAACAGGCCTTAGGCACACACAAGCGCCCACTTTACGAACTGTACGGTTGCACTTTAATTGTGTTGGCACCCGGTGTGTAGATTCACAATTCAGCTGTTGTCGGTTTCCCAGAGTGGTGGTGGTTTCTGTGGTCTGTTTGGTGAAAAGCGAGCAGTCTGATTATGAACAGTACAGCAGTTGCGTATATTAAATCCGATCCCTAGAGCCCGACCCATTAGATCTGTGTGTGTGTGTGTGTGTGTGTGTGTGTGTGTGTGTGTGTGTGTGTGTGTGTATATATATATATATATATATATATATATCTTGCTTTTCACCGTTCTTTTCAACTTTCCTTCTCCCGGGAAAAGACTGACCCAATTTCTTTGCTTCAATTATTTATTGCTGCTCAATCATCACAACCGCCCTGACGCGTTTCGGCCTGACACAGCCTTGATCACATGACGTGCTCTAGGAGCCACATGACTGAATTTAAAGTGCAAAATGCTATACACGTGATACTTCTGGTATAGACATAGACAAAATACATGTGTTATTACAACTTCTGTTCCTCATTATTTCTGTGCAAAACCAGCAAGTAAATATTGGATTGGTTAAAATTACGGCTCCCGGTTTTATGGTATTTTTTTTTTTGCCAATTCCATCTGTATTTATCCACATTTATTTTTGCCACAAGCAAAAGACGACGCTACAGCTAGTATTTTTACACATTTATATTTCCTTCACCTACACTTTTCTTTCTTTGTTTCTATCTTTCTCGCTTTGCTTATTTCTATCTGTCTTACTTCCTTCCTAAATTATTTTCTTCCCCCCTCCCATTTATCTCTCTCTCTCTTCTTCCCTCCCTCCCTCTCTTCTTTACTGAATTCCTGCTTTCCTTCCTTTCTTCCTGCCTTCTTTTCACGCTCCCATTCTTCCTGCTTTTGCAACAACTGCGTGAGAGAGGCATGGGATAACTATCACTCCTCACCTACCCGTGGCTGGAATTGTTTATTTATAATAAAGACAAATGTCATCCCGTGTAGCACAGTACTTATTGATTTTTAACAGGAAACTCCTTCCAAGATTGCCGGACGAGCCTGCACATGCTTCTTGAAGCATGTGTTCACGTCAGTCAGTCTTGTAGCTCAGCCAACGTTGAGAGATATTGGCTTTGCCAATGATTGTTAATAGTCCTGTACTGTTAAGCTACAAAGTAGAAGAAGCACAATAGCTGCTTGATTACTTTCTCTTGCGTTGTTCATTACTTTCCCAGTGACCACCTTTACATTGTGTAATTCTCCGAGACATTGTTTCAGCTGTTTTTGTCCTCGTTTTTTCTTAGTTAGTCTTTATGGGGGATATTTATTGTGGGTCTTTCTAAATTTAAATTAGGAGCAAGGGACCATAAATATGGGAGTGCATGGCATGGTATAATCTCATGCCAAACTAAAAACTTAATTTAAACATTCAGACAGTGCAGTTCTTTATAGAATATTTTCCAGCAGCCGCCGTGGTCCGTGGGTTGGCTCCCATTTGCACGAAATAATGATGTGCATTAAAACTATTTCACCGTGGCAGTGCAAGCAGCACTGCCATTTGCCACAGTTCCACTCATCTGCCTACGCAGCCACCCCGCTTGCGCCACAGGTGACAGCAGAAAGAGCAATAAAGCCTCGTTACAAGTAAATGATCTTCAAAAGACCTGTGAAGTACTCCGGTGCGGCTGTGTGCGCCCGGGAAGGAATTTCCAGCAGCAACAAGGGGGGGTGGCGAGATAACTCTGGATTGGAGCAGGGCAGCGCGGCAACATTTTGTAGTATTTTGCCGTTTTTACATATAAATACAGACAAAGGAAACATAGTTTTCCGTCTGTATTTATATGTAAAAATCCATTTAAACGAAAAACCGGGAGCCATAGTTAAAATACCATGTGTTAGTGATACATTAAAAATACGTAAAAAACAAATCCATGTTAAATACATAAAACTCTGTTCAAAAAGTATTTAAAATCAGTCATAAAAACATAATGCTGTTAATTCATGTATCCAAATCACCATCCTCCATTGAACAATATCTGTAAAATACAATATATTGTTATAGATCTGCAGCGTAATGGTCTAACATTATCCAAAACTATCTAACTGGTTATGGTAAAATATGGAATAAAAATTGTAATATAGATTTAAAAACAGTTTGTACATTTGAAGTTTTTAACGGTCTAAAGTGCTCCGTGAAGTGTAAACAAACTATGTGCTACCTCGGAACACACCATTTTCCTTAAATTCAGAATAATACAAGCTAACATACAATTTTAGATGTAAGTGAGAAAATGATAAAGAAAACTTCATACATATATAGCTTAAATGCTATATAGCAGCATGCTGATGACGATAAAAAACTTCAGGATAAAATGGAGACTAAAATATGTGCATATAATGCAAATATCTGATCTCGGAGTTATATTTCTCTATCATATTTGTTGTTATAGCCATGTATAGAAATCTTCACTACCATTGTGGCCATTGGGGGTTTTAGTATCTAATTCAATAATATATTGTGTCTCGAGACGTCTCAATTTAGCCTCTCGGTTGCCCCCTCTCCTAGATATGGGAATGGAATCAATCAGGAAGTAGGAAAAATGGTTCAAATCACTACTGTGTCTTTCTTTAAAGTGGCGTGCAATGGGATATGTTGTGTCACAGTTGGTGATTGCCCTCATGTGCTGCAGTATTTGCTTGTGGGCCTGTAACTTGGTACTGCCCACATACTGCAACCCACAAGAGCAAACCAACACGTACACAACAAAATCAGTTCGACAGGTAAGAAATTTTGTGATCTTTACAGCATTTTCAGAAAAGGGGGTTGTATATGTTGGTTTATTTGTTCCATATTTACATGCCCTACAGTTGTTGCATTTGACAAAACCCTTGCGTGCAGTAAGCCAGTTGGATACTTTTGAAGTTTCTGGACTGCTGCTAACCAGTGAGTCCCTCATAGATTTAGATTTTCTAAATGAAATACTGCGATTTTTTGGTAAAAGTCCTCCAATTATCAGATCACTTTTAACTACCGGCCAATTTTCATTGATGATCTTTCTCAATGAATTATGTCGTCTGCTGTATGTTAAAATGAGTCTGGTTTGTGTATCAGTTGGGTGTACTGTGCTGAGGCTTTTTGAGATTAACAATTCATTTATTTTTAGTTTGTTTGCTAGTGCAATGGCTATGTCTAGAGTTTTCTCGTCATAACCACGCTCTTGAAATCTAATTTTTCTAAGTTGTTGGGCCTCAGTAAGGTCTATTTCTGTACTACATCGCGACGTATCCTAAGCATCTCTCCAAATGGTATACTGCGGATGAGATGTTGTGGATGATGACTTGTAGCATGTAATATACTGTTACCAGAAGTAGGTTTACGATAAAGTTTTGTTTCAATTTTCTGGTCTTTAATGTACACCTCCACATCTAGAAAACATGCTACTAATGGTGGCAGTAAAGTGAAGATTGACCTTATTCTGATTGATGCTGTTGACAAATTCATTAGCTGATTCTTTAGTGCCTGACCAAATTACAAATAAATTGTCAATATAGCGCAACCATAATTATATATGATTGTCCACACTTGTTTTATGCTCTCTATTCAGAATCATTTCCTCCCACCAAACCATGTGGAGGCAGGAGTAGCTAGGGGAAAAACATGCCCCCATAGCTACTCCTCTTGTTTGTTGATATACCTGATTAGAAAACAAAAAATAGTTATTTAAGTAATATAGGATCATAGAAATCAACATTTTGTTGTGATGCACCAAATGTATTTGTCTTCGATTTAAATAATATTCTATTGCTCGAATTCCATCATTGTGATGGATACTGGTATACAAGGATGTTACATCGAGACATATCAGCAGATAATTTGAATCCCATTGAAAAGTGTTCAGCAGTCTCAAGAAATCACTCGAATCCTGTACAAAAGAAGGTAACTCTTTCACAATGTCTTGCAAAAAAAGTCTATATACTTAGATGTATTCTTCAGTAGTCCCCCTCTTGCTGAAATGATTGGTCTTCCAGGCGGGGTTGTCACATTCTTAAGCAGTTTGGGAATCCGGTATAGCACAGGTACTACAGGATGTTCATTTTTTAAGAACTTCAGTTCGTCCATACTCAGTAACCCAGTACTACGCATGCATTGAGTTTAGAATAATACTGGTTCCAAGCCGTTCGAACCATTTGCATGTTACCTCTCTTGTAACAGTTTGGATCCTCCAACTGTAACAATGCCTCCTTCATGTATTCTTTGCGCGACCAAATGACAATATTTCTGCCCTTGTCGGAATTGCGCACAAAGATTTGTTCATTCTTTTGTAATTTGTGCATCAGTTTGTTATATGCGTTTTGTTGAAATCTGTATTTCTTTTGTGTTCTTGCTGTTTTGTATTTGAAGTTCTTAATTCCAGTGGTTACAAGTTCTCCAAAAATATCAAGAGAATCTCTCATTGTCACTGGCTGGAATGTTGTCTTGTGCGAATTCCTGTAGATTCTCTAACAGATCGGCGTCTGCTGCCGTCAAAGAACACACCTGTTCACGATCAGTTGTCTCAGCTTGTGATACCACGATGTTATTAGAGGTATTACGATTAGTCAAATGATATTTTTTCAATTTCAGTTTGCGGATGAATTGATGTACATCAACGCGAGTTCTTGCATAATCAAAATCACATGTAGGACAAAATGACAATCCTAATTCCAATAGTTGTGTTTCCGCTCGAGTTAGATTTAATGACGATAAATTAACAACAGTATTGTTTTTTTCATTTACTAGTGTTTCCATCACTTTGTAAATTGTGTCGTCTTGTTTGTGGCGCCTCCGTCTGCATTTCCACCTTTCTCTGCGCTTTGCATTGAGCCTTTGTTTGTTTGTGCATTCTGCTTGCGGGGTCTTAAGGTTTGTTTTCTGTCTTGTCTGAGACCGTTGACCTCCTCGGCCAACATGAATTTGTGAAACCCCAATCGTGATGATCGGTCTATTTGTTCCGGTTCTACCTCACTCTCAACGGCAGAACTTAAATCCGACGTCGAGGTTGACGATATTGTCGCCACTTTTCCGCTAGCTTGCGCATTATCTCGTTGGACGGTCTGTTTTGAAGTTTTTAACGCCTCATATTTTTTCGCAAACGTAAAGACCTGTCCTTGCTCATAATCTTGTTTGTCTCTCTGAAACTTGTATGTCTTCCGTTTTTTTTTTTTACAATTTCACTTTTTTTTTGTAGCCTGGCCATCATATCATATCTCGATATTTTTTGATGATAGGGGTAGTTTCTAACTTCATGATTTCTGAGTTTGCTTCATCTATTTGTTCTTGTAATTTAATTTGATCGCTTTCTGCATATTTTACCAGTACTTCAACTAAGCGCCTCAAAGAATCAAGATTGCTGTCCGCTCACTCGCGTAGCATTTGTGGGTCCGGATTCTCGTAACTCGGGGCAATCATGATGCGTAATCCCCTGGGGATATGTCCTACCTGCAGATAACAGCCCAGGGACTTGTGTTCCCACCACTTTGATTGTTCCATACGCATTCATTTCTCCATTCGTTTAAACTTCTCTCTGATGTTAGTATTTCTCCCCTGAGCTGGGCCACTTGGGGCCAACACTTGATTTAAAGTGCTGGGGGCGTCGTCAAACATGAATTCAGCCGCTGCCTCATGGCTCAGTAGCGCATCTGCGGTCATGATGGCTGAGCTTTTACAAATCAATTACTTAGATTGCACACAAGCAGCGCGGTGATAATCCGGATGCTGTGTGTTGCTGCACACCTCCTTACTGGATATTCCCCAATTGTTTCCTGCATAGGAAAAAAGATCTTTTGAAATCGGTTGAGTTTGTGTCCCAAAAACGCGCACGCGTTGCATTGCTTTGAATGGCACCCCATGCACGTTTGACAATTCCCCGGGAGCGAGCTTTCAAACCATATGTTTGTAATTAACATATGGTTCCTGCTCGCTCCCGCAAGGGAAACAGGCGCAGGCCCCCTCCTCTCTCCCCCTGCTGCCAGCGAGAGGCGCGAACTTGCTTTTTCATCTATTCAGTGACCAGTCACCGACGCTGCACGTGGAATTTTAAATTGTGCCCTTCTGGATGACCAGATCCGCACAGGCGGCTTCCCCTCGAGTGCCTCAATTCCCAGAACTGAGAGTGCCTAGAAACAGGCGTAACGCTATCCAACGCTTTATTTAATGCGTGAAGATTCACATTTAATCTACCCTCTTCATGCCAAGCAGCCGCCAGGATACAACACATTACGATACAACCTTTCCTACACTTCTAAAAGCATTGGCAAACAAATGCTAGAACCAGGTAGTAGTTCGAATTCATTCATTATTTATTTCCTTCTTTTACTCTTCCTTTTTCATCCTTATTTCCTTCTTTTCTTTCTTCGTTTGTGCCTGCTTTCCATCCTGCTTTCTCTTAACTTTCCTTATTTGCACTTTTCGTTTCTTCCTATAAGCATTTATCTCTAACTTATTTTGTCATTAAAAACATCTTTTTCTCTCTGCTACAGTTTTAAGCTTCTTTAGCACTTTGCCCCCCCCCCACCCCATCATCACTCTTGCAATCTAGTCTTCCAGTGTTTTTCCTTCTCTCTTGCAGTGACCAGTGAGCCCAAGATGAAAGTTAAGTAGGCCCATAAAACAGCTTACTCTATTGCAGGCATCGTTGCTTTTGTGTAGGAAGCGCTTCACTATCCCTACGTGTCTGAGCACATGTTCTAAGAAATCAGTGGGGGGCGGAGGTAATTAATATTTGCAATGATGCCATATGCAGTGACGGCACAGGAAGTGAGGCCTCACTCACCCCTGTAATAGCCCTCATGTAAGCGGGATTGCCCTACTTTACATACAGAGCTGAGAGTGTACATATAACAATGTAAATAAATGTCTTTAATCTTTGTGTTCATGTCTGATCGCTACGGAGAGGCAAATTAAATTGTCTGAACGTAAAGCCGTGGTTGTGTTAGACAATAAGTGAGTCAACATTTAACGCATGATTCGTGCATTGCTCAAAATGTCATCCTGTTCGAGGCATATGAGCTGCAGATTATACACTGTGCATAGCTCGCCATCTGGTGTTGGGCCCGGATGTTTGCAGTTTGTTTTTCCTCTTGGAAAGTCTTTGGAAGTCACAAGTTCGGTGACTCCTCCCTTGGTTCGTATTGCGCATGGGCTTCGGCTCCATCCTCAGATTGTTTTTTTCTGCCATCGGGCTCGGATGTAATACTTCGCGCTCCGGTTCCGAACTTGCCAGTTCAACGATCGACGCAAAATCCTCGCTCATCGAGATCCTTCAGATAATAAATCATCTTAATCACCTTCTCTTCGGCACTTCTTCGATTCCGGTCGTCGACGGCGGCCTTCGGGCCTATTCCGGCTCCGGTCTCGGCTGATGGAAAGAACTCCTTTCAAGAAGTGCCCTCGATGTGGGTCCAAGTTTCCCCACACCGATCTCCACGAGGTGTGCAACCTCTGCCTCTCCCCTGAACACGAGGCTCGAGACTGTCCCGCCTGCAAGTCTTTTCGCTCTAAAAAGACTATTCGAGATCGACGGGCTAGACGCAACATGGCGCACTCCTCGACCTCCGCTCCAGTCGACATCTTCGAGGACGATGTCGAAGCTCCGGGACAGCAGAACATCGAGGAAGAGGACGACGACCTCGTCAGTGCTTCCGAGGCCGACGACTCTGATGTGGAGGACATCACCCCGGCGCAGAGGGTCGTGAGTACAATACCCTCTCCCACACCGATACCCAAAAAGGCTTCGGTCACACCTTCGCCTTCGGGCCTAGGTAAGACCAAGGATACTGCTTCTCACATCCCACCTTCGGGCCCGGTAAAGAAGCCTATTAAGCCTTCCGGCAGCTCGGGCTCGAGCCAGCCTACTATCGGTACCGAAAACACCCTTCGGCACCGAAGAAAAGATCGGCCTCCATCTCCACACCGAACCCAGTACCAAAGCCTTCGGTGTCGAAACCTGCCCTGCCGGTGCCGACCAAACATCACAAGGCCCTCGGCACCGACACTCCTGTGCCGAAGCCTTCTTCGGCGCCGACCAAAAGATCGGAGGTCCCAAAGAAGCACGGCTTGGACAAGCCTAAAAAGCCGTCGGCCCCGAAAACTTCGGCGCCGGCCGAGCAACCAGTGTCGCAAGAACTTTTTACACCGGATCCTCTCCAAAAAAAACTGGACATTTGACATTGTCTACAAAAAAGAGGCACTTGGACAAACCAGCTCCACCTCCACCTCCAAAGAGGAAGGACACTGCTACCTCTCCTTTCAGAGTGCCTTCCCCTCCTCCTCCACCTCCTCCACCTTCCCCACCCCCACATCGTTCCCCAACTTTGTCTCCTGTCCCAGACGACTTAGGAGACCCATTTTATGATCCAGCAGATGTGCCACAGGATCCCACCCCTACTGGATCTCCAGACCCATGGGACGACTACAATTATCCGGACATCCCAGATGTCCCACAGGATGACCTTTACCCATCTAGGCCATCCCCACCTGAAGATTCCTTGGGTTTTCACCACTTATTACAAAGGGCGGCACACTACCACGGGGTGGAGTTACACACTGACCCAGTAGAGGAGGATTTTCTCCTAGACACCTTTGACGACGCACATAGGTCTACTGCCATCCTACCTATGTTAAAAGGGGTGGTTAAACATGCACCGGAGGTCTTTAAAGACCCAGTCAGGGGCAGGGACCTAAACCCCCGTATAGAGAAGAAATACAAAGCCGCCCCCACAGACCCTTCATATATTAAAGGCCCTGCACCTTTGGATTCCCTAGTGGTATCTACAGCTAGGAAACGCTCCAATTCTCAGGCGTCAGGCGAAGCACCACCACCTGACAAAGAGTCCAAGCTCCTAGACGCGTCAGGGAAGCGCACTGCGTCACAAGCCGCCAACATATGGCGTATCGCCAACACACAAGCGCTATTGGCCAGATACGACAGAGCACATTACGATGAGTTAGAGACCATCATGCACCATCTCCCTGAAAAATATAAGAACAGGGCCAATGAATTGATCCAAGAGGGAAAACTAATAACTAATACCTCTATTCGCTGTGCCCTAGATGCAGCAGATACAGCCTTCAGGGCCATAAACACCAGTGTCCTTCTACGTCGCCATGCCTGGCTCAGAGTCTCAGGTTTTAAACCTGAGGTACAAGCCTCTATATTAAATCACCCATCATCTATTTGGCCCAAAAGTTGACGAAGCCCTCGAAAAGATGAAAAAAGATACTGACACGGCGAAATCCATGGGAGCCCTACAGTCACACACTCCTAGGCGCTCCTTTGGCCGCTCTTCCTTTCGAGGCACGGGCAGAGGCTACTCCTCGGATACTGCATCCACGTCCTACAAATCCCCTCCTCAATCTACCTTCACAAAGGGTTATCAAAGAGGCGGATACAGAGGAAATAATAACAAGGGCAGAGGCAAGACAAATACCGCCCGCTCTGCCACGCCTAATACCCAATGACTTTCCCCCACTCCCTCTAGACCATTCCACTCCGGTCGGGGGCAAAATACAACAATTCCTTCACGTCTGGGAGACAATCACCTCAGACAGATGGGTGACACAAATTATTCAGTCAGGGTATTGCTTAGAACTAACATCTGCCCCCCAAACATTCCACCCAGGCACCGCCCTATGTCTCAAGAACATACTGCACTACTAAAACAAGAGGTGATCTCCCTCCTGCAAAAAGGAGCCATAGAGCAGGTCCCCATAAATCAGCAAAATTTAGGGGTCTACTCCCTGTACTTTCTGATTCCAAAGACAGACGAGACTCTACGGCCTATCCTAGATCTCAGACCTCTAAACACTTACATACATTCGGACCATTTTCACATGGTAACCCTTCAACAAGTTCTCCCACTTCTTTCCCAGAACGATTTTCTCACCACTCTGGACTTGAAAGACGCATACTTTCATATCCCAGTACACCAGTCTCACAGAAAGTACCTCAGATTTGTGGTGGAAGGGCAACATTACCAGTTCAAGGTGCTCCTGTTCGGGGTAACAACGGCACCAAGGGTTTTCACCAAGTGCCTAGCAGTAGTGGCCGCACACCTCAGAAGACAGCACATTCACGTCTTCCCGTATCTGGACGACTGGCTAATAAAAGCCACGTCCTACGATCAATGTGTGCAACACACCGCCGCTACAGTACAACTACTCCATCAGCTAGGTTTCACGGTGAACCATCAAAAATCCCACCTGGTACCATCACACACAAAACAATACCTCGGTGCCACCATAGACACCTCAAAAGCCTTAGCCTATCCCAATCCTGCCAGGATAGCAAAGATACAGGCTCTGCGTCAAAAATTCATATCTCAACACTCTCTCCCAGCAAGAGTGTTTATGCAACTGATAGGGATGATGGCCTCTTGCATCTTCATAGTGCCCCATGCAAGACTCCAAATGCGTCCACTCCAGGAGTGCTTAGCGCGGCAGTGGAACCAGGCCCAGGGACAACTGGCAGATCTGGTGTTGGTAGACGGTCGCACTCATCGCTCTCTGCAGTGGTGGAACACCACAAACCTTTCCAGAGGTCGACCGTTCCTGGACCCGGTCCCACAAATAATCCTAACAGCAGATGCATCGCTCTCCGGCTGGGGAGCTCATCTGTTACATCTCACAGCACAGGGCACATGGACGCCACAACAGAAGTTACTCCACATCAATCATCTGGAGTTACTTGTAATCTTCCTTGCCCTAAAATCCTTCCAGACGCAGATTTCAGGCAAGGCAGTCCTCATTCGCACAGACAACATGACTGCCATGTACTACATTCAAAAGCAAGGGGGCACACACTCTCCACAGCTCTCTCAGTTAGCTCAGAGCATATGGAGATGGGCAATTCCACAAAAAATCTTTCTCCTGGCCCAACACGTCCCAGGAGTCCAAAACACCGTGGCAGATCTGCTCAGCAGACAAACGCAGCAGATCCACGAGTGGGATCTTCACCCACAAGTTCTTCACCCGTTCTTTCAGAAGTGGGGGCATCCACACATAGACCTATTCGCCACCCACGAAAACAAAAAATGCCCAAGCTTCGCCGCCAGATATCCACACCCAGTGTCCAAAGGCAATGCGATATGGATGAACTGGTCAAACAAATTTGCATACGCTTTTCCACCTCTCCCACTAATTCCATTAGTAGTGCGAAAGCTACAACAGCATTCGCTAACACTGATCCTAGTAGCTCCAACATGGGCCAGACAACCATGGTACACCACACTGCTGGAACTCTCAGTAGTACCACACCAAAAGCTACACCTCTCACCATGCCTCCTAACCCAGAACCATGGAGAGATCAGGCACCCAGACCCAGCTCAGCTCAACCTTGCGATCTGGCTCCTGAGATCCTAGAATTCGGATACCTTAACCTTCCCCCTGATTGCATGAATATTATCAGGGAAGCTAGACGCCCTACTACTAGGGCATGCTATGCGGCAAAGTGGAAAAGATTTGTTGTTTACTGCCACAACAACACAATCAATCCTTTAAATGTGTCCATACAGCACATCATATGTTATTTACTCCACCTACAAAGGTGTAACCTAGCATATACTTCCATTAGGTTACAACTCGCTGCTTACTTGCAGAACAGGCAACACCTATCGCTCTTCAGAGTGCCTGCCATCAAGGCCTTCATGGAAGGCCTCAAAAGAGTAATTCCACCCAGAGTACCACCCTCACCTGTCTGGAATTTGAATATCGTTCTCACACGGTTAATGGGACCCCCTTTCGAACCATTACATAAATGTGAGCTGCAATTTCTCACATGGAAAACAGCATTTCTAGTGGCCATCACTTCCCTTAGAAGGGTTAGTGAAATACAAGCACTCACTATACAGGAACCTTTTCTCCAAATGCATCAGAACAAGGTTGTACTCCGCACCAACCCAAAATTTCTACCCAAAGTCATTTCTCCATTCCATCTAAACCAGTCGGTAGAATTACCAGTCTTTTTCTCACAACCTCAAACCGTTGCAGAAAGAGCGTTACACACACTGGATGTTAAAAGAGCTCTACTTTACTACATCCAACGTACACAACCTTTCAGGAAAACCAAACAGCTATTTGTCTCCTTCTCTCCACCACATAAAGGCAACCCTATTTCTAAATCAGGGATAGCTAGGTGGATTGTGAAATGCATACAGATTTGCTACCACAAAGCAAAGCGAACGCTATCGGTTCCCCCCAAAGCCCACTCTACAAGAAAGATAGGGGCTTCGATGGCTTTTCTAGAAAACATACCACTAGATGACATATGCAAAGCAGCCATATGGTCAACACCGCACACTTTCACAAAACATTACTGTGTAGATGTGCAAACCAAGCAACAAGCTAGTGTGGGCCAGGCTGTACTAAAAACACTGTTCCAAACAACTGCAACAGATGCCGGTGGTCGCCGCTAGGGTTGGGTACTGCTATATAATCTATGCACAGTGTATAATCTGCAGCTCATATGCCTCGAACGGAATATGCTACTTACCAGTATGCATCTGTTCTTGGCATGTAGAGCTGCAGATCTATACACGCCCACCCGCCTCCCCGGCTACCTGTATCCGTTCCAGTCTTATCTTATTTAGATACAACACACATGGGTTTCTTTACTGTTTCCACTACGCTCCATCTTTCCCTGCTGGCGAAAAACAATCTGAGGATGGAGCCGAAGCCCATGCGCAATACGAACCAAGGGAGGAGTCACCAAACTCGTGACTTCCAAAGACTTTCCAAGAGGAAAAACAAACTGCAAACATCCGGGCCCAACACCAGATGGCGAGCTATGCACAGTGTATATATCTGCAGCTCTACATGCCAAGAAAAGATGCATACTGGTAAGTAGCATATTCCTTCCCTGGGATGGAATGATGCATTCCTGGATGATAAAATACAAATATCACCGACCAGTCCAGACATTGACAAGGCGCGCGCACCTTTACTGGTCACGTGACTTCGAGCCAATGAGGTTTGTAACCGGGTGAAGTATGAGGTTAAAGCTGGTTATTTGGGACACACCTACAATGTGACGGTGGGTGACGCTTGTGACGGAGGTGGCACCCTGAGAGCGTGGATACTTTACACAAACACATTAACACAGATGCACAAGGACGTCTTTGAAGTCACTTTTAACTTTTTTAAATCACTTATACGATTCCCATATATAAATGTATAATACACCTTAGATATGGCTGAAACGGACAACATTTTTAGACAGATGTGTGGGACTTTGTAATTACATTTGCTCACATTTTACACACTAAAATGTGCTGGGTGTATTTTTTGAACGGCTTGCCCCTTGCAGGTTCTGCCCTTCATTGGCGCCTCTTTACGCCTTGGAAGTGGGGCTTGAAGTGGGCCGGGTCCCTCTGGGCCTCAGAGCTGGTGGCATTGAGACGGGTGACAATTGTCACCTGGAGAGTGTAAGAGATGAAGCTGCCGAGGGAGGCATCCAAGCTACTTTTTTTGGGGGTGGGCGGGTTCTCGTCTTTGACTGTTAAGTGGTGCCTGCGTTGGAGGGATGAGCTGCAGCACCGGAGGGGTCGTGCACAGCCCACCTTCAGGACACATTCACCTTAGCGATGCCAGGAGGGACAGTGGACAGCCACAGTTAAACAGCCCTGAATGTGTGAGAATGACCCCCTGGTGCGCCTGTCCTAGGAGTGAGCCCTTGAAGTTTATTTCTTCCATTCATCCATTCCATTCAGTGAAAGTGCTCACTTGTCGTCAGATAATGGCACAAGAGACTAGGATGTGTCCAAGATCAAACATTGTGGTCAAGTACAAGAACCAAGACTACAACGCAGTTCCATCTGCTGGAAAGCGCACACCATTACCACCATGTTACATTTGGTAAATTCATTTTAGTGAAAGGGCCCCCACCCCCAGGTAACATCCAGGTCATTCCTTTGTGTAACCAGACACTTTTGTTGAAGCTTTTAGACGACTTCTCAGAACTCCCAAGCATAGCATAAAACGAGAGCCACGGAATACATCCAAAGAGTGATTGCCAAAGTGCACACAGTTTGGTGAAATTGGAAGCCGCAATTAAAAACCATGTGCTCTCGTCCACAGTTTCCGAGGAGGCACTGGTCCACTAATTGGGTGGCAGTGATCCTGCTTAAACCTTTCTTTATTGGCATTTAGTGAGTCTATAAACATTTCTAATGACACTCGGATGTCATGAAGACGAGAGAACAGGTTACCATTATGTACACCAGGGTCCCCGACAGGCCACGCCCACAGAGAGGGCGGAGTGTCATCCCTGAATCTGTACAGTCCATCTCTGGATAGAAGAAGTGACAGGTGATGTAAGGATAGTCACTGCAGGCCTCATCGACCAGAGGGCGGGAAAAGATAGGCATCCTGAGGTCACTTTTCCATCGAATCGTGGGTGTGACCGCGGTGTCCCAGTCCCACAGTCCCGAGTGACTCGAGTGTGCTACAAAGCGCAAGGCGCCGGATTAATTAATACCCATTTTCAGCTTTTTAAAAAAAAAGAAAGAAAAAGTCTCCAAGCCTCTTTAAATTGATTAATTCGATCATTCAGTTGGTGAATCGACCTCTCATGTGCTACTGTATGACAAGTGACTTGCAGCCATGTCGCACTGGGTGGTGTTTTTGTTAGTCTACCATGGTGTTGGGGTGGAAATCTTGGCTACTGTTAATGTTGTGGGCGACTGTCTTTGAGATGAGTGTGTAATCTCTGGTGGCATCGACAGGTGGCGCCGTAAAGCTGTTTGGCCCAATAATGGACCCTTATTTCTAGTGTTTCTTTTAAAATGTTCCAAATATTGCACATGATGTGCCTCAGGGCGTGATATTCCATACAATAGGCGCTATATCACTCTCAGAAGGCAGACATGTCCAGCAGACGTCTGTCTTACTCAGTCCTTCTGCTGTCAAGCGTTTAAGGACCCGTGCCCCTATGAATAGTTTTATCACAGCTGGCCTTCAGCCTGGCTTCCCCTAGCATTTGTTGTGTGATCCTCGGAGCTCAGACCAGTCATAGTCCGAGTTTTCTACTTCTAGTCTATGGTCCACCAGGTCTGCAGGTCCCGGCTACTGGTATCGAGAATATATGGGCGACACCTTATAAGTATTTAGTTATGCAGTACAATATCCTTGGTGCAACAACATCAATTGTTGCATGGCTCAACACTTGTAAGGTGCAAAAGGCGAGACCTATTGGCTATGCCAATGCGTGTTACCTTATTTCACGACAATCGATCTTCGAGTCTTCCGACACGTACTCTCGCTGCCGCTCCGGAGGTTGAAAACAGTATTCTGGGTATCCAGGGACTCGTGACTTCCTCGTGAGAGGCTGCATCCAAAGCTCCGGCACAGACCTCCAGATGTAGCTTCCTTTCACAATATATAACAATTGTAACTAGTTGGGTAATAAAATGATTTGAATTTGTAGATGTTGGCCTTTTGGTTCTCGTCATTCAAGGACGCACTAGATGGCTATCGTTTTTACAAATATACATCATTTTTAAAGTGTGTTGAATTAGGGTAAAAGCAGGCACTCGCATGTCAGGGACTCCTGCTCCAATTTCCAGTATAAACCATACCTGCCAACTCACACGGTGACACACAATATCGCCTCCCATCACACGGTCTCCGGGTGAGGGGCCGCTATCGCACTGCGGCAGGAAAACCAGCTGAAACCCACTGTAAATGGTGGTTTTCCAGCTCCTTTTTGAGAGGCTTTGAATGTTCTTACGTCCATTAATGGGTGTGAAAACACCCCAGGACATCAGCACCAGCCTCAGCAAGCATTTTTGTTGGGGGAGGGGTGGGCTTGGGGGAGGTTCAAAAGTGCCTCGTAGGTACTTCTCCGCACGAGGCCCCGCCCCCTTCAAGGTCCCACACCCTCCTCACACTGTGACATTGTTCTTCAAGTTGGCAGGTACGTATAAACCATTACACTATAGTTGAGTCCGTTGATGTAAACCAGAACTACAGACCCCAGAATGCACCTTGTTACTAAATGAATGCCCAATGCTGAAACCTGATGACATTGAGTTATCGGGCAGTGTTACTTGAAACCCCCTCTCTTTTCCCGAAGTCTAACACTTAATTAGATCTGGCCGTTTCTTTGTGTTGCTGTAAGGTGTAATCAGTGGGGGGCCCGAATTTAAATTGGGGCACCCACCATTCTGCAATAAAGCTTTACTGCTTGTGGTTAATTGATTCCGACATGGCTTGTGCTTGACGCGGGGTAGGATTTGAATTTAGTTGTTTGAGGCGTAAAAATTGAGCAATTTAGGGAACTTGGACACTTTAGCGGAGTTTGAGCGAAGAAACTTACTGAAGAAAGATGACTTTAAAAAAGAAATACTAAATACAGGGAAGGTCAATATAAACAAACCGTGACCAACCCGCTTTCAGAAGATGCACGACAAGAAAGAGTTAAAATGATGCTTGGGCGAAATTCCCTGTACATCAGCATAATCGTGCATACTTTCAAGAATTGCGCGTTCATGTTTTTGCCATAACTACGCCACGGGAACGACAAAAACAACTGGGAAAAAAATCGAACAGCTGTTGCTCACAGCACTTGTGGGTGTTTTTTTATAGGCTTTTTAAACAAAATTCTTTTTGAGCAGGAAATGGGTGCTCCAGTCATAATGGACCCGATTTCGCGGTTAAATAAAGCACTGAATGTCGAGTTGGCTTAATTGTTGTGGACTTTGACTTAATTACGCAAAATACATTTTCAGACACCCGTACAAATAATACAACGGGAACGCAGAATAAATGTAATTAATTATGTGGTGGGAAATCGGAATTGCATTCATGCACCGTTTTCAGTGTTTTGGTTTTAAGAGGCAGACCAGTGAATTTGTGGGTTTCAATACATACTTGCAGAGACTAGAAAATAATCCTTTTGTAATGGGATCTTTTCCTGGTTTCCTCCCTTTCAAAATGGCGAATCCATTTCCCTGTGTTTGGCTAGTGACAAAAAAAACCAAGATGCGACAGACCTTTATAAACAAGCAGCAGCAAAAGTGAACGCGACCGCCGCCATCTCTTTCCAATTAACGCGACCGCGAGACAGGCAAATGTAAACAAGCGTAGCCGCGATAATTGGAAACAGATGGCGCAGCTGCTCGCTCCCGCAAGGTAAATGCCATACATGCACGAGTGCTCATTGGATACAGTGCAGAAAATACGTTTTTTAGAAAGTTACTATGCCTTCCGGTACGTACACCTTTAATTCCTATTGCTATGGATCTAAACGTATAACATATAGACCACCATACCATACTGAGACCACTGTTGCTTTGGGTACGACTGTGGTCCACAATAGAACTTGCACACTACAAAGATGGCCTAAAAGAAATTCTAAAGTTCGACCACAGAATGAGTATCCAGTGGATTAAATCATGTTTTCCATTGGTTCGGTAAATTGGGGCTAATGCATTTTTGGGAAGACCCGCCACAATTGACATCAACTTCTAAGAAACTATTAAAGTCCACCTTTTGGATGTACATCCAAAATAGTGTGTCCCACAACTCTGCAAATGGAACACTAACAACCCAATTTTTATTAATGAAGCCAGTAGGGAAGTTTGAGCAATTTTTAGACGAAGTGCAGCCACAGTTAGCAAAATCACTTTACTTGAAATTCCGATACGGTGTTTTACAATCTAATTTGAGTACATCAAAATGGGCAAGCAAACAATGGGAGACGAATAGTGAGCGCTGAACACTATGCCACTTTGATACTGCAGAAGATGACCAACACATACTATTCTTCTGCCCTGTTTATGCCAAACCAAGGAAAAATGGATTAAACCCATATGTAGAAATATAGGAATTAGGTCTTGTCTGGAGGCAGAAAGAATACTGAAAACGGATGCTTCCCAAAAAATTGTTTTTAGTGTTAGTAGGTATCTGTTTAATGTTGGCATAA
This sequence comes from Triturus cristatus, assembly GCF_964204655.1. Classification (NCBI taxonomy): domain Eukaryota; kingdom Metazoa; phylum Chordata; class Amphibia; order Caudata; family Salamandridae; genus Triturus; species Triturus cristatus. The sequence continues at coordinate 1,458,782,917 of NC_140589.1, read as the reverse complement.
TAAGAACAAAAGTAGGCTTGAAATTTTAAACAATTTGTGCATATGTGTATCTTAATATATGTTTTTACATAGTAATGCACCTGCATCTTAAAATACCGTTAGACTATAAGGATATATTTGTTAGTCGTTTCATTGCACTATAAGCATTTGCACTTTTTGTAATGAATATTAACAAGTATGTTGTATTCAAGGAACGAATACATAAAAAATTTGAATCCTATGACATCTCAAAAGCACTTGCACTTTATGGCAAATTGTACTTAGAGGAAGAATAGGCAGTTACCCATATTGTTGGTTACCACAGGGTTAATTGATTTGTGCACCTCTTGAATGTTCTTGGACGTTTAACCATGCCTAGCTTTTTAACGTATTTATTTATATATTTTTAATTGGTAAAATGATGATCAGCCCTTTCTTATATAAGGAGCTCTACCCATTTTTGAAAAGCATCTAATGTGGAAAATTTGGCTTAAACGCATATAAACTTAAATGTATGTTATTTTAAAATGAAATGTGATTAACTATTATGTATCTTTTATAGTTTTAATGAAAATCGATAGAATTGAATTGTAACAGTGCATTAAATGCACGAGTTTCCCAGTCCGGAGTGATTCCAAGAGGTCACTCCTAAGCAGCGCGCAAGCGCTGCGTAGGTGAGACCTAAAAAGGACTGTATGACAAGGGAGGTTTGCCACAGTAAACCAAGGTATCACACATCACGAAGAATAGGTTTTATTCCTATTGACCTTCTTGCTCGTAGTACATCTGCATAGATAGAATGTGTGGTATGTGATTCTTGGATGAGGTTTTTTTACTCCTTGCATGGATTTAGGAGGGTAATAGATCTAGGATAAAGGAGAGGTCCTGGTTTCAATAATTTGTAGGTCTGGAAAGTTGGAAGAATGGAATGTCTTTGTCACCTAAAGAAAAAGGAAACAATTGACCAGTGAGTATTCCAGTGAGCTCAGCAGCAGCTAAATTCATTATGGTGCTAAAATGAAATTACTCGATTACATTTTTCAAACAGTTGAAAATGTTGTATCTGACTGCAGAATATTATTTTAATATTTGCTTGTATAATTAACATTAGTCTGTCTGCACAGGCTTGCTGACTGGTGTGGTTGTTGACTCTGGAGATGGGGTAACTCACATTTGCCCAGTTTATGAAGGATTCTCTTTGCCTCACCTCACCAGAAGGTTAGACATTGCTGGAAGGGATATTACAAGATACCTCATTAAGGTAAGTCAATTCCTTTTACATAGTATTCCCTCTAAAGCTTTCTCTCACTGATAAGTGTTACATTTTGCCTTCTGTGATTGATCTTTGTCAAACCGCATTGGTGCAGGGACTTCACTTGTGACACAAGTTGTTTTCCTTTGGAACCCTGCTTTCTTTTCAGCCACCTAACTTTGAGTTTATCAGAAAAACATGCCTCTTCTCCAGGATGTGTTAATGGGAACCAAGGAAATACTTCCCAGACATTGGAAATCCTGTCTGTGATTCTGGCCTTCCTCGTCACAGTTTTTGGTGGACTGCCATAATTGGTGAGTAGTGGCCCCCTACACTTCTGGCCTCAGTGCCACTGAACCTGGTGCACTAATGGCAGTGATTATCCTTCAAAACGGTCTCAGTATATTCCTACCTTCCTCAAGACATATCTGAGGAAATCGCTCTGCCCATTTGTAAATGAAACGAGCATTGACAAAGCCAGTAGGTCTTGCCTATGTGAGATCTATTTGGTTTGTAAATGTTTTATTCGGCCTTTTTGCACATATATATATATGTGCAATCTTATAGGATACCTGGTAGTTAACAAATCCCAATACAAAATATATAGGCTGGCGCTGTGCGTTAGGCAGAGTATCAGTGTCCCTTGTGGAGTGAAGGAAATAATATCCTTGTGTCCTGTAAACAATTCAAACGGAAGCAGCAATTGTTTTCAATATGTCCTTGATGCCAGATTGTCCTTGTGCGCCTGCACCTGTTTCACAAATAGAAAGAGTGGCATAGAAGTGCGTGTGCAAAAAGTAGGGACGGGAGTAAGAGATGCCTGCTGAAGAGTTATGAAATATTACTGATGAGGATTTGTTGTTGTTTCCAAAGAAGACTTTGGCGTAGGTAAGAGGTGATCACTTAAGGAGGTCAAATCTATTTGAATGAAAAAGCGGTCCTTGGCAAAGGTAGTGTGTCCTGAATTGTAGTGGTAGTGATTAAATATGCAGCTGTATTTTATTGCGGAACAGCAAATTAATGTATATTGATCTCCTTTTTGGCATAAGGTGTTACTGCAAGTAGTACATATAATTCAGGCGCATTAAGTAAAGTTGCATAGCTTAGGGCAGGAAAAGTAAAAAGTGAGAGGCATGTTTGTGTTTCTTATGTGATTTAGTAAGTGAAAGACGAGGCCTGAAAGAGCACATATTTTTAATTGTTCTCCATGATGAAAGAACATGAAGGATAAAGTGTAATTGTTGTTAGAGCATGTGGTGAGGTGTAAGTAGATCGTGTCGAGCAAAGTGTTAAAAGAGCCTAAAGGCAGATTGTGAAGCTTTGAAGTTAGAAAGGGAGAGGAGCTTGTGGGTGCTTAGACCTGTGGGTGGGTGGAGGAGGGATTCTCAGAGTGTCTCTAAGATTGTGGTGTCTGTTTGGTCACAAGTAGCAGGAAGGTAAATGTTACAACTTGCGCATTTGTACATAAAAGAGAAATGAGTGAAATTGCTGTCCTGGAGCTAGTAGACTTGCTGCCTGTATGGAAGATAAGACTTTGTAAAAGCATGGGGGGGGGGGTGAGGTGAGCCTAGCGACAGAAAAGGAATATGTAGATGGGTGAAATGAAGTTGTGGTTCATGTTCAATGTGTTTGTGTTGGGCATGGTGCCATTGTACCTGTTACACAAATCTAATGGTAAGTGTAGCTCAGAATGACGATTGAGAGAGGTGTGTGGTTGGTGTGTGTCCCCTGAAGCAGGTTGATAAGTTGTGATGTAAGTAAACAATAGCCATGAAAGAGCATACTTTGTATTTTAACAGAGAGCTAGGATCAAAATGTATATTCTGGTGTAGGCAATGTGTGGTATCCTCTAGTGCAAATAAAGGAATTGTGTTCCTTTTATCTGTTTAAAAAGTAAACTGAAGCATAAGCGTAGGTTTAATGTTTTCATGAGATGTTATTGTCCTGGTGTACCTGCACTTGCTGTTTTGAAAATACAGTAAGGTCCTGGAAGTGTGTGTTCGAAAGATAGGGAAGAAAGAGGTGGTTTGAGGTGCTTAGAAGACCAGTGATGTTGTATTGTTGTTTGTGAAGTATGCATTTGCCTATGCTGAACTTGTCCCGGAGTAAATTTCAGTCACCGGGACACATTTAACAGCGCCTGCACTGTTGTCTGCTTTTATTCTAAGCAGCAAAATGCAGGCGGGGAGGGGGCTTTTAAATTTATTTTCACCTCCATCTGGGCCAAAGATAAAGGCGAATTTAAGGAACCATTAGTCCTCCTTTTGTTCAATTCTGATCGTGACTGGGTGTGGAACGGAGGCTCACACTTAGATACAAATGTAAAGTCGGGAAAAGAAAGGCTCACACCTTGTTGTCACTTCACTGGTGCTTAAGAGAGGCATTTTTGTGACTTTGTTCAGTCCCTGTATGTAAGAGAAATGCATGCACCGTAAAAATGCCAGATGTGTTGGTCTGCCCCAGTATTTGCACAATTCGCAATGTAAATACCACTATTTTATTTCTTTTATAACTTGATATACTTGTTAGTCACTATTTATCACTTGAGGTATCACCTCAAAGAGAGCACTGAGCACGTTGTATTAAATCAAATATTCAATGTGCCACCATGCCCTGAAATTGTTTTTCATAAACTCCTTTGTTTAAATTATATTCACCATTTAGTTGTTTGCATCAAAAGTATAGTTGCTATTGCCTATTGTTAGAAGCAGCCCTCACAACCCGTTTAACGGCTTGCCCAGCCCTTTCACGGATCCAGAAGCAGGAGGTCATGGCTTGCAACATGAACAACAACATACTTCATCGCGCCTGTTGCATGCACTGCCAAACTGCTTTAGTCCTCCTCATTGAGAACTTTGAGACCAGTATGGGGCAGGGATTTATTTCAGTTTGCCCTCTTCACATGCCATTGCTTCATACTAATGGGTTCATCGAATTGTTCAAGTTGACTACACCTTTCCTCTGCTGCCTATTCCCTAGTGCACCTCCTCAGTTGCCTCAGCTGTCAGCAGATCATTCTGATATCATGTCGCAAAGGTTCAGTCTTTCCTTGCCAAGGGTAAAATCAGGGTAGAACCTGAGGCGGCGAGGGGCACATACTGTTACTCCTGTTATTTCCTGCTCCCCAAGGACATGGAATTGAGACCTATGTTGAATGTGGTCTTCTGAACACCTTCTCCTGGAAGGACGGGTTAAATAGTCTGACTTTGAGTCAGATTCTGCAGTCCCCAAGCGTTGCCTCCAGTTCACCATTGGGATGGAGCCTTACCAATGGCAACTTTCTGACTTATCTCAGACCACTTATGTTCACAAAGCAGAAGTCGGTGTTCACCGCTTATCTTCGCAGGTTGGGGATACATGTACTCCTGTACTCTCTACGACTGGCTCCTAAGGGCACCATCCCCGCATCAAGTCTCAGTCCACCAACTAGCAACAATTTCATTGCCTTCTACTCTGGGCTTTTCCATCAATAAACCTGCGTCCCACCTTCAGCCTGGACAGTGGATCCCTTTTATAGGGGTCATCCTGGACATAGTGGTGTAAAGAGACTTTCTATCCATGCAACAAGTTCAAGACATTCACACTATGACCTCAATGTTTTAGGCATACGGCAGACCATTATTCTCACTCCTACCCTAGATTACAGTGCTGACAGACTCGCTGTCTCTGTGATGAGGAGGCCACCTGGATGATGTGGAGATCAGAGGCCTCTGGTCTCCAATGGAGCTGTAACTCCATATTAGTCTTCTGCAGCTGCAGGCCATTTGCCTTACCTTCAAGACGGTTCTCCCTTCAATCAGGGGCAGATCTTTCCAGGTCTTCACTCACAACTCCAATGCTGCGTGGTACTGCAACAAGCAGAGTAGTGTAGGGTCTCATGCACTCTGATTGGAGGTTCTCTGGTGGAGGTGGTGACTGGTCCCTCAGGGGATTTCTATGATGGTCGCTTCCCCAGCGTGCGCTCTGAACATCAAAGCGAACAAACTCCATCTGCATTGTTTTGCTGACCGAATGGTGTTAGCACAGAGCATCTTTACCCAGTGATGGCATGCCCATGGTAGATCTTTTTCTACCTCTAACAATATTTCTAGCTAGGCCTTCTACACCTTGAAGGTTCTTCTTCGAGGGTTGTTTGGAGATCCGTTCCAACTTCGGTGGGACTCTTGTATGCTTCCCCGCCTCGGCCATTGAGTCTCCGGCTCCTGAGGTAGGACCAAGCACAGCTTACCCTGATAGCCCTTTACTCCGACCTGCTGAACTTTAGTCTATGGCCTCCTTGTTAGAAATGGGGTTCTCTGGTTGGCAGGTTTGTATCCTATCCAAGTAGGGACCTTCCTTCCAGTCGGGGAAAGGGGGATTGCACTTCTAAAATAACCCCGGCTCACCCCCTTCGAAGCTTGGCACAAGCAGTCAGGCTTATCTCGGTGCCAATGTGTAAAGCATTTGCTTATAACATACAGTAATACAGTGAAAACACTACAAAAGGACACCACAGCAGTTTTAGAAGAATAGGCTATATTTATCTGTGTAAAATAAGACCAAAACGATAAAAATTCAACATACAGTAATTAAAATACAAATATTGCAAAAATAGACTTAACATACAGTTCCTTGAAGTCGATAACTCCGTCCGGGGCTATCACGGCGCCTTGAACAAACAAATCCTACAGTTCCGGGCACCCGCGGGGTTGTGGGCCAGGTATGGTATCGGGAAGACCTGCAAGCAGTACCTTGGAAATGCAGGGCGTCGTGGACCTTGTGTTGAGCTACGAAGAGGCGTCGGTTCGGGAGGTTGGTGCAGGAATCGTCGGGCCCTTGAAGTCGCAAGTGTTGCAAATCGAACTCTGTGAGGTTCAAGTCAGGAGTGCCAGGGCGCCGGTGGGACCAGGGCTGCTGTTAGAAGTGAGGTGGTGCTCGTCGCGGTGCTGGCAGGTCTTGGTGCAAGCATCTGAAGCACGGTCATTCGTAGACAATCTGGAGTCGATGGCGTCGGTAGGCCAAGGCTGTGGTGTGGGACAAGGCAGTGCGTAGAGTAGGAGCGGTGCCCCCATGCCGCGATGCAGGCAGTGGCTTTGTTGTCTACGTGGAGGCGCGTTGTTGAGACAAGGGTTGCGGTGCGAAACGGGGTGGACTCTCCAGTGCCAACAGGTTACGGAGCTGGCAGCGTCGTCGGTAACTCCGGGTTGCTTTTTTTTTGTCTGTTTCTGCACAAAAGCACAGTTCCCAGTGCTTTTGGCAGATGAACCTGAAGTCTTTGATGTTCCTGAGACTTCCTGAATGGGGGGCACGCTGTACCTCAAGTCTTGGAGTAACTCTATAAATAAGTTGCAGAAAGTTCAGTTCTTTCCTTTCCCAAGACAGAAACAGCAACTGCAGGCCAACCTAACAAATCAACACAAACACATCAAAGGGGCAGTACTGCTCCTTGCTGCTCTTCCATCTCTTCGTTTTGGCAGATCCTTAGTCCAAAAGAGTTCTGGGATCAGGGCCCCAATATTTATACAACTTTTCCCTTTGCCGTTGTAGGCAGCAAGTCCCTCTTGCTCAGTACAAACAAGTTCTGTCTTCTCTAGTCCAGTTTCACTGCAGGAGGTGGAGACAGTATTGTGCAGAGCAGACCCTGCCTATTCATGTGCTAGTCAAAACTCCTCCCACCCTTCTAAATGTAGAAAGGTCTATTCAGCCTGGCGATGAGGCACCCAGGTAAAGGCAGGACACACCTCAACCTCCCTTGTGACTGTCTAGAGTGAATGCACATCCCCAGCTCCTGTCACTCCAAAACCAGACCATGAATACACAAACGGGCATAGGTACACAGAATGGTTTAAGAAGAAAATGCCTACTTTCTTAAAGTGCAAAGCAAAACAAAATATCAAAGAATGCACTCCTTCCCTTATTTTAGTGATTGACATATAATTAAACCAACAATGTTAATGCGTGCGATTTTTTCAGATACTGTGATCTGTCCCAACAATCACAGAACTATGGAAAGTGTACAAAAAGGCAGGTGACAATGCACCATCTGTTGCACTGCGTAATTCGGGAATATATCCTCACTGAGAATTGCTCCTTTTGTCATAGTCCACTTTTTCATGATACACCATTAATAGCAGAACCTTACTCCAAGATTAATCCAAACTTCCTTAATCACTCGAAGACAGCGTAATTCCAGCATGATTCTTTTATTAAACATTTTCAAATGTCTCCTGTATGCCCATCCGGGCTTCAAACAGCGACACGTGGTTATGAATCATACACGTCAAATGAGCTCAAAACATTCCACCCAATGCATTTCGGGCCTTGGAGTCCCTTCGTCACAGGTCTCTGAAATAGATGAATAAAAGAGATGTCTCAACCATCAGTGCAATACAGAATTTCTGTGTTATGAAAGAAATAGTGCTATAAATTATACAACAGCCCCATTTCTTTCATAAGACAGAAATTCTGTATTGCACTGATGGTTGAGACATCTAGTTTATTCATCTATTTCAGCGAGTATTTAACTATCAGGACATGTAACACATAGTACTACATGTCCTACCTTTCGCTCACACTTCACCCTGCCCATGGGGCTACCTTGAGCCTAACTTAGGCGTGACTTACATGTAGGACAAAGGAAGGTTAGGGCCTGGCAAGTGGGTGCACTTGCCAGGTCGACATGGCAGTAGAAACTGTGCTCAGACACTGCAGTGTCAGGTCTGAGACACCTTTGAAAGGCTACTTGTGTGGGTGGCACAACTAGTGCTGCAGGCCCACTAGTAGCATTTGATTTACAGGCCCTGGGCACACACAGTGCACTGTACTAGGGACTTACCAGTAAATCAAATATGCTAATCATGGAAGACCAATCATAACACAAATTACAGTAGGGGCTCTTGCATTTCAGCACTAAATAGCAGTGAAAAAGTGCAAAGAGACACTAAAACAGCAAAAACAAAGTCCAGCATACCATCCAAACAGGAGGTCAGGAAGCAAAAACACACCAAAAATGCCAGGTCTAACACTCCTCTTAGACTGCTCTCTCACGAGGATCTGCTGTTCCAACAGCAGAGTAGGGCTCTACATCCGAACCGCCACAGTCTACCTCTGCATATGTGGAAATTGAGCAGAACCAGCTGAGTGGATGTGGTCTTGGTAGTTTAATGGCCTTCCAGTAAGTACATCTGTTTGGGAACCGCTGTGTTCACCCTTTTTAGGCTAAGTTGTCTGACATTCTCCCATTTGTTTTGTCCTTGGCCAAGCATGTCCTTGTTGTGGGCACTATTAAGGGTCACCTGTCAGTCCTTTTGGTTTATCATCATTATACTGATCAGGCTTCCTTGTTTAAATCTCCCATTGTGATGCAGTTTTTTAAATGATGTGCTTATATATTCCCACCTGCGTCATTTATTACACCACAGTGGGACTTTTATTTGGTTGCTGCTTTCTTGATGTGCACACCGTTTGAGCTCATGCATAGTTGCCTTCTGAGGTTGTTGACAATTAAAACTGTCTTCCTTATCACCATCACTTCTGTGCAATGTGTGAATTAGCTGCAGGAATCATCTGTGCAGCCTCTACACACCACATTCTTCCTTGGCAAATTGGTGAATCGGATTAGGGCATCCGTTCTCCCGAAAGTAGTATCAACTTTCCATGTGGGGCAGTTTATCAAACCCTCTGTGTTTTTCTCTCTTTCACATTCCTCTAAGGAGTAGTGGTTGCAACTGTTGTGTCCTAAATGTGCTCTTTTATATAATGTTACACAACTTAGCATAGCATGTACCAGAAAAGAAGGGGGGGCATAGTGTGATTTCCTAAACTTTGGTATATTATGTGTGAGCCTTTTTTTTATTATTATTTGCTTTCACACCCCCTCGGGACAACTCTCATAAACATTGGTGTAATGCATAATAGAGTAAATGGATTGTATCATATGAGATATTAGAGTCTACCATATTGAGACCACAAATGCATTAAATGTTGTCATGCACATGAAAGTATATCCCATATGGGATACTATATTCTGTTTATCTGTTCTGTGGTTCCTATGTTCTATTCCTGAAGAAGGGAAGCAGTTGCCCGAAATGCCTTGGTTTACAGGAAGAAACTGATAAGGAATGCTTAAGCAACAAAGATGGGATTAGTTGCAGTATGCCAACATTGATTCAAATAACGGGCAGTTTTAACAAATGAAAAAATACGGACGATTAATCATTTTTCCATAATTGATTGAAAAGGGTGCACCAAACCAAATAAATTCTGTATAGCAGTGCTAGAAATGGCAAAATTGATATGCAGGTACCCGGTACCAGAGTACCTGCTTGTTTCTGAGAAGTGCCGGTACTCTCCAATCTAAAGTATTACGTCCCTCTCAAGAAGTGCAGGTACTCTCCCCCTCAAAAAAAAGAAAAAGGGCTGGTAATCTGTACCCGCCAATAAAAGCACTGCTGTATAGTATATTGAATGTGGCGTAACTAGATGGTGACACTAACCAGTGTTTGGGGAGTGCTTGTCACAATTACTGCCTTGACTCTCAGGTCCGTAGAGAGGACCATTTTGCTTGCTCAGTACTACGTAACTTCTGGGTGCAACGTCTACTCCTCAGATCCTCTGCGCTTTTGAGATGTACTGCTTTGGTATGAGTTAACACGGGAAATAATCTGCAGTTGGAAGAATCCACAAGAGAAGTTACTTATCCACGGGAATGCTCTTTCTGGTGGTTCCTCGAACCACAGTCTCCTCACTGCCAATTCTGTGGAGAGGATGTTCCTTGTTAAAACGGTCCCAGGTGGGATTTCGCACACTGTCTATTCTATATTGCCAGTTGTTCTTTACCTGAGCGGTGTGGAATATATAGTGGTGTTCGAGGCATGTGGGCTGCTGAATTCATATCTGTGCATAGATCGCCGCCTAGTGTTGGGTCCGGATGATTGCACATTGTTGTCCTGGAAGAGTCTTTGAAGTATCCTGAGATGGGTGACTCCTCCCCTGGACCACAGTGCGCATGGGCATTCTCTCCATCCCCAGATTGTTTTTTTCCGCCATTGGGTTCGGATGCAACTATCTTAGCTCAACTTCGAATACTTAGTTTTAGGCCAAAAGGCCTTTAGTTTTCGTCGGTACAGTTACCGTTCGGTGTCGACTACTAGTTCTAGTGCTCCACACCCTCTACCGACTTTCGGACCGACTTGGTCCAAACTTGGACGCTCGATCGACGATGGAAGCGAGAACTCCGTTCAAGAGGTGTCCGTTGTGCCACGCCAAGTACCCTCACATCGACGTCCACCCAGTCTGTAACAAATGTCTCTCGCCGGATCACGACGAATCGAAATGCATGGCCTGCGCGCGGTTCCGATCCAAGAAAACTCTACGGAACCGACGGGCAGCGAGGCTCGAGGCGCAGCAGGCAGCGCCCGTACCCACCAACATATTCAGCACCGAGGACGAGGACGCAGAGAGCGTGGAAGAAATAGTATCTAGCCCCGCTTCAGAGCATGGTTCCCGATCGGACGACGATGACGAGGAGCTCTTTCGACATGAAGAAGCCGTCGACGAGGTAGGGGACCTCGACGAAGCCTATGGGGCTGAAGAAGACAGCTCTCCCGAGGAGCTAGGCCAATCCGTCGAATCGGAGGCCGAAATTGTACATCGTCGTCAGGCTCCGGTCGAGGGATCGCCTTCGGGTCTTACCCAAGACCTAATCCATGGTTCCTCGGCCCCGCCTTCCGGCCCGGCATCGAACACTATGCAAGAGCCACCATTACCAAAGACGACCGGGTTGTTAAACCCAACAACATCCATCGCTCCAGTCCCTTCAAAACCGAAAGCGAAACTGGTGGTGGTCGGATCAAAGGCGTCGAAACAGTCCACTGCCCCGGCGCCGACGCCGACAAAAGTCGTCGGCTCCGAACGCGTACAGAGAGACTTCGGCGTCGAGCTCACCGCAGCAGACGCGGTCGACGCACAAAAGAAGCGCGCCCTCGGGCACCACAATGCACCGACACCTTCGGCGCCGACACCGAAGCCTGTAACCTCCGCAGTCAAAATGGCCGCCTCAGCTACGTCGACGCCTAAAGCACCGATGCCGAAGAAGTCCTCGACTATCGATGCATCCCTTCAGACCAGTGACCCCCTTCCGACAAAAAAGTCAGGGTCGGCCTCCACGCCTCCTACCAAGATGCCCACCAAACCACCATCTGTTTGCTGTGCAGCAGGTCTCTGCATCTCTACAACGCATCCGGGACCGGGTAGCCCTCCACTCTACCTCGGGTCCCGACACTGCCTCACCCTGTAGAGTGCACTCGGAGCCCACCAACATTACCTTTGGGCTGCCACCAACATCGGCACCGAAACTCTTTCAAATTCGGACACGTGTCCTCCACACACAGTCCACTACCTCTGGCCTAACAGAACCAGACTCTTCAGGGCCACAATTTATCGACGCCGACACTGGCAGGATAATGCTACACAAGCGCAAAATCACGCCAGTCAGGGAAGAGGTGCCATACAAAATCCCTCTTTAACGCAAGCTACCGGCGGAGCAGGAACCAGTTTTACAAGAACACTTCCATCCCCTCCAACTAGATCCGCAGTCCTTTTCTCCTACCCCTTCTGAATCGGACCCGATGCAGGAATATGGTGGGGACGATACCATCTACCCCGGAGACGCAGATCCCGATGAAACACAAGATCCTGATCAGGCATGGGATGACCCCACAGACCAAAGTGTCACGCCACATGCTCAGGATGCGCAACTCTACAATATTCCTACAGAGGACACGGCCGCATTTAATGCCCTTATCGAACGGGCTGCTGCTCATCATGGGGTGGAGCTACATTCTGACGCCATTGAGGAGGACTTCCTGCTTGACACTTTCGCATCTTCAGAAAGGACTGTCAAGACTCTGCCCATGCTTAAAGGGGTTCTGAAGCCTGCCAAAGACATTTTCAAGGACACCACCAGGGCCCGGGTGTTAAACCCCATGATTGAAAAGAAATATAAGCCTGCACCTGGTGACCCTAAATACATAAGGGGTCAGTTGCCATTAGACTCTATGGTGGTTGCCAGCGCTCGCAAAAGAGCCCACCCCCAGACAACTGGTGATGCTCCTCCCCCAGACAAAGAGTCAAAGGTCCTTGAAACATCGGGCAAACATGTTGCAGCGCAAGCAGCCAATATCCTACGCATTGCCAATACACAGGCACTCCTGGCACGTTATGACAGGTCACATTATGACACGCTGGAGTCACTGCTCCAACATCTACCAGAGGAGTATAAAGAGTCAGCCGAACTCCTTATTAGAGAAGGAAAACTCCTCACTAATGCGTCCATAAAATGCGCCCTAGACGCAGCTGACACACCCGCCAGGGCAATGAACACAAGTGTCATGCTGCGACGCCATGCCTGGTTACGCATCTCAGGCTTCAAACCCGAGATCCAAAACAATATCCTCAACTTACCGGTTAACACAGAATTTTTATTTGGCCCAGACGTTGACACTACCCTAGAGAAAATAAAAAAAGACACAGATACTGCCAAATCTATGGGGGCGCTACAAACCCAACAATTCCGTAGTGGCTCCTTTCGTCGCACTGGAAATAGGGGAACGTCAAGGGGTCAGGGGTCACAACAACAGTATGCTAAAGGTGGCACACAAACCACCTACGACAAAAACAACAGGGGTGGATATCGTGGATCCAGCACCAAGGGCAGGGGACGTGGATATGGCAACACCAGGTCCTCCCCAAAGAACAAACAGTGACGCCCTCTCCCTACCCCCCGACCACTTAACACCTGTCGGGGGACGACTCCAGCTGTTCCTGTCCGCATGGAAGAACATCACCACGGACAGGTGGGTCAGGGACATCATTCAACATGGGTACTGTCTGGAACTAACTTCCACTCCACCCAACATACCACCAAAGCACCGTCCTATGTCAGCCGAACACTTAGATTTACTCCAGCAAGAAGTGCTTTCTATGCTCGCAAAAGGGGCCATAGAAGTAGGGCCCATCGCCCAGCAGGACACAGGGGTGTACTCTCTGTACTTCTTGATCCCAAAAAAGGACGGCTCGCTCAGACCTATCCTAGACCTGCGACCCCTAAACCTATATATACTATCGGAGCATTTCCATATGCTCACCCTCCAACAGGTTCTCCCACTACTCAGTCAAGGGGATTTCCTAGCTACGCTAGACCTGAAGGATGCATACTTCCACATACCAATACACCCTTCACACAGGAAATACCTCAGATTCACTATTCAAAGGAATCACTATCAGTTCAAACTTCTCCCCTTCGGAGTAACAACAGCACCCAGGGTCTTTACCAAGTGCCTGGCGACAGTGGCCGCGCATCTGCGAAGACAAAATATTCACGTCTTCCCTTATTTGGACGACAGAAAAGATTCTGGGGCTAGAGGCAAGATGGCGGCGGCCTGTTAGACCGCTATGAGGCAGCTCCCAAGCCAGCGCTTTAAAAGAAGATTAAATTAAGTTAAATAACAATGAAAATTAAAGGACTCACCCCATTTCTCGCTGCCATTTAAATCCTAGTTGCGATCCTGGAGTGATGTCCGGGAACAAACTGGAGGATCGACTTTTGAACTTTACACCGGACCCGAGTGCATTACAGCTACGTTTTTCGTTTTGCACCTCCTTGATTGGGGTACTTGTGTTGCGTTTAATTGCCCGTATACAGACCGCTGGGGCAGCTACGCGAGTGAAGCAAGACGGACTTTTGGAGTCGGATCAATCGACTCTGCTCTCAGACACAGCTTCGCCCTCACGGAGTGTCTTTTGTGTCCCTGGTGGCATGGCGCCAAAAAACGCCGCTGCGATAGCCGCTGCTGCAGCCAAGACTAGAGCAGCGAAGCAGGCTCTCCGAGACAAAGAGCTGGCTGTGAAACGAGGCGGCACACGTTTGGAGGACTGTGGGGATGTTACTGATCGCGATGCAGGAGCTGGGAAATCAGCAAGGGGTTCGAGACAACAGCCAAGTACGCCCGCAGCTGGTCCATCTGTGATTGAATTGCTTCGAAAAACTCCCGCTTCAGTACTTGCTCCGGTCCCTTCAGTACCGAAACCAACCGTTTCTCCATTAGCCGTGGATATCCCTGAGTCTACAGTGACACCTTGTGGACAAACTCAGAATGGCAGAATCGAGGATAGGGAAATAATGAACACCAGCACAAATACTTCTACAACTATGAGAAAGGACAGCCCTACGATATGCAAGGAGCCTTCAGCTGCACTGGCAGGAACAACAGATTCTAAGGTTGGGACAGATCCTAATGCTGGAACACAAGGTATGGAGAATTTTCCCTTATGTGATACTCCTGTTTTTTCTACTGTTTCGTCACCCTCTTCAACATTATTGACACAGACACAGACCACTTCAGTAGGCTCACTTGCGTCAGCACCAGTAACACTACTTGATGTTATACCATTGGTTAGCAAAGCCCCAGTCATTCTGGCTGTGCAGGAAGATCAAATATTTCAAGAACAGCCCATACGTAATGGGCTAGGAGGTGATCAGGGGACTGCAGATCCTAGAGCCATCTCAAAAAATCTGGGAGACTTGTTGGAGACTTCCGACGGCAAGGAAGAAATCGATGGAGACGAGATAACCCCCGACCCTACCGATACCGACAGGGACCCTTCAGAATTCTATTCAATATCGGAAGGGATAGAAGACGAAAGATGGTCAGATGACTCTGAACCTGATATTGAATCTAACAGTGGTTCCGAGACGGAGAGTGACCATGCGGTGAGAACGGCAGAGTCTAGGGAAAATAAAAGAGCTACTATACGGAAGAAAAGGACCCAGGGGCTGACTTGGGATTACTCCCCTTCTACTGTGTTGGGGTCCCAAGAACATGCCATCGGCTCTAGACCGACGCAGCGGTGCTCTCCACATCAACAGGATGCTACGCTCTCCACGGTGATGGATACAGTCCTCCAGGCTATTGCCTCCCATCGAGAAGAAACATCAAGGGACGGACGCAAAGCACAAATAGCTTTACAGAAGGTTCAGGGTGTAGTTCGTAAACTGTCAAGATCAGTTAACACCTTCAATACCAGAATGACAGAAATGGAAGATCGTATAGTCATTAATGAGGCAGAGGCTATGGTCACACAGGAACAAGTTAAACTACATGAAGCAGAACTAACTGACGTCAGATGGAAGCTCGAGGACATGGAAAACTGCTTACGACGCAACAACCTACGCGTCCTCGAAATTCCTGAAAATATTGAAGGTACTGATATCCGAGCTTTCATCATCCAACTCTTTAAAGATACACTTCCTGAGCTCTCTTCATGGAACTGGGAGCTTGAGGTGCAACGGGTGCACAGAATTCCAATCACAATGAAAGGTACTAGGAAACAAGGAAATTATCCTCGAGCAGTCCTAGTATTTTTTGGAAACTTTCTTCTCCGACAAGCTATCTCAGATAGAGCCAGGCCAGAAGCTCGGCGGACTCGGGACTCTATTTCCTATTTTGTTAGACCGGATTTTTGTCACACTACGGTCGAAAGGAGGTGGCGCCTGCGACAACTTATCAAACCTTTTACGGAGAGGAAGGCACAAGTATACCTTAATAACCCAGCTAAATTGAAAGTTCTATACAATGGCCAAATTAAATTTTTTACTTCAGAAGTAAAAGCCAAGGAATATTTAGATAGCCTCACTTAAAGGCCTATTAGTGATGTTTAGGAATAGAGAGATCAAAGGACTTGGATGCTGGACTTGATGAATATGGAGAGGTGAACAGAGACCATATTGGACATTACTGAGACTTTATATAGTAACAAAGATATATTAGATCAAGTTGTCTTTATGTGCCTCTATATGCCTCTCTATACCTTCTTTATTATTTTCTTTTTCCTTCTTTTCTTTTTTTCTTCTTTTTTCAATAGTTTATCTTTTTTTTTTTTCTCTCAGTCTAGATTTGGCTTGGGAGCGTCTCTCCATCACTAAAGACTCTCATAGAGTCTAATTGCCTCACATTACGGGTGGGGGAGGGTGGGGGGTGGGTCGCAGGGGTTTGTAGGGAGCGGGAGGGGGAGGGGGTGGGGGGAGGGGAGGGGATGAGGGGGGGGAAAATGCAGAAATGAATTTGATCTGTAATATAAGAAATCTTAAAAGCTCTTTGGATACGCTAATCTCTTTTAGCGAATGGAGACTTACATTAATTATGACTAGCGAGAACGGAGTGAGGAAAATCAGTGTAATTATCGAATTTAATGTTGGCTGGTGGTGGTGCAAATTATGTAATACTGATGGTACCGGGTTAAAGGGAAATAGGTCTGAATGGGGAGAGTAAAATTGCGATGTAGGAACGTGTCGGGTCTCAATGACGGGAGAAAAAGGGCCCAGCTTTTTCAATTGTTACGACAGGATCCTGTCGATTATTCTCTGTATTCAGGAGACCCACATAGCTGGATGTGATAAAAATCTATTAAAAATCCCCAGATTCAATTTGATAGCAGCAACATCTCAAACGTCTAAAACACGGGGGGTCGCCATTCTGGCAAACCTAGTTTGGGTAGTCCTAGACGCCGCCTTGTCGATAAAAATGGTAGGTGGGCTGTCGTTCAATTAGAGTCGGATATAACCATCTGCTTGCTCACTCTACGGCTCCAACCTGGACGACCCACAACTCTTTATCGAACTTGAATTAGAACTGGCTTCTTGGGCCGGTCCACTTATCTTGTGTGGGGATTTTAACATAAATATTGAAAAACTAGTGAACAACAGACTCCCACAGAAGTATAGTGGTCGGAAACCTAAAGTTTATAGGGCTATATCCCATTTGATGGATAGTCATGATTTAAGGGATACTTGGGACAGCTTAAGACAGAAGGATAATGGCTTCACCTATTATTCTTATCCCCACAATAAGTATATACGACTAGACTACATTATGACATCAATACACAGGACAGCTTTAATAGATATAATTAAATCCCCCAAAACCATCTCTGATCACAACGCACTTACGTTAACTTTTGAACTGGATAACTTTAATAGACCTAACATTCAATGGTCGTTTGACCGAAAGCTTTTTTCTAATCCAGATTATATTAACTATATTACATCATGTGCTCAATCTTTCTTTGATAGTAATCAATATAGTGCACCCAGATTTAGCGTATGGGACTGTTTTAAGGCAGTAATTAGAGGAGAGACTATAGCCTTTGTAGCTAACCGTAAGAAAACTCAGGATAGCATTAATAAACAACTTAATGCGGAACTTATTAATCTGGAAATAACGCATGCTAAACAAATTCAGCAAGGAATATCAACCTCTGATACATTGCAAAAATTACTGATCTTAAAAACAGAAATTAATAGCTCGCTAACACAAAAAGCAGCGGAAATTTATCAAGCCAATAGAGACAGAATTTATGAAGCAGGGGAAAAAGCAGGGAGGCAATTAGTTCTTAAAACTAGACAAAAAGAAACATACAAAAAGATAAAGAATATTGAATACGAGGGTCAACAGTACACCTTCCCTCAAGACATTGTGGAAGTCTTTCGTAAATACTACCAAAAACTATACCAAAACGATAATGAACATCTATCCGCAAGAGACATAAAAACTTTTCTCAGTGAGTGGCTACCGGAACCAGAGGTATCTAGAATACTGGATCAAGGAGATAGAGAAAAATTGGAGAAAGAAATTACAATGGTAGAACTAGAGACTGCACTATCGGGACCTAGCTAACGGGAAGGCGGCTGGCCCTGATAGGATCCCCCTAGAGCTATATAAGGTATTGGGCAAACAGATACTACCCTATCTATTAGATCTGTTTCTTGGAATACAACATCACTCCGCTACACCAGGGTCCTGGAAACACACTAATATAGCGATATTCCCAAAAAAGGGGAAACACCCCCAGCTTCCATCTTCATACAGACCTATATCACTTATAAACTCTGACTCAAAGCTATACTCCAAGATACTTGCAAACCGAGTGAGGGGGGTCATTGAACATCTGGTATCCCCTTGGCAGCATGGCTTTATCCCCGGGAGAGGAACAACTGACCATACCCGTAGAGCCATTGCCTTATTCGACATCATGGCCGCCAGGGGGGGAGAAATGTCGATGGTCCTACTCGATGCCGAAAAGGCATTTGATCGAGTGTCTTGGCGGTTTTTATGGGAAATTATGGAATTTAATAACTTTGGCCCAGGCTTCATCAAAGCCTTAAAAGCCCTTTACATCAGCCCAAGGGCTAAACTATCCATTGAAGGCTTTGAGTCAGAGTTTGTAGAGGTACAGAGGGGCACTAGGCAGGGCTGTCCTTGTTCCCCGATATTATTTGCCCTAGTAATTAATCCTTTAATTTAAAAGCTCCTTAACTCCCCTCAAATACAACCAGTTAAGGTGGGCTCATATTCTACTAAAATATTGGCATACGCCGACGACATTGCTGTGCTTACAACCAAACCGGCTGACGCAGTGGCAGAAATAGAACAAATAACCCAGGTTTTTGGATTTTATTCTGGCTACTCACTTAATAGAGACAAAACCATGGTTTTATGTACTAACAACACTATATATGACAGTCCCTATAAAGTAAAAAATGCTACCTATCTTGGAGTGATTATTTCTCCTGAGGTAAAAGAGATTAACTGGCTTAATTATGATCCCTTGATTAAAGCAGTAAAAACAGATCTTAAGAGGGTAGATAACTTACATCTATCAATAATAGGGAGAGCGAACTATATCAAAATGAGTATATTTCCTAGAATACTCTATCTATTCCGGGCTATCCCATTGATGGCCGACGGTAGTATTGTTAAAATCTTTGACTCCACAATATCTAAATTCATATGGAACTATGGTAAAATAAGGAGAGCATTACCACTATTAACCCTCCCCCTACATAGAGGCGGCCTTGGTATCCCGAACTTGACGTTTTATCTCTGGGCGACATTACTTCAACAAATGGGCCTGCTCTTTAGAGTAAAATCGTCTAATTTACCCAACACAGACTCCTATATTCCTTCTATTTTTGAACTTGGACTAGGTGATAAATGTCAAGGGCTATTTCTGAAACAACTCGAAACGTCCTATTACAAAAAGACTAAGTTTAAGGTGATGGGAGATGCATGGAAAATCTGGAAACTTGCCTCCAAACAACTAGGAATACCTAAAATAACAAGATACACCTCTCTTTGGCACAGTAAGATTATTTCAGCATCTCAGATAGATAATGTCTCTAAGAGATGGGAGAATAAGGGCATATATACACTCGGTCATTTTTTTGGACAGAATATTACTCCATCTTTTGAGGGGTTACAACAGACATCTGGACTCAAGTATTTGGGCGGAAATTTAGATCTTCCGCTACCCTATATCTTTTAGGTTACGATGAATCCTTAGGGTACAGTCTGGAGGAACAGAGGATTGTGTTCTTGGGCACTGCCGTCTTTCGTATTATTCTGGCGGCTTCCTGGAAAGACACCAATATACCCACCTTTCAGATGTGGCTCAGTCGATTCCTCGCCATATACAAGCAGGAGACAGCTATATATAGTACAAGAGGTAGGAAAGCTAGAGCCCGGGGTACTCAGATTTGGGCCCCAATCTCCAACTGGTACTCGAAAGTAAGATCTTCCCCCTGATAAGAAAAGGATTGACACTTTTATTTTATATTTCTTATCTCCCACATCAGATGTTCATATGCACTGGGTTGTAATGATTCTGTTCTCTTCTTTGATATATTTTCTTTCTTGTTGTTTTATTAAGAATCTATCATGTTTCTAAAATTGTTTGAATGAATGTTACAGATCATATTCAATAAAAAAAAAAAAAAAAGGAAATACCTCAGATTCACTATTCAAGGGAATCACTATCAGTTCAAACTTCTCCCCTTCGGAGTAACAACAGCACCCAGGGTCTTTACCAAGTGCCTGGCGACAGTGGCCGCGCATCTGCGAAGACAAAATATTCACGTCTTCCCTTATTTGGACGACTGGCTAGTTCAGGCCAAGTCAGCACAACAATGTGCCACCCACATGTCCCACACCATTCACCTTCTTCACGATCTGGGATTCTCACTAAATTACCCAAAATCAAGTCTCCAACCTGCGCACGTACAACAGTACTTAGGCGCGACAATCAACACTCTGGCTGCCACAGCTTAGCCAACTTTAGTGAGAATCACCAGCATGCAACTGCTGATCTCAAAATTCAAACCTCAACACTCCCTTCCGGCGCGAGTGTTCATACAGTTGATAGGCATGATGGCCTCCTGCATCTTCATAGTCCCACACGCGAGACTACATATGCGCCCGCTTCAGGAGTGCTTAGCACGTCAGTGGAATCAGGCTCAAGGACAGTTGAAAGACCTAGTGTTGGTGAGCGGTCGGGCATACAACTCTCTGCATTGGTGGAATCCACAAAACCTTTGCAAGGGCCGACCGTTCCAAGAGCCTGTTCCACAAATAATACTGACAGCGGACGGGTCTCTCCAGGGATGGGGAGCTCATGTACTCAATTACACAGTGCAGGGACTATGGACTACACAACAAAAGAATATGCACATCAACCTTCTGGAACTGATGGCAATCTTCCTGGCGATAAAAGCATTCAAAGTACACCTGTGCAACAAGGTCGTGTTGATCCGGACGGACAACATGACTGCCATGTACTACATACAGAAACAGGGAGGAACACACTCTCCACAGTTGTCTCATCTAGCTCAGAGCATGTGGAAGTGGGCCATTCAGAGGAACATATTCCTCATGGCGGAACACCTCCCAGGCAAGGACAACCAGATGGCGGATCTGCTCAGCAGACACAGCCACCAGATGCACGAGTGGGAGTTACACCCATCAGTACTCCAACCGTACTTCCAGCAGTGGGGTCATCCAGAGATAGACCTGTTCGCCACAAGGGAAAACGCAAAATGCCAAAGCTTTGCCGCCAGGTTCCCACATCCACAATCGCAAGGCAATGCGATATGGATGAACTGGTCCGGCAGATTTGCGTACGCTTTTCCCCCAGCGCCGCTGATACCGCTGGTGGCACGCAAACTGCGACAGCACTCACTGACACTCATCCTGGTTGCTCCAACATGGGCACGTCAGCCATGGTACACCACCTTTCTGGAACTTTCCGTGGTGCCGCATCAAAGGCTGCGGTTCAAACCCGCGCTTTTGACGCAGAACCATGGAGAAATTCAGCACCCAGATCCGCAACAGCTGAACCTGGCAATCTGGCTCCTGAAGTCCTAGAGTTTGGCTACCTAAACCTGCCACCTGACTGTATGGAGATCATCAAGGAAGCTAGGAGACCCACTACCAGAGCTTGCTATGCAGCCAAATGGAAGAGGTTTGTCATTTATTGCAACAACAATCACATTAACCCGCTAGACGCATCTATTCAGAACATAATCTGCTATCTATTACACCTATACCGATGCAATCTGGCATACACCTCAATACGTGTCCATTTAACAGCAATAGCAGCCTATCTCCAAAACAGGCAGCACCTCTCTTTATTCAGAGTGCCTGCCATTAAAGCCTTCTTGGAAGGACTTAAACGGGTGATTCCCCCAAGGCACCCCCCAGCACCGGTGTGGAACCTCAACTTGGTCCTCACCAGACTAATGGGTCCACCCTTTGAACCTCTCCATTCTTGTGAGATTCAATTCCTCACCTGGAAAGTGGCTTTCCTGATTGCCATCACTTCCTTAAGAAGAGTTAGTGAACTCCAGGCACTTACCATTCAGGAGCCATTTATACAAGTTCACGCAAACCGGGTCGTACTACGTACCAACCCCAAATTCATGCCTAAAGTAATATCGCAGTTCCACATGAACCAAACCATTGAACTGCCTGTTTTCTTTCAGAACCCACAAAATGTCGCTGAAAGGATGCTCCACACACTAGATGTAAAGAGGGCCCTCATGTACTATATTGACAGAACTAAAGCCTTTAGGAAGACTAAACAACTCTTCGTTGCCTTCTCTCCACAACACAAAGGCAACGCCATTTCCAAAACAGGTATAGCCAGATGGATCGTTAAATGTATCCAAATTTGTTATCAAAAAGCTAAACGCACATTAACGATTCCACCACGAGCCCACTCAACACGGAAGTTATGGGCGTCCATGGCTTTCCTGGGAAACATTCCTTTACAGGAAATATGTAGAGCAGCCACATGGTCCACTATACATACATTTACCAAACACTACTGTGTAGATGTACACTCAAAACAGCAGGCAGCTGTAGGACAGGCTGTTCTCAAAACTCTTTTTCAGACTGCTGCAGCTGGCACGGGTAGCCGCCGCTAATAGGAGGTACTGCTGTGTATTCTATGCACAGATATGAATTCAGCAGCCCACATGCCTCGAACTGAATATGCTACTTACCAGTATGCATCTGTTCTTGGCATGTAGGGCTGCTGACATTCATATCGCCCACCCTCCTCCCCGGCGCCTGTCGCAGCTGCAGCTCTCAGAATTACTGTATAGCATGGTCATCACTTCCTGTATCTACTCCATCACTGCCACAATGGCGAAAAACAATCTGGGGATGGAGAGGATGCCCATGCGCACTGTGGTCCAGGGGAGGAGTCACCCATCTCAGGATACTTCGAAGACTCTTCCAGGACAACAATGTGCAATCATCCGGACCCAACACTAGGCGGCGATCTATGCACAGATATGAATGTCAGCAGCCCTACATGCCAAGAACAGATGCATACTGGTAAGTAGCATATTCAAAACTGATGTCAGTACACATGGGTAGTAGCTGTGTGTGACTGTGCTGTTACGTCTGGAGTCAGTACAGGCACACCGGAGCTGTGGCAAGTTTCCAGATACAGTCTTGTGTCTTTGAGCATTCACAAGGTGGGGATTCATCGTTTAAATAGAGTATACTCAAGAAAGAGCTTACTAAAGGTAAGTAACTTGTTCTTGTGGCTATTGTCTGTTGGTAATTAATTTCCCAGAACATGATTGTTAATGCTTGGAAGCAAAGAAGATGCACATTTTCAAGATCTGTTCGATCTTTCTTGCCATATGCTTTGCACTTTAGGGATAAATGTACTTGTCCATTATTGAGTTACATTAGTAGTAAAATGCAGTAAAGATATTAAGTTGCATGGGTGGGGGGGGGGGGAGGGGAGGGAGTGTTCACTGTTTTTTAATCGAGGGGGCGGTTCTTGTTTTGCACGTCTCTTCTGTAATTGTTATTAGGTACTTTATGAGAAACTTGTCAGAGCTGATATGTTGTTTCTTGATACGATGGAAGTCTCTGGGCTACAGAGCTTCGCGACATGTGTATTTGACAAATAAAAATTTGTTTACAAAGATATTAAGTTGCTTTAATTAATGTACATTTTCAGATAACTTAAGAACATCAAGGTGTACTCACTCACCTTAACTCGAATACCAGGGACTGTGTGGTGCTTTTGTGGACATCTTAGAATTACATTTCCAATAAGACAATTAGTTTATGAGAACATTGAATTATTGTTAAATAAATCATTTGACGGATTGTAATGGCCAGTATTAGAGATCCTCTGAGGAACAAGTTGGTAGTCCCTGGTTTCTGAATTGGAGGTGAGTACATCTCAATGTTTGTATTCTCTGTGGGCAAGCCCCCTCACATCTTTAAAATTTCCTGTCGTTCTCTTCAATGTTGCAAAGACATTTTCAGACACCGCTTGTTTGTAGTAAATGGGCATTTCACCTTGTGTACCTCAATTAGAAGGCACTTCAATGTTCCTGCTGCCCAACTGTCTTAACGAACAACTTTTTGTCACACCCTCTTTCCAGCTGCTCTTACTCCGAGGATATGCTTTTAACCATTCAGCTGACTTTGAGACAGTTCGCATGATGAAGGAAAAGTTGTGCTATGTTGGTTACAACATCGAGCAGGAGCAGAAATTGGCTTTGGAAACCACGGTGTTAGTGGAGTCGTACACAGTATGTATGAAACTGTAGGATATTTTTTCTTGCAGTCTTAGTTTACTTTTGACATCTCAATAATTGTGTCATTCATTTGTTTACCGAAAAGTATATATGACAAATTGAATAATTGTGCAGTTCACCTCTCTGTAGCGTTAAACTATGCTTAGTGTAGGTTAACATGGATAATAGCCAATTAAAGAACTGAATACTGTTAAGATCAGCGGGTCTTAGCTTTTTGACATCTATGATGAGCCTCCCCTTCCAGTTTTCCCAGTTTGTGATGTGAACCTGAAAACTATATGAAAAATAGAGAAACAGGTATACATCGAACAAATACACAAATTATAAAATCTTTGATTAAATTTACATTTTTTTTACCCCCCTGCGCAATTAATGTCACATTAAATAACCACAGTACAAGTTATCAATTAATAAGCGGCTGCGAACATTGGGGATGAAAAAAAAGCCCAGAGTCAATAAGTAAAGTCTGATCACATTACAAAAGTGCACCGTGCATATGCTGTACCCCTCATAGTATAATCTGTATCCTTCACAGAAGGATATACCTCCCGCAAACTATCTCATTTCCCCAATTGAATCCAATCAAGAAGCGGCGCCCACCTCCGCATTCCAAGTAGGTTGCTTTTTCCAGATTACATACTGCGAGAACCAGGCTAGCCATTGCTGGAAAATGGGTGGGTTGATGTCCGACCATGCCGATGCAATACATAATCGAAAAATAGTCCTGGATATAAATAAGAGTGCTCTACCGCTATCATTCCTCTCGCCCTCTGATACTCCCAGTAATATCAGAGCAGATGTCAAGGAAACCCTCATATTTAATTTTTCCTTAAAAAACTGGGTTATTTCTGTCTTCATAGTTGTTAATGTGTGACGTGGCAAAAAAATGTACACTATCTGCCCCCTTAAGTTGACATCTAGGACATCGTGATCCCTTACCATCCCACCATTTATCAGTTCTACGCGGAGTGTAATAGAGGTTAAAACAAGTTTTATAATATTGTGCTTGCAGCTTTGAAGATAATAAAGCCGTTTGAGCAAAAGAAAAAGATTCCAGAAAACTAGTTTCCAAAATAGCCAATCTCTCCTGCCATTTCTGAGAGTATTTGTCTAAATCATGTTTCATCCATTTATTGATGAGGGTGTAAATAGCTCCAATGGGGAGTTACGTCTGTCTACCAATAGGCCTACCAAGTCACATCTTTGGAACCCCACCAGCCCACCTCCCTTACTGGTTAGAAAATCCCTTATCTGAAGGTACTTAAAGAAATCTTTCTGACTAATATCGAAATTATTCTTAATCTCTTGAAAAGGCATTACCACCGTAGGAGAAAAAGGAGGTCAACCCTGTTCAAGCCAGCTTTAACCCAATGTAGGATATATTGGTCGGCAAAAATCCCTGGAAGATTCTCATTATTACCTAATGGAGTATAAACGTTTAGAGTACCTAATCCCAATAATTTACAGACCATTTACCAGACTTTAAAAGCATTCAATAAAGTCTTAAAACAAACTCTCTTAACCTAATTAAATTCAATTTGTCTCCAAAGACCTCCCCCCATGCCACCTCACCTATCAATAACTCGAAGGGGGAGGGGAGATACTCAGACCCAGCTTGGAGTGGGGTTTTTTCTTGAAGTAGAACCAAACCGTTTTGAAGCATGGTTGTCCAATAATATAATTTTAGATTTGGTAACCCCTGCCCCCTCTTTAACTAGGGGGTGTCAAATATTTTAGGGCCCTTCTAAGCTTGGAATATGCCTAAACGAATCGAGACATCAGCTCTTTCATATTCTTCAACCACATATTTCCAATCTCTAAAGGGATAGCACAGAAAAGATAAAGAAGTTTTGGGAAAAAGATCATTTTAATTACATTACACCTCCCTGCCAAACATAGATGTAAGTTATTCAGTCTGGACTGGTCGCTTTTCGCATTTTCCATAAAGGACTTAAGGTTTTCGTTGACAATGGTATTTAAATCTGAGACAATAGTAATTCCTAGGTATATTGCCCATGTAACCACTCGCCCATCCTTAAAAGTAATTCCTTTATTGACCACAATTTCCTTTTTTTCCTTATTTAACAGATAACCGGAGGTTAGCCCAAAACCGATTGCTTCTTTTTCGATCAAGCTTGCAGCTGGTTCCGGTGTTACTAACGCTATGTCATCTGCATTGTCTAGGGTCTTTGGTATCCCAATTTCTGAGGGATATAGGAGGAATACAGATATTGTGCTCAAGCCTACATCTAAATGGATCTATGTATAAAGCAAACCAGAGCAGTGAGCAAGGCCACCCGAGAGATCTCATAAGACTCCAAGAGCTCCCCAGCTACAAACACCCTAGTTTCTGGAAAATGGTATAGTGCCTTGATGGCTTGGTCAAATTCTGGCCCAATGTTTACCCTCTTCATCATGGCCCAGAGATAGTGCCAGGAGACCCCCTCAAAGGCTTTCTATGCATCCAGTAGAATCAAAGCCGTAGGGTCTCCCTCCACCCGGGCAGCATTGAAAATCGAAATTACTAGTCTAATATGATCAGTGGTGCCTCTCCCGGATATAACCCTGTGTTGCTGTCCAGATGCTAAGTTACTAATAATTGGGGACAATCGAGAAGCAAGAACTTTCGAGTATAATTTGGAGTCCCCATTAATCAAGGTAATCGGTCTACAGGACCCAAGTACTTCCGCTGCCGGCTTCTTTTTCTTAAGGAAGACAACAATCTTTGCATGAGACCAAGAATGCGGAGGGCTGGCTCCTTTGAAAATTTGCGCAAACAGGATGGTTAGGCAGTCTTTCAACTCCTGCGCAAATATCCTATAAAATTCCGTAGTGATACCATTGATGCCGGCTGCTTTGCCTGCAGCAAGATTAGAGACCGCAGATAAGATTTCTGCCCACGTAGGGGCCCCCTCTAAACCCTACTGAATCGTGGAAGCTGTCTGTGGCCTCACCCTTGATGCTTTTCAAATACAAGGTTTGATAGTATGTTTTGAAAGCCATCCTTATTCCTGCCAGATCAGAGATCGCACCCAATGCAGGATCTCTTATCTCTCATACTTCACTTTGTCCTCCCTTCTGCCTCACCCTGGTGGCTAGATGACGTCCAATTTGCTCACTACATTCGTAGACTTTCTCCCTCCACACCGTGCACTTGTCTGCTACTTTTGTTGTGGTTATCTTGTTAATTGTGGCTTTCGCTAAAGCTACCCTCAATTGTGCCTCTCGAAAAATCTTCTGTTGTGAAGTGATTATTAATTTCTTTTCTTCCGTTGCTAGTATGGTGCAAAGATCCTGCATTCTTCGTTTTTCGTTTTTCCTCCTACTTAGCGTAAATTGTAGAGTCTCCCCACGGACCCTCGCTTTCAAAGTGTCCCAGACAACTTCAGCTGTGACGCTACCCAAATTTTCACTGAGGAATGTCAGTAGCCATTCCATCATGTGGCGAAGATAATCATGATTAATAACGCTTGCTCAAAACTCCAATGAGTTCCCTTCTTAACACAGCCCCCATTCTTTAACACCAGCACAAGTGGGTTATGGTCAGACATGACCCGGAGTTAGATTTCAATGTTGCATTCTTGCATAACATAGTGTGAGACGAAGAAAAAATCTAATCGAGCGTGCAACTGATGTGGCGAGGAAAAAAAGGTATAACCCTGTTCCTTAGGTCTCATTATCTGCCAAACATCTATCAGCACATGGTCTTTGCAGAGCCCTCTAAGAGAATGAAATACCTATGGTTTCCTTCCATGATACTTCTAATGCTCCTCACATGACCAGCTAGTTGGTAAGTTAATATTCAAGTCTCCATAAAGAATTATAGGTGAGGGGCCACAATGCTAATTCATTGGAGAGCCAGTCGAAAAGCCCAGGATTGTCTAAAATGGACCCATACACAGAACAGAAAGTAAATCTTCTTGCAGTGGAGCAGAATTCAGTAATAACCCACCTCCCATATCTATCTGAACGCACTTGTGTAAACAATCCTAATGAACTACGAGCTAAAATTGCTACCCCACAAGTACATGTCCCTTGCAGAGTACCATCAACCAGTTTATATCCAAGCGTATCTAGCAGTGACAATTGAGACCCCTCAATATGCGTCTCCTGGAGACAGATAATATCAGCCTCTAGTGCTTGTAACTCTGGCCCTCTTCTTTTTATCATTAAGCCCGCAGATATTCACAGTTGCAATTCTCAGTTTACTCCTCTCCTCCCTGCTTTTAAATCCATAGAATCGCCACTCAATCTCTCGAAACTCCGGTCAACCAGTGATTTCACTTTTCTCCTCTTCTTGTCATGTCTCTCTACCATTTGTATTAATAGTGTGGCACACCCCCTCCTTCGCCCTCCCATTGCCCCACCGGACCCACCCTCCAACTCCCCCAACCCACACGCTGAACCCCCTCTCCCACCCACCATACGAGCAATCAGGCATCATGCCTGAGTGATAGCACCAGTGGGAGCCAGTGACACCTGTCATTCCCCCAACGAAAAAAACAATATCATAATAAAAGTAAAGAAAACAAAAAAAACAGGATCCCAATGATAACCACAGCGACTAATTTTCTCAAAGAATAACAGCCCTTAGGGAACTGTAGCCCCGTTAGCCAGTTTAACTGACTAACCTCGGTTTAACCCCGGACTTGCCTTTTAAGGCATCTGTTTTTCTCCAAACCTGAATGCAGCCCCCGCTAATCTCTTTTAGGCATTCCTAGGCCACAATCTCGAAAGTAAAGCTGCGGGTATGACCCTTATACACCACTTTCAACCAAGCGGTATTTTGGATGTATACTTTGGCAACAATTTTCTGAAGCAGGTTGAAAAGTTGTCGCAACCACCATCGCCTCTCTACCGTTGCATGTGCACATACTGGCCTGACAAAAAATGTGTCACCCTCAAACTCCTTTTTTGAATTAGGATGGGTTGGCTATTTCTTGATGCAGCAAGAAGTTCCTGAAGTAGACCTGTATAGCCCTGGGTCTCTCTGGTTCATTGGGCCAAAATTTCTTCAACATCAGGGGGAACCTGTGCGCACGTTTAATTTCTACATCCAAATTCCACTTGTTTTTATCCGGAAAGGCGACTCTCAATAATGTAACTATATATACTCTTGCATCAAGGCCCTCCACCCCCTCAGGAATCCCCAAAACTCTCAAGTTATTCCGTCGCTGTCTGTTTTCTTGGCCTTCTAGTTTCCAGGAGACGTTAGCCAGGGCAGTCTCTTGAGAGGATTTCTGAATTTTAAGCGCATTGACTTCGGTCTCACAACACTCTGTCCTTTCCTCAACCATAGCTATTCTTCCATCAGTGTCTGAGCACATTTTATTTATTTTCTTTATAGTTCTGTGCAATTACTTTGTGGCTACTTCCTGTACTTGTTTTATGGTTTGGAGGATTAAGGCCAGCGAGCCTTCTACTGTAAATGGTTCCGAAGACCTACCCACTAAAGGGCCACTGGGAACTTTTGGAGTTCCCCCAGGTTCCTCTGCTGAGAATACCAACTGGGTTGCAGAGTAGACCTATCGTAGGTTCTCCGAGGAGGCCTCCCTCCTGCTCCTGACGGAAACTTCACCACAGCCTACCCTTCTTTATGTTTTTTCTTTTTTTTCCTCTCTCAACCCTTCCTGTCAATTTGCGCTGTGTTAAACATGCAGCATTATCGAGAGCATTACCGGAGGAGGAATAGGCGGCCAACTCGTCACTTAAGGAAAACGACTAATTCTCCAGATTAGAGAGTGAGGGAGAAAGATTTCTCTCCAATATCGGGAGATTTGACCGTGACCATTGGCTCCTACCCAATAATATTCTAGATCTGAACTCCTGTCGCAAGTATTTCGGGTTAACCCCCCATGACTCTGTTTGCTTGTACCTCCATGTTACCAGTAGTGCGTAGGAGAAGTGTGGCTCAATGGTTAGATCGGCAGACCCTGATGCAGAGGTCTGGCCCGGGACCAGGGTTCAATTCCCCGCCTCGGCGGGTCTTGGGCTCAAAAATTCCACGGACCTGATAATTTTCGCCTCGGTGCCTATTCCAATCATGGAGTCCCACTCTGCAACTCTGGGCAATAGCTTGCTTAATCTCCACAAAGGCCCCCACAACGCTAAAGGATGCCTGGCCTCCACCTTGGGGGTGCCCAGGAGTGGACGCCTCACAGGGAAAGCCAGGATGGGTTCCACAGCGGTATTCGTACAAGCGCCTTGAGACCCTTGCGAGTGAGTAGTGCGCTATACAAGTATCAATTTATTCGGCCCACTGTCTGAGATTCTGCCCAGGAGTGTATCTCATTGGCCTGTCTCCGACTTTCCAGAGTGTGATCACTTTCCCGCGTCGCCATGTCTGTGGTGCAAGTTATGACTGAGGTCAGAGCACAGTCAGGTGTCTGGGTAATGTATCCTCCCCAGGCTTTGGGTTTATGCTGGACTCCCTGCTTGGAAATCAAGTGTCCGTAGATTGGGTAACGTCCCTATTAGGACCATCCACTTTACTCAGATGCACGGGGGGCAATACCGAATTAGCCCTACTCAACAGGGCGTCAGCAGTAGCCCCTGCCTTACTCCCAGATCGAGTTTCCAGACTCGGCTCTCCATTATTCACTGCGGAGGCTTTACTGCCAACTGAGAATAAGGTGGGGATTAATGGTTGGGTCCCCATAGAGTCACAAGGCAAGCCTGCCTTTCCCGGTTGTTTACCTCCTTTTATCCCACCACCCGTTCCATTACGCTTTAACTTGCCCCTGCCAGAGCTTCCTTCAGTTTTCCTAAACCCCCTCCCCCCTCCTTCGCCTCCTAACCGGGATCCTAGTGAGACCTGGAGGGAACAGGGAATCCTGCAGCCACACCCAATTTGGCAGAAGCCATTTTCCTTGTCCCGTGACCGGGCATTCCACGGTGCCTCACGTAAGTAGCACTGAGCAGTAACAACCAGCTCTGAGTCTCAGGGAAGGCAGAGACCGTCCTTGAAGTCACAGCCGCCAAAGTCTGTAGCAGCCAGCCTCGTCCGCTGCACACAATGGATTGGGCCACACTCGGCTGACCACAATCGCCGACACAAAGACCTGACCGCATGCTCCCGTACAGGGCTCCTCTGAGATCGGGGGATTCAGGACAGGGGAGCGACGAGAGCTAGCGTCTTACATGGGCGCCATCTTGCTTTGCCCCTTTGATTAAAATTACAAACAAAAATTATACTAAATCAAAATTTTAACTTTAATGGAAACATTTGAGAATTTAAGAATTTGGTTTTCGTTCTGAAATATGAAGCAATATGCTAAACACTAGTATATCATTTTATCTTTTTAGCTCTTAGTGCAAACTCTATTTTTGTCTGCTCATATCAATCCTTAAATTAAGGACACCATTCCACACTAGAGTCTGTTTGCTGTACTTGAGCTGCTCCCATGAATCAAGCAAAGTATACCAAAGTAATTTTCATCCTCTAATTTCAAATTCCTTCACATTTAATCTGTGTTTTAACATTTTCAGTATTGCTTTCTTTATGGATATATGCTGTATTAATCTCATAATATTATTCAGTCTTCTAAACAGTTGTGTGCTCCCTAAGGTAGGAGTAGACCCCAGGAGTCTGTGGACCTCAGGTTAACCGCTGGTTTAGATCACAAGAGCTCCATATTCACTTACCTTCACACTTCCCTTCTCTATACTGTTATAAAGACATCGGAAATTATAAATGAATATATTGGATTCACACTTCTAACTTTTTTTTAGCTTGATGGGAAGTAAAATGCCTAACAGCTGCTGCATGTGTACTCTAGTGCTTGGTGCATATAACACTTCATGCTTCTCCTGCTTCCTGTTTATCACTACTTTTTGTCAGATGTTAGCTGGATACCGGAGCCTCATAGATCATATCCATATGCTTGGTTTGATTACACAATAATCAAGCTGACTCAGAGAAACCTTTGCTTATCACCTTGGTCCCTGATTAAGTACTCTTGCCCAAGACCTGAATAAATTCAAGACATGCTTTGGACAGTGGTTCGTTGCAGGCAAATACACCAATCGGCTGACCACACAGAATGATCAATTATTGTAATTCATTTTTAGGTTTAGCCTGAGCCAGAGCGCATACGCTGGTCTGCGAGGCTTCTAGTAAGCTCTTCCAACTCGGACCACGCTATTAGTCTTTGCGTGCGTCTTTCTAAGAAAGACAGCACGCAATTGGCCAAAGGCGGGTGCATGTCCCGCCTTCTCTCTCCCCTGGCCTAGAGAGCTCAGGAGCGAGCAGCAGCGCGGCCGGGTGCCAGCTGCATACCTCACATTCCTTTCGCAGCCGCGTGGCCGCGCTTGTGATCCCAAGAGATCTGAAACTCTGACAGGATCCAAGCTGCGTGAGCAAGCACTTCCCTGCTCACTCATCTTCGGCCAGTACGTGCTGGCAGCTTAAACCATACTACGAACAGCACACCTGCGAGATTTCCTGACATACAGATGCCTCAGAGAGGCCGGCGGGTTGGAGAGGAGTCAGTTACACACCACAGCCAGCCCTCCTGTCCTGTGCCCCACTTTCCAACATCTGAGAACTCCGATCGGAGAAGCTTGAATGCAGCATTCTAGCCCCCTCTTCCGCTGGCACACACCCTATGGGATGACATTTTCTTCAATGGGAAAGTGGAAAGCTCGTACACTTTTGTAACCGAAGTGCTGCTACGCCTTGAAAAACCCAAGCATCGGCGGCGCGTTATTGATATCTTATAGCTCTCCATGACAAATGAATGGAACAGCAGGCAAGAGTATTAGAAGGAAATTAAACAGGGAGAGGTGCAAAGAATGACTCGCAAGTCTGAAGCTCCGTTACAAAGACTCACTCGCGCCAAGCCCGGGAAGCCTGCTGTTGCTGCCTGCGTCGGACAGGCCGATGGAGCCGCAGGAGACAGGAAAGCAGCTCGTCGCAGTATAATCAGGGCAAGTCTGTGCAAGCCTCTCTGCGGAGTGACTCCCTTCCTTGCTCCTCCTTCCGGCACTAAGTAGTCTGACCCACCTCGCCGCTTCCTTCTCCAGGCCCCACCTCCACTCTGTTCTTTTTCTCCCTCCTGCCTTCTCACTCACAGAACGATCTTGTTACAATGCACGTCCCGTGTCTTTCTAGTCCCACCCCCGCATGTAAGGCACTGTACTGGAATTGGAAATAAATACTCAAATTTAAATTGGGGTTCAAGGTGTGACAACGTGAATGGGATGATCTGGAATTTTAAAATAGTTTATGGGGTTAAGGTACCTGCTGCAGAGATATTTGTGTGCCATGCCAATGTCGGAGGATAATAATGGTAAGATAGCGCTGGTGGTTAATGCGCTTGCTGGTGAGTAATCACAGTTGCGCCTCATGAGGTGGCAGAGTGGGTTAATGCGTTTCCTGCAGAGCACACTGGGTAACATGCAGATCACATGCATAAACCTTTCATTGCCCTCTCCTTGTAGCACCTTTACATCATAAAGCACACAACTCCAAAAAACAGAATGCTGTCATAAGTCTATATCAACCACTGAGTGGGTCTCCTCTTTCTCTTTTATAAGCTGTGATAAACAAAGAAATGCAAGCAAAACGCCATAACACTGCAATCTGTGCCTGTCTTCCTAACTGCCAGCACATTTCCATTGATGAATCTTATGTATGATTTTGTGAAAAAACAAAACAATAGCCTATATCCTGGATGCTTCAAAACTTATTTCTTTCCTTTTAATGAACAAATGCAAAATATCCTTGTGAAACAATAGTACACTTTAAACAGATCAAAACAATGGCAGCAAAAATAAAAACTGAACGCATTGCCACGCCTTACAACAACTCTCATTTTTTTCAAACTAAAGAGAGAGGAAGGGAGGGAGATGCATAATAATAGCCTGCATATCTTTAATGAAATCTAGACGCTTTCTGCATAATAAATAAATCGTCATTTCATTACAAGAACGGATACTATAATTATGAATGTTGAAAGCCCTGCACCACCACATTAGCAACATACTCAACTGAATGGACATCCCAAAGAAAACCATATTAAGCTCTAGGAGGCCTTTTAAATCTAATACTTTACTCACTCGACAAACCATAGCGTCACTACCAATTGATCACCGATTCACGAAGGAATGACCCAGTAAAATAGCAAATCTATACCAATTCTCTGTCCTGTAGCAAAGAGCCTTCTGAAAATGCTCTGGTAAGAAATTAAAGAACAGTAGGGGCTTCCATGGGATTCAAATTCCTCTCCAAGCACCAACTACTCCAAACTCTTCAAATACCTCTGTATTTTTTACTCTGTTACAGGAGCCTGAGTTTCATTGAGGAAGTCCTGAGCATCTCTTGCCAGGCATGATCAGCTGTTGGATCCCCTGATACTTCCAAAACTTGAGAGTTCCAGGTCCCTAACAAAACCCCAAAGATGCTCTTCTCCACCTGGACCTACGAGCAAACATTTTCCCAATGGAATCGGGAAAGGTTTTACCATTGCCAACTCTAATAGCCCTGGAAACCAAACCTGTGATGGAATTCTAGGAATTCTCTGACACCTCTCCTCGCCTTCGTCATGCTCTGTGTATCATAGCAAACCTCTCAGGCTAATCTGACTGTTGAAATGCATCCATCATTAAGGCCTTCAGATATAGCCCCCAGCTGAAGTAGTTCCTCACCTGAAAATATAACCTGCTTGCAAACAAACCCACATCTATTGGGCCCCATCCCTGTGCAATCTTGTTGAAGACAACATGATGCCCCTTCCAGTCGCTGAAGTCCCTAAGGGACCTTGAATTCCAATCTGCATTATCAGATTCTCTATGCCTAGTAAATATTCTGTTTTAAAAGAAATTTTGTGCTACAGACATAAATGCCACTAAGCCCTTGTCAAGTCTGCTTACTTCTTCAACTGCTTCCGAAGCCGACGACTCAGATGTGGAGGACATCACCCCGGCACAGAGGGTCGTGAGTACTATACCCCCTCCCGCACCCACACCCAAAAAGGCTTCGGTCACGCCTTCGCCTCCGGGCCTAGGCAAGACCAGAGACACTGCTTCAAACACCCCACCTTCGGGCCCGGTGAAGAAGCCAAATAAGCCTTCCGGCGGCTCGGGCTCGAGCCAGCCCCCCAGCGGTGCCGAGAAACACACTTCGGCACCGAAAAAGAGACCGGCCTCTACCTCGACACCGAGCTCCGCACCAAAGTCCTCGGTGTCGAAACCCAGCCTTTCGGTACCGACCAAACCCCATAAGGCCCTCGGCACCGACACTTCTACGCCGAAGCCCACCTCGGCGCCGACCAAGAAATCGGAGGTTCCCAAGCCCAGTGCTAAGCACAGCACGGACAAGCCTAAAAAGTCATCGGCCCCGAAACCTTCGGCGCCGACGGAACAAACACGGAGAAAATTTGCGTACACCTTTCCACCTCTCCCACTAATTCCATTAGTGGTGCGAAAGCTACAACAGCATTCCCTCACACTGATCCTAGTAGCTCCAACGTGGGCCAGACAACCGTGGTACACCACGTTACTGGAACTCTCAGTAGTACCACACCAAAAGCTACACCTCTCACCATGCCTTCTAACCCAGAACCATGGAGAGATCAGACACCCTGACCCAGCTCAGCTCAACCTTGCGATCTGGCTCCTGAGATCCTAGAATTCGGATACCTTAACCTTCCCCCTGACTATATGAACATCATCAGAGAAGCTAGACGCCCTACCACTAGAGCCTGCTACACTGCCAAGTGGAAAAGATTTGTTGTTTATTGCCATAACAACACAATCAATCCTTTAGACGTATCTATACAGCACATCATATGCTACTTGCTCCATCTACAAAGGTGTAACCTAGCATATACATCCATTCGGCTACACCTCGCAGCAATTGCCGCTTACCTACAAAACAGACAGCACCTATCACTTTTAACCCCTTGCATGCCCGCCCCTTTCCCCGCCCAGTGCCGCGCCTTGCATTAGCGGGCGGAGTTCATGACGAGCTGGACTCGTCATGGGCACAGCGCCACCGCAGCCCATGATGAGTCCAGCTCGTCATGGGCACTGAAGGGGTTAAGAGTTCCTGCCATTAAAGCCTTCATGGAAGGCCTGAAACAAATAATTCCCCCCAGAGTACCACCCTCACCTGTGTGGAACTTAAATATAGTTTTCACAAGGCTAATGGGACCGCCCTTCGAACCTTTGCATAAATGCGAACTGCAATTTCTCACATGGAAAACAGCTTTTCTTGTAGCCATCACTTCCCTTAGAAGGGTCAGTGAGATACAAGCACTTACTATACAAGAAACTTTTCTCCAGATGCACCAGAACAAATTTGTTCTCCGTACCAACCCAAAATTCCTACCCAAAGTCATTTCCCCCTTTCATCTAAACCAATCGGTAGAATTACCAGTATTTTTCTCGCAACCTCAAACTGTTGCAGAAAAGGCTCTACACACGCTAGATGTTAAACGGGCCTTACTTTACTATATC
This sequence comes from Triturus cristatus, assembly GCF_964204655.1. NCBI lineage: Eukaryota > Metazoa > Chordata > Amphibia > Caudata > Salamandridae > Triturus > Triturus cristatus. Next base: position 1,458,746,288 of record NC_140589.1, on the reverse strand, counting down.
CAGAGAACACAACCTTTCAGAAAGACCAAGCAACTATTTGTCTCTTTCTCTCCACCACACAAAGGCAACCCCATCTCAAAATCAGGGATAGCTAGGTGGATTGTAAAATGCATACAGATTTGCTACCACAAAGCAAAACTAACGCTATCTGTTCCCCCTAAAGCCCACTCTACACGAAAGATGGAGGCTTCTATGGCTTTTCTAGGGAACATCCCATTAGATGATATCTGCAAACGAGCTACATGGTCAACACCGCACACTTTCACTAAACATTACTGTGTAGATGTGCAAACCAAGCAACAAGCTAGGGTGGGCCAGGCTGTACTAAAAATACTATTTCAAACCACTGCAACAGATACCGGTGGTCGCCGCTAAGGTTGGGAACTGCTATATAGTCTATGCAAAGTGTGTAATCTGCAGCTCATATGCCTCGAACGGAATATGCTACTTACCAGTATGCATCTGTTCTTGGCATGTAGAGCTGCAGATCTACACACGCCCACCCGCCTCCCCGGCTACCTGTATCTGTTCCAGTCTATTTAGATACAACACACATGGGTTTCTTCACTGATATTACTACGCTCCATCTTTCCCTGTTGGCGAAAAACAATCTGAGGATGGAGCCGAAGCCCATGCGCAATACGATCCAAGTGAGGCGTCACCGACCTCGTGTCTTCCAAAGACTTTCCAAGAGAAAAAACAAACTGCAAACATCCGGGCCCAACACCAGATGGCGATCTATGCAAAGTGTGTAGATCTGCAGCTCTACATGCCAAGAACAGATGCATACTGGTAAGTAGCATATTCCTTCTGGCCTTCTGGTAGCACCTATAGGGTCCCTGGATGGAAGATTCCGCATCAGGGGGATTCTGCCTTAATGTTACCTAGACCCTGGTGCCTAACGTTCTACCTTGACTCAGGATTTGCTTACCATACTGAACGCACTGTCGACCTGACTGCACTGGCAGCTGTTGACAATTCTGTATCCGGTTACATGGAGGGGGGTCCATCTCTGCCATGCTCCTGTTTTCGCCAAGCGTTTTAACTTTGTACTTCGCCTCAATGTGAGGTTGTTGGTTTAACTTGTTTCCTTTTTCAGGGCGACAGATGCTTCCTCCTAATAAGTATAGGGCGGGGGGGTTGGGGGGGGGGGGGGGGACTGTTGTCTCCCATTAGTTTGTTGTTTTTAGCCGCCTACGGGCCGCTGTTCCTAGTTGTCTTCGGTAGCTACACACACCTGTTTGCCCTCAATGCTGACACGAGACTCACCGGATCGCACACTTCCTACTCCCATGTTTTGGACCATGTCAGGTTGTTTCTCATGGGACCCAGGCTTCTTTGTGCTTACACCCGCATATTTACACACCACTCACCTCTATGATGCCCACTTTCCATAGGGCCCTCCACTTCCTCTCCTGGAATGTCAACGGCCTACTTGATCGTATTAAGCATACTGCTGTCCTTCGTAGCGCCCGCCGCCATGCGCCTGACATCCTGTTTCTGCAAGAGACGCACCTCCTGGGCTCACACTGCACCTTTCTCGCTCGATACGGGTTTGACAGGGTCTGGCACTCTGGTTTTACAAGGGGTTCCCGGGGGGTGGCCATTGCGCTCCGACGAGGACTTCCCTTTACCCTGGCCCATGTCGAGGCGGACACACAAGGCCGTTATGTGGCCTTGACGGGTACAATCGAGGGGCCACCCCTGAATCTCTTGTGTACATACGTCCTTCCCGCCAATATGGCCTCCGTCATTCTCCAGCTCACACCGATAATCTCTTCCTTCCCACCTGGGCTGACGGTAGTGGGGGGTGAATTTAATGCCGTCCTGCAACCTTTGCGTGACACAACAGATCCTCCATCAGCTTACCGCCTAGCCTCTGCAGAAAGCCTATCTGACTGGTCCTCTGCCCTGGGTCTCTACGATGCCTGGAGGGTGTGGAACCCCCGTAAGGAGCAATAGACTCATACTTCGGCAGCCCACCACACCCACTCCCGTATCGACGTATTTCTATTGCCGGCCGCGGACTGTCAACTATTATCCGGGGTCACTGTGCTGCCCAGGGGTATCTCTGACCTCTCCCTGGTCTCCCTCGGCCTGGGGACCTCCTCTCACGGCACCCGTACAGCATGGCGGATGAACGCCTGGTTCCTGCAGGACGCTGACTTTGTCGCATCCCTTGGGCAGGAAGTGGAGCTATATTTCTCTACTAACACGGGTTCTGTTTCCTCACCGGGAACATTGTGGGAGGCCGGCAAGGCCGTACTCCGCGGTGTGGCCAGAGGCCTGGTCCACGCGAAACGTGTGGAGCAGTACGCGCGGCTCGTGCAGCTGGAGGGAGCCCAGGCTACCAATGACAGTGAGGACTCCGCTCGGCAGCTCATGCTACTCCGCGAAGAGATTTGCCAGAATTCGCTGGAGGCCGCTAAAATGCTATGGCGCTCCTCGGTGGCGCGCGTGTATGGCTGGGGCGATAAAAATGGCAAACTGCTGCACAATTTAGTGTCCTATCCCAAAGCCAATCGTATTATTTCAGAGGTCCGGGACGGGGCTGGGGCTGGGGCTCATCATGTCACAGCCCATGCCATTGCTCAAACCTTCTCTGGGTACTTTGCGACCATGTACGCGGCCCAACCTCCTCAGACCTCCCTGGCGGACCTGCTGGCCAGGACCGAAACGCACCTGCCATGCCTCTCCCAGGCGGTCTCAGAGGCTCTTGACCTCCCCTTCACCCCGGATGAGATACCCAGGGTTATCTCGCTGTTGCCCGGGCCCGACGGCTACCCCCAAGAATATTATGCGACCTTTTGCGACACACTGGTTCCCCACTTAACGGCCCTATTTAAACATGTAGTAGAGGTGGGATCCTTCCCACCAGAGGTGGACGTGGCCACTATTGTAGTCATCCCAAAGACACAGCCACCCTCCCTTGATTGTGCGGCTTACCGCCCTAGCTCCCTCATCAATACGGATGTCAAACTCTTCGCCACGGTATTGCCCAACGGCTCCGCCTCCATCTGCACGACCTGGTTCACCCGGACCAGTGCGGTTTTATGCCGGCCCGGGGTACCCGACATTGCATCCGCCTCGCCCTTGCACACCGCCACCACCTTACCCCGTATCTGGCGTTGCTTTTTCTAGACTTTGAAAAAGCATTTGACACTGTGGACTGGCGTTATCTCGAGGACGTGTTGGTGACGATGGGTTTTGGCACTGTGTTCCGGCGCCTGATCCGAGTCCTTTACTCACAACCCCGTGCTCGGGTCCTCATAAATGGGGTGTTGTTCGAGGCGTTCCCCATCCAGAGGGGTACTCACCAGGGCTGCCCGCTCTCGCCGCTCCTATTCGCTCTGGCGATGGAGCCCCTGGCCCCCCTTATCCATCTGGACTCCCTCATCCGAGGTTGGGCCTGGGATCCGAGTTGCACCGATAAGATAGCCCTGTACGCCGATGATGTCCTTCTGTTTTTGGCAGACCCGGAGACCTCTGGCCCGCGCTGCTTGTACGCCCTTTAGGCATTTGAACGGGTCTCCGGCCTCAGGCCACGCTGGTCCCCCTGCACCCCACCCGGGCGTGCTTCGACTGGCAAGCGGATATCCCCCTACGCAGGCAATCGTTCAAGTACCTGGGTGTATGGATCGCCCTCCTCCCCGAGCTCGAGTGGGCCCTGAACATCGCACCCTTGGTCTCCAGAGCCAAAGCGGATCTTAAGAAATGGCAATCCCTCCCTCTCAACCCTCTGGGCCGGAGTGCCCTCTTTAAAATGATGGTCCTCCCCCGTTTCCTGTACATCCTCCAAAATACCACCACCCAACTCCCGGGTAGTTGGTTCCAGGAACTAGACGGCACCGTCACTCGGTTTCTATGGGGAGACAGGAGGCCGCAATTGTCCCTAGCACATTGTCGTATTCCTCCCTACGATGGGGGTCTCTAATCTCCACCTATGCTACCTGGCCACACAGCTAATTGTGGTCCACGACTGGTTCACGGGTGGCTGGTCCGACCCGGCCTATCGAGTGGAACTCCGGCTGATGGACTTTGCGCAGATTCAAGCATACCTCTACGGGAGCCCAGTGCCACGGGATCTCCCCCCGTCACTAGGGCGGTGTTTATGGCCTGCCTGCGCTACGTACAGTGGGACCGGGAGCTTACCAGGCAGACGCCCTTGTGGAGCGGGCTATGGTTGGGGGGGATTTCATCTCTCCAGGGCTTCCGCCGATGGGATCTTGTTGGGATCTCGTTATTAGACGACATCTGGGTGGGGGACCACATCAGATCTTTTGCAGAATTACAATGACATTCCCTCCTTCCCTCACAATTCTACAAATATTTACAGCTCAGGCATGCCCTCCATGCACACATTCCCTCTCCCAATACCTTTCCGTAATTTAGCCCCCTGGAGGCCCAGGTGTTGATGGGGAACCTTGGCAGAGGCGGGGTCTCGCGTATTTACCATTCCCTGGTGAACAATGGTCCCGCGTCCCTCAACCAACTCCGGACCCGATGGGAGGGATGGCTGGCTCCCCTGGAGGAGGCGGACTGGAGAGATGCCCTTATGGCCCTCAGGACCCTGACAACCTCCTCCAAACTGTGTCTCGTCCAGCTTTATTATCTCCATGTGGCATACCTCACCCCCACACGCCTGTACAGCGCCCACATGCGTTCTTCCCCGGCCTGTACGCGTTGCAGCTATGCCCCAGCAGACTTTTATCACGTGGTCTGGCAATGTCCCGTTCTGGAGGGGGGTGGAAACTGAGCTTACGCAAGCCCTGGGTTGGGAGGTCCCCCATGACCCACTGCGCCTGCTCCTGGGGGTGTTCGATGGCCTCGATGGGTCCCGGGCGGATAAGCGCCTCTTGGGCACGGTGGTAGCAGTGGCGAAGCGTGACATAGCAACGCTATGGTCCCAGGCCAAACCGCCTACTGTGAGGCAATGGAGGCGTGGGGGGGGACGGGTGTGGAACCCAGGAGGAGCCCCTCTTCGAGGCCCAGGGTTATCCCGAACTCTTCGGCAAAATTTGGGGCAAGTGATTCAACTTACTGCCCGCTTGAGGGGGTCTGGGTTTGTCGGTGGAATACATCTTGTTAAACAAAGATCTTACTTACTTCATCTGTGCTATAGGAGTCTGTCAGCTCACTGTGATTGTAATTTGTCCCGATGTGTTTGATTTGCTACCGATTTCTTGTTGTGCTAAAAATGAAATAAAGTTGATTATCAAAAAAAAAAAATCCTGTACAGTTTTGAGAAGCCATAAGATATGTTTGCGTTTCCTCCATTTAATAAAATGTGTTCTTTTACTGTTTTTAAACAATGCTTTATTGACCAGCATTGGCAAAACAGCTTGGCAATCACATTATGAAGGCGAGAACTATTGGTTTTGCCATTGCTTATTTTATGACTTTTCTCTTGTTCTTTTGCTCCATTGATCGATCAAGATTAACACATGTACTGTTTTAAAAGTCCTCATCTTGTGCTTTTTTCCAACAGTGTTAATTCATAAATTCACATTCATGAATCGTTCCCCATTGTCAAGTTGGGAATTCACAGTAACTTTAAATAGCAGGTAGCAGTGTTAATTTGGCCACAGACCCAACAGTTTGACACAACCCAAACCTCAACGAACGAGGTGGAGGGGCTGAACTCTTTACTCTCTCACTGTGGCCAAGAGAGTTCATATTTCTTCCACATGTCATGTGTGAAGATGACCCCGAGAAGAGCTCTGCTGTTACCCATCATTGACTTTACATTTGCTAGATTTTGATTGCCGCTAAGTGTTGCATGGACTTTGGCCAGCCAAACTTCATCTTTGCACAAACTGTGAGTTTTTATGGTTTTTTCAGACTTTTTAATCTTCTGGGCCAGATAGACACTCCAACTGTTGCTATGACAGAGAAAGAATAAAACACTCTTCAAGTCCTGCTTATACTGCGATCAAAGGAAGATTTATACCGATGGTCAGCACAATTACTGCATGTATTGATTTTATCCTCAACACAAGGCATCATGCTGCAACATATTTAACACATTTCCCTCAAAAATGCTTAAGGATAGGTTAATGAGGTTGGCTCTTTATCATCTGCAGAAGAAGAAAACGTCCTCTTCCAATGGGGATACCCCTCCTCACAGGATGATCCATTGAAAAGTGCTCCTCCAGGCACTTCCAAAAAGGCAGCACAAAAAAAGACATAAGGGACTTCCTTGTCTGAAATGACCTTGGAAGAGACGGATTCAGACGCTTCTGAGGACAAGTCTTTTCCAGAGAAGGCATTGAAACAATGCAAGGAACAACCTGCCCTGTCAATGGCATGAAATTCCAGCTCCTCTGATTACTTTTCTGTAGTCCCATCTAAGTCAGAAGTGAAAAAGCAACCGTCAACAACTGTCTCGCCGGCGAAACCTCAGGCTGTGCCCCATTGTCATCCAAAAAGATCCCGTCAGCAATTATTCTTTTTTTTTTTGTGGAGTTTTATATAGTGCGAACTAGACCCGAAGGCATCCGAGCGCTTTACATGGGCACCAGTTACGTTACGGACGGACACATTCATTTTTGTTAGGCATGGGGAGACTCGAACCTGGTTCCCCAGCTCCGAGGTCGACCGCCCTAGTCGTTAGGCCACATTTTCTCCCAGCAATGATCCAGTCAGTGACAAATCATGTGGCACCATTGTCGACCATGACTACTACAACCACACAGTCGACGACCATTGTACCGTCAATGTTTTTCTTTTTATACCATGTTTTCACTAGCGCAGGAAGCACAACCAACCTATTCTTATTCATTCTTGAAGGTTTCTGCTCAATAGCTAGTGCATATCTTGGATTCTGAGCTTAGGGCTGACACTAGTGATCAAGAACAACCTCGAATACAGTGTATAGTCCTGTACACCAGGCTGTGTGTTACATTACAAAGTACAAGGAAGAGGCCTAGGAAGAGGAAGAATGAGATGCAGGACTATGACGTCTGTGAACCCCCAAGTTTTTTCATCTGAAGGTTGGTAAAGAACCCGTGGGCCTCTGTATGAGACCAGGTGCCATTACAGTGTACCTCCTATAATGCAGGCAGCAGGTGGACGTAATGTCTGTTGCAAGAGACATTTACTTTACATAGACTGATTTCCCAGCTGCAACATTTCCACCCTCCGCTTGACTGTAATATGTGAAATGCCTATAAAATTCACAATAGTTTGCAAATTGTGAGAAAGTTGACATATTTTTTGCACGGATTAACTGGCTCAGAGTAAGAAGTGAGCTTGATTAGATTGTGAAGGTGACACCTAATGTCGCTTGTTGATCATGAACAATTATCCTGTCATGAAAGTTATAAGCCAATGTCTGCTGTGCACCTGCAATGTCTGAGAACATTGAGTGAGTTTTTATATGGAAAAGTATTGCATTCTGGACTAATCTATGGTTACATTTGCTGCAAACACAAGAGCTCAGATTATTCACCCTAGGGTCATTTGACCACTTCCTCAGGAACTGTGATGCTGTTCATGCATATACATATAAGATTGGTCAGCCACTGGAACACTATACCCACTTCTTCAAACATCTTTTTCAATGTAAGAAATTGACTTTAATGTGCTGTGTGCTACAAATACGTAAATGGCACAGTGCATGCAAGTTCTGAATAGCGAGTGAAAACTGGAATTAAATCATCAACTCTTAAATGGTGGTTAATGAAGCAGCATTGCAAGCGTGTTTTCTCGTTTGTCCTAATAATCATCACACATGAGCTATTCAGTTCATTCCAAAATTGAAATGTCCATGACGTTTCCACCACACTAATCACTATGATACAGGGTCCTGATCTGGACAGAGCAATATGGATGCATCCTCAGCACTTAGGGCAGCTTCAGTTGAAGGTTACTGAGCCCAGAAGATTCTTTTGTCTCCTTTTTTTACGATTGACTCCCTAAAGCTAATAGATTTGCTTCATGATTTTCTCATATCCTAGTGAAATAGGATTCCTATAGGTGGAGGGTGCTGCCATATTGTACTGTCCCGATGAAGGCCCTGTCCATGGTAATTGGTGTTAGTATTTAAGCTTTGGACTGGACTAAATATCCTATATATGATGGGTCTTATTACTAATGAGTGAACTTGCATGCACTAGCACTCCATTAACAAGCCACAGATGTAGATTTTAAGAGGAGGAGTTCTGCTTATTGCTCACTATTTACAACTTGCATGCACTGCACCATTTTTTTACATGGAGCACCTTGTACATTTTAGATGTACTGTTTAACTAGCTTTTCATGAAATAGCGCACACAGAGTTTTTGATGGATCAGTTTCATTGACTGCAAGTCTTGATTGTGGATGCTTTCATATACATGTCTTTATTTGTAAATGCATGCATGAATCCCTTTAGAGTTGGGAAGTTAATTGAGTGACTCCAAAGGAGCCACAGTTTCAGTTACTATAATTCCATACTGACCCAATGATAAATATATAATACTTTGTTCTGGGCACCTGTCCATATGGCTAATGTATGCTTGCTTTGTTATGCGCTCTGTTGTATTTATCCATAAAGGCTTGGTACTATGATGCATTAATAACACAAAAACATCCTTGGGTCTATGCTAGCACACTAAAGCCTACAAAAAGACGTACTGGTGTCTCATAAAATCTCCATTGGGGAGAGATCCCTTTTAGGACGAATACCCTCACCCACCATAGGTGGCATGCTTCATCATATGGGTTTCTCCCACTAACGGCTACAACTTCCTCAATGTGAGGAAGGAGCTCAGGGATGTTTTTCAAGATGTTGCTACACTATCAAGGATGCTAAATCCCACAGATGGATCAAGGTGGGGTGAGGATGCAGCGCAAGATAAAAAGTGACAGGAAAAAATGGTGAAGTTAAAACTACCTAGTTGGAGCAAAACAAAATCTTTTATTAACTTGCTTGCACTGGTAGTGTTAAAAAGAAGTGCAACAAGCAGTATGGATATATAACTGCTTAGTGTCTAGAGACGGTCTACATGTATCAGCCTCGTTGATCTAGAAGAGTATCTAGGCTTTCATCTACTCTACTTTTAAAGCCATACACAAATACAGTGTCTAGAGAGCACCACAAACCGGGGCTGAAATCACAGGCAGTAGATGCACATCTCCAGTCTACTTCTGCTGTATAAAGGTAGAACCTCACAGCCCCACTTGTAGTTTCAGTCCCAAGTTCTCTACGACTAAGGAAAGGAGTTCTCCAGAAAGAACTCCCAAGATCATCTGTACAACCAGAGCTGATGTCTACCTGACATCCCATTGGTGAGGGGACTTCACCTTAGCCTAGCATTGCTGGACGGGCTGTATATTTAACCTGAAGCACCTATAAGTGAGCCTGCCTGCTGAGAGTGGTAAGGAGCCAGGAACGAGGTGCAGTGTGACCCAGAGCTAGTGGGGCTTCCAGAAGAGAACTCTGCTGGGAGCCCCACCAGCTCCAGAGTGAGATGTATATTCCTGTGCCACAAGCAGCAGGTCTTGCAGGGAACCATGATGACTTGACCAGGAGATCACCAAGGCCCAGTCAGGGCTGTGATCAAAGTCCAGTGCAGGCTGTACTGACCAGAGGGCCCAGAAGAATGGAGCCTGAACTAAGCCCCTCTGCCCAAAAGTTAGGTCAGTGTCTTGTTGCCCAGAGATCATCCGCTATTGCGTGACTACACTGCCAGTCGCAGATCGCCTGTGAGCGGCCGTACCACCTTGAGGAGATCATCATGTGCAGGTCTGCACTGATCCCTGAGCACCTGCCCACCTTTTCGGTGTACGATTCAGTCTTCTACTGGCACATGCAGCAGCAGCATAGCGGAGGACATGTTTTCCGGCTGGGCATCTGCAGATAGCAAGGACTCACCGAACAGACTGATCCACTGTAGGTAGTAGGAACGGAGCAACTCAACAAAATAAGAACTGAGCAATTGATCTGTGTGGCACTGAGCACAAGTTACAATAGAGGGGGTGATCTGCATCTGATCCATACATGTACTATTTCCTTAAACCCATGGAAGAAGTGCCTAGACCAGAAAAGGGGGAACTGGGGAGAGATAGCAGATATTGGTGCAGCTTGACCTCAGTGTCTATGACACTTAATTGTACCTTACATATATCGCGTGTTACTATGCGTTTTATGTGTATTTAAAAAAATATATAATTTCTTGAAAGTAAAGCCCTGAGCAGCGATAATCTGTTTTTGTGCTGTTGTGTCTTGAGCTTGAACTCCCCCACACAATACCTCCCTGAAAAGCCTGCGACTGCTTGCCATCACTACCACTGAAAGTCAAGTGCTGAAGGGGTTGTACTCAGCCCGGTTTGCTGAGCCATAGTAGTTTGGACCCCAAAACATCAGAGGCGAATTGCCTCAATCCTCACGGTTTAGGCCTCGTAGCCCCTGCTTGCCACATGGCCCCCTCGAAAAGGGGTCTGGCAGTACAACAATTGTCTTCAAGTCGTAAAATTGATAGAAACACAAATCGTGTATTTTAGATCTAGCCACCTTGGTCCGAACGCAATACTGCCCCTTTCCAGCCATTTCAGAATTATAGGATCTTATTTATATGTTGAGAAGAGATGCATCTAATTTGTTATCCACTCAGCTGCTATATAAATCACTGATGGCATCTCTTGCTTTAAGAGCTGGAAAAAAACTAACTTTTTCTGCTAATGCAGCTGCGGTTTGATTTATTGCCATTGAACTGAAATTCATTTTTTACTAGAATGCTCTGTTTAATTTCCGTCTAAATTTTAGATGTCCTTCTCTACACAATATATACAGCAATTGCCTGCAACATTCAGAATATTTGCAGTCATGCAATTTGTGTTTTCAGATTTCTGTATTATTTCTTTTTATCAAATATCCAGGAGGAGAAAACATGTCAATATGAGAGTGCCAGATCCTAACTAATTGGCATAATAATAATGCCTTTTAGCTCATCCATGCTTGTATTCAACCTATTAAAACAGAGGATACGCTGTGGCCCGATCACCTTTGCTCAGTTTTTAGCAATTTCGTGATGCTTACCTTTCAAAGAGGATCATTCATTCTGCTCTCCTGTGACTATCCAGAGCCCCATCTGTGTGAGAATTTACAAGTGTTTTGTGCCAGGTAGCGGTGCAGATGTTTGGGCAGATCAACTATTTTGTCAAAAAAGAAAACATATGTTCTCCTTGAAATGTAGTGCTGCCTGGGGGTGGGAGCAAAAAGTAACACAAGGTTTCCTTTAGGACATTATATGGTTTCTTTTAGTCGGCTTCACTACTTGGTGCTGTTACTCTGGCTTTGTACCACGTCTCACTAAACAGTTAATATACATTTAGACAAGTGTCCTTCTTGGTTGGTGAGATGTATGAGAAGGGTATGTGTTTTTATGAGTGTATGTATGTTTTGCTTCTGTGAGGACTTCAGACACTGCCACCCCTAATTAATGAATTGAGTAGAGTTTAGATCTCATTCTGCCTTTTTGATGTACGTTTAAGAGTACTGGAAAAACACTGGACAAGCTATCCCTTTGTATTTAATAGCTCCCAGATGGTCGTGTTATCAAAGTTGGTGGAGAACGGTTTGAGGCACCAGAAGCCTTATTCCAGCCTCATTTGATTAACGTGGAGGGTGTTGGAGTTGCTGAACTGCTTTTCAATACTATCAACGCAGCTGACATCGATACAAGGTAAGAAATTGGAAAGTGTACTGCAGAGCCTCTTAGAAAAAGAAATGAGAAAAAATCATGTTGGATATATCACATTCTCTATGCTAAACACTCTCACATTTCATCCTGAACACGTATTAATTGGTGCCGTTCTATTCAGTAGTGACTCACTCATCATTTTTAAAGATATCAGTTTCAAATAAATTGTGACGCCCACAATGTTATCATACCGACGTTCATATACCCAGGTCTGTTCTTGCTGCACGTGTTGCTGCGTGTGTTCATTCCATGAAACGCTTCCTTTGCATGTTTGTTTCCTGCCAAACATACAGTATAATCTCTTCAAGAAATGTTAAGCTTTTTATAAAGATCTGTTGGTTACATCTCTATTTAAGTCACTTTATTAGATCGAAATCCGTCAATCCCAGTATTTGAGTCTGTGTGGTTCTTGCCCCCTCTAGGAACTTTATAACAATGTCTTTTTTACATGATATTAACAACACATGTTTTTCATTTGGAAATGCCAGATACCTGACCCATGTTTATGTGATGGTTAAACGTGCCTTAGTTACCCTAGGATCCCAAATCACACTTCTTGCAAATCCTTTACATAGCACCTACCTGCTTGGTACAGACTTCTCTCTGGGATATATATCCAGTAATTGAATGAGGTACTGGTCTCCACTATGTTCTAAATGTTCAGTCCAGTGCCTTCACTGGCTAGACCCCTTTTTAGGTCTTCTCTACAGACCACTTTAGCTGTGTTATCGAAAGACCTCATCTGGACCATACCTGAACGTACAGTGGTTTTAGACCCAGCACAGTTCTTACCATTTGGTTGGCTTTCTTGTCAGTCTCATTTGCTTTCTTGTTTTCCTATAGATTCCTTCCTCATTTTGTGTTTGTCTCACCTCTGGATCATATCTTCTTTAGCAACCTTCCCCTGCTCACTTCCAGAAAAGTATTCAGTTTTCTTTCAGTACTCCATTAGAGTGCATACATTTTCTTGCCCTCTTCCTTGTGTGCTGCTTTTTCTCATCTGAAAGAGACAGTTAGTTATAGGTTCCTTACCTTAGAGTGACCCCCAGGCGTCAGACTGGATCCAGAGAATTTTTTCTTAGCAGTACCCCTGCGCGTTGGTAGGTGGCGTCGGTTGACTCCACATCTGGCGTCGTGGTCGCAGGGATGACTTTGCGGTGCCTCTTAGACACCACCCCTGTGCGCTGACGTCAGTTCTTTCTTTTTCCGTGCCAGCCTAGCGCAGATCAGGAGAGAGCTACCCCTTTAATCACTTTTTGACTGAACTTTTTTCGACATTTTGTCGACTTCTTTTTGAGTCTTCAACTCCTGGTGTGCGAGGGATGTCCCATCGTCGAACCGGTTTCAAGCCCTGCAAGGACTGTCACAGGCTGATGTCGGTGATGGACCCGTACCGCGTGTGCCTTTGGTGTCTGGTGCGCGACCACAACCCAAAATCGTGCTCCGACTGCCGGGCCATGAATCCAAAGTCTTTGCGGGAGCGGTCCCAAAATCTCTTGGGGGCCTGGCGTTCAGCTCCACATTGCTCCCGGTCTTGTTCGAGAGGGAGGTCTCGAGACTGCTCACGGAACCCCCACACCTTGTCCCATTTCAAAGTCCTCGGAAAAGTCGAAGCACAAGAGAAAGGCGAAGAAGCACCGACGCTCTTCGCCATCTCCCCATCGGTCGGCTGACGCGACACGGGATACGGAGCGTCGTCGCTCTAAGGCTCCGTCTCCTGTGTCTACTTCAGGGACGACACCGCGCCTCCCCCCCCTTTCCGGGAGCCGGGGCGTCCCCTGCCCAAACTCGTACTTTTTACGAAGCCCTCCACCGTATCTTTGGGAAGCCCGACTCTGCCGGCATGCCTTCAGGCCCCGCGGAGCCAGTCTGGGGTCCTGGGCCTTTGATGCCGGCTGCCCTTTCAGGCCCAGGTCTGGCTCCAGATCGATGCCGGTTGATCTTACCCGACTTTCCACGGCGCGATATCGACGTCGATGCCCCAGCCAATGTTGTCCCCACCCTCATCCCCGAGTCTGACCTGGAGCCAGACCGACGTGCTTTTGTTCCCCTATTCATCCCTGGTGTTCCCTATCGCCCAGAAGGTGGTGATGAGAATTGGGAGACCCTTTGGCAGACCAGCTTGAAGAGCACGACTTAAGAGAGGACCTGGGTGATGCCAGTGGTCTGGACACTTCTCCAGACCTTGGCATGCTTTCTCCCCCTACCTTAGCTACGGAGGAGGGAGCGTCCTACACTGTGGTGGTGCGAAGAGCAGCGGAGGCCTTGGGCCTAAAGCTCCCTTCAGTGGCAGTCAGGACTAATCTCCTGACAGAGATGCTTTAGCCTGCGGCAACCTCCTCGAAACCCCTTCTGCCCTTTTAATGAAGCCCTACTGATGTCCTTCTGGGCACCCAGTCCAAGCCCAACACAGGGGCTCCTGTGGAAAGGACAATTGCCCGCCACCACCGCCTGGATCCGGGCAACCCAGTTTTCCTCACCCAACACCTTTCCCCCGAGAGCTTGGTGGTCCAAGCCTCTTCTTCAAAGGGTGCATTCCCTTCTGCTCCCCCAGACAGGGAATTCAAGAAAGTGGATCATCTTGGGAAGCGCATGTTCTCTTCCTCCAGCTTGGCACTGCGGTCCTTGAATAACGCGTGCCTCTTGGGCTGATACTCCCATACTATCTGGGTTACGGTTGCGCAAGTGCTGCTTCAGTGCCCGTAGGAGGCCCGGGCCATTCTCTCCCAGGCAGTGGCAGATCGAAGAGACTCAGCCAAATTCACAATAAGATGTGGACTGGATACCACCAACTCAACTGGGCAGAACGATTGCCACGTCGGTAGCCCTTAGGCGCTACGTCTGGTTGAGGATGTCTGGCTTTTTGGGGATGTCCTGTCTGGACATGCCCTTCGATTGCCGTCGCATTTTTGGAGATAAAGCAGACTCGGCGCTCGAGCGCTTTAGGATTCTCAGACAATGGCCAGATCCTTGGGACTCGCTTCCTGTCGACCCAGTCTGTTTTTTGCCCCTTTTGTGGCTACGTAAGGGGCACCCCACCACGTCCGGTCCATACAAGCTTCCCAGCCTCTGCGTGGCTGTGGGACTTCTCGGAGCCAGCGTGCGGGCCAGTCCAGGCTCCCCACCCCACATCCCCTACAGCAGCCTCCAAACCCTCCTAGTCTGACCCTTCAGGGCCATCAACTGCCAGTGGGTGGCAGGATTCACCATCACCTCCCCACTGGCAATCCATCATGCCGGACAGGTGGGTTTTGGAAATAGCCCGAAGGGGCTACTCCCTCCCCTTTGAGACAGCCCCTCTCTCCATGCCACCGTCTTTTGATTGCATATCGGAGGATCATTTGGCACTTCTCCACCAGGAAGTCTCCGCCATCTTGGCCAAGGGAGCTTTCGAAAGGGTCCCTGCGCCAGAAGTAGGTCTTGGTTGCTATTCCTGCTACTTTCAGGTGCCCAAGAAGGACAAAGGCCTGCGTCCTATTCTAGACCTCGGGTCCTCAACCACTTCCTCCGGAAGGAGAAGTTCAAAATGCCCGCGTTGGCTCAGGTCCTGTCTGCCCTCGACCCTGGAGACTGGATGGTGGCGCTGGACTTGCAGGACACCTATTTCCATATTCCCCTCCTGCCAGCCCACAGACACTACCTACTGTTCACGGTAGGCCACGAGCATTTTCAATTCGCCGTGCTCCCTTTTGGCCTTACCAGTGCCCCTTGGGTGTTCATAAAAGTGATGGCGGTGGTCGCAGCTCATCTGCGCAGATCAGGGGTTCCAGTCTTCCCCAATCTTGACGACTGGTTGTTGAAGGTGGGCTTGCCCCAGGCTGTCGTCTCCCACCTCCAGACTACGGTGGACCTCCTGCACTCGCTGGGGTTTAACATAAATGTGCCCAAGTCACACCTGACTCCCACTCAGACGCTCCCTTTCATCCGAGCTGTTCTGGACACAGTGCAGTTTCGGGCCTATCCTTCCAAGCAGCGAGTCCGGGATATTCGGGCTATGATACCGATGTTTCAGCCTCTATCCCGGATTTTGATAAGAATGGCCCTGAGGCTGCTGGGCCTCATGGCCTCCTGCATCCTGCTGATGGATCATGCCAGGTGGCATATGCGGGCTCTGCAGTGGGACCTGAAGTTCCACTGGGCGCAGCATCAGGGGAATCTTTCCAACTACGTCCAGATCTTGGCGGGAACTGCACAACAACTGCAGTGGTGGTTAACAGACCAGGATTGGGTCAGAGGCAGATCCCTCTCCCTTCCCCAACCAGAACTCATGGTGGTCACCAATGCATCACTCATGGGATGGGGCGACCATCTGTGAGAGGCGGAGATCAGAGGAGTCTGGTCTCCAGCAGAGTCCAGGCTCCATATCAAGGGAAAGGTAGTGCAGGTGTTCACAGACAACAACACTGCCATGTGGTACTGCAACAAACAGGGCGGGTGGGATCGTGGACCCTATGTCAAGAGGCTCTTCACCTTTGGACATGACTGGAACATTAGGGCATGATTCTGGTGCTTCAACACCTGGCAGGTTCTCTGAACTCAGCCATTGGTGCCTGGTAGATTACAAATGGTGTCTTCACTCAGAGGTGGTACAAGGTCTCTTTCAGTGGTGGGGAGAGCCTTGGTTAGATCTGTTCGCCACCGAAGAGAACGCACAATGTCAGCAGTTTTGCGCATTGGGAGTTTCCAAGGTGTCACTCGCTCGGGGACGCTTTTCTTCGCAAGTGGATTTGCAGCCTCCTGTATGCCTTTCCGCCTATACCACTTCTTCCCCGAGTGCTGAAGAAGATCAAGCGCGACCAGGCCCAAATCATTCTCGTGGCCCCGGACTGGGCACAAAGAGTCTGGTACCCCGAGCTCCTGAGTATGGCCATTGATCCTCCGATCAGACTGCACCTTCGGGAGGATTTTCTGTCACACCTCCTTGAATGGAGATTGAGCAGCGACAGTTGAAAGCTTTTTACCTTCCGCTCGAAGTCTGTAACGTCATCTTGGCAACCAGGCGTCCCTCCACTAAAACGGTATATGTCTGTCGATGGAATAAGTTTGTGGCTTGGTGCACAGGAATTGCTTTGGATCCCTTCTCTGCCCCTCTTTCTGAGGTTCTCTTCATCATTTCTTTGTCCCAGCAGGGCTGTGCCTGCTCTGGGCACTCTAAAAGGCTATCTTGCAGCTGTTTCTGCATTCCTTCGGCTACCAGATCAGCCCTCTTTATTCAAGTCCCCTATTGTAAACAGATTCTTTAAGGACATTATTCATCTCTTTCCTCCATCTCCTTTCATAATGCCCCAGTGGGACTTGAATCTCGTTTTAACTTATCTTATGTGTGCTCCCTTAGAGTCTCTTCACAACTGTCCTCTCAGGCTCCTCACCCGGAAAACTTATTTTCTTGTTAACATCACCTCTGCTCGCAGGTTTAGTGAGCTTCAGGCTCTTTCTTCTAAGCCTCCTTTGTTCTCTGTGCATCCGGACAAAGTGGTGCTTAGGACGAGACCCCCGTTCCTTCCTAAAGTGGTTACACCTTTTCACATAGGACAAACAATCACTTTGCCCACCTTTTTCCTTCCTCTGCACCCTTTCAAGGAAGAGGAGAGACTCCACCGTCTGGACCCTGAACGCACACTCCTCCTACCTTGATCGCAGAAATGATTTCCGGGTGGATGATCAACTCTTCGTTGGCTGTGTGGGTGCCAAGAAAGGTCAGGCTGTCCAAAAGCATACCATCTCCAGATGGGTTGTCCTTTGTATTAAAATCTGTTACTCTTTATCGAAAAAGGAACCTCCAGTGGGGCTGCGTGCTCATTCCACTAGGGCTACGGCAGCAACTACTGCATTGGCATGTGGAGTCCCACTCCTTGACAGCTGACGGTACCCGAGTCACACACACCAGCACGGATGTGCGAGGTACGCATCATTAGCACTTAACCACAGAGGCCCACGCCAGACTCCACAGCTCTAATACAGCTCGGACGGGTTTTCCTGCATTTGGCTGCCAGTTCGGCAACGTGAGGGTAAGGTTTCACGGCCTCCTTGTACATAACGTAATTCTTTGTGTGCACTGGCCAGATCATGACAGATCTTTTTCCCGTCATTAATGCAGGTTTTGACGGGGATGGGCAATTGGCCCTTCCTGGAAGGATTGTTTTCCTCTCCACACTCTTGAGATCAAGGTCCCTCGGCTGCAGGGGCTTTCACTAAGGTAGGATTTGCTCCGCTCACCATTAGCATTTTTTTTAAATCACTTCTGCTTTTAATATGCTATAATTGTCCTCTTTTTACTTATGTGTTTAGATTTATCTGGTGAGTTGACCCCATAACGAGAGACAATTGATCTCGCCTGCTACTTGCATTTTTGGAAGCATCATAGTGCAAGGTGGTCAGCTAATTAGGATACATTCATTGTTTTAGACCGCCCTTTACAGTTTTGACGAATAGGATTGATATCTTACATGGACAACATATTCATTAGGGATATGTTCTGGCTATCATTATGGTCCGTGCTCTTAAAAATGTTAATGCTCACGCTACGTTGATATAACAGGGAGATAACCCTGCATTACATCTTATTACATTTAGGTTGTCTTTTTGTCCTGAGGAAGACCCGCATGCGGAGGTAGAAAATAACCTTATTGCGCAAGACTGGTCGAAATGTCGACATCTCCTCCTTTGGTCTGCATTACTACCTTTTGACTCTATGTTCAGTATTCAGAGGTCACCTAAGGAATAAGATAATGGATTGATGTTGTATACAGGCTTAACATTGGTTCGGTCGACTGAATCGCTTAATCCAACCAGTGTTGAATATAAAAAATAAATATACCCTAGCAGTTTGGTACATGGATAAACAAAGATAATAGTTCCCTAGGAAACCAGTCCAGCAGGACAGTGTGTCAGTTTATCAAAACATAACTCTCATGACCTTTGGACACACTGCAATCCAGAGCTGTGATTACACTTATCCTCATCCTGATTATGCCAGAGATTATGTGCTTCCATCTTGCAGATGTTGTCTATCTCCCTAAATGTTATGCAGGAGTTGTCTGTTCTGTTACAAAGTACCAAGCTGCCTGGGAAGATTCAGATTTCGAACTCTTTCCTGACAGCCAGGATAGTCCCCTCCTAAGGAAGCGGTTTTGGGATACAGTTAGGGGAGCCCCTTGTAGACTGCTGTGCCTCTGATCATGGCTAGCTCTTTTGGTATCGATTCTTGAGAGCAAGCTGTTCTTCCTCACTTTTCTTGCTCTTGCTACCTGATAGCTTAAGACTTTTAAAGGGTCCAGGAATCTGCTTCTACCTGCTTGTTGCTAAGACTTCCAGGAATCTTCTAATGGTTCAGTCTCTCCAATCAAGTAGAAAGGGAACTCTTGGTGGACTTTTATACGATTAAAGCTGAATTGGGGCACTGATCAGGCCATTTTGGTGATTCCGCTTTTGTCACACCGCAATCCACAATGTAAAGCTTTAGTCATGAGGAAGTGATCTCCCGACTAGTCATCTTCCTTTTGATCCCTCAAGGCTGGATTATGAAAATATAGTACTACATGCAACCAGCTCTCTGGGCTACATGTGACAGTGGAGTGCATTTTAGTATCACAGAATGGAACATGAGACACGGTTTGTAAAACTAAATTGATGAAGACGTTTCAATAAAAAAGGAGCCCTCACCAAGCATTGCCCTTTGCTGTTTAAGAAAAATATATGCCAGCCACCTCTTTGCATTATATTTCTTTTAGATGGCGCAGAAAAACAATGCAAATTAAATAAATTAATGTATGTACTAAAAATATTATTTGAACTTTGGAATTATTTGCCCATTTCAATAAACGATTGGTTCTTTGTAGCATTTAGGGATAAAAAAATTGCTTTTGAAATACATGTTCATATTTTTCATAAATAGTTTGTGTCATTCTATTGTAAAATAATTTACAAATTCTCACTGCTTAAAATTGAACACATCACACAGGATTGGAATTATTTTTCATAGAGGAACTGAAACCATACATTGAGATAAATATCATTTAAGTTGGCATAATAGTATTATGATCAACATGTTTAATTCAAGTGTATGATCATATTTATAATTATTTCTAGTGTTCAGGCATCTAATACAAATTGCCTCTAGAACGTGTGAGCTTGCATTAAATAAATACTGCAACTACATAATTGTTTGGATTTTTGCCTGAATTTGATACACAACATCAGTTGCTTGTATTTTCTTAGACCACGCTTATCAACATACCTTTTAGGTTTATAGTGTGATCGAACTGGTAGAGCGCTTCGACACCTTGCACGGGAAACAAAGCACTATATAAATGCAATTACGATATAATACAGGGCAACCGACCATCCTGCAACTCCTGCGTAAACAGCTATGTCGTCGTCAAGAGGGGTCGGACCAGAATAGAGCAAGGGCATCCTGGGTGCTACAGCAGGTGTATTAACCCATTGAGATGTTGCAGAAGAGGAGCGCGCAAGAAGTGGGTTCTTCAGTTCTTCCTCAGACCAAACTTCATGAAGAACTTTTTGTCATTATGTTATGATCCAGTAAAGTACTATTGGCCTGTGAAGAAACGGGCAGCCTGAGCTAGCCTCAGAGGTGTGAGCAAGCCTCATTCCAGTGAGATATTTTGATGCAACTCTGTAGGTGCATGCCTGCTTCTGGAAACTTAATAATTTGTGGCTCAAACAGGCCAGTACCTGACAGAGCCACAAATAGAACCTTTTGGCTATTTAATCACACACCTGTTATAGGGGCTTTGAAAGAAAAATTAATTTGCGTTGGGCATTTTTTAAATAGCCATTGTCGTTCTAGTAAGAGTCACAATTTCTGGATGTTTTGTCAGATCACATTACACTTTTATAGTGAAGTGTTGTGTCCAGCTAAGGGGGATTCAAAGGGCGGTAATCTGTTTTCAGCATAACCTTCTACACCTCACTTTGAAGTCGGAGAGTGAAAGAAAACGGGCCCCTCGGAAAACAGCTTCTGTCATTCGACCTAGTCTTGGAATGCACACCAAATGTGACCACATAAGAACAAGTTTTACAGACCTGTTTACAGAGGAGCTTGGAGCAACCCATGAACACACAAGCACTTGTGTTAAGTGCTCTTTAACAAAGAACAAAGTAGTTCTTGTTGCAGATGCTAAAATGGAAGCAATTGAGGGATAGTGTAATTGGTCCATGCTCTCAGGGAGGGCTAAACACAGAAAGACGAATGACGCATGTATGCCATGGACAATTGGGGCGAAAGAATAGGAGAGAGATGATGGAGCCAGCAAATGGGAAGCTTATGGGCAGGCTGAAACCCACAAAGTATATACCACATGTCTCTCTGAGAAAGGGCAAGCGCTTTCTAGCTGAGACCTAAAAATTAGGGAATTCCCAGTACCTTTGCATGTGCCAGTATTCTCTGATAGACTACTAGCCGCAGATTACTTCACGTAGAACTATCCCCAGGTATGAGACTGGATTCGGAAACTTTTTGCCACAGCATCCCTGCGCGCCAGGGGGCGGGGGCGACACCACGCGACTCCGCCTAGGCGTCGTATGTGACGTCCGCGAGGTCACATAAGCCCCGGCACGCCTACGTCAGTTTTTTCCTTTTCCGCGTAATACGCGGATCCAGTCTTGCTACGGGCCTGTTTCGGGCACTTTTTTCTTCATCATTGTCCTTCTCTTGGTGGAACAGTGTGCGAATGCCTTCGGGCTTCAAAGCTTGCACGTCATGTGGGCGTCTTATGTTGGCGACTGACCCTCATCGCATTTGTATGTAGTGTTTGGGGGAGGATCACGGCACCACGGATTGTGAGGCTGTTTAGGGAGTCCCCTGCAACCCAAGGACCAAATCAAGAGCTTAGGCATCTGGCTTGACCACACTCTTTCCTTTAACCATCAGGCCACCAAGCTCGCTGCCACCTGTTTCAGGCTGATGAGACTGCTTCGTAAAATCCTTCCTCTCCTTCCATTCCACTCGAGACGAATTATGGTTCAAGGATTGATCCTTTCCCGCCTCGACTGTGGAAATGCCTTATATCTTGGAGCACCTCAATCCACACTCAACAAACTCCAGGTCGATCAGAACTGTGCAGCAAGAATTCTCCTGGATATTCCCCGCCGAACCTCAGTAAGAGCCAGACTGAGAGATCTTCACTGGCTCCCGGTGAGATCCAGAATTGAATTTAAGAGCATGTGCATCGCACACCGCTCTTACTGGGGAACAGGTCCCTCCATCAACTCCCCCCTTGTGAAAGCCTACCAGCCCACCCGTTCCCTCAGATCTGCGACCTCCCACCTCGCCTCAGTACCACGCATCAGGAAGGCCAAATGCGGAGGCCGCTCGCTGTCCTACAACCTAGCCAGGATCTGGAACTCCCTCCCCTTCCATATCAGGTCTGAATCCAACCTTCTCACCTTCCGGAAGATTCTTAAAACCTGGCTTTTCAGCAAAACTTCGGTTTAAAAACTTCACCAAGCCCCCCCTATTCCAGCCTCTCCAGCTCAGCTCAAGCTCTTTACAGCGCTGGGACGCCCCTGGGTAGCCAATGCGCTTTACAAATCCTCATTCCATTCCAACAGTTGAAGCCAAAGTCGCGGCGGGAGCGCCGAATGAAACTTCTCTCGGCGCGTCGCTCCAGGTCGGCCTCCTCCCCTCGATCAGTCTCTGCAGACTGCTTCAGATACCACTGTGGTCGTCATCATTGCCCTTCCCTGATGTCGCAAGAGCGTCGCTCACCGGTGGGTAAGTGTTGCAGTTTATCCCCGGGGGCCGGGTTTCGGCCTGCCGGGGGCGTGGACTCTCCGCGGGTGATGCGGCCCCGCGTGTTCTCCTACCCACCGTTTCCTGGTGACGGAGCGTCGAGAGTCCAGATGGAGACATACGCGGCGGCTTTGCAGGCCTCGCTGGCGTCACCTCCTCCTCCTTCCCCTCCTGGGACGTCAGCGGTTCCCTTGACTTGCCCGGGGCCTTCCGCGACGCTGCCGGTGGCTCCGGCGCCGACTGGGTCGGATCCAGGCTTGGAGGATGTGGTGCTGTTGGGGTGCAGCTCCTCTGGGGTCCCTCCTTCACACCACGGCGTCTCGGTCTCGCTGCAAACTCCCGCTGGAGTCCCTGTGGTGTCGCGTGAGGTCGCCGGGGCTCGGATCGCATCCCCGAGCCCCTCTCGGTCCCTTGACAAGGTGTCTAAGGCCGAGGTGACGCCGCTATGGCGTCGGCAGCTGCTTGACCGGGCGGCGCCACAGAGGTCGATGGACTCTCCTCGTCCCGCTCTGGGTCGAGGCTGGGTGCGAACCCCTCGCCCTCCTCCGGGACTTTGTCGTCCCTCCACGCAGACGGCCGCCTCGTCGGAGGGCGAGTCGGAGGTTGGGTCGGCCCTAGCGGCGCCGCGTGGATCGCTGGACCACTCCCCTGGTCCTTCTCGTCCCTCCACGCAGGCGACTACCTCGGCGGAGGTCGAGTCGGCGCCATTCCGACGACGCCCCCTGTCCACTGCGACTCCGGCCCCGCTCCGGTCCCCGGCGCAGTGTGACTTCGAGGAGCCCTATCCAGCGTCTCCTTCGGCGCAGGCTGGCGTTACCGCTCTGCCTCAGGCGGCGGACCCTACGACTCCTGACAGGCGTCGAGTTGCGGATTAGCGTTCGGACGCTCCTTCTTCTAGGAGGCTGCCTGCATATTGGTGTAATCTTCCCCGGAGACTGGCCGCCGAGTGGTGTCTTTTTCGCCGGCATCGTCGAAGGGTGGCTCCCCGCTGTTTCTGAGGCCGCGGTGTTCGCCGGAGAAGCGGCAGGTCCTCCATTCCTCGGCTCCTCCTACCTTCCAGGTCTGGCCCCTGCCCGTTCTGCTTGGCTTGGGGGACGGCCGCCTTAGTCTGCAGCCGTCGCCCACGGAGGAGCTGCTTTCTCTGCCGCGGGGCCCTACAGAGGCGGGTGCTGCCTTTGCTCACGCGGTGTCCACGGCTGTGGATATTCTGCACATGGGTGACCCAATTGCTCATTTTCCGACGGATCATCTCTTGGAGGTTCTCCACCAGGGCTCTGCTGGGAGGGAGATCGTGCTTCCCTTTGAGGGTTCGCTCCTTTCGTCCATGACGGGGGCTTGGGGGCATCCTGCCTCAGGGGATCCGGTGCCTCAGCACCTTCTACACTGGCACCTTCCGGCGCCGTGTGACCCTGCGTGTCTTTCCCTCCACCCCGCTGCCGCTAGTCCTCTTTTGCAGACTGCCTTTCCCTCCCTGCCGCTGCTGTTGACTCCGCCCTCCCGGGAGGCCCGCTGGCTGGACTCTTGGGGGCGCAACATGTTTGCCTCGACCAGCGTGGCCCTGCGGGCCCTGAACACCTTGTGTGTCCTGGCTAGGGGCTCCTCTTGTCTGTGGGACTCTGTTGAGTCTTTGGGGTCCGCAGCTTCTCAGGAGACTGTTCAGGTGGACTTACGGCGTCATGCGTTGGATGGCCGGGAGCTAGCGGCATTTATCCTTCACTCCGCTCTGGACATCTCGGAGGTGCTGGGCCAGACCATGGCTTCCTCAGTCGCTCTCAGTCGCCATGCTTGGCTTCGGGACGGTGTCTTCCCCGAACATATTCGGGAACGGCTCATTGATCTCCCGATTGATGGTAGCTTGTTGTTCCATGCCCCAGCTGACTCCGTCATCCAAAGATTCCGGGCGGGGCTCCTTCCTCCTCCCCCTTATACTCCTCCTTCTCCTCAGTGATTAAGGAGTTGAGCTGGTCTGGTCCTTCCTGGGACGGACGCTCTTGCGGTGGAGTTTTTTCTGCCCATTGAGTCCTCCGTGTGGGGACTTTGGCAATGTTGGCTGCTGGACGGCTGTTCGCTGTGTGTGTGTTTTTTGCTAGAACTGTTACGCAGACTTGGCCCAGAGATTAGGCCTTCTGTTTTTCTTTGGGCTCATTGTCAAGCCGTTCGCGGGGTGTTTTCCCTGTGGCTCTTTTGTTTTTCCTCTGTTGCAGAAGTTCTTCCAAAGAGGGTTCCCATGTCTTGGGACTTAACGTACCCTATGTGGGGTAGTGTTAGCTGTTATAGTTCTGGGAGTTCTGGTGGCCCTTTGGTGCCTGTTCTCCGTGGCGTTTCTGTATGTTGCTTTGCGTCTTGAGGGCGTGTGCGCGGCTCCTCATGGGGGTGTGTCCTGCCCTTTTCTCTTCTCCCTGCTTGGGATAATTCTGTGCCCTCCCTTGTCAGGTGTTGCCCACTCGGTCTTCCTCCAGGTTTGGCGGGGGGTGTTTACCTTCAATCTTGACCCTTCCTCTTGCTGCTGGGGGTCCCTGCCCCACTACCGTCCTCTGTCTGGGGGTCACCTGGCCATGCCCTGCCCTTGTTCCTTGGAGGAAGGTTGCCCTCTGTGCTGGGGTGGCTTGGAGGGTTGTTGTTGTTGTTGTCCTGTCTGTTCTGGGGCTGGCTCCCCTTCCCTATTTCCGGGTGGGGGTTGTAGGCCTGCTACAGGTGTCCTGCCTTTACATATGTTCCCTGTCTCCGGGGGAGGGGGTGGGGAAGGCGGTTACATGCTGGCAGGGTGGCTGCTCGGGGCTCTGCTCTGTTCTTCATTCCGCCCCTGCCTTTGGAGGCTGCAGTGTTGCACCGCTCCTTCTGGTGTCGCTTATCTCCATTCTTTGTTTCTACTCTTTCGCACACTGTTCCCCTGCTCCCACAGTTTGCCTGGTGGCTCCGCGTTGCGGTGCGGAAAATTTCTCCGAAGAAAACTGACGTAGGCGCGCCGGGGTGGGGCTTATGTGACCTCGCTGACGTCACGTACGCGGACGGCGCCTAGGTGGAGTCGTGTGGTGTCGCTCCCCGGCGCGTAGGGATGCTGTGGCAAAAAGTTTCCGAATCCAGTCTCACGCCTGGGGATAATTCTACGTGAAGAAATCTGCAGCTAGAATCGTCTCTACCAGATACATTGTTACCGAAGGTAAGTAACTCGTACACCTAGGCCTTCACTGGAAATCGGACTCAAGGATATGAGCTGTATATGTACCACCCTGAAGAGGACACGCTTTAGTACAGGCTCTCCTCCCTTCTGTGTCCTTTCAGAGGGAGCACTGAAAGTTCTGCCACACTGTCCTCATTGACCAAGGAATCTCCTGGATAATGTCACTATCTTCGTTTGATGCAGATCCCCTCAAAGTCCCTTTGGGGGAAGTCGTGAAAACCTGTATTACAGTAGATGAGGTTGATGACTGCACCCACTCTTGTGTAGGCTTCTAAGATGGTCCCTTGCAGTGTGAAATTGCCAGTCTAGCCACACAGCGACTACATTTTTTTAATAGGAGCTTGTCCCTGTATGTCTGAAACACCTCGAATGGAATCACTCAAATGCAAATCAGTTGTTTATGCCCTTACGGTAATGTCCGCCTCTTCTTCAAGATGTTGGACAAACCCTCAAAGATAAAGTGATAGTCATGTCATCCTCCTTTCTAATTATCATACCCTGTTTCAGGGTCAAGTATTGACTAGCTCAACCTTTCCATGTATCCCTTCTTAGTATGGATGCAGAGCATTGAGAAATATTATTTTTTGTATTCAGCTGAAACCAAAAAGAGACTGATTGTTTTGTTGTGTTTTTTTCATTGCTAAGGGCCAGATTCCAAATTGTTATTGGACACACATAACTAGATTTAGATAATCTGGATTGGTATATTTAAAACATGTAAACTGCATTTAGCAATTTTTAAAAACAATTTCTAAATGTAGGAAGTGCAACAACAGTGGCTTGTAAAGCACACGGCTACCTCATAAGAGGTGTCCCGGCGGTAGCACTTTTAGGGTGGATCCAACAAACACTAACCACCTCAAAATGTTGATGTTATTCTCAAACTGCTTTCTCATCATTGAGGCAGATTCAAAACTACTTCTGTAAATGCTGGATAAAATGTTCTTCGAGTGTGGTAACAGGAAGAGGACACCCCAATTTTCCAACATAGTGTAGGGGAAAAGTAAGTGTGCAAATGTACATTTCCATATCATTTACTCGTATGATTTTTCACCTGCTGGAAATCTCGCTTAATTAAATATTGCAAATGTTAGTACTCATGGATATTTATGGCTGTCATCGATTTCCAGGAGTGCCCCTCGGGTTCTTCGTGACTAACTTGTTCCAAACATAGGAGTCTATTTGAGACGTGCCAAAGATGTGATGCATGTTTTGAAATTCCAACCTGAAGAATACCCTTGAGCAAAGCAATGGTGTGTGTTCCCAATTTTTTTTTACTCGTTTTCTTTTTAGCAGCACACGGTTTATAAATGGAAATTAAAGCCAAAATACCAAAAGCATATCTGCAAGATATTTGATTCATTTTTAACACTAAAAAGTTCTAATATAAGGTTTTTTTCGTTGCACATCCACATTTAATGAAGAGCATTCTGATGAATTAGAAATATACTGGTTAAATGATTAAAGTAAGTACCTAGATGAAGTTAAATATCTGAAATTTGGCTGACCTTGAGTCACAATTCAACTAGAAGCTGTATTTGGATGCACCATTACTTGTTAAGTCCTCATGATTTTAGGACTGGACGACGGTTTCAGCTTTTTGTAAGAAGATGTTCTGTAAGGTTTTTTAACATTGGTGGTGCTAAAGTCTCCATTTCCATTCAATTTTTAATTAAATTTATGAAGCCCATATGTTGTATAGGAATATATCTGCTTTATTGTATGACCATGCAGCGTCCCTCTCTCTGACATGTCCGACGGTAAAGTTAAGTACACTTGGTTAGTGCCACCAGTTTACTGTACATAAAGTGGCAGACGGGGCCATTAACAGGTAAAGAATGACTGTTTACCTAACGTTATACTCCTACAGTACTTACCCTCCTCTGTCACACAGATAGAATTGCAATGGATTGCCTTCTGCTTTTTACCACCCACTTACGGTGAGGTATTTTAGGTGGCTTGTTCCAGTCTGTTTACATTGACATTATTTTAGAATTTCCTTGAATGCCAAGTCTTTATTATGGTGCCTTAAAATAAATTGAGCGCATGCTTTTAGGATTCTTACTTATGTTAAAGCTTCTTTTTATTCCTTTCATGTAAATTGAGGATATGCTTTGGTTTCTGCTCTCTTTTATTGTATACTTTTAATTGTAGTTACTTTATTGGATATATTAAAAATATCATAAAAGTTTGGTACAGTAAATATAAAAACATTACAAGACCCTTCGCCGACTACATGTTACTTTCACAATAGCAAACTAGACTTGCCAATTGTTTTTAAAGGGGTTTTCTTCAGTAAAGTTTCTTGGTTAATTGCAAAGCGCTGTAAGATTTGTAACTGTGAGAAATGACTCCATGTCCTCTTTTTGGTGGCTTTATCACCACACTTATGGATTAGGCTTTAACAAAGTCCCCCATGTATTCAGAAAATGGGAAACCGTGGAACTGGAAAGTTGCAGCATTCCACTTCCAAATTTGTTTTTTCAACAGAGCGAATCTTTCTCTCGTGTAAAAAGCACGATGTGAAAATCAGGTTTTTTTCTTTTTTTTTTACGTTAGGGTGTTTGCCTGCGTTTTGCACTCGTTGAACAGGCGTGGCATTGAGAAGGAAATGGTAGATAGATTGCCTAAGAAGGCCCATGTGCAGACATTTCCATCATCTATTTCCTGCGGTTTATTGTCCTGGTTTTTGTGCCTTGTCGCTCTTTTCCGACAATTCAACAAACTGTCAAAGAAATAGAAATTAATAATGATTACTTTTCTCAACCTGCAATTTCATCCTTCCTTAATTAAAAGGCTTAGAAAACCCTGAGGCTTGTATTGGGAAAGAAAGGTGTGCTCGCATTGCAAGTCGCTCTAGAGGCCACACACCAGAAGATCAAAAACATATCTGGAAGCAATTTGATTATATTTTTAACAATCTGCACTCCAAATGTCTTGTCTAATAAATGAAATATGGTTCAGCTATTTTATGCTCCGGCGGATCAGATATACCATGAATCCATCCAGTCCAGTGCAGATATTTAACCAAGATCAATTATAAATATTCTTCACATCTTTAAAACTTGTCATTAATTGTAGCACCTGAACCACTGGGGGCCAAACTTCAACCGACTGGCACAGAGGTCTTCTTTGTAAAATTTCATTGGGAATGAGTAATTTTTGCACAAGTTATAAACAACTAAACGTGGGTGTCACATAGACTTTGTACCTTAATATAGCGACTGCAAAAAAAAAAGCTGTACAAAAAGTAATTTTAGGTTCTGAAACTAACTTAGTGAAAGTAACTTTTGCCTCAGTGCCTGAACTGTCGGATGTTCAAACACATACTTCAGATATGTTGAGTAATATACTCTCAGTATATTACTGGAGATATATCCTAGAATATATGTATAAATCCATTAAGCAAACACAAAGTTAGTCGCCCAATATGGCACCCTAATGCCCAGCATAGTGATCCTACTTTTCATGTGTGACATAGGCAAAGTCAAGCCTCCTGCTCAACACTTGATCCTTCTGTGACACGCCGCCGAGATCTGGGACACCATCACCTCCCTAACCCCCAATGTTGTCTTCCTCACCTAAACCTGGCTGAACCAGACATCCATGCCCAACATTGCCACAACCACGCTCAATGGCTATGTGATAGATTACCGGGACTATGTCCATAGACACGGAGGTGAAATAGCCAAAATCTACAAAGATTCCATCCACTGCACTGCCACTAGTGATGACACCACTCCAATCATGGAACATCTCAACTTCAAGCTGTAAACAGATGGCAAAACAACTATCAGAGGCACCCTCGCCTACAGGCCATCAAAACTACACCCCGGCTTCTGACGCCATCCCCGACTTCATCGCCCTACTGGCCATCTACACCGCAAACTTCATCTTCCTCGGAGACCTCAATTTTCACCTTGACAGTGCCAACACAGCCAACCTCCTTAAAAGCATGAGCAACCTCTGACTCATCCAAATTGTCACTGACCCCAATCCTAACGCCGGACACGCACTCTACCCCATTTTCACAACAAGCAATAGAATCGGGTACAGCCATGTCACCGAGCTGACCTGGGCGGACCACTGAATCGTCCACTTCACCATCACAGCAGCCCTTACCCCTGTCACCAAGCTGCCCAGCACCACACAGTGGAGCTGGACCAAAATATCCGAAAGCCAATGGACCGACTCCCTCAACACCTCCCATCCCAACACCACTACCAACCACAAAGACGCGGTCAAAAAATTCAACCCTTGGATCACTGACTGCGCTGACAAAATCACCTCATCAAACCTACCAAACTCAGATCTACCAAACCTACTAGTTGGTATACCGCGGAACTGAGAACCACCAAACGCCCCTGCAAACGACTAGAAAGGGTTTGGCGCACCAGCAAGGAGCCAACTGACCGTGTCACCCTCAAGGAAACACTCAACCACTACCACCAACTCCTGAAAATGACAAAAAAAGAACACCCTGACTGACTGCCTTGACGCCAGCTCCAACCACACCAAAGAACTCTTCAGCATTGTCAAGGCGTTCTGCAACCCCTCAGCTGCAGAGTGATGGATGCTCCTTCTCCTACCTGGCCGCAAAGGCCTAAAATGGCCTCCACCTGCGGACCCCACCCTCTCTGCAGGAAGTCAGAAAGGAATTCAAGAACTGGCTTTTCGACTGATTATACTCGAGCAGAACCTCCAGCTCCTGAATACCTTCACGGGTGAATAGCAGTGCTATAAAAATCCTGATGGATTGAAGAGAGATAACTTGAGGTTCTCTCTGTGCTCAGCTTTTGTTTTGTGATACTGATTGTGATCTCTCCCAATCCAGTCTTTCATTGTTTGTTATGTACTTTTGTTGGTCATGTCCAGGGTTACCATTCTGTACAATCCAGTACAAATCAACGTAGTTTTAAACTATGTCAAATCACAGAAATCGCTAGCGCTAAATCTGGTTGTTACAGGGGTGCCAACAGAAAACCCGAATCAGGTATGAGTATGTACCATAGTTGTGATGAACAATGCAAACCAAAAGCATGCTCGATAATACTACCCTTTGACTTTTGAGACTAAAAATATATGTTTGCTGGGACAGAAAAGTAGTATTTTCCTAAATCTGGTTCAGACTGCATAAGGCAAACATAACAGGTGCTTATAGTTTAATTATATCTGGTATAAAACCACCATGGGATTCACACGGTGGCCTTGGGCATACGTAAAGAGCCCCACAGCTGCTCTGTGGTGAAGAAGTGGTGTTTTTCCCTGCACAGCTGCCTACTTATGTGGGTCCAGATCACTTTACAGTTACAGTGCGGGGTTGTCACTGGATATTTTTAAACCTGTGGCACAAATTAATGCCTTTCTGCATCCTTCTGCTAGTTTGTCAGTGATTGATGTTGGGCCAGTGACAGCAGTTTACCCACTAGAGATCCCTTACTCTTGATTAGGAGAAGGGATTCCTGTAGAGTGCACATAACTGTAATACTGAATGGGTGGGAATGTAATTGTCAGCAGCAGGTGCAATCAGGGCTGCCGCCATCTTTGTTTAGCTCCACCTGTAATTATAATGCTGTGGAGAGCCAGGCGGCAGCTGCCATGGTGGCCGGGGCACTTCCGGTTACCATAGATAGGGGCATTCACAATATAGTTGTTTTTTATTTTTATTCTCAAACCCTAGCAGCAGCCACTACCCTTTATTGGTGGCACTACTTTTAGTTGCCTCCTCTTATTTTAAAAAGTGTGTTAATATGACAATGTAAATAGATGTTGTTTGAAAAAGGTATTTGGGAACAGATACCTTTTGGACTGCCTTTTCATACTGCACCTGAAGGGGGATCAGTGTTCTTTGGGTTTATGGGAAGGAAGAGCCATGGACCCGGGGTCGCAGCCCGCCGCTCTTCACGTTTACGGATATAGCTAATTGGTCCTGGGTGAACGCTTAAATTTTGCCTTTGGAAGTTTTAAACTGTGAACATAATCACATAGCCTGTTTCCAGAACTGACAATTTTAAGAATTCGTTTCACGTTTTGTGTGAAGCTCAAAAATTGTGTGCAGTTGTGAGACTGGCAATTAATGGACTCTATTGTCTCCGTAGGTCCGAGTTCTACAAGCACATCGTGCTCTCTGGTGGCTCAACAATGTACCCCGGGCTGCCTTCCCGACTGGAGCGGGAACTAAAGCAGCTTTACCTGGAACGGGTCCTGAAGGGAGATGTGGAGAAACTTTCGGTAAGTCCAGGCTTCTGAAAAAAGATCCCAGGGAAGGGTTTCAGCCCCATTTCTTGTTATTATGAAATTCAAACGAGCATGCATGCAGCTGTTCATAGTACCGCCAGGGGGCGAAACGTGCCCAGCCTAATTAACCGATACATTGTGTGCAGACGTAAGTGAACCGGAACAAAGTGATGCTTCTTACTGCTAGTGGTCAAGCGGTTGTTTCAGACATGTCCATTCCAGCTTTATTCTCCCAACTTGTGACAGACATGCCTTACTGGACCAGGTGGTTTTGTCTGTTAAGTGTCCGTCTTAGATATGCACTGACTTTTTGCACACTTCTGATCTGCGTTTGCCTTTATGATATTGTCTGGTGTGGTCGAATGAAACGTGTACAAAATCGATAATCTATTTCTTGGTGTAGTTTGACTGAAGCACATTTACAAAGGCTAGTATTACAATGTGTGGTGTGACGAAAACACGTTGTGTCGTCTGATGACAGATCGGCATTTCATAGCGAAGCGTTGGCGCTGTTCTGCACCTGGCCCGAGTTCTGGCGGGTTGTTCTTTACTGTGGTGTGCTCCAGTTTTCTAAAGTTCGTTTTAGCCAGGCCAGCGTGCGCCCTACAGACAAAAGCCTCAGCCTGCGTCCTGTTAGACCAGTTAACGATTTATGGCTTTGAGCTCGATTTAAATGACAATATTATTCATGCGGACCTGACTAGATATATTTATTGATGATGGCTCATTGGCCCACAGAAATAAAAACTATTCATGCGATTGAAAACAGTGACTGTCTGGCAGATCTGTGTTTCTGTATTTAACCTGCTCCTGTTCC
The DNA here is from genome assembly GCF_964204655.1 of Triturus cristatus. Classification (NCBI taxonomy): domain Eukaryota; kingdom Metazoa; phylum Chordata; class Amphibia; order Caudata; family Salamandridae; genus Triturus; species Triturus cristatus. The sequence continues at coordinate 1,458,713,616 of NC_140589.1, read as the reverse complement.
CCGGCACGCCTTGCGTCCGGTACAGTGGACTTTGAGTTTGAACTTCGAGTCAACTGAGAGGTAATCCTTAAGTGCTTTGGGAGTCCTGGGAAGTTTTCGTGAACTCTGTTCACTGATTTATTCGGAGGAGCAGGAACACTTCCTGGAGTTGCGAGAGATGCCCTTTGCCACAGAGTTGACGTGAAGAATCATGGCAACTGCAGAATCGAACTGGATTCCTGCTTCTCCTACGTTCAGCTTGGTACTTGGTGGCGCACCAAGGGAGCAGGGACCTTTGAAAGGAACGGAGTTAGAATCTGTTCCACCAAATACCAGGACTTCGGTTTCAGCTTTATTCCAGCTTAGGAAGCAGTCTTTCAGGCCAACCAAACATGTCATCCATACATGTAGTGGTGTAGTTGGTGTCATTCACTGGCTTGTTTTTAGCTGAGAAATAAATTGGGCGTTATCAGTCTGTATTTGGAAGTTTTCTTAATACTCCTGGAGGAGTTGTCTTAGGGTGCGGATAGACATTAGCCAATAAGCGTAATAAGGAGGAATATTGTGGTACTCTACATTCAAGGTGGGTGAAGCAAATTCTGCGGACCCAAGAGGTTTGTTGGCTGCGTGTTGACAGGCATAGTCACATTTGTTTTAGGGTGACCTTTTAGTTCCAGCCCAGTTTTTACATCTGCTCAGTAGGATGTCGTGGTTAACGGTTTCATGTTCAACTGAAAGGGCAAGCAATAAGAAAACGGAGTCTCTTATGTACCACACAAGCCTTACATCACTTCCAGGTTTACTTCTAAATATTGTACACCTTTTTGGAAGATATATTTTTACATTATATTTCATAAGGCTGTAAAAATTGCCAGACGGGACTATCTTGTTGCTCGCATCCAGAATGCAGATCACTCCTGCACAGAAGTTTTTAAAGTAGTCCAATCTTTTTTTAAACCTAAGGCAAGTGAGTTGGAGGTCTTAGCGTCCGTTGAACAATGTGAAAAAATTGCCAGCTATTTTGATGACAAAATCTCTAGGGTTTATGACTTTTTTACCCCCTCTGAGGCCACTGTGAAACTGGACACTCCAGCAGATGATGGTGAGAGGGCAACACTCTCAAACTTTATTCAGATTTCTCATCAAGAGGCATTAGGGGAGCTACAAAAATGTAGGTCGGGTGCGCCAGATGATCCGTGCCCGCCAAAATTTTGGAAAATGCTAGCTCCTTCTCTGACCGAGGGCCTTCTTCACATTTGGAATACCTCTCTAGAGACAGGCATCTTTCCCGATTCCTGGAAACATGCAACTCTTCTCCCCTTGAGGAAGAAAGTAAACGGTGATCCGGGGGACCTCAGCAACTTGAGGCCTATTTCCCTGCTCCCGGCCCCGGGAAAGATGCTAGAGAAATTGGTTCAACACCAACTGACCTCTTTTTTAGAGCGGAATCAGGCTCTTCACGATACCCAATCTGGTTTTTGGGCAGGTTTTAGTACTGAGACCGCTCTCCTTGAGGTGGCAGAGTCGGTAAAATGGACATTGGATACAGGAGCTTCGGCGTTGCTGGTGCTCCTGGACCTGTCCGCGGCGTTTGATACTGTAGACCATGCCATCCTAATCCAGAGATTACAAGATGCAGGGCTCGGCGGGACGGTGTTAGCTTGGGTACAATCTTACCTAAGCGGGCGCTCCCAGAAAGTGGCTTTACAATCATATGTATCTAGACCTAAGCAAATCAGGTGTGGCGTTCCACAGGGCTCAGCCCTTAGCCCCTTGTTGTTTAATGTCTATTTAGCACCGCTTTTTACCCTTATTGCCAACTGGGGGGTCAAAGCGATTTCCTACGCCGATGACACCCAGCTGGTCTTTCCATTTAAGGAGCGGACGGCAGACACTTTCAGGAACTTCAAGGGCTGCTTACAAGACATAGCTCGTTGGATGAATGCAAATAAATTAAAGCTCAATGCCGGTAAAACCGAAGTTTTGTTTTTCGGCAAGGGCTTAGCTCCTGATACTGGATTGTGGTGGCCATTAGAGATGGGGGTACCATTTTCTACCGGAGGATTGCCGGAAATCCATAGTACATGCTACAGTCACGTCCAGGTTTGACTATGCAAATAGTCTATATCTTGGTTTACCCAAATATGCCATTGGTCGCCTCCAGATGATTCAGAATGCGGCTGCGAGACTGGTGTTACGAATTCCATTTAAACATCATGTCTCTCCGTATTTACAGAAGCTCCATTGGTTGAAGGTGGAGAAACGAATCCAATTTAAGGCCTTGACTTTGACATATCGGGCTCTAAAGGGAAACTGTCCGAGATATTTAAAGCAAAGAGTGTGTTTATATAAACAAACTCGGGTGTTACGATCAAACTCCCAGACTTTGCTGCAAATCCCTCGTTTTGAGAAGGCTCGCCTGGGAGGGAGGACCTTCACAGTGGGCGCAGCATCACTGTGGAACACCCTACCAGAACCTTTGTGGCAGGCACATACTGAATCTAGTTTTAGGAAAGCACTAAAAACGTGGCTTTTCTAGGCTCTCTCTCCCGCTGGCTGCAACTCTGCTGTGTTTTTAGCGCCGGGACACCCCTATTTGGGGTAGCTGTTGCGCTCTATAAAATGCTTAATAATAATAACAATAATAATCAACTAATGAAAGGCTCTGAATAACTTTGATAAGCAAAGCCAATAGGTCCGACATTTTAAATGTGAATGCGGACATATTGGCTTTGACAGTGCGTATTTGCATTGGCACTACTGCACTAGTGCAAAAGGTAAAAAGCCAGAATGGCCAGCTGTGCGTTTCTGCACGTACATAATCATGCATGCACATAAGTCATTTTGGAATGGTAAGAAAGACTATTCCAAGATGGCTGTCCTGTGCCCTTCATTTTTATGGACCAACTGCCATTTTGGCATTTTTTTTTTTTTTTTAACTTTACAGCTCCAATATGGCCGCCACCATTTGCGAAATGCACAGTAAAAATAAAGTGCACTGGAGCCTGTAAAAGAGAAGCGATCGGCCTGGTAGCTCTTCGCAATTGTCAAGTCCTGGGGAAAAAAAAGTGACCAGCTCGGGGTACCTAACCACGACAAACGAGGAAGAACCCGAAAGCAGCAGGGGATGCACATCTCAGCTAGCATGTGTGCGTGAGCGAATGGGGAGAGGTGCTACTTTTCAGACGTACACCTGCAAAATACTATGTACAGTTACCATTGTTGAGGGAAAACCCTGTTAGCCACTCTCTTAGGCCAGCTGAACCACAGTAGCCAATGGCTGAAGTACTGTCCATAAGCCCTTTCATATGTTTTATTTGTGTGGTGTGATTTCAGTAGCTCTCACTAGACAGCTAAAGTCGTTAGTAGGCAAAACCTAAAAATAGAAAGCATTGTTTTAATTCCGTGATCTCCATAGCTAAAGAAGAATAACATTAAACATTCAGAGTCAAGAGGATGTGTTGGGGTTGTGGTTAGAAGTCAAGCATGTCATTGGCTAATCCATTTTATGATTTAAATCTTGTGATTATTTTCACTTGTCAGACCTGTGACAGAAAATCTATCATATCTATGTGGTAAGAAGGTATCTCACAGGGACGAATGATTGTTTGTGAACATTTTTGCACCCAAAAGGGAAAATGATGATCGCTTAATGATAAATTAAGTACTTAAGGAGAACCATGTTGCTCCCTACATCCCCCACAGCTACAAGGCTTTTTTCGAGATCCTATACGAGAGCAGACCTTCCTCCATATGGAGACAGGCGGTGTTCTTCAAATCACCTTTCTGTTTTCTTGAGTTGGAATGAAGAGGGGCCATGTGGGCACAGTCAGGGCTAGAATGGCACATTGCTGCTCTGGCATTGGATGCTAGATGCAGGACACTACTGTTGTCAGCTGGCTGGAAAATAAGATTACTAGCTGTGGCACCCTTATACTACTTTATTACACATGTTTCAGCTTAAAGCCATAATATACAGGCATAAAATTACGACCAAGCCTAAGAAGGTAAAACTATAAACATCATGCAGAAAATAAGAGTAGAAATCTAGTAGCTCAATGTTAAAAATGTGTTAAAAACAGTAAGGCACCCGGCAAAGATACTTTATATTAATAATACATAAAAAAAATTCGTAATTAGTTGTATAGATGAATCGTAGTGCCTGCCGGGCAGGCTGGTATTGACCTTTAGTTGCTTCTTTTCTCAAGATGTACCTGGCAGACCATATATATGAGGCAACAGTGCAAACTATATCAATATCATCTGTCCTATAGCAGAGCGATAGGGCATCACGATAAAACCTTATTCTAAACATTTTAAAAGGCGGAGCCAATTACACCTTGAGCCCACTATTTTTTGTTCAAACAACCATATAATGGAATATTGTGTCCCTGCCTCCTAAAGTGATATGCAATCTTGGGACAAGTGTGCCTCCCATTTGGAGTGGTACAAATTAGTTGTCAATATTCTTTACCTAATCTTTATGTATAATGTACATCTCCGTTTCGGCTGTAAAAATCAAAGTATAGGGGATTTTTGTTAATTTTTGGCAGTTTTTTTTTTATATATATATAATCTCTAGGCATGAGGGTATCAGAGCGCTTTACATGAGCGTCAGTTGCGTTACAGACGACCATCTCAATTTTTTTGTCAGTCACGGGGAGATTAAGTGATTTACCCACAATCGCAGGATGTTGAGTGCCCGGTTCCCCAAATTAGAGGTTGGGTGCCCTAGACATTAGGCCACATCCTCTCCCCATAGTGGCCAAGATGGTGATCACATCGAATGCTCGTTGAGGGAGCTCCGTGCCAGGCCCCTAATGTGATCCTGTAATATCCTCACTATTGTCATCACTGACGCATTGAATTGCTTGTCCTCATCCCCAGGCAGTGGCCCACAACAGAAGCCACGGAAGACTCTGTGACCCGCGCAGCAACACCTATACCAATCCCGCTGACCACGGCACTAGCTGGGCCTCTGTGGGAAGAGCCGCTGCAAAATAAGATTCCGAACCCCAGTCACGACCGGGCTCCAGGATTCCCCCCCCCCCTCAGCTTGAGTGGAAGCAGAGCGTGGGGTAAGGGGCCTACCTCAAACTCGCCGGCGAGACTGAGCCAGACAGGGCTTCCCTGCGAGGCCCGCTGCCCCCCATTACATCCCAGCTAGGAGCCCAAGGTGACCCAAAGGAAGGAACACTCGGAGGCCTCCCCAACATCTAAACACTTACCAGCACAGCTGGGAAGTGTGAATGGACCCCTCTGCTTTGCTAGTGGAGGCTGTGATGCCACGGTGGTGAGAGGGCTGGCAGTGCCCCCCATAGGGCCCACTGTCAGGGCAGCTGAGAGGTAGTACCTCCGTCTTACCCGAACAACTGGCATGTGGCCTACTGGTCCGACCGACCTTAGTGCAGTGAAGCCTCCCTGGCAGTCTACCCACAAAGTTATCACCACTTTGCGCAGCAGTGGAAGTTGCCTGAAGATATCCACAATACCTCAGTGACGCGGATTTGGATATTCACATACAAATAGAGGCCCCCCCCGCTGTATTACGCCAAGAAGATGGCCAAAAACAAAGAGCCCGGGCCCCTTAACCAGGGAGAAATTGACCGCTACATAAAAGCGGTCACCCTCCAGACAGAGAAAGTTCACCAAACATGCCGGACAATGCCGCCCTTCTCCCGGCTATTCAATCCTCTCGAGAGGCCTTGGAGGGGGAGAGTGGGTGAAGTACGCTCTGAGGTCTCCCTCTTGCACCAGGACCTCCGCAACATGGCAGAAAGGGTCACCGCAACTGAAACCAGAATCTCGGAGCTGGAAGATACGGTCCAAGGGTTCAGCAAGGAGGTGACAGAAGCCCGGGCCACCATGGATGTGGTGTGGTGGCTGCAGGATGCAGAAAACCGCACCTGAAGGAACAATCTGAGTTTTGTGTGGTTCCTGACGGGGGTCGAGGGCCCTAACATTGTGCATTTTCTCAACAACTGGCTGCCTCGATACCTCCCCCAAGACAAGTTCTCCTCTTGCTTTATCATTGAAAGGGGGCATGGAGCACTGGGAGGCAGGCCTCCACCAGGAGCCACTGCCCCCCCCCCCCCCTTTTCCCCCCAGGGACCAGTGATAGCGCGGTTCTCGAACTTCCAAAATCGAGACATGATCATTACTGAAGTGCTCCGAGTGGGGGAGGTTCGCTATGAGAACTCTAAAATTCTCATTTTCCTAGACCATATTCTTGATGTCCAGTGGCAATGACGTACCTTTGACTCAGTTAAAGCCAAATTGAGGGGCCTCCAACTGCAATATATGCTTCTATTTCCGTCTAAACTTAAGTTCATATTCCAAGGGAAGTCATTCTTCTTTCAAATGCCAGAAGCTGCCTGGACATGAATTGAGGATGTCCCAGGCTGATGGGTCTAGGGGATCGGGAGACTGGCTTGTGGTCCCACAGTAGGTAGGGGGCCCGGCCAAAGGAATGCCAGCGCATCTGGAGAAGAGGCCAGAGACCATCGCAGAGGGGGAGAGGGACTCCATGGTAAGCGACCTGGAAGGCAGCCGGAGATCTCGGAGGGAGACCGGACGATAAAAACTAAGAGGAGCAGGAGGGGGGACCCAGGAGAGAGGACCCTCAAGGTTTCCATTGGGCAAGACCTGGAGACTGGGTCTGACGCCCCACATTTATCGATGTGACCATCGGCTACTTGGAACGTGTACAGGAGAATGATCCATGAAACACCCCACATCAGTATTAAATGCATCAGCATAATTACTGAAATGACGATCGCATCCAGGGCCAGAGAGCAGTGGTACAAGTATCTCCACGCTTTTTCACGGACAGCTCAGAGTGTTTGAGCAGAACACTTTTCCACCATACTTTTAAGGGCCATCGTTTACAGGGGCAGTAGGCTCAGTTTGTGTATGAGTAGTTTAAAGGACTTAAATTGTGGGTGGGTTGGTGGGCTACAGACCTCGGAGTTTCCTTGATGAGTAGTTTTAGTTAAGTTATGGGGACACACAAATAGAAGTCCTTATGGGTGGAGTGGGGTGGGGTGGGGGTATGATAGGGGGCAGTGTTTAGGGTCATATTAGTTTAGTGGGAGGGTATATAGACATGTCAGCCACATCACAGCCCCAGTAGGGGCCTAACACACATGTGCCCGTGTATAGAGTCATGGCATGTAACCAACCCTTAGACACCAAGGCAGTCCTATCCTGGAGCGTTAATGGGCTGGGCAACAAAGTTAAGAGAGGTTTGGTATCCCAATACATCAAACAGCTGCAGCAGGATGTTGACCTCCTACGAGAAACTCATTTCCAGGGGACACACTGTAGATTCCTGGGTAGGGCATACATCACACTGGCACGTCTGATTGTGTGATCCAAGGGAGTGGCCATACTGGAGGAAAAAAACTCCCCTTCCAGGTAGTGAAGCAGCAGATCGACCCTTATGGCAGGTATGTGGGAGTGAAAAGGTGCTGGGGACGAACTGATAATAATTACCCTGATCAGTGTACATGCACCCCCAAGGCTGCAAGCATCCACAATGACGAAACTCACAAAACTTCTAATGGAGGCAAATTCCTAGCTCCACATTATGGGAGGTGACTTCAATGATGTCATGGCAGTAGACTCTCACACCACTCCCCTTTGCTAGTGAGAGTGGGTAGACTGAGTAGAGGTTGAGGGGCGGGCTGGAAACTCAGTGCGTGGGATCTGCCAGACCAAGATGTTTCTGTGGGGCTATAGGTGGAGACTGAGATGTACTTTAAAGAGACAAAGGCTCAGTTATCTCCAAAGTGGTGGTGTGGGAAGCATATAAGACAGTCCTCAGTGACAGAGTCCAGAACTTGATAGCTCAAAAGAAGAGGAAAGCGGTAGGTGCCTCTGAGCAGCTTGAAAGCCAGCTTCTGGAGCTGGAGGTCAACTCGGGGTCAGTTTGATGTCCCTAGGCTCCGGCAATTGGAGCTGAATCCCGAAACCTGGCACAGGAAGGGGCAAAGAAGCAAATGCTTGCCAGACTTCACAGACTGCACAACACTGAAAATAAGGCAGGGAAAATCCTGGCATAGCTAGGTAGGAGGGAAGCAGAGGTCAGATGGGTGCAGCAGATAGTGGGGCCGGAAGGGGAGTCCTATGACTGACGAGACCATCTCAGGGGTCTTTAACTGATATTATAGGAAGATTTACAAGGTCAGACCACTTCAAGATGCACTGCATATACCGTAGTATTTGATGTCCGTAACCACCCCAATGTTAGACGCAGAGGCGAGAGATGCACTGGAAGCTGAAATCAGGTTGGCAGAGATTCATTCCGCCTTTTCAAAGCTGAAATTAACAAAACCCTGGGGCTCAACGGGATCTCTGTGGAAAATTTTAATCGCTATGCTGAATTACTGGGGCCCCACTTGCAGAATGTTTCCAAGGGCTGGTAAGCAGGGTACACTACCGCCAAGCCTCCAGCGAGCCACCATAGTAGTGATCCATAAGGATGGTAAACCAAAGGAACACTGCGACTAGTACCGCTCAATTTCCATACTCCATATTTAGGTCAAGATTTTGGCCATAACACTGGCTTGAGGCCCTCCTACAGGTTATCACACCTCTGGTACATAGGAATCAGTCGGGCTTCATGCCCGGCCAGTCAACAAGATATAACCTGAGGCGGGCACACAACTGGATGAATGAAGTAAGGAACCAACCGGGACGACTGGGGACACACGTCTCTCTCACTTTGGACGCAGAGAAGAAGTTTGATGCAGTACATTAGCCTTTTCTGGAACAAACACTAAATTTGGTTTTGGTCCACAATACCGGAAGTGGGTAGTCTATCAGACCTTGATAGTGGCAGTAAGGGTTAGTGGAACGCTGTCCTCAGATTTACTCATTGGTAGAGGACCCCGGCAGAGATGCCCCCTGGCTTCCCTCCTGTTTGATCTCCCAATGGTCGTTGGCCTGAATAGTACAGGAGCACCTTGGGGGCGTGGATTCAATATCGCAGAGGCTTATGAGGACGGAGAGAAAATCTCATCTCTGTGCAGATGACGCTCTCTTAAATATTACTGAGCCAACCACGACTCTCCCACTAATCTTCCACCTGGTTGAGTATGGGACTTACTCTGGTTATAGGATTAACAGGGACAAGTCGTGATATACCTTCCCCGGGATAGGATAGACATGTCCCTACTTCCATGCTGCTCGACTCTTGCAGAAGACTGCTTTAAATACCTGGGGATCTTGCTGACGTTGGAGAGGGAACTCTGTCTTAACTGGAACCTGGGGAGAGTGGCGAAAGCCTTTCGGGAAAAGGTGGGGAGGGCTGGCCCTTACGATGCTGGGGTGAGCAGCTATGTTTAAAATGATCTTAATCCCTAAACTACTATATGTTCTACAGAATACATATTACTGGATCCCTCAGCTGGTCTTCCCCAGGTTGGAGGGTGACATGCAAACTCTCCTGTGGAACGAGGGACACCCCAGAATTTCCCTGAAATCATTACACTGTAACGCATAAAATGGAGGAATAGCTTTCCCTGACTAGGAAGCTTACTACTGGGCAGCTCACCTAATCAATATTAATTACTGGTTATTTGCCCCCACTAGATCACTCCACTTTAGACTAGAACGGGCGAAATGGGGGAAAAGTCATGTATACATTACCCATATGGGGGTAAAGGAGCAGAACGTCTTCTCCCGGCAACCCAAATAGCCATAGCTGCAGGGGTAAAAGCCACAGAATGTCTGGGCTGGTACGGTAGGCCAGTGTGGGAAACGCCCTTGTGGAAGGGAAACTGGCTCCTGGAGATGCAGAAGTAGATTTGAAGCCTGGGATCTCATCAGGATTTCCAAGATGGGGGATTTGTTAGAGAATGGAGAGATTATGCCATTCTCCTTGCTGCAGCATGAGTATGGAATGAATGCCAACCAATTCCTAAAGTATGCATAGACCGCAGCACAGGTCGAGGGACTACCTGGGGAAGGTATCCCAGAATACGCTCTATTGGAAGGGAAATTGTTGACAGAAGACCTTGGAAAAGGTAGCGGTCTCCTAACCTATAAGACAATGAGTAACAACATGCCCGACAACCTACACGGGCTGCTAGGGAGAAATGGGTGTGCGATGTGGGAGACTTGGAGGATATAGATTGAGGGGCCAGTGAGTAAAATAATACATTTCAAAGCACTCTGCTTAGCTCATCGAGCAATGTATAAAAAGGGTCCAGTGTTAATTCAGAGACTTCTTTCACCCAACAACACCGCAAGAATGCTGCGCTCTACCAGCCAGCAGCTGTTTACAGTACCCAGGATAAGAGAACTAGGAGTGGAGGAAGTTCCTTCGCATTCTTGACCCTCAAGCTCAGGAACGCTCTCCCACAACATATTAGGAAAACGGAAGTTTAGGAAACTGCCAAAAATCATTCTGTTTAACTAATCTGTGTCATTCAGACAGCTCTTGCTGTTAGCTTAGAAAACATCATGAATAGAATAGGCCGCTTTGGTGCACCAGAAAGGGGTGGCCATAAAATCACAGCTACGATTGATCCAATTTAAAACTCTCCACAGAATCTGCTGCGATAGCCTGAGATTATATAGTATGGGGAGGGCGCACAACCCGAACTGCTTGCGATGCCGGGGGAGGGCAGATCCTTTTTCTACACACTCTGGGGGGGGAGGGGGGGGGGGGAAGGATACTGAGGGCGGCAATCACTGGAGAACTCAGTAACGTTCTTGACGAGCCTATCCACTAGAACCGAAATTCATTCTTCTGGGGGTCCCAACAACGTCAACCTACCATGTGTCAAATTATTATTTTGTAGCCTAGGTGTAGTAGTAACGAAGAAAGACATACCCCGAGTGAAAGCCCGACTATGCAGAAATGGAGGTGGGGCATGAACATATTCATAGTGCAAGAAAGTGTCACATATGCTAGTTAGGGGTCGGCCCTGGAAATTCCTCAAACTGTGGGGTGGGTGAATGGGAGAATGTGTGTAGACAGAGCCAAGATTACCGCATTCACCCAACCATGGGTGTCGTAATGAGTATATATGTGATACTGGTCTATGAAATGCTAATATTGACTCTCTTCTTTACTTCTTTTCAAGAATGTACCTGCTGACTGAGGTCTGGGGGTTGAGGGTGGGGCTAGAGGGGTGGGCTTGATGATCAGTGCAGCGACGGTTGGCTCAGGTAAGCGCGGTGGGGCGGGCGGAGGCGGGTCATAGTGTTGACGGAAAAGGTATAATGAAATAAATAATACCTATTCCGACGTCCATCAGCTTTTCCTCCTGCCAGTGCCTGGCACCGCTTCACCATGCTTACCTGAGCCATCTACCGCTGGATCAGTGTTAATATTTTGACTATTCTGTGTAAATACACCTCTTACCCTGTGTGGTGTTTTCACTTGTTTGATGCAACACAAAAATAAATAAAAAATAAATAAATAAGAGTCCACGGATATGCTGTGGCCCCCATTGCCAGGTGTGCTATGTGCTACGGTACAGTTGGTGGATAAATGCACCAACCTTATAATAGATTTTTGGGTCCTGACTGTAACATGGTTCAAGTGGCTTTAGCCATTAAAGAATCTTAATGATGGGCTTGCGATTTAAAATATGAAGACCAGTTGGTTGGATTAAGCAGTCTTTAGAGACTATTGGATGCAAATGTCCTTCCCATTTGTGAAACTGCTTTTTTTTCTGCCAGCAGAGGATTTGCAATTTACCTTTAACTTATGTAGAAATGTGCTTTTTGTAATTAAACTTCCTCTTCTTTATAAAAAAAAACAACACAAGTGTCTCCAGAGTGGGAAGCCCTTTATTAACATATGCATATCGTTACACATTGAATTAATGTCTTTGCGAGGCTTTCAAGTCCATCTGCTGGAGTTAAATACCTTCATGTGGCAATGTTTTTACGACCCCTTTTTTTATGTCATGTGATGTGGCTAAGTAATTCGGACTCTGGGTATGGCCTGAGTTTCTCTAGACTCGGACACTAAGGATGTCCTATTATCTTAGTTAAATCAAGACTGCATCAACGTTCGATGTTTTGTGAGAATAGAGGCGTTTGTCACAAAACGAGGAAGGCCAGACAGGGCACATTGTTTTTTGTTTGTGTCCCACTGCTTCATGTCAGATAGTATTCACAACTGAAATGTTTTTTGCGCTTTCCTGAAGAAAATGATGGTCGAGTGAATTTCTGTGATTTTAGGGCGGGGCTAATATGGAGGACCACATGTCTGTCTCACCATCATTTTATCTGTTTACAGATATGGTAAGCCGTAAGATGTTTAACATTGAAGGCCTCCTGCAAAAGTTACAGAATACGTTTTTGTTGCAGGTCTTTGCTGTGCTCTGCCAGGGTAGTCATTTAGAGGGGAGACAGAAGGTTCTGAAGTTCATATAAGGGCCAATGTAAAGAAACCTTTTCAAGTCGGTTACCTTGTTAGTTGATGTTTGTACGTGCATATTTTTAAGAGGTGCTTAGGCCACTATCCAGGTATGCTGCTTTTTTTTTTTTAGCTGAGGGTACAAATGTGAAAGGATGTTTGCAGACAATGGCAGGTAGTTGGTGGCATGCATTAGTGACCTAACAGGTTGACTTTTGTCATGGAGACGTTTAGGTTGAGCCCACCTTTCACCATACCCTACGCCGTGATGTTGAGGCTTTGACAGACATAAGCTGGTCCTTTCACCTACAGAGAGGTAGGTAGATTTTATTTTAATGTGTGTAAGAGCGGAAACTAGGCAATAACCTCAAGGAAAGCCCATGAGTCAAAAAGGTATCCATTGAAATGGAAAGTGAATGTTAGAAGCAGATCACTGCTGCCGCTTCAAGACGGAGACATATTTGTCCTGTCATACTGAGTAATTTAAGAGGCTCTGGTGCTAGTCAGAGGTGCCAATGATGTGCTCTACTCCTCTTGAGTGGGGATACCTCACCATACCCCCAACAAAAATGATGACGTGCGCTACCATGCACGGGGATTGAAGCCTAACTTGCATAGATCCATATTGCATTTGATCACCATTTATCGACGTAGATGTGCTACCACAGGCTGAAGGTTGGTAGTAGTACAGCTGGGGATGTTTCTTTAAGAGGCAATGTGCACAGCATGTTTTGAAAATTTAGTTGCAGTACCTGATTTGAGTGAACACCTAACAGTGATCACAGGCCTTGGAAGAAAGCTAGCATGTTTTTGCAGCTGTCTGAGCCCTACACACAGTGAGAGATAATGGAAGAATAATTTTGATCGGGATAAGAATCTTGAAAATGAAGCCAGAGGGAGGGTTTTTTAAGTTGGGAGAGACTGACAGGGCTCACATGGAGTGAAGAATTTGGTTAATTGTTTGGTGAGCTCTTTATAGTTTACTTTCACAGGAATACATGTTTTAGGTCTCGCCTAGCGATGCAGCGCCATGGGATGCTTGCTAGGCGAGATCTATTGTTGTCGACTTGCTCTCGATGGGGGACAGGACATGTGCACGCGTACGGCACGGCCTGGACAGGAGATGTGCATGCGTATGGTGCGAGCAGGAGTTGTAATAACGCCGCAAGCCGTACACGTGCACATCGACTGTCTGTGCCGAAGCTTAACAGACAGGAGATGTGCACGCGTACGGCTCTCGGCGTTATCACAACCCCTGCTCGCACCATACATGTGCACATATCCTGTCCAGGCGCGGCATGCTTTGTCAGCTGCATGTATATCAGCCGGCCGGTGGGCACGTAGAGCATGCCTTCCGTTCAACCCCACTCATTGGCTCTTGTTGAATGAGGACTTTGATGACCCTTTGCTCTGCCCTGATTTTCTTTCTGAAAGCTTTAGCGCGCAAGATATAAAAATAAAATTAGAAATGGACATTTGGAGACTGGAGAACGCAGATTTGAGGGTGGACTTGTTCTGGCAACGCCCACCACTGCCCCTTCCCAACTCCCCGAGCAGTGACTGTCCGAGTTCCTGGGACCCCACCTCACCTTCTTGATGTTTTAGAGTCTGGTCAGCATCCCGATGCCGCGGTCGTTGAGGATGGTGAGCTTCTCGGCCAGCTTCTGCTGACTGCTGCACAGCGGGGCGCGACATGTCGCCCCCGAGATCCGCTGCCTCCTAATGACAAGCCGAGGCCGATCCACAACTCCGTGCACCCGGCCTGCGACTTCCCTCGGGCTTCTGCCGGCTCTGGACTGGAGCACAGACTGCGAGTGAATCTGGAGCCGCCCCAAAATCAGTGACTGTACCAGCAGCAGCCGCCCACAGTCCTAGAGCAGACCGCAGGGTGCCCGGGCCGCCCGCTGCCACTCTCGCCGTCTCCCCTCTTCAGTCCTTCCTGCTGTGGGTCTCTTCCCTCCCCCGGCCTCCTCCTCCCTCCCGGAGCTCCGCTCCCAATCCCAGTTCACTCCCATCCCAGGCCGACGGTGGAGAGCAGCGATCATCGCTACAGAAAGAGGACTGGCGGGCCGTGGTCCAGTGAACACCATTTTCTAATGCAACTCCTGGCATTTCTGCACAAGTACACGTTTTTTTAGAAAGTGTTATTTGTAAATATGTCTTTTGGCCAGACGATTATCTTATTTATTAAACACGGCATGTGATTACTAGGTATCGACAGCACCTGCGTGCTCTGCTCGCGGGGATCCATTATCTGTCATCTAATGAGTTTTCCGGAATTTATCCTGCGGCTCCCAATCTGGGCGTGACAGGAATCTATGCTCCCGTTCAATAATGATAGCGGAACACAACATTCATATTGGATCTGTTTCCAGTCGACCCCCGTACACTCTTCCAGCTGTAGGAATTGCGACACTTGTGCTCCCACATATTTGCATATTTTATAGAAATTTGACCGAGGTCAGGAGAGCTTACCCTGCAGTTGGTCTCAGGCTGTCCTCTAGAGTACAAACAGGCCCACTGGAATTATGCGGCTGGAAAGGGCCAAATTATGCGGCATGGTCGAGTAAATTATGCGGCAAGAAAAACAAGCATTAAAAATGCAATAGGTCTCGCCTTTGATTAAGTTAAAGCTTTTTGCTTTGCTAATGGTATTGTATAGCAAAGCAAATGGCTTTAACTTAATAAAAGGCGAGACCCAGGCGCGCAACACCCATTGGACTCGAAGGGCTTCAGCCCCCCCCCCCGCCCCGTCGTGTGTGGCAGCCCGGGATGAGACAGCTTCCCGGCGCACACACAGCCGCACCCGAGCACTTCACAGGTCTTTAAAAGACCATTTGCATGTTCATGAGGCCTCGCTGTTGTTTCACCCCTTCTAAGAGCTCCTGCAGTTCCACTTTGCCTATGGCTTAAAAGATTCAGCCCCCCAAAAACTTTTTCCTAACCCCCCCCCCCCCCCCCCCCCCCCCCCGAAATTTGGCTCTAGTTGCGTCTCTGGCGAGACCTATTGCATTTTCAATGCTTGTAATTGTACTGCAGACATCTCAGGACTGGTGATGTGATGCTTGTGAGTTTGAGTAAACGATGGCCTTGGGCGTCTTATAGATTTTTGTTTCTATCAGGATAGCTGTTGATTGGCATATTTGGATATTTCTGAGTTTTAGTCGGTCTTCATTTGTGTTCAGTTTACATCAGCCATACTTTCATCCATCACAGAATTATTAGGACTTTATAAATATCTTTGGAGTTGGCAGTATAGAGCTACTTTTCTTGGCTTTGCCTAGCAGGTTGTTGAGCATGTTGTTGATTATGGGCCACATGTATTAACCATTTTTGTAGTCAAACGGCTGATCGGTCCGTTTCAAACCACAAAAATGCTGTTACATATGTATGAAACACAAATTGCGATTTGGTAACACGTTGCCAAATCGCAATTTGTGTCTGCGATCCGGTATTCGGAAGGGGCGTGTTTAGGGTGTCCCAAATACCGAATCTGAATGGGATGTAGGAATGGTTTGCGACTGAGGACGATTGCAAAACATTCATATTTTACCGACTCTTTGAAGGAGCAGGTAACCCTATCCCTAATGGGAAGGAGTCCCCAGTTACCCTTTGAGAATGGAAAACAAATATTTTTTAAGAGCAGGCAGTGGTCTCACGGACCACTGCCTACTCTTACAAAGTGAAACTGCAAAGTTTCATTTTTTCTTTTCAGTGCATCCTGTTTTCCTTTAAGGAAAACGGGGTTACATTTAAAAAATAAAAAGACTGCTTTATTTAAAAACAATCACAGACATGTTGGTCTGCTGTCCAAAGCAGGCCACCATCCCTGTGATGGTCCAGATTCCTAATCAGTCCCAAATTGGCCATTTGAGAAAAGGCCATTTTGGGTATATGCGGACACACTTTTCCATTCAGTGTGTAACAGAAGGAGTATTCTTAGTCGTTATTGGTTTGCTAAGTTTAGGCTTGATTGATGTATTTTAAAGAAAACAAAGGGTTGGAAGGGATTTCTAGGGAGTAAGCAGGTACAGCAGATGTCATTGTGGTATTTTGGAATTTGTTGGAATTCTGTTTTCATGATTTCTCGGGGTTGGGTTATGTTTGTGTTTCTATCAGGAGAGCTGTTGGAAGGCGTATTGCAGTCGCACTGTGTAGTAGGATTTTGCAGGTCGGTTGCAAGTTGGGTGACAGCCATGTCCATTTTCAGAGTGCTTGTGGAGCGGTTGTGGAAGCAGATCAGTTTTGGGAATACTGATTGAACCAGCA
This sequence comes from Triturus cristatus, assembly GCF_964204655.1. NCBI lineage: Eukaryota > Metazoa > Chordata > Amphibia > Caudata > Salamandridae > Triturus > Triturus cristatus. The sequence continues at coordinate 1,458,696,989 of NC_140589.1, read as the reverse complement.
GAATTACATGTGGACTAAGTGGCGAAATGTTCCATAGTCAGTCTGTATGAGCACCCTTTCTAGATCTTGAGTTGTGAGAAACAGGAAATGTGCCAACAATCACAGGCTATGGGTGCATAGCAGATGGTATCTTCCATGTATAGGTACATTTGTGAATGATCCAAGTGTGAAAGGAAAACTGCTATGAGCTTTCTTGAAGTCTCTAAAATGTTCATTATGCAGAAACAAGCAAAATAGTACTTTGTAGAGAAGAGAGTGAGAACTTTGCCTCTCCAAGCAGTTGAGCACACATTATGAGCTCCTCCCCAAAATGTCCATATATTTATACATTTTCTTCATATAGTCGAAAGTGGATACATTTGACAGACACTAAAATTTTAGATTGTGGTGTTAGCAGGTGCAAGGCTTTCCTACTGGAAGAGCTCAAAAAGACTTGGAGAAAAGATGCTACAACTGGGGGGGGCGGGGGTCTTGCATACTGAGCTAACTTGATTAAAAATTCCCGCTTTGCCATGACAGGCATGAAAACAAGGTCTGTGCATATCTGAAGCAAGAAAGCTCAATTAGGTTAACATGGGTATACTAAATGGCTGCAGGTTAAACCACATGGTGTTCAATATAGGTCATATATTTCCACATTGCACAAATTCACATAAGAAATGGCCAAATCAGCAGCGACATCCGGGGGTGTTAGCCTCCCTTAAGATTGGATAGCACTCTGTGTCTAGTGACAGACTCCTACCAGGAAGGGCTATACTGTTAAAGTACCAGACCTGCCAACCTCATAATAATTTCCGTTGTGTGATGCCAGGGAGGCAGTGGAGTAGGCCTGAAGAAGACTAGAAACCTACTGTGCAGATGTTTCCAGCTCCCATTTGAGTTTGCTTATTGAGAAGCCGGTTCAGCTCTGATGTTGACTGTATTTTGTGACGCACTGGCACTGTAAGAGTAGGGGTTTAAACAGTCACTGTGCCATTTGAGATCTGACGCATAGAAATGAAACCGTGCATCTCTTGGAGTCAAAATCTCAGGCTGCTCTAGACCTTCCCGCAATGCTTAAAAACGATGTCTCGAACCCCCTACTTTCAAAAGGGAAAGACGTATGGCTCAATCCTTTTCAGGCAATGTGGCTAGAATCTGGAACTCACTTTCACCAACCGTTGATAACAATGATATGGGGGTGCGCCAGGTAATGAAGTGCAGAAGCCAACCATTAGTGTCAATCAAATTCTTTATTTCAAAATAATATGCTCAATCAACGATACAAAATGTCAGCCAACACGTTTCATTCCCTCACGGGGAACTTCATCAGGGCTTAAAGCAGTATTTCCAATCTCGTATGAAGACTCCAATCTCAATTGCTATCTGTTTGCTCAATCGTGACAGTGATCCAAATACCAAGTAGAAAGAAGCTGGACTTGAATACTGCTATCGTTGATTGAGCTTATGATTTTGAAATAAAGAATTTGATTGACACTACTGGTTGGCTTCATGACTTCATTACCTGGCGCACCCCCATATCATTGTTATCATCCATTGGATCTGGAGCACAGTGGCGTCGTGCAGCGGCTGGAGCTGGGGTTGATTGCACAGGAACTTTACTTATTGGAACTAGCATGAGGTGTAGAACTTGGGGTCCACCGTTGCTATTTTTGACATCTCACTTCCACCAACCATCCGAACTACAGCCTCTCTCCGGGCCTTCAAAACAGATCTTAAATCTCTTCTCTTCATAAGACACTTCCAAACTTAATTCAGCTCTCGATCATGTCCCTCAAGACTACTTGGCATCATTTGAACACATGGCTGTAAATATGTCTCCTATACCTGTATTTAACCTATTTCTTGCACCTCTTATTTCATCTTTAATTTTTTTATTAGCCTGATTGTATTTGTTACTTGTTTAGTGTGTAATTCTCCTTTGTAGCGTACTTGGTTCTATTGTAAAGCGCTATGACACCTTTGGGTAAAGTCCTCGCTATATAAAACTGCATTAAATAAATGGACTTTGTTATTTGAAACGCGAGAGGAACCTTGGGAGTAGTGGATTGAATCCTTAAAGTATGCATACCTCTGTTGCGAAATTCCTGCTTTTAGTGACAACCGTGTGTGTGTCATATTAGTATACGATTTTTAGTAACGCATACTTTTGTAATTGAATCCCGAGCACATTAGCTACTGCATGACTGGGATAAGGCCAACGAGACCATGTAATTAATCTCCTCTCTTTTCCATTTTAGAAATTCAAAATCCGCATCGAGGACCCCCCTCGTCGCAAACACATGGTGTTTTTAGGGGGTGCCGTTCTAGCGGACATAATGAAGGATAAGGACAACTTCTGGATGACCAGAGAGGAGTACGAGGAGAAGGGAGTGCGCGTGCTGGAGAAACTCGGTGTGACTGTGCGATAATCTGCGAGGCCCCGCCCCCCGCCTCGCTGTGAGGGCTTCCCCTTCCCTCTCTCGCCAGTCTTTGAACTCCTTCAGCTACTTGACATGGAGAGGCTCGTCTGCACCCTTTGACCCCACAGGTCAGGGTCTCTCTACTCTGATAGCCTGGGGACGCTTTTGTTCGATGTTTGTTAATACGGTTAAATTCGACTGTTTAATTTGACCACTTCCATGCAAACAAAAAAAGTCGAGGAAGGCTGTCTGCGGCTTTGCTTTCTCCCTGCGGGTGTTCGTCTGTTGGACGGACGCTCTAATACCGCTCACTTTGTCTTTCACTCTCCAGGTGGTCTGCTTTTTTTCCTGCACTAAAGAACTGCTTTCAGAGCAGTTTACCACTTCCCCTCCCCTCACACACCTTCTTAGATTTCGATAGGCACCATTGCACTCTTTGCAGAGTTCCTCACACAAACTAAAGGTTTGAAACGGTTAAATTGCCAAAAGCCTATAAGGAAAGCCCTTGCTTTATTTGTCCACGTGAATATGTTTTGGGAGCACGCTGCGAATTGTGTTGTGTTTTTGACGCTGCTGGGGTTCCCGCTGCAGGCTGGATATTGTGAGCGTTCTTTAGTTTTGTTCTGAATTTTCTGTAGGTGTTTTTTCATATTGCTATTTGCCATGAGATACTTTCATGCAAACTGGAGAGCCAGAGCGGAGTTCCAGGCATGCCGTTGTACCCGTAAATATGCCATGGGTGTTGTGGAAGTATCCGACTCGTACGTATCGATCTCGGAAACTCAGAACTTCTGTTACCGGATAAAATAAAATCTGATAAAGTGTTTTGTAAGAATTACACATGCTTACCTAGAGTTGGGAATTGCTTTTATTACATTTTGCTTTTATCGTGACTGCACCTGGAGCAGCCTTTATAATTGTAAACCATTTGTACGCATTTGTCATAAGGGAAATGAACATGCACTCAGATTCCGTAGAGGCTTGTGAAGAATCGCCTGTACTTGTGGCAGCGTAAAGTAAAAAAAAAAAATGGTACCAGAATTTGTTGCCAGTTGGCGAAAATCCATCACCTCATTTTGGTACAGGCTTTGAGATCTCGGGGACGGGAACTGAAGTCGTCATAGCGGAAGACTTCAACAAAGGAGCAGATTCAGAATATCAGGGTTGTACTGAAATGAACCGCTGGTACAGTAGTTCAAATCTTCTGTACTGGCACACTCATTCCTTTATTTTCATGTGGTGCGTGTAAGGCTGCAGGTGGCATATTTTCAAGGAAAGCAAAAGTTAATAATATTTGTCAATTGCATCCAGTATTCATAGATTTCTGGAAAATTAAATGTGTTCACATTTTGCTGTCCAGTCCCCTGAAAAATAAAGTTGTAGAGGCGAAGCAACTCTATAGGGGAAAAAGAAAGTGACAATCCTATTTATGTAAAGAAAAAAGACACCTTGTATTTAATATTTAAATAGGCAGTAAGGACCTTGCTTTTGTCATATGTAAAGTGAAATAATGATCTTTTGGCAAACGTTTCCCTGTACGTAATGCAAAACACCGAAATGCTTGCTTCAGCAAAATATCATGAATAGCAGATGTATTCATTTAAGACCAATGGAGCTATTTTGCTGTTTTAAGCTTGAGCAAATACTTCCTCTGGGCATGCTGGCCATGTCTTGGCACTTTCACATATACTAAGGTGGTAGTGCGCATTGCAATCCGAATATCTAGCTTTCCTTGCTTTTCAAGCTTGAATTAAACAGATTGTGATTTCTGCTCGCACAGTCTAGTTGTAAAATACAGTTCTGTAGGGGTGGTGAAACACATTATTAGACATCCACAAATCACATACAGATGTTACTTGTATGTGTGAGTTTTCAGAACCAGAGTTAAATGCTGTTGGTCTGAAAAAGGCAGCTTTCATGGGCCGACGAGCTCAACCAACAAAAGTAAGCTTTGCATCAACTCAATTTTCTATTCATCTGGACTAGCACAGCACTGAAATTTTCTTTGCACCAAAATAAAAATTAACATAAAAAGTAGTTGCCCACTTGTTAAACTCGTGGCCAGTTTGTACTGACCCATGCTTGGTGTACTTCAGCAAATTAACAGTGCTGAGAAATGTGCCTCAGGAGTTCTCCAAAAGTCTTCTGCTTTAAAATGTAATTGTTACTTTTGGGTACTATGAATGGTGTATACAATGGCCACTCCTTCCTTCAGAAATGTCCCTCTCCCTCCTTAATATATATATATATATTACTGTATATGTCAGGCTGCTTTGTAGATGTTGTCTTCTTTCGACTCTGTCACTGTCTAATATGTTTATAATCTGGGTCTGTTTGAATGTGGTTTAATATCACAATGCGTTTAAGTTGCAACAGTTTTTTTAATTGATACTTCCTTAGTACCAGGTGGTCACCAATGTTCTCCGTGTAGGAGGAAGGTGGGGGATGAGTGCGGCATTGCCTCCAAGTTATCCCTTAAGCAACAAATGTGGTTAAATTGCCAAGGAAGTAGAGCGGCAAAGTATCGTTTGTCTACTTTGTTCCAGATTTGATGTCTGGTGCACTGACCCTGTCTCCGTTGTGGTGCACACTCAGTTGAACGTGTCTGGCGAAGATTATCCCATACACCCTGTTAGTGGAAAAGAAATGTAGTCTACCGAGTGCAGCACAGACTGAGTATGCGCAGGCACTGATGAGAAGGCATCAGTGATAAAAAAAAATGCTGCTGTTTGAATCCACGGCTCCATCTTTCCGTGGAACGAGCCACATTTTGAAGATTGGATAGTGAATGCCCTGCAGGCACGTGCATTGTGTAACTGCACTCACCAGCAGGGGGAGTGTCTGCAGTGGCCATTGAATCCTTGTGCTCCCCTTTTAACTACCCTTGAGAGGGCAGCTGTACAGAGGTGCCCCCCCCCCCCATCTCCAATAGGATCATACCGACCAACATTTTGCACAGGTGCGATCTACATTGCTTTGAAGGGCCTGCACAGACGTCTGCAATCATTCTGTAATACAGAATGTGCAACGAGAGTCACAATGTAACCCCCCGTTGAATTTTATGTGCAATATGGCCATAGGTTGTCAGTATAAGTTAAATATTCTCTTAATGAAATGGAACATCTGCGTTTAAAATGTGGATTGTGTTTAGTAAATGTTTAGCTTCCATTTTCTGACTTGCCATTATTTCGTTATGATGGGCGCCCGATCTTCCCCATGTTGAATACAACTTTATAATTCATTTTGGGTTTGCAGCCCTAGCATATTGAATGTGTTTATCTAAAAAGAACAAACTTGGTCAAACAATGTTCAGTTTACAAAATAATTATATCAATGCAGCTCTCTTCAGGTTAAAAATAAAAACAATTTTCTAAGTAATGTCAGTCTGTTTACTATTGTGTCATATGTGCTTCAGTAACCCATCACACCTTTTAGTTGTAAATTTTTTCTCTTTGCCTTTTTCTTGTCCCCTTAACCACCATTTAGTTTTGGCCGAGTTTTAATTGTTTGTTTTATATTTTTGCCATTTTAAAGTTATTTACTGTGCTAATGTGCAAGGCTTATTTCTTTTGTATGTAGATCTTTTTGTAGAAGTTAATAGGAACTATATGCTAGTGCGCTATCCTCCTTTCACTATGAACGCAGAGTATAAATGAGGGTTTGTATGGGAGGTAAAGACCATGAAGAAACTTTATCCATGAACAGCTTTGTTTGAATTCTGATTATCCTCTTTCATTATCTCCAAAATGTTTTCTAAGACTTGACAAATGATAACTTAGACAAGGTACCAAACTAATGTTTGAAACTGTGATAAACGATGTCCTTCAAAGGTCCCTGAGACCGAGGTGAAAATTGTCGGCATTTGTATATACTTAACAAATTACAAAAAATGGAAAATAAGCTACAAACTTGGATTGATCAAAAGTTCAAACGGTTCAGATCGTCTGGTGGTTCAGTGGACTAATGCATCCATTCCAGAAGTCTTTATGTGACCTCATTGTCACAGATTCAAATCTCCATAGATCCACTCTGCCTTTTGTCATTTTGATGTTGATAAAATGAGCACCTTTGAGTTGGGTAACAACAAACTACTATTATTCGTTGCCAAGATGCCCCAAAGTGAGAATGTCACATTATTCTATCAGTGGTAATAAAATAATTATGCTTACACACACACTCCTCCATACCCTTGTGAATCTCTATATACACTTGCAACCTTTCAGAGATACTCAGTCTTTTATTACCTAACAGCTGGACTCCCTGATTTCTAGGTTATGTCTTTGAAGAAGGCAGTTGCATAGATGAAAGATTACCCAGCATGTTGGTACTCAAGCCAGCTCCAAACCCCTCCAAACTCTAACATATTCGCCCCCCCAGGCCCTCCTGTCTGCATTCTCCATGGTATCTGGTCTATCAGATTGCCATAGAACACAGTTCATAAGTGCATCCAAACACACCACACACCCTTTTTACACACACAATTTTTATACAGTACATGAACACAAAAATAATCAATGCAGTCACAACACACAATGACTAATGCGCAAGGAACACTTTTATCAGCAACAAAGAGTATAAAGCAATGACGCCCACCCCATTTTCATAATCTTTCCCCTATCCCACTGAGTAGTTTTCTAGAAAAAGACATGGCATTTGCCTGTCTGTCTTAACTTGGACAGTAAGTAAATGGATTTAACATTGGACACTGTTGGTAATTAGTACTTTTACCACAATCCCAGCAACCTACAGCTCTTCCTCACATGCGTCTTTCACAATCTCTTGTACATTTGTTGTCTTCTCTCAGCATCTCTCTTCATCTCACCTTAGTCAAGATACATCTCCTCGATCATTTATAATAATGCTAGACTCAATTTTATCTTCTAATTACCCTCTTCATTGCAAAAGTACTCTCACTCCAGGGTGTCACTAGTACCATAAGTGTATCCCCATCAATCTTTAGTATAGGCGACCTTTTGGGATGAATAAGAAAGAGATGATGAAATTACTAGTCAAACTGTATGCTCGAAGCATGTGTGCTGTAGATACACATGCTTTACATACTCCTGCCATCTAGTGTTGGGTCCAGATGTTTGCAAGTTGTTTTTCTTTGAAGACATCTTTTACAGTCACAAGGAAAAGTGACTCCTATTTTTGGTGATAATGCGCATGGGCATTAACTCCATTGTTAGATCCGTCTTTCCGCCATCGGGTTCAGACGTGTATGCAGCACTCCAATTCGAAACCACAAATCGGGATCCCTACGTGTTGCATTTCACTTACACTCGTCAGTATTGTTTTCAATCGCGTTTCCAACCTTCTGCGTGTCAAAACTTATAAAAACTACAAAACTCTAACTGCGGCCTTCGGACCTAGTTAGTCTCCTCTTTCCAGAGGCTATTGGGCCACCACTGTCATCAGGCCACGGTAGGCACCAAGACTCTGATTCCGACGCCCCGCCTTGTTGCTCAGTACCAAAACATCATGTCAAACCTTCCGGTTCGGGCCTGAACTGAGATGACACACCTTCGATGCCAAAGCATTTAGGATCGAAAAGTAAAACGGACAAATCCAGCTCTGCGAACCAGAAAGGTTCTCCTCTAAAAGACACCAGCGCCGATTCTGGAAAAAATAAAGCAAAAGCTGGATACAAAACAGAAGAAGTTACAAATTAATCCTCAAACTGGACACTACAACTACCCCAGTGATACCACTTCCTAAAAGGAAAACAGACACTGAATACAGAATCCCTCTGAAGAAGGATATAGCCCTATTAACATCCCTCAAACCACTCCACCAGTACCTCTCATACCAGCTTCAGACCCTTTACATATTACATCTCCAGGCTTTCCTGATATAAATCCTGATCTAGTAGATGATGAGGACACTGATAATCAGCCACTACCTGATCCTTGGGATGACTATAATATAGACCCACTGGGAGACACAGATTCAGATCTACATCCAGCCAAACCTTCCCCTCCTGATGATGATGATACATACCAGGAGCTAATTGCTAGAGCAGTCCCTTACCATGGGGTCACCTTACATAAAGAAGACCTGGAGGAGGATTTCCTTTTTTGAAACTTTAGGAAACGTACACAGAGCATCTCAATCCTTGCCTATGTAAAAGGGTATGATGAGGCATGCAGACAATATTTTGAAGGATCCAGTTAGGGCACGCATCCTAACACCTAGGGTGAATAAAAAATATAAACCCCCTCCATCTGAACCATTCTTTATTAAGGGTCATTTGCCTTTAGATTCCTTAGTAGTTTCGAACACACGTAAAAGGGAAAACGAAAAAACTTCAGGAGAGGCACCTCCTCCTGATAAAGAATCAAAATTAGTAGCCGCCTCTGTCAAGAGTAACCACTCAATCAGCCAATCATTGGCACATTGCTAACACTCAAGGGCTATTGGCTAGGTATGATAGGGCACATTGGGATGAGATGGAAGAATTAGTACAATATCTACCAGAAGAACACAGGAAAAAAGCACAAGAAATAGTGCAAGAAGGCAAGCTTATTTACAATTAATCTATTAGATATGCTCTAGGTGCTGCAGATACTGCAGCTAGATGAGTCAATACCAGCATTCTAGTAAGGAGACATGCATGGCTTAGAATTTCTGGTTTCAAACCAGAAGTTCAACAAACTATCCTCCATGTACCATTTGATAAAGAACATCTTTTTGGATCTCCGATAGACCAATCCCTAGAGAAGGTGAAAAAAGACACAGAAGTGGCAAAATCAATAGGAGCACTTCAGTCTCTGGCTACCAGAGGTTCCTTTCGTCGCTCTTTCTACAGAGGGGGCTCTAAATCTAATACCACAAATGCCACCTCGTTTCCGTATAAAATACAGACACAGTCTTCCCTCTCTAGAGGATTCTATAGAGATGGATATAGAGATAACACCTTTAAAGGAAGAGGTAGAGGTACACCATCATGTACCTCCCCATCCACTAACAAACAGTGACTTAATATCACTTCCTTCCCGAACATTAATCACCTGTCGGGGAAGGTCGCAGCAGTTTCTTCCCATTTGGCAGTCAATGACCACAAACAAATGAGTGTTGGACATTATCCATCATGTTTATTGCCTGGAGCTCACAAGCAACCCTCCCAACATTCCACCTCTCATTAACAAACTGTCTGTGGAACACAAACATCTGCTCAAACAAGAAGTACAATCCCTTCTAACAAAGGGAGCTATGGAACTCGACCCATTACAACAAGGATCAGCAGTATATTCACCATACTTCCTAATTTCCAAAAAGGACGGTTTCTTAAAACCAATATTGGATCTCAGGTCTTCCAACCTCTACATATTATTAGAACACATCCATATGATCACTCTACAACAAATACTTCCACTTTTGCAGCAAGACAAATTTATGTCAACACTAGTCTTAAAAGACGCATACTTTCATATACCCATCCACCCAGCACATCGCAAATACCTCAGATTTGTGATTGGAAAAAATCCTTATCAGTTCAGAGTACTTCCATTCGGAGTGACCACTGCACCCAGAGTGTTCACCAAATGCCTGGCAGTGGTAGCAGCACATCTAGGAAGACAACAAATACATGTCTTCCCATAGTTTGCTCATAAAAGCCAACACACATCACAAATGTGTGCAACACGCTCAAATCACCATGAATCTTCTACATCAGTTGGGATTTACAGTCAATATGCAAAAATCCCTTCTTCAACCCACTCAGATACAGCCATATCTAGGAGCCATTCTAAACTCTCAAATGGCTCTAGCATATCCCTTTGCAAACAGAATTCACAATTTTCAAACATTACTACTATATTTTCAAAACAACCACTATCTCAGCCTGAACCTTCATGCAGTTACTTGGGATGATGCCCTTGTGCATTGCCATAGTGCCTCATGCAAGACTAAACCTGCGTCCTCTACAGGAATATCTGAACGAGACGGTTATAGATTCCTTACCTTAGAATTACCCCCAGGCATCAGACTGGAGCCAGAGAAATGTTTTCGTTGCAGTACCCCTGCGTGACGGTAGGTGGCATCGGTCGGCTACGTTCGGTGTCGTGGTCCCCCCGGATGACGTAGCGGTGTCTACTTAGATGCCGCCCCTGTGCGCTGACGTAAGTTCTTTCTTTTTCCGCGCCAGCTAGTCCGGATCCAAAGAGAGCGTGCCCCTTAGACACTTTTCGACTAAACCTTTTTCCGACTTTTAACAACATCTTTTTGAGTCTTTGACTCCTGGTGCATGAGGGATGTCCAGCCGTCGGCCCGGTTTCAAGCCCTGTGACTTATGTCACAAGTTGATGTCGGTCACCGATCCGCACCTCGTTTGTCTCTGGTGCCTGGAACGTGACCACGATCCGAAGTCGTGCTCCGACTGCCGGACCTTGAACCCAAAGTCTTTGCGGGAGTGGTCCCGAAAGCTTTTGGAGGCCTGGCAGTCTGCTCCATGCCGTTCGAGGTCCCAGTCAAGAGGAAGGTCGTGGGACCGGTTCTGGAGCCACTACCATTTGTCCTCTAAGTCTTCGCACTCCGCGGGTAAGTCGAAGCACAAGAAGAAGGCGAAGAATCATCGCCTTCACCCCGTCCGTCGGCTGACACAATGCGGGATCCGGAGCATCATCGCTCTCTGGCTCCTTCCTCCTCGGAGCCCGCTGGGACGGCTCTGTGCTTCCCATCCTTTCCTGGAGCCAGAGTGTCTCCTGCCTAGCTTCGTGCATTTTATGAAGCGATGCACAGCATCTTTGGGCAGCCCGACTCCGCAGGCATGCCTTTGGGCCCCACGGACTCGGCTGGGGGCCCTGGGCCTTCGATACCGGCAGCTCCGGCCTCTGCGCTGGAGGGCCCCCAAGGATCCAGGTCTAGATTCGGATCGGCGCCGGTCGACCTCACAGTACCTTCTCTTGCTCCGATTCCAGTTACTAAGCCCCCGAAGTCTGTTGCGCCCCCAACCGGCGTCGACACTAGCCTCACCCCCGACATGGACACAGTGCCGGACCGACATTGGTACCGGTGCCGTAGGGTACTTTTGTACCGTTGTTCATCCCTGGCGTTCCCTACCGCCCTGAATGGCAGCCAGAGGAGGATGACTGGAAGGAGTCTGTGGACCCTCTAGCAGACCAGCTTGAGGAGCCGGACTGGCAAGTGAAGTTGGGTGATGCCAGTGGGCTGGATACTTCCCCAGATCTTGGTATGCTTTCTCCCACTACCGTGGCTACGGAGGAGGGAGCTTCCTACGCTGTGGTGTTGTGTAGGGCAGCTGAGGCTTGGGCCTTGAGCTTCCTACGGTGGCAGTCCGGACTAACCTCCTGACTGAGGTGCTTCAGTCGGCAGCAACCTCTTCAGAGCCTCTACTGCTTTTTAATGAGGCCCTCATTGACATCCTTCTGGGCACTTGGTCCAAGCCTAACACAGGGGCTCCTGTGGACAGGATGATTGCCCAACGCCACTGCTTGGACCTGGGCGACCCACTTTTCCTCTCCCAACGCCCTACCCCTGGTGGTCCAAGCCTCATCCTCAAAAGGCGCATTCCCTACAGCTCCCCCAGATAGGTAATCCAAGCAGCTGGACCATTTTGGGAAGAAGATGTTTTCTTCTGCCAGCTTAGGACTGCGGTCGGTGAACACCGCATGTCTCTTGGGCCGTTATATACACACGATGTGGGATACGATTGCGCAAGTGCTACCACAGTGCCCGGAGGAGGCCCGGGCCGTGCTCACCTGCTCTGTTGCTCAGGGTCGGGACGCAGCTAAGTTCACCGTCCGGTGTGGGCTGGATACCGCTGACTCTCTGGGTAGGACAGTTGCCACATCGGTAGCCCTGAGGCGCTATGCCTGGCTGAGAACATCTGGCTTCTCTGGGGATGTCCAATCCACACTTTTGGACATGCCCTTTGATGGCTGTCGCCTGTTTGGCGAAATAGCCGACAACGCGCTCAAGCGCTTTTAGGACTCTAGGCCTATGGCCAGAATAATGGGCATCGCAGCAACTTCTCACCCCATGCAGTCTGCCTTTCGTGGCTATGGAAGGGATGCCCCGCCACATTCCATGCAATCTAGCCACAGGGCCACGCACAGTACCCAGCCTCTGCGTAACCGCGGGACCCAGCAATGCGGGCCTGGGGACCAGCGAGCAGGCCAGTCACCCATACCTCCCCTGCAGCAGCCTCCAAACCCTCCTAGTCCAACCTTCCAGGGCCACTGGAGGGCAGTGGGCGGCAGGATTCGCCATCACCTCCTACACTGGCAAAACATTACGTTGGACAGGTAGGTTTTGCAGATAGTCCGAAGGGGCTACTCCCTCCCCTTCAAAACTACCACCCCCTCCATGCCGCCAACATTCCATTGCATGTCGGAGGATCACTTGGCCCTTCTCCGCCAGGAAGTTAGCGTTCTCTTGGCCAAGGGGGCTATCGAACGAGTCCCTGTGCCAGAAGTAGGTTGTGGTTGCTACTCCCACTACATCCTGGTACCCAAGAAGGACAAAGGCCTGCGTCCTATCTTAGACCTCCGGGACGTCAACCGATTCTTCCGGAAGGAGAAGTTCAAAATGTTAACCTTAGCTCAGGTCTTGTCTGCCCTCGACCCTGGTGACTGGATGGTAGCGTTGGACTTGCAGGATGCTTATTTCCACATTCCGTCTTGCCTGCCCAACGGCGTTACCTACTGTTCACGGTAGGCCACGAGCATTTTCAGTTTACCATACTCCCCTTTGGCCTTACCAGCGCTTGGGTGTAATCAAAAGTGATGGTGGTGGTCGCAGCTCATCTGCGCAGATCAGTGGTTCCAGTCTTCCCTTATCTCGACAACTGGCTGTTGAAGGCATGCTCGCCCCAGGCTGTCGTCTCCCACCTCCAGACTACGGCGGACCTCCTGCACTCGCCGGGGTCCACTATCAACGTGCCGAAGTCACACCTGATTCCCTCCCAGAAGCTCCTTTTCATCGGAGCTGTTCTGGATACAACACAGTTTCGGGTTTATCCTCCCGAGCAGCGAGTCCGGGATATTCGGGCTATGATGCCAATGTTTCAGCCTCTAGCCCGGATTTCGGTGAGAGTGACCCTGAGGCTGCTGGGCCTCATGGCCTTCTGCATCCTGCTGGTGGATCATGCCGGGTGGCATATGCGGGCTCTGCAGTGGGACCTGAAGTTCCAGTGGGCGCAGCATCAGAGGAATCTTTCTGGTATCGTCTAGATCTTGGAGGGGACGGCACGTCAATTGCAGCACACCAGGATTGGGTCAGTGGCAGATCCCTCTCCCTTCCCCTACCAGAATTAACAGTAGGGACGGATTCTTCACTTCTGGGTTGGAACGGCCATCTGGGAGAGGCAGAGATCAGGGGTCTCTAGTCTCCGGCGGAGTCCGGTCCCCACATCGACCTTTTGGAGCTCCGGACGATCCGTCTTGCACTGAAGGCAGCTCCTTCCTTCTGCCAAAGGAAGAGTAGTGCAGGTGTTCACAGACGACACCACTGCCATGTGGTACTGCAACAAACAGGGCGGGCTGGGGTCGAGAACCCTATGTCAAGAGGCTCTTTGCCTTTGGACATGGCTGGAACATCAGGGCATATCCCTGGTGGCTCAATACCTGGCAGGTTCCCTGAACGCCAGGGCGGACGAACTCAGCCGCCGGTGCACGATGGATCCTGAATGGTGTCTTCACTCGTAGTTGGTGCAAGGTCTCCTTCGGCAGTGGGGAGAGCCTTGGTTAGACCTGTTAGCCACCGAAGAGAATGCGCAATGTCAGCAGTTCTGCGCGTTGGAATTGCGGCCTCCTGTACGCCTTTCCGTCTGTATCGCTTCTGCCCAGAGTGCTGAAGATCGAGCCAACCGTCATTCAAAGTCATTCTTGTGGCTCCGGACTGGGCATGAAGATTCTGGTACCCTGAGCTCTTGAGCATGGCCATCAATCCTCCGATCAGAATGCCACCTCCACCTCCACCCGAACCTATCCAGCCTCCACCTCCGTGCATGGAGACAGTTGACAGTTTTCGACCTTCCTCCCTAACTCTGTAACATCATCTTGGCAGCCAGGCATCCCTCCACTAAAACGGTACACACCTGTAGATGGAACAAACTTGTGGCATGGTGCACAGCAAAGGGTGAGGGTCCCCTTCCTTCCCCTCTTTCAGAGGTTCTCTTCTTTCTTTGGCCCAGCAGGGCTCTGCTCTTGGCACTCTTAAAGGCTATCTTCCGGCTATTTCGGCCTTTCTTTGCCTTCCTGATCAGCCTTCTCTTTTCAAGTCCCCTACTGTTAACAGATTTCTGAACTGTATTACTCATCTCTTCCCTCCTTCTCCTTTCGTAATGCCCCAGTGGGACTTGAATCTTGTCCTCACTTATCTTATGTGTGCTCCCTTTGAGCCACTACATAATTGTCCTCTTCGTCTTCTTACTTTAATGACTGCTTTCCTACTTGCCATCACATCTGCTCGCAGGGTGAGTCAGCGTCAGGCTCTTTCTTCCAAACCTTCCTTTCTTGCTGTTCATCCGGACAAAGTGGCCCTTCGTACTAGGCCTTCTTTCCTGCCCAAAGTGGTTATCTCTCTCCACATAGGCCAGACCATCACATTGCCCACCTTCTTCCTGCCTCCGCACCCTTCCAAAGAGGAGGAGAGACTCCACCGCCTGGACCCAAAACGTGCGCTGTCCTTCTACCTTGACCGCTCTAAAGACTTCCGGGTGGACGATCAAATCTTCTTGGGTTATGTGGGTGCCACAGCTCACAAGCGTACCATCTCTCAATGGGTTGTCTTATGCATTAACATCTGCTAATCTTTGGAAAAAAGGAACCTAGATCAGGCATCGCAGCAACTTCTCACCCCATGCAGTCTGCCTTTCGTGGCTATGGAAGGGATGCCTCGCCACATTCCATGCAATCTAGCCACAGGGCCACGCACAGTACCCAGCCTCTGCGTAGCCGCGGGACCCAGCAATGCGGGCCTGGGGACCAGTGAGCGGGCCAGTCCACCCATACCACCCCTGCAGCAGCCTCCAAACCCTCCTAGTCCAACCTTCCAGGGCCACTGGAGTGCAGTGGGCGGCAGGATTCGCCATCACCTCCTCCACTGGCAAAACATTACGTTGGACAGGTAGGTTTTGCAGATAGTCCGAAGGGGCTACTCCCTCCTCTTGGTTGACATCTGCCAGGCTTTCCACGTGGGCTTCCCTGCACACATTCACAAAGCATTACTGCCTGGACAGCCAAGTCCGGAGAGGCAGCTTTTTTGGCCTTTCTGTTCTCCAGGACTTCCTGGTGTGAACTTAGTTCACAGACCTACCTCCAGGGTTGGTATTGCTGGGGTATCTATTCTAAGGTAAAGAATCTATAACTACAGTCTCTTTGAGATAGATAAGTTACTTACCTTTGGTAACGATGTATCTGTAAGAGACATATGTAGTTATAGATTCCTTACCGCCCCACCCATCCTCCCCATTCTGCAAACTGACTTTAGGGATAGGGACTCCCTTCCAGGGCCGTAGTTGTGTGCACCAGTGGTCAGTGTCTTGCATGGCTCTGCGCTTCTGGCGTGGAACGTCGTGTCAGAACTGACGTCGGTGCGCAGGGGTGGCATCTATGTAGACACCGCGACATCATCCTGGCGTCCACGACACTGACGACGAACGTGGAGTCGACCAACGCCACCTACCGACGTGCAGGGGTACTGCTCCGAAAAAATGTCTCGGGACCCAGTCTGATGCCTGGGGTAATTCTAAGGTAAAGAATCTATAACTACTTATGTCTCTTACAGATACATCGTTACCAAAGGTAAGTAACTTGTCCGTTTGGCACATCAGTGGAATCAATCATGAGGTCAGCTAATGGATCTAGTGTAGGTAGACAGCTGCACTCATCGCTCTCTGCAGTGGTGGAACACACAAAATGTATCAACAGGGCGGCCCTTTATCGACCCTATTCCACAACAGATGCATCTCTCACAGAGTGGGGTGCACATTTATAGTATTTGACAGTTCAGGGCCTTTGGAACACCAACCAACAGAACTATCACATCAACTACCTAGAACTGCACGCAGTTCAACTAGTGTTAAAAGCATTTCTACCTCACCTATAGGTAAAGTTGTCTTAATCCGGACGGACAATATGACAACAAAGTACTATGTCCAAAAACAATGGGGGGTAACACACTCTCTACAACTGTCACGCCTCTCTCAGACCATTTGGCATTGGACAATTCATCACAAAATCAAGCTCCTGCCAGAACACCTCCCAGGCATGGACAACATCTTTGCCGATCTCTTCAGCAGAATGAAACAACAAATACACAAATGGGAACTTCACACATTAGTTCCCCCTCCGTACTTTCAAAAATGAGGTTTTCCACAAATAGACCTTTTTGCCACAGCAGAGAACTCGAAATGCCCAGACTTCGCCTCTAGGTTCCCACAACCTCTATCCAAAGGCAATGCCCTATGGATCAACTGGTCAGGGATATTTGCTTACGCTTTTCCGCCTCTCCCTCTCGTTCCATTTCTGTTTCGGAAACTCAGGCAGACATCTCTCACACTAATTCTAGTAGCTCCCACATGGGCTCGTTTGCCATGGTTCACCACACCATTGGAACTATCAGTGATTCCACATCAGAAGCTTCACATAACGTCAAACCTTCTCGCACAGAACCGTGGAGAAATCGGATATCCAAATCCCAAGGACCTCAACCTAGCGATTTGGCTCCTAAAGTCATAGAGTTTGGTTATTTAAACCTACTACTAGATTGTATGACAATTCTTAAGGAAGCAAGGAAACCTACCTCTAGAGCATGCTATGCAGCAAAATGGAAAAGATTTGTCATATATTGCAATAATAACTCTCAAGACCTGCTAGATGCATCTATACAAAATATAATTTGTTATCTTTTGCATCTACAGCGAGCAGGTTTAGCGTACACATCTATTCAACTACACATTGCTGCATATCTCAAAGTTCCAGTAATCAAAGCCTTTATGGAAGGACTTCAAAGAATAATACCACCTAGAGTACCACCTGCACAAGACTGGAACCTCAACATGGTTCTTACAAGGCTTATGGGCCCACCTTTTGAGCGGTACAAAAGGGGGTGGTGATGGACGGAGCATCAGAACCAATCAAACACTCGCACCCAGTCAACAGATCTGGGTTTGATCCATCACCGTTCTTTAGCCCACTCTGCCACTCCAGTTCAGACATGGCCATATGCAAATCAATCTGATCCTGTGCCTCATGGGAACAGTCCAGCCCGAACTGCCGAGCCATGCCTTCCCTGGACCGGAAACAAGCTTCCTAGGACCGGTTTCTGGCATTTCAGCCGTCTTTAGCCAGGCTTGCTTGAATCCAGTGGCAAAGTGAGCAAGGGACTCACGTCTGAGCATACCCTGCCAACTTATGGCGAACAAAGCGGTACAAAAGGGGGTGGTGATGGACGGAGCATCAGAACCAATCAAACACTCGCACCCAGTCAACAGATCTGGGTTTGATCCATCACCGTTCTTTAGCCCACTCTGCCACCCCAGTTCAGACATGGCCATATGCAAATCAGTCTGATCCTGTGCCTCATGGGAACAGTCCAGCCCGAACTGCCAAGCCATGCCTTCCCTGGACCGGAAACAAGCTTCCTAGGACCGGTTTCTGGCATTTCAGCCGTCTTCAGCCAGGCTTGCTTGAATCCAGTGGCAAAGTGAGCAAGGGACTCACGTCTGAGCATACCCTGCCAACTTATGGCGAACAAAGCGGTACAAAAGGGGGTGGTGATGGACAGAGCATCAGAACCAATCAAACACTCGCACCCAGTTAACAGATCTGGGTTTGATCCATCACCGTTCTTTAGCCCACTCTGCCACCCCAGTTCAGACATGGCCATATGCAAATCAGAACGGTGATGGATCAAACCCAGATCTGTTGACTGGTTGCGAGTGTTTGATTGGTTCTGATGCTCCGTCCATCACCACCCCCTTTTGTACCGCTTTGTTCGCCATAAGTTGGCAGGGTATGCTCAGACGTGAGTCCCTTGCTCACTTTGCCACTGGATTCAAGCAAGCCTGGCTGAAGACGGCGGAAATGCCAGAAACTGGTCCTAGGAAGCTTGTTTCCGGTCCAGGGAAGGCATGGCTTGGCAGTTCGGGCTGGACTGTTCCCATGAGGCACAGGGTCAGACTGATTTGCATATGGCCATGTCTGAACTGGGGTGGCAGAGTGAGCTAAAGAACGGTGATGGATCAAACCCAGATCTGTTGACTGGGTGCGAGTGTTTGATTGGTTCTGATGCTCCGTCCATCACCACCCCCTTTTGTACCGCTTTGTTCGCCATAAGTTGGCAGGGTATGCTCAGACGTGAGTCCCTTGCTCACTTTGCCACTGGATTCAAGCAAGCCTGGCTGAAGACGGCTGAAATGCCAGAAACCGGTCCTAGGAAGCTTGTTTCCGGTCCAGGGAAGGCATGGCTTGGCAGTTCGGGCTGGACTGTTCCCATGAGGCACAGGATCAGACTGATTTGCATATGGCCATGTCTGAACTGGGGTGGCAGAGTGGGCTAAAGAACGGTGATGGATCAAACCCAGATCTGTTGACTGGGTGCGAGTGTTTGATTGGTTCTGATGCTCCGTCCATCACCACCCCCTTTTGTACCGCTTTGTTCGCCATAAGTTGGCAGGGTATGCTCAGACGCGAGTCCCTTGCTCACTTTGCCACTGGATTCAAGCAAGCCTGGCTGAAGACTGCTGAAATGCCAGAAACCGGTCCTAGGAAGCTTGTTTCCGGTCCAGGGAAGGCATGGCTTGGCAGTTCGGGCTGGACTGTTCCCATGAGGCACAGGGTCAGACTGATTTGCATATGGCCATGTCTGAACTGGGGTGGCAGAGTGGGCTAAAGAACGGTGATGGATCAAACCCAGATCTGTTGACTGGGTGCGAGTGTTTGATTGGTTCTGATGCTCCGTCCATCACCACCCCCTTTTGTACCGCTTTGTTCGCCATAAGTTGGCAGGGTATGCTCAGACGTGAGTCCCTTGCTCACTTTGCCACTGGATTCAAGCAAGCCTGGCTGAAGACGGCTGAAATGCCAGAAACCGGTCCTAGGAAGCTTGTTTCCGGTCCAGGGAAGGCATGGCTTGGCAGTTCGGGCTGGACTGTTCCCATGAGGCACAGGATCAGACTTATTTGCATATGGCCATGTCTGAACTGGGGTGGCAGAGTGGGCTAAAGAACGGTGATGGATCAAACCCAGATCTGTTGACTGGGTGCGAGTGTTTGATTGTTTCTGATGCTCCGTCCATCACCACCCCCTTTTGTACCGCTTTGTTCGCCATAAGTTGGCAGGGTATGCTCAGACGTGAGTCCCTTGCTCACTTTGCCACTGGATTCAAGCAAGCCTGGCTGAAGACGGCTGAAATGCCAGAAACCGGTCCTAGGAAGCTTGTTTCCGGTCCAGGGAAGGCATGGCTCGGCAGTTCGGGCTGGACTGTTCCCATGAGGCACAGGATCAGACTGATTTGCATATGGCCATGTCTGAACTGGGGTGGCAGAGTGGGCTAAAGAACGGTGATGGATCAAACCCAGATCTGTTGACTGGGTGCGAGTGTTTGATTGGTTCTGATGCTCCGTCCATCACCATCCCCTTTTGTACCGCTTTGTTCGCCATAAGTTGGCAGGGTATGCTCAGACGTGAGTCCCTTGCTCACTTTGCCACTGGATTCAAGCAAGCCTGGCTGAAGACGGCTGAAATGCCAGAAACCGGTCCTAGGAAGCTTGTTTCCGGTCCAGGGAAGGCATGGCTTGGCAGTTCGGGCTGGACTGTTCCCATGAGGCACAGGATCAGACTTATTTGCATATGGCCATGTCTGAACTGGGGTGGCAGAGTGGGCTAAAGAACGGTGATGGATCAAACCCAGATCTGTTGACTGGGTGTGAGTATTTGATTGGTTCTGATGCTCCGTCCATCACCACCCCCTTTTGTACCGCTTTGTTCACCATAAGTTGGCAGGGTATGCTCAGACGTGAGTCCCTTGCTCACTTTGCCACTGGATTCAAGCAAGCCTGGCTGAAGACGGCTGAAATGCCAGAAACTGGTCCTAGGAAGCTTGTTTCCGGTCCAGGGAAGGCATGGCTTGGCAGTTCCCATGAGGCACAGGGTCAGACTGATTTGCATATGGCCATGTCTGAACTGGGGTGGCAGAGTGGGCTAAAGAACGGTGATGGATCAAACCCAGATCTGTTGACTGGGTGTGAGTATTTGATTGGTTCTGATGCTCCGTCCATCACCACCCCCTTTTGTACCGCTTTGTTCACCATAAGTTGGCAGGTTATGCTCAGACGTGAGTCCCTTGCTCACTTTGCCACTGGATTCAAGCAAGCCTGGCTGAAGACGGCTGAAATGCCAGAAACTGGTCCTAGGAAGCTTGTTTCCGGTCCAGGGAAGGCATGGCTTGGCAGTTCGGGCTGGACTGTTCTCATGAGGCACAGGGTCAGACTGATTTGCATATGGCCATGTCTGAACTGGGGTGGCAGAGTGGGCTAAAGAACGGTGATGGATCAAACCCAGATCTGTTGACTGGGTGTGAGTATTTGATTGGTTCTGATGCTCCGTCCATCACCACCCCCTTTTGTACCACTCTGGGCCCACCTTTTGAGCCATTACACAATTGTTCATTACAATTTCTTTCATGGAAGGTTGCCATCTTAATTGCTATCACTTCGTTAAGGCGGGTTGGTGAGTTACAGGCATCAACCTTAGAAGAACCTTTCTTTCAACTTCATAAAGATAGGATAGTTCTTCGTGCAAATCCAAAATTTCTCCCCAAAAAAGTCTCTGCTTTTCACATTAACCAATCAGTTGAGTTAACTGTGTTCTTCCCTCAACCTGATTCTGTACCAGAAAGAGCTCTTCAGACACTTGATGTCAAAAGAGGCTCATTATACTACATTGATAGGAAAAAAGATTTTCGCAAAACTTAACAACTTTTTGTTGCCTTTGCTCCACCTCATAAAGGGAAATCTATCTCTAAATCTGGTATTTC
The DNA here is from genome assembly GCF_964204655.1 of Triturus cristatus. Classification (NCBI taxonomy): domain Eukaryota; kingdom Metazoa; phylum Chordata; class Amphibia; order Caudata; family Salamandridae; genus Triturus; species Triturus cristatus. The sequence continues at coordinate 1,458,675,585 of NC_140589.1, read as the reverse complement.
AAGGTGGATTGTTAAATGTATTCAAACTTGCTATGTTAAAGCTAAAAGAACTTTAACTGTACCTCCTAGAGCACACTCTACTCGCAAGATAGGTGCATCTATGGCCTTTTTAAGTAACATTCCCATAGCTGACATATGTAAGGCAGCTACATGGTCCACACCACACACATTTACCAAACATTGTGTGTATGTATTAGCACGTCAACAAGCTAATGTAGGACAAGCAGTCCTAAAAACACTTTTTAAAATGACTGCAACACCAACTGGTTAGCCACCACTTTGGGAGAAGTACTGCTATACAGTCTATGCAAAGCATGTGTATCTACAGCACACATGCCTCGGACGGATTTTGTTACTTACCCTGTAAGCATCTGTTGTTGGCATGTAGAGCTGTGAATTCACATGCGCCCTCCCTCCTCCCCGGACACCTACGGCTGTTGCAGTTCTTATTATTCAGATGACATATGTATGGACATCTCTATGCTACACTCATTTACTCCATTATCACCTTCTTGTGGGAAAACAATCTAACAATAGAGTTGATGCCCATGCGCATTATCACCGAAAGGAGGAGTCACTTTGCCTCATGACTGGAAAAGACTTCTTAGAAGAAAAACAACTTGCAAACATCCAGACCCAACACTAGATGGCAGGAGTACGCAAAGCATGTGAATCTACAGCTCTACATGCTTACAGGATGCTTACAGGATAAGTAACATAATCCTTTTGAAATCAAGGATTTTGTTTGTGGTAGGTAGTCTGAAAATGTTCCAGATGTTCATGTGCTTGCCAGGTCCTACAGTATCCTATGTTAAGGTCTCTCAGCTGCCACAGTTACTCAAAGATATTCACCCACAGCATTTCCATATTGATTCAATAGGATGCCTTGATCTATACAAAGCCCTCAACCTACCTAAAAAATGTTCACTTAATGGTATTATTTAGTAATGAATAAAGATCCCAGCTCATATCTCGTGGGATATTTTTTTAAGGTAAAGGCAAACGTCATTGAGGCACAGGTTTTGCAGAAAATGTATTCTCCTAAGTAATCTCTGTATCCGAAAGTGGACCTAATTTATATGCTCAGTCATGATTCATTGCTTTTGAAAATAGTATTTCTGCTTAAAATATTTCCCCTAAAACTGTTTGGGTGCTAACACTTCAGTAAATAGGTCGAAAAAAATGCACTTTAGAGTTTTCACATGTTGAGCTATAGTTGGAAGCGTAAGAAAATATTCATTTAATTAAAGAATAAACATCTAAAAGGTAGTGGGGAAATAGATCTAGAATGGCCACATTCCCTTGAAACCATGTGATACAAGCATTAGTAAAGCTAGTATGCACAAACAACATACAATTTCCTTTTCATTGGTGAGCTTAGACGCTCAATTACTCATCATGAGTGCAGTCTGTTGCTCATTTTTGCATAGGTGTTTCCTATCATTCACCAGTTGACTCAGTCTTGCATCTACCCACTCACCCTCACCGGCCAATTAAGAAGCCATTAGTGTCAAAGGACATGACTACACCTTAGAAGCACCTTGGTTTTAGATTCACTGAAGACTAACAAGTACAAAAACTGCATGATGGGAACCCCTGTGTGTGTGCCACTTAGGGCTACCTACACAAGTAGTTAGAGCATGGCTATATGGTGAGAAAGACTCATTGTGTGTGTACCTCTGAACAGTTGCACTAGTGCAATCTAGTTTGTTCTAGGACATGGCTGCATGTTGGAATGGCCATGCTGTTTGTGACACTGAGAGAGCAACACCGAGGCGGGTAGCCTAATATGTCTGTGGACATGGTGTGAGCTTCATTATGAGTCTGCACCACAGACAGCCTAGTGCATCCTTAGGCGTGGCTGCGTGTTGGGAAATCCCTGGTGTGTGTCTACTACTGAGACCTAACACAACATGCAGTCCAAGGATTCAAGCTAATCACAAATCTTCCAATGCAAGTCATTAAATTAATTTTGTGTTTAGAAAGAAGGGTAAATAGGAGGTTCTCTTAAACAAATTAATAACTATGACAGGTACATTGACTGCATTGGAAATTATAGTGTCCACTTTTCTGTAAAGAGAGACCTTATGTTTCCGCCCTCCAGCGGCTTGCATTCTTGAAACTAATGGAGGACTGGCTCTATACTTTTGCATTGCTGCCCAAGAGAGGATTTGAATGTAAAATCCTAACTCACCCAAAGAGTACTACAACCCCTGGCTGGGGAATGAACACCTTCCTCACCATGATAATGGTGCCCCATAATTCTAGTCATACTGACCTTTTTTGTTTTCCTGTGAGAAGGGCCTTCCCTTCCCTAATCAAACCCCATTTGCTGGTAGCCCATGCTTCTCCTGTGTTGTAGTTGTGTTGTAGTTATTTGTTTGTTTTAGTCAAAATGATCTTTGCAAGGGCACACCAACTATGACACAAAGTGGTGGTTTTCCCATATGAGGATTATTGCAGGTTGACAGAGCATATATATGTCGCCTAAAGGGTTGGTAACCTATAGTCCTTGTTGTATTGTGTAACTGGATAAGGTGGGAAGAATTCTGCATTCAACGCCTCTCCTCAGTAACTGCCCCTTCAAACTTCATCATGAGGGCCTTGCTTTTTTTAGGTTCTGCTTTGGGATGGCTCATGTACATCTCACTAGACATGTGTTGTCCTTATCCTCTACCTTTCTTTTTTTCCCTGAGTTAGAAAGCACAGAAGAAAATACCTATTTTTCTCGCTAGTCAAGAGGTGACTCTTTATTGGATCTGGATTCTTGCCAATGCCCTCAACTTTGCCTGATTACATATCCTCTAGACACAGTAATTGGTAACCCTCTAGATTGCTGAAACTGACCTGGACTGCAACTCTTGAATTCCCTCCAAAGCTGGAAAGAAACCTGAAGGACCTGAGGAACCTCCTGAAGTTGTGCTTCCTTACAAGCAAAGCAGGAGATCTTTTGCATAGCACGTATTCGAAGAACAAAAGCAGTGCAGAGCGTAGGTCACTGGCATTGAATGAGCCCCTCATTGTCTTTCTTGAATAACTTTATCATTTGTCTTCCTTTCAAAGTGGGGCATTTGCTTTTCGTGGGACTCTGTTGACCAATTATGAACTATCCTGCGCAAAGAACTGGGCAAGTGATCCATGGATCATATGAAGCATTTTGCTATGATATAAAGTATTCTCCCACCTTCTTGACTCCGTTCAGACCCGTTTCTCCAGAAGGTAAGACAACTCACTGGGGCTGTTAATGGACCCTTACTGGGGCTGTTTAGGGACCCTACTGGTGTCATGCTTTATCATCTGGTTTCACCCTGGTCTTTATAAACCAGGGTGAGCTCAATCTTCTTTCAGGGAGCTCTTAGAATATTATTCCTAGAAAGATTAAAAACACCAAAGGACACTTTATAGTGTATAGGGGTGTTCTTGATTGGGGGGGGGGGGTGGTGACTACCCTACCACCCTAACTTATTGTCAACATTTCAGCCCTCTAAAGGCCTCACAAAGGTCCCGGGCTTTCATCAGGACCATCGTATGTTGATGCCCCATCCTGTATTTAAAAAAAAAAAAAAAGACTTTCAATGTCAGTCACTGGACATGCATATATCCTAACACGTACACCCAGGCAGTCTTACTTGCCTATTTCAAGTTTATTTTAAACATGTATTAACGCCTGTTGTCATTCAAAGTAATGTGGTTGAGTCAATCAGGAAAAATAACAACATAAAACAATTATCATTTTGTTAGTATGAATGCGGCTCAAATTAAGTGCACATAAGACAGACTAATAAAAATGTGGCATATACATTCCATATGTATCATTCTCAGTTGCATGCTGCAAAATTCAAACAGACAGGCTTCCTCTGCATCGCTAACTAAAACAAAGACATGACGAACGTGTGTGTGAGGTTTGTGAGATACACTGCAATGGTTGATGTTCAAAATGTGAATCCACAAATGTGATAATGTTGGCCCACCAGATGTACTTTTGCGTTCTAAGAGTTAATACGGACCCTAAATGGTGTATATTAGCACCATATCTGAATGAGTAAGTGCCTTCTGTGAATACCAAAATGGTAGTAAGCTTGGGATTTTGTCGTAAGTTAGTTCTGTGAATCGGGCCCTGTGTTCCGGACCTGGGTCCTGGTGACACATACCTGCGACATTACATGTGCCACGCACCTGCGTGGAATCATGGGATATATATGTTCCTCGCATTCGTAACAGTGAAAAAAAAAAAATCTTGTTGATTCGTATTCAAATTTCATTTCATGTTGGAATCAAAATGTTTTTTGTTATATTTTAATGTTTGGTTTCCTTTAAGCTCTTTTTGCAAAAATGCAGGTGGGAAGGGGTGTACCTCATACCACCCTTCTAAAATGTCGGCCTACTCATAATAATTGTGACGGACCTCTCTAAACGGTAGCCAACTATCTTCTTATCCTTCTAACGAATTAATCCAATTCCACAGGATTTCATCATTCAAACCATTTACATGGGTCCTAAGTCTGTACACCAATCTCTGTTCCGGTTCGGTTAGGTTCTTGGTTATGTTCGTTGTCATTGTCCCTTATTGTCACCTTTTCAGTAATTGTCCTTGATATGTAATTTTCACTATGACCACTGGTCACAACACGATTAGCCATTTTCTTTGGCCTATGTCTGCATCTTTTAGTACTGCGATGTTCAATAATAAATAGCCTTATCTTCCTGCATGGCATGCCTACATACATTAGGCCAAAGGGACATTCCATTAAGTAGAAACATTGTTTGAGTTACAATTGGTGTGCTAATATACACTATTTAGGGTAAGACTGTGTTAATTTTTAGTATGCAAAAGTGGTGGGCCAACACACTCATGTGTGCAGTGATTCACGTTTTGAGCATCAACCATTGCAGTGTATCTCACAAATTTCACAGATACACACATGTTTGTCATGTCTATGTTTTAGCTAGCGATGCAGCGGAAGTTTGTCTCCTTGCATTATGCAGCATGCAATATTGAGTGTGATACCTATGGAATGTATATGCCACATTTGTGTCATCTTGTCTTATGTGTACTCAAATTGAACCTCATTTATGTAATGAAATGATCATTGTTTTATGTTTTTGTTTCTCCTGATTGACTGACCACATTGCTTTGGATGACAACAGACCAAAAGCAAAGACCTCTGACCCTCGTCCTAGGCCCACGCACTCCCCAACTGCTCCGCCTAACCAACGTCGCCGCTGAGCCCTCCTGCCTGAGGGGTTCGATGCCACTGTCGGCATATTCCTCCGTGTGTGCTGCCTAATTGTGTGTTCACCCGCAACTGCGAGTACTGTCTTAATTATTGTTTTGTCTTTCAGTCTTTTGTTTACCTCATTGTTTAGCGTTCCCACTTTTTGTGCCCACTCCCCTCTGCCCACTCCTTTCCAGCCGCTGCTGCCCCTGCGGACCTGCCCCCTGTCCACGCCCCCACCCTGCCTCCCAGCTGCCATCCCTCCCCCTCCCCTACTTAATGGCGGCCGCTGCAGGGGAGAGCTAGCAAAGACCTCTGACCCTAGTCTTAGGCCCACGCACTCCCCAACAGCTCCGCCTAACCTACGTCGCCGCTGAGCCCACCTGCCTGAGGGGTTCAACGCCACTGTCTGCATATTCCTCCGCGTGTGCTGCCTAATTGTGTGTTCTGCCGCACCCGCAACTGCGAGTACTGTCTTAATTATTGTTTTGTCTTTTCAGTCTTTTGTTTGCCTCATTGTTTAGCGTTCCCACTTTTCGCGCCCGCTACTTTCCCGCCAGTGCTGCCCCTGTGGCCTGCCCCCCTGTTCATGCCCCCGCCCTGCTTCCCAGTTGCCGTCCCTCCCCCTCCCCTATTTAATGGCAGCCGCTGCGGGCGAGCGCTAGCAAAGACCTCTGACACTCATCTTAGGCCCACGCACTCCCCAACAGCTCCGCCTAACCTACGTCACCACTGAGCCCTCCTGGCTGAGGGGTTTGACGCCGCTGTCGGCATATTCCTCCGTGTGTGCTGCCTAATTGTGTGTTCTGCCGCACCCGCAACTGCGAGTACTGTCTTTTGTTTTGTCTTTTCAGTCTTTTGTTTGCCTCATTGTTTAGCGTTCCCACTTTTCGCGCCCGCTCCCCTCTGCCTGCTACTTTCCAGCTGCTGCACCTGCGGCCCGCCCCCCCTGTCCACGCCCTTGGCCCGCCTCCCAGCTGCCGTCCCTCCCCCTCCCCTACTTAATGGCGGCCGCTGCGCAGTCCCGCTGCTAGCACGCCAAAGGTGCACCTAAGGCAAGCCCGTCTGCGCCCGTCCGAGACACAACCGCGGCCAGCGCTAGGGACCCTGGCTCCCCGAGCACCCACCACTACGACACCACCAGCCTCTTCGCACTCAACCCCGGAAGACGCACAGACTGCCAGCAGGCCTCGGCGAACAAGACCCACGACCAGTTCTACTGCCGCCTGATCTTCACCACAATCTCGGACTCCAACACCACCGACACCAGCAACGGCGACACCCTCAGATGCATCCTCCTCAACGTACGCTCTGTACACAAGCAGGCCATAGAAATCTGGATCCTACTCGACTCCCTCTCGCCCGACATCGCCTTCTTCACGGAGACCTGGACCAACGCCTCCTCTGCCCCCGACATCAACGTTGCCATCCCGTACGGATACAAGATAAAGAGGAATGACCGCACCAACCTCCTGGCGGGGTGCCTTGCCATCATCCACAAGAGCACCCTCCACCTCACCACCTCCACCGAGACCCTACCTGCTGCCGAACACCTGCGTTTCCAGATCCACATCACCCCCAACGCCACACTCCGAGGAACCCTCGTCTACAGACCCCCCGGCCCCCAAAACCTCCTTCGCCACCACCATCACCGACTTTGTCGCACCGCACACCATCGCATCTACAAACTACATGCTGATTGGAGACCTAAACTTTCACCTCAAACCCCAGCGACCACAACTCCACTACCCTGCTTGACAACCTCGCCAACATCTGACTTAAACAACTCGTCACCATACTGACCCATCGAGCCCAGGAAACAGTGTCCACTTCAGCTACACTACACAACCACAATGGACCGACCACCACGGTGTACACTTCACCGTCGACAAACCTAAGGCACCCAAACCAACCCCACGCCCACCACGAAGAAACTGGAGCAAGGTCACCGACGAGCAACTTAACTCCATCCTCACCCGAGACAGCCACACCTGGGCATCCAAGGCAAACAACTCAGCCAGAGAACTCCACACCTGGATCTCCAACTGCGCAGACTAACTCGCCCCGCTACTCAACCCCAACAAACAGCGCCCCAGGAATGCCGCCTGCTTCACAATCTCTCTCTTAGAAGCCAGGTGCACCTGCAGACGCCTGGAGAAGAACTGGAGAAACACCAAGACAACCGAAACCTACTCCACCTACAAGGACGCTATGACGGACTACCACAACCAAATCAGAAGCACCAAGAGAAACTTCATCCACAACAAAATCCTCGACAACTCCACCAACTCCAAGGAACTCTTCAGTGTTATCCAGAAATTCACCAACCCGCGCAGCGAAGCCACAGACATCACCCGTCCCAAGACCTCTGCGACAAGCATGGAACCTACTTCCACCTCAAGATCAAGACCCTATACGACAACTTCATCGACCGTCCTCCGGACGCCTCATCCACCCCTTCACCCCCCCAAGGACACCAGCCAACCGACCATCTCGTCACCGACCATGACCGAAGACCACACCTCGACCATGAAAGGCATCCACTCGGGGGCCCCACAGACCCCTGCCCTCCTCACATCTACCACAGAGCTGCGGCTGCCATCTTACCCGAACTGCAACGCTCCATCAACACCACCTTCAAAACCGGCACCTTCCCAGACGTCTGGAAGCATGCAGAAGGCAGGCCCCTGCTCAAGAAGGCCACAGTGGACCCCACCGACCTCAAGAATTACCAGCCCATCTCGCTCCTCCCCCTCGCAGCCAAAGTTGCAGAGAAAACGGTCAACAGGGAAATGACACGGTTCATCGAAGAGAACGCTATCCTTGACCCGTCTCAATCCGGTTTCCGAAGCAACCACAGCACCGAGACTACCCTACTCGGCGCCACTAACGACATCCGCACCCTCCTAGACCAGGGCCACTCTGCAGCCCTCCTACTACTCGACCTGTCAGCGGACTTCAACACCGTCTCTCACCGCACACTTGTCACCAGACTGCACGATGCCGGCATACAAGGGACAGCCCTGGACTGGATCCGATCGTTCTTCACCTGAAGAAGCCAGAGAATCAGACTACCTCCCTTCCTCTCACACCCCATGAAAATCACCTGCAGAGTCCCACAGGGGTCATCTCTGAGCCCGACCCTCTTCAACATCTACATGACCCCCCTCGCAGCCATCGTCAGACAAAATGGCATCAACATTGTTTCCTATGCCGACGACACCCAGCTCATCCTCTCCATCACCCGAGACCCCACCACCGCCAAACTCAACTTACAGAAATGAATGTAAGAAGTCGCAGTCTGGATGACCACCAGCTGTCCGAAACTCAACGCCGAGAAGACAGAAGTCCTCATCCTCGGAACCACCCCCTTAGCATGGGACAACACCTGGTGGCTGACCGCCCTCGGAAGCCCACCTACCCCTTCGGACTAAGCCAAGAACCTGGGCATCATTCTCAACGCCTCACTCACCATGAACGGACAGGCCAACGCCGTCACATCCAACTCCTTCAACACCCTCCGCATACTGCGCAAGACCTTCAAATGGATCCCCCCTGAGTCAAGGAAGACAGTAACCCACGCACTCATCACCAGCAGACTGGACTATGGAAACACACTGTACGCCGGCATCAACAAGTCCCTACTCCGCAAACTCCAGACCATACAGAACACTGCCGCGAGACTCGTCCTCGGCATCCCCCGGCAATAACACATCAGTCAACACCTACGAAGACTCCACTGGCTCCCCGTGGAGAAAAGAATCACCTTCAAAATACTCACCCACGCCTATAAATGCCTACACAACAGCGGACACAAATACCTCAAAGACAGAATCAACTTCCACGTACCCAAAAGAAACCTCATATCTTCCAACCTCACACTGGCCAAAACCCCGCGCATCCACAGAGCCAGAGCAGGCGGAAGATCCTTCTCCCACATCGCAGCCAAGACCTGGAACGAGCTACCGGCATACATCAGACGCGCCCCCTCCCTGAACACCTTCAGGAAGACTCTCAAGACATGGCTCTTCGGCTGAACAGACCGGCGGACCCCCCGCTCCCACCCAGCACCTTGAGACCCTAACGGGTAAGTAGTGCGCTTACAATTCCCCTAATTGATTGATTCATTGAGGCATTAACCCCTTCACTGCTTGGCCTTTCCCCCCTGTGCTAAATCTTTTCTGGGCTATTTGGGGTAGTTCGCGCTTAGGCCCCTGTAACGTTTTGATCACATAAGGTATCCACGCCAAATTTACTTGATTTTCTTCCAACATCATGGGTATTTTAATGGTACCCAGGGTTTTTGTATTCCCCTGGAAGGGACCCAGAAATTAGCCAAAATACAGCTAGATTCTGGTTTTTGTTTTGGAAAAATGGGAAACAAGAGCTATAGATGAAAACGTCTGGTTTTTTCCCCTGCAAATGGTATCAGCAAAGGTTTTGTGCTGCTGAAATTACCATCTTCCCAGCTTTCAGGGACAAGCAGACTTTTGTCAGAAAACCAAAAATGTTTACACAGTTTTCGCATTTTACTGGGACATAGCCGATTTTTGCTATTTTTTGTGCTTTCAACCTCCTTCCAGTTAATGGTAAACATGGGTATGAAAGCAATGATGGATCCTAGAAAGCTATACATGTCTGAAACGTAGTCAAAATTCCGAATTCAGCAAGGGGTCATTTGTGTAGATCCTTCAAGGTTTTTTCATAGAAACTACCAGTTGAAAATAGAAAAAAATTGAAAATGAGTTAAAAAAAAACCCAGCCATTTGTGCCAACGTTTTCACCTGTAACTTATTCTGAGTAGGACAGATTTTTGCCCGTTACATCCGCTGGACCCTTCTTGTTGTGGGGATATATAGGACTTGTAAGTTCACCAAGAACCCGAGGAACCCAGAGCCAATAACTGAGCTGCGTCTTGCAATGTGTTTTTTATTGTGTACCAGGTATATGGCAATTCATTTGGGAAAATATAAACAGGGAATAATCGGTATGAAAGACACCTATGTATTTCTGAAATGGGAACAAAATATAGAATTTAGAAACAGTAGCTATTTGTACATCTCCGAAATTGTGAGTACCTATACCAGCATGTCAATTATAGGAAATATTTCAAAGTGACTTCTTTTTTACACATTGTCTTACATTTGGAAGGTAGAAATGCATTGAAAGTCAATAAGTAATAACAGTTGCTCTACAATTCTGTGTTCCCCTAAGTCTCCCAATAAATTGGTACCTCACTTGTGTGGGTAGGTGTAGTGCCCGCGACAGGAAACGGCCCAAAACGCAACGTGGACACACCACATTTTCACAGTAAAAACTGACCCTTCTTTGACAAAGTGTCTAGCTGTAGATTCTGAACTCTAGCTCTGCCGGCACCTAGGGAAACCTAGCACACCTATACATTTTTATAAACTAGACACCCAGGGGAATCCAGGATTGGGTGACTTCTCTGGCTCTGACCAGGTTCTGTTATGCAGAATCCCTTGCAAACCTCAAATTTTGTAAAAAAAAGAAAAATAAATGATTTTCCTCACATTTCTGTGGTGGAAAGTTCTGGAATCTGCATGGATCCACAAATTCCACCCTCCTCGCATTCCCCAAAGTCTTCCAAGAAAAATGGTACCTTACTTGTGTGAGTAGGCCAAGCGCCCGCGACAGGAAACGGCCCAAAACGCAACGTGGACACACCACATTTTCGCAGTAAAAACTGACTCTTTTTTTTGCAAAGTGCCTAGCTATAGAATTTGACCCTAGCTCTGCCAGCACCTAGGGAAACCTAGCAAACCTATACCTTTTTGAAACTAGACACCCAGGGGAATACAGGATGGGGTGACTTGTCTGGCTCTCACCAGGTTGTGTTACCCAGAATCCCTTGCAAACCTCAAACTTTGTAAACATTTAAAAAAAAAATATTTTCCTCACATTTCTGTGGTGGAAAGGTCTGGAATCTGTATAGATCCACAAATTTCCACCACCGCACATTCCCCAAAGTCTTCTGAGAAAAATGCTACCTCACTTGTGTGGGTAGGCCTAGTGCCCGTGACAGGAAACGGCCCAAAATGCAACATGGACGCACCACATTTTCACTGGGAAAACTGACCCTTTTTTTGCAAAGTGCCTAGCTGTAGATTTTGAAACCTAGCTCTACCGGCAAATAGGGAAACATAGCAAACCTATACATTTTTAAACCTAGACACCCAGGAGAATCCAGGGTGGGGTGACTTGTCTGGCTCTCACCAGGTTCTGTTACCCAGAATCCCTTGCAAATCTCAAACGTTGTCAAAAATAAACATTTTCCTCACATTTCTGTGGTGGGAAATTCTGGAATCTGCATGGATCCACAAAATTCCACCCACCTCGCATTCCCCAATGTCTTCCGTGAAAAATGGTACCTTACTTGTGTGGGTAGGCATAGCGCCCGTGACTGGAAATGGCCCAAAACGCAACGTGGACCCCCCACATTTCCACAGTGAAAACAGACCCTTTTTTTGCAAAGTGCCTAGCTGTAGATTTTTAACCCTAGCTCTGCCGGCACCTAGGGAAACGTAGCAAACTTTTACATTTTTTAAAACTAGACACCCAGGGGAATCTAAGATGGGGTGACTTGTCTGGCTCTCACCAGGTTCTGTTACTCAGAATCCCTTGCAAACCACAAACTTTGTAAAAAATAAAACACATTTCTGTGGTGGAAAGTTCTGGAATCTGTGTGGCTCCACAAAATTCCACTCACCCGGCATTTCCCAAAGTCTTCCGAGAAAAATGGCACCCCACTTGTGTGGGTAGGCCTAGTGCCCGCGACAGTAAACGGCCCAAAACGCAACGTGGGCACACCATATTTTCACAGTGAAAACTGCCCATATTTTTGTAATTGTGCATAGCTGTAGATTTTGAACCCTAGCTGTGCCGGTAGCTAGGGAAACCTAGCAAACCTATACATTTTTTAAAACTAGTCACCCAGGGGAAAAGAGGATGGGGTGACATTTCTGGCTCTCACAAGGTTCTGTTACCCAAAAAAACACATTTTCATCTAATTTCTGTGATGGAAAGTTGTAGAATTTGCGTGGATCCACAAATTTCCTACCACCCAGCGTTCCTCCATGTCCCCTAATAAAAATGATACCTCAGTCGCGTGAGTGGGTAAAGTACCCGCGACAGACAAGGGCCTAAAACATATTGAGGAGACATCAAAATTACCTATCACAAAACAACCTAGTTTTGCAAGGGGAGACACCTGGGTTATTGGCCCCGGGCTCGGCGGTCATCTTGGGAAACTACCAAACCCACACATTTCTGAATACTAGTGGCCCAGGGGAGTCCAGCAAGGTATGTCTTGCGTGGATCCCCCAACGTTTTCCTAACTAGAATCCCCTGCAAACCTCAAATTTAGCTAAAAAACACATTTTCCAAATTTTTCTGTGGAATCACCGTGCTGGTACAAATGTCCTAGCCCACAGCGTTCCCCTCGAGTAAAATGTATAAAAAAGCCAGCATTATCACTGGTGCCTAGTGATCACTCTGCCGCCCCGGGAGGCAGATCAGGGGCTATTGCCCCATCTGCCTCCTGAGGGGGCACAAAGTTTAATGCCTTCTTTGGGGGGGGGTAGGGTGGGGCATTTGTATGCCCATTCTGAGCAGCCCCCACCCCTGGCCAATAAAAAAAAATCCCTGGCGTCTAGGGTGCTTTCTGTCCCCCCGGGGGGCAGATTGTGGGATTCTAACCCCAGGAGGTACAGAAAGGCTGTCCTGCATAATTTAATGGGGGGAGAAAAGGCCCTTGCCCACGGTGCCGCGCCCCTTCCCTGGTGGCTAGTGGGTGGAGCCCTGCTTGGGGGATCACCCTCGCCCTCCTGGGGCGATCCCCAGGTAGAAATTTACTAGGGAAGGGTACCATTGGAAAGGGTTGATTCTCCCCTTTCCAGCGATACCTCTCCATAGTGTTTCGGTGCTCGGTGGGGGGGTGAGATAGCCCCACGTCACCGAAACATTGAAACTAAGTTTCAGTTTCGTTTTCAATGTAATGACGACAGCGTGCCATGCGCGTGATCGTCATTACATTGAAAATCACCAAAGGGCCTCGGGAGGTTAGGGAAGCTCTAACCCACCTCCTGAGCGCCCCCCCCCCCCCCCGAAAAAGGAAATCCCTCTGATGTTTGCAGCAGAAGAATTTATGGCCCCTGTCCGCATGACAGGATGGTTCCGTCATGAGCACATGAGCACTGAAGGGGTTAATACACACCCCAAAAACTTTGGAATAGGCACGTAGGCCTGCCTAGATGTATGCGTTGTGATATGTGTGTCCACCGACTAGCATTATAACGCCTTTTAAAAAAAAATTAAAAATACAGAAGACTTACTTATTCTAGGAAGGGCCATCAACATAGGGTGGTCCTGATGAAAGTCCGGGACCTTTGATAAGCTTTTAGAGGGCTGAAACATGTCTACAATAAGTTGGGGTATTAACCCTCCTAAGAGCACCCCTAGCAGGTCGTTGATCATCACCGTACTGGGTTATTGTGTCTTAGGGTAGACAGTCCCAAACCTAAGCTGCCTCCTAGAGAAAGCCTAAGGTAGCAGTCTTTCATCCTAGATATGCTCATATAGCGGGACCTTATCCCACAGTATAATTGTATTTTTTGCTACTCTTGTCATCTCATTGGGTTCAAAATAATTTCTTCATCTCTTGCAATATGTGAAGGCAAATACATATGTATGCACACGACATTACCCAAAGGAATGAGGGAGACTCCTGGCAGTTTGTTCAAAAGTGCTCATGGCATCATATATTTGAAAACGCAGTTTACACAGAACAGTTATATCAGCACTGTGAGCATAAATTGTGAAGGCAACCCAAAAAGGAACTTGGTGCACGTTGTGCTCATGACAAAAAGTGACAGCGCAAGTGACACGTGAGAAGAAAACAGCGAAAGGCACAAAGTGACAAAAATTATGTACAAGGATCAATGGTTCAACAAGAATGATTATTTGCAATGTTAGAACACGTTTCTTAGATTTCAACGAACCAAAGTTGAATGTGTGCCATGAGTTGCGCTGGTAGGTATGTCGACCGCGTTTCGGTCCTGTTAAAACAGGACCATCATCAGGACCGGGTTGCCAAAATGTAAAGGTGCTGCAGGTAAAGAGGAGTAAGCTGCAAGCGACAGTCTGGTAAGTCCAGGGATGAATCCGGTTACCAGTGGGCGTAGTGAAATTCGCGGATAGGACGTAGCGTGCATGGCGTCTATGTGAGGTCAGGTCTGGGATGGACTTCCCCGAAGTGACCGGGGTGCCGGCGTGGGTGAAGGAAACCACGGGTATGGCACAGCGTCAAAGGCGTCTGTTCAAGGATTATTGGGAGGAGGGGCTGTGTCTAACGGCCACCAATGGAGTGTTCCCATCCACTGCAACGGCCCGGGGGGGGGATTACCGTAGTATGAAGGAAGTTCGAATGTTGGAGTCAGTCCAAGGGCAGGATACGAGCTGAGATCAACGCCGGGCCGCCACATTCGTGTGCAGTGTCAGCCATTGATCCTTGTACATAATTTTTGTCACTTTGCGCCTTCCACCGTTTTCTTCTCACGTGTCACTTGCGCTGTCACTTTTTGTCACGAGCACAATGTGCACCAAGTTCCTTTTTGGGTTGCCTTCGCAATTTATGCTCACAGTACTGATATAACTTCTGTATAAACTGCGTTTTCAAATATATGATGCCATGAGCACTTTTGAACAAACTGCCAGAAGTCTCCATCTTTCCTTTGTGTAATGTCGTGTGCATACATATGTATTTGCCTTCCTCATTGAATCCGGTTCAGACATTGTCGCTAACTTTTGCTTACTCACCCAGATCTCAACCTGGTCTACGGGTTATACTCCTGTTGTTATTTACTGTAATATGTGAAAGCACATCATAAATAAAGTAGTATGCCATCCTGACATAAGTCTGCGTCTTATATTGTATTATTATTAGTCCCTTTACTCAGGCTCCTGTCTGTTTCATCCTGGCTTTAAATTCCTTATTTATCTTCTCCAGGATAAACAAGCACAAACTCATGAAGGCGAAGAAGGTCCAAGCAAGGATACCATCATGCCCTTGGACTTTACCTTGGCCCCCTCGAATGCTCATGAAAGTAGTATTAATGGTCAGCATGCACTACTGCGTCAAATCTCAGGTCCTCATGGTCATTTTGCCCTATCTGTCCTGCAGGACGTCTGGTGTAAGTCCATTCCTCCGACACACTTGCTCTGGGAGGGTACTGCTTTCATATTGATTCAAGTGAGGAGTCTGCAGTTGGAAGTAGTGATTAGGAGAAAAAAAATTACCTTTGCTAACACTTTCTGGTGGATAGTCTATATACCACAAATTAGAGGAGAGAGAAAATAATCAACTAGACTCCCTGCTGAAGTCATGTAACACACAAAGGTTGGTGGAATATAGCAATTGGTATTCCACACCCAAGTAGCACTCCTCATTTCTTTTAATAAAATGCTGTCATCCACACGCCAGTGGCATCCTTCATCATCGTGCAGCTACAACACCTCCTTTACCTTTGTGTGTCCCAGGTGGAGCTAAAGAAAAGAATTATTGTGAGCAATCAACAAACAGTTAAAATTGCCTTTTATGGACAGCCAATCTATTTGACTTATTCTTGGGTACCTTCTGGCAGGTAAAAGCATATTTAGGTGGCTAATGGGTCATAATTACCCTACAATCTCAATTGTGTCAATGTATTTCGGCAGTCCTCTTTCCGCCCTTGTGGATCGTCGGCCTTCGTCAGTTCTAGAAATCCTATATTATAACCTATTTTATAAATGTCATTTATGTCAAGAGAATAGACCAAGTCAGTATTTATAAATTCCACCTCCCCTAAATCACTCAATTTAGTGATACTCATGTTTCTGCTGAGGTTCCTGGAGTTTTTCTCTATAATAAAACAAAAAAGACCAATGTTTTCCTTTTAAAAAAGTGTGAGTATTAGAGGCATGTTGGTACACACAAGACCCAGGATAGTGAAAAAAGCTTCATTAGCAACTCGCTGGGCCTACCTCCAGAGAGGGACATTACCTATGATGAAGCCGCACTGTCTGCCACCTCACTAAAGTCACAAAAACATTGGACCTGGGTCTGTGATACTCATGGATTTTGATAAGACATACCACATGTAATTCAGAGAATATCATATATTTGATTACATGCCTCCGTGGTTTGCAGTATGTAGGCATGACCACTAGGAAGATACCCATAACAGTACACAGAAGAAATATCTGTTGTAAAAAGAAAAAAACTATGATGGAGCTCTCAAGCCACTTTTTAGAATACAACTATTTAGTGAACCGGCTAAACTGGATAGTACTCGACAACCCCAACATACCAAAGAATGAAACAAATGCAAAAACAGTATTGTTAAACAGAGAACAACGTTGGATATGTAGACTGGGAACTAACCTGAGTGAATTAAATTATGACATCTCAAGGCATCATATAAACACAGTATGACACAGGGTTCAAACCGACTTTGGCATATCATTTTGTGGCTAATACAGGATAAAAGTGAATTTAACAAAAGGAAATTACATCTGAACATAAGCGGTGGCAATACATTTTTTGGAAATATCAAATTACTCTTGGATAATGTTTGGCATTAATTATGAAAAAAAAGTATCTTTGGGAATTGAAACGGACATTAAATAATTTAGAGATTTTAAGAGCATTATAGTAGCTATTGGTGTGGAATAATATGATATGGCAATTTAGTTATGGTACAAGGAATTCTAGGGGATAACTATTGACGTTCACCTGGGTAACAGTCTTGTAGCACTACACCACAAAAAGAATTACAGACAATGTCATGCCAATGTGAGT
The DNA here is from genome assembly GCF_964204655.1 of Triturus cristatus. Classification (NCBI taxonomy): domain Eukaryota; kingdom Metazoa; phylum Chordata; class Amphibia; order Caudata; family Salamandridae; genus Triturus; species Triturus cristatus. The sequence goes on along the minus strand of NC_140589.1, from coordinate 1,458,658,512 downwards.
GTACTAGTTGTCTCAACGAGAAATGACAAGGAGGAATGGGACAAGGTCTGAGCAAGGAACGGTCTGCTGCAGACTGATTCAGGGTATCCACCCCTCACACAAACACCTTAAGAACATGCTACAGATGGCAATTGACAGCAGTGGAGGGAAACACCCGGTGGCAACAGTGGTGTAAAACCCCTGATGAAGTAATTGGGGACACAGTAATAGGGAGGTATGTTGAGAAGATGATAGGGCCCCCAGGAGATGGATATCACCTTTTTGAATGAAAACTCAAATTCAGATCAGTGAAAGGCGGCTCACCACAAACCACAAGTGTAATAAGAGCAGAGTATTCCGGGCCGGAGAAGCAATGCAAAGTATAGTTGATCATAGAAGTCTTAATAGGTACAACATCTTTCCTTCTTGAGAACTGATTGGAGAACTTACAACTGCAGTCTAAGTTATTAAGGACATAATTGGAGGCAGATGTTTGCAAGACACTCAGAATCTCACTAGATTTAATCAACAGAAAATCATGACAGTACTGACTCGAGCATGCTTTACTGATTTATGTGTTTTTTGTTGTTTTTGTTGTCACACTAGTGTGTGACTACAGCACAATGCTCCTGTGTCTTCCCAGGTTAAAGACAGTTAGACCCACTTCCTGGGTAAGACCTTTCTTCAAACAGATACTTCGTTCACGGTTTATATACCACCTGAATTTCCACTTTGATCATGTGTGCTGTGTACGACGGGTGATCTAAATTTCACTAGATATAAGAGTGGGTTAATTATCACCATGTGAATATGCAGTATTCAGATTACTTTTGGTATGGATGACAGATGGTTTTCTTTGACCTTTCCCTTTTTCATATTGTTGTATTATGGAGAAAAGCTCCAGGAACCCCAGCAGAAACACGAGTATCCCTAAATTGAGTGATTATTGAGGGGACGTGTCATTGATAAATATTGACAGACGTTTTTTCTTTTACACATAAATTACATTTAAAATGTCCTGACGAAGGCCAACAACCCATGAGGGAGGAAAGAGTATAGCCGAAACGTGTTGACAAAATCAAGATGGTAGGGTATTTATGTCCCATTGACCATCCTAATCGGTTTATAATCCTGCCAGAAGGAACACCGGAATACATCAAATAGATTGGGTATCCATTCTAGGCAGTTTTAACTGTTCATTTGTTTGTCGGATACTCTATCTAACCATTTACCCACTGCTTGCCCACCACGCCATACTGTGGAGTGCACTTTATTTAGGTTATAATGTCCGACTGACTTTTCACACTGTCCATATCTTAATTGGTCGGTTGCCCTTCATCTGAGTGCACAAATATTGGCTATTCATTAATTGACATCAGTGCCCAGAGGTGGTGCTTATATGCAGCACTGCGTCCTGGGTGCTGTTACAGAAATTTCCAGTGTGTTACAAAAGGCAATTAACTAACTTATCAATGAAAAATGTTAAGCCCCCTTTGAGACTCAAAGATAAGAACAATAAGACTTAAACATGTGTGAGAGACTTTAAGACCAGTGGCAGAGGTTGTATAGTTGGTTTTGTCCAAAGCATAATGGTTTTAATCAAGGAGCTTCGTAAAGGTGGGAACATATGAAGTGAATGAGCTTTCTCGAATTGTACAGCTATCTAACAAATGAACTTCTTTACAGGGAATGATCCAATTAAACTTAACTGCACTTTTGACAGGTTGGCAGGCAACCGGGCTACAAAGCTGCTAGGTTGGTGAAGAGTCTTTCCTCCATCCCAGCTGCAGCCCGTCCAACAAATCTAGACTTCAATGTCTCTTTTCTGTCAGAATTCCTCCCAGTAACCGGTCAGAAGGAGTAGTTTTGCAAAACACTGCCAGCCTGGCCAGTTGTCATTTTTTGTGTTCCTAAAGACAAACCCCCCAGAAGCAAGAGTTTTTTTTGAAAAACAAAAGCTATGGTATTGACCTGTTGAGAGCTTTCTCTTAGCATCTATCATTGATCATGTTACTCCTCCAACTCTGCAGGATTTAGTGTTAAAAGGCCAACCCTAAATTGTGCCCACGGGTCTGAGGTTTGCATTTTTGACTGCAGCCAGAGATTCTACAATTTCATTGTTATGATTATAGTCTAAACATTGTGTTGATATTTTGCATGAACAGTGTCTCCCATGATGCTCAACAATTTTACCATGGGGTCTATATTTAAATTCCAGAAAGATTTATTTTCCAGTGGGTATATGAGACTCTAGTAGATTGTTACAAATCGACTTCATGTTTGTATGTTATGGGGTATTTGCTAACCTTTGTCTTAACCCATGCCGAGCACCCGTCATTGTCAAGAGCTGCTCTTCCTATTGACATCACACTGAACTGGAAACTACCGGCTTTCCATTGACAGTTAAATACTCACATGTTTAGGTGATACGTCTATGGTATGTTGCTCCTAATAGTGGTGTGTTTACTGCACCAATGATTGATGGTTCCTCTAAAGTTACTTAGTTGTTTAGTTGTATAGTTGTATAGTGCTCACTTCCTTTTGTATGATGGTTTCTTTAGAAACATTTAAATAAAAAAAAAAAAAAGAATCTTTTGTGGCGACAGGCATTCTATCAAACCTTGGGTTGTTGTTTTAGTAGCCATTGCACCTCCTTAGTTCTACCAGTATTTGTATCTTCATTGGCTTTGGCTAGCGATGCCTCGCTTGCCTTTTATCCTTCTCTCTTACTGATTGTAAGCCAACAAGGGCGGCATGAGCTTTTGGATGACTGACTTCAGGCCCTAAATAGTTCCAGTTCAGAGCCCTCAAGTTTTAGATGCAAACACAAAACTGATGTGGTTGCCTATTGCCTGAGCATAGTCTCACATTCATCCATCTAAGGCTGTGACGAGGAAGAGTAGAGCATTAATGCACTTAATATGAACAGGAAGTAGTTGCAGCATTTCAGCCCTTCTCCACATTCATCGTCCTTTGTTGACCATAACCTTGACAAAAAGCGGTATTTTGAGTTGCTGAACAGATTGAACTGTGACTGAGCAAAGAGTTTCAACTTTTCAACACAACAGTTTGTGTTTGGTAACAAAGTTCCACGTTTTGCCTTTGAAAATCGACCTTTTATACTGCGAAACTCTACACTTTTTACAGCAAAGAAAAACAGGGCTATCCCTATATTACCGGCAGTTCGCAGAGTTTGCAGGCCAGGACTATTTTTCGGTCTGGCAAAATAATCAGCTCTTAAGCAGATGCAGAGGGAAAGGCTCACATATGCTAAAGACAGGAAGAAGAAGACCTAAAAAAAAGAAAATTCACAGCTGCCCACCATGCCGGGTAGTAGAGCTTGCCAAAGATACTTTGACTGATTTAAGGAAGAACACAGAGGAAGCTATTTTTCCGCAGATATCTTGGCTATGTTCCAACATCTGCACAAGCTATTCATTCTGTCCATGGAAGCCAGCACTTAAAGGAGCGGCACAGAGTATTGTATATCTGCACACAGCTTCATCCTGCTCAACCAAGGTGCATGGCATGCCAGTCCAGAAGGAGGGGGGGGGGGGTTGTCTCCTGTGTGTGGTGTGTATTTTCATTCGCCAAACAAACAGGGTAAATAACGTTTTTCTTTCTTGCTTAACACTACACACACATTTAAAAAAATGTTAGCTTTTCCTCTTGGGTGCAAATTATTTTCAGCACGAAGTACACCTATTTTGAGAAGGGTAATTTAGGAGGCTTGTGCCACCGGGGTAAGTATTTTAAAGTTTAAAAAATCCTTCATTTTGGGATTATTTCTGCTTATTCTAACTAGGCCTATATGAAATGTGCTTACCAGATTGCTAGAATGTTTTTTAGGTCTCGCCTGGCGAAAGCAGCGCATGCGCTGCTCTCGTCAGAGAGACCTTTTGCAATCGATTCTGCCAAAGCCTTACATGCACGCGCACGGATAGACAAAGATGGCTGCTCTCGCCATTTGTCCAAACCTAACAGCATGCGCGTGCATGTAAGGACAGTGGACAGACCGCCGCCATCTTGATAAAGGCGCATGCTTTCAATTTAAACCCAGGGTGCTTTCACTTTAAGCGCAGTTTAAAGTGAAAGCACGCTGCCATGTGAGCGCGCGTGCACTGCGCGCCAGCCCAGCCGACCTCCCTTGTTCTTGTTGTCATGACTCGGGCTACCTTAAACAAATGAGGTAATGCCATCTATATTTACAAGTTTGGGGCAGGGCTTAGAGTTTTCGGTAATGAAGCGCTGCCACGGTCAACCCACTAAATCCTGAACTCCATGACACGTTGTTGGCGTCTCCAGGGAGTCGCAGTGGGAGGGAAAGCTAACAGGCTGAATAATCCTTTCACCTCGGGTACAAGCCCTCAGAGAGTACGGCCCCCTCTGCACTGTTCACAGATCAAGATGCGGAAACATAATCTCGAGGAGGGAGAAAGCACCGTCTCGTCCTCTCCTCCGAGGCCAGCCATCCATAGACGACACTGCCCGGCGCCGTCCACGTAACCACTCCACCCTCATCCCTAGTGCACCGCGAGCTTTCCTGTTCTTCTGCACTATGCACAAGCGTGCCCTGCCTTCAGAATACACCGTCGGCCTCTAGTGAGGAAGGATTAATACATAATTCAGATCACCTTTCTAAATGAGATTACTATATTATAGTATTTGCACCCCACATGAAAACATACGGTTCTGCTTGATAGGTGCAAGTGTAGAAGAGTAAGTGACTGTAGCGAAAGGTGTGCATTTATGCACACCCATGACTGCACTATTTACTCATGACTTCAGTGCAGAGGAGCACCCCCTCACCTGCTCTTTGGTACTTCTGACACCGCTCTTTCCACCGCTGGTTGCAGGAACAAAAGGCAAACGAGGCTCTCTATGAGACACGTTTCTGTATTTCCCACACCGTGCCTTAACCCTGAGCAGGGAAATGAAGGGTGTCAAGGGTCTACAGGTGGGACAAGGGGTCCACCCTGTGGTGTTATCAGGGGTCAAACGGTAAGTGGTGATGCAACTGCTATCCTTGCGATTTTGGTGAACAGATGTTTCTGTGTTTAATTGTGACTCTTTAAAGCTATGATGAAAAGATGATATCATGTATGTTTCCTGTACCTTTAAAATGGGGGTACATAACCTTAACAGATTATCTGTTGTGCGAGTGTCTCAACCTTACATTCGCTTCTCTAAATGCACCCACTGAGTAGGGAGACACAGACCAGCTCTGTGTTTAGCAGGGTGCTGACGTGTTATGTGCATTGAACGTTATGAAAGTGATTGTGACTTATTCTCACTAAGTCCCAAACCCATTGTTTCTTGAATAAAATATCAAAACAGCACCTACAAGGGAAAGTGAGGTTAACATTAAACAGCCTGCCATCAAAATTGATTCTGCAAGACTGTCCTATAAAACCAGCCGTCGTTGGGTCATTAGTGCTTTCTTAAGGCCAATGCATGCACGGAATAGCATATGGTTGCCTTAAAGATCTCCACCAGCAGAACATGTCAGAGAAAGCAGTTCACGCACATAACGTGCACCTGCCCCGCTCTACAGATGGAAAGACTGGCTCAAACCAATTATTTTAACAAAAAGGGACCCAAATGTGTGAAAGAGCTGTGATCGAGTCCCTGCAAGTCACAGATTACCGAACTAACGGCTCGTTTTGTTACATTCCTGACTCAGGCAGCAAAGAAACTCAATGCTCATTCGGCAGTACCTCCTTAGTCCACTCACGGGAAGATCAAAGCCAATCCAATTCGGCTATCAGACAGCTAACTCTCCAATCCCTTACAGCTCGTGGTTTCACAACTCCCTGTCAAACTTTTCTGTAAAAATTTTACATTTGAGTGCCTAGATTTTATGATCTATCGACAAATTTTGCAGTTTTACAAGGCGTAGTATTTTCTTTTTAATGTCCTTTGTATGCAATGGTTTTTAATAACGACGCATTTATCAATAAATAAAATAAAATTTAAAAAACAGTTCACGCTACCATGGGCCACGTAGAGAGAGGCTCTAAATATCTTGAGGCACAGATACAGTGCAACTCCATTGGAAACTCCCAATAGACTAAGCTGTTTGTCTGTAGACGTGTTCCATTGGGACCGCCTTCCATTCGCTTCTCCCAATCAACATCATAAATGTTCTGTTTGTTGACCCAGTTTGGTTGGCCTTTTTCAGAATGAAAATTCAATATCCTTATGACACAGTATATTTTTTAAACTTTAAAAGGTATGTGGTCTCTTAGGCAGATAATGAGCAGTTGTCCTAAGAATCAGTTTGTCCCACGTTACTGCAATACAAAAGACACCTCTGAGAGCAAATTAGTTAAAGGGAAATTGACGTTATTTTTAACACAAATTGTTTAATGCTGTATTGCCACTGGTATGGCCTCATAGTGCTGTCAGATTTGGATACCTTCATGCTCCAGCCTCAAGGATGCCGTCACAGACTAGAGTCTATTTTATGTTTGAGTGGTATAGTCAACAGAGTGGTGCGAGTACTGGTCGGAGGAGAGGGTATGTTTGGAGTAGTGAGATACCAGAGGTTTTTACCAATTCGGGTGCATGCCATGTGTATGTGCATTATCATGACTCTGGAGTCTGGACAACCAAATGTAGCTCCGCTGAGAATTTACTTTCATGCATGTTGTTTATTTTTGTGTGTGCTAGTGTGAGCTCAGTGATATCCAACTATATGGAAAACCTGAGCTGCGCTGGCTGGCTTCGAATTATATTGTCTGACGTGTTGTGGTGAGCGCAGTTTGTTCATACGAATACAATCAATTTGCTCAAAGGGCACCAAAAAAGGCCCCATTTCGAATTCGAATTACTAGCTAGTAGTTAGCCCCCTTTATAGGTGGGACTAAAGATCTCTTCAAAATCGTTAGCAGGTCATAAAATAGTTTAAAATGACCTCCCAAATGTCTTTCTCTGGATATTTTAACCACATCACCATTGGCAGTATCCTGACTTCCTTAGGTGCACACAATACCTTCACTGGACGCAAACATTTGTATCCTCGTTTAATTCTACAGGCTGAAGGACTGATGTGCAACTTCTGCTTCTTCCAGGGTAATGGGTTACTGATTTAATGATTTCTGAAGTAAACTCATATGCCATAATTTTGGAGTCTGTGGACAAGACTTGAAATGGTAGTAGAGTAACCCCTTCTATAGAGAGGGTGAGAATTTGCCTGCCACACCCCAAGATAGGAAAATTACAAACGACTGATCCACAGGGGCGTATATGAGATCGATCTCCCGAGGCCATCTTCTATTGCGGCACTGAGCCTGAGGCACTTGTATTGCTACAAAAGTAGCAGAAGCCAGCAGGCAGACCACCTGAAAGCCTCTCTCTCTCTGACTGGGCTCCATTGGACACTTCTTGGATGCTGCATCCAGACCCTCATGTTATGGCTTATCTCAGGGTCCACGTGATACAAGGGCCCTTGCTTACTTTAGTTTGACCTTCATTGAACACCCTACCCTCAGTGGCGTAGCAAAGGTGCTATAAGCCTTAATGCAAGCAAGTAAATGTGCCTCCTATCCTCTGTTTTGGAAGTAGAAAAGCTGTTCTAATTAATTACATGCCTAGGCAACAGTGACACGGTACATGCTGAACTATTAAAATGCTACACCCCTGCCTATCTTGTCTACTTTTAAACAAAGACCTACTTGTTCCACAAGCTATTGCTTAGAAAGCATATTGAGTCTTAAATTCAGTGTCACACTGAATCTGGGTTCCAACATGGGCACAACCTCCTAGAGTAAGCAAATATGTTAACTGAGTGTATCTAGGGAAAGCAGCTGCCGCCCCAGAATTTCCCTTTGGGACAACTAGCAGCGCCCCTGCTACCTTTGGTTTTAATGAACATGTGGTCAGTGGCAGAACCAGAAAGGAAACACCTGCAAGACATTTTTGCCTTATTTTGTCACTACCTGCAGTCCCCTTGGCCTTTCAGTAGCAGAGGAGGCTATTGACGGGCTTAAAGCGGAACAAAGGATCAGCTGCTATGATTTAAATGTGCTCAACGGGTGTATGATGTCACTTCCGTTGCCCCTGTAATTTTGGTGTATTGATGCCGATGAGTGTAAGCTGTATTCACCCTCGCCACCCCTAGAAAGTCAACTGCACAAAGGCAGCAATCTGGTTATCAGGTGCATTGCAATACTATCTGAGGAGCCGAAACACTGGTGGCAAACAACCAAACCCACCACTAATCCCATCAAGTAACCATTGCCTGTACCACAGAAGCCCTCACATTTGTCACATGAAATACTTTTGCACACCTCTTCTCTTGAGTGTTTTGAATCCATAGTGCACGGGTACTGGAACTAGGGTAATGCTGGAACTAGGGGTACTGCATGGTCTCCAGACTTGGAGGCAGTTCAGAAAGATAGTATAAAACAATAAGGACTTAGGAGCAGTTTTATTTTCAAGAAGCATTAGTTATTTGTTAAAACGAAGTGAAAGGTAAATTTAAATTTTCTCTCTCCGTTCCTCTCACTTTCTGTCCCTCTCCGCTTCTCCTCTTTCTGTTACTCTCACTCTTTCTTTCCCTCCCCCATCATGCTGTCTCCCTCCACTCTCCTTCCTCAACTCTTTCTCTCTTCTCACGTGCTCTCTTCATTACTCGCTAGTCCGTTTCTTTCTAACTCCTTCTGTCAGTCTCCTTTTTCTTTTGGGTGTCCTTTTTACCCTCTATGCCCCACACTTCTATGACACTCTCTTTGTCATCTTTCATCTCCACCCTCTTCCCTCTTTTTTCTCTCCATTGCATATTGCGCTATTTGTTCCCCCCCCCCCACCCCCCCGAAATTTAGCTCTAGTTGCCCGCCTGTCTTAAAAGCTTTCTAATCAAACGATAGGGTGAGAGGAACCATAAATACGCACAACAAACAAAAGCCGGGGTCAAAAGACAAAGACCCCCCTATTTTTTATAGCGATCCAGCGGATTCTTATGCAGACTCTAGAACTACTATGCAAAAAAGCAAAGGCTATTTAGGGAATAAATATGCCAATATCAGTACTCTATAGTAAAGTGAAACAAGCATTAAAAATGCAATAGATCTTGCCTTTGATTTAGTTAAAGCCATTTGCTTTGCTATACAATACCATTCGCAAAGCAAATTCCTTTAACTTAATCAAAGGTGAGACCTATTGCATTTTCAATGCTTGTTTTAAGATGCAAGGGCTTGATGTAGTCAAAACTGGCTGCAAAAAGCTGGTCTCAATTTATGATTAGTATTTTTGTGACCAGTAAATAATTTTAGGAAGCAACCAATGCACTAATAGGTTGATGCATAAAATTACGAATCCTAGTGGGTCACAATACAACATCCCTCATGAATATTAATGCGGTAGGTTATACATTACAACTCATTCTGATTGGTAGACATCATATGGATCGTGGTCTTCTAGAGTTAGCAGATAACGATGTCCGTGATCGCATTTTAATTAAGTAAAGTTTTGTTTTTTTAAATGCAGACTGCTTTTTTTTACATTCACAAAGGGAAAGGGGTCCCAAGAAAACCCCTTTCATTTTCCAAATGCCTTACCACCCGAACTTGGAAGTCTGCAATTTTTCAATATTCTGCAACAAGGCTTTCATGGCAAAACATTGATACATATCACACTGAATCGGTATTTGGAAAGGACTGTTCAAACCAGCTCGTAATATGGCTCCTAATATAGCTTCAGTACATTGTAATAAAAAAAATTGCAGTTACAAACAGCGATTCAGACTGTTTACGACCATACAAATGGTTAGTAAATCTGTTCCTAGTTCTGTATTACCTTTTGGGTAGGAAGAAGAATGATAAAGGAGATGAACATTGTGAGAATCTGGCTCAGTATATGGTGCACACTTATGTAAGTGGGCACCCTGCACCAGTCCAGACAACCCTTATGGTGATTTTAGGGGTCTTAGACAACCCTAGAAAGCTCTGTAAGTGGTAGCTGCGGAGAGCGGCCTTCAGGCTTAGTCCAGAAGAAGTGTAAAGCAGCTTGTTTTACCAGAAACATAATCTTAAAGGTATAGGTTAAGTGAAAAAGAACCACACAGTGTATTTGTAAAAATATGTATTTATTATAAGACACTCACTAACCCATACAGATATCTCCTAGCCAGAGATATACAGGATACACACAACACTTTTCAATAGAAACAGGTAAGTAGCACAAAATACACAGTGGTCACCAGGGGGAGACCAAACCATATACTAAAATAGTGGTATGCGAATCACGACTCAAATCAAGACAATACCCAGAGGACGTAGAAGTGCCAGGGACCCAAGGAACCACCCGAGGTAAGTAACCAGGAACCCCAGGAGCCTGTGTGCAGTGTGGGAGCACGACCCAGGCTCAATGCAATTCAATGGGTAAGTCGCAGTTGCAATTTTAAAGAAGGATACTTCCCAGTGGACCCTGAAGAAATCCCGGGGAAGACAGAAGGTTCGAGAGGCACCCCACCCGTGGATCCCCCATGGACCAGGATACCTACACCAGGGAAGCCGGGTGCATAGGTGTGAAGTGGCGTCAGAAACTGCTGTCAAACTCAATGGAGTACTTCACGAAGATGCCGCTGCTGGATAAGGTGAAAGTGTCTCGGGGTACCCAAAGGTGTATCCAAGATGAGACGTACCTGCAAGAAGAGGGGACAGAGTCTATGCCACTTGGAAGTGACCAGTAGGCTCGGAAGACGAATGCCCACCGAAGTAGAGTACTGCAGGAGAGTTGACCGTGACCTTGAAACTGCAGGTGTGCGGACCATCGACGCTGTGGAAGACCAGGAGCCGTGCACAAGCTGTCCCACATTGGATGTCGAGAGTTGAGGGGTCGGTGTCCGTCGGAAGCACCATCCAGCTTTTGCAACTGCAACCAACGTGGAAAGTGTAGAGGTACAGTATCGGGACCAGCAAGGTCCAGGTGACTCACCACAAGCAGTGGAGTCCGGGCAGACTTCGAACAATGAGGAGAGCCTGCAGAAATCAAAAGAGTCTCTCCGAGGGACCCACAGGTCAGACGCACTGGAGTTGCAAGGGGACCTCGAGCAGCTCACCAAAGATGCAGGCCCACGGTGCAAGTGATGCGGTGAGGACGAAGATCTTAGACACAGGAGATGTTTGAGGTGGGGGGCTACTTGGAGCCCGAAGATCTAGGTGGAAGGAAGCCAACAAGCCTTTGCATCTGCAAGTCGACATGGTGCACAGGGGTTCGGTTCCTGCAGCTCAGACAAGGGATACTGGCCTCAAACTTGGTGAGAGGACAGGGCAGGCCTCAAGGGATGTGGAGAATCACCACCTGTGTTGCTGAGCCTTTCGGAGTCTGTGGGAGCCTAGGATCAGTAGACCGGTCAGCTTAGTTGGGATGTCTGCAGATGCAGGGAAGTGACTCCTTCACTTCAAGGAAGATTCCTTCAGGTGTCTTGGATGCCAACAGGCCTTGGAAAGTTCCTGTATGGAGCACAGACACGAATGTTGCAGCAGACGAGCAGGGCGACGAGATCAGGGGCAGCAGGAGTCTTCCCAGTTTCAGACTTGATGACCAGAGCGCCCAGAGTTTTGCAGGAACTCGTTGTGACGTAGATGAACGGATGTAGGTGGCCATGCCTATATTTGGGTAGCATGGATAATGCCTAAATAAGGGTAGGATTTATATGCCTAAATATGTGCAATGGGAATTGTGCCTATATAAGGACATAAATTGGGAAACCTATATACGGTATCTAAATCGACACACAACACCCACTCCACTTTCGTATGAACGACATTACTAAATCCTAAACATGCTAAACATATCTAAAAGATAGCTACATATGGATGGCTAAGAACATGTTTAAAAATACATTTGTAAAATGCATAAAAACTGTTGCCATGCATAAAAATGCACTGGTGCTGTACATATCAAAGCAATGTTTCATTCTAAGCATATATTTACATTGAATGCTAAATGAATGAAATATATATACGCATTATGAAATGGCTCGTAAATACAGAAGAAAAAAGGCCGAAACCATTTCATGTCAAGTTACATAAATCAATTGTGTTTGACAAGGTGACATATAGTCTCTAAAAGTGTATCAAAGATTTCTGTTCTTTATGAATAGTTCTACTATAAGCAGATTACTGTGCCATATAAAGAAAAATTCAAATTTGGAAAAAAAAATTATCATAGGAAAAAGTTCCAAGTTTAGTCTTTGAAGGCCAAATTAGTCTTCCCGGTACACTTTGCTGAATCAAAAGTCAGTGTATGAGGATGGAGAAAACATGAAATCGTCAAATCCTGTAGACAAAAAGTCGTCTACCGTTGTAGGTGAGAGTTGGATTACCTCGTTTAGAAAACTAACCGCACATAGTTGAGAAGCATCGCCTTCAGCATTGGTTGCATCAGCAATGTTCGTATCGGATGTTACCTGCGTGCCTGTTTTTCCTCTCAGCAGTAGCACTTTGCGTCTGTGAGATCTCAATGAATGCCGTCATCAGGATTGGTAGCCGCTGGGGACAACACACAGCATGGGCCGTTACAGGGTCCATCAGAGTATTGATATCCGTAGGCATGACTGATGGGAGTATTAGACAGATGTCTAGCACGCATTCTTCACCGCAAAGCAGGCAGCGTAGAACAGGTAAGATGCAATCTTGCCAGATTGGTCTGAATGACAGAAACCATATGGTATTTAATTCTCGTAGACGAGGAAAACCCAAAATTTGGACGATGCGCTCACGACACTTCATTTCCAATAGAGCTCTCTCTATGGTGCTCGGAGTGACGCTGATGATTTGGCTTGCCATATCGGAGCAGTAGGAGCAAAAATAGGATCCCTGCAATGAGTCCAAAAAGTAGTGGCAGTCCACCAAACACAGAGTGCACGAAGTTGGGAATTATTCAGAGGACTGCTTGAAAAGGTGCTAACAGTCCTGAACACACGGTCTTAAATACATGTACAATACCGCTCGTATCAGACATGTTTAAGATACGTTCCAACATTTCGGATCAATGTATAAGGCAGTTTGTATTCAAAAGGGCATGTATCTCGGCAGAAGTCCTTGCGACTTGTAGATCATAGGTTTCTTTGTGCGAGGTCAGTGGCACAGTTTGTTGTAAAAGAATGGCTTTCATTCTGCTTAGAGTATCAATTCGTATAGAAGAGATGTTCAGTGAAGGCCATAGAGGCGACTCCCTGAATGTCTGTATTTGTGGAAACAAGACTTGATACAGCAAGTGACCCTGGATGTAACCGTTACTAGATATGGGATACCTGGCAACATGCCACAGCAGCTGTGATCATTCAACATGAGGTAACTTCCATTAGAAAGTAGTCCAAAAATTGGATTAATCACTGCAGCTGGTGAGCCTTGCAGGTGACAGGATAAGTTTGTAGTGGAACCATCGCAGGCCCCGTGTAAATTAATACCCTGGCAAAGGAGAGAACCGCTTAGTTAGTTTTCACAGTTTGTACTGCTAAGAAACACTTCACGCCCCCCCCCACTCCAACATATATGTGTGTAAGGTAAATCTCAAGATGTCTTGGTGTATTCTTTACCCAACCTTTCATATTTGCCTGCTGATGTATGTTTTAGGCAATACTGAAAATGGAAAGTTGTAACAGGCAGAGTAATTTTACCATGTATAATCCACTCAGTAGCTGTTTTTTCTGCCACCGTGAATGGTAATTTCTCCAGTTTCTCAATGGTCAGCACCGTATAGTCTGCTTCCCTTTGTGCCAGTCTGATCTGTTTATCAGTGAGATTGAATTCTGAAAACAGTGACGTAGTGTTGATTAAACGCCAAGGCACATAGCCTGAACGCAAGTATTGAAGCGTCCAGCCTAATAGCATGATAGAACATAGCTGAGACTGACCATGTTGCAACATGACCAAGTCTTGTTCCATGATGTCTATGGCAGAAGACACAATGCTGTCCAATGAATATATCCTGGACGACAGAGTCGTTAACCCATTCTCTACTACAGAGAGCGATTTCTCTAAATTAATACAATCAATTTTTCGTATTCGTTCTGCAGTCTCTGCTTGGGTAATCTTCCATATTTCATTATAAGCAGCGTAGATACCGGCATATATGAAACGTTTTGACGCGGTTCTCTTGGTCCTAGCAAGAATTCCCTAAGGTATGCACCTTCTTTAAGTAAAGATAAGTGTTGTTTTACATCCTGCAGTGTAGCTTTCCGTAGCCAATGAAGGCAGAGTTTCCCTACACTGTATGTTGTTACTACCCCTGGATGCTGTCTTTGAACATAGCGTGGGTCTGGCCTATTGATAGTGAAACCCTGTGTTTTGTTCAGGAATCGATCTTGACAGTTGTTTGTGTCTGTGGGCCAGAGCCACCATTTTTTCCATTCTGAGCTGATCTGTTGTGATGCAAAATATTATGTACGTCGACCTCCCCCCGTGTAGTGCTATTGCTCGCAGGTATAGGTATGGTCGGTGTGTTCATGTCTTTGATCTTGGTTAACCCAAGGCAAGACGTCTGTTGGATAGTGTCATTCAAAAACATAATTTGCTCAGGGACGATACAGGCTCTAAACAAAGCTTCTACCCCCTGCACTTGCCAATCTTTTGTACCCCAGACAGATTTTGTCTCAATGTTGTCTTTCCAAAATTCAAAACCCTGTCTAGACAGTTGGGCAATAAAGGCTGCAGAATAAATCTGCTTCGTATTGGTTAACATATTTTTCGTTCCTGTCTTATTCAGATTCTTCAAATAAAATGATTCTGTATTTGATAAGTTGAACCCTGGAAAATATGGAAATTTCATTGCTAAAGTTTTTGAGCTACCCTTTGGAGGTGTAGGACAATGTTCCCATTGGTTATACATAAATACATTTCTAGGTGATGCAGTTGTATGCAAGAAATGATGACCATAGTGGTCATAACAATACATTTGTTCATAGTCTGATGAACCCTCTAAATATTCATGATTTGTGAATACTGCAGACATCTCTAGATCAGACATCATGTTATTAACAGTCTCGAAGTCCCACTCATCAGAAAAGGTACTAGAGGCAATAAAGTCACTTAATTAAACTTTAAATAAGTGTGGACTCCTCAAATGTTCCGACGGGCCAAAAATGTCATATTCAGTTCTGTCCCAAACTATACCATCTGGTATAGGAACGGCTGTGATGTTTACTGCTGAGAAGTCTCTTGCTTCACGATGGGATGATTTGTGTGGCTGGAGAAGTAAGTTCACTCTTTTACTTGCTGTGCCCATTTGAATATATCTTCCATTTATCAGCATACCCAGAGTTATTACCAGAGCTAACCAAAGTAGAAAGAAGAATATTCCCAAACCAATCCATAGTTCAATCTTTGGTGAAACCAGATAAGTATTTTTCAGGAGATGAAAAAAGTCTGTTGCTTGTTCTTTGAAAGTTCTTTGTGCTGGCGTAGTTTCAGGTTCGCTGAGATCCTCAGAAAACGTATCAAAGTTAATGAAATAGCCAGAGGCAGTTCTGTCAATGGTTGGAATTGCATCAGGATTCGTTGAAATCGCTGGAACCAGTTGATCAATTGTTACTTCGTTGTAGACAGGTGTATCAGGACAAACTGTTATTTGGGTCTCAAGAGGGACGAGTTCCATAGCTTTGTTGCTTAGTCCTTGTAGAATCTTCAAAGGTGATGAGTCTCTCAGTTTGAACCTCTTGGATTGTAGCCAGCGGAGTGCGTCTGCTACATTGTCAGAGTCCACTTGGCCTACTGTTTAGTATCGACCACATAGTGTGGTTTGATCAGGTCGATGGACGCAAATCTCTTCTCCTTTTTACCAGGGGGCGGCAGTAGTACTGTTCTTGATCCATGGATTGTTAGGACAGGTACTGGTTGTCTGTAAGAAGGCCCAAATTCCTTCTTGTCCGCGATCTTTTCTCTGACTAGATCACCAAGTTTTTGGATCCAGACAGGCCTTGCTGGGACGGTTGGTTTTTCCCCAGTGGTGGTTTGCTTCAGGAACACGTTGCTTTGTTTCGATCTTAGTTCATTTAAGTCCTGTAAAACAGCCAAACGATCTTTGATATCAAACTTTTTATTTTCCACCACTGTGCCTTTCATGTCAAGGTCCGGAATCAACATTCTAGTTTCAAATAGGACTTCATATGGAGTGACACCCCCTAGACAACGTCTTGGCAAATTGTTTATTGAGCGTTGGACCCCATAAAGATGTTTGACCCACCCATCACCCGAACACAATACCCTAGCTGTTATAGACTGCTTTATGTCCCGTTTCTTTCTTTCCACAACAGAATTTCCCTCAAGATGGAATGGAGAATAGTCCCGCAATGCTACGCCCAAACTGGCCATGGCTTCTTTGTAAGCTCGAGAGCTAAACGCAGGACCCTGGTCAGCATGTAGTGTGCCAATTGGGTATGTGCCGATAAAGACTCGCAAATCTTTTATAACAGTTCGAGCGTCAGCCGAGCGCTGAGGCCACATCCAAAGGAACCTTGATTTAGTATTTCTGGGACTGCATTCGTCCACAGGGATGGCTGCATGTAGATAGTCTAATGCTGTCTAACAATGGTGTCTGTACTGGGCTGGCTACGTTGTAGACAGGTGCCTAGTGGCATTCTGTACTGCGATCTCTATTGCAGTCTATGCATTCATTGATGAAAGTGTGAATCGGTGTATTCATTCCTGGCCACCAGTACATCTCTTTCAGTTTTAAAATGGTTTTAGAGATCCCCTGATGTGTCAGACCCACTCCTAGATGTTCTTCGTAAATCAAAGCTGCTCTTCGTTCCATGTTTGGTATTACCCTATCCCCCACTCCAGGGATTCGAGCAAACGGAACGCTGTTTGCATCAATTATATATGAGTGGAAACTTTTTACGTAACGCTGCACCGCTGCCTTTGCTTGAAGCATTGACAGCCAGTATTCTTTCACTGTCTATTTTCGTTTTTGAACGAGTGATTGCAGCTACGGAAGCCGTTTGCACAACCCCTTTTGCGGCTTCATCAGCCAATGAATTCCCTTCAACGTGAACGCCATCACGTTGATGACTCAGCGTGTGTATCACGTGAGTCTTTTGTAGTCCGTTTCGCAACTGAACTGCTTGTTCCCAAAGCATTTTATGCTTGATTGTGCCACCTTTTGCATCTTTGAAACCATTTTGAAGGCACTTCTGTAAATATTCATTGTATGATTGAACACAATATAAAGAATCGCACACTATGAGTGTGGGGAATTCGCGATCTGTATTTTCAAGTGACATTTTAAATGCTTGTAGTTCAGCTCGCTCAGCTGTACAATCTCCTAGTGATTGCGTTTATGTGACCATTGGTCTGAATTTGCCATCTTGCATACGACTTTTAACGATCGCGCATGCTGCACTATAAGCTTGCTTACCCTCCGTAGAGGGTTGTGCAGATCTGTCTGTATAAATTATGAATTCGTACTTGGCAAGAGGGAGAATTTCGTGTTCGTATTGCAGAAATGCTTGTGTTTTCAAATAAGGATCAAAAACATATTCAACATCAGTTACAGCAAGATAATTAACCCATTGTATCCATCCTTGATGTAAAGCTTTTGCATTTGGAATGCTCGCTTTTGTAACTGCCTCTAAGGCTGGTACAGGGGTTACGACCATAATGCGTTTCCCCTGTGCTAGGGCTCTTTCTTTTGCTACAGCGGTTTTAACTGCTGTCGTAATTTTTTCTGTCAGTGTAAATTTAATTTCTGCTTGCGTATACAATGTGATTTGTATGCAATTGGTACTTTTTCACCTTCGTTAAAAGTTAAGTAGGTGAATCCGCATCGACCCGGAATTATTGGGATCACTAAGTTGCGTACGCTTATGCGTATTTGTAAGTGTTTTGTTGCTTTCATGTCAGCTTGAAGTGAACGCAGGATATCTGTATGTTCCCCTGTCCAATGTGTGATTTTAGAATCAGGTTTGATTAATTCGTAGAGAGGTGTAACCCTTTCTGCGTAGTTTAGAATGTATTTTCTTCCAAAATTTAGGAAACCTAGAATTGACTGTAAGTTTTTCATTGTTTTTGGAGGTTGCAGCAGCGCACACTTTTCTAAAAAGTTGGCTGCCAGGCTTTTGCCTTCACTTGATAGTTCATATCCTAGGAAAAGGACGTTGAGATAGGTAATTCTTGATTTTTTAAAATTGAATTTATAACCTTCAGAGGTGAAGCCCAGTATAATGGTATTCACCCTATTTAAGTGCTTGTCAGGTCATCATCTGTCAGATAGATATCATCGACATATGACAAGGCCTTGTCATCATAAATTTGTAGTAACTCTGTTACCCTTGCTAAGAATAACCCTGAACTATTCTTGAATCCCTGAGGGAGACAACAGAATTGACGCTGGGTCCCCATTATTGAGAAAGCTGTCAAATACCTACTTTCAGGTGCTATGTTTTGACAAAAGAAACCGTTAGAAATATCTAATGTGGTTTTATATTTTTTACGCACAATGTTATTCATAATGCTGTACTATGTGTATTTTGCACTGCAAATGTTTTACAACAAGAGTTTAAGTGTCTGTAATCCAAAACTAGACGATATGTATTGTCTGGTTTGGAAACAGGAAACAAACGATTGTTCATTGATGAGGTGCATGTTTCAATCACCCCTTGGTATTCAAGTTGATCTAAGATCTCCCTGACCTGTCTTTTAGCTTCTTGCTTAATTGGATACTGCTTTGTGCAGTTGGTTGATTTTTTTAACTGGATCCTATGTTGAGGTGAGTCCTCATCCCATCTTACATGATTTTTGTATAATGCTGGTGCTTGGGCCACTGCCCATTTCCTGGCATAAGTATATTTTAAATGTACTGGAACATGGTTAGAGAAGGCTGGCATAATGATGTCTTCGCCATGTGGGCACTCTCTGACAAATTCTTGTGGCCAGTCCCGTTCTGCTAGAAGTATGTCATAACCCCTTGAAAGATGCTCCCAAAAGAGTGCTTTCACTTTTCTTGGTATGTCTCCCTCCATCCGGAGTGTTATTTCATATAACCTATGTGGAGAGCTAACCCTGGTGTCTACAGTCTCAACTTGAATGTCCTCATTCAAGTCCACTGTCTCCAGAAGTCCCTTCAGGTTCTGACGAGCTATTGTTACTTCTGCTGCGCTGTCCAACATTGTCTGAGCCCATTCTCCGTTCTTGAGTTGTGTTCTCAGAATCCTCGGCATGTCTGATCTTCAGACCTGCTACTTTCTTCTTGGAGAATTGAGGTTTTGGTTTGTTTTTCTGAACGTGTTGATCGTCTTTGGACTGCACGCGTTCTTCTTTTCAATCTGACCGTCCTCTTCTTTCGGATGTCTGTGACGATATCTGAAAGGTACGAGAGGAACGTGTATCAGTATCTTGATACCTGTCAGGTTTTCTCAAATTATCCCTATTCCTGAGGTTATACCTCCTTTCAGAGGGCTCCTTTTGAGGAGACCTACCTCGGGATTGAGAATCTTTCTCTTTTGAATGTTGTTTGTTATTTTCCCAATTCTTTTTAGAAGAGGTAGGATTGTTTTAGTAAAGGCCTTTTCAGGACTTTCAGACAGTTGTGGTTTAACTGGTTTCCCTCTCAAACTGTCTCGGCCTAATTCTTCATAGGATTTTTCAATTATTCTGGCTAGTTCTTGTGGTTGTTCTGTTACATCAAATTCCCTTAATTTCTGGTGGATTGCCACTGATGCTGCTTCTTCTTTAATATAAGATAATAATATTGTTGAGACCTGGTTGAATATTTCAGTAACTTCATACCTAAATTCAGAGCAGGCTCTGCCCCGTATTTGTTTTGAGTTTGTTTCAGGACATCAGGTATTACCGCCATAGACGGAACACCATGTGTTTTAGTATAGATAGCAGCAAAGACTGTGCCCCAAGTGGTGCAGTCTTCCAGATGTGGTGTGATCCTCATTGATAAACAGATTGTTAGAATTCTATGTTTCTCATAAGGGCTGGTAATGGGAAATGCTGCTTCGCTTTGAGTAATTTTCTGAGCTATCCAGAACGGAATTTGTTCACGTTTTGCGGGCATTTTACCCATGACTGCATATAACGTCTGTGGAGTAATTTTTAGTGTATTCCCTTGATGAGGGGCTGGATTTTGAATGGTTAATGGTGGTTGGACTGTGAAAGTCTGCATTACATATTGAACTAATTGTCTGTAGATTTTTATTAACTCTTTAAGTTGAGTAAGTAATTCTACGTCTGACATTTCTTCAATGTCAGGATGAGGTGTGTAGCCGGCTAAAATCGGCCATGTTGCTCCTGGTCTACTTAGTGGACCAAGCCTGGTAATGTGATTGTAATGTTTTAGGGCGCCTTTAAACCAGAGATCATGCTCCTGGTATGTGAGTGGAATTTCAATATCCTCATAAGGAATATATTCCTCAGGTGGTTCATCTTCTTTGTCGAAATGAAACGTTTTAGTTACTGGATTTGATTCTGGGAATACTATCCATGAATAGAATACCTCTGTCTGGTGAGATTCATGTACCTCTATCACAAAAACTGCTCTACCACCTCTTGGTGTTAGGCCATGTTTTATAAGTTTTAGAGTAATGGCTCTCCTTAAATTTGGATGGATGTTTATAACACCCTCATCGGTTTCATTTAAACCTGTAGTATTAAAGCTGGCTACGACTTGGTCAGCTGCAGCCTCTGTATCAGAAATTTTGTTTAATGAAAAATGTAGAACAAGTTTCAAGGAGACAAAGATAAGGTGCACAATATTTTGGAACACTGTATCCTTCAACGTTGAATAAACCAAACAGCTAATACATAGGATTTTTGTCCTACTCAGCTATAGCGGATATTATCCCTCCCCACTTCAGACGTCTTATGGAGTATTATGAGTAGGGATCTCTGAGAAAAGCACAACTGAGTTACTTCAGTATCTAGTGTTAAATTAGTGCCTTACCAAACTGGGCGCCATGTAGTGTAGTTCCTATATTCCTGATAGGCCCTGCGCATAGGAATAATATTCACTATAGCTTTGACATAGGACTGAGGTCAATATGTCTCTATCGAGTACATTAAACTTAATTACTTGTGTGTGCCAGCTAACTCAGAGGTCACTAGAAACTTCTCGAATAAACAAGAAGGAATTAGTTTCTGACAACCGCATAAACATGACAACTGTGTTTCCCTTAGAATCGGAACAATCTCAGAATCGTGGAAACAATAGATAAGTTTCACTCAGTCAATCGTGCATGCTTCGTTTCTACAGAGTTACACAGAAATAGACAGACGGGCGTTTCAATAAAAAGGGTTTATTGAACAATCTTATTTCTCGTGCAAGAGATATGAACTGCTACAATCGTAAGACAGAATGCGAAGTAAAATATGTACAGCGTTAGCATTAAGATAAAATATTACTGCAATAGCATGGTGTGTAGCTATGACAGATATTCATAAAATACATACATAAATAACACAGGCTAAAATGTTAATACTCATCTGATGCTTCTAGCTAGTTCTACCCCAGTGTACCTAACCTAAGTGTAGTACGAGGTAAAGAAGTAGGCGCTATTTGTCTATAGTCTAGTTTAGCTATCGTTGCCAAGATTTGCCAAAAGTCCCTCTAGGTTCTAGTCCGCTCCATACCTTTAGAATGAGTGAGGTTGGAATCTCTTTCCGAGTCTCGATCTCGAACACCCCGCAAGGGGAGTCCGAAACACTGGAGCTGGATTCTCTGTGAGGAGGATGACAGCGTTTGATCAGTGCGTCAGACGGGGACTTGACTTCCTTCCGAACTTGCCGTGGTGAGCCGCGTCATGCAAGTATGCAGTCGAACCGTGGTTTGCCATGGTAAATGAAGGTATATTTATACCTTGAAGGTGTTTAGGAATGCCAGTATTGACGTAAAAGTCGGGCAGAAGAATGTTATGAATGAACCCCTAAGGAATAGATGTTCATGCATACTAAATGAATTCTTGGAGAAATCAATATCCAAGCAAGGGGAAGTCCTAAAGGCTTAAGAGTCTGGTTGTCCAAGAACTCGTTGTGACGTAGATGAACGGATTTAGGTGTCCATGCCTGTATTTGGGTAGCATGGATAATGCCTATATAAGGGTAGGATTTCTATGCCTAAATATGGGCAATGCGAATTGTGCCTATATAAGGACATAAATCGGGAAACCTATATACGGTATCTAAATCGACACACAACAGGTACATTTGTTATCCGATCTGGCCTGGAAATATCCGATTGCTTGGGTCGCACAATTGGCACAAGGGTACTGCTTCGGCACCATGCTTGTATGAGGATTATGGGCTTCTCAAGGGGCATCTAATCATCCTTCATGAACATTTGATGAGTCTCGTCTCCTTGGTGAGAAGCTGCCACTTCAGGATTATCTTCTGTCACAACAGCAGGGAAAGTTCCTGTACCCGGGCCTAAACAATCTGCACCTCCACCACTGCTCAATCTCCATGGCTGTATATTGAGTGTCAGCAGTTGATTCTATTTGTTCTCCTGCTCATGGTCGCCTCCTTAGTGAGTAGAGGGACTATTCGTTCCTGCGGTGTCTTCAAGTCTGCCAAGTAGCTTTCCCCAACAATTTCATCCCTTTCGTGGATATGCTAGGGGTTTGGCATACACCACCAGTACAACAAGCCCCTCAGTCCTTTTGAGGTCAGGGCTGCCGGTCCCAGAGACAACATCCAGGACATCAGGAACAACGTATAGTGTAAATCCCCCGCACCTTTGGCAACAACCTCAAAACAGGTTTAGTGTGTCACAGACACAGACACACCCTGTAGAAAGGAGGTGTCGGGTACCAGTCTCAGAACTTCAAGCTTCCGCAGGATCCGATGACTATTCCTCAATTCCCCAACTCCGCTACCCAAGCATGTACACACATATATATATGTATATATACAATACCCAGTCAGCTAAAGGGGGGAAAGGGGAGTTGGAAAGAAAAGAGATATGCCACGTCTTCTTCTACTGGACAGGAATGCTCCTATTCAGGTGAGTTCTTCCTGCAAGACAGATCTACATTAACATTTAAATGTTGTAATTTATCTTCCCTATCTTTCACATTACCTTCCCAAGTTGTGATTACCTGTCTTAGTTAAGTGGCTGTCTATTCTCTTGTAGATGCTTCCTATTTGTTTCTGCTACTCAGTGGTTCTGTTGATTAAGAGAATACTAATTAATTCTAATCCTAAATTAGGTGTGTGTCTGATTACTCTCAACTCATTCTATTGGTATATTTCTGTGTCTACCTTGCTCACTCTAAGTGCAGTTGTACATTCTTTTCTTTCTACTTTTTCAGTTGAAGAACTCCTCTATTGGCGGTGTATGCAGATGCGTTTTAAAATGAGGAAGAGTTCTTCTTTAAGTTGGTAAGTATTTTTATACATATATATATATATATATACACATAACTACACCTATTTGAAGGTTCCTTGTGAATAACTCTTCTAACCTTTTGCCTCTCTTACTTTTCTTAGGTAAAGTTCTCATTTAAACATTGGCAGGGATGTGCAGCTTTCTACTTTTCTTCCAAGGAACTAGAATTATGAAGACTCAGTTCTAGCAATGCTCACTCCTGCCTACTGAGCGTTGCAAGGTATGTAGACTGACTACGGAGCATCAGAATCCTTATTGTGAACAACAGGCCTGGACTTGTGGAAAATTTCTAGTCAGGACCCAAACGCTGTACAAACATTCCTTCAGACTCGGCTGTAATCCAATATAGGCTTAGAGTAAATAGCCTTACCTTCCGCAGCCGCGGTAACGGTATCGCTGGAAACAACTCACTACTCACTAACTCTGAATTTGCCAAGGCGGGAAAACGCCGCTCGATAAATGCGACTGTGTTCCCTCAAAAGGCAGCTGAAGTGCGCAGTTTGCCGCGATTGCAGTCGCGAGCACAGCTGCGCTGAGGAGGAGGAGGAACATACACTAGACCGGCAACCTCAAAGTTATCACCGGCGGCCATCTTGAAATTCCGCAATGTGTGAATCTGTCGTTTTGCAACAGAACGGGGAAGCCGATGGTGTGGCAAGTTCCTGCTTGATCTGAAACGGCGAACCTTATGAATCTTGCAACAATGGTGATGCAATGCCTTAGGCTGACTGACCCTGACAGTACCCCCCACCAAAACTCCTCCCTTGCCCTCCATGGGCTTTTTTGGGTATTTCTTGTGAAATTCTCTAATCAATCGTGGAGCCTGCAAATTATTCTTAGGTTCCCAACTTCTCTCTTCAGGACCAAAACCCTTCCAGTCCACCAGATAGAATAATTTTCCTCTCCTCAGTCTAGAATCTAAGATTCGCTTCACTTCAAACTCTTATTCTGACTGGACTTTAATTGGCATAGGAGGACCTTTCTTTCTCAAATTTGGCGGACTCTTCCTAAGTAAGGAGACATGAAACACCGAGTGGAACTTAAGTTTAGGAGGAAGTTGAATCTTGACGCTAACTGGGTTTATCATTTTTTCCACTGCAAAAGGACCAATGTACCTTGGTTGAAATTTTCGATTTCACCTTCAAATGCAGATTTCGTGTAGAAATCCAGACCTCCTCCCCAGATTCAAAAATTGGGCTGGAACGCCTCTTCTTGTCAGCTTGTTTCTTGTAAGAGGCATTTGCCTTGATCAAATTATCTATAGCTCGTTGGTACGCCTTTCGAAGCTTCTGAACAACTTCCTCCACTGCTGGAACATCACTCTCTTGCCGTCCCACAAAAGTGTTTGGATGTCTACCTGAGTTTAAATAAAAAGGAGTGTAACCCGTGGATGAATGCTCTGCATTATTATAAGCAAATTTGGCTTCCCAAATTATATCCGCCCACTCCCCTTCGTGATCCATCAGGAACAAACGCAAGTATTGCTCCAGCTCCTGATTAACTCTTTCCGTTTGCCCGTCAGTCTCGGGGTGGAAACTGGAAGACAAACGAGAGTCAATATTCAATCTCTTTAAAAATGATCTCCAAGGGAGGAGGAGCCTAGCGCCGGACCAAGATGGCCGCGTGAGCTTTGAGCTCCCGAGACCCACGCGCCCTCCGTCGACTATCCTGTCTTCAATCCTGTTTTATATGCACGGCATCTTGCAGATGACTCGCTATGGAGGCGATTGATGCCGCCCGAGTTCGGATCGCCCACCAGGAACCGGAGTTGTGCACGGCGGAAGATTGAGGCCTGTCTCCGAGGGATGCCAGGGGCTGGCGTTGGCTGGATGCCCGACCTCTAATTGAACAACAGAGGCCAGGCGAGGTGTGAACTGTCGGACGGAGGATCCCGTCCTTTCACTTTCACTTTCTCGCCCTTTGTCTGCCTTGGCCCGGGAGTGCTTTCGGCTGCTTTATTATCCTCTGTACGCTCTGCGCCCTACCCTGGCTGGCTATTGCAGAACTGACTTCTCCTGTTCCCTCTACCTGAGAGAGGGCCGTCTTTTTGCACCGGACTGCCTGGAGCCAGACATGTCGGGTAAAGCAGAGGTGGATCGGCTGAAACCCAAGGCTACCAGGCGGGGAGCCTATACTCAAGCCAATAATATGGATCGGTATGCCCAGCAGAAGGGGTCGCCTGGTGGATCGAGCCAGTCGCTGGATGGACAGAAGACTGCCTCACCCCCGGCCTCTGAGCTCTCTTGCAGGACGTCATGGGCGCGCTCGAAGGGATGCAGGCCTCGATTGGGAGACAGTTTGATGCCCTGGCGCACAAAGTGGATACCATCTTGGTGGACGTTAACCTGATCCGCGCGGACTTGGGCAAAACTAATGAACGGGTAAAAACCCTTGATCTCAAGACCACGGGCCTCGCTGATGATGTCTCGGAACTTGAGACTGAGGTTCGTAAGCTGCGGGCCGAGAGTGACCTCTCCGCCCGTAGGCTCGAGGACTTTGAGAGCCGGGCCAGGCGCAACAACGTGCGCATTATCGGGGTCCCGGAGTCCTCGGACGAGGTTTCTGTAGACCTTCTCGTGGAGGACTTGGTGCTTAACCATCTGAAACCTAAGGGCCTTGGGAAGTTCTTCGCAGTTGAGCGAGCTCACAGAGTGCCGGGTGGGAGGCCCAAGGTGGGAGCCCCACCGAGACCGATTGTCGCCAGGCTCTTTCACTTCCGAGATCGGGACGCTATCCTGCAAGCATCTCGGGTGACGGGCCCGTTCCCTTTTCAGAACGCGTCGGTGAGTTTCTATCCTGACTTCACCCAGCTGGTGCAAAAGCAAAGGCTGAGCTTCCTGGGGGTGAAGAGACTGCTTCGGGAGAGGGACTTGAAGTATGCCATGCTTTTCCCTGCCAGATTACGGGTGGTGTATGAAGACCGAACTTTCTTCTTTGAGTCGCCTGCTATGGCCGGTGAATGGCTGGACGCTTTGCCCCGACGACGGACTGGTGAGGATGCCGCCGCAGACGGAGACAGTGGCCGGGATGGGCAGGGTTGATGCCTTTGGAGCCGGACTGACTTGATTTGGTTCCGGATGATGACTTGAACTGATTGCAGTACAATACGGAGGGTTGCGGGAGGACGATGGGAGCTCTTTCCTCCCTCAGGGTACTTTTTGTAGATTTGGGTTTTGGTAGGGCGACAGGCACACTGCAAGTTGGGGGGGCTTTGTAAGCTGCAGCAGGGGTGCAGGGTGGGGGGGATAGTTGGGATTTTGGGTTTGTTGTTGGGGGGTTTGTTTTTGCAAGGCGCAGTAATCATTGTCAGGATTTTTCCATGGTGGCTCTTCGGGTGTGGGGTGGGTCTCTTGTGGTGTGGGGATGGGGGGTAGGGGTTTAAATGTTCTTAGCTGGAATGTTAATGGTTTGGGGGATCGCATTAAGCGGGGGATAGTCCTGCAGTTCTTGAAACGGTCTTTGCCGGATGTTGTCCTACTGCAGGAGACACACCTTATAGGTAATACTTGCCATGCTCTTAATAGGAAAGGTTACAAATTCATAGCTCACTCGGGATTCTCCTCTGGATCCAGGGGTGTGGGCATCCTAGTTAGAGCTTCACTACCGTTTGAGGTGAACTCCACCATTGTTGATGATAGGGGGAGGTTTGTGGCGGTGGCGGGGAGGTGGGAAGGAAGAACTTTGGTTTTGGTTTCGGTCTATGTCCCTCCAGCCCTGCAGGCCTCCACGTTTACAGATCTGGGTAGGGCCTTGTTGGACCTCCCGGAGGGTATGCTAGTGGTGGGGGGTGATTTCAATGCTGTCGGCTCCGGGCTGCTGGATAGGTACCCGCCCAGGGACACCGGGGGGGGCTCAGAAGTGGCTTCCAGACTTTCTAGACACACTCGGCCTGGTAGACTGCTGGAGGCTCCGGCACCCCACACAGAGTCAATACACCTTCCACTCCGGGGCGCATGGTAGCCTCTCTAGGATTGATTACCTGCTCACTCTGGCTGCGCATGCCTCATTGGTATCTGAGGCCAGGCATATGGCGCGGGGCAAAAAAAAAAAAATGATCTCCAAAAATGAGAAATGAATTGGGGGCCCGATCAGAAATAACCACCCTAGGAATTCCATGTGTCTTAACTACATGTTGTGTGAACAAAGACGCTAGATGAGAAGCATTAGGAATAGATTTTAAAGGGATGAAATGATTCATTTTCGTGAAATGATCCACCACCACCCATATGACTGAAAAGCCCTGACTAGATGGTAATTCTACAATGAAATCCATGGATACCGTGTGCCATGGGTAAGGAGCCGGGGGCACTGGATGTAGTAAACCCTGTGGAGCCATTCTAACGGATTTTCCCTTTAAACACTGTTCACAAGAGGCAACATACTGTCCCACCTGAGTTTCCATGGACGGCCACCAAAATTCACGTTGAACCAATTCCAGGGTCTTCTTTACTCCCTTGTGTCCAGCCAGCAAATCATCATGACAATGTTGGACTATCATCTTTTGAAGTTCTTCATCGGGAATAAAAAGTTTTCCCTTAAAATAAGGTCGACCATTCTTTATTTCTCGATCTTCATCTTCCTTGACCCAATCTGCAAGATTAAAGGTAACTAGAACTTGATTTAACTGTTCTTCAAACTTCGGAAACATGATCACCCCAATTATTTTCTCTTTTGGAATTATCAGTTCTCTTTCCAAAATTGGGACATCTTCTCCTGTCTCCAAACGCGATAAGGCATCAGCCTTTCCATTGGCGGAACCAGGTTTGTAAGTTAGCACAAAATTATAGTTTGCAAAAAATAATGACCAACGTAACTGTCTAGGAGTCAAGGTTCGAGCGGATTTTAAAAACTGAAGATTCCGATGATCTGTAAACACAGTAACTTCATGTCGAGCACCCAAGAGATAATGCCTCCACTCCTGAAAAGCATCCTTGACTGCCAATAACTCCTTGTCGGCAATAGAGTAATTCAACTCAGCGGGAGTTATCTTTCTGGACCGGTATGCGACAGGATGAAGCTGACCGGTGGTCCTTTCCCTCTGGGATAATATTCCACCTATTGCCAAGTTGGAAGCATCGGCTTCAACAAAGAAAGGCTCCTCAGGGTTGGGATGCAAAAGCACCGGCGCTGTCGTAAACACTTTCTTTAATCTACTGAAAGCTTCTTCAGTTTCATCGGTCCATTCAAACCTGACCCCTTTTTTGAGCAAACTAGTTAACGGGGAAACCTTCTCAGAAAAATTATCAACGAAGCGTCTGTAAAAGTTGGCAAAACCAATGAAACTCTGCACTTGTTTCACATTACGAGGAGAGGGCCATTCATTAATAGTCCTAACCTTGGCTTCATCCATTGAAACTCCATCTGGGGAGAGTACGAAACCCAAAAATTCCACTTGACTAGCGTTGAATACACATTTCTCCAATTTCACGAATAGTTGGTGTTCCAGGAGTGTCTTCAAGATGGTTCACACATGTTGAATGTGCTCTTTCATATTTTCAGAAAAAATCAGAATGTCATTTATGTAGACGACAGCAAAACGATCTAAATACTCTCTCAAGACATCATTTACAAAATGCTGGAAGGCAGCGGGAGCGTTGCATAAACCAAAGGGCATGACCTGATATTCAAATAGTCCCAATCTAGTCCGAAAGGCAGTCTTCCACTCATCGCCTTCCGCCATTCGTACAAGATGATAAGCCCCCCTTAAGTCCAACTTGGTATACACACGTGCTCCCTTGACCTGATCCAGCAATTCAGAAATTAATGGTAACGGATATCTGTTCTTCCTAGTTACTGAATTTAAGGCTCGATAGTCGATGCACGTTCTCTGATTTCCATCTTTTTTAGGAATAAAAAAAAGCGGAGAAGAAACTGGTGACTGAGAAGGACGAATAAATCCATTTGCCAGATACAATTCTAAATATTCCTTAAGATGTTGATTTTCTTTTTCTGAAAGAGCGTAAATGTGACTGCATGGCAAAGAAGCTCCCGGTTCTAACTCTATTCTACAGTCGTATTCACGATGCGGAGGCAATTTGTTGGCTTCTTTTTCGTCAAAAACTGCAGCCAAATCTAAGTATTCTTCTGGAATCTCTTGTGTCTCCATTACACAAATCATTTTGGCTTGGCTAGCCAAATATTGAGGAGGTGAAGGTGCTGAGGACTCTGTACTCCAATTATTACAATTACCTTTACAATATTCAGAATCCATTTCAATCGTTCTTTTGGCCCAATCTATCCTTGGATTATGTTCCGTAAGCCACGGCAGCCCCAGAATAAGCTGGAATTGGGGTGCGTCAATGAGACTAAATCTCAAAGTGCTCACATGACTACCTGGCCCAGTTAATCTGATCACCTCCGTATCATGTACAATGGGGCCGGAGGACAAATTGGTACCATCAACTGCACGGACTGCTTCAGGTCTTTCTTTCTTGACAAAGGCAATTCCCAACCTCTTTGCAAAGCCTATGTCACAGAAATTGCCCGTTGCTCCTGAATCAATCATTACTGAGATATCCTTCAATCTGGAATGACCAAACTCAATGGAGCTTGCAACAATTAAATGAGGCGTCGAAGATTGTAACGTATTTGCTACCAACTGAGGATCAGGAGTCGACTTATCTTCAGCTCCCACCAGAGCAACTCCTCTTACTGGTGAAGCCTGTCTTAGGTTTTTTGGTGCATTCCTTTACAAAATGCCCGGAATCCCCACAGTACATACACAACTTGCCCAATCGTCTTCTCTCCCTTTCCTCCTTAGATAAGGGCCCATGAACAGAGCTGATCTGCATAGGTTCTTCTTCAGTGGGTGCTTCCTTGATCTTTGAGCCTTCAAACTTGAAACGGGGAGGAAAAGACTTGACATCCTTTCGATGCTCACTCTTTCTTTCGCACTGCCGTTGGTCAATTTGCAAAACTATATCAATTAACTCAGAAACATCAGTAGGACGCTTGGGAATCTGCGCCAAACCATCCTTTATCTCATCTTTGAGACCCCGATAAAAAATTGAAGCTCTCTTAGCTTCGGACCAATTAGTCTCTACTATTAACTTATTAAATTGCGGCAAATATGCCACCAAATCTCTGTTTCCTTGCTTCAAATCCAACAGTTCGTTATCCGTGGTTTGTGACACAGCTCTTCTATCAAATATTCGCAAAAATTCTCTCTTAAACTCATCAAAGTTGTACAGAATTGGGTCATTGTTATTCACCAAAGGCATTGACCAGGCTGCTGCGTCTCCACTCAGGTAGGACAACATGAACGCCACCTTTGACTGATCTTCCTTAAAAATGATTGGTCTACAGAGAAAATGTAAAGAGCATTGTGTAAGGAAAATTTGAGCCTTATGGGGGATCCCCACTAAATCTTTCTGGAGCCGCAAGGGGAATAGTGTGTGATATAGCATGTATGACCTGCGTGGTGAGTTCTGCCGCCGAAGGGGCTGGAGCAAAAGACTGAGATCTGCTTTCCTTTGACCCAGAAGCTGAACTAATTGATAAATCTTCCACCCTTTGTCGCAAGAACAGAGTTTCCTGACTGGACTTTCTAACTTCCTCTCTCAGGGATTTATTTTCTAACATTGCCTCACTAAGATGTGTCTGTATTCCCTCCAACACTGTAGCTAGGGCCTTAACATCGAATCCCTCCGCCATCCTGCTCAGGCAGAAGTATTTTGAAAATGGCACTTCAATCTGTCAGGTACCAGTCTCAGAACTTCAAGCTTTCGCAGGAGCCGATGACTATTCCTCAATTCCCCAACTCCGCTACCCAAGCATGTACACACATATATATATGTATATATACAATACCCAGGCAGCTAAAGGGGGGGAAAGGGGAGTTGGAAAGAAAAGAGATACGCCACGTCTTCTTCTACTGGACAGGAATGCTTCTATTCAGGTGAGTTCTTCCTGCAAGACAGATCTACATTAACATTTAAATGTTGTAATTTATCTTCCCTATCTTTCACATTATCTTCCCAAATTGTGATTACCTGTCTTAGTTAAGTGGCTGTCTATTCTCTTGTAGATGCTTCCTATTTGTTTCTGCTACTCAGTGGTTCTGTTGATTAAGAGAATACTAATTAATTCCAATCCTAAATTAGGTGTGTGTCTGATTACTCTCAGCTCATTCTATGGGTATATTTCTGTGTCTACCTTGCTCACTCTAAGTGCAGTTGTACATTCTTTTCTTTCTACTTTTTCAGTTGAAGAACTCCTCTATTGGCGGTGTATGCAGATGCGTTTTAAAATGAGGAAGAGTTCTTCTTTAAGTTGGTAAGTATTTTTATACATATATATATATATATACACATAACTACACCTACTTGAAGGTTCCTTGTGAATAACTCTTCTAACCTTTTGCCTCTCTTACTTTTCTTAGGTAAAGTTCTCATTTAAACATTGGCAGGGATATGCAGCTTTCTACTTTTCTTCCAAGGAACTAGAATTATGAAGACTCAGTTCTAGCAATGCTCACTCCTGCCTACTGAGCGTTGCAAGGTATGTAGACTGACTACGGAGCATAAGAATCCTTCTTGTGAACAACAGGCCTGGACTTGTGGAAAATTTCTAGTCAGAACCCAAACGCTGTACCAACATTCCTTCAGACTCGGCTGTAATCCAATATAGGCTTAGAGTAAATAGCCTTACCTTCCGCGGAAACGGTATTGCTGGAAACAACTCACTACTCACTAACTCTGAATTTGCCAATGCGGGAAAACGACGCTCGATAAATGCGACCGTCTTCCCTCAAAAGGCAGTTGAAGAGCGCAGTTTGCCGCGATTGCAGTCGCGAGCACAGCTGCGCTGAGGAGGAGGAACATACACTAGACCGGCAACCTCAAAGTTATCACCGGCGGCCATCTTGAAATTCCGCAATGTGTGAATCTGTCGTTTTGCAACAGAACGGGGAAGCCAGTGGTGGGGCAAGTTCCTGCTTGATCTAAAACGGCGAACCTTATGAATCTTGCAACAATGGTGAAGCAATGCCTTAGGCTGACTGACCCTGACAGGAGGCTCTGCTGTTTTCTTCATGGCTGGCAAGACATCACTTCAGATAGATTGGTCTTCCAAATTGTCATGCGGGGCTCTGCCCTTTCATTTCTTTCTAAATAGCATAAGGACAGCTGATAGAGATTCACATGTATGTTTTGATGCAGTAAGAGCAGGTCTTTTAAGTCAAAGTGACCATAGAGAGAGTTCCAGCCACGGCAGTTGGAACTGAGTGTTTTTCCGTGCTATTTTAGACGTTTGATTTCTAACACCTCCCTGAGAAAGGACAAATTCAAGATGCTCATGCTGGCCCAGGTTCTGTCTGCCCTGGATCCTGAGACTGGATGGTAGCACTCGACCTGTAGCATGATTATTTCCATATTTCTGTCCTACAGAGCCACAGGTGCTATCTGCGGTTCACAGTAGGCCAAAAGCATTTTCAGTTTGCGGTGGTCCTTTTTGGCCTCACTAGTGTCCCTCAATTTTTACGAAAGTGGTGGCAGTGGTGGCAGCACATGTTAGGAGGTTGGGTGTTCCAGTCTTCCCCTACCACTGGCTGATGAAAGTTGGCTGGCTGTTAAAGGCGGGCTCTGCAGTGGTGGCTGATTGACCATGGTTGGACCAATGGCAGACTTCTCTTCTCATTCCACCTAGGGCTGGCAGTGGTGACTGACTCATTGCTGCTGGGTTGTAGAGGCCATCTGAGATAGGTTGTGATCAGAGGACTCTGGTCTCTGACAGAAACCCAGCCCCACATCAGTTTGTTGTGGTTGTGGGTGATTCGCTTGGTATTGAAGGCCTCAGATCCTAAAATGATAGAGCAGACAAACTCAGACGCTGATGCCTAGCGGATCAAAAATGTCTGTTACAACCGTAGATGTAATGCAGCCTGCATGGAGAACATGCAAAGTGTGCATGAATGTTTGGCCAGCCCCAGAGGACCGGCCAAACATTCATGCGCTCTTTAAGGAGTGCAAACCATCCCTTCCTTCCGCACACAGGTCAAAGAAACAGTGACTATCCCCCTTCCTCAAATACAATAGTCTACACCCCGGAGTACCCAGAACAGGAACTGCCTACACCAGCTCTCATCATGGGGAAAGACCGAGGACCCAGGCCTCCCCCAAACACAGACCAAAATCGATGAATATACAACCACTGACCCGGGGACAAGGGCCAGGTCCGCCGATAACCCTACCCCAACTGCTGCAGATCTCAACACTATCCTACAAGCGATCAGCGCCTCACAGACCTCAGTTGAAAATAAGATTGGTGAGGTCCGAGTAGACATGTCTCTCCCCCGGCAGGACCTCCGAAACGCGACAACCCATATCACAGAAACTGAATCCCACTTTTCTACCGTCGAGGACGACGTTACTCAACTAAAATAACAAGTAGCCTGCCTACAGACTCACACTAAGAAGCTACATAAAAGGGCTGAAGATGCCGAAAATAGGTTTAGGCGTAATAACCTTCGCCTAGTGGGGTTCCCGGAAGAAACGGAGCAGGGGCAAATGGGAGATTTTATCGAACACTGGATCAGATCTTGGCTGTCAAAGGACTCCCTGTCCACATGGCTTACGGTGGAGCGGGCCCACTGCTCTCTATCTCCCAGACCTCCACCTGGAACACCACACAGGCCCATAATTGCCAGGATTTTCAACTTTAAGGACAGAGACTCCATCCTGAGTGAGGCCCACAACCAAAAGACTCTGACCTACCGTGGCCACTCCATACTAATCTTCCCAGACTACACACGGGAGGTCCAGACCCAGAGGCGCTGATTCATTGAAGTGAAGCAGAAACTGTGTGCCTTGAATCTCCAGTACAGGTTGCTCTTCCCAGCCCGCCTCCGAGTGGTGTTCCAAAATAAAACAAATTTCTTCGAATCTCCTGAGACGGCCTGGACCTGGCTGACCGAGGAGCACCATCTCAGTATGGGCACCTTGGTTCCGCCCCCGGGTGCCCGAGCTGGGGGTGCCCAGGCGGGGTCGCCCAAGCCGAACAGAAGGCGCACACCTTCCCACAGGGGGCGAGAAGCTCGCCGAGCCGGGTCGGGCTCACCTGCGTGTGCCGATCTACACGCTGGAGACCGGACACCTTTGAACAGCTCCCGCTCCTGGCAGCGATCCGGCTCCATAGACCGCTTCGAAACCAGAAGCACCTCACCTAAAACTCTCCACATCGACTCTGCTGAGTCGGACCTTTCTCGTAGTCCAGCGCTTCTGGAGTGATTGGCCAGGCCAGAGCGTTACTGTCCAACGAATCACCAACAGAGATACATTCAAATGGCCATATCTTACTAAAACCCATGGGCTTTTTTCTGCCGAGATAATGAGTAGCTTTATGTAAGGAGGGGTCCTCCACGCAACTCCAAACCCGAACGTTTTAGTTTGGTCAGTTAACCTTACTTAATTGGGACGACGGATGCTTCTGTCCTTGAAGTATAGGTTGGGGGAGGGGCTTGGGAGGAGGGTAGGGACCGTTGTCCCGAGTTTTTGTCGTTGTATTTTGTTTGTCACACTAGCATTTTTGTTCTGCAGCATGATAGTCACTTATGTTACCCGCAAGATTGTGCTACAATTATCGCCTTGCAGCTAGAGCATACCCCAACCAATCCCACATCCAGCCCAGGCCCCGTAGGCCTCCAAGCTCACCCACACCCACTGTGACATGTACACGTAATAGCGGAGATCCCCTCCGAATACTATCATGGAATGTCAATGGGCTGATCGACAGGGTTAAACGGATGGCAGTCTTGCGATATGCCCAACGCCAAGCCTCCAACATACTCCTATTTCAAGAGACCAACCTCATGGGCAACAATTGTCCCTTTCTTGCAAGATATGGCTATGACAGAATTTGGAACTCAGTGTTTGCCCGGGTATCACAGGGTGTTGCAGTTCTCCTGCAGCGCAATCTCCCCTTCTTACTCACACAGGCCACTAATGACCCTCAGGGATGTTTCGTGGCTTTGAGTGGAACAATAGTGGGGAACACCCTTAACTTAGTTTCCATATACTCTCCTCCATCAATGCTCACATTGACCTTGAAGCGTACGGCCGATCTTATTGCTTCTCTACCACTGAGGATGACAGTAGTTGGAGGCGACTTCAACGCGGTTATGCACCCAGACCTTGATATCGCAAGCACACCCTCCGCCGCGAGGACCACACACGCTAAGCACTTAGTAAACTGGGCAAATACCCTGGGCATCTGTGACACCTGGAGAGTTTGGCATCCCCACAGTAAGCATTTCACTCACACCTCTGCAGCGCATCACACTCATGCACAAATTGACAACATTTCCATGCCCGCTAATGACTGCCAGAAAATCAGAGATGTCGCTATCCTTCCCAGGGGCATCTTGCATCACTCACCCATGCTCCTGAACATGGGGAACCCCCCTAACACAATCTGCCCGACGTGGAGGATGAATGCATGGTTCCTCCAGGACAAAAAGACTTTAAAAAAGCAGTTGAAACAGAGCTTCGGCAAAACTTTCTCACCAATAACAGCTCTGTCCCCTCTCCAGGTACCCTGTGGGATGCAGGCAAGGCCACCATCCGTGGATTTGCCAAAGGCCACCTCAAACTCAAACGTCTGGCTCACGACAGCCATATAACCCTCCTGGAGGCCCAAGCGACTAATAAAAACCCCTAACACAGGAATCCAGGAGAGGCTGTTTATTCGGTACAACCACCGACAGGTAACAGATGTTCTCAGCAGCGCATCCAGGGCCAGAATGCCTCACAACAATCTATTGAAGCAAAGGCATTCTAACATTCCACAGCTCAGCTCGAGCTGGTCAATTACAACACATCCCCTTTACAAAATCAATGAGGATTTGAAATAAACAAGAGAGAAAAATACAATGGCACAAGGCATAGAAGATACAAAGAACTAGATATAAATACAGACCATTGTTATGTATTAGCTTAAACAATGCAGAAATAAAAGGAGAAAAATGAAACATGTTCAATAAACATTAACAACACATCTAATACAAAATGTAATCATTAAATTTCACAGGAGGCTGCCTGTGCCTGTTCGAACAATCCATGTTATCATTCCCCTTTACACAAACAGGATTAGGGGTAGCAGCAGTGTGGTGAGATGTCTCAGTGAATTTGACAAGCCTAGACATACTCCATGTACAGCCATTGTCTAGGACCACAACATTTTCCCTAATATCAATGATGGTAAATGGACCATGGAAATTAGACGTACCTTTGTGACCATGTTTAAGTTTTTTTTACCAAAACACGGTCACCCAGATTCCACTTCTTTACCCTGACAGACATCTTATCATCATACTGCAGTTTGTATCTCTGCTGGTAATCTGCCAACTTGATCTTTCTTAAATCATCAGACACAACCCTTTCCCTTCGAATGGGAAACCACACTGGATTAAGCTTCGAGTTGGCTACCCTACCTCGTAAGGCTTCAAAAGGAGATTTTTGAGAAATGGCATTGGGAACAGTGCGGTGTGCCCACCAGGTTTCCCTCAACACACTGCTGAAAGAAATCCTGGAATCTAATGCCCGCTGAGCACAACTCTTGACAACCTTATTCATCCTTTCTGTGAGACCATTGGCTTGTGGGGAATATAGGGCTATCTTCTGATGAACAAGCCCTAGATCTTCAAGAAATGCATTCATCTCATGGGAGGTGAACTGCACCCCATTGTCCGTAACTAGGTATTTAGGAATTCCCTCTGATACAAACACATCCTTCAAGAATTCGATCACAGACCTAGAATTGACAGCACTCGTGCATTTAGAGATAACCCATTTTGAGGTATAATCGACAAGGCGGACAACATATCTCTCATGAGATGGCATTAACTCAAATGGACCAATTATGTCTAATCCCAACTTGGTCCACACAACATCAGGGACCTCAACGGGGGAAAGAGGAGTATGACTTGTGGTATGAGACTTGTCATTAATGGCACACAGATGGCAATCCTTGACTACTTTCTCCATCTCTCGGTCCATTCCAGGCCACCAATATCTTTCTCTGACACGTGCCTTGGTAAGACTCCTACCTGAATGCCCCTCATGAGCTAGATTCACTACTTTCTCCTTCAGTGCATCAGGTGGAACTACTCTGTCCCCCCTCATGAGGTATCCTTGACAAAAGGTGAGATCATCTTTTACAGCCCAAAAAGGTTTCAAATCAGAATCAAGATTTTTGTACTCCGGCCAACCCCTATTAATGACAACCCTAAGGGAGGAAAACACTCTGTCATTACTGGTAAAAGTTACCCAATCCTCTCTTGATAGCGAGGATTCTGGCAGCCAATTCACACACTCAAATTCCTCAACATCCTGTTCACTGTTCAAAGCCAGGCGTGATAAGCAATCAGCTGACTTATTACTTTGGCCTGAAATGTATTGCACCCGGAAATTAAACTCTTGTAGACCTTCGCTCCACCTTTTTAGTCTAGGGGTCATGTGGTCACTGTGATTACACGAAAAAACTTGGACAACGGGGCAAAGATCTGATTTAACAGTGAACGGAATTCCCCAAAGATAAAATTTGAAGTGTTTTACTGCCCAGAATACACTTAACACCTCCCTTTCAATACAAGAGTAATTCACGTCCGCTTCTCTGAGAGCCCTAGAGGCAAAAGTCACAACTTTCTCCTCTCCATCAACTACTTGGGAAAGCACAGCCCCAAGACCCTTCAAACTGGCATCAGTAGTCAAAATTGTCCTCAACTTGGTGTCAAAATGTCCCAAAGTTGGTATCTGACCAAGCTCTGACTTAACCAAATCAAAAGCTGCTTCACACTCAGGGGACCAGTTAAAATGCACTCCTTTCTTTAAATAGAGATTTAATATGTTCAACGACGCTAGCGAAATTTTTAACAAACTTAGAATAGAATTTGGCCATTCCTAAAAAGGACCTGACTTTTTCTTTGTCTTCAGGCGTTAGAGCCTCAACGATACTCTCTGAAAGTTCTATCTTGGGCTGTATACCATCTCCTGAAATAACGTGCCCAAGATAGGTAACAGACCTTAATCCAATGCGATATTTTCTTTCTTAACCGTGAGTCCTCTTCCTTTCAATATCTCTAAAACCGACCTCAAGACAACTCCATGTTCGCTCTCATCCTTTCCATAAATCAAAATGTCGTCTTGAAAAAACAAGACATTTGGCAGGTCCCCCAAAACCATTTTCATAATCCTCTGGAAGCATGCCGCTGCCGAGGCTAACCCGAAGGGCATCCTCAAAAATCGGTAAGCTCCCAGAGTCAACAGACTGATAGACTCGGAGATATTTGGTAAAGGCTGGTGGTCAACCCCAATCCACTCGTTTAGTCCGCGTAAGTCCACACACATCCTCACAGCAGATCCACCATCTTTGGGAGCCAAAACTACTGGAGTCAACCACTCCCAGGCCTCAATCTCCTCAATCACCCCCAATTTTAGTAGTCTATCAAGCTCACACTTCAACAGTCCAATCCTCAGATTTGGTACTTTGCGCACCTTGTGCACACAAGGTTTAGCAGCATCCTTCAAGATGATTCGATGCTCAAAACCTTTGAGGCAACCAAGCGTGTCAGTGAACACCTCAGGAAATTCTTCGAAACACTCACTCGTACTGTGCATGTTGTCAGTCAACATGACTTGATCTTGCGGATTTTTGGCACTTGGGTTCAAAATTATACCCAAGTCACGCTGGTGTCTCCATCCAAGTAGATTGTCTCCCCTCTTGGCCACATATACTTTCCCCACAGTTTCCCTCTCCTTGAACACAATTTTTGCAACTACATACCCAACAATGTCTATGGGAGAACCACCATAACTAATTGGGGAGATGTCCAGAGGTAGCAGTTCTACATTCTCAAGCCCAACATTCTCATCCCATAGCTTGTTACTAATTAAAGTGAAGGGGGAACCTGAATCAGCCACGCCACTGAACTCATTCCCATCTACAGATATGTCACAAAACAGCATGCATATTTTTTCAGAATCAACGTCCCCATTGCATTCAGAAATACTAGAGACAATTACAGT
Source organism: Triturus cristatus (assembly GCF_964204655.1). Taxonomy (NCBI): domain Eukaryota; kingdom Metazoa; phylum Chordata; class Amphibia; order Caudata; family Salamandridae; genus Triturus; species Triturus cristatus. Next base: position 1,458,619,180 of record NC_140589.1, on the reverse strand, counting down.
ACGAACTGTTTCAGGTACACTGTCAGTTGCACGATTCCTCTTGGAGGACTTGCAAACTCGGGCATAGTGTCCCTTAATCCCACAGTTGTTACACACAGAGTCTCTGGAAAAGCAATTGGGATAAGCAGAGGAATGGGAATAACTACCATACCTATAACATCGTCCCCTTTGATTATCATTGGGATTTTTGTCAAGAGTAGGAAAACGCTGATGTTGGAGATAATCATGTTGCGTGCGTGGTTGATTATCTCTATGGGTTGCAGTCAGAGATCGAGGATTTTTTGAAACACTCTTGTTCTTATGATCATGTGACACTCTAGCAACATTGTCAATTAATTCCTCACCATTGTCGCAATCAGACAGGGTGCGTACACCATCTTGGCCCTTCTTTGTGCCTTCACTTTGGCTTTGGGTACTATCCTCACGATTCTTTCTTATCTCCTGTACCCAAGAGGAAGTGTTCTCAACACCTTCAACAAATGCAATGGCCTGGGTTAACGTGGGATTCTTAGAAAGGAGCTTTTTTTGTACCCTGGAGCTGTTGGTACACCGTACAAGTTGATCTCTTACAAGGGAATCCGAAAGTTAACCAAACTCACAGGTGCGTGCCAGGGTTTTGAGACACACAGCATAGCTCCCTACACGCTCAGTGGGACACTGAGTTCTCGTGAAAAACCTGTGGCGCTCCAAAACCACAATGATGCGAGGCCCAAAGTAGCTTTCTAGCATGGTCATACACATTTCGTAAACGTTAGCAGGCTCACCATTGCCAATTGTTATGAGGTCGATGCTATCATATATATTTCTACCTTCCACACCTAAGTTATGTAACAGGATGGCTTGTTTTCTGAAAGTTGAACATTTTTCTCCCCCAATAGCCACTATGTACGAGTCAAAATAAATTCCTCCATCTTTTCCATGGAAGAATTGGGTCTCCCTTCTCAGATAAAAATGCGGGGGCTTGAGACATGCTGGTAGATGTGGCCATAACTCCTCACTAGTTCGAGGACAGAATTGTCTCAAAATGTCTAATGCTTGTAATACTTGAAATACAAACAAAAATGAAAAAAATAATTTTCTCACCGCAAATAAAACTTATTCTTCAAAACAGTCACGTCGTGAAAATCGCTGAATACCGCCCAATCTCACTCATAGACACAGAGGTTAAAATATTTGCCTCAGTCCTTGCCCACCGGCTGAGACCCTATCTTAATAAATTGATCCATCCCGACTAGTGTGGATTTATGCTTCCACGGGGGACTAGGCAAGGCCTCTGACGCCTTCACCTGTTCCTAGAAAATCGCCAATTACTAACCCCCTATTTAGCACTTCTCCTAATTGACTTCAAAAAGGTCTTTGACTCCGTCTATTGGCAATACTTGGAGGACGTATTGGTCAAGATGGGTCTAGGCCAACATTTCCGCAACCTGGTTAAGGTCTTGTACTCTCGACCTCCAGCGCGGGTGCTCGTCAATGGGGCACTATCAGAAATGTTCCCCATTAGAAGAGGAACGAGGTAGGGTTAGCCCCTCTGACCCCTCCTCTTCGCCCTAGCAAGGGAGCCCTTGGCCTGTCTCATTCGGTCCGATGACCGAATTCAGGGATGGAGGTGGCCAGACTCCGAGGAAGACAAAATCGTCTTGTACGTGGATGACGTTCTTCTCTTCCTTGCGGAACCGGCTCAATCTGGCCCCCAGTGCCTCTGGGCGTTGTGCTCCTTTGAACGGGTCTCCGGCCTACGACTGAATCCAAGCAAATCTGTCCTGGTCTCTCTGCACATATCAAGAGATTGCTTCGACTGGCAATCCACAATACCTATCAGGCGGCAATCGTTTAAATCTGGGTCGCATTGCTCCCTGACTTCAACTGGTCACTCTGCTGGAGCAGGATTTTCTGATGAAAATCTATTGGGTTTTTAAGCTCTGGTTTGTCTATTTGTCATAATTAAAACTACTAATTATTAAATTATTAATTATTTGTTTTGTGTATATGTTTAAACTTACCAATATACTAATGAGAAGAAAACCAACACGAGGGAATGCTTTCGTATTGCTATTTAATAAATGTGCATGTTTTATTAAATAAACGTTGCTGAGTGCTGTTTATTTTAAAGCACGAAACGCTTTTTGAATTAATGCTTTTCTGTGTTGCAAAAGCTAGATAATTACATACACATAAGGGTATTAGTGGGGTTAACACTGTTTAATCACTATGCTGTGGTAACGTTGTTTTTGTCTCTTTTAATTAAGATGGTCCATTTTGGCCTAGCGTAAAATGTCCGCCGTTTGCAGCCTGGCCTCGAGTGAAAGATTTGTGATGAGAGGGCCTTGCTGAATATGGTTGAATCATCTGACCACAGTCTTCGCTTGGTTAAAACTTTCCGTGAGGACAGTAGCAGTGCTGGGCAAGTCTCCAAGAACCAAGAAATGTTTGAATAACCTTGGAGGACAAAGGAGCCATAAAGAATGAACTGAATGGACTCTGAAGTCATCGTGTTAGCACTGAGGAAATGTGGATGTTAAAGGATACAATTTTTTTAGTTCCTGTTCTGTCTTTATTTTTGTGATTTTTTCTGAGCGGAGATTTTCCAAATGTAGCGATGCTACATCCTTTCCTGCTCGCTTTGCTCAGCGGTTCGGCGGACGTGTAGAACATTTAATGTTTCTTTAATATTGCAAGTTTCATTATAAATATTGTTAGCCTAGAGAGGGTGGGAGGCCACTTTGCCATTTCTTCCCAAACCTGCGTTGGTGAGGATCGATGCTGTGAGAACGGTGACTCGGGAGACTTCTACTGAGAGACTTGTCCTGATGACCCATTCTGACATTTAGCTAGAATAGGTAATTATGAGAAAATGATTTATTCTGATTAATTTCTTTTGACTAATTTTAGATAAAGAATCATAATTTTAAATACGGTGTTGATGATTATTTCTTGTCAATTATTGAGTACTCTATTTGATTATTGTTGTATAGATTGTTTAGATTATGACTCAGGACAATTACAATAACTAGGTCTTATCGACCTCAGTGTAGATGTGGGGTGTTTAGGAGTTTTCTTTCCACAGGTTCAGTGCTGGTGGAGTATTTGAGTGTATGTTAGTGAAATAGGCCCTAGTGTATGATGAGTGTATGTGCGTGTAACTGTGAAATTACTCTATCCGTGGAAGTAGGGAGATTTTGTACACCCCAATCTGCATCAAGTTCCTGGTAGCAGAGTGAGGATGGTTATTGATGATTGTCTTGATCTGATTAGATTGCTTGTACATTAGCTTATTGATTATTGATTATTGATTGATGTTGATATATGTACTAATACTATATGTTGGAGTCGTCATGTTGAGTTATATGTAGTGCTTCTGGAACTTGGGAGCTAGTAGCAGTTCCGTAGTAGGGCAGAGGGAAGTATATGCTGCTCTCGGGAAAGACGGGATTGTTGGTCCTGTATGTATGCAGGAAAAAGAAAACGTGTGACAATTGAAGTTGCGCGTCACATTGTCTGGGTTCGGAATCAGTGACATTGTCGTATGTTACTATTAGAAATATTTCTGGTATATAAGGAGTGCGTATGGTAGTGAAGGTTATCTGTGAAACTCTGGTTTTAAGTCCCAGGGATCCGTAAGGTTCGCCGTTAAAGCTTATCGCGAGAGAAGTAATAGGTATTCTCTGAGCTTGTTTGAGAAACTGGGTAGAGGTAAGCTGCTTGGTTAATGTGTGGTATAATTCTGTAGTAGAGCAGATTGTTCGCTGTTCTCGGGAAAAGCAGGATTCTGTGTGTATGTACTATATTTTCTTGTATGAATGTGCGTGAATGTTCATATATTTAGTTGATTGTAAGACTCTTTGGATAAGCCCTAGAGGAAACAATTAATGAATGTATGTTAGAAGGGCAGAGTAGAGGGATGTGCTACTGTGTCAACGGGATTCTTGTGAAATAGATTTTCTTTACTATTCTGTGGTTAGCGAAGCAGACAATGGAGATGTTTATATGTTGTAACTAATAGATTTTGCAAAATTTGACACGGAGTCTACTGAGAAAATTTGTAAAGGAGGGGTAGACGAGTGACAAGAGACAGGAGACAGAAGCGACTGCAGCGACTGCTGACGTCAGACAGACCGCGCTCTGATTGGATATTAGATCAGAATAGTGCTCGCGCTGAGATTGGAGCGTTGGTGTGAGCCGCGCAAGGATTGGAAGAGCTATTCTAGTGACGTAAACGCTTCAGGATTGGTGCGTTAGTGTGAGTCGCGCTGTTATTGGTTGAAAAAAATCATATTGTGCAGTTGTATTACGGAAGGGATTAGAGAGTTTTGGTAAACGTTAAAAATTTATTACCAAGAAGAGAAAAAGAAAAAATCTTTGTTCAGAAAGATTAAAAATTGGTTCGACAAGGATAAAGATGTTAAAACGAGAGAGGGTGAATTGTTACCTCCATCGAAAACGCCTGCATCCTTCATGGCTGCGAGATATGGGTATCATACCTGTATATGGTTGGAAAATTGGGTTAGGTATACCAAGGAAGATGGAGTTTTAGCAGTTCCAGAACATGGTTCATTTAATCTGGCCGTGTTGAAAAATTTACGGGAAAAGATGTTATGTCTTGACCCAAGACCGAGGCCGACACAGTTCGAGGCTTTAGTGGAATGGGAAGAGGAAGTGCATGAGCGAGAGAAACAAAGGTCTGGAGGCAACTATAGGTATATGTTCGGGAGGAGACATGGTCGTGAAACTCATCATGATCGAATGACAAGATGGCGAGATGCTAGTATGTCAGAAGGATTATATCCTATGAGAACAGTTGAAGAGGGAACAGAAAGGGTTCCTGAGGCAGAAGTGAGAAGATATGGAGTTAATGAATATGAGGATGAGGTTTTAAATGACATGATTTACAAAAGACCACCTCCATATAGACCGGAACCAGAAGAGAGTACACCAGTTGTTTCTCCGATAAGAGATGCAGTGCGTATCATTGAGACAGAAAATGTGACACCTGAGTTAAGAAGTGGTAATCCTTTCAGGGAAAGAGAGAATAGAAGCAGTGGCGAAAATACGAGAGAATTAGCCAGAACTACATCGGAGTTGACTGAAAAGATCAAAGAACTGACAAAGAATCTAGACGCTGTTACGGTACCCATAACCATAGGTCCGGTTATGCCTGTTTTTGATAAGCAGAGGACGGGTGAGAATGGTTTGGTTATTCCATATGTTGGGAATAGATTGACAAGTTTGGCTGGTCCTTCAGGAGATTCAGGAAAAAGGGCAGGAAAATTCAGACATGACACATGTAGTGAAGGATTAGAGGTACAGTCTAATTCAGGACTGGATGCTGGTGAAGCTAGTTGTTCAGGGATGCCAATTTTAGAACCGCAGAAGAAAGTGGTTTCAGTGAGAAAATCTACTGAAATAACAGCTGAAGATTTGAATGAATGGATGAAAGTTCTTCAAAAGAGGGATAAAGATTCACAAGCAATTGATGTTGCTAGGTTACGTGTAGAATTAGAAGAGCTTGTTGCAGGGACAGTTCCAACAGAAATTCTAAAAAATCATCATGATGGTGAATTGTTGTTTATGTGTAAAAATAGCACCTGGAGAGCGAGAAATACACATGACAGATTAAGAGCAATAGCAAATGACTATGGAGTTGACATTGATAAAGTGAAAGTTTTGCAGAAGTCTTACAGGATGGATTTCACAGATAAAGATATTGAAAATTTGAATGGTACTGGTAGAACAGGACAGATTAAAGAGATGATCGCTTTATTGCGAAAATGGGGTGATGTTGAAAAGTGGAAGGATAGGTGGTACAAAAAGAGAGAAGAATCAGGGGATAGGACTTATTCCACATTTCCCGTGAGAGAAAAAGAGAAACCAGTGGATACTTATCCTATGAGAGAAATACCTGGAGGAGGATATGTACATGTTCCATGGACCAGACAGGATATTTTATCATTTACGAATGATTTCCCTCGATTGAGAGAGAAGCCCGTCGAGTGGTATAGGCAGGTAGACAGGTTTGTGAAATTGTCAAAAGTGCTGTGGATTGACCTGAATAGTCTGTTTGATATAATTGTTCCAGCAGACTTGTGGGCTGAGTGTAAAATAGTTGCGAGGTGGCCTACTGAGGAATATCCAAGAGATCAGAGAACAGGAGCACCAGATCCAGAAGTAATGAGAAAATATGAGCAGGTGATCGTATACCTGAAAAATAAAGTACCTCCAAAAGAGACAGACTGGGTTAAAATAGATCGAACACATCAGGAAGCAAAAGAATCAGTTCATGCTTTTTACGAGAGGCTGATACTGGCATTTAAACAATTCAGTGGAGATGAATACCTGGGTGACAAGGATTTGAGTCATTTTGTATACAGATTTGTATATGGCCTGAGACCTGAGATTAGTGAAAGAATTCGTGAGCATACTGTGGATTGGCAGAGTAAGAAAATAGATGAGATTCTGAGACATGCAAAATACTTCAGTGATGAGATTGAAGCAAAACAGAGAAAGCTGAAAGAGAAAGCAATGTGGGCACAAGTGAAAGTTGCGGAAAGACAGGAAGCACAGTTGGTGGAACAGGCGAATAATGCAGGAAATAATGCAGGGAATAGACCTAGGTATGCAGGGAAAGGAAAGGGGAATCTTGAGGAAGCTAAAAAAAAGTTCCCATGTCACAACTGTGGCCAACTGGGACATTGGAGATCTGAGTGTACCAATCCACCATTGGTGAATAATGAGGGAAAATCCTTAAATCAACAGGTGCAGAACGAGGGGAATAATCAACAGCAGCAACAACAGAAAGTTGTGAGACAACAGAGTCAAGAGCCAAAACCGCCCTTGCCGCAGAATAGAGGATCACAAAAATATAATCCGGATTCGGGATTCTACAATGATGAGCAGGTAAACAAACCAAGGCGTTCTAACCAGGTACAACAGTACTTGTTAAAGAATGAAGGGAGTGAGTCTGAGGGTGATTATTGACGGTGCCGAAGAGAGGAGGAAGAGTGCATACTTGGTGCAACTCTAGAAATAGACCAGGCAGGACCATTTGTGGATGGAAAAATAAATGAAGAAGGTGTTACTTTTTTAGTAGACACAGGTGCAACAAGATCAACTGTCAGGTCAACAGATATTAGAAATCTTCCTCTCTCGGATGAAGCAATCCAAGTAGTTGGTGTAGCCAATACACAAATCAGGACACGTCTTACTGAACCAGTAAGAGTACAAATAGGGAAATTTTCAGACATGCACAGATTTATCGTCTGTGACACAAGTCCAGTGAACCTGTTAGGTAGGGATCTACTTTGTAAAATGAATTGTACAATTTTTTGTACACTGGATGGAATAGCTTTTGAAACACCAGATGAGGATGTTTTGTACCGAATGACTCTAGAAAATAGAGAGAGTGAGTTAATTGGTGCATATGCTGTGTTTGATCCGGAGGATTTGCCTCAAGAACTGAGAGACACAGTGAAAAGGACAGTTTGGGATTTTACTGGAGAGGATGTGGGATTGATGAATAATGTAGATCCTGTGAAAATTTCAGTGAAAGAGGGAATTACTTATCCTAACATTCCTCAGTACAAAATGACACCAGAAATAATTGAGGGAATAACTCCTATAATTGAGAAAATGATTCAGCAGGGAGTTCTGAGAGAACTACTGAGTAGTCCGTGTAATTCACCGATAATGGGGCTAAAGAAGCCTAATGGGAAGTTCAGGATTGTACAGGATTTGAGAAAAGTTAATCAAATTGTGGTGGCATGTTGTCCTATTGTACCAAATCCATCAGTGATTTTGTATCAGATTCCACATGATGCTGAGTGGTATACAGTGATTGATTTGTGTCATGCTTTCTTTTCAATTCCATTGCATCATGACAGCCAGCCGATTTTTGCATTTAGATTTGGCCAGCGTATTTTAGCATGGTGTCGTATTCCACAGGGGTATACAGAGAGTCCTTCAATATTCAATCAGTTATTGAAAAAGTCATTGGAGAGTTTGATCATGCCTGAAAACTCAGTACTAGTGCAGTATATTGATGACCTACTTGTGGCATCAAAGACACGTGAAGCTTGTGAAGTAGATACTATAGCTTTACTGAATCATCTGGCAGATGGAGGGTTAAAAGTATCTCCAGCCAAATTGCAATTCTGCAAGAAAGAGGTGCATTATCTTGGACACAATATTGAGAAAGGTCTGAGAAAAGTGACTGATGACAGGATCAAAATTATCAGGGAAATGAAGGCCCCAAAGACCCAGAGGGAAGTGAGAATGTTCCTGGGAATGGTGGGTTATTGTCGTCAGTGGATAATTAATTTTTCGCTGATAGCAAAGCCACTGATTAAGCTGACAAAAAGTGAGATGACAGACCCATTGGAACTAGATGGAGAACAAATGGCAGCATTTGAATAATTGAAAAGCAGAATGTGTGAAGCTCCTGCTTTGGGTATGCCAGATTATGAAAAGGAATTTGAATTGTACTGCAGTGAGAGAAATGGATGTGCACTTTCAGTGTTAATTCAGAAGCATGGATTACTGAGAAGGCCTATTGCGTACTTCTCATCGACACTTGACCCTGTAGCTGTGGGTTTACCAGGTTGTCTGAAATCTGTGGCTGCAACATGCAGAAGCCTAGAACAGAGTGAGGGAATCATAATGGGATATCCTGTAAGGGTATTCGTACCTCATAATGTGGCAATTCTTTTGACAAGAAGCAGAACTCAATACATGTCACATAGTCGATTGACTAAATATGAGAAAGTCATTCTGGGAGCATCAAATGTGACACTTGAGAGATGTGTGAATGTGAATCCAGCGACATTGTTGCCGGATATTGAAAATGTGGGTGTGAAAACAGAAGATGATCACAATTGTTTGGATGTGCTTGATTACTGTACAAAACCGAGACCAGACATAAGGGATCTTCCTTTGCATGAGAGTGATCATGTGTTGTTTGTGGATGGATCATGTCTGAGTAATGATGAGGGTGTGCTATGTGCAGCATATGCAGTGTGTAAGGTTTCAGAAGTAATGGAAGCATCATCATTGAAAGGAGTGAAATCTGCGCAAGTTGCTGAATTAGTGGCATTGACAAAAGCTTGTGAAATTGGGAAAGATTCGAGAACGACTGTGATGACTGATAGTCAGTATGGATTTGGAGTTGTGCATGACTTTGGCCAACTTTGGCTACAAAGAGGTTTCTTGACGTCGAGTGGGACTCCAATAAAGAATGCTGAAGTGATTGGGAAATTACTTGAGGCGATACAGCTGCCTAAAGAATTAGCAGTTGTAAAATGTGCTGCTCATGGACAAGGAGATGATTTTGTGACAGTGGGCAACCGTTATGCAAATGACATTGCTCAATATTGTGCCAAGAATAACCAGTCCATTAATCGGGAACGAGAAGGTGAAATGTCTTTTTGTTCTGTGATGTTTACTAATGTCTTAGAGACGTGGGATGAAGTGAAACAGTTGCAGGATGAGGCAGAGGAGGAAGAAAAGAAAGATTGGATCAAGGCAGGTTGTGCCCCAAGAGAGACGGACCATGTTTGGGTCTATAGAGATGGCAGACCAGTAATGCCAAACTCCATGCTGTCAGCAATGGCAAGGATGTATCATGGCCAGGGACATTTGGGAAGGGATTCGATGATTAGGTCTTTTAAGCAAACCTGGTACAATGCAAAGTTCAGGACAATTGCAGAAAGTATCTGTCAAAGATGTTTGATTTGCCAGCAATTTAACACTGGGAAAAAGACAGTGGTGAGTCTGGGAACAATAGGCAGAGAAGGAGGTCCTTTTACAAGAATGCAGATTGATTTCATTGAAATGCCCCAAGTGAACAGACTGAGGTATGTACTAGTGGTAGTCTGTTTGTTTTCAAGATGGGTTGAGGCCTATCCGACTAGGAGAAATGATGGAGTAACAGTGGCAAAGTTACTGTTAAGAGAGTTGATTCCTAGGTACGGATTTCCGGTAACGATTGAGTCTGATAGAGGTGGACACTTCTATAATGAACTCATGAGTTTGATTTGTGAAGCATTGAGCATACAGCAGAAGCTACATTGTGCATACAGACCAGAGGCTTCTGGTGTTGTTGAGCAGATAAATGGCACAATCAAGAACAGGATTGGTAAGATGTGTTTAGCCACTGGTATGAAATGGCCGGATGTCTTGCCTCTAGTGCTAATGACTATTAGATCTACTCCAGATAGAACTACTGGTTTAAGTCCGCATGAAATCATAATGGGACGTGCAATGCGACATGCATATGTGCCTGTCAATAAGTTGATGACAATAACTGATGACATGATTTTGGATTACTGTAAAGGCCTGGCTGACGCAGTTCATTCTGTGTTTCACCAGATTGGAGAAGAAGCTACCACACTTGAGAAGAAGCAAGCTCATGATCTGAGTCCAGGAGACTGGGTGAGGATTAAAGTTCACAGAAGAAGAAATTGCTTGGTTCCAAGGTGGGGAAGACCAAGACAAGTCATTCTAACTACGACAACTGCAGTGAAGTGTCCTGGTGTGAAAAACTGGGTGCATGCGAGTCATACTCTGAGAGTTCCAAACCCAAAGGATGGGACTGGTAGAGAGTATTTTGAAGAGTCAGATTCCAGTGATGATGAAGACCCAGAACCAGTGAGAAAAAATCAAAGTTCAGGAAAAGAAGCAGAAAAGGCTTCAAGAGAACAATTGAGAATCTCAGAAAGGAGATCAGATTCTGTAAGAGAGCCTGAAGTTCCAAAAAGCAGTGGAGGAAAAAGAAAAGAAAAGAGCAGTTCCACAGAAATTACTCCTGAATCAGAAGAGGAGGAGATTGAAGAACCACTTGAGATTATACCTGAAGAAGTAGGGTCAGAAGAAGATAGAGAGAGACAGATTGCGGAAGACCCCCGAGGAGGTGTAGGGAATATTCTTGACAAGCTAGGTGAAGGGACAAGTAGACAGCAAGAAGATTGCGTGTCGGAGACCCGAGGAGGGACAGAAGTAGGGAAGTCTCAAATAGTGGTGAAAAAGACTGTGGAGCGAAAGAAAACTGCTGAAGAACAAGAGGCATTTGAAACAGAATCGGATGAAAGTGAGAATGGAAAATCAGAGGGTCGAGTTCTGAGAAAGAGAACTTGGATTGGAGAAAGAAATAATACAGAAACAAGACCAAAAAAGGTTGTAAGAGGAGATTTTTGGCCTAACAACAGAGTAAAGAGGCTGAGATACAGACTGATAAGAGGGAATACATCGAAAGCTGAACAAGTGAATGAAGTGTCGAGTCAAAACGAAGTAAAAAGGAAGGAGCAAAAGGAGTCAAGAGAACCTGAGGAGATAAAGAGAATTAGAAGACCCAACCAAAAGTACAGATCACCGGAATGGTCTTATGTGGCACTGTCTGAAGAAGGAGAAGAAGAAACAGTGAATCAAGACAATCCGGAAGGGATCTTGAGAAAAGTGGTTGAGGAAAAGGAAAAATCTGTTGGAATCTTAAAAGTTATCCTAACTGACATTGGAGAAGAGTCGGATGCACAGGATGTTGTTGATGATTTGATACAATTTGATGTTGCTGAAGAAGAAGGAGTGAAAAGTGATGAATATCCAAATTGAGTGAACTGAAGAAATCACTTGGAGAAAAGTGAAAAGGGAAAGTCTGAAATTCAGCTGTCTGAAGTAATCCAAAGTTCGAGAAATTTCAGTAGTGGAGTAGTAGAGGCTAAGTCAAAAGACAAGGTCAAAGTAGTAAAATGGCTAACATAGAGATTAATCAAAGTAGATGTGCCTTCTTAAGAAGATGGTGTAGAATGTGCTGCTGCTGTACTGGATTATTAATGCTACTATGGGGTGTTTTAGCTTTATTAGTTACATTTAGAGTTTCAATAGGTACATTTGAAATACATACTGAGAATGAGACAAATGCAGAGAAGAGCTCGCAAAAAATAGTTCCAACTAGAATTAGTAATACTTACATGCATATAGATAGGTCAATTAATGATTTTTCTAGTAATGTTTTTTCAAAGTTGTTATACGAATATGTGAAAACAATGGAAGTTAGGGATTGCTATGTTTGTATGCAATTACCTGCATCCGTTTCAGAGGGTGTTACTTATCACCATTTACCAGCTACGTATGGAATTTCTTGTAGTGTATTAAGTAGTGTTTTTTATTTGCTAGGGAAAATAGATTATAAGATGTCTAACAAAGATAGTATTTTTGGGCACTTGCCAATGAACAAAGAGCTGAATCCAGCTAAAGAAGCTAACATTTTTGGTGAGATTTTTATTGAGAAAGAAGAATTAACATTAGATTACATTTTTAAGAATAATTTAACTTGTAGTTTGGAAGAAGAGGAGAAAGCTTTCCTAAACATGGTGGAGGAAAGGAGATTGAGTATGCATGAAAAGGCAGAGAAATACAAAGTGAGTGAGACAATTTGGGATATTGAGATGGGAAAAGAATTGAGAAATGGAGCTAGTCCAACTTTAGCTTTAGATGCACCACAGAAGGGTAAGCTGTGCATTACAAGAGGGAAATCCCAATATGATACATATTTTGTTGGGACTAGTGAATGTCATGATACATATTTCATTGCAACAGGATGGGGTTTCAGAGGTGGAGAAGATACAATTTTTCCAGGAGTGTATTATGTTTGTGGGAACAAGGCTTATTACAAGTTGCCTGACCATTGGTATGGCACGTGTTATGTGGGCCTGGTTTTTCCAAAGATTTTTCATATAGATAGAATAGAAGATGTAGAACATATTAATTTACTAATGCGCTTCAAGAGGGAAACTTGGTCTGAAATAGTGGGTGACATTTTTGGAGCTTTAATTCCAGCAGTGGGAATTTCTTTAAATGCTTATGGGATTCGGAAACTGTCAACAGTGGTGGATCGCTTATCGACAAATACCGCTGGAGGATTTCTTTTGGTGAATACGGAACTAATTGCCGTACGTGCCATGTCTATGCAAAATAGACTTGCACTTGATATTCTATTAGCTAAGGAGGGTGGAGTTTGTGGAATGCTGAAAGTTCAACATTGTTGCACTTACATTCCAGACGAAAGCAAAGACCTGAAGGTCTATATAAAAAATATTACTGATTTGCATGAAGAATTAGTACCACTTGAAGCTGAAAGTATTTGGACTAAAATAGCTAATAAAATAGTTGCTGTTAAGAGTTTTATTGCAAAAATAGGTAGTACTATTATAGGTAAGATATTGTTTCCTTTAACTTGTATAATTGTTGCTTTATTGATATTGAAATTGGTGTGTTTGTGTTGTAAAAACAGGGGAGGGAAAAATAAATTAATTAAAAGAAATAATGAAAAGAGAAATAAAAGGTTGAAAAGAGAACCACAAGAAATTGAATTAGAAGAATTAAGGGAGAGTGTCTATTTAGAAACAAGGAGGGATGATGAAAGAGTGTCTGGTGTGTAGAGTGTCTGGTGTGTAGTGTTGTGTAAGGAGGAAAAAGACATTTCCAATTTCTCCTAAAATGGGACTAAATTTCACAAATTTTTTTTTTTTGGGGTTATTTGGTGATAAAATCACCAAAGGGGGGATTGCTGGAGCAGGATTTTCTGATGAAAATCTATTGGGTTTTTAAGCTCTGGTTTGTCTATTTGTCATAATTAAAACTACTAATTATTAAATTATTAATTATTTGTTTTGTGTATATGTTTAAACTTACCAATGTACTAATGAGAAGAAAACCAACACGAGGGAATGCTTTCGTATTGCTATTTAATAAATGTGCATGTTTTATTAAATAAACGTTGCTGAGTGCTGTTTATTTTAAAGCACGAAACGCTTTTTGAATTAATGCTTTTCTGTGTTGCAAAAGCTAGATAATTACATACACAAGGGTATTAGTGGGGTTAACACTGTTTAATCACTATGCTGTGGTAATGTTGTTTTTGTCTCTTTTAATTAAGATGGTCCATTTTGGCCTAGCGTAAAATGTCCGCCGTTTGCAGCCTGGCCTCGAGTGAAAGATTTGTGATGAGAGGGCCTTGCTGAATATGGTTGAATCATCTGACCACAGTCTTCGCTTGGTTAAAACTTTCCGTGAGGACAGTAGCAGTGCTGGGCAAGTCTCCAAGAACCAAGAAATGTTTGAATAACCTTGGAGGACAAAGGAGCCATAAAGAATGAACTGAATGGACTCTGAAGTCATCGTGTTAGCACTGAGGAAATGTGGATGTTAAAGGATACAATTTTTTTAGTTCCTGTTCTGTCTTTTTATTTTTGTGATTTTTTCTGAGCGGAGATTTTCCAAATGTAGCGATGCTACATCCTTTCCTGCTCGCTTTGCTCAGCGGTTCGGCGGACGTGTAGAACATTTAATGTTTCTTTAATATTGCAAGTTTCATTATAAATATTGTTAGCCTAGAGAGGGTGGGAGGCCACTTTGCCATTTCTTCCCAAACCTGCGTTGGTGAGGATCGATGCTGTGAGGACGGTGACTCGGGAGACTTCTACTGAGAGACTTGTCCTGATGACCCATTCTGACATTTAGCTAGAATAGGTAATTATGAGAAAATGATTTATTCTGATTAATTTCTCTTGACTAATTTTAGATAAAGAATCATAATTTTAAATACGGTGTTGATGATTATTTCTTGTCAATTATTGAGTACTCTATTTGATTATTGTTGTATAGATTGTTTAGATTATGACTCAGGACAATTACAATAACTAGGTCTTATCGACCTCAGTGTAGATGTGGGGTGTTTAGGAGTTTTCTTTCCACAGGTTCAGTGCTGGTGGAGTATTTGAGTGTATGTTAGTGAAATGGGCCCTAGTGTATGATGAGTGTATGTGCGTGTAACTGTGAAATTACTCTATCCGTGGAAGTAGGGAGATTTTGTACACCCCAATCTGCATCAACTCAACGTTACCCCATTAGTGAGAAGAGCCCAAGACGACCTCCATAAATGGCAGATGCTGCCGCTTAACCCCCCAGGGAAAGTTACCTTTTTTTAAATGATGATCCTCCCCAGATTCCTCTATATGATCCAAAACACCCCATTCCTCTTCCCACGGACCTGGTTCAAAGAGTTAGATACTCTAGCCACTAAATTCATTTGGGGTGGGCAGAGACCTCGTTTGGCCTTAGCCCAATGCCGGATCCCACCCTTTGACGGGGGCATGGGCATGACCAATCTATATCTGTACTACCTTGCAACTCGCCTACTCACACTACATGACTGGTTTAATGGGGACTGGTATGATCCGGCGTACAGAGTCTAACTAAGCGACCTGGGGCTTCCTAGGATCCAGGCGATGATGTACGGGAGGCTCTGGCAGGGCACATGGCTCAGGGAGGTTAGCGAATTGGAGGGGTTCCGGGCGTGGGACCTTATTGGTATTTCTCAGTTGGGGGATTTGTGGGCCGGCGACCACATGCGCACTTTCCACGGTCTGCAGGCCCGACACTTCCTGCACTCATCACAGTTCTACAAATATTTGCAACCACGCCATGCCCTCCATACACACATACCAAATGGCACAACATTGCCAGAATATAGCCCTCCAGAGGCACAAACCATGATGGGAAATCTGGGGAAGGGAGGAATCTCACGTATTTATCGTTCCCTAACTAACAACACTTCAACTGGCTCAGGATTCAATGAGAGAGCTTGGTGGGACCCCTAGAGGAAGAAGATTGGAGGGACGCACTGATGTCACCCAAAACAGTCACCAACGCAGCCAGGCTTCGTCTAGTCCAACTGTACTACTTGAATGCTGCCTACTTAACCCCAAAGCGCCTTCATAGTGCTGGCCTGCAGCTGACTGCATCCTGCACTCGCTGCGAGTGGGAACAGGCGGACTTCTTTCAGATGGTGTGAACCTAACCCCTCCTACCGCAATATTGGGAGTCTATAGAAAGGGAACTCAGAGATGTCCTGGGTTGGGAGGTCCCACACAACCCATTGAACACGCTCCTGGGGATCATGGATAGGCTGGATGGGTTCAGGGCTGACAAGCTATTCCTCAACACGGCCATGGTGGTGGCTAAAAGAGACATCGCTGACAACTGGAAAAACCCTATCCCACCTAGTATAACGAAGTGGCGCAGAGGGGTGGACTAGTGTGCGGCACAAGGGAAACCTCTGTACGAAGCCAGGGGATGACCGGCTAAACATCGCAGGTTTTGGGGCAAATGGTTGGGTCAGATAGAATAACTATGTTCCATTCCACTGACTATATATATATTGTATGTGGCCTCATGGGATCATGGACTGCAAAGTATATAACATCCTAAGACATAATGTGGTGACGGCCTATCATTACTGTAATGTGCTGTATTTGATTTTCACTGCTGTGCAGCACAAGAGAAACCTCTGTACGAAGCCAGGGGATGACCGGCTAAACCTCACAAGGTTTGGGGCAAATGGTTGGGTCAGATGGAATAAATATGTTCCATTCCACTGACTATATATATTGCAGGTGACCTCATGGGATCATGAAATGCAAAGTATATAACAGCCAAAGACATAATGTGGTGACGGCCTATCATTACTATAATGTGCTGTATATGGTTTTCACTGGTGTATCTTTATTCAAAAAACCAATAAAATTTATTATAAAAAAAAGGAGTGCTAACCACTCCTCCCCTGCTCTGTCAGCAGAGCTGCCCTGCCTGTCCTCCCCGCAAAGCTGGCGCTACAAGGAAAATATTAAAAGATAATAACTTAGTTATTATCATTTTATTTTTCCTTTAGTGACACTGCTCAAAAGCAGTGGGGCGACGCTTCTCCGCCTCAGTGGAGGAGCCGACACTGATTGCAAAAGTCCCAAATGGATGCTGTCCACAGCTTCCCCTATGCGAATCATTTACCACTCAAATTTGGGGTCTGGTAACCGATCATTGGTCTGCAATGCCAATTATGGTCCTAAACCCTTGATACATAACTTTCCAAAACACAAACAGAAGGTTAGCGCCCCTTTCATGCCCCATTTCTATGTGCATTTCAGAAAGATCACAAAAGCCCGTTTACAAGTTGGAAAGCATATTCCAACTTGTAAAAATACCTCTGTACATTGTAAATTGCTTGTTTGCAGTTGCAGTGATTTTGCAACTGCAGAATTTGCAACAGTAAAAGGTCTTTGTACATCTGTTCAAAAGTTTCCAATCAGACGTAATAACCAGCCTCTAGAAATAAAAAAAAGAATCTACAAAATTAACATCAATTGTCAGTCAATAGATGGTCCCACCTAGTTCATTTGATCATGGATACGTTTAACCAGTGGTACAGGAAACCGAAGGCTCACTCCAATTATGTGATAGCTCTAATCATATTGCCAAGTGGTTAGTAATGTTCTCGATTGAAAAACATTAAACAAAAACAGTTTACAAAGTTTTATGAAAACTTGCAATAATGATTATATTTTAGAATAATGCACTTGACTGATTATTCTGGGCAAATTAATCTGCAGTAAGGAGATCTGACACTATGTATTCTAATAAAGCACTGAAAATGTATTCAGGGGTCTAAGATTTCAACTGCAACTGGTACATAATTACACATAGGGTATGTCATGTACCTAATACTAATGCAGAGCAAAGCATACTATGGTTGTTTTGGAGTGTAGACGATTTTGATCTAGCACATACTGTTCATTACCGAACATACACTATAATTTTTACCATCTCTGGCCCACAGGACCATTATGTTATTGACACCTTTATCTTGTCTTCCAGAATGCCAGGATCCATGTTATCATGACATCAGTAACACATTTGGCATTGGAGTAATTCTTTGGATAAGGACCAAGGGGCATATGTATCAACATCTCCATTTGCGATTCTCAAATAGCGATACTCAAAAAATCGCTATTTGAGAATTGCAAAACGGGATGTATTTACAAAATCGCACAAATTTTGCGATTTCTTAAAATTCCTTAATTGCGATTAGCAAATTGCGAAATCACAATTAAGGAATACCTTCCCATTCATTCCTATGGGCCAGGAGGCCCATAGCAATGAATGGGAAGTCCTTCTCAATTTGCGAATCGCTATTTGCTAATCGCAAATTGAGAATATTTTCAAATGTGCAAGGGTGTCATGATGACACCCTGATGCACCCCTGAAATCAGCATGTGTGCACATATGGCGCACATACATGCCCTAAGGGCATGTATGTGCACCACATGGCACTTTGAAATATGCAAAAAAGTGCATATATCAAAGAATTCGCAATTTACCACCAACTTGAAGTTGGTGGTAATTTGCGATTTCTTAAGGAGAAATCCTCTACTTGGGTGCGTGTCACATTGCATTTAAGAAATCGCAATTTGCGATTTCTTAAATGCTTACGCAAACTTAAGAAATCGCAAATTTAGCGATTCCTTAAGATTGCGAGGCTGAAATGCCTCATACATCTCCTTTTGCGATTTTGTATTCGCAAACGCTGTTTTTTTGCGATTCGCAGCGTTTGCGAATACAAAATCGTTTGATACATATGCCCCCAAGTTGCTTACCTTCGGGAATGCTCATTCTGATGGTAACTCTATGTAATTACATATTCCACAACTTGTGAACATTCTCCAGGTGTCAGGCTGGATCTGAAAAATTCTAAAGTGGCACTCATGCACGCCAAAAGGTGGGTCCCTGCTGATCTGCACTAACATTGCCTACCACCAGACGTTATTAACAGAGCCGCTTTTAAAAGCCACCCATGTGTGCTGACGTCAGTTTCTATTGTATTCATATCCACCCCCTCAGACACAGAGTCCACCACATTGGTATAACCCAGACCTAGAATCTAGATCGGGACCTTTTTAGATGGAAAGAGTGGTAAGGAATTTGCAGTTGAAGTATCCCACAGAAAGAACTT
Source organism: Triturus cristatus (assembly GCF_964204655.1). Lineage (NCBI taxonomy): Eukaryota > Metazoa > Chordata > Amphibia > Caudata > Salamandridae > Triturus > Triturus cristatus. Next base: position 1,458,600,351 of record NC_140589.1, on the reverse strand, counting down.
GTTCTTCTGATGGATACTTCTAACCACAGATTCCACACCTTGTGAATGGATACCCAAGCAGGGTGGTAGGTCAGTGGAATGGTTGAGACTAAAGAGCCCTCCAAGCCCCAATGGGCAAAATGCCCATCTCGACTGACCTGATTGTCAAGACAATAATGCTTTGTGAAAGTGTGCACCGAAGCCCAAGTAGCAACCCCCAAGTAGCAACCTGACAAATGTCCAGGATAGGCACTCCATGTCTAAGTTCAGTATAAGCAGGTTTGGTTCAAATGTAATAGGCCCTCAACTTCTGAGGAGCTGCTTCTTGGTTAGTGGATAGCAGGTTTTAACGCAGAGGACTGTTCATCTAGAGATGAATCTTTTCTGCACTGGCTTGCCTTTCTTTGCCCCATAGAAACTCACATAAAGTTGATCGTCCACCCGATGGTCTCTGGTGCGATCATTGTAGAAACTTGAGAGCTCTTTTAGGATCCAGTGAATGAAATTTCTCCTCCTCTACTGAGGGATGAGGTCAGGCAAAGAATGATGGAAGTGTGATAGCCTATCCAGCATGAAAAGATGTCACTACTTTTGGCAGAAAAGCAGCTTGAGTCCTTAACACCCATTCATCAATTGTTGGAGAGTCAGCAGTGATTGAGTGCCGTGTGATGTTCCACTTTGCCACAAGAAGGCCCATTCCATTCAAGGGGCAGGTCCCTCAGAGTCCACCCCGCCCTTTTCAATATCAGTATCCAGTATTGGGTGCTTTGGGTTTGGGGTTGTAGTGTAGAAAATAACCTCACTCAGTGCATTATGCATCTTGGACTAGTAGTGGGCTATCCTGGTGTAGGCCCCCTGCATATGGAAATATTCAGTCTGTTCTGCCAGACAATGAGGGCAAAAGGTATACATCCTTCTACCCATGTGCCAAACCCATGTTGAGTCATAGTAGGTTCTGTGAAGCTACTCAAATCGTATCAACTTTAATTTTGCCCAGATGGCCAGGCATCTAGCTGCCTATCTTGGCCTTCATCCCATCATCATCCTCGAGGGGGCCTACATCTACCTGCTATATAATTCTCAATTGTGCGATCGGGTCCGGAGAGTTCACCACTAGGGACCTGTACATGTGTGATATGCCTTTTTTTTGGCTAGCAGCTCCATCACTATTTTGGGATTCGATCATTAAAATTCAGGGACATTCTGCAGAAGGTGATTATGTTGCAAAAGTGCACGGCAAAGCTGCATATAATGGAAAAATTGGGACTCATGCTAAGTTTAGTCTTATGTCAATTGAACATACATTTTGATAGGTCCACCCTGCCACTCATCTCCCATCCTCGAGATACCAATCACATCCCAGGGCCCAAATCTAGCCAATCCCGGTACATGAGAGAACCAGGTGCCTCGTAAGAAGAGGGTTTCCTTTGTTATTATTTTAAATCATCAGATGTGCTTCAACGCTCTGTACCTTCAGACCAAGGGGGCCCTGGTGGATTCCAGTACCCCTCTAGGAAAAGTGGATCCATATATCACAGCCTTCAAATTCCAAGCCTGTAGTAGGTCTCATTCTAACTTATTGGTTGGGTCTTGGCTAGCCCCATAATTCCAATCATTGATAACCACCAACTGTGAAGCCCAATAATAGAGGCTAAGGTCTGGGACACGCCACTCGTCATATTAAGGGGCTTGTATACATTTGACGAGTGAAACAGCCCAGAGAAACCTGTTGAGAATAGTGTTTATATCTGTGAACAAGGTTGTGGGGAACATGTAAGGGAACCTTTGGAGCACATAAAGAATCTCTGCAGTGTCACCATTTTGAAAAGTGCACCATGGCCCATGATTGTTTGGGGCAGTCTGTCCTGGGCGAGCATCTCCTTTCATGTTTGCTCCAGTAGCAGGGTGATCTCTCCTGTGTCACCCAACATCACCTGTGCCAGAGATTCTTAATGCTTTATTGTGATTAGAACACATTGTGATTTGGCACAGTTAATTTTAGATGGGATCTTCACAAATTTGTAGTATTTCTAGCAACCTAGGTGTGGAGTGCTCTGGTTGCTGCAGGTACCCCAGGAGATTGTCCATGTACCCTGCACCTAGTGTCTCGTCGGATCCACTCTGCTGGTGGCCCAACAACAAGCACAAATAGGAGCAGTTGCATTGATTGACAATCCCTAAGCTTCTCAACACTTAGGGGCTTATTCACAAGGAACTATCGCCGAGTTAACGGCACTTTATCGCAGCCAAAGTTGCGATAAATTTCTCGACCCATTCACAAGCTGGTGTTAACAGCCCACAGCACCAGTTTACCCGAGATAGCAGCCGCAAAAAACATCGCCACAGAAGACCCCCGCAACTATCGCTAATGAGATGCAGAGTAGGCATTCCCGTGCCAAAAGCTGCGACAACACAACTCCACAACATTCACAACGACCAGACAGAACTGCAATAAGAACACAAAACCGGCGATAAGGCGCTTTAGCAGCAGGAAAATAACATCTGCTCTGACCTGGTGCTAAGTCGAACCACAGCCTGCACCACAAAAAGGAGCACAGCTCACAGCCACATCGGAATGGCAGTAGATGCCATGGAGTCACTGATCATGCGGCCCGGACACCCAAGAGGGCCACAACACTCACTGCCACCACCACAGGACCCCAAACCCCACCCGGAACAACCCCCCGCCCCGGACCACCACAGAGGCAGCGCAGATAAAGACAGCGGACCCCCAGGAAACGCACCAGCCTCACAGGCCCAACACCTGACAATGTCATTGCCCACTACAGGCCCAAAAGGACAACCATCCCAGGCTTCCTGACCAACAACGTCCAACAGGCCGACGGCACAAACGCAGCAGACAAACAACATCCCACCCCACACAAAGCGGCTGGCTGTGCTGCACCTGTTGGCCCCTGGTACACCCCAACCAACACCCGCCATAGTCAGAGGAGTCACACAGCCAGCCACATCCAAGTCCCTCACACCTGACCTGGACAACACCATCAGCCTGTCACTCCAGTCCCTATACGCCCAACACAATGCGCAGGATCCGCTGGACACCAAGCAAGGACCATACGCCATACCTAGATGCACGCACGTGTTGGGGGCAATCCACAGAACACATGTCATACCTGTGTCCCCTGCCGACACAACACACAATCACCGCAACAGAAAGCACACGTCTCACAGCAATGTGCAGGCAACAACCAAACACAGTGTAACCTCTACCAATCTCGCCTCCAAATACCCAGCCACTGTGCACGATTCCTCCAACCTCCGACAGTCCATCAGCAACCAGCGTCCCCAGGATGGCACCATCATCCCCATCCGGAACAGAGGTGAACAAGTGCCGGTACTCCGCCTCAGCGTACCTGCTAAGAGGTTTTTTGACGGCGGACCCGCCTCAAATTGGATTACAGGCACACATGTCCTGAGATCTCCGGTACTCCAGAGCTCCGTTTCCTTTTACACAGACGAGGACGTTTTCCGTTCTTCTTTTTACTTACCAGACCAACCGGGTCGGAATTATCACCGGCGAAGCGATTTCTGCAAGATATCCACGCATGTCCAAACAGCCCTGAAGAAGTCACGGGATACTTCCCATTGTGACGAAACACGTGTTGACTGGTTATGTCCATTCTTGATTAAAATTGAAGAAATTCCAAGCTACTTTTGTGGACCTTGTTTGACAACATTCGTGATACAAGAAACATTGCTTAATCATTTGTATTTATCCATTAACGTGTGCCCAGAACTTTGTCTATAAACTGTGCGGGTCTCTGCCCACACATACATAGGGGTTATAGAGTATGTCCCAGAAACCTGGTTGCGCCGTGTTACAGTCATAAAAAACTTACCAAACGCAAACATAGCGAGGCGCCACGCTTCCTGGCACATTCTAAACCCTACCTTTCTGGCACCAAGGGAATTGCACAGCCCCCTGGCAACTTCAAAATGAACACCCCACCCACCTCAACTCCACAACCATGCAACTCACAACTCTGGCAATGCAGACGTCACAAAATTTGAACCAACATGCCAAACAACATGCCCACCCACCAGACACGACAGAACAACTCACAATGGTAACCTGGGCAAGCCCTGCACATGAGCCATCAATGGCATGCCACCTCAGCCACACACTAGCCGAATGTGGGGAGAGGTTGCAACCAGGCATATGTGAAGGAGGCAGGAGAACCATGACTGGGAAAGCACACAATGCCAAGAGTGGCGGAGATGTGCTGGACAGACCGCAATATGCAGAACACACCCATATCCATGCAGACACACACCACTGGTGTATGGAGTGTGGTGGACAGTGGACAGTGGACGGAACCATGTCCCCCGGCCAGTGGGGGAGTTTGCGCAAATGTTGCCTGTTACGACCCCCCCCCCGTAGGCGTGAGCAGAGTGGGATTGCCCGGCGTACGCCAGGCCAGCATAGGGGTGTGAATAAAAAGCACGTAGCCCTGGGCGTGGTCCACTTCCGGAAAGCCCAACTTCTCTGTCAGGGCAGCGCCTCTCAGCACGGCACGAGGCCGACGCCGTCCTGGACCCTGAAACCGCCAGGCCCAGCCCTGCGCAGCCAAGCCACACTGATCCCCTGCCGACACCGGCGTGTATCAAGGAGAGTCCACCACGTGCCGGCGCAAGCTCCAAGCACCAGTTCTGTGACTCCTGCAGCCTCCGCAGACCATCGCTGGGCCCCCGACGTTGGCCCACATTACTCCTTCCACAATTACATACTACACCGGCGTCCTCTTCAGCCCAGTAGGTCCCATATGTGAAACTGTGTCCTGAGTCATGAATGGCCGTGACCCCAAAGCCTGGGCAGCGGCCACAGGACCAGACTCCCCCGATCAGTGAGGCATAGTTCCATATGGGCATCTTGCGACACGTGGTGCCACTAACCCTGTTCAACGCCAGCCGGCCACACATGGTGCCACTAACCCTGTTCAATGCCAGCCAGCCACACGTGGTGCCACTAACCCTGTTCAATGCCAGACGGCCACACGAGGTGTCACTAACCCTGTTCAACGCCAGCCAGCCACACGTGAATTAGGGACCAGGACTACCTTGCGGACCAGTAAGTCCCACATCCAGCACCTAGTCACGAATCACGAATTGCAGAGTCCACACCAGTGGTCACACGGAGAGGAGTATGAGGAAGATGCGGCTCAGTCCGGACGAAACCCGGGTCAGTCATGGAGGTGACCGAACACTATCAACAACTGACCTGGTGCCATCAACTCTGTTCATCGCAAGTCCGCGTCACGTGGTGCCACTGAACCGGAACTAGGCAGGCCGGTGGGGCCATCCAACCCATGCCGGCGACACTCTGTGAATGGCCCATGCCGAGCGCTACCTCAGGCCTACACTGCAGTCCATTAGGTCACACATGTGGAACTGTGTTTTGGGTAAGATGTGGAGGAATCCACACCATTGGACACACCTCATCGCAGGCGGCATCCCCTAACTGCGCTGGTGCCACTAACTCTGTGCGCAATGAGTCATGGGCACCATCTGTTTGAACCCTGGTGGGATCAGAGCCCATGGCCTGGTGGTTTTCTGCATCTTCTTCTGGCTGGAACGGACTTGGTGTCTGACATGAGTCTGTTCCATTCATCTCCACAATAGTGACTGTTTCAGCGTGACTGTTTCAGCGTGGGCCTGCCCTCTGCATCCTGCCCTGGGAGTACACCTTCCACTGTCCCTAGAGACACTCCGCGACAAGGCCCCATGTCATCCCGTGGACCTGCTCTGCACCAGTGACCCTGCCCCAGTGCACCGCAAGCCAGCGCCCGATGCGGCAGGCCCGTGCAGGACGTTGTGCATCCAGGCCACAGTGTGCTGTCTTCTGCAGACGTTGCCATGTCACCTCAGCGTTGACAGTGACACTGGACATTTAGCCCTGCACCTGCCCCCCCGGCATGCACAGGCTGCGTGAAGCAGAGCCACTGACGCAATGGCAGTCCATCCCGGACACATGGTCTACTCCAGTCACGTAGAGCTGTACTGTGCACATCTGCTGCATGTACTGGGGGCACTGCCGTTGGCAGTGGTGCGGATCAGTTACCAGGTGGGTGCTGCGGATCAGTTACCAGGTGGGCTTCCTCCTTGCGCACGTCACTTGAGTGCAGCCTGTGTTGCATTGTCGCTCGTGCATATTCGAGTGGTCCATGGATGTCTGACTCTCCAACGTAACAGTAGATGACCTGGATTTCGACGTGTGTGTGCGCCCCCTGTTGGACCATGACCAGAAGTGTCACCAGGATGACCGCTTATGGCATGCACGGATGTTCGGCATGCAGGCTGGAAACTGGACCTGGGAGATTTCACGAATCGTCGTGTGCAGTGAGGACATTGAGCCACTACCCGATTGAGCTTTGGTACACATTGGGTCCACTGGTTGGAGTCAGCACATCTGTCCTGGTCAGCTGATGGATTACGTCAACATGTCAGATGTGGTGGCTGACGATCGCTCATTCGAGATGCTGGCCTACGCAGCTGCACTCGCGTTCATGGACGAGTGACAAGGTACCTGCAGCCACAACTGGATGTGAGCCATTGCACTTGTCACGACACAAGGTTGCATGTTGTGGATATGGTCACAAGTCCAGGGACGAAAGTGGACATGGCTACATTGGCCAGGACTCATGTTCCAGGCGCGGACAACCAACGTGGGTTGGCACTGACTTTTGTTGGTGAGGGACTCCCCCGAGATGGACATGGGTGCTTTCCTACGTTCCTCATTCAGACATGCTACTGCATTGGTCTGCATGTCATGGCACTTATCTTGGCCGTACTGACTCGCACTTGTTGATAAAGTTTCCGCACTTTCACTTGTCTCCAACTGTGTTGTGTCTTGATTTGCATGCCAATGTGTGTCACTGACTCGCTGGCTCCCTGCCATCCGTGCATTGCTACCCCATCAGGACTGTGTGTTTGTACATGTGGATTATTATGTCCCTGTTTCGTGCTTTGTCAGATGCGTATGGCGGTTTACCGGCCCCAGGCGGGTGCACTTGTGTCCAGTGTTTGGTTGTGCACAAGTTGGTGTTTGTACCACATTGTGTTGGATGTTGGGGTGCTCTGCTTCCTATGTGTGTGTTCTGCATTGTGTGTGAGATGTCCCTTCAGCTCTGATTAGGCTCACCCTTCTCCCTTTCAGGCGGTGTTATGTTCACTTCTGTGCCTGTTCAGTGGTGGGACATTGCCGGGTTGTGTGACTTGTGCACCTGATTGGTGTTGTTGCTCGTGGGCATGGTTTGTCTGCTTTTGTGCTGTGCTTAGTTGTGCCTGTGTGCCATTGTACCCATCTCCCCCCGTCCCCCAGTCCCTGCTGGTTCCTCTCCCTGTTGCTGTTGTGTCTGTTGTTTGGTGCAGTTTGCGGTCCCGAGTCCTGCCACCATCTTCAGACAGATGTAGTGGACCCCATTTCCTCCATGTCATCCAGCTCCTGGTGTGGCGCTGGACTCCCACCTCCGGTGTGCATTGCTGCCTTCTTGTTGTTGGCGTGTTTCTGCTTGTTTGTGCCTTTCGCATCATTGCCGGAGTTCTGGTTTTGTGCCATTGTCCTCTTCTGCTCTCAGGCTGCATTCATCTTGTCTGAGTTGGCCTGCCATGTACAATGTTTTGTTGCCAATGGGTTTGGTGGGGTTGTCTGCTGGCTCGGGTTGCCTCCATTGTGGTTGGCTGTTGTTTTCTGTTTGGTCTGTCTTACTTTTTCAGGCTTTTGTTGTGATTATTCCTGCCTGCTGTGTGTTTCGCGGTCCTGGCGGTGCTCATCAGTGCTTTCCTCATCGCGGATGGGCTCATTGCATGTTTTCTGGTGTTGTGGTTTGTGTTTTTATCTCCGTCAGGGTGGTTGTATCGCGGACATTGGCCGCGTTTTCAGAGGACCATCGCATGGTACCACCTTGTTGTGAATTCCACGTTGACACTGGGTTATTTTCCCGCAATGTTGAGAGTTGCGTTAAGCTACTCTTGCGGTAGTTATCACACGTTCTTGTGAATATACCCCTTAGTTAAGTGAATCCTAGAGGGAACCTGTTTTTTTTTGTTTCCTGTATACCTTTTCCACTCCAGGCAGATGGGTTGCTTATGTGGTGATATTAATCTGCTATTGAAGTGGCATCTTTTACCAGCCCTTCATCATCCTGGGACACTGCTGGAATTGTGTGGAGCACCAAGTTCTGCATAGCTAGCTAATGTAATAACTTGCCTGATTTATCATTCAATGTGTAGAGATTACATTAGGTAGTTGATCAAAAAGCCTAGTCCTTCCTAGGGAAGACTGGGAACTCTGACCTCCAAAGATGTGCTGCCACTACTGCCATCACTCTTGTGAACACCTGAGTGGCACTGATGAGACCAAAGGAGAGCACAACGAACTGTGGACCTGATGGATGGGTATGTGTAAATAAGCATCATTTAGATCCAACACCACCTTTTAGTTTCCAGGGTTGAGGGCAGACAAGTGTGGGCCAGGGTGAGCATTATGAATTTGTCCTTCCGGAGAAAGACATTGAGAGGGCATTGATCTAAAATAAGAAAAAAGCCTCCGTCCTTCTCTGGCACCAGGAAGTAGCAGGATTAACAGCCGTGACCTGTTTCCAATGCTGACACCCACTCGATAGCCCCTTTGGCCAAAAAAGCCTACATTCCTGCCGTAAAATGGAAAGATGGTCCTATGTTAGTCATTCCGGGGATTGTAGAAGGTGTGTTGGAACAGTCAGCAAGGGTAGGTCATACCACTTTTGTACAATCTGCAGGGTCCAGCTGTCTGATGTTATGGTTTGCCAGTCTGTATCCTGCTGACAACCGGGTGAGGGCACAATAAAGGGGCTTGGTGGGTGAGGTCTTGGGGGGAGGGGGCGGGGGGTTCAGTGTCCCTAACCATGGGGCCGAACAGGTGATATGGCCTCGGCCACGAAAAGGCTGGGTACCCTGCTGAGGTTGTAGCAGCTGTCTGTACGAGGTGCTTCTGTCAAAGTTGCAAAAATATTGATACAGTTGGCATGGCGGAGCAGACGGTACCTTGCTGAAGTGGCTGTCTATATGAGTTACCTCTGCCAAAGACATCAAAGGAGCGAAAAGATTGATGCGTTGGCATGGCAGAGCAGACAGGCATAAGGAGTGTGCTGTGCCCTCATCTTTTTGAAGCACTCAAGAGCGGAGTCTGCCTTGTCCCCCAAAAAGAAGAGTCCCGTCAAAGAGCATGTCCATAAATGGCCTTTGTCAGGTCATTTGGTAACTATGGGAGGATTTGCGCAACCAAATCCCAGAGGGTATGGGAATATTGACCCAGCAGGCAACTAGCATTAATGGACCAGAGGGTCAAACTCTTAGAGGAAAATACTTGCTTTCCCTCTCTGGGGGAGTTGTCAGGAAAGAATTAAGGTTAATCTGACTAGTGTAAGCTTGAAACACTAAATTAATAGGAGAGGGGTGCTGAGACAGAATGCAGGGTCATCTGGGACAGGACGGTGACATGTCGCAATTTGGCAATTTACCGGGTGGGCCAGACAAGGTTTGGCCCAAGCCCCTTAGAAGCTGTTGGTCAGTGCCTCATTAAAAGGCAGCAAGGGCTCAGTATTAATCATCATACCAGTTTTCCTTGTGGTAAGGTTGGCCAATTTCATCACCTGCTTTATAGTAGTTATTGCAATCTGTCCCAAACAAGGAATGTAATGCGTGGGACCTGCCTTGTGGAGAGGGACTCTAAGTAGGTACAAGGGGAATGGCTGTGGTTTAGCAGAAAACAGTTGATGTTAATGCGGGTCAACTCAGAGTCAGTGAATACAATGGGCACCGTGTGCTCCAGCCTTAATACAGTGTCAATGTTCCAGGGACCGGTGTGGGTCGAGGAAGCAGAAGTGGAGTTGGTACAGGGGCCAGAGAAGGCCATGTGACAAGTTCAGAAGGTACAACTGGTGCAGAGGGTGAGCACTTCGTGGTATTCCAGGTAAAGGGCACCTTGGCTCCATGGGGAACGCAGGTGAGCCAGAGGGAGTTGGAAGGGGTCCAAAGAGTCGGAGCGTGGCTTGCAGAACTCTTGGACCTGCCTAGGTGTAGCAGGCGGCCCTGGAAACTCTGGTTGCGCCGGGACAAGTTGCGGAATGAGCTCAGATGTCGACTGAGTTCGGGAGCGAGATCAAGAGGCATGGACATGCCATCACGCCTTTTCAGGTGTATGAGAGTGGTGGGAAGGGACTAAGTCCCGCTTGGATTTTTTATGCTTTTTCTTCCACTTACCTGTACATTTGAAGCATGATGATGAACGACCACTGGATTGAGTCTGGCAACTTCTAGACCGGGAACGGGACCAAGACTGACTCTTGGACTTGGACCAGTGAGGATCAGTGGCATGATTAAACTTGGGGGGGCCCCCCTGCAGGGTACGTGGAGAGGCCACCTCCGGACACAAGCTGGAGCACTTTGGCCGAAGTGCGGTGCTGAGGGGGCCCCCTGGAGGTTGGGGGCCCCCCCTGGGGTCTCATATGGCATTCAGGTTCACCGACGTGCAGTCACTGCAGGCCTTAGAGTCGTGACTCCAAGCACCACAGGCAAAGCTAATGAGGATCTGTCACAGACATTTGTTTGTGACAGTCCTTACAGGGTTTGAATCCTGTCATCTTAATAGGTGACAAATTTATGTAAAAAACAGCCTCAAAGAGATGACCGATAGTGCAGAATCAGCATCTGATGGCGTGTAGAGAAAGGAACTGATGTCAGCACACAGCAGTGGTGCCTATATGGGCACTGCACACCATTTTCGGTGTGGAACGGCATCCATGCTCACCCACACACCTTCACCTATTGGCGCGTTGAAGTACTGCTCAAACGTTTCCGATCCAGGCTCACACATGGGGAATATCTACAAGGTGAGGATTCTGCAGTTAGAAGTCTCTATCAGAAGTATAGTTATTACTATATCATGCCCCTAACACGAAAATCTGTAAAAATAGCAGCATGCCTTCACAGTTTCAGGTTGAATTAGGTACTATGCAAGGGTGACTGTTTTCTTCTGCATCTTTTAATTTATTATTAAACCATTAGCTATCAAAATGAGAAAAAAGCAGTGTGGCGATCCTGTTTAACTTACTGGGGATGGTACCTGTGGCACGTTCCTCCCTTGTACACGCATGAGGTGACCACACCAAGCTGACAGCTTACTTGTCGATGCAAGTCGATGTTGACAGCCCACGTGTAGTAGTTCTACTGAGTGTAGCCACCTGACAGATGTGTGTAAAAAATGAGCGGCGACCCTGGCTACCTGTTCCCTATGTGAGCATCCGCTCAACCCTTCCAACACCCATATGGACGCAAACATTTAATGCAGACGCCAAACAACGTAAACAACGCATATCTAAGAGGTGGCTATCGCTTTATTTTTCAGATGTTATCTTTATTTATGTTTATTCCGTGGCTGAACCTAGCTGTTTAACGACCCATGCATGCATGTCTCATTGATCGACATCTGGTGTATGTAACACACGATCTGATGTCAAAAACAACATGTAACTGGCACCATGCACAGATGCCCTCATCTATGTAACTTTCTGAGTTAATTAGTCGCACACTTCCCGGAGGTGCATGCTCACAGAACAGTTCATACACGATAAGAAGCAATATATGCTGTGTGTTACCATGACGAGAAGTGTGCACTCTATATATTGTAAATATAATAGAACGTTCAATAAACAGATGTTTTTTTTTTTTTTTTTAAAAGAAGGAAAATTAGCTAACTTTGGTTTTCTAGGCGTTGGTCAGAGAAAAATGTGGTACTGTAAGTAGATGACCTGATGATTTTCTCTTTCACTCCTGGGCCCTCACTTTGGGTTGTATATGAAATTTTGGAAGAATTTGAATTGTGTCTATTCAGTTACAATATATTGGAACGCCCAGTTTATCTCAACAAGTAATAAATAAATAATTAAGTAGTTGGGCGTACAAAATTTCTTCAAGCAGTGGTCTAGACTTCTAAATTCAATAATTGTCAAAGCAAATGTAATAAAATGTCGATTTCTCAGAATATAGATTTTTTACTTTAAGACCATCCCATGTCTAGTGAAAATAGTAATTTGGGAGTTGCATTCTGTATTCTTGAGCATACCCTGGCACTGTAGAGGACATTGATGAGCTTGGACGATGTAGACAAAGTCATTTTTGAAGTGAAGCCAAGTTTTACCTTATTTACAACTATATTACTAAGCCAATAAAATGAAGTAGCTTTGCACCCTTAGCTCTCACAGCAGGATAAGTGGAAACATTGAAAGGCTCTGGGCCTTCATGCTTGCTGATGTCCGAAACAATTTAGTATTTTCATTTGACAATCCAAAATGTAAAAACATTTAAACTCAATGATAGTTGGCTCAATGATATGGTTCAGTCTTTCGGAGGTTTAGGTATTCCCTCATTTTCTACTTTTCAATCCATGTGGATTCTGCCAGACTATCCACCTTGTCTCTTGGATCAGTTATGTCACTCACTCAAAGAAACCTACCTAGGAAAATCAACAATATTGTTGACTCTATCTGGAGAGAGATCTTAAAGATTGGTCAACCCTCAATTAGCAACCAATAACATGATTTTTAGATTTAAATACATTTAAATTTCGCTTTGATGACACTAAGAGAAAAGGAAAGCAGCATTTCAAATGATACAGTGAACTTTTAAGAAACATTAAATAATGGAAAATGTGCCATCTACATACATGATGTCTGAAGCCCTCCCAAAACTCAATTGGGTAAACACCGAAACCCCACCAGCTCTGGTTGGGAGACTTTCTAACACGGGATATAACAGTCGTACAGCAAGTGTCATTGAGATTTATGTCTATGTGTCCAAAAAGTGCCTTACTCAGAACGCACTATCTCCCCACACTTTACAGATTGTTTTGGTCTCCAGACAAAACGGGCCATGGATGAAAAAATCTATAAATTGACCTCGATGGGGCTCAAGGTCACCTAATGGCATTCATATATTCCATGAATGCCTTGATTTGCTGGTTTTCTGGAAAGAAGTGAGAAATAATCTGCGGATGATGTTGGTAATTGTCTTTGAGGCAAGTGGTTCTTTAAAATTTTTTGGAAATCCAATATTTTCTGACTATTCCAACGGCAGACTCAACTCCTATTTTTAATGCGGTAACAATGGTTAAAAGCCTAATATGCACAAAGCGGACTTAGAAAGACCCCAAAGAGAGGGTGATCTATGGTATAATATCATAATTTCGAAAAAGGGGTATTTTTGCACTGGGGGACGCAAGACCTCGCCAAAATGAGGGGGACGCCTTGTTCTTTTACGGCCTCTCGGGGGTGCACTTGAGAATAGTTTAATGCTTATTTCACCAAACTGGGAATGTCCAGCTCTTGGACTAACATATTCATTCTGAAGTAGTCCCCAGTTTCGTTTTTTAGTAGTGTAAGAATAGGACAACAGTGAAAAACAATGTAAAATATTTGTATTAGCAGTTTAATACATCTTGAACCGGCCCTCAAATCTTTCAGAAGATTATGTTTGTTGTATAAGACAAAATGGATGCAGAAACCAGGTCGTCGGTAGAGAATACACAGTCCACAGTGAGAGTGAATCCTGAAGGAGCCAAGGAAAATATTATCAACAGATGTACAGCCACACAGACTTAACAGTTGGTTCCCAGCCACCAGCATCTGCTCATAACGCAACCCTGGAGGACCATTTGTAGGAGGAAGTGCTGATGGAACAGCATGCTTTTTTAGCTTTTTCTTAAAGGTTTCCAATGATCTGACTGTCCTAATGGCTAGTGGAATGCAGTCGCAGACCTGCGGAGCTCGTCTAGAAAGATTACTTTAGTTTTGTTTCCTTCTTAAATGCTGGACTTTCAGGGAGAAGTGTGCCCGAACTTTGCAAAGACCACTGATCGCTCATGATGGTCAGTGTGTGATAGATGGCTTGGAATTCTAGCATGAATCACGTTATAGGTAATGCAGGCTGGTTTAAGAAAAGACCTGCTTCTATCAAGAGCCATTCAGGATTTCAGTCATTTTAATTATGTTTCAGCTATAGCCATAAATTGTTAAAACAAATAAACCTTAAACATTTCACCAACCCAACTCTAGTCCCAGGTTCCATATTGTACTATATAGAATTAAAAAGATTGCAGATAACGGTAAATATATGGAAAGTTAATTTCATTACATTCTTCTAAATAATTTAAATTTGCCACGTGTGCAAGATATTAAAAAAATAACAATAATATCGCATGTGTGTCCTTTCAGCCTAATGAAAAGTAAAGAGAAATTTAAACTCTGACAGATTATAGAGAGCCATTTAAGAGTGGCTAGAAGCGATGCGATTGGATCATATTTACTCTGACTGGAGGCTAGTCAGGAAGTGGTTTTGGGGGATTCCTATAAACAAAGACTTGCCAAGGCCCCATGTTATTAGTACCAGGTATTATATTACCAGCTTGACATCTGCCTGGATGTTTTTTTTAAATTCTTCATAAGGGTCTCAGCTGGCAAGGGACATGGCCAGCGTCTTGGCCGACAGGATGCATTCTCTGTGGTCACTGTCAACTGTCCCTATAATTTGCCAACAGCTTGCTGTGACACCAACCACTTATATTCTGACGAGGTCTGATCCTAAGAGGGAAAACAGCACTAGTTTGATGGGTGATGCGGGGTTAATTGAAGCTGAAAGTGTTGTGTCCCTGCAGCGTGGACAGAGCAGGTGTGGTGGGTGAACACTATGGGACCTGCCTTGATGATTGCTAACTTAAAAACAAAATGTACTGTGTGAGGAGGAGATGGGGTCTTGGAGGAGCAGGGCTTCACCCCAAGAACTGCCTGAGAAACTTCTGCACCCTGCCCCACCAATCCCTCCCACCCCCAAAAAAAGTTAGCTGAGGCAGCCCCTGATATCCTGGGATGTTTTCTGAAATCTTAAAGGCCCTCAGATGCTTTGAGCCTCCAAAGACGAGCTGGAAACCCACTTAGTGCTGGGTTTTCAGCATGCTTTCACTGCCACTGTACAATATCTGCTATTCACCGGGTGAGCTTGGGAAGTGAGTCAATATCGAGTGGCACATGGTAGCACTATGTGAGTTGGCAGGTCTGTCATTGAGTGAGTCCTGCTCTGTGATGGAGGAGCGGTGGCCTGTTAAGTGTGGTTCTGAAAAATTATGCCGCTGGTTGTTGGTGCCAGGCTTCTTGGTCCCGCTGCATGCCTAATGTTTGGCTCCTGTAAGTAATTGGGTTATTGGTTGAGGGGTGTGGAAGCCCCACTCAGGCAACAGTCATCCTTGTCAGGTTGAACCACAAAAGTCTCAAAATTAACCTGTGCTTAACCCTCTGGTAGCTTGGAACAGAGCAGTCATGCTTAACTTAGAGGCACTGTGTAAAGTATTTATGAAACGCACAAACAATAATAAAATGAAAACACAAAACAAGAAAAATATTTTCTTTAGAGAGAAATCGAATAAATTGTAATAAATAAAATGATACTAGAACAACAAAAATCCAATCAGTAGATCTGGAGATATTCAATGTTTAAATGTTTGATGGAAATAGCTCCTAAAAGCACAAAGCGCCATTCGTGGTCATCTAGTTGTGCATTACCAGGGGAAAGTTAAATGTTCAGGCTGACTGTGATGCAGTGCAGGTTGGATACAAGGACCAGATTAGTCCAACTAAAACAGTTAATTTATCAAAGTCCAGCGCAAAGAGTTCTTTTCGCGGTTGAGGAATACGCGAGGAACAGGTAGATTTTTATGGATGGTCATACCAGGTGGCATGGACTGTCGATGCTGTAGCATGTAGAGCTGGTCAGGCGTCGTAGATGGTTGTTGCTGGATCTTCATGCGTGTGGTCACTGTGGGCTGTAGTTGCTATAGCGCGAAGTGCAAATCTCGCGTTGCTGCTGGTCACTGTAGTGTGAAGAACAGGTCTTCACAGGAGCTTCGCATTGGTGGTTGCTGCGGATGGCAGAGTCTTGGTGCAAATGTGCCCATTCGTGGTAGCGAAGACCCCAAACTTCAGGATTTCACCTTTCCTTCTCAGGAGAAGCTCAAACTAATGCCAGACTATGGTCCAGGACTTGGGGGCACTTCTTGGGGAACAGGAACTTACTCTGCAGGTCAGCTGGGCAATTGCAGGGAGTCTTATGTAGAAAATGAAGAAACTCTGTTTCTATCAATGCCAACATCAGTAGGAAAACGTGTTGAAATGTATGTAGTAAAAGAACGATACAGGCCCAGCTTTACTACAATAGCGGAATAAAAAGCAGCACAAATAGGGTTAAGATTTGGGGGGGAGGAAAAGCAGATGCATGTTTTGGTAGAATAGGGAAATATATTTGGACACAACTGTAGCAGTGAAGGCCCCAGGCCCGCATTGAGGGAACACGTGTTTAAGAAATATGCTGATAAAACTGAATAGAAGCACAGGACAGACAGGATGTTTGGCTTCACAGAGCAGTAGACATGCAGGAGTGATACTGTTATGCTCCAAACCCAGAAAGGAAAAGGACAGCAAGCTGGTGTAGAAATGTATCAAACCACAGGTGTAGATAGGCTGCATTCTATAGTCATGTGATCACTTATTTTTGTAGAATGATATTGCCTTTTTTGACAATGATGCTGTGCTCGAACATTCTATTTGTAATTATGCATGTGACGTATTTACCTTTAAAAAGGTATATAAACCACTGTTTGTTTCATTGTGATTTGAAGTTCAGCTTACACTTCTGCAGAGCCGTCTGACTTTCCTCTTGCACACAAGCTTATTAAACTTTGTGCTTCACTGACAAATAAAATTGTGCCTTCTTTTCTTTATTTTGAGAACATTTGTGGCTCAGTCAGCCCAGAGTTCATCTCACCAGCCTCAGATTGTCTCAGAGGGAGAGCTGCCTGCCGTTGATGAATGGAGGCTGCACAAAATCAGGTAAGGAACTTCCTAGTATTATGCTAAGTCTCTCTGTTCAAAGATGAGCGGGTAAGATCCCATGTTACTGTCAAAGTGTTATGTGCCAAGTTAGGCCTGGTAGGAAATAATGCCAATTTACATGTACACGGTTCTTTCCTAAAGTTGCCTTCCCTTTGTCACATTGACTTTTGACACACCTTTGCATTTACGACGCTTGGGTTAAGTTTCTAAGAAACACAAACCTTGCTGACACAGAAGAACTTTGTGAGAACACTATCATAATACCTTGGCCTCATGTGCAAGGTCTTCACGTGCGTGATACAACTGTGTTTATTATAAAGTCCAAATGACGACACAGCTATCTGCTGAATACAAACCGTAATCAGCTTGATCACAATCACTGCCCAAGGCAAGCAAGCACTTTTCTATATATATCCTTTTGTTTGTAAATTCAATCAGAGGAGACACTTATGTTGACTTCGTGGGATCCCTGCATGCTGAAGCTTTTGCCTAGTATCTGACTGACATCTCTGTGAGGGGTGTCCAGTTCATGACCAAGACAGGGGGTCCTACATTCTTACCCCCCAGGTAAAGGGGTGAGATCATCCGGGTTTCTTGGCAGACCCTACATTCACACCCTAGACACGTAGGTTAGGATTTGCATGGTTGGAGTATGCAAGAATGTTATAACTACTGTATATGAATGCATATATAAGTTGTGTCAACAAGATGGTCGAACTCTTTGTTTTATTCACAGTTTTGACTCTCAGAACTTTTGTCTGCTTCCATCTATTAATCATTGCAGCACATATCTTCTATACAAGAATCACTACAGTTCAATAAATATTGAAAAAAGTGCCTTCATCTATTCTTTGTATAATTCTCTGAGCGAAAGAGAGCATGAGTGAAACTATTTAGGTCTGTTACCACGATTCCTGAGGGAACAGGGTTGTCATGTTCAGTAGTAGCCAGAAGTGTTTGCACCCTGCCTAAGCTCAGCGGGGGCTAACAGTGGCACAGTGAACTAGGTGGTCCAAGGGACAACATATCCTGCATGGAATCAGTCTGGGACCATCCTAAGTTTGTGTCGTCCGTAAACTCGCCTCTCCTTCTGATTACTTGAAACTACACAACATGACGGCGCCAACGTTGGTTGTTTTTTTATTTTCTATGGATCAACCGAGTAGCTCAATCGTACTTCCTCAGAGATCCCTACACAGCTTTTGAATGGGAGAATTCCGTGGTGGTAGGCAATATCCTCCGCAGCTGAGTAGGTATATCCTATGTATTGGATGTTGGTAAATTCAAGCTTGAAAGGATATTGTTACCACTGTGTTAGCTAAACTCAGTAAATTAATTTCCTACAAAACATGCCACAGAATATTTCTGAGAACTGCAGACATTTTTTCAGAAGCATTGGCTCTGGATTGGTCAGCACTTTCCAGGCTGTGTTTAGGGGTTATTCTATCTTTCATCCACTCTGTCTTCGGAAGTATCTTAGGAGGTCTTCCGCCGGTCCTGCTCCTAGTTGAAGGGATATTGCTTTTAATATTTTTGCTCCACGATAGATGCCCAAGTAGAAGATCAAATGAAGCTGGCACTGCCTCAAGTCCTGTTGTGCCATGAATGCACAGTGCATTTGTTTGAAGTTGATACTAAAAAGGAGCAGGTCAGACCTGACATCTATAAACGTAAAAGAATATAAGGAGGGTAGTTATTTTTGTCAGCCCTTCTTGGATGCATTGACAGAATGGACTAAAAAGGATGGGAAAGAAGCAATGGCCCCGACAAGGGTCTTTTAACCCTATTGATTTAGCAACTGCTGAAGATTGTATAGAGCAGGGACAGGGCAACCCTGAATGGGATTACCCCTATATGCAAGAGTGTCTTGCAGCATCTGAGGAGTATATTAGAGACAAACCAACAGAAGTGATCAGAAGTAACAGACCAGATCCCAGGTTAGGCCCAAGACCAGTAAATCCCTGACCAATAACTCAGTTGCCCTCTTTTGTAATGGTGGGCCAGTTCCCATATATGTACCATGGTTGCAAATGGATAAAGAGAACTTAAAGGGCACTGCCTCCGCTATCTGACTGAATAGGAAAATGAATAGGATGCTTTGAGAAACAAATTGCAGGAATGAACCTCGCCTTAGGTGATGTTAATAGCTTGCTAGGCTCTCTGGTAGGAGATGAAGTAAATACCATTTTTGTCAGGGCAGGATTCCCTCAAGTAACCTTGACAGACACACAGTTTGATGGATCATCTTTTAACAATATCCAACAATATGTGTGGAATGCACTCTGGCAGACATACCCAGACTGACTAGACATTGGAGCCCCTAATGCAGAAAGTATAAAACCGGCTGAAGACATTGCAGAATTCATTACCAAAATGAAATAAGCAATGGGTACAGGAAGTAGGATGTACTTGGGAAAATACTGGGGGAAATGTAATGTTATTCTATAATGTGTTGAAGCAAGGTCTGCCCACGGATGTACAAGCAAGCCTAAATGGAATTGTGAGAATAGAGGCTAAGCCGTGGCCATAAATACAAGCTCATATAAAACATTATTACAAGCGAAAAAAAGAAAGGACAAGGAAAGGACAGAGCAAGCAGAAAGGGCTACGGCTAAGCTTGTGCAACAGAAACTTGAAAAATTCAGCGCAGAAGGAGCACTCGTAGCAGCACCGCAAATTGCTGTCACTGCGCCAGTACAGGCAGAGGCACCAGGAAAGTAACCAGGGAGTAACCCAGGGAAGAAACAAGGAAGCTTTCCAAGAGGCCTAGGGCCATTACCGGGAAGAAAACAAGGATGATTCAGAGTAGGAACACAGTGGTATTATTGTTATAATAAATGGTCATATTGCAAGAGAGTGTGGATCAAGAAAGAAGGATGAGCGAGCACAAGGTTGGGTCACTCAACAGGGCAGATGGGGACGCAATAAGTGCAATGGGGTCCCCAACAACAAATGACACAGGGACAGCAGGTCAGAGCAATTCCAGTGGTTACAGAGGCCCTTTTGTGTGGTATATATTTTTTGATAGCCCATACACCTGTAATATTGGGGAAGACAGTGCAGATACCTAAAGAGCTATTGTTCAGACTTGAGAATTCTGTAGATCCTATAGAAGAACCCGACATAGAGTTTGAGATAATGGCCCTTGAAATAAAGCTACAATATGTGTTACTAATAGCATTTGACAGGAGACAAGTAATGTGGGCATCAGTAGTATTTACAGATCAAGGGGTGAAGTTGAGAGACATATCTGATGAAGAGATGTTTGATGATAGCCCATCAATTCACACAGTAGTATTTCAAATGGATACTCCCATTAGAGTATGATTGCAGTACAGAACAATGCAAAAACATCCACAAGACAGTACAATAAGACAAAATGATTTGGCAATGGTACCAGAAAGTCTTTGAACAAAGGGATCACATGATGTGGAACTGATCAAAGGAGCTGAGCCTGTGAAAATAACACTGAAATCCAGAACAATACTGCCTGGAGTGCGTCAGTATTCCTTATCCAAAGAAGCAGAAGAAGGCATCTTTCCCACTATACAAGCATTACTTGAGCAGGGGGTAATATATAAGAGAACATCATCCTGTAATACACCGATTTACCATATCAAAAAAACTTAGGGCAGGACTTGGAGGATGATTTAAGATTATCGCTCCCTGAATGATATAGTGATACCACAATTTCCGGTGACAATAGACCCATCAGTCATATTGACGAACTTAGCTAAAGACCCACTTACATTATTTATTTATTTAATGAGTTTTATATAGCGCTGGCTAGACCCGGAGGTATCAGAGCGCTTTACATGAGGTTACACATTGTTCAAAAATTACATCAGTTACAAGTTCCACATTGTTGAAAAAGATAAATCAGTTACAAGTTACATCCGATGACAAATTAATGGAGCATAGAAGGGTAGGGGGTAAGGTAAAAGGGGTAACGAGGAGGGAGATAAGGCAGAGAGATGAAGGAAAGTCTGCCCAATGTCTGGCTGGGTAGGTGACGGCCGAGTGGGAGTCCACAGCCCATCTCCTCTATAAGTATCAAGGTAGCTCCACGGGCGTCGGACAAAATGCTAGGTCTCCAAGGACAGGTGGCAAGTTCACAGATTCTATGTCCAGATGGGTGAGCCGAGTAAGGGAGTAGGGTGGGGGATATGCGCAAGGTCTAGTCGATGTCCCCTCCAGGTGCTGTCATATTAATACCCTCAGTGCGGCATGGCTGTCGCCCACCGCTACTCATCTCTCCTGCTGACCTGAAACAGAAGATTTCCCCCTCGGGGTATGGCCTCATCGATTTGCTGGGCTTGAATTAATTCTGCACCAGGTGCCATCTTAGGGTCAGGCCAGCTTGGGCGCTCCATGCAGCCTTTTTTTTCAGTGACTGACTTGAAAAATGCATTTTTAGCATTCCAACACACCCAGATAGTGTTGACAGGATTCGCGTACATACAGACTCAATATTGCCAAAGGAGGCTCCCCCAGGGCTATTGTGAGTCTCCGAGTATCTTTAACCAGACAGTGAAAAGGGACTTGGCAAATGTAAAATGCAAAAATACTCTTTTACAGTATGTAGATGACATTTTAGAAGGTAGCCCCACTGAAAACACATGCAGGGAGGACAAACTGGTCTCCTGTGCATGCTTGCAGACAAAGGATACAAAGTGGACAATGACAAATTGCAATATGTGCTGAAAGAAGTTCTCTATTTGCGACGGATTATATCCAAAGATGGGAGAAGGGTGACACCTGACAGAGTACAGAGTATCAGACACATTCTCAAACCCACAAGCACTAAGCAAATGCAGCCGTATTCTAGGGCTCTGTAATTGCATGAGCCATGGGTTTTTGATTATGCCACCATGACTGTGCCACTTTTGACTGCTTTGAAAAAGTCACATACTACTGAAAATACAATAAACTGGACTTATGAAAGAGAGACATCATTTCGGGAGCTGAGGGTGCATTTAGAAATTCCTCAGTTATTGGTCATAGAATAACAATGACAGCTGTGCTGACTCAAGGCATCTATGGGACACAAACCAATTGACTACTACAGTGAGCTGCTGGATCCTGTCATGAAAGGTCACTATCCAGGTGAACAAGCACTAGCTGCAGCAGCATTTGCAGTCCAGAAAAGCACCACCATTGTGATGGGATTACCATAAACACTGTATGTAGAGCATGCAGTATTTGGTATTTTACAAAAGAGCAAGAGCACCCTCGCAACTCGGAGAGTATCTGGGTATGAAGTTATCCTTTCAGTACCATATTTACAAATGCGTCGATGTCACACAGTTAATCCAGCAACACTTTTGGCACACTGAATTACTGATGATGAACAAGTGTATGACTATGCTAATTATACACCAGATGAAGGAAGCAAAGTGAGTGAATACCCCATTCTAGGAAACATGTAACTCTTTTTCGATGGGTCTTCTTTCATAGACCAAGAAACTTGGATTCGACAGTTGGGGGCAGCTGTCGTAAGAGCAGAACAGCAAGGGTCATCCGATACATTATAGACAATTAGTCAGATGCCCCTATCCTCTCACTTTTCAGCAAAGGCAGCTGAATTAGTGGTCATTATTGAAGCGCTGCAGTTAGCTGAGGGATTAGAGGCCACCCTTTATTCAGTCTCAGCCTATGTCACCGACACTGTACATTCTAGTATTCACAGATGGGAAAGAAGGGGCTTTCTTAAATCTGACGGGTCCCCCTTAATGCATAAATATTTATTGGCACAATTAATTTCAGCTTTAACACTTCCATCCAAGGTAGCAGTGGTGAAATGTGCAGCCCACATAAATCAGCAGGATCTTTTCTCCAGAGGCAATGCTCTGGCAGACTGGGCAGCAAAAGAAGTAGCTAAGTCCTCCCCAAATTATGATCAATGCGAGGAAAACACATTAGGTATGATGACAAGCAGCCAACAGGATTCAACAGAATTACCGCTCCCATATACTGAGACAGCAAGGTTACATTTGAGTGCATTGCAGGAACAAGCATTTCCCCATGGAAAGGAGTTTTAGGAACAGAGAGTGTGTTTTCAATCACCAACAGATTTCACTATAGGCAAGAAAGTACAGGCAAGCCAGTATGCCACAAACGCTGTTGTACACAGCGCTAGAGCAACTGCACTTCCCAACAAACACTTCAAAAGATTATCTTCTCGCTACAGTACATCCAGATTGGTATATTCCAAACCTATCTTGAAATGATCTCTATGTACATTGCAGAATGCACAATATGCCAACAGTATAGCCCTAAGCCTTAAAGGTGATCACTTCAACCATACCACGTCCAACAGGTCCCTTCAAGCATCTACATTTAGATTTTGTTGACATGATAGAAAGATGTAACATCTACAGATATCTCATAGTGATTGTCTGTCCATTTTCAAGATAGATTGAGGCAGGACGCTGTGTGCATAATGATGCTAAGACAGCAGCCAATATTCTGATCAGAGAGGTGATACCGAGATGGGGCGTGGGGTGAAATGATTCTCTCAGATAATGGGCCCCATTTCCTCAATACAATCTTTTAGCACATTTGTACCCCTCTAGAAATCAATCATAAATTGACATCTTTTACCACCCCCAGAGTAATGGTGTTGTGCAGTGCCTGAATGCCTACTTAAGAATAAAATCAGCAAATTATCTGCCACTCGGAAAAGAAATGGCTGTACTCCTTACCACTGGCTTTTTATGCCCTGAAAATCAGCCAGGGAGTGATCATCATTTAACGCCACATCAAATATTGACAGGGCGTCCAATGCCTGCTCCTTTATCAATAACAAGAAAAAAGAAAGATGCCCATAAAATAGCTTAGGTTTTAGGAGAAGAAACTAGTTATTTGTTCGAGTTACTGAAGTCTGTTAAGTTCTTCTCTAAACAGGTATTGTGAACAGAGAAGGCTGCCCCAGCCCAGCAGACCAGTCGGATCCCTGTTGGTCAAGAGTTCTACATCGGCAACTTCACGCACAGATGGAGGGATCCTCGCACAGATGGACCCTTCTCGGTAACGATGAGCACTCCTACTGCCCTGAAGGTGGCTGGATGGAAACCATGGATTCAACGGAGCCATGAACGCCTGAACCCTGCCTTGCCTCAGACACCTCCACAGAAACAAGGGGAACAAGAGGGGGAGAGAGAAATACAAGAATGACTAAGTTACCTTTTAAAATGCAAGTTGAATACTTTGTCGACTCTAGTAACTGATACTTATATATTGCTATTTTGTTGTTATTATTATTATTTTGCAGCTGCACTGCAGTGGCATTTTACCTCGTGCATGGGGTTGTGTGAAAGTATTAAATGCTTGTAAAGAGCAATACCCGAGCAAGAAAGTATATACCACAGTATTCATGCAGACTTGTGAGATAATCTATGATATAGATATGTCAGAGATAGGTACACAACCCTCTAATGTATCCTGCTTTGTCTGTTCTTTGATTTCACACTCCCGACACAGATAGGTTGCACTCAGCCAGAGGTACCCCCAAATGTTACTCTATGTGAGCTGCACCTTTTTCGTTGCAGAATACAAGCACAGATGCAACCTCTGTGGATTAGGCAGGGAGCATATCTAGTAAACACTACACAGCATGAAGAATGAGATAGCTGCTGTAACGGATGTCATAACAGACTGTAAGAAGCTACTAGTAAAGCTAGATAAAATGGAAAAGAAAGGGATCATGAGGTATAAGTGTCAGAATTGGGGAACTAAGATAATATGGCAGGGATTTTTAAGAGTGTCTAGACCTACACTTCTCTACTAAAATTATTCTGCTACACCCGACCCCACGATTGTCATGAAAGACCATATTACAGGGTAAATGCATCATTGTATGTTCATGTTCAATGGCACCAGGGCGCTACATTTGGGTGTAGGGCACATTCTCTATTGAAGGGAAATCAGACTGAAATAGCACAGACCAGAAGTGTCAGGCAGTGTGGGATGAGAATTTCTCTATACTAACTTGGGTAGGGGAAACAGAGCAGTCTCGGCGGGCCGGAAAATCAACTGCAATACCACGATGTTTAATTCCGACTTGCAGTGGGCCACATCCAGCTTAATGGGCTACTTTTGGTGCTGTGGTGAATAGCTGTATACAGGACTCCCTTGTGGATGGCAGGGCACTGCTCTTTGGTTAATGTGCACACCCATCCTTCGTGATTCCAAGGATAGACATTTCACAATTGCATGACCAACCCATGAGCAGTCCAGCGACCTTGTGACACCATCATCAGAGGAAGAGAACTGCAGAATATTATTGTACAATGGCCTTGGAAGACTTTCTGCAAGAGTACAGGCTGTTCCATGATGCACAGCTTCTTCTTGTGCAAGCCAAAGCGACTGTGTGTTTGCTCCAGATCACCCGCTGGGAGCTGATGTGGGCTATCAACACCACAGAGGATGACTTTAATGCTATCAAAGAACTGCGTGCCATGTGATTAATGGTTATGCAGCATTGATATGTGTTAGACTTGATGATGGCTATGGAAGGAGGAGTATGCACCAAGATCCATACATACCTGCTAATGATGCAGAGAACGGAAATCAAACTGAGGCTATACAGACTCTCCATTCGAAGGGGACCCCCCCAACAAGTGGCATACAGGGTGGTTTACTTGGGTACCTTCTGGATGTCAGGACTATTTAAGGATTTAAGGCCTTGTTGCCTGTCATTGTGGTCTTGCTGTTGATCTTCTGTGTCCTCCAAGTAGTGATAGGATGTTGCAAGAGGGTTCGTCATAAGATTGGAGGGATGTTCACTAATAGAGTGGTCAATAAAATGCAGGACGTTGAGGAGAATGTATATACCTCATGATGCCAAGCGAAAGGGGAGGTGAGGAAGTAGTTGAAAATTCAACTAAAGGGGGGACTAATGTAGAAAATAAAGAAAGTCTGTTTATATCAATGCAAAAATCAGTAGAGAATCTTGTTGAAATGTATGTTCCAAGTTCCAAGTTTAAGTTTATTATGTTTTTGGCTCTCAAATGAGGGCCACATAAAATAAACACACAATTATACAACATTAATTACAATAAAATCACAAAAAAGACAGAAAAAAGGTAATACTTCATATTCACTGGTCGAACAGTCGTCTAACATTTCTCTATGTATCATTAATAAATATCTAAAAACCCTTTAAAAAAGTTAAAAATTCTGAAACAGAACATTTCATTTGGCGGACAATAAAGTGCATGGAAAAAAGTTTTTACATTTAAAATTCCTAATTGGAGACAAATAGGTTTTAACCATTTATAGCGCAATGAGCGTAGTGCGGGACAAATAAACAAGACATGATTACGATCCTGTACAGTATTATAACAAAGATTACATATTGGAGATACACCATACCATTTTGCAAAAAGGAGATTTAGTGGGAGCAAATCTTGTCTTAAAAGGTACCATAACCTATGGACTCTGTGGGGGATATTCCAGGTAAGGTATTGTTGTGCCAGCTTTGGTGTGTATGTGTTTAGGAGTAATTGCCTTTCTTTTTTTCCTTGTTGGGCAATCATATCCAATTTATAACTGAGTTCCCAAGATGCACTTTTTAATTTAGACTTTAGTTCAGAGGGAGTAAGTAAAAACAAAGTGCTTACATCCAACTCTAACAAAGTTACTGCTTTTCTAAAGTTTTTTACTAACAGGGAAAACTCGTTAAAATTGCCCAGGAGCTCATTTTTAATGGCTTCCCGTAAGGAATCCGATTTACCTCTAGCTAAGCAAGCTACCCACCTTACGAGGGCAATCAACCCCTGTACCCAACAACTTCGGAGTCCGAATTCCAGCCTGCATGAAGATACAGTGCAAGCTGTGTTAAAAGAAGAAATTCTTCTTAGTACCTTTCCTTCCATTTTATGCAAGAATCCCCAGTGTTTTAACTCCACTAATTCTAATCCGTACAGTAGAGTTGCAGGGATCTTTGCTCTAAATACATCCAAAAATAGTGTGAAATGTCTCTTCCCTGTAGCATTGTACAAGGAACATAACCCCATACCATGAGCCGATGCTTTACGCGAATTATGCTCAATATGGGTTTTCTCACTTAGGTTTGCTGAAATTATTTTACCTAAGAAGATGTAGGTTTTAACCACCTCTAGTTTCTGTCCTCCTATGGCCCATCTATAGTTTTCAGACCTACATTTTTTCTTTCCAAAAATGCACATAATTTTACTTTTCGAAGCGTTAATCTTCATGTAATGTGCTTCTGCAAATTGATTTAATGCATGTAGGCGGTTAGACAAGCCCTTCGGGGTTAAATCTAATATGAGGATATCATCTGCATACATTAAAACTGATATTGATGATCCTCCAATTATCGGGGCTATCCCACCACACACTGAAATGGAAGTAGGTAGGTCTACCGTATATAGTGAAAACAATATAGGGGCCAGTATGCACCCTTGTTTCAACCCGTTCGGAGAAGGGATAGATTGAGAAAGACCCCTTTCTCCGCCTTGTAGTACCTTACACCACGTGTTCGAGTGAAGAGATTTTACAAGTTCAAGTAACTGTGTTGGCATGCCTAATGTAGCATGCTTTCTCCACAGCGTTGGACGATCTACCTTGTCGAACGCTGTGGAGAAATCGATAAATGCCGCATATATTCCACCACCTCGAACACGTACGTATTTATCAACGATCACCTGTAATGCTGTTAAATTATCAAGTGTACCATGCTCTTTGCGAAATCCAGTTTGTTCCAAGGGTAAAATATCATTTAATTCTATCCATTCAGTAATTAAAATCAAAAGACATTTAGCAAAGATTTTTCCTATAGAGTCCAATAGAGCTATTAGACGATAATTCGCAGGATTATCCCGCTCTCCCTTTTTAAATATGGGAATTAATATACTTCCCCTCCAAGAGTTAGGGACTGATCTCGATAGGAAGCATGCATGAAACACTGGAAGAAGAATCCTACTCCAGGAAGTGACATCTTGCTTTATTATTGACATGGGCAACTCGTCTGGACCCATAGCTCCGGAAGCGCGCATACTCTTTATCACCGAAGCTATGGTTTTCTCGGTCGGAAGCTCTATATTAGGCTCACTATTCGGGGCTAGGTCCCAGTTATCACCCTCTACACTGTTAGATGCGTACAAACTAGATATAAATAGTATCCAGACATCTTCAGCGATAGAGATGGGGATGGGGGAAGTTCTTACGCCACATCCCTTCCCTATTATGGACCAGAATTCTCTAGATTTATTAAAGGCCGATGCCTCTCTTAACCTAATCCAGAGAGAATCTTCTTTTTCTCTTTTTAATTTTGTTCTAAGTCTGGCCCTCCTTCTTCTTAGTAAGGCTAACTTATGCTCAATTTCCCTAGATCTACTAAGGTACTGTTGCCTCACAAGTTTATTTATTTCCTTATTTAAAGGTAGTAATATACTAGGAGGGAAGTGTAACTTCTTAGGATTTCTTGATTTCTTAGCTGTCATGGTAAGCTTCTTCTTAAAAATTTCAAAGTGTGAGAATTCCCTACCCTGCCATTCATCTAATTCAAATAAAGTTTGGGCAAGAATATTTTGTACATCTTTCATAGTGGAAGGGTCCCAGAAGCACCTTCCAGACTTACAATGAATATAAACACCTTTATTGATTAAAGACCAAGAGTCAGTATCTGGAGGTTGTAATGAGACAGTTATATTAATCACATTATGGTCGCTCAAGGAGGATTGAGAGATCATTATGTCTCGAATATAAGAGAATGTATCATAGTCCGTAATTACATAATCCAGGATGGATTCACCCCTAAATGACTTATGTGTAAATTCAGCGGGAATGTCAGAAGGCATCCTACCATTTACGATTAGCCCCTCTAAATAACTAAGTTCTTCAAGTAATATCTTTCCTCTTTTATTAGTTTTTATTTTACTAGGAAAGATTGCTTGGGGTATATTATATGCTTCTTCCTTAAATTTGCTTCTAAACATATCTATACTTGAAGTGGACACTTTGCTATTTAAGTCACCCATGAGTAAGATATATGGGGGCTGATCAAGCTCTAATAATTGTTTTACATAGGAAAACATTTGCTTCAAGACAATATTAAAAATATCTTCAGGTGGTATGTATGCATTTAAAATTACAAGAGAAGTCCGTCTACCTACAGACGCTAGATTATTGATAGTTATTGATTGAAAGAGATTACTAGTGTCCTTATAATGGGAAAATTGCCATTGTAATGAATTAGATAAAAAACAGGCAATTCCACCTTTCGCATGACCTTTTTTTGAGGGTATAGCGGCGGCCTCGAAGACAAAATAATCTTTCCCCCCATATAGGATATTTTTACACCATGTTTCCTGAATACATAGCACATCAGCGTTCAAGGAGAATAGATAATCAAGCTTCTCTGGGCAATTATATAATCCTGCTGCATTCCAAGATATGACTTTTAATTGTCTGTTAAAGATGTTGAAACAGTCTTGGATTATTCGATGTGTTATTAGATAAGACTCCTGGTAGCCAATTCCAAAGTTGATTATCTTCTGTTAGAGGAATATCCAAATTCTCAGGGGGTGGGAGTACCTGAGAAACCATGCGTTTACCTCTAGAGACCCAGATCTTTAGATCTTTAATGTGGATGGACGGGTCTTCCTGACGAAAACCCAACTTTGAAACTCCTTCTCTGGAGAAAATACGCTTTCCATTATTAAAAAAGGGTAACACGTCAATCCCTCTACGTTGGAATGTTTCCGCTTGTTGGAGGACAAGATTAGCAATTATTTTTTAACAGAATTTTACCCTTGCTCGTTGCCCATTTTCAAACCTTATTACTGAAACCAAATCAATATCACTTGACAAAATAAGTTTTAAGCTTTCAATATCCTTAAAGCAATTGAGCAACCATGATCTGTTCAAATTTAGGTCTGAATCAAATAAGGGAAGAAAATCCAGTGACAAGGTATCCACACATGGATTAAATTTTTTTAGAGGTGCAATAGTTAAATTTGTGGTCACATCAGCTGGGGGCCGAAAAATAGGTGCCGATGGATTAAGTACCCTTGTTACAGTAGGCATATTTCTTGTAACTTCATCCATTGGTGCCGGAGGCTCTATCTCATTAACCTCAGAACATAGGACTCCCCCATTCATAGTGCTGTTGTCAAGGGGACCTTCTGCTATAGGGTTAGTGAAACAACCAGCAGCCTCATTAGAGGAAGTATCCAATAATAAACTATCTGGAGTTTCTATAACATCAAGTGCTTCTGTATTTACGTGCTTTTGAAAAATAATTTGCCTCTGTCTTTTCTTCTTATATTTGCGAACAGGTTTCCTATTTTTCCCTTTGTTCTTTCTACTTTTTTCTTTTACTATCCCCTTAGTCACTACGGTTCCTTCAGGTTCTTTTTTATCCTGATTAAAAATGGGAAAAAGTTTGTTTCCAGCGGTTTGATTAACCTCTACCAAACTTTCTTCCTTCAAAGTCGGT
Source organism: Triturus cristatus (assembly GCF_964204655.1). Taxonomy (NCBI): domain Eukaryota; kingdom Metazoa; phylum Chordata; class Amphibia; order Caudata; family Salamandridae; genus Triturus; species Triturus cristatus. The sequence continues at coordinate 1,458,569,973 of NC_140589.1, read as the reverse complement.
TCCAACTCTTTCCTCCAATTTAAAGAGGATGGAGTAGGAGTCTTAGAGGGCTCATGAATATCTACTTTTAATGACATCCCCACTGGTACATTTTTTCTCAATGAATTATTGCTGTCAGGAACATTCTGGACAACAGGTTCAATAGGGGAAATAGACCCATTCTCAGCATTTTTAGCAATTAATACTTTCAATATCTCAGTAACTGAGCCCAAAATGCAGTCAGAACACCCAACAATTTTACCCAATAAACATAATATGGAAGCCAATAAATGTTCAAGTGCTATCAGAGAATCAGAAATTGGTTTATAATTTTTTGAATATCCAGATGCAGTGAGAGAGCAGATACCTGATAAATTGAATTGCGGAGATTTCAAATCACTCTGCATTGAGGGAATATCATTGGATGTTATAGAAGGAGTGCTACTATATAACAGTAATCCTGATGGCGTTGCTCCATTTGGAGTTTTACTAGGTTCAGGCTGTTTCAAGATTCTCTCGTCCATATAGCGACCACACAATTCAAGATCGATACTGGACGGAATAGAGATTTCTTTTATATCCACCTCCTGATTTTCTGTGTCCTTAAGAGTGTTAAGCTGAAGAACTTTCGAATTTGCTTTCATAAGGTCAGAGTTGTCTCCTTTGGATAAACATACTGAGAGGTCTACATCTTTAGTCAGAGACCGGGTGGGCGAGTTTTTTTCCGTAGTTAGCACAGGATTAGTATCGTTCACTACTTCTAACTGCGGTTCCGTCATTGTTATCATCTCATCGTCAGTGATTATTGGAACTTCCATATATTTGTTCACTGGTTTTTCCCATAATTTCAACAACTGCATCTGGCCCTTAAGTTGTACGCTATTTTCATATTTATTCCTCAAGGGGTTGGATCTGGTTTTTATACATGACCTCCCCCCTAGGACTCTTCCAGAGCGTAATTTCTTTGCTGTCATTTTGTGTGGAAAATGACTAACCAAGCAGCAGGTTTTTTTTATTTATTTTTTTTAAACGGAATATGTGAATGTTTTTAAATTTATATGAATAAATAAACAGTTGATTAGATATGAATCCACGGAGAAAAAGAAGTAAATATGCGGCCAGTCAATAGATATATCTCCTTCACAGTTTACTCGCCTTCGATCACTGTCAGGACTTACTTAAAATAAAAATAAAAATAACAGGGCCCTGCCCGGCCTACCTCGGCCACTGAGGGCCACAGAGGGCCCGCCCTTTGCCCGGGCTTCGCCCGGCGTCCCGCGAGACGGTGGTAATGCTGCTTTTGAGCGCCTCCTGGCGCTAGCACATGACGCGGCAGGGCGCTGGGGCTTCTGGGGATTGTAGTGCAGTCCTCGCTCGTCTCCGCTCGGCGGCCCCGCTCAGTTGTTAGGAGAGCGAAGGGCGGCGGAAGACAAGCGGTAGGAGGTCCACGGGCAGAGAAATTATCCCCAGGCAGCAAGTGCACGAAAAATGGCAACACACGCTTCTACTGTTCAGCAGTCAGGAAAGTTTCCACCCACTCGATCGTGGTAATGCTGCTTTTGAGCGCCTCCTGGCGCTAGCACATGACGCGGCAGGGCGCTGGGGCTTCTGGGGATTGTAGTGCAGTCCTCGCTCGTCGGCCCCGCTCAGTTGTCAGGAGAGCGAAGGGCGGCGGAAGACAAGCGGTAGGAGGTCCACGGGCAGAGAAATTATCCCCAGGCAGAAAGTGCACGAAAAATGGCAACACACGCTTCTACTGTTCAGCAGTCAGGAAAGCTTCCACCCACTCGATCGTGGTAATGCTGCTTTTGAGCGCCTCCTGGCGCTAGCACATGACGCGGCAGGGCGCTGGGGCTTCTGGGGATTGTAGTGCAGTCCTCGCTCGTCTCCGCTCGGCGGCCCCGCTCAGTTGTCAGGAGAGCGAAGGGCGGCGGAAGACAAGCGGTAGGAGGTCCACGGGCAGAGAAATTATCCCCAGGCAGCAAGTGCACGAAAAATGGCAACACACGCTTCTACTGTTCAGCAGTCAGGAAAGTTTCCACCCACTCGATCGTGGTAATGCTGCTTTTGAGCGCCTCCTGTTGCTAGCACATGACGCGGCAGGGCGCTGGGGCTTCTGGGGATTGTAGTGCAGTTCTCGCTCGTCTCCGCTCGGCGGCCCCGCTCAGTTGTCAGGAGAGCGAAGGGCGGCGGAAGACAAGCGGTAGGAGGTCCACGGGCAGAGAAATTATCCCCAGGCAGCAAGTGCACGAAAAATGGCCACACACGCTTCTACTGTTCAGCAGTCAGGAAAGTTTCCACCCACTCGATCGTGGTAATGCTGCTTTTGAGCGCCTCCTGGCGCTAGCACATGACGCAGCAGGGCGCTGGGGCTTCTGGGGATTGTAGTGCAGTCCTCGCTCGTCTCCGCTCGGCGGCCCCACTCAGTTGTCAGGAGAGCGAAGGGCGGCGGGAGACAAGCGGTAGGAGGTCCACGGGCAGAGAAATTATCCCCAGGCAGCAAGTGCACGAAAAATGGCAACACACGCTTCTACTGTTCAGCAGTCAGGTAAGTGGCGATGCGTCCATTGGGGGCGTTGGGGCGTTGCCCCCCCCGCGCCCGCAGCTTCCTCGGCGTCTCTGAACTTAAGTAAACTCTCAGTTTACTTAAGTTCAGAGACGCTGAGGGAGAACTGTCAGTCATGTCAGTCAGTATGACGTTGGACCGCCCATCCCCTTCAGAGTCTGAAGGGGGTGGGCGGTCTGGCGTCATGTTGACTTACAGGCATTGTCTGGGGCAACAGGCAGCAGCACACAAGTGCGCATGAGTGGGGACAGAGGGCAAATTTTTGCACCGTGCCCAGTCATGCGCACTAGTGTTTCCAAAGGCTGGCGCATGCCCATTAGGAGAGCGAGGGTTGAGCCAAGGCTCAAACCTCGGTCTCCTGGTGGGCAGGCGGGCGGAGCGTAAGCCTGCTCTAAGCCAATCCTGGGGCTGCTCCAGCGCCAGGATTGGCTGAGAGGGGTCTTGCCAGCAGTGATGGGCTGTTCCAGTGTAGGTGCCAGAACGGACCCGAGGCGGCGCTGACCCGGACCTGCTCAGGTAGGATTTTATTTAAAAAACTCAACCCCGCGCGACCCCCTCCCTGCCCCCCCACGACACGAGCCGCGACTGGTCAGGAATGATTAGTGACAATATGGAGGAATGTGTAAAACTTCGAAAACCAAGATGTTTCTACAAATGACCAAAAGACATATCTTCGAAAAGTGTGACTGAAGTATATCTTTGGCTGTATTAGGTGATCAATAAAACAAAACTTGAATTTAGAAGGCATCACCATGATTTTATTCATTTAAAACGGTCAAAAAAATTATAAGAGTTGATGTATTGAAAACGGAGTGCACTAGCCATGCAGAGGCCTTATGCAATGGAAGCGGCAGATCGAAATTATCTGGCCTTACTGTGGGTGCAGACCCTTATAAGAAGGTGATTTATTTTGTATTCAGTTTGCGTTTATTAATTTTTATAGAGTGCTGGTTTGTGTCCTTTCTGACATCACAAAGCGCTATGGTGCAGGTATATACTGAAGTGCCTCTTGTTAAGTGATTCAGTGTGCTCGTAGCTAAATTACTCTTATGTTTACTTCGTGCCTTGGTAATGGATAGAAATCAGAGAGCAGAACACAACCCTCCGGGAAGCTGTCTTGTTTCCTAGCGCTCTCTTCACCTCCATCAGCCTTGAAACGCCTCGCTAATCATAGGTGCAGATACCACGTAACACACTAACACCGCTCCGCGTCCTGGTAGGCACACACAGGAGAGCTCACTTGATTTCACTAAATGTGAGACCTGAGATGGACAGTAGCACAGCAGGACGCTTAACGACCGGAGTCACTCACTTTAGACGAGGGAGCGCTTGACAAGGCAAGTTGTGGCTGGAGGAAGTTTACTGTTGTTAATTTAACTAGTAGTTACATATTTATTTGACATGTATGGTGCTGATATTATTTTATCTTTGGGTTCAATGTCGGATTAGCTTGCAGCAGGGCCAATAAACAGAGACCTTTGCTTTGTTATCATGTCTCCGCTCCTCATTTTACCAAAAATGTGCGGCTGGTGACTTCAATGTTTTTTATTGCTTCTAAACACATTTGTTGCGTCTCTTGAGAGAGTGAGGCGAGGCTCTCTTTTGCTGCACAAGACCCGGCGGTATAAAGTGTGCGTGCGCGGTCATTCCTGCATGGATGCATTCGGCAGACTTTCGTTTTAGCTGGACGAGTGTATTGTTTGCATGGCATTATTCGCTCACTACTTCTTCTCCAGGCCATTTAGATTCCCTTGGGCAGTGAGTTCACGCTGTCAAATAAGATGTACACACTACAGTAGAGCGCGCTAAGCATACATTTGTAATAACGAATTTATCATTCCAAAGAAATTTGTGTAATGTCCTGGCGCAGAGCAACACTTCAAATAATGTAAATAAAAACTATTGGATTAACGTCAGAGAGGTGCGTTTCTTCTGACTATCCCGAGTCTTTGCAAAAGAAATGTCACACTTTTATTTTAAGATGGCTTCCTTGTTGACAGGCCGTGAACAGAGTTTAGTACTGTGTTATGTGTTTTCTTTTAAATCCTTTATGCCCCCTGCTCAATGCCTAAGATGTGCATTGTTTTAGTTGATAACAACTGAAACGAGCATTTGCAATGCAATGAGATGCTAGTTATACCCATGGCAGCTTCACCCAACCTGTGCCTACCAACAGAAAACACACGAAAAACGCGCCGTGCACAGACCTGCAAACAAATGCACAAGCCAAACCCAATGCACACAGGACGCATAAAGCTAAGACTATATACATTGCCACTACACCCCAGCACACAAACACCTCACGCTCTCTGCATACCACCAGACACAATTCTACACGCATAACCTACAATCTAACCCCCTATATAGGTCTACAATCTGCTATAAACTACCAACAGAAAGTCAAATGATGTCTGCTCACTGCCCCATTAAATCCAAGCGGTTTACTTGCAGTTAAATGAAATAAGGCATATGTTTATTGAAAGGTTGTTTGTGCATTGCTGATTGGATATAATGGATTGCTGCATCCAAAGTGACAGAAAAGTCGTATAACTTTTGGTGCCGGATTGAATGCATTGTAACAATGAGTGAACACATTTTCACTCGGAACTGGGCAATTTCTCAACAGTGCTAATGGATCATGATTGTTAATGTCAAATTAAGAGAAGGTCGTCCCAGATAAACATCTTTGTTTTTTGCTGTGTGTAAGGATGAGCGCTCCACAGGACTGTGTTGTTGTTGGTGAGCTGGGTGGTCAGTTGTCCATTTCCGGCCTTTGCAGGTACTTACCCCACGGCATCTCTTGCCGAGTCTCTATAGCAGTGATGCAGTATTGTGCCACAAAGTGGGTGACATCATGTTCAAGCTGCCTGTTTAAGTTGGTTTGGTCAAGGACACGTACTGTTTGTTGAGCTTGCAGTGCTTTGCCTGCTGTCTGGCTCTGGTGCCTTGTCATCAGACCTCAAAGTGGTTGACACCTTCCTGCTTTCTCAAATTTGCTTGAAAATGCACCATTTGCCCACTATTTGTTCAAAGTTTTCACGGGGGAAACCCCCACAAATCCCCCCCCCCCCAGAGCCCTCCGTAGGTGGTTCAGGCTCGCTCGCTACTCTCGCTCGCCGCAATAAAGTACAACAATTGTTTTACGCCTCACCACTTTCAAATGTCACCAGTCACCACTGGTAGTAAAAGAACGATACAGGCCCAGTTTTACTACTATAGCAGAATAAAAAGCAGCTCAAATAGGGTTAAGATTTGAGGGGAGGAAAAGCAGATGCATGTTTTGGTAGAATAGGGAAATATATTTAGAGATCACTGTAGCAGTGAAGGCCACAGGCATGTTTTGAGGGAAAACGTGTTTAAGAAAATATGCTGATAAAGCTAAATAGAAGCACATGGCAAACAGGATGGTAGGTTTCACAGAACAGTGGACATGTAGGAGTGGTACTATTATGCTTCAAACCCAGACAGGCCAATGCCACCAAGCTAGTGTTGAAATGTATCAAACCACAGGTGTATATAGGCTGTCTTCTATAGCCATGTGATCAGTTATTTTTGTAGAATAGTATTGTCTTTTTTGACAATGATGCTGTGACTCTGTACTTTATTGCCAATTAAAATTGTGTCTTTTTCTCTTTAATTCGAGAACACCTTCATAGCTTGTTCTGTCCCTTTAACTCAAACAGGAGGTCAACCAACTAATCCTTGGAGTCACTCAGGTTAGCCTGGGATTAAGGTACCCAGGTCCAGGCTTCCTTCTCAAGCAGCAAGGCAGTCCTCATGCAACAGGGTAGTCCGTCTTCTGGAATGTCTACAGGTCAAGGAGTGTTCTGAAGCATGGTTCTGGAGGTCCAATAATTATACCTCATGCTAGTCTTTGATGTGGGGGGATTCCCTACACTGCCCCTACCTCTGGTTCCGTAGAGTTCTTCCTTTTCCACTGCCAAGGCTCCAGGAAGTCTCGGGTGACAAAAGACAGGGCAGACATGGTGTCAGATTCCTGAAGTGCAAGTGGGGCTGGGTGCAGCTTATCCCAGTCATCATGCCAGGTTGGCCCATCCTGTCCACACCTAAGCACCCTTTGGGTCACTGTCTAGAAGGAATACATAAACCCCAACAGCAAAACCATTGAGTCATGTGACCCAGGATACTGGCAATAAGCACAAATGGGTAGGACAGGAAAATGCCAACTTTCTAAAACTGGCATGTTCAGAATTGGGACCTAAAAAGCGACTTTACCATTAAAGGGGATTTTAAATTAGGATTAATTTGAGTGTAAACAGTATATTTTCACCTTCTCCAAAATTAACATTATCACTTGTTAAATGTAGTGAGGTAACCTAGTGTTAGATAATGGGAGAGACAGGCCTTACAACAGTGAAAAATTATTTTAGGAGTTTTACACTAGCAGAATATGTAAAACATATGTACATATGTCCTACGTTTTAAATACAGTGCACCCTTTCCTGTGAGCCTTTAGGGCCTACACCAGGGTGAAAGGTGCACTACAGGATGCAATTAGACATGTTTTAAAAGGCTACTTTAGTGGATGGCACAAGAAGTGCTGCAGGCCCACTAGTATCATTAAATGTACACACCCTGGGTATATATAAAACTATTTATTAGGTACTTGCAAGCACATTAAATGTACCAATCAGGTATATGGCAATTGTACCATGTTTTAGGGAGAGAGCACAAGCACTTTACCACTGGTTAGCAGGGCAAAACAGCACAGAGTCCTAATGCCAACAAAAAAAGGAACAGTAACACCAAAAGAATGCAAAAATCTGTGGGAGACCCTGCAAAAAGCAAGGTCAAACAGCTCCTGTAGAGCCAGCATGACCTTGTGCTTGACATGCCAATATTTTGGCTCATTCCTGCCATTCTCTGGTGTTCTCTGTCCAAATTGCCCTTAATGCTTTCCACTTTGTAAAAGGCCACACACATCTGACTCATACACCTAACTAATGAACTCCTACAATACTTTGGTCTTTTGGGTACTATGTTTGAGTTCTGAAACTCTGCTAGCAGTCAGGCTGCTGAGAACGAGGTGAGAGTGGGCACACTACTAGAGATCTTGGGATGTCCGGTTTGAGCCATAGTTGTCTCAAGAACTCTGAAGATTTCACCGGGCTGCTACCAATCTTGAGTGAAGTCATCTTCAAAGACTGCACCCATTTGGTGATCACTACCAGCTTCTGTAGATCATGGATGAGAGAGGATCTTCATTTCTTGAGCTTTTTGTAATTGGATTGCTATTTGTTATTCAGCTAGAGACTTATCTTTTGTTGGCTTTCTAGTATCTCTGTAACTAAAAGAAATAATAACCTACAAGAAAAAACAGGAATTAGTGCTCACTAGAGAAAAACCTGTATAAGGCATATCAGAAATTCTTGAGCGATTCTACATCAAGGAATAAAGAACTAAACAAGGACATTCAAAGTTAAGTAGCTTATGGAAGATCCCTGCTGATAGCCACTAACAGTCAACTACTGCATAAAATAAAATTAACATGGAAGCAATAGGTTATGCGAGGGCCTTCTTGAAGGGTGCTTTAATATCTAATAGCTCTTTCTCCCTGATGGTAAATATGGTATATATGAATACAGCTGGAATCAGCTTTTTGGTGAAAACATCACATAATAGCGTATTGGCCAGTGTTGTGTCTCATTGGCACAATACTCCACAAATTGTAAATTAGGTAGCGTCATTCTCCCTCACATATACCCATGTCTGGGAGTCTGAAGATGGGTGCTGAGGTGAACCAGTCTTTCAATCGTCTGCTTCTGGGGTCCAGGAAAAATATGCATTTTTAATGCAATAGGTCTCGCATTTGTGAGAGTTTAAGCAATTGGCATTGTAAATGACATTGCCTTTTATTTATGTATTTTTAAACCCAACATACATATAAAAGGCATTGTTATTTATCATGCCAATAGCTCAAACTCTCACAAATGTGAGACCACTTTAATGGTGTCCGAACGCCTTTCTTCAGACGCTGATCACGGCATTCAGGTCACAGTGAGCAGTGTCTAAAGAAAGGGGCACCCCCAAATAATTTTTTGAAGGGCAGCCGCTAAAGTTAAAGCCGAACCGTGCTGGAAAATTAAATAAATAAAAAAGAGCATCCACTATACTTAAAGCGGACTGCGCTGCAAATAAATAAATAAGCGCGGCCGCTATAGTTAAAGCGGACAGTGGCTGCAAATTAAATAAATAAAAAAGCGTGCCCGCTATAGTTAAAGCGGACCCGCAGCTATTACAATAAAAATATAAAACGGGTGGTGTGCTGCCTTGTAGGAAAGTACGTCGAGGGTGGAATACTGGAATATCATTAAAGAAAAAAGTGCTCACCGAGTAGATAAAGCAGACCGTGTAACAACAAAAGTAAAAAGTCCAGTTGTTATGGGAGGTTACAAATGCCGACTAGGTGGTACCAAGGAGTTACTATTAAGCCTGTTTATCTATCAAAAGCAATGATTTAGAAAGGACAGTAACAGGAGCCAATTGAAAAGATGGGAGGGAAATGGGCAGCGCTTCTACTCCATACCTCAATACAGCATGGCTCGCAGAGCAGCGCATGCGCTGCCCAGGCTCAACCTAAAAGCTCTTCTTTCCGCACAAGATGGGTCATAGGGCAACAATGCTAGAGATGTTAGTGATGAACCACTTGTAGAAATGTGCAAATACTAGGAGGCTTTGAACATCTTTGACACAGGATAGTGAGGGTGAAAAAGTAAGGAAATCTGCTGGTAGTAATGTCAATGAGGTTTCGACCATCTATTTAAATTATAAGGTAATCTTCAGGACTGGAATATTTTGAGACACCAAGAACAAGTCAGATATGGAAGAGGTAATTCAATCTATTATTCTGGAGAGGGTAGTTGAAAAGCGATATGAAGTTCACTTGCAAATGCCTGGAGTAGGAAACCTTGTGCCATGCTGTAAATCACCAGTGAGATACAAAAAAGGGTACTTACATGCAGTAAGTTTTACTGTAAGGTAAGGAAACATTAACACAAAAAAGAGCACAGATATGTGTCCAAATAAATGCTGCAATCCAAATCCAACTCTAATGGCCCTCAGAATAGATGGACTCTGTGGGTAATAAAAAATAATGTCTGGTAATGCTCGAAATTGTAATCCGAAAGTTAGTGTAGCAAAATAAATTGCACGTATCCAAAATGTGTAAGACTGTGAGGCTTTACAAGCACTTACTCTTAAATCAATTGAAGGAGTGTCATATTATGAGGTGAGTTTGGGAATTTAAGTAATCTGTTACATACCTTTGGATTTAAAACATGGTGTACATGTAGAAGGTGGTTTTATCTATGGTTAATGGGGGCACATAATATTGTGAATTTTTGATTCTATGGGGCAAAGACACTGCAATGCACTATTTGTAGTATTTTTTGCACTAAATATACACATGCTCGAAGATGTTGGTTGCTTCTGTTATTGAGTCTAAAAGGTACTCTGAGAGTAGAGGAAGCAATGGCACATGGTGTGAGTAGTAATGAGACACTAATTGTTGCATCAGTGTCAGCCTACCTATGGTCAGTGTGGGCGAAAACTAGATATCGCATTGCATTATTACCCACTGTTCAAGTTCCCAAATGGGGTATAGGCATGCAGTATAACTGTCTTATTTGTCTTGAATACCGCTATGCTGTTAGTAGTACATTTGGTCAGGTAACAAGCCACAATATGTGGCTTTTTTATAACTGGATCTTTGCACAGGCTCTTCTCTTCTGCTCGTTGGCCTCTTAGCTGGTTGACTCATTATGTAGAAAATTACTACAGGCTGTTTTAACCATGTACAATGTTATTTGTTCCGTATATGTTGTTGCTATGTGTCTCTTAGAGTGAAATTTTAACAATCCTTTTAACCTTGAATTAAATGGAATGTAATTTGTTTTTATTTTGAAAGGCTCTATGCTGACTCCAATAAAACAAATATTTGCTTTGAAAGATTCATATGGTTTAAGTCCAGAGTTGGGGACACCGTTGCTACAATATATTATTGTTTACCCATGGATCCACATTAACTAAGATATTAGCAATTTGTTCTGTAAGGTCTATACATAACCGCAAGTTACCATACCCCTTGCCTGCTAAAACTACTGGGGATACCCATCCATAGTATATTGATTTTATTATATACGGGACAGGCTATTTATTCAATATAAAATCTAAATATGTATTTACCCGCATTGGTACCCTCATACCTTGTGTTTCACAGAAATGGTTTCAATTATAAAGCAAATCTTGTGCTAGGAACTCTTCAACATACCAAGATTTGTGTGAATGTCCGGTGGAAGTATATCAGTCAATCGTTTCTCCTGACTACCTTCACTCACGGCCACAATTTGCTCTAAGAACAAAGATCCATTTTATTTTAGGGTTTTCTTTGGGGAATACACCACATCAATGTACCAGCACCATAAAACAGAACCTTTTTTTTATAAAACTATATTCTCTGCTTCCCTTTTTCAATAGTGAGTTCAACTTTAAAAACAAACAAACAATTGAATTCTAACCTTGATTAGGTTTCGTTAAACTCTTAACCTTGCTTTTTAAACTATCAAACTCATACCCTTTTGTAATGGTGTAAGGAGAACCTGAGGCAGCTAAAATGGTAACATACTTGTGCTGAATTCCAACTAAACACATCTTTTTTTTCCACCCTCCTCCTCTTGTACATGCAAAGCCTATACCGATTAGTTTTGTAGATAAAGGCTTCAAATGTCCATACAATGATTGCTACAGCGAAACCAAACAGTATAGCATGTGTGCATGTCCATGGACAAGCATGGTATGTTAAATTTACAAACGAGACATTACATCGTGGCAGCCTTAACACAATGTAATTTCAATGCCTATGTCATTGTAATGCAGATGTTACAATGCATTACTTAAAAGCGCAAGTCTTTGCCATGCATAAGTAAGTATAGGTATCTATGTTCCCTTTAGGCAACGTGCCTGCATGCCCAACCTTACTTCTTCCAGTGCCCAGGCTTTCTCTGGGAGCGCACTTGCTGGTCTCATGACTAAATAAATAACAAAAATGGATGTTTTACTAATACCAACCCCTTGTTTTTAAACTACGAGCAGGTGTGAGAGCTCAAGTGGAAGGGGGGAGTGTCTCCAGCACTGTGAAGCCAATGGAGAAACAGACAGCTGAAAAGTAAACCAGTCTTTCTGCCAGCATGCCTGATAAAATATAAATTAGCGAATGTAATTAATCTGCAAGTGTGAAGGCTGCTTGGAAGCCGGTACTGGCTTAAATTGATGGGGTCACTTGAAGAAAATTTTTTCAGTGGAATTGTAAGCACACCCAATGAGTTGGAGAGTGAATGCTTTTAATTGAGTTGAATAAAAAATGTTTGCACTAGGTACAGTCTGCATATTTCTCAGATCAACATTTTGGAAGTACTCTTTTTTAATCTTGAACCTAACTCTTTTTATGCACTTTGTGGCAGTAATGCAAGTTCAAAATAATGATGTACACATTCAAAGTTCTTTCTGTCACTGGCTGGGACCTCGTAATGCTAAAAACACACAAGTCACTATTCCCCATTGCACCAACCAGAATTCAATTATGTGGCTCTCTGGTTACACACACAGATACCTGCAGTGATCACATTGACTAATAGAGATTTCATAGAGTAAAATAGTGCATCTCACTCATTAGTTTAACTTGCATTTAATTTTCATTTAGCCATTGTCATGCCGATTCCGGAGAATCAAAGAAATGTGACTTGTTAAGATAAATAACACAGAGCTTAGCAGGAAATAACAAACAATATTGTACCTGGGATTATAGCTGCTAATCGCTTAATTACAAAACGGTGGAAACAGGCAGACCCCCCAGAGACTATCAGCTGGAAAAGATCATTTAAGATATGGGCACAGGCAGAGAGTACAGGACTGCACAGGGAGGAAACGGCGGGGCTCCGCAAATATCCCATAGCGCAGCACTGGGACACCATACTTACAGCCTTCGGCAATTAAGTAAACGGGGAGGGGGACAACACTCAGCTAGCTGCCACATAGTGTACAAGCCGGAGGACCCGGGCGGCGGGGGGTAGGACGGTGGCAGACGACAATCGCATTCCAGTAGACGTTACCTCATGGAGAAACCTGATGTAGTAGTACCCCTGCCCCTTCTTGTTCCGGCACCCAATACCATGAAACTAGCCCCCAACCCCCACGTGAGTTCTACCCTGGTGAATCACCAAGTTGTTATTTATACAATATACGGTCCCACACTCAGTAATGTAATGGTTATCTTAATTGCTCCTAGATGGCAGCCCTCTAAATTAGTTGTTAAATGTTGTTATTCAGATAACGTATGCTTTATTGGCACGTTTACTTTATCCTTATTCCTTATTCTTTGGGAAAAAAACCTTGTCGGGCTATTGAAAAGACCAACTATGACTGTTCCCAACGTCTGCTAATGTTACGACAGTTAGACGCAAATGATTTAAATGGTGCAAGCAATGCTAACATGTGGGGTTGGCAAATTTTCTCTTCTCCTTTTTCACTTTTTCTTTATAGTCGATTGGAAACTGGGAATGTGCGGGGGGCGGGCAATCATAATGACGCATGAGAGACTGTCTATTCGTGATACGTTGGTGTGTTACCACACATTGGAAAACACTCTGCTGTAACATGAACAGTTGTTCTATTATAGCATTGTTATGCTGTTGTTACGTGCGGATTCGACTTATGCTCTTTACGTTGCTGTTTTGTTATGTACTGTAAGAAAATGGAAAAATATGAAAACACCAATAAAGATATTAAAAAGAAAATATTGTAGCCCCATTGCTTTCAGCTTCTGCTTAACTTTCAGATACGGATGCCTACTTTGCTGCACTTCACATGTGTAATCGGGGGAGAAGGAGGACTTTGGCATCACCACCTCGGAGGTCAGATTGCAGCCAAGTCTCTCTGAGAATCACATCTCTGCCCCTATAGTTCAGGATACAAGCTATGATTGGTACGGAGGGGGCACCAGGAGGTGGTCAGGGGGCCAAGGACCTGTGAGCTCGTTCGATCTCAAACCACAAGGACAAATGATCACTAGGGATCCAAGACTTAATCCAGCGTTCCATGAAGTCCACCATTAATTGGAATTCGGTTTCCTCAAGGGTCCTGGGAACTCCAATTATGCAAATATTATTGTGCTGTGAGCGGTTCTCTGCATCTTCGGCGTGTCTATGGAGCTCTGACGTGCGGGCGAGTAGTGTGGACTTAAGAGCGGTGACTTAATATTCAACAGTGGAGATTTGGGATTCCGCTTCTGTGATTCGAGCAGTGGCTTTTCAGAGATATTGACGCAGCAATGCTACGTCCATTCGCACCTCCCCAACCATCACCTCCATTACTGCCTGTGAAGTTTGGATAGTCGGCAAAATAACAGTGATCTCACTACATGGGGGGGGGGCAGATTGTCTGAGGGGCCCGGGGGGGTTGCCAGTAGGGCCGTGATGTAGTGTTCCATCTGCGTAGAAGTGGAACAGGCAAATTTATCCTTACCCATGGTCGCTAGCTGAGTAAAAGAGGGTGGAGGGAAAAGCACTATTTTCAGGCCAGTCTTCTGCTGCAGTGAGAAGTTTCAGAGCCACACTTCAGGAAGGGCCCTAACAGCCGGGAGCATATTTTTTGTCGCCACTGGAAGGAGGAGGGGCCAGAGGTCTGTAGCCGAGGATCATGGGGCACAGCACCAGGGACCTCAGGGTGAGCACTGGGTAGCCATCAACAGGTTCCACTCAAGCAGCACTACACAACAGGTTTCCCAGTGGAGAGAGGGGGCACGGATCCAGCAGAGGTCCTGAGCCACAGTTTAAGGGATAGACTGCCACTGCCCCCCCAAGAAAGCACAAGCACCTACCTGCTGCTGTCCCAGACCTCAGGGGTGAGTACAGCCAAATCAGCCGATACCGGCAGCTCCACACCAGGCGGTAGGTCCCAGCCCCCTGAGTACCTGCTGCAGTCCAGACACCGCCGATCCACCAATCGTCCTATGGGATCACCCCAGGTCCGGTCCCCAGGCCCTAGGCAGCCAGGCCGGTCATGAAGCAGGGAGGAGCACGGAGCCCTCACCACGCCCCAACCACCGGCTCCTGGTCGACAACAGCCACCACCAGGCGGAGGCACCAATTGGTTGCCCAGGACCTCAAGCCAGCGAGGCGGTAGAGTTGGTCAAGGACGCAATGGGTCCAGCGGTGTCTGAAGGAAGGAGGGGGTGAGACCCCACCGACCGTGCCAAGAGGGCCGCCTTAGTGACTGCACAGTTTGGCCCCCACCACCGGTTTCATTCACCCATTGCGGGCACAATCCCAGGAGCAGGGCCTCCAGCCCATTCACCGCCGCAGTTCCCTCAACGGAGTGAGGTCGTCGCCGCCCAGGATCACAGTTCACAGTGAGGGATGGCGCTTTCACCCACCACAGCACAGGGATGCTCTCACTCCATTCTCCAGACCCAGGCGAAGTGAGCCGGCTGGAGAAGGAGGCAGCGACCGAGGGGCGCACTCCTTGCCAGGCCCAAGCTTCGATTGCTGTGTAGGGAAGCAACAATAGGGGGACCGCGGCAGGCCCAGAGATCCTCAGACGAGGGGCGTTGTGGTGTGCCCCAGGAACATCCTGGTAGGGACGCCGCCAGCAGATGATCCCCCCCCCCAAGCCTCAGCCCCAACCCGCCGGCAGAGGCCAGTCATCACCTCACTGCCGTGTCAGGGCCCCACTCACGAGCGAGAGTACCAGTGGAGTCGGACATCCAGGGGGGGCCCCATCTGCCACGCCATAACATCCAGAGCAGGACAGGGGCCGCTAGCCACACCACGATCACGGCTCCCATGCCACAAGGCTACAGCACTGGCCTCACAGCTCCATTGGGAACTCAGCGGTATGGAGGGCAGCAGAAGTCCGAATGCACCACAGGCGAGATGTGGAAAAGTAGTCGGTAGGTGTTAGATGGCACTCACAAGTCCGGATGGATGACGTATAACAGGGGTTCAGAACGGAGCTGTCTCAAAATCTGCCCGCCATGTTGGCCGTCGTGGACATGCACCCAGAACTATTTTGATGAGAATGATGGTACGGCTACCTCCCCACTTATGGAATAGAAAGCCTTTAAGGTAGTCATTAGAGTGCACTGCTTGTCAGAATCCGGCTGTCACTATTGCAGGATATTGTTGTCCATAAACGGACAATTAGAGATTTAGAGATCCGGTGCCCAGACAAACCAGAACTACAGCAAGACCTGCTGGAAGCTAAGGAGAAAGTGGCTGAGCATGTGGAGCATCTCTGCTGCTTCAACCACAAGGCTTGTATGATCAGGGCACACACGGAGGGGGACAAGTCTGGCCCATTGCTGGCCTGGATGGCCAACCCCTCCTGTTGAGGTTCGCCGACCATGTAATTGCTCACGGCAAACAATGCTTGCCTATACACTCAGGGAGATATAAATAGATCCTTGACAGCCCTCTGCTCCCTTTTATATGCAGCTCATCCCTCTCAGCAGAATCACACTGTTGATACGTGGCTTTCCACTCTGGGGGGGGGGGGGGACTGACACAGGAGGATGTGGATGCACTGGGGGGAGACATCACTGAAAAGGAAGGCCGGGCAGAGATCTGACGCATGGCCTGTGGGAAGGTCCCAGGAACAGATCGCCTATCGGTGGAGTTTTATGCCACATACCCTGACATTCTTCCCCCCTCCTAGTGGATGTATGCAAAAATGCACTCACTATCTGGACGTTGCCCTCTATGTTGCACCGGGCCCTTATTGTCTCTCTTCTTAAACCAGGGAAGCCTGCCTTGGATGTTTCCGCTTACCGACCCATGTCCATGCTCAACATGGACTGTAAGATTCTTAGTGGTGTGCTTGCACAACGCCTGATTCCTCACATGTCCAGATTGATCCACTCTGATCAACCCAGGTTTATACCTGGCCGCTGCACAGCTCTCAATATTAGGTAACTCCTCCTGGCACTCCTTAGGGAGGACACACAGCTCCCAAGATTGGCGGGGGTGCATGTTTTTTGGCAGAGAAGGGTTTTAATAGCTTGGATTGGAGATATCTCCATGCTGCCATACTTAAGATAGGGCTTGGGCCTCAATTTGTGGCCTAGACTTTTTTATTATACACGGATTCTGAAGCTAGAATACGCACCAGAGGCATAATCTCTGGCCAATGTGTGGCGGGACGGGGTACGTGGCAGGGCTACCCACTGTCATTGTTGCTTTTTGCCCTCGCTGTAGAGCTGTTGGCGTGCAGATCACGCAGTGGCCTGCCCTTTTCAGTAGTTCACATCCGCGGGAGAACCCATTTTATCTCACTCTACCCAGACTACATGGTGCTCTTCCTTCACAATCTGCACACGGAACCAGCGAGGGCAGCTCACCTCTCTGGCCTTCGGAGAGGCGTCTGGTCTTAAGGTGAATTGACTTAAAACCAATCTGTTCCCAATGCGAGATGATGGAGAGGAACCCCTGGATGTCGGGTACATGCGCTGGGAACCAATGGTGGTGCAGTATTTGGGAGTGCTGGTATATCGGTCTCTCCCTGACCTCCTAGAGGGCAATGTATGTATGGCGGTCACTGTGGTGCGTCAAAGCATGGGGTTTTGGAAGACCTTGCTCCTTTCTGTCACGGGCTGCATCGCGGTGGCTAAGATGATGGCATTACCTCTCCTCATTTATTTCTGTGCAGTTATCCCTCTGGTGATTCCACAAGCAATGTTCCAAGAGCTGGACTCCATCCTTATTGACCTTATTTGGAACAAAGGTTGTGTGGCCTTACCTAAATTGCAATGTGCGACAACGGAGGGGGGATGAATGCATCTGTTAGAAGGTGACCCCAGAGGAGTCAGGGAGGTTACCTGAACACCCTGAGACCTACCCTCGGGGTATCGTAGCCGGGCACTGGTGGGAGACTCCTCAGGGGGAAGAGTCTCGTATCTAGGATCGCACACACGGCACCACACGACAAAGAGACACCACACGGTAGGTTCTTGGGAACAGATCTTTATCTATTCAGCTACGTCAGATCTTTATGATCCCCAAGGTAGATATGTACAAAATAGAGCACGGGCTTAGAGAGTCTCGGTAGGGAAGGGGGTAGCGGGAGAGTCTTTGGGGGATCCGGATAGATGCAGGGGCGTACCCAACGCACAGCTCACAATCCTCGAGCCGGGGGATACTCTGTGGTCCAGCCGGACCAGAGGAGTCTTTAGAAGCCGCGAGTCACTCAGCGGGGCTCAAGCACAAGTTCGGAGGTCCTACGATCTTCAGGGGAGCCGCGAGTCACTCAGCAGGGCTCAAGCACAAGTTCGGAGGTCTTACGATCTTCAGGGGAGCCGCGAGTCACTCAGCAGGGCTCAAGCACAAGTTCGGAGGTCTTACGATCTTCAGGGGAGCCGCGAGTCACTCAGCAGGGCTCAGAGGTTCCAAGGTTGCAAGGGAGCCGCGACCACGTCAGCAGGGCTCTCGTCGTTCCAGAGTCGAATCTGCCAGATAGCCCCAGAGCACCCCTTGTTATAGGTCAGCTCCTCTTTGATGTCCGGGGTCCGTGTGGGCAGGGGTCTTAGCGCCTGGGGGCCGCTCGTTGGAGTTTCCTGCCCTGTTGTCCTTTGATCCTTTCAGGGCCGGGTCGGGAGGAGCCCCAGACACCCAGCAGGCGTGGAGCCAGCCCTCAGGGAGGCCAGAGGGCCGATCGAAACCCATCTCCCGATGGGAGGCCAGAGGTGTGATGGAAACTGCTCCTCCCTCTCTCACTATTTGGGAGCGCGATGTTCCCCAGCCGGGGTGGCGCCTGTAGGCCTGGGTTGTGCTGGGGCCGGGCGGCCATCGTAGGTGCATGAAGTGGGCACGCGGGCCCGGTGGTGCTGGGAAGATGGAGGGCACAGACAGGGAAGTTCGGGTCGGGTGTGTGTGGGTCCTGGTGGACAGGACCGGCTAGGCCGTGTACTGAGGGACTGAATGAGGTGTACGGGTCAGGGGGAGTGGCCAGGGGTCAGGGATGGCCATGCCACAAGGCCAGGTCTAACAGCATCTAAGTATTATCTATGCTGCTTAGCAGCCCAATTGCAAAGGTGTGTGGGCTGGTTCCCGGGACGGGATGCTCCGGGATTGTTACATTTTCCAGAGCCCTCTGACTCAGCAGCTTTGGGCCCTGATGCTCAACCCGGGACGTGTCATGTTGGATGCATGTACTCGCTAGAGCGTGCGTTTGGTCGCCGTAATCCTCGAATCTGCCACTGCGGGATTACTTACCCAGTTGGACAGCGTGGGTGCGTTGTATACTGATGGCGTGCTGCAGCCATTTGATGACCTATGCATGGACTATGATATTCCAGAGAGACAATTTAAGCTATACGGTATCATAACAGTGGCTATACCTAAGGACTAGAGCCAATGTGGTGTAGAACCCAAACCTCTTCCCAGCTGTTGCTTCCGCTGTGACACCTCCAATGCCCATCACCTGGTCCGGGGCCTTTTTGTGGACCTGAGGGATGATGCCTGTTCCCTCTTGCGGTGTTGCGGGGTCGATGGGAGGAAGACCTGGGAACCCCATTTTAGATGGAGATTGGGCAAATATGTGCGAAAGGGCGTCCAAAATATCCTGCAATGCTTGCTTGAAGCGAATCCATTTGTATGTTCTCCACCTAGCGTACCTCATGCCTTTGAAGCTAAGCATGGATTTTCCCCCAAGCTCGCCTGACTGCCTGCAGTGCTGAGTTGCTTGAGGAGACATCCTCCATATGCTGCTGGGGGTTCCCCCACATAACCTATTATAGGTGCAAAGTGGTACACCTATTGGCCGATCCCGCTAACCCACCCCGATTTTGTATCCTGGGTATCTACCCTCGTCCTACTAAATACAGAGTGTTAGACCTGGCATCATTGGCATGAGTCTCTCCTCCATTTTTTTCTGTTTGCCTCCTCTGTTTACGATGTTTTTGCTGGTTTATTGCTTTGGGCACTGTGCCACTGCTGATCAGTGCCACAGTGCAAGTGCTCCCTATGTTAAATTGTTACATTGATTGGTGTTACCATGATTGGCTTGGTTGACTTACTGTTCAGACCCTAGTCTAGTGCACTGCGTGTGCCAAGGGCATGTAAGTCAACTGCTGCTGGTGGGCTTGCAGCACTGGTTGTGCCACCCACAGAAGCAGCTTGTAAAATGTGTCTCAGGCCTGCCACTGCAGCGCCTGTGTGCAGTCCCTGAACTGCCATGTCGACTTGGCAAGGAAACCTACTTGCCAGTCTCTAAACCTTCACTTTGCCACATTTCAGACACCTCTATGGTAGGCCCTAGGGCAGGGTGCATTGTTGGTAAAAGGTAGGTCATGCCCTGATGTGTGTGGCATGACCTAATAGTGAATTACAGCCATTTTCGTTTTTCACTATTGAAGGGCTACCTGCCTCCCATAGGCCAGAATGGGCAGACGGATTATTAACTCCATTATAATCTATCTGACTCAGGGAGCATGGTAGCAGGTCGAGTTTAGTATCCCTGAACTCAGAATTTAATAACACACCCTTTAGGATGGATGGTTTTTAAATTCTATGTTTGAAAATAGCCCTTTTAGAAAGTGGCTATTTTCTTGTCCAACTATCCACCGGTCTCTGCTGGTTTGGTGTGTGTGTCAGGGGCTGGGTGGCTCCAGAGGTCTGAATGAGTCAGTGTGGGGTGAATGAGGCATTTACACATAGAGTGAGGAAAGAGTAGCCTGCCCTGCCTGACACAATGCTGGCTCCACCTCCTGCTGGGCGACTGATAGCCCTGCTCCTGCCAGTGACAATACTGGCTCCGCCTCCTGCTGGGCGGCTGAGGACTCTGCCCTGCTCAGTGAATAGGCCAGGTGCCTCTGCCTGGCAACACCCACAACAAACCTGAGATGGTGGGAATTTCCCTGCTTGGACAAAGGGAACAAAGGAGAAATGGGGTATAAGAGAAGGACCCCTGAACCAAGAACTCAGATCACTTCTGACAAGGAAACCTGTACCAAGGACAAGAAGCCTGCTGATCTAAGGACTTGCCTCCCCTTTCTGCCAGAGTGCTGTTTTGCTGTGGAGGAACCTGAAAGCTGCTTCTTTATTTTTGCCAAGGAACAAGGAGAGAGGAACTTGGTGTGTACTCTCTGAACACTTGCTAGGAAATCTCCAAGGACTGGAAGAGTGCCAGTCTCCTGTTGAAGTCACAGGGCCAAAGGACTTCACCATCTGCTGAATTGCTGGAAAGTGTTGTTTCCAGTACACAAGGGAAAATCTGCAGTCTCGACGCCGCCGACGCCGCCGAATCCAGCTCGACATTGTGAGTAACGGCTCCAGTGTCCCGAGCCTTCGACGCCGGCCGCCGGGCCCGATCGACGCCAGCAGCAACGCCAGTGAGCAGTGGGTATCGGCCCCGGCTCCAAGTGACCCCGTCTCGACGCCGGTATCGACGCCAGTGAGGAGTGAGTATCGGCTCCACCTCCAAGCGACCCCCTCCCGACGCCGCTGCTGATCGCATCGACTCGACGCCCTTCTCGACGCCGTGAGCGCTGCTCCGGCCCGACATCCCTCGACGCCGCTGCGGATTGACCCGACTCCGAGGCACGATCGACGCCGACATCTCGACGCCGTGGATCATCGTTTTCTTCGTTTCTCAAGGTACTGTACTTGTGGGGTCTGTTGCAACTCCAGGCTTGACGTAGCGCTCCTCGCGGTCGACGCCGAACCTTGGGAATCTTGTAGACTCGACGTCGTGTGACTCCTGTGGGGGTTACATTGTTGCCAAAGAACTGTGCTCAGAAGAATACTTTGCTAAAGAACTATTTGCCAAGAAGAAACCTTACTTGAACTATTATTTTTCCTTCCAAAGAGTATTTATTAAGACTGTGGTATATTTTTGTCGTTATTTGGTCTTGTGCTAAGCCTTATATAAAAATCCTATTTTTGTAATAACTTCTGTGTCGTGTCCATCTGTAGTGTATTCACTTTATTACTGTATGTGGTCATAAATGCTTAACACA
Source organism: Triturus cristatus (assembly GCF_964204655.1). Lineage (NCBI taxonomy): Eukaryota > Metazoa > Chordata > Amphibia > Caudata > Salamandridae > Triturus > Triturus cristatus. The sequence goes on along the minus strand of NC_140589.1, from coordinate 1,458,548,404 downwards.
CTGCCTCTGAGATAAGCCTGTCTGCTCTGCCAAGCTACCAAGGGGGTAGCAGGGGTTATCTGAGTGTGTAATCCCCTTGCCCTGACTAGAGTTGGTGGGTCCCTATTTGTCAGAAGTGTATACCTCTGCCAACTAGAGACCGCCGGTTCTAACACAGAGTCACAAGCCGCTTCATAGACCTGGCCTTGGTACTCGCTAAGAGTAAAATTATTAACATGTGGAGGAATGCTGAGGGTCCTCGGATTGAAAGTTGGCAGGCAGATGTAATATGATGGGCAATGTGGGAGGGTATCGCTTTGCTTCATGAAGCACACCAGGACAGGCTCCCCTTGGAACAGGCGAGGGCTTGGAACGTAATTCTGGCAGATTTTCGGGGAGATGAGACTGAGAGTGCAGATGAGTCCTCCCACTGAATGTCCCCTTAACTGTGCCCTCCCTGCTAGATTCTTTATCACTTGGTGTTTGAGCCCCCCGCTGTGTTTGCAACTCTCCTGCATTATTGCTGAGCCTCAATGTTGGGCTCTGTTCCTAGCGCATAATGCCTTTTCAGAAGTGCGTATTCCTATCACCGTTGCCTGGTCACTGGAGGATCTTCTTTTGGGAAACAGGGGGGGAGGTGAGATGTGCCACGAGAGGGGGGAGTTGGGTCTGGGTGTTTCATTGATCACTTTTTATTTATTTACCTTTATATACTTACTTTATTTGTCATGATGTACACCAATTTAGTTGTGACAAGCCTTTTCGTTCATGTGCATATGCCTTGGATTGCAAATATATTATGCATTGTTGATTTGTAACATTCTCAGTGCTTAAAGTCCCCTTTGTTTGAATTGGATATTCCATAGGAGCATCAGTGTACATTGTGCAACTGAAAGTGCATTTTTCCTTCAGTTCAATAAAATTCTGTTGAGAAAAGGGGGGGGGGGTGTAAAGAAAAAAGGCACCAATGCATTTTCCATAGAGTTTGTACTTAGTGAAAAACAGCTGTACAGATTTGAATCAAATTTGGTTGGAATAGAGATTATGGTTTGCAGAGGATCCTTTTTGGGGTTAAGTAGGGTAAGTATTTTTAAAGTTATAAGGTATTTTAACTTTGTGATATCTGTTTTTGCGGTAATGTCCTGAAATTTCGCAGTATTTTGCAAAACTACCACGGTACAAAGTGATAACAAGGCATTATGTGATTGGCTAATGACTGCCTTTACAAAAATTAAAGGCAGCACTGTTGTTTTTAGAGCACTTTGGCTATGTTCTGCTTTACACTCTTAGATATAGGTAAGTATTACGTTTTTTATATTTTTTCCCTATATATTACCTCTTTATTAAAGTGGCTGTTCGAGCAGTAGCAGCACCCCACCCCTCCCCCAGCGCCTTGAGAGCCTCACGGGTGAGTTGTGTGCTCTAGAAATGTACTGACTGACTGATTGATTGATTTATTGATAGGTAAGGAAAATTATTTATAAGTTTCTATATATTTGAAAAAAAATGTACAGAGTACCGCAGTACTGCCTAGGATATACAGCGGTACTTGGATTTTTGTTTTTAAGTAAAAAAATTACAAATACACTGAATTACACTATATTTTACAAATATAGTGTACCTCAGTATATTTTCTACATATTTCATTCTTTAGAAAAAAGTCTACAAAGTACCAGGGTAATACCTACAAAGTTAACACGCTATTTAAATTTTGTTTTTTAAGAAAGCACGGTTCTCCATAAACTGTTGTAAAAATATAAAGAAAAATATAAATACATTTCACTACCTAGTACCACTGGTAATAAATAGGGAACAAAAATAAACTTACCTATATCTAAGGCCCTAACCCAGAATGCAGCATAAGTGTGCTGAAACCTATATGACTGGCTTTTATATTTTGTAAAGACAGCCATTGGTCAATCAGATACTCCCTTGTCATCGGCATATGCTGCGGCACAATATATAACTAAGTAGTTTAACACTTATAACTTTAACACAACTTTTTTAAAAGATTTTATTTTGTTCTATTTTAACATGCAGTGCATTGCAACTTCCGTACCATCATCATTTTGCAAGGACATAGCCATCCGTCCACATGTGTTATACAACTGCAGGAAATCCGTACAAGTAATTAAATAAGGAGAAGAACATCACTATAGAGAGCATAGACCAAGCCTCTTCTCCGAGAATACATGTCCCACCTCCCACAGGCAAAAAATGTGTTGTCAAGCATCAGAGTCCAGTGAGTGGTACTCGTGTCCCTTCCCTGCTTCTTCAAACCCTGCAAGGAGTAGGCCCCAAGTTTGTAAAGCATCTGCCGCCTTTTCGTCCGTCCTACACTGATGAAAACATATCTCTTTTGCTGCCAACTTTAACACTACTTACTATTTACACCTACTACCGAAAAAGTTACCATTTACACCTCATAACCTATATTCCTGCCACATTACTGCTACGTCTGTTTGCCCACTTTCATGCTACGTCTGGTTTCAAGTACCACATTACACTCTATGCCACCCCACTCTATGCCACTACACTCTACGTTATTACATTCTACATCACTCCACTATACATCACTCCACTATACATCACTCCTCTATAAGTCACTCCCTTCTATGCTAATCCACTCTACCCCACTCCACTGTACACCACTCCACTGTACGCTATTGCACTCTACACCCATCCATTCTGTGACACTCCAGTCTATGCTACTCCACTGCATGCCACTCCCCTCTACGCTATTCCACTCTACACTATCACACTGTACGCAACTACACTTTGTAACACTACACTCTATGCTATTCCATTGTGTGCCACTCCACTGTACGCCACTCCAATCTACACCACTCCACTGTACACCACTCCACTGTACGCTATTCCACTTTACTTTACTCTACACCACTCCACTATACGCCACTTCACTCTGACACTTAACTGTATGCTATTACACTGAGCGTCACTCCTCTCTGCGCTACTGCATTCTATCCTATTCCACTGTACAACACACCACTCTACACTGTTCCACTGTGACACTCCAGTCTATGTCACTCCATTGTACGCCTCTACACTCAATGTTATTCCACTCTACTCCACTGTATGCCACTTCACTCTATGCTACTACACTCTACGCCACTTTATTGTATGCTATTACACTGTATGCCACTACAGTCTAGCCCACTACACTCTACTCCTGTCCACTCGACAGCACCCCACTTAACAGTATTCCACTCTACACCACTAATCTCTACGCCACTGTACTCCATTCTATCACACTCCACTTTACACCACTGCACTCTACACCACTCAACTGTACTTTATTCCAATGTATGCCACTCCACTCTGCGCCACTCCAGTCTACACCACTCCAGTCTACTCCACTATACTCTATGCTATACCACTCTATGCCGTTCCACTCTACACCATTCCACTGTACACCACTCCAGTATGTGCTATTACACTGTACACCACTCCACTCTACTCTACCTACCACACTCCTTTCTACGCCACTCTACACCACTCCACTGTAAGCTACTCCATTGTATGTCAGTTAACTCAGTGCTATTCCTGTGTACACCACTCCATTCTACCCAATTCCCCTCCACTCCATGCCACTCCACTGTACTACGCTCAAGAACACTGACTCCACTCATCAACAGTCTACGCATCTCCACTCTACCACACTATACTCTCTGACACTCCACTGTGCAACAAACTCTTTTCAATGTCAGTCTACAGAACTCTACTTTACTCTGTACCACTATATGACAATCTAGTACACTCTATGCGACTCTCTCTATGCCGCTCCACTCCATTTTACTATACTCTTCTCTATGAGACACTACTCCACTATGCTCCACTACACTCCACTGCTGTACTCTATGCCACTCCACTGTATGTTACTCTGTACCACTCAACTGTACGATAGTCTATGCCATGCCACGCTACCATACTGTACCACACTCTACTCCTCACCACTCAACTGTATTATACTGTAACCCACTCTGAGGCACTCTGCTTTACTCACTCTACGACACTTTATGCCACTCTACAACATGCCAGTCTACTTCACTATAAAACACACCACTCCACTCTACAACACTTTACTCCACTGTAGGCTCCAGTTCACTCTACTCTAATCCACTCTACGCTATGCAACTCCATTGGGCTCCATTACACTCTACTCAACTGTACAACACTTTACCCACTCTATGGTACTATACTACACTGTTCCATTTTACCACACTCTGCTCCATTCTATGTAACTCGACTGTACAAGATTATACTACTGTCTGTGCCACTACACCTTACTGTACTCCACTCTGTGCCCCTACACTACACTGTACAACCCTTTATCACACTCTGTGCCCCTATACTCCACTGTACAACACTCTACACTTTCCAACACTCTACGACACACCACTCCACTGTACTGTTCCGTACCAGATGCAACTCCAATTCATGACAGGTTAATCGACTCTACACTATGGCTATTCATTCTAGTGAAAGTGAAACTTATTTATTAATTTGTAGTTTTTTTTAGTGATACTAGATAAAGTAAAGTGCTCCATGAATTGTCATGGGAAGGCACTAAGTGTTTTTAAAATACCCCTCACACACTATGAATCCCATGGTGTCATGCTTCATCATAGGGGTCTTCCCATCCCTCTACGGGGCGAGGCGTGCTGCGACCAGCGAATACGCGGGAGCACTGTTGTTTGTGAAGGAATAGGCTATGGGTAATTTGGGAGTGTCCATTTTTATTAATAAGCGACTACCTTTTCAACCGTACAATATACACACTGACACAGAAGGTGGGGCACATGCTAGGGTACTGCGTACTGTTGGTCAATATCTCAGCACCAAAAAGTGCAGACATAGATTGATCAGGTAGAGGTGGACCACATTTTTATAAGGTAGAACTTAATATGCTCTTAGATGCAAGGTTAGATAACACTACACAGACCCCGTCGGGAAAACCCTGCTCTTGGCGCATTCTGCGAGACATATGCAACACATATACATTAGTGGATACCTGGTGCCAGCAAAACCCTACCAAGTCCACCTACACATTTCATTCAGGGCAACACGATACTTGGACCCAACTAGATTATTGGCTCCTATCAGCCACGCTCATCCCATGGATTCAATCTGTTACACGCCTTCCACGTACTCTATCAGACTATTTCCAAGTAGTAATGACCTTGCACATGCCCAGGCGGGTGTTGAGCGGCAAATGGAGATTTCCAAACATGGTTCACGATTAATTATTCCGCTCCGAACTCCCCGCTACTATTATCGAATACTTTGAAATCATTAAGGACACTGTTGACTACCAGGCTACACTGGGGGAGACTTTGAGGCATACACATGAGGTGTCTGCATTTCCAAGCATGCAGGGGGTACTACAGGGACAACTGTGGTTCATTGTCCTGAATAGAGGTGGAACTGGCGACATTAGATCAGACGACAGCCCTACAACAATCTACGGATATCAGAGAGACAGTGGAGAGGGAGGCCAATTACCTTCGGAAATACGCCAAAGCCTGAAAATATGGGGAGGGATAGAGGCTGGGCTCTACATTAGCTCGACTACTACAACCATCCAGGGGTCAATCCGATATATCAGGACTGCAGAGGCCTGATGGCACTCATGTTACAGATGCATTGATTATACAGGCAGAGTTGCTTGACTATTACACTAATCTATACACTTTGTGACTGGGTGGAAGTGAAGCAGAAATACCCAATTATCTAGAAGAAGTGGCTATGATGTGGCTTACTTCAGCACACCAGCAGTTTCTTAGTGAACCTTTCATCGCTGAAGAGATCGTTCAGGGATAGATGCAATGGATGGATCTAAAGCGCCCCGACTTGGATGGCCTTAAAGGTGCCTTTTGCAAAGCATATAAACATATATTGGCACCATATCTTCTGGAAATGTATTCTGAAGTGCTAGAAAAGGTGTGGTTCCACCCACTCCCTGTGAAGCCCCAATTACGCTACTTCTGAAGCCGGACAAAGACCCTTTCAACTGTGGCTCTTATCGACCATTATCCTTGTTAAATTTTGACAATAAAATTTTAGCAAAGCTGCTGGCGACTCGCCTTGCATTATTAATGGAACAAATAATATCACCAGCACTTTCGGGATTTGTCCCACACAGATCAACAGCAATTAATGTGCACACAGTTTTCACAGTACTCAATAGAATCTCACCCACGGTTCCAGTAGTAGCCGCATTATTATACGCTGAAAAAGTGTTCGGTTTGCTGGAATTGCCCTTTCTCGATGCCACCCTCCATTAGATGGGATTCCCTTGCGTGTTTACATCACTCATCGCCCTCCTCTACGTGCAACCAATGACCTGCAATATGGTTAGCGGCACGCTGACGGCCCTGTTTACAATATCACGAGGATCAAGACAGGGGTGCCCCCCCCTCACCGTTAATGTTCATCATAGTGATGGACCCACTGGTGCCACATCTACATAGGGGTCTACAGTTTAAACCCAACCCGCTCCTAGTCATGCTACATGCCAACGATATTATCCTTTATGTACGTCACCCAGTTGAAAACCTAGCACCTATACTTCGTGAGATTACTCGTTATGGATCGCTATCTGCTCTACATATAAACTGGACCAAGTCTGGAATACTCACCCTAACCACAGTAAACACACGACCATGCCACAAATTTCCCTTGAAGTGGTGCGATACATCCGTCCGATACCTGGGATTTTATATCCATAGAGATAAAAATCAGACCATACGTCTCAACTATGGCCCAGCAGAAGATAAATTGACTACTCAACCTTCCTCTATTAATGTCAGGCAGCATTGCTATCATTAAAATGGTGGTACTGCCCCAATTTTTGTATATTTTTCAGAACATTCACATTCCATTAACCAATACATTTTTTGCAACGCTCCGTATAATACTCACATGACTAGTTTGGGGGGGCAAACAACCAAAATAGGATTGAATACTCTGGTACTCCCATACAAATGTGGGGGCCTGAGAGTTCCCCATATGCACCTATATTATCTGGTAGCACAGTGCAGTTTTACCACACATTGGTACCATACGGACCTATGAAAACCATATGCAAGGCCCGAGATAGATCTCGCTGCCCTAACCCCCCTAAAAGTCCTATTATCGATGGGACTTTCATGTGATCCAGGTGATGTACAAACATTGTCTACGACTAGCTGGGCCTTGCACAGACTGCTCCGACTGCTGGGTGGCAGAAACCTGTATTCTCCCGAGATACCTAGCACCTATACTTCATGAGATCACTCGCTATGGATCGCAATCTGTTCTTCATATAAACTGGACCAAGTCAGAAATACTCCCTCTGACCGCAGTAACCACACAAACTTGCCACAAATTTCCCTTGAAGTGGTGCAATACATCTGTCCGATACCTGGGATTTCATATCGATATAGATAGAAACCAGATCATACGTCTCAACTATGGCCCGGCAGAAGATAAATTGACTACCCAAGTAGAAAGATGGAGCCACCTTGTTCTAACAATGGCAGGCCGCATTGCTATCATGAAAATGGTGGTACTGCCCCAATTTTTGTACCTTTTTCACAACATTCCCATTCCATTAACCAATAAATGTTTTTGCAACACTCTGTAGTATACTCACATGACTAGTTTGGGGGAGCAAACAACCGTGAATAGGATGGAATACTCTAGTTCTCCCATACAAAGGTGGGGGCCTGGGAGTTCCCCATATGCACCTATACTATCTGGTAGCACAGTGCAGTTTTGCCACACATTGGTACCATACAGACATACGAACACCATATGCTAGGCCCTAGATAGATCTCGCTGCCCTAACCCCCTAAAAGTCCTATTATTGATAGGACCTCTACGAGATCCAGGTGATGTGCAAACATTGTCTACGACTACCTGGGCTTAGCACAGACTGTTCCGACTGCTGGGTGGCAGAAACCTGTATTCTCCCGAGATACCTCTGGCTGCCAACACCTGGCTACCCATAAAGGAGGAGAAGCTAGTTCAATGCATCCTTCTGAAATACTCATTGCACACCTTTGGGGATCTTTTCACTGACAGGCACGTGTTTTCCTGCATGGATGATGAACACTTCCATGGAGCTCCCTGTATGGACCGTTTTGTTTTGCAGAGGCTCCAGAGGGCACTCAGAGCCCAGGTACCATCGTACCAATTGGCGCAGGAGGGATTTTCACCACTAACATCGATAATTACTGACCTAGAAGGAGACCGGTTAATTGTAAAGCTGTATCATGCTAGTTTGAACCTTTTACCTACCCACGACTCAAAACTAAGAACTGCCTGGGAGGGAGATCTAGGACACCACATAACAGATAAGGTATGGCACAGTTGCTGCATGCAGACACGCTTAATATCCTTCAACCATGGCCATATGATGGTACACTACAACTTTTCTCCAACGAGCGTATGTCACACTGGCTAAGCTGGCACATATAGATCCAACTCGATTATCTGGTTGCCCGAAATGCCAGACATTGTCAGCAGACTAGGCATATATGACATGGACTTATGATAAGATCGCCTCATATCGGAGAGAGATCTTTGCCAAACTTACTCTCATGACACCACTGCCATAGAACGCTTCCCCTTGCTAGCCCTGAAAGGCTTTGTGCACAACTTGTCCAAATTAATACGCCTCTTTGTAGCAATTGCCTTACTATTTGCTAACGGGAAGTAGCCATACCAACAAACAAACACCTACCTCAGAAGCGTGGATTCAAGGTCTAATATATTGTGACAAAAACAGCAAGCTTTATGCTTCTCTCCAACCACCCACCTCTAGGCCCCGAGATATCTGACTGTCACTGAGGGCTTACCTCCTCACACTTGACTCCATTGCAGAGGAAAAATACTCATAGGCACCCTCCCTAAAGCACACTTAATACCAAATGGGCGAATATACGTGGTAAAAATAAAGAGAACCTCGGCTATGCTGAACCACTGCATAATTTTGAGGCAATACGTATTGTCAAACATTTTCTCTGTTGTTACTCTTATGTTCTATTGGATGTAAATGAAATGTAACATCAGCTGCTCTTTCTTCAATGCTTTGTTATTAACTTAATTACTCAATCCACCAGAGGTGGGAATGTGAGTTGATGTGTATGATGCTATGAAAAATCAAAAATAAAATGTACATGTTGGAGGGCGGACCCCGAGGAGTCGGTGAGACCACCAAGGGGGGGCCCTCTTACTGCACGAAGTAGCCGAGCGCTGCCGAGAAGTCCCCTGTGAGATCCTTCTCCTATCACGTACTAGCACAGTAACACCACCACACAGGACTCAAGGAGGTTGTCTGATGACAAGCAATTCTTTATCAGCAATAAAAAGGTTACGAGGTCAATATTTACACGAAGGGATCGAGGGATCCACCAAAAGTCTCAGTGTCTCTTTGGAAGGGTAGGGGTAGCGGGACAGTCTATGGCAGGAGTGCGGTACGAGGGTACCTGGGGCCCAGTTCTTATCCTCAAGCTGGAGGACCTCCGACCTCGGAGGGGTCGAGCCGCGACGGCGTCAGCAGGGCTCTGGCGTACAGTTCGTGGAGAGCCGCGATTCAATCAGCAGGGCTCTCAAGATGGTTTCTGCTCGGCTCGAGCCGCGACGTCGTCAGCAGGGCTCCGAGGAAGGTTTCAGCGAGGTTGGGCCGCGACAGCGTCAGCAGGGCTCCGATGGTCCAGGTGGCTTTAAAGTGTTCACAAGAAGGAGCCGCGACGCAGTCCGCAGGGCTCGTGATGGTTCCGACAAGAGTTCTTCTCCGTAGGGTCAGCCGCGATTCAATCAGCAGGGCTCTCGACTCCGGGATACAACTGCCGAGCTGTGGTGGGGTCGCCCCAGATATAGGTCTGGAGCCCTTTGATGTCCGGACCTATGCGCCCGAGGGGGCGGAGTGGCCGGGTGGAGGTGGCCAGACGCCCAGCAGGAGAGGCGCCAGGCCCATGGGAGTTGCAGGGCGATCACACCTCGAGAGGGGAGGACAGTTGGGGGTCCCATCGATACTGTCCTCCGCCGGGGGCGATGAATGGTTCCTGCGGCACCCCCTGGCTAGTTCGTGGTGCCTCGATGTCGGGGCTTCGCTGGGGTCGAGGCCGGGTTGAGCGGGGTCGCGCCGGCTGGTGCACGGTGTGACGTGGAGGCCAACAAGATGGCGGAGCCACGAGGAGTATGCGACCACGTGCAGCTCCGGGTGAAGGGTCTTGGTGTAGTTCAGACGGGTGGCCCGTGAAGGCCGGGGCGGGGAACGGCCACAATCCAGGGGGTTAAGGACCACGCCGCGAGGCCGGGTCCAACAGGCGTCCCCCCCAGCCGAAGGCATGGAGAGTCACCCATCTCCTTGGGGATTCTCCTCGTCAAGGCGGAAGAAGCGGGACAGGCCGTCGGCGTTGGCGTGGTCATTGCCGGGCCGGTGTTCGACGTCAAAGTCCATCCCTTGTAGCGAGATGGACCATCGCAGCAGCTTGGGGTTCTCGCCCCGCATTCGCATTAACCATTGCAAGGGCCGGTGGTCGGTCTGGACCCGGAAGTGGGCGCCAAAGAGGTAGGGCCGGAGCTTCTTGAGGGCCCACACCACAGCGAAGGCCTCGCGCTCAATAGTGCTCCAGCGTTGCTCTCGGGGCAGTAGTCGTCGGCTGATGAAGGCCACTGGTCGGTCGAGCCCCTTTTCGTCGGCTTGGGATAGGACGGCCCCGATCCCATACTCGGAGGCGTCCGTCTGTACCACGAACTCCTTCTGGTAGTCCGGGGCCTGCAGCACCGGAGCAGTACACAGGGCTGTTTTTAGGGTGTCGAAGGCTGTTTGGCAGCGGGGTGTCCAGTGTACCTTCTTGGGCTGCTTTTTGGACGTTAACTCCGTGAGGGGGCCAACAATGCTCCCATAGTCCCGGATAAACCGCCGGTAGTATCCGGTGAGGCCCAGGAAGGCCCGGACAGCAGTCTGGGTAGTGGGGGGTTCCCAGGTCTTGATGGCCTCTATCTTCGCTTGGAGGGGGGCCACCTGCCCGCTCCCCACTTGATGGCCCAGGTAGGTCACGGATCCGTGGCCGATTTGACATTTGCTGGCCTTGATTGTGAGCCCGGCCTGCTGGAGGGCGGCCAGGACGGCCTTCAGGTGACGGAGGTGCTCGGCCCAGTGGTTGCTGTACACGGCAATATCATCTAAGTAGGCCGCGCTGAAGGCCTCAAGCCCGGCCAAAACCTTGTTCACCAGTCTCTGGAAGGTGGCCGGGGCGTTCTTCATTCCGAAGGGCATCACCCGAAAGTGGTAATGCCCATCCGGAGTCGAAAAGGCGGATCTTTCTTGTGCGCCGGGGGTGAGCTGGATTTGCCAGTACCCGGCGGTGAGGTCCAGCGTGCTCAAGTAGCGAGCGGCCCCTAGGCGGTCGATGAGTTCGTCGGCCCGGGGTATCGGGTGTGCGTCTGTCTTGGTTACTGTATTCAGGGCTCGGTAGTCCACGCAGAATCGCAACTCCGGGGGGTGACCGGGAGCTGCGGCCTTGGGCACCAGGACGACAGGGCTGGCCCACGGGCTGTCGGAAGGCTCGATGACCCCCAGGGCCAGCATCTTCGCTACTTCGGCCTGGATGCAGGCCCGCACTCGGTCAGGCACCCGGTAGGCTCTGTGTCGTATGGGGGGGCTCTCCCCGGTGTCGACGTCGTGGACGCACCAGTGGGTCACCCCGGGGTGAGAGAGAAGAGGGCTGTGTAGTCCCGCAGTAATTGCTGGCAGTCGTTGCGCTGTTCCGGGGTCAGGGACGAGGCGAGTTGGACCCCTTCGATCGATCCATCGTGAATGTCGGATTGCAAGAGGTCGGGCAAGGGCTCGGAGTCGTCCTCGCCCCCCTCGTCGGTCGCCAGCAGCAGGCTCAGTTCGGTCCGGGCGAAGTGGGGTTTTAGCCTGTTAGCATGTAGGACCCGGAGGGGGTTCCGGGGGGACTCCAGATCGACCAGATAGGTGACGGGACTTTTCTTCTCCACCACCTTGAAGGGCCCGGTCCACTTGTCCTGGAGAGCGCCGGGTTCGACCGGGGCCATGACCCATACTTTCTGACCTGGCTCGAATTCTACAGTAGAGGTGTTGCGATCGTACCACCGCTTCATGTCCTCCTGGCTGGCCTCGAGGTTGGCTTCGGCCATGGCTCGGAACTTGCGGGTCTGGTTTCGGAGGGTCAGGAGGTATCGGTAGACGTCAGGAGGGGCGCCTCGGGGTTTCATCTCCCAGCCCTCCTTGACCAGGCTGAGCGGTCCGCGGACCGGGTGTCCATACAATAGTTCAAACGGGCTGAACCCCAAGGACTTCTGCGGGACCTCCCGATAGGCAAACAGGAGGCAGGGCAGCAGGACATCCCATTTCCGCCGGAGGGGTTCTTCCAGGCCCTGGATCATCCCTTTTAATGTTCGGTTGAACCGCTCAACCAGTCCGTTCCCCTGAGGGTGATAGGGGGTCGTGAACTTGTATGTGACCCCGCACTGTTGCCACAGGGACCGCATGTACCTTGAGATAAAGTTCGTGCCGCGGTCGCTCACCACTTCGCTGGGGAATCCCACTCGGGAGAAGATCCCCATCAAGGCCCGGCCTACCACAGGGGCCATTATAGTTCTTAGCGGGACCGCCTCCGGGTACCTGGTGGCGTGGTCCACGAGGACCAGGATGAAGCGGTGGCCCAGGGCGGTTTGGGGGTCCAGGGGTCCCACAATATCGATTCCGACCCGTTCGAACGGGGTGCTGACGGCGGGAAAGGGCTGGAGGGGGGCCTTGACCCGACCCCCCGTCTTTCCGCTGGCTTGGCAGGTCTGGCAGGACCGGCAGTGGTTGTCCACATCTCTCCGCATCCGGGGCCAGTAGAAGTGGGTCACCAGACGACTGTACGTTTTGTCTTGCCCCAAGTGTCCGGCGAGGGGCACATCATGGGCCAGGTTGAGAAGGAACTCCCGGAAGCGGAGGGGGACCACCAACACGCGGCTGGCCCCGAGTTCTGCTACTTTCTGTTCACTGTACAACAGGCCCTCGGCCCAGTAGATCCAGTGGGTGCCGGTCTGGTCACCGTTGGCTTGCGCGGCCGCCTGTTGTCGGACCCCTTCGAGAGAGGGACAGGACTGTTGCTCTTGCTGGAACTGCTCTCGGGTGGGGCCCCCTTCGTGTTGCCAGTGCGTCAGCTCTGGTAGGACGCTCGGAGAAGCCATCTCTTCGGGGGAGGATTCGCTGGGCCCAGGGTCGGTGTCCGCCTCCTCCTCGCTGCTGGTGGGAGGGGGTGTGAGCCCCTCGGGTTGGGCGGTCCCGGAGGTCGAGGATGAGCGGGGGGCCTGGGCGGTCATGGACCGGGTGATGGCACAGGCCCAATCAGCCAGTCCCAACATTCGGAGGTGCTCTCGTCGCTCTACTTGAGCCCAGGGGGAACTTTCCAAGTCGTTCCCCAGGAGACAGTCGACCGGGGCGTCGTCGCGCACTGTCACCTTCAGCAGGCCCGTCACCCCTCCCCACTCGAAGGGGACCAGGGCCATCTGGCATAGGCTTTCACTGTTGTCGGCCGTCCGTACGGGGCACAGCACATTCGGTAGAATCTGTTCAGGGGTCACCAGGTGGCAGCGGACAGCGGTGATACTGGCGCCCGTGTCGCGAAGGGCTTCGGCCCGTTGTCCGTTGACCGTGACCTGCTGCCGGTACTTCTGGGTGTTGGTTGGGATGGGGGCGCAGGGTACCATCTCTCGGCTACCCAGGCAGACCAGGGACATGGCTGCCGGCTCCCACTCAGTGTTCTCTCGGTCGAGGGCCTCCTCTTCCTCTTCTCCTCCCCCCAAGGCGGCGGCTGTCAGCTGCCGGGGCGGGGGCCCGCCGGCCCCGTTTCTTCGGTTCAGAGGGCAGGCCGGATCGCTGGCAAAGTGTCCGGTTTGTTGGCAGCCATAGCAGGTCACTGGGGGTCGTGGTCCGGGTCGGGCCGGGCCCACCCTTCGGGCTAGGCTCGGGGAGAGATGTGGCTGCGGTGGCCCTCGAGGGGGGCTCCTGGGGGCCCCGGCGGGAGGGTCTCGGTTCCTGTTCGGCCCTCCCCCCCCACCGCGCTGGCGTGGGGGTCCGTTGTGGTTCCTCTGGTACTCCCCCATTGAGCTCCGGGGGACCCGGGAGTTGACCCATCGATCGGCCTCGACAGCAAGTTTTCGCGGGTCGGTCATTTTGCTGTCGAGGAGGTGCTGTCTCAGTTCCACGAAGCAATTGTTGGAAAGGTGTTCCCACACGATGAGGTCGACCAGCTGCCCGTAGGTGGTTACTTTGCTTCCTTTGATCCACCCTTCTAGGGCCCGACTGAAAAAGTCCACATATTCCACCCATGTGGTACCCGGGATTTTCTTGCAGTCTCTGAACCGCTGGCGGTACATTTCCGCTGTTAGCCCGTAGCGGGTGAGCAGGGCCTCCTTCATGTGATCGTAGGAGGTCATAACCTCCTCCGGTAGCTGGAGCAGCGTGTCCCGTCCTTCACTCAGGAATCGCCCCCACAGGCCTGCGCCCCAGTCTTTTCGGGGCACCCGATGGGAGGTCATGGCCACCTCGTAGGCCTTAATCCATTGTTGGATGTCGTCATTCTTGTAATACTCCTTGACGACCTCTTTCGGGATATGTACCTTGGCCTCGGAAGGCGGTAGAGTGTCTCTAGTACTGGGGGTGTCGGTCCCTCCGTTCTTGGCCTTGATCTCGAGTTCCTTGAGACTGCGCTCGTGCTCAAGAGTTAGTTTCTTTTCCTCCAACTCCCGGTGTCGTCTCTTCTCTTCTATCTCTTCTTGAAGGCGTAGCTGCTCGAGGGCCAGTTTCTTTTCTGCCAGCTGGAGTTCGCCGTCCAGCCGCAGTCGGGCGAGTTCTAGCTCGTGGCTCCGGACCTTTTCCCGCTCTCGTATTTCTTCTTCGGAGAGGCCGGTTTCTAGGCTCTTTCTTCCTCCGGTTGCCGGAGTCAGTGCGGTTGCTGCGGTCTCCGTCAGGGGCAAGGGCCCTTCTTCCTGGGAGGGGCCTGCCCCGGCCCCCAGCCATGCCCTCAGAGCTTTCTGCATCTCTTCTTTGGTACCTAGGCTGGTGGTTGCAATGCCTTTGTCTTTGCAGAACTGTTTTAGTTCTTTGTGCGTATATTCTTCCAGCCGTTCGGGCTGGAACTCCATTGTCGCGTAGTTTTCCTGGCTGCTCATGATGCTATTCGTTTGGATGGGTAGCTAGTGGGTACTGGCTGGTACGTACTGCATTCGGCTCGGATCCCGTCGCTGGCCACCAAATGTTGGAGGGCGGACCCCGAGGAGTCGGCGAGACCACGAAGGGGGGGCCCTCTCACTGCACGAAGTAGCCGAGCGCTGCCGAGAAGTCCCCTGTGAGATCCTTCTCCTATCACGTACTAGCACAGTAACACCACCACACAGGACTCAAGGAGGTTGTCTGATGACAAGCAATTCTTTATCAGCAATAAAAAGGTTACGAGGTCAATATTTACACGAAGGGATCGAGGGATCCACCAAAAGTCTCAGTGTCTCTTTGGAAGGGTAGGGGTAGCGGGACAGTCTTTGGCAGGAGTGCGGTACGAGGGTACCTGGGGCCCAGTTCTTATCCTCAAGCTGGAGGACCTCCGACCTCGGAGGGGTCGAGCCGCGACGGCGTCAGCAGGGCTCTGGCGTACAGTTCGTGGAGAGCCGCGATTCAATCAGCAGGGCTCTCAAGATGGTTTCTGCTCGGCTCGAGCCGCGACGTCGTCAGCAGGGCTCCGAGGAAGGTTTCAGCGAGGTTGGGCCGCGACAGCGTCAGCAGGGCTCCGATGGTCCAGGTGGCTTTAAAGTGTTCACAAGAAGGAGCCGCGACGCAGTCCGCAGGGCTCGTGATGGTTCCGACAAGAGTTCTTCTCCGTAGGGTCAGCCGCGATTCAATCAGCAGGGCTCTCGACTCCGGGATACAACTGCCGAGCTGTGGTGGGGTCGCCCCAGATATAGGTCTGGAGCCCTTTGATGTCCGGACCTATGCGCCCGAGGGGGCGGAGTGGCCGGGTGGAGGTGGCCAGACGCCCAGCAGGAGAGGCGCCAGGCCCATGGGAGTTGCAGGGCGATCACACCTCGAGAGGGGAGGACAGTTGGGGGTCCCATCGATACTGTCCTCCGCCGGGGGCGATGAATGGTTCCTGCGGCACCCCCTGGCTAGTTCGTGGTGCCTCGATGTCGGGGCTTCGCTGGGGTCGAGGCCGGGTTGAGCGGGGTCGCGCCGGCTGGTGCACGGTGTGACGTGGAGGCCAACAAGATGGCGGAGCCACGAGGAGTATGCGACCACGTGCAGCTCCGGGTGAAGGGCCTTGGTGTAGTTCAGACGGGTGGCCCGTGAAGGCCGGGGCGGGGAACGGCCACAATCCAGGGGGTTAAGGACCACGCCGCGAGGCCGGGTCCAACAGTACACAAAAAAAAAAGCAAACTGGGTAGCCACTCTACATTAACTATGAAAATGTAGCTATAATGCATGTATGTATGCATTCGTGATTTGTACACTGTAAACCTAACTAAGGGCAACACACAGTTATAAAAATACCACAAAATACCATTTTGCTCCAGTGGGCCCCTCTGGATGCTTGTCACTGCTGCCCCTGTATCTGCACTATTGATTACTACGCCCCTGAAAATTAAATGGCGCAATAATGCCTACCTTAATTCACTCTTAAAAGAGGAGATACTGTTTGAACTTGTTTCCTGCCCGAGGCAGGCAAAACAGGAAGACAACATTTTCTTTTTAGAAAAAAACAAAAAACGTTTTGCTGCATTTGGAACACTAAATGAGCTAAGTACATTTGAAAAAAGGTTTAGTGTTCGCAAACCCTCTGATTTACCGAATCGGAGAGTTTGTGAAGGCCAACACATTTTGTGCATTAGGCCTCCAGTCCCTTAAATCCTCCTCCTCAGTTGTTGCGTCTTGCACAGCTGAGATTGGCTGTTAGGAGGTAGAAAGAGAGTGCCTGAGGAAATTAGGTCTTTAAAAGGAAGCTACAGGCGTAGAGGTAAGAGTGATAGCATTATTCGCCTGTCAGTCCAACGCCCCGGTAGCAACTGTCGTAAGAACACCAGATAGAGTTCTATGCGAAAAACTCATTGAGTTACTTACATTCCAACCACTCACCATTCCATGCTGTCCCAGCCCAGCCCGGCACACATCCCAACACCCCCCCTTCCTTCACAAAATGAAACAAATTAACAATGCACTGAAATCAACCTTAAAGAATAAGAATAAAAGAGTAAGTTTCGGAATAAAAAATACCTAGAACTGAAATACACAATACAAAATAATGTATTCAAGAATACAGAACTCAAAAGAATATGGTAAATACATGACATATTCTTTAAACTTCTCCAGCTTGATCTTACTCTACGTGAAATATCCTTATCGGAACATTGGTTGTGAAACGCAGAATCAAATTGAATCCCCATTTTGCTGCCCACATACGCAGCTTTGGATTCTGACACTACTGAGACAAAACATTTGTTCCATGTTTTACCATTTTCCAACACTACTACATGATATTTAACCTCTTTCACACAAATGGGTGCAGAAAACCGTGACAAACCCTTATGAACAAAACCAGGTCTCTTAATCCTTACCCAGTCTCCAATTTTAATATCTAACGCCATGTGACAACTCTCCATAACACTGTATTTCTTCTGCACCACAGTTCTTACATCCACCACGCTGCCATTTTCCGCAAATCTATAGTTTTCCTGGTCAGCCATTCTTTGTTTAATTTAGATCCTAACTCTCAATATTGTAAACAGGGCTATCTCAGTACTAATATGAAGGATTATTCTCATAGGATAGGATATGATATTACTTATAAAGCACGCTTAATACCCAAGGGTGTCAAGGCGCTATAGCAGACAAAAGAGGAGAAAGGAAAGAAGCGCACCTGCAACAACCTAAGATGGGAAGCCAGGTTTACAGATGTTTTTAAAAAAACGGATAAGAGTCCGCATTGGAGATAAAGGTGGGTAGAGAATTCCATAGCTTAGCACCCGCTACCGAGAAGAAGCGGCCGCCCCATCTGGTCAAACGAAAACTGGGAGTCACAAGTTTTTTCTGCGAGACGGATCTCAGGAGCCTCCCAGGGAGGCTCACCACATATCATCAATCGCTGCTTTCCAATACAACCCTTTGATAAGTGCCAGTTGTATCCCTCGATTAAGTCTCTCAACCAAACCATTGCTTCAGGGATGGTCTAAAGAAGTTAGAATGTGTTTTATGCCATATTTTACAATGAAAATTTTAATATCTAACGCCCTGTGACAACTCTCCATAACACTGTATTTCTTCTGCACCACAGTTCTTACATCCACCACCCTGCCATTTTCCGCAAATCTATAGTTTTCCTGGACAGCCATTCTTTCTTAAATTTAGATCCTAACTCTCAATATTGTAAACAGGGCTATCTCAGTACTAATATGAAGGATTATTCTCATAGGATAGGATATGATATTACTTATAAAGCACACTTAATACCCAAGGGTGTCAAGGCGCTATAGCAGACAAAAGAGGAGAAAGGAAAGAAGCGCACCTGCAACAACCTAAGATGGGAAGCCAGGTTTACAGATGTTTTTTAAAAAACGGATAAGAGTCCGCATTGGAGATAAAGGTGGGTAGAGAATTCCATAGCTTAGCACCCGCTACCGAGAAGAAGCGGCCGCCCCATCTGGTCATACGAAAACTGGGAGTCACAAGTTTTTTCTGCGAGACGGATCTCAGGAGCCTCCCAGGGAGGCTCACCACATATCATCAATCGCTGCTTGCCAATACAACCCTTTGATAAGTGCCAGTTGTATCCCTCGATTAAGTCTCTCAAGCAAACCATTGCTTCAGGGATGGTCTAAAGAAGTTAGAATGTGTTTTATGCCATATTTTACAATGAAAATTTTCATTTCCATGGATACCATTTGTTTGCCCTTGTTGATCACCAAGTCCTCAAGGAATCCTCCTGTCATAAATAACTCCCTACAGAATTTGATGGTCACACCTGAGTTTATGTTATCTACAAACTTCACTTTGGGCTATTTCGTCATGCAGTCAATCAAGACTAGAATATACTTGAGTGTGCCACCAATAATTCCAAAAGGTCCTGCCACGTCAAATTCCACCTTACACCAAGGTGTCTTCTTAGCAATAATAGGACTGACTGGCAAGGGATGTGACTTGTCACTAAGAACATTCATGCAACATTCACGGACATTGGGCTCAATAGCTTTGTCTACACTGGGCCACCAAAAATCTTCCCTTACTTTACAGTTCATGGCGTGAATTCCAGGACTTCATGGGCCAAATCCAGAAATCTTCTGTGCAAGCTCACTGTAACAATTAACTGTCCACCACTTAGCATTATATTCTTAACAGTGAACAGTTCCTCACCTACTATCCTGTAGAGAATTATAACAGCAGGGGTATCCTTGTTGTTGGGCCAACCATTCAAAACAAATTCTGCCACATCCTGAAGCTCCTTGACAGCTGACACCACCTCCAACCACTTCTGCTCTGATAGAGCTCCCTTCACAATGTTATCAACTGAACTCACAACACCATCTCAAGGTCATCCAATGTCTTGTCATTCCCCTCACACTCGTCAAGTGGTAATCTAGACATACAATTGGTCACATAATTCTTGACCCTTGCCGCATATTCCAACTTGTAAGGACATTTTTGCAATCTGAATTTCACTTTTCCACCCCACTTTGTGGTGAAAAGGTCTACCAACGGTTTGTGATTCATCCTTTAAAAAACAAATGTATTTCCCCACAAATTGTTCTTAAATTATACTCCCCATCACAAAGCCAAAGCCTCTTTTTCTATTGTAGAATGTGTGACTTAAAAACCCCCTCTGGTTCGGGAAGCAAAAGCAATGGTTTCCTCATGCCCATCAACCCTTCTTTGCATAAGCACATTACTTGAATTGGCGGAGACAATGCACAAATCATTTATGTCAAAAGGTTTAAGAGGACGGGCTTGCACGATCTCCCTTTTAATCCAATCAAAATTCATCTCACATTCCTCATCCCACACTTTCCTCACATTTGTTTTCAAGAAGCTTGCGTAAACATTGTGTTTTGTCGAGAAGTTGTTAACAAATTTGGCATAGTACTCTACTAAACCAAGGAATGATGGAAGCTGGTCTTGGAAGCTGGTCTTTGTCTTCGGGTTTTGGCGCTATTTGGATGGCTTCTAGAAACTTCACTTTGGGTTCTACGCCCTTACTTGATACATGGTGACCCAAATAATCTACCCATTCTTGGAAGAATTTGCATTTGTCTTTCCTTATAGTCAACCCACTAGCCTTTATGATTTCCAATACATGTCTCACTCTGTCATCATGTTCAGACTCCGTCTTCCCAAATATCAAAATGCCATCTTGGAAGAAAATGACCCACGTGGCATTTTTAAACAAATTTTTCATTATTTTCTGGAACACAGCTGATGTCGACGCCAGACCAAATGGCATGCGGACACAGCGATACGCTCCTTCATGCCTGGCAAGCGATGTGAGATATCTAGAATCCCTACGCAATTCAACCAGATGGTAGGGTGAAGAGATATCCAAAGACGTGAAGAAACTAACACCACCTAAAGTCGCCAGCATTTCGCTGATGTTAGACAGGGGTTGGCGATCCATTCACATATTTCAATGAAGATCCCTCAAATCCACAATAGTTAGAGTTTTCCCAATATCTCAGTAAATACCTAAGGATAATCCCTGACCTACTCACCAGCCTTCAAATTACAACCCTGGCTTGAACTGCGGAGGCTTGCCTTCAAATGACAACCCCGGCTTGAACTGAGGAGGGCTTACTGTTTGCTGTGCACCATACGCCTTCTCCATTTTATGTGTAGATAAAACCATGTCAGGATGATTGGGGTCCAACACAATGCCAAGTTCTTCTTGCTCATCCCAACCCAACAAATTTGCACCTTCCTTGACAATGTATACTGGTCCTATGTCAGAATTTCCATCAAATTCTAAGTTGGCATCAAATTTACCCATGACCTCTACTCTCTTGCCACCATACGCAAAACAATTTATGTAGGATTGATGCACCTGAATGTCTCTCATCTCACCAAAATACTTCACATTAATTAGCTTAAAAAGGGAGCTGGAATATGCCATAAATTTAATACCCCTATAGTTCACAGCGGATACGCAAGATGGAGGTTTCCTCTTGCGAGACCCAATCATGGATGATATTTCTGCAGCACCACTCTCATACAGGCTTGAAGCAGATAACATTAATATTACATTACTATTCACATCAGAGTTATTAAAGTCTTCTAACCTTTTGTAAAGGAGTAGTTTTCAGTCCTAAACTAGCTCCACACATACGTGCCAAATGCCCTTTCTTGCCACATTTGACACAAGTTTGGTTTACAAAATTTGCCATTTCCTAAATGAGATTTGCTTCCACAGTGAAAACATAACCTCTCACTCTTCCCACTTGTCTTAAACAGCAAAACATCAGATTTGCACAAAATTTTGGCATTTGCTCTCTTTGTAGGTTGCTTTGGATTGTGTTTCCCATTAAACTGCTTTACTTCACTGGATTTCTCACAATCATTCATTTCTTTCATGCTAAATTAAGTGTTTAAGGCTTCTGGTGAGTTTTACAGCAGTCTCCAAATCTGATACTTTGGTGGATAAGAGCATCTCTTGAGCTTTCTAGTTGCTAGTCCTTCCAATCAACTGATCTCGGATGATTTAATCTTTAAATTCCCTGTAATTGCATGTAGCAGCTAGTGCTTTGATGCCGGTCGAGGAAGCACTGGATTGGATGCGCCGTATAGGGAATTACAACAGTGCTGCACTCTGCCACCTTAAACCAAATTATTACTTATTCATGACACTTTGGCCCACACAGCTACTAGCAGTCCTACACACATGCCACTTGCAGAACTGGCCACACTCTTGAGTCTGCCTGAATCCAGATACAGAGAGCCGCAGAATTCCGATACAGTGCGTCAGGATCAAAGAAGAACAGGGGATGCGAAGACCGACAGCTCGCACACATCCCAACAGTTTTTCTCTTTCAGTCTATAACTCCATTTAATATTCAAGAAAGAGACACCAGCCAAAGGCATGTAATCCTCACTGGGCATCTTTTACCAATTAGTGTAGAAGTAAAAATGTGTCCACCTGTTCTTTGTCCTTCAAAACACATCCTTCAGTTCTTAGTAGGTAGTAGAGCTCTCTGTTACCCATCAAATTCCTTTCATGATATTGAGAGGTGGACCTCTAGGCTATTCATGGGATTTGAGATTAAGGAAAGTGTTTCCAGATTGTGATTTGCATTTGGCTCTTGCTGAATTACAAACACTTTCTTTTGAACTTTTGGACAGTATTTCAGACACTTTTTATCATTAAAGGTGGTATTTTTTGTGGCTATAGGCACAACAAGAAATGTAGGTGGGCTGAGTGCATTGATTTTTAACCCTCTTAATCTGAAAATTTTTGATGTTCATATTGTTATGAAGCTGTTTCACAGAACTCAAATAGTAGTTCTTCTGCCATTATGTACTAACCCAGTTTCATAACAGGAAATGTTACTGCATGTATTCCATGTGGTCAGAGCAGTCAAAATGTATCTGTCTAGATCAGCAGATTTCAGATACTGTGTTTCATATGTGATTCATTGTTAGTAAATTCTGGCCAGGCTAATAGAATTTGTAAAACCTCACTCTCCATTTTAGGTTGCTGAATTAAGGAGATCATTTCTATTGCTTACTCAAATTTGGAATGTGCTCTTCGAGATCCACAGGGGGAATGGCGGCCTACTTGGTTGAATGTGGTGCAGTCTGCTTTACGGATATTTTAGCTGCAGCAACTTGAGGAAGGTCATCTAGATTTGTTAATCACTGCAGGTTGAATCTAGGCCAAGGGACTAAACTGCAATTTAGTACGAAGGGTTTGAATACAAATAATGCACCATGAATAGTCCTGATGTTAAGGATAGGTTAATATTTTTCAATTAAATTTACTTTGCTGCATGACTCATGCTTTATTTCTTCTAGCCGTATAAAAGACATCTTTGCTTTGGCATATCTGCATTAAGTGAAAGCGGGATGGATGAGGAAATAATATACAATACATGTATGCTCTAAAGTATGGATATGGAAAAGTGGATGTTCTTAAGGGAAATATCTAGATATGTATAAAATATTTACTCATAATCTTCATTACTCTGATTCCACTTTCCTTGTGCCAATACTTACATAGTGGTGAGTCCCGTATCACTGTGGCCACCACTTATGAAGCACCTGTCTTCTGATTCCAACCTTAAAATGCCACCCTATTTCACTAATTAAAGAGTATGATGACATCAGTTTGTTGCAATCAAGATCCCA
Organism: Triturus cristatus; assembly: GCF_964204655.1. NCBI lineage: Eukaryota > Metazoa > Chordata > Amphibia > Caudata > Salamandridae > Triturus > Triturus cristatus. Next base: position 1,458,525,024 of record NC_140589.1, on the reverse strand, counting down.
ACTAAACTTCTTGATAACTTGAGGTGGGCTGGGGGGAACTTAAGAATTTGGATAAGGAATGTGGAATCTAAGTAATAAAGATCACTGGTATCTAATCCAGACAATACTTTAGATATATATGTGTTTTTGTCATACATACGTACTTTAGGCATATGAAAATTCAGGCCCTTTACAGGTGCAAATAAGATTTGGGCTTAGAAAAAGATTTGTGAATCAGAACCACTCTCTATTAATAACAAGCATTTGCAATGCAATGGGACTCGCCTTTGGGACCTTGTATGTATTTAGCTATGCAGCACATTAGCCCGGGTGCTGACACATCTACTGTTCTTTAACATGGAGAGAAAGTAAGCACCAAACTGCGGAACACGGCCGGAATGGAAACACATGGAGAAAAATATTGCCTTTCAGCTGGAAATGGTATAGTCCAAAGCTCTGTTTTAAATATAAAATCAGCGCCTTTGGTGGTCGTATCACTGAAAATACAAGATTTGAAAAAAATATTATTGTCTACGGCTGCTCATGGAAGACAATTTCTATGGACTGGAATCTAGAGAATGCTAAAGTAATTCTGGTATTTTACTGACCTCTGCTGGTCATTTTCTATCAAGTTAAATAGAGGCAGTTGAGCAGAAACCAAAGTCCCTAAGCGGAAGCAGACAAGACCGAGCGCTGATCTCCAGAGCCCACAAAGTACATACACATATAAGTATATACTAAAGTATATACAAGAGGTCTCGAATGCTCGATCTGAAAAGGCAAGTGACCGACCTAGTGGCACAACAGTACTGAGAAAAAAAGGATGAAGGGACAGACCACATATAGCATGTGTCAACAGAACGTAAACAATCTGAGTGGGGTTACATTTTATCTTTATGTGCTTTTCCAAACTGGATATTTCACTGTCCCATAAGCACTTGTGTAGGTCGCTAAAGCTGGAAGGATTCCTCATAAACACAGCCAGGGCATATTTAGGACATAGCCGAAAATATCTGCTGTCTGCTCTGGCTGAAACTGGTTGAATAGATTCACGTGTTAGTATTTGCTATATCCAGAAAGGGCAAAGTAAAAACTGTCCCTGCTTTTCAGTCATATAAATAACACAGCCATTGCTTGGGCGTGCATGTCGCACCCATTTGGCAGAGCTATGCAGACTGTTAACTATTCTTGTATTCACACCGGCGCCCTTTTATTAGAGAGCCTCGTGATATAATAATGTTCGGGGCGTCTGAGTGTTTAGAAATCAGGAAAAGCATAGCTTTGTTGTAAAATATTCTGTGTTACTCATGGACTAATTAATGCGTCGTTACTTCAGAGCTGCTTTTAAAAATGCCATGTGTGCTTAACAACAGTGTTATGTTTTTCTAATTCTTTCAAAAGACAATTTACAGCAAACATGCTTTACTCACCCACCAAAAGAGAAGCAAGTCTAGTAACATCAAATGTGTTTAACAATTCACATCATGGAATTCTACTGAAGTGTGGTTGGTGTTGATCGTGTAAGGTTTTACTACACTGCTATGAATCATAGTATACTTTTAAATACACTATTTTCTTTTATGTTCAGCTGAAAAGAATTGAAATTAACAGCAACTTCCTTCCTGCACTTCCGCACTCTCAATATAATCCGAATCTCTCATGTGTGGGTTGATATAGCTCACGGATTCAGACGACATAAATGGCGCCATGTGAGTGGGTTTACACCACACATTTTCTAATTGTCTTTAGAAGAGATATGTGAATCCCAGTCACATGATGCGTTTTTGAAAAAATACTTTAATCTTTGAACTGAAATTTCCAGCATCTTCATGCAAGGTATAAATGAGAGGAAAACATAAGCCAGCCAAAAATGCCATTCTGCTCAGCTATAACCTATTTCCTCTATCCATGTTCATACTAAATACATAGATAGTAAGCAGCAATTTTATTCCATTTCATTATTACCAGCCGTACCATCCTATCACCAGCTGCGGCCCGTGAAGGTAAGAGCTGTGGGCCGGGTGGTGGTTGGGGGTGGTGGGTGGTGGGTGGGTGGTGGTGGGGGGCTTTCAGGGGGGATGATGGATTTTGACAGAGGACGACAAGGAAAAATTGAATATTTTATAGACAGTCAGTCTGGCTATCAATTGATGGAGAATTTAAGAGAGTCTCAATTTTAAAGATGATAGGAAACTGAGAAGACAAACAGCGCCCGCTGCTGTTGTCATGGGTGGACCCAGGTTGAAATAACCGAGCCAGGTTTGTGACATAGTTGGGCAGATTTTACATCATTCGTGACATTGTTGGTGGCACCTGTGTCTACCAAAAAAGGAACCTTTGCTCTATTCACTTGGTGTCTTGATCTGTGAACATATCAAGACTTGACAAAATGGTGTTACAGGGAACGGGGTGGAGGACTTTTTTGTGCGTTGGAAGTGAAAATTACATTAATATTAGTTTCTCTTTACCTCAGTTCACAGGTGTATACTGACCTAGAGCTATTGCAATTGAAACAAAATCAGCATGGTGTGTTTGAGTGTGATTTTATAGCTTGGATTTAACTTGGCCTTAATTATGCCTCAGGTCCATCTTGCTAAAAATAGATGCGAACCATGATGCTCATTCTGTGTTTATATATTTTACGCCTGACACTACATACAGCAAGATGTGAATTTTGTGGACATAAAGTTCTCGAAGAGCTCGCTAATGAAAGTCTTTTACTACATCTCAAGGTTCTTCCTGCTAACACACTGTATTGCATTAATTCACAATAGTTCTTGGTTAGTTATGTAACCAGTTTGATCAAACACCTCCACGATGTTAAGTCAATAGGGGCAAACAATATTCTTGTAGTGGGTTAGTGCTAACATGGTAGGGTTATGTTACATTTTAAAATATGAATTGAGATTGGGGAAAAAAACTGACGAGCAGCGGGGGTGGATTGGCAGGGTTTAAGTTACGACACCACTCTATACTCCACTGCAGGTGAAAGCAAAGGTCGGAGTGGAGTTTGCTGCGTGCGTCCACCCACTATTTTCACAGGGTGAATGCCGTCCACCCTGCCAAGAAATTGGGCCACACAGAAATATGCTGAGCTTGTCCAGGTGTAATTTTCAGACTCCTGGAAAAAGTACACTAATTTTGAGATCCTCCACTGTCTTCTTGTGAGGCATAAAAGACCCTAGTAATTGTACACCGTTCTATCTACTCTTTCTCTCCTTTTTATATCAGGGATAAACTTTAATAATACAGTCCAATATTAACTTTGCATGCTACAAATAAAGATTTGCTGAATGTCCTCAGGAATAAAATAGCTTCCTTTTGGGACAGGGCCTTTTAATTTACCTTGGCTAGAGAATGACCTTCCCCTATTGTGCATTAAAAAAACCTTAAGACTCTTGTATGTAATCTGTATTTTGTCATTTTGATCTATAATTCTGTACGATTTTCCTTGTTTTTATTACACTGTTTTTCCAATTATGTTGTTCTATAGTGCCAAGAGTCCAAGGTGTACATGCTTGTATGAATAAACCATAGCATAACATCAAATGTGAACTGAGCTCTTGGAGAGCTGTCAGCTGCTATTTGCTCTCCCAATTCTCAGCTCACAGTTTTGAAAAGAGCACAAAGAGAACTGTGAACAGTTCACAGCTCACTGAGTGCTCAGTTCACAATTGCAATATGCGTGTTGAAAGAGCTATGGGCTGTTCTCAGCTTTCCCAGTGCTCAGACTGTGAACTGAGAAGTAGGTGAGCTGTGATCTTCCTCACTTCTCTGAGGCCTGGAGAATATGACGGGCCACAGAAGTGCTCCCAGATACCCAATCCTCTTCATATTCACTGCCTCTCACCCCTGACTAAGGATGAGGAGAAAATTACCCCAACCTCCTGTTTGGCAAAGTGGTGGAAGTTGAACAAACTGCCCCACATACACTTTGACAATATGGGGTGGCTAGTACATACTCTTAGACCTTTGCAAGGTGGGAGCCCCCCCTTAGCTACGCCACTGTGCTGGACTCCCTACTGTTTTTTTAGTAGTAACTTACACATGGAGTTTGAGAATACCAAAAAGTAGTAAGTGAATTAAAAAGTGTAAACTTATTCGAAAGTGTATGCTACCTTTGTGAATCAGGCCCAAAATCAGAGTGTAAGTTTTACTTTTGAAGTAAATTTACACTTGGGGTTTTGTGAATAGCCAAAAAGTAGTAATCTTGCTCAAAAGTGTAAATTTCTCAAAAGTATAAATTACTCAAAAGTGTAGAGCCCCCAGGCCCTTCACTTTGAAGGAGACATGCAAGTCACCCCTTTGGAGTAAATTTACATTTGGATTTTGTGAATAGACTTAAAGTAGTAAACTTACTCAAAAGTGTAAATTACTCAAAAGTGTAAGCTACCTTTGTGAATCAGGCCCTAAGTGATCAAAAACAGGGATTACTACAAAAATAAAACAAAAGAAACAATCAACAGACCAAGAATCCTCTTTGAAACAATTACGTTTTGCTCTAACCCTAGCCAACCAGGAAAAAAAATTACAACTCAAAAGCATTGAATTAACAGTTAGAAAACCACATCCGCCCACCACTCCAGCAAGCTGTGTGTCCACATGGTCTGCCTCCTGACCACTGAATATGAAAGCCCTTTGCTAAATTTTAATAATCATCAATGCATGCTCACATCTTATAGAAGCTGAGTCAGGCACCCTAGTCAGAACATATTCAGACCAGTTTCTACCATTTCACCTTGAAATCCTACCCTCATCTCTAGCAGAAGGCTCCTTCCAGAATGTTCTGGAGTCAGGTTACCTCGCTTGTGAAGAAACCAAACTGAGACCCAGGAAAACTACGGAACTTAAGGCCAATGACAAGTCGACTGTTCATGGGCAAAATAATTGAAAAAGTACATCCCTTCAAAGTGCCAAGGTGGAACTTGCAGAATTTAACTCCGCGGAATTAAAAGACATTTCTGAGAGATTCCACGGAACGACTTCACCGACTCACTATCGGAACACGAATGAACTTAAAAACGGCATTTGTTACACACATTTTTCACTCAGGCCGGCCAGGTTACTTAAAAGAAAAATACGACGTACCTTTGAGGGACAGTGTAGATATTGGCTGAACTGAGAAATCAACGCTTCAAAAAACCAAAAACCGCTTATCAGTCTTTCTCATTTTGCGCGCCTAAGCTCTGGAACTAAAGCTAGGAAAAAATAAGATAAATTCCTAACTTCTTAACGTTTGACGAAAAGCTCAAAACCTGCATGTTCAAAACTCATGGAGCTCTCAGTATGGCACTATCCTCTTACAAATGGTGAATTCTCATTCTTACCATGTGGAAGTGTCTTAACGTGCTGTCAAGTATACTTATGACATGACGCATCGTGCTGCTTCCCAATATCCGTGTAGTTATCTGTCGCTAAGCAACGTAAACACATTCAAAGGGCAGGAACTCTGTTATGTGAAATCCTCACAACCGGGTCCAGACAGTGTGTGACTGACTCGGTGTAAATCAGAAGTCCCGTCAGACTGTCTGCAGCAAATCTGCATTGCCCAGCACGAGACTCCTTCACTCAAGAGAGCGCGCGTGGTGGTGTGCGTGACACTGTGTATCCATGCTGCAGCGCGGGGCAGGCCAAAAATGAAACCCAGGGCCGTCATTGGTAGCGCTTTAGTTTATGCTCGCTACAAGATTAACTGCCCTGGGACCCACATACACAGTATGCCGTGCGGCGCTGTGCCCCACCACCACTACGTTAGGTGGTGCAGCATTTCCTTGCAAGCAGGTGCGCTTGCACTTTACAGTAACACGTGTGGTGTACTGGCTGCTCGGCGGGCCACCAGTGCCACGCAGCTGCCACTGGCCGCCCCCAAAATAGTGCCGCCTGGGGCGGACCGCCTCCACCGTCCCCTCCTAGCTACGTCTCTGGGCCTTCTCTATGTCCAACAATGGTTTTGCTAGTGGATTTATAATCCTCAATATTTCGACCTCCTCATATAGCTGATAAAGATTCAGTATGGTGGCCAGGTGAGCCATAAAATCTATTTCTTCAGCATGCAGTATTATGCCTATGATCCCAAACATCTATTAGCGAGGGTCTTTGCTAAGGGCTTTATTTTTACAATAAGGCCAGAGAGAAATAAAGGAGGCCAAATCCCAATCCCGCAATCCATGAACAAATAGCCATGTATTTTGGTCACTTTCACTTTTTTCCAGTAATCCTCTAGGAAACCACTGATGACCACAAACTCTATTGTGGAAAGCTCAGAATCCCACATATCTCATTGTTCGACATTCACCCTCCTGGTTGGCATATCATGGCAGAAGCTGCCAAGTTCTTTGTCCAACCTGATACAGAGGTATACAGTTTCCTACAGTATTTAGTAAATGTCTCACCCACTGGTGTTTCATTATACAAGCCATGACAAGTAGGCCTGCAGCACTCATTGTGCCACCCGCTAAATTGGCCTTTTTAAACATGTCTCAGGCCTGCTGTTGCAACTGATATGCAGTATAAAACTGCCATTTAGACCTGTCTAAATATGACCCTTTTGCCAGGCTTCAACCCTTCTTTTTAGTACTTGTAAGTCACCCCTAAGGTAGGCCCTAAACAGCCCATAGGGCAGGATGCAATGTATTTAATAATGTTGGACATGTACTCTTAAGTTTTACATTTCCTGGTTATGAAAACCTCCTAAAGTTGTTTTTCACTACTGCAAAGCCTACCTGCCCCATGCGATAACATTGAGTTACCTTATTACTTTTAATAAGAGTTAACTTTTGACTGGGAACAGGTAGGAATGTTTAGTCTCTAATGATTTGTACTTCAAAAACCTCTTTGATGGTAAAGTCGAATTTTAAGTCATAATTCTAAAAATGCCACTTTTAGAAAGTCTTCTTCTCCTAACTTTTGGTGCCTGCAACATGTGTCTTGGGTTAAATGACTAGGGATATTTGGCCTTTCTGTTTTCCTCCCAGACAGTTTAGCAAAAAGGAGACTGGGTGTTGACAGGATGGGCCATCCTGACTTGATGGGATGGTGAAGCTGTCACCTCCCACACTTGCGCTTCAAAGGGGCTTCCTCAGCACACTCACAAAGGACACCACACCAGCCTATTGTCACCACAAACCCCTTGGAGCAGGGGCAGGGGAAGGAAGGAAATTCCAGAACCAGATGTGGGGGGAAGTCTAGAGGTTTCTCCCACTTCATAGCTGACACCAAGTATACATATTGGACCCTCAGACCAACTCTTCAGATCACTTCTGGACCTGTGGAATACTGAGATAAAGGATGGTCTGCAACCCTGCTGCTAGAAGGACTGCCCTGCTGCAAGAAAGACAGCACAGCTGCCTGGGGAAGGAAAACTGGACCTGCTCTTTGCCACCAGAACCACCAACTTGACTCCAAGGACTAGCTGACTGGCCTCCTGTTCTGAGCTACAGTACATAACATGCTCCAGAGACCTGACCTGCATCTGTCCAGCTACCCAGACTCAAAAGGACCTGCCTTTGCCCTTCTGCTGGCCTCTGCTAAAGTGTTTCCTGGCACCTACAAAGAGCCCCCAGATCCTAGACCCTTGACTGGCACCAGAGTGTACTCCTCCTGGACAAACTGTGGGTTCCCTCGGAACTGATGCGATGCAACAACTTGGTGCAGTGAGACGCAGAACCTTGCATCTCAACACCTATCAGCACCTGATTGGCAGCCTCATCGGAACCATTGCAGTGCTATGCAGGACCTCACGTTGCAGCACCTCGCAACTCCTCATCGGCGGCCTCATCGGAACTGATGCATCTTAATGCATTACCTCACATTGCAGCACCTCGCAGCATCTAATCAGCGGCTCATCGGAACCGATGCACGCAGCTCGACGCAGCACCTCGCAGCTCCTGATCAGCATCGCCATCGTAACTGATGCAACTCAATGCAGCATGACACAGGATCTCATATCAACTCAGTCCTGTACCCAGCCAGCGCTCCAGTGTGGTTGGTTTGAACTTGTGACTTTGTCCAGGTTTGGCGCAGCCAGATAACTCCATTTGGCGCTACTTTTATCTAAGACTTTGAAATTGCTTATCGCCAATTCTTCTGATTGGATTTTTGCCGTTCTGATATCATTTTATTTATTAAAGAGTACTCTATTTTTCTAGACTCGTGTGATTTTACATGTCGTGTTTTCACTTTATTACTGTTTGCGTGCTGCATAAATACTTTGAACATTCCCTCTAACTTAAGCCTGACTGCTTTTGTGCCAGCTAACAGAGGGTTAAACACAGGTTAATTTAGTGACTTTTGTGATTCACCATGACAGGTGTTGAGGCTGTTGCTTGAGAAGGGCTCACAGCCCCCTCAATCAACAACCCCATTCTTTACAACCCCTCTCTCAAATCATTTTACAAATGTGTTTGGGAATTCTATTGTGACACCCATTGATCCTGTAAAGTGTCTCCCATTTACTGCCTTGTTTTAGTGGGCATGGTCCAGCACTGTTCATTGTGTCCACACCAGGTCGATTTCCTGCAAAAAGATCAGGTCATGTTTGTGCCTGCTCAAAAATGTAAACATTGCCCCTCTCATGATATTATCACACAACCAATTAACGTTCCATGCCATAAATTTGCCCAGATCTTTCCCTTCCTTCCTTGACTGACCTGATATTTCACTAGCCCACTTCATATTCCATTGGAAGTCTTGATGTTCTTCCAATGACCAAACTGCTCCTGAAAATCACCTACTTTGCACTTTTTAGAACTGGTAAGCACCTGACACTATTTAATTGCCCTGCCCTGCTTGCTCAACAAATCCTGGTAACTCAACTGTCGTACAGCCACCCTCTGTCCCTAACTATCACATAAACTCAGATTTTGAGATGGAGATGGTTCATTTCTATGTTCAGTTACCACGTTGGCAATTCCTCGTTTCGACAACCTGCGCCGGTCTCTCCATAGCCACTCAATATGCTGCACTGTTCTAACCACACACTCTCCTCAAACTCGTTTATTAATGAACTCCCAGTCTGCTTTGCCTCTTTGATGCATGCTTATCTATGGGCCCCTCTCATATGCTCCCCATCTGTATGTGATCAAATCTCATTCTATTAACTGTCTGCTTGTGCAAACCCCTGTTTTGTTACAGCAGCCACCCCCTCTGTGCTGCTCGGTGCATCTCTCCCCCATTTTAGATGAATAGGATGGACCAGTTCTGCAATCTCTCTTTGGTCATTTCTCTTTTCCCTGGTCCTTTGTGTGGACATTTGTTGAATTATCAGTGTTAGCACAGTTAATCTCTGGTTTGTGCACACTACAAATGGCACAGGTTTAATCTGTAACATACAGGCACATATCTTCCTTTGTATAGTGTTCAAATATATATCCTTGAGTACCATGAGCAGTTGATGAGTTGACACTCCATTAAATGTTGAGCAAGATGCATGCTGTGCGTAGACGTTTGGTCTTAAAGTTGATGAATAAGCAAGACCATCTGATGAGGTACTCACGAGGACATACAGGTACACTGGAGAGTGTAAAACATTGATGAAAGTGTGACAACAGGATCCACCCCCTTGCAGCATCCCATCTAGTAAAAAAACTACTAACCTAAGAGATGGATCATAAGAAGTGATTATCCCCACAATTGACCGGGTTTGTAAGTACAAACCCGAATCTCGCGTGCCATATCACACATGCTTATTTTGTTTTCTGGTCCTGACAAAAGTCACATTGACCCATAGAGGCATGAATACAGGTTACTGAAACATGTTGACCACACTAAGGATAAGTGGGATGAACTAATATCCCACAAATATCCACCACTGTTTTTAACATTGACCGTGACCTCCATTATTAAAAAATTCACTATTGGTGATATGAGTTCCTGAGCAAATTCTAACACCACTCTTCACCATCACACACACAGTCACAGATCACAATAAACCAGCTCCGCTGTAATCAGATGTCAAGCACACCCTGGAAGCATTCGGCGACCAGGATGGGAACCCAATGATAAAGCATGTCACCAACTAGGTTGATGAGTGAGGGTACTCTTAAAACACCCTGTGGGTTCCAAGGCACTTCAGCCTTAAGGATTATGAGAAACTTGTCTCTGGAATGACAGTAAAATAGGTAGCAAGCTCGATCTTCTTTGGTTGCATAATCAAGACCATCTTCGGGACTGTGCGCATAGGCAAAATGGCTGAAACATTTTTCTGAATGAGAAAAAAAAAAAAAAAGCAAGCTCGACTACGGCAAAACAGGCTCCAAACTATCCAAAACGCCACCGCAAGACTCATCCTCATTCTACCTCGCTGCACCCACATGACTCCATGCCTCAAAGAACTTTACTGGCTCTCCATACACAAACGCACTAGGTTCAGACTTCTCACGATCACATACAAACCATTACAAAACATATGCCCCGCCTACCTCAACAGCCACATACACTTCCACCAACCTCCCAGGCACCTCCGCTCAGGTGGACTCTCACTAGCTCATGTACCCGCAATGCACAAAAACAGAAACGGGGTCGCACTTTCTCATAAATCTCTCCCAAAGCATGTAACAACCTCCTACATCACATCAGAGCCTCCTCTTCCCTTGAGTCCCGCAAGAAGCTGAAGACCTTGCCCTTCTAATAATCTCTCCTGGGGAGCAGCCGCTGACCTACCTGTGAAAGCACCTGGGTACCCTCACGGGTGTTTAGCACACTATACAAATAGAAATAACATACCAACATATACAAAATGTGCGCCAAACCTTTCTATTGTTGCACGCTGCCATAAACAATAAATGCGGGGGAGGGTAACATTGGCTTGCATTGCATCCTTCACCTGGTTCTCTTCAGTGTTGGGTTCATGCCCAAAAGGATGGTATGACATAAATGCTGTTAAATTTGGTAAACACTAAACATAAATGAGACCTTGAGACTTAAATAGACACAAGCACCATCCAAAATTGGTACACTGTCTGTTACCCAGACAAACAGTATCTAATTAGGTCTAACCATGTGTGATATACTGAGAGTTACCCATACACAAGCTACCCAGAATAGGTGCACTACTCACTCTCATTCCCAGAGTTCCAATGATGCAAGTGGTGGGCGATGCATGGTCTGCAAAACCTTGTTTCCTTTTAGGTTACGTAATGTTTCCACCCCCCTGCATTGATCGACCACCTCCACCACCTTCTCTCCATTCATTATCTGCTTCAACCACTATAGAGAGCTCTGTTGCTCTGCAGTAATGTTTTCACTGCGCAAATCTGCATAGATACCTGAATAACGAGGTATACTCAGGGCTACTGGAATCATGCGGCAGTAGAGAGCCAAATTATATGGGAGGGTTGAATAAAATATGCAGCAAGGAAAGGCTAATTATGCGGCACATTTTGTAATAGAATTACTTCATTATTTCGTCATTTTTAAACTTGGTAACTCTCTCTGGAGATTGATTGCACCTCATTAGTACCAGTTTAACACTCAAATATAACAGTAAGCAACAGAAAGGTGACCAGTCGAGCTTTTCAATGGGCCTTCAACTGTGCGACAACACGAGTTGATGCATTATTAGTACGTTTTGAACCATTTGCAAGAGAAATCGTTTTTTGTTGTTAAAATCTGATTATGCGGCAGATGATGGATTGTGTGGCAAATGCGGCAAATATATAATTGTGCAAAAATCCTCGCGGCCGCACAATTGCATAAGTCCAGTGGCTCTGGGTATTCTCACGAGTAGTACGATTAGAATTTACTGACTCTCATGCACAGGTACCTAGTAAAATCCATTCAGGAATGATGTCAAATGAGTTATAAACACAAAGTACAGAGGAATGGTAAACTGAGAGAGAGTTACCAAAAGACAAAAAGTATCTTGCTCTAAGGATCTTGCACTAAGGAGAGTTACGCAGACACATACCACTGAGAGAGGTAGGCAGAGATGGAAGGAGGTTACTTTGTCCAGGAAAGGTTGTGGTGTTCATTTAAGAGCAATATACGGATTTTGTTCTTTTTTTTAATATCACCGATCTAGAAAATCATCCATTAGCAGGGTTTTTAAATTTTATATGCTTTATAAGGCTCCCTGTTCATGGAAGCTGGAATGTACCTGGGCAGGGCGGAAAACCTCAGGGAGTCTGAGATATCTCACACCCACCCTTCAGCTGCATCCTGGACATTCTGGCCAACATCTGGCAAACTGAAACCAAACCTGCCATTAGAATTGGCTCCCTGTCATTTGACATCCTCTGCCCGGCTATCTCCAGGTTGTAATCGAGCGAATCTTCCTGTGAAGGCAGCCAGTGTGTTGACTCTGGTAATGTAATATGCAAGAAGTCAGCAGATGAGGAGACCTTTCATTACTCGCAAAACCACATCAGAGGCAGGGGCCGTCTGCACCGTCAGATGTTTCATGAAATCTACCAACATTTTCGTCAAAACATGATCGCCCTTTGAGTTCAAGAAAAAGTTTTAAAGTATGCAAACCGATGTTAAAAAGTGTAAATATACGATAGGACGGACTCCAAACCAACTGAAGATCTGGAAAAAAAATATGTGGCACTGAGTAATTTTATTTATGTGTGTCATGGGATGACCATATTTACGTTGCGCCTATTTTTAAATATTTTCTGGCGAGTGGGGGGAGATACAATGTTCCCCTCCTGCCGGAACTTAGCTTGCCTCACTTACTCCTCACAATCCCCGCTCCACCCCCACCCTGCACAGAGGCCAGAGCATACGTTCACTACGTGCTCAGAACAGGCGGTCAATGTATGTGGTAAATCTTACAGAATTGGGAATTCCATGCAGCTTTACAACCGGCAAATCCATCCCCACGTGGTAATTCCCCATTTCATGGAGTTTAACTGGCAGTTGTGCTGTACTGGTGCGGTGTTACCGCGCGGTAATGTAATTTTTTGCATGCGGGTTTACCATCCTGCTATTACCATGCAACCCGTACACAGGGGCAGATTTACAAGCCCCTTGCGACACTTTTACGCCGCCGTTGCATCACTTTAGCGGCGGCGTAAACCATGCGCCACCTTGCGACTTATTTACAACGTGAGGCATCTAGGCAGATGCGTCACGTTGTAAAGCCCTGCGCCACATGAAACCTGCGTCAGGTTTCATGTGGGCGTTCTGTCGCAGGGTGGGCGTTCCCTTGCAGGAAAGCCCCGTAAAACTAACGCAGTGAAATCTACAAGATTTCACTGAGTCAGTTTTACGACTCTGCTGCTTCAAATCCTTACGCCTGCTTGAAGCAGGCGTAAGGAGTGACGCACCACATTAAGTATGGGCGGCCCGGGGGAGGAGCCTAGCGCGCATCTAAGATGGTCGCGTGAGCACAGGGCTCCCCGGACCCTTTCTGCTCCTCGGAATATATCCTGAGATTATCCTGATTTGGTTTATGGAATCTGGGAGATGAAGACCAGCTGATCATATATCTCTTTTTAAAACTCCAATTGGACCTGGGAATCCTGAGTTGTCGTCGTCGGAACTTTTGGGACCCACCCGGCGGAGGTGGCCGGGGTGAAGGTGACCCGTGGGGCCGGGCTGCAATTGAACAACAGCGGCCTCAGCGCGGTGCCAGTTGCCGAGTCAGCGCTTTCGGTTTCGATTTTGGCCTTCAGGAGATCGGCTGGCGTGCGTGCTCAAGGTGGCGAGGTGCCTCCTGGGCCTCTGCCCGAGGCTTGCTTCCATCTGCTACTGGTGGGCCTGACGCCTCCGACCCCCACATCGGCAGTTTGTGGTCCTTTTGCTGGCGCCCGCACACCTTTTGATCGGAGGTCCCATTGAGAGACTGCGCTCGCATGGCGGGCAAAGGGGGTCCGGAGGGGCGCAAGACCAAGGCTTCTCTGCGCGGGGGAGCGGTCCAGAGCAACAACATGGACCGCTACACCCAGGGCAGGGGGCCCCCTGGCGCTACTGGCCTCTCCCCGGATGCTGCGGGGGGAGGCACGACCGTCTCTGCGGAACTTTCCCTGCAGGACATTATGGGCGCCATCGAGGGCATCAGGGAAACCATCGCGACGCAATATGAGGCCCTGGCCCGTAAGATCGACACTGTAGCAATCGATGTCACCCTGATTCGGGCCGACCTCTCCAAAACCAACGAGAAGGTCCAGGCCCTTGATACACGGACCTCCACCCTGGGTGCGGAGGTGTCGGATCTGCGGGCCGCGCTTGGGGACATTAGAGTGGTCAACGACCATATGGCCCGGCGGCTTGAGGACTTCGAGGGACGGGCCCGACGCAACAACATCCGCATCATTGGTGTACCGGAGTCCTCAGACGGCCGCCCGGTGGCCCTCGTGGTCGAGGAACTTATCCTGCAACAGCTGTCCCCGGCTGGCCTAAGTAAATTCTTCGCCGTGGAGCGGGCCCATCGAGTTCCGGGCGGCCGGCCGCGGCCGGGGGCCCCCCCGAGGCCTATTGTGGCTAAACTGTTCCACTACAGGGACCGCGACGCTATTCTGCAGGCTTCACGGACCCGTGGCCCGGTCCGCTACGAGAACTCGACTATCAATTTTTATCCGGACTTCACGCAACTGGTCCAGAAACAGCGGATGGGATTCCAAGGGGTGAAGCGCCGTCTCCGCGAGCTGGGCCTGAAGTATTCGATGATCTACCCGGCGAAACTCCGAGTGGAGCATGGAGAGCGGACAGCCTTTTTTGACTCTCCTGTGGCCGCAAGTGACTGGCTGGACTCGCTGCCGGACGGGGGTGGCCGGCCCGGGCCCTCTGGGGGCACCGCAGGTGACGGGTCCCCTTAGACTGACATTTGGTCCTTGCTTTTGCGGTTTTGCACTGTACAGTTGGGTCTTACTTCTTTTGCATACTGTGTTTTACCAGGACCCGTGAGGGGCGCGGGCGGGTTCGGGTCCCTTTCCTCCTCCGGGGTCTTTTTGTAGAATGGGGTTAGGGGGGCGACAGGCACACTGCAAGTTGGGGGGGGTCATTGGCCCGCAGGGGTGCAGGGTGGGGGGAGTTGGACTTGGGGTGGGGTTGGGGGGGAAGGGGGGTTGTTTTGTTGTGTGTTTTTTGTTTACAGGGCGAGGTATTGATTTTTGTCCATATTTGGAAACCGTGCTGCGGGCTGGGGGCCTCTTGATCTATTGGAGGGGATGGGGGGAGACGGGTTGAGGCTTATGTCATGGAACGTCAATGGGTTGGGGGATCGTATTAAGCGGGGTGTTGTACTGCAATATTTGCGTCGTGTGACTAAAAAGATGAAAAAAAAAAAAAAAAAAAAAAAAAGTATGGGCGGCCCCTGTGCATTGCAGGAGTTGCGTCGCGCTTGCGACGCGACTCCAGCAATGCGCCGCCCGTACGCCACAAGATGCGTCACGCATCTTCCCCTCCTTGCACCATGGTGCGCCGCATTGTAAGTGCGACGCATCTGTGGTGGCGCAAGGGGGGGATTACGTGACGCATCTGTTCTGGCGCATCCCTGCTGATTTGCAGAGATGCACCAGAAGTTGTAAAAAGTCAGGCTGGAGATTACGAACCCTTATAGGATGCCCTGCTCCTCCAGCAGTGAAACGCGCACCCTGTACAATGTATAACATCTCTTCTTGATGTACCATTGTTGGACGTACATGATCTGCCCTTTGTATGTTATGTTCTACAAAATCAATAAACAATTTTAAAAAAGAAGTATAAAAAAAACAGGAAGAGACCCCACTTTATGCCCCTTAATGCCTGTTACACGTATTGATCCTGAAAAAATACACATATATACATATTTAATTCCAACAAAAATTAAGCAATCTAAATGAATAAGTGGGAAAAACAAAGTGATGCAAAAAAAACAAAAAAACACCAGCGTGCACTGGAAGCACACCTGAGCAAATCTCACATCGTGAATAATTTAGACAGAGTATGTGCAGAAACCTCTGGTGTTGCTATATTGCTCTGTTGTAGGAACGTTTGTGGTAAAATGTACTCATTCTCCAGGCTTTTGTACCACTTGCTTTTTTGATACAATGAGGCCAAATCACAAAGCGTTCACTTTGTGGTTAAGTGGTCTTTACCAAGGACAAAGTTATAATAAAAGTAAATCGATATGTAATACCCTTGTAAACTCTGAAGTAATGGCACACATACGTAATGCAAGCAGGGAAAATGCACTCCCCACATTTCCATTGGGTAGTACAAGATAGTCACTGGAGTGCAGTTGTCCCTGTACACTCGTGGGCCCCTGTGCTACGGCACCTGCACTGATGATAGCCACGCCCCTGAAATGATAACATGCATTATGGTAATTAGTTATAGGTAGTGTGGAAATTGCAATGAGGTGGTAGTGTAGCAAACTGGGTTTCTATCTCTTCTAAGAAGATAAACGCGCAAGAATAGGAAAGAGTATGATCCAAATGCCACAGGCCATTGTAGATGTTTAGATACTTCTGTGCCACCTGAACAGGTTGGGGAGCTTACTCCACGTGCTGGTTAGTGCTGTCTTCCAGAACACAAAAGGCTTGGTGGTGTATATGAATGCATGTGTCATCGTGCATGTGCACATGTGCATCATGATGCTACTGCACCCGAATGTGAGGAAATATACATGCATGTGCATACAGCATGACATGTCTGCCATTTTGTTTTTTTATACTGTCCCAAGATGGCAGCCGCCCTCTAAGAGTGGTAAATTAAAAAAAGAATCAAAAGTGTATTAAAGGAGCAGCCCAGGAGCCTATTGCAGCTGCCAGGCCCTAAAAACAATGTAAAGAAAGAACATGACAGGGTGGGGTAGGGGTGCAACGTAAGATCAGGTGAGTGGGATGGGTTGGGGTGGAGTCAACACCTAAGAAAGATCAGGTGAGTGGCTTGGGGTGGAGTCAACACCTGAGAGGTGATAGGAAACAACGAAAGAGCTGAGGGATATGGTGACTAAATAACACAATAAACAAGTGGGACTGGTAGGAGTGGGAAAAGTAATAGATGAGCTGGGGCTGAAGGGGTGCGCAACACGGAAAGCACAGGGGGCAGGAATTTGAGGGGGGGAAGCAGCACTCAAAGAAGAGAGCAAAAAAATCAAGCACTCCCATGGAGTGCTAAAAGCAAAAGAAACAAGCATTTGCAATGCAATAGGTCTCGCATTACTGTTTGAGGTATTGTTGCAAGTAATAATGCAACGCTACTAGCTCGTACTTTCAGTAATGCAAAACCTAGTACATTGCAAATGCTTGCGTAGTGAGCCAAGAACCAGCATTGCATGTGTCAGTGCAGTATCGGAAGCTGCTCCTTGAGGGCCCTAGTGAGCAAGGCACCAGCCCTGCGGACCTCTTTTGGTCACATATGGTACTGCGCCCTGCAGAACATATGATAAATCCACCCTACCCATAATGCATTGCATGCAAGACAGTACTACGAGTACGTTCAAGTAGCTATGTCCATATATACAATTAGTAGCTGTGAAATGTGACAAAAGAATTATTACATTAATCTCAGATTAGGTTGTACTCTGTGTGGAGCTGATGAAGGGAAATCTATAGACGGTCTCATATAAATGTGAGATGTTCTAGTGAGCGAAGTAACCACTTCCAGTCTAGGTTAGGATCTAGTGTCTGTCTTGCCTGAAACCTTTAAAGAAAATAGTGCCTTGAGGATGTAATTAAAACCTAGGGAGTAACAAAACATGTAACAGGGGCTGTTCTCATGGGAGGATACAAGAAGAGACAAGGCGGTACTAAGGAGGGACTACTAAGTCTATTGACCAATGAAAAGCCACCATTTACAAAGGACAGGGACAGGAGCCAATTAAAAAGATGGGTAGAAAGTGGGTGGAGCTTTATGCACCTATCCTGAATACAGCATGTCTCGAAGAGACAGTGCACGCGCTGCCTAGGCGAGACCTAAAAAGTAGTTCCCTGGATGTGAGCAGTGGAAGTCAAAAGGTTGGCAGAGAAGCCATGCTGCAGAAGTGGGGAAACACAAGAAGAGGAAGGAAAGGCATCATATAAGAAGTAAGCTAATGAGAGTGACCAGAAAGCCACCTAATGGTAAGCAATGGGATTACCCGAAGTAGTGTAAATATTGGTTTTGTCCACAATAGGTGTTTGAGAACAGACAGCTAAAAGCTGCCTGTATGTGAGACCTGAAAAGAAGGAGTCACCTTCAGGGGCCTTTATAGAACTTAAATCTGCTGTCAATAGGGACATATTGTGAATCAAACTGAGAGAGATAGAGCTGTTGGAGTTGGTAGTCCTTCTCGTTGACATCAATTAGGGGTTGCAAGGGGTTGCAACTGCGGCCTATGGCTTCCCTCTTGCGACCCCTAGTAGTGCCCTGGCAACCCCCTGGCCTAAGAGATCTCAAAAGGAGTACCAGGGACAGAAGTTAAATTGTGCCCTAATGAGCCCTTTTAAACTCTTCTTATACTACAGCAAAAGGAGACATTTGTCTATCATAAATAAATTCAACAGTGAATACTGCACTAAAAGAAAATGTTGCCACCATTCCTGAACTGGGGGCTCAACAATGCCCACAAGGGCCTGGCAGCTGCAAGAGCAAAAGAAGAGTTGATGACCAGGAGAACAGATGGACAACCCAGACGGGTGAGAGGAGCGGGAGGGTGGCAGGGAGGGAATAAGGGAGGGGGAGAGGGAGAGAGAGAGAGAGAGAGCGTGAGAGAGAGTGAGAGAGAGTGTTCCAAGATGGAGAGTAGGAGACAGGTATAAGAGAAGCAATGGTGTGAGATAACTCAGAGAGAAAGAGAGGGAGAGTTGTAGTAAGATAAACAGGATGGGCAGAATAGCTGAGAGGTCAGGAAAAGGACAAATGAACATTGATTAGAGGTTGCCACAGGTTGCAGTTGCCACTCGTAGACTGCCCTTTGCAACTCCTGGCGCTGTATTTGCTATTTCCTGGCCTCTGAAGTGGTGACATCAGGGGCAAGGACACAGGCACAGTCACCCTTGTGGGCGTTAGGGTTCCTCCCTTCTTATTTTCTGTCTATTTTTTAAATGATATCAATAATTAATAATAGTTTTTTTTATTCATTATCAGTGTAATAAACAAGGAGCGCATGAGCTGTAACAGGACATTCCCTGATGGGTGAGGTAGGTTAAATACATTGAGTTTGAATGTATGTTGTGTCTATTGGGGCAGCTGAGAGTGTGTTTATGTAAGATAGCCTGTGTAAGTATGAGAGTGTTTGTTTCTATGTATGAGCATGTTTGCGACACTGAAAATGTGTTAGTGAGTAAAAATGAATAAGAATGAGTGTCAATCATGTTAGAGAGAGTGAGGCAGTGTGAATGAGAATGAATGTGAGTGAGAATGCGTGAGAGTAAGCGGCAGTGAATGAACGCAGCTGAATGACAATACAGGTGTTTGAATTAGTGAGAACAAGTGAAAATTAGTGACTAAAAGTGAGTGCAAGTGATTGTGACAGAGAATGTATAAGTGAGTGAGAGTAAGAGAGAGTGAATGCACACAAATGAGGGAGAACGAGTGAGTCAGAGTGAGTGATATTAAGTGAGACTGAGTAAGAAAGAACGGTTGTAAGATGGAACCACGCATGCGGTTACCACGCATGCCTTTACAACGTGGTGGTTACAACGCAGGGACCGTTACCACACGTTACCTTTACCACGCAGGATGTTACAACGATTATGCCTTTACCACGCATGCCTCTTAGGATTTCGTTGTAAAAGCATAAATGGTAAAGGCATATGTATGGTAAAGGTTTTTCCCCAAAATCAAAAACCACCTCTCTCCCAGCCCTGAGCCCTACAACCGGCTGCTGGCGCAACTCCCCATCCCCAGGTCCTTTAAAAAAACCGCACCCAAGGCCTGAGCCCTAAACCCAGGCCCAGCGCGGCCCCGCTTCACCTTTCACTTCCCAAACCCAATCCCACATCTGGACAGCATCCACAAACCTACTGTCGATCCCAATCCCATCCCGAATCCCTTAAATCGGTCCCTGGCGCAACCCCCACCGACCCCTAAAAAAGCCAAGCCCTGAGCCCTAAACCCCGACCTGGTGCGGCACCTGCCCTAAAAAAAAAACCCGCCCTGAGTCCCAAAACCTACTCCCAATCCCGGCCCTCAGCCCTAAAACACCCTTGTGTGCATTCCCCCATACATATGGCAGGAAAAGGAGGGAGAAGGCGGTACTGACATGCAGGTCTTTTTAATAACAAATAAAGACTGGATGCTTACAAATTCTATAAGAAACAACCTATAAAACAGTCCTTATCTGGCACTGCAATAACAATGTAGAATTTCCTCCTCCTCGAATGATGCACTTTTTTTTTAAGCTGACTGCAAAAAAAACGGTCGTACATCTGGCCCCAAATCCACTGCCATTTCTTTGTAGTGTGATAGCTAAATCCCAGAAATGTCATAAATAGCATCTATGTATTAATACTACACTCAGGACACCCTCTGTCCTCCATTCTTTGGAGGGTAGGAATTTTATCACATAGACCAGGAACATTTACACATGGCTCACCAAGGTATGGATTATCTGATTCACACCCATCTTCTATTATTTATAATAACAATGATGATAACTGCAAAAGGCTTGCTGGAAACTGAATTATTTCACTGCTTATTGCAAATGTTACTATTGCCCAACTCATTGTTACTCAGGGTATCCTTATTAATCAGAAGGAGATAATCTTCACTTTACCCACAAACATGTAGCACCATGTATGCTGGACACCAGTGTTTCTAGGAGATGATGAAGGGAACAACAAGAAGTGTTCGGAGTCTAGGTACCGCAAACCAATCTTCCCCCAAATACACTGAGTTCAGGGGGCAGATATACTAGTTTTTCACACAATGCAATGTAGCAAGTCAACTTGCTGCATTGTGTCGCTCATAGGGAGAGAGCAGAAATGTGTCATATGTACTAAGATATGGAGCATCTCTGCTATCCCCTAGCACTAGCGCCAATGCAGGCACCCTTGCGCCTTGCTGCAAGGGTGCCTGTGGGTAAGGCAAGATTGCTTTGTGCAAGAAGGGTCAATTCTAAGAGGCAATTTCATCGTTCCATGAAGAATGCATCACGCATAGAAAAAGGAAGTAACAAGGAGAAATAAAGATATTTCTCCTCGTTACCCCTCTCTGTGGCAGGTGCACCATTTTGGCTCAATCTCAGATTAACTGCCTTTAGTAACTCTGGGATTGCACCAAATTCACTGGATGGATACAAGGGAATTCCCATGCTCCACCTATGGAATGTCTATCATAACTAAATGTAACGCAAAGCACACAAGCTGTAGTGTTGCATTACGTTTCTTTACAAAGTCACGCAAGGCAACATAAATCGCCTCTTGTGTGGCTTTGTAAATCCCATTTAAGGACTTACGTTGCCTGGCAACAACTTACGTCATGCAAGGACAATGCAAATCTTTAGTAAATATGCCTCCAGATATATTATATAGTATTTAGTTTTTTGATGTCCTCATGTAATTACTTTGCATGTTTTGTTGATTTATAAATTACCATTTCTTTTCAGTGTTTTTCTCGAACCATTGTAGCTTTAATATTATATCCAGATCTATGATGACAGCATAAAGTGTGGCTCTGACATGTAAACTGTGACCTGATGTTAGGGTTTTCTCTGTTTTTAGTTGTTCAGCATAGGTGTGCATCTGATTGTATGTTCCATTGAAATCCAGGTTATAGGTTTACCTGGACCAACCTGACCTTAAGGGTATTAAGTTTATTAGTCAATAAAACCCATAAATATAAAACCAAGAGGAGACCATCATACATTTTAGATACCATTTAATCAAGATTCAAAAACAAGTATGCGTCACGCGTAACCCTGGGCGGACAACTACGTTACGCTCGCAAAGTTTGCGTAGTTTGTGCTACTTCGCGCTACGCGAATTGCACGTAGCGCAGTGCAAAATTGCGTAGCGTAGCGTGATTGACATTTTTTGCTCGCTCGCGGTCCTCAAAGTAAAGTTGGCGACCGCGAGATAGCAAAATGACATCCCGGCGAGACTTTTTCCTCGTTCGCGATCAGCAACATCAAGTTGCCGATCGCGAGTGTGGAAAATAAACCTCCCTGCGAGATTCTCAACGTGGGGAGGTCAGGTTTCTCATTGCGAGTGGTCGCATATGCTCGCAACCGCTTGCGATGAGAAACTACCAGTCCGCGTTGAGAAAGCTGCCGCTCGAGTAAAAATCTACTCGTTTTCAATGATTGCACAGTGCGGACAAGCATCCAGCACTGTGCAATCATCGCGAACAGCGCTCTATGCAGTTCGCGTAGTGCTACACGTATCTCGCGTAGTGCACAGTGCACTTCACGTAGCTACGCGTAGCGCTACTACGCAAACTACGCCCAGGGTTAGTCACGCGTATTCCTTGTGAGCCTCATGTGTGCATCCCCTTGCCTCCCTCCCCATAAAAACCAGTAGAAGACCCAGCATTACTATGGTCCTGTAAAGTGCAAGGTGTAAAGCAACACAGGAGGGCCTTCCCATGGACCATCCGGTATAATAATGATGATTCGAGAAATCCCCTAATGTAGGAGGTAGCGATGCAACTGCTAAAACTTGTGCACTCTGCCGTCGTGTTTTACATAGTGCAAAATGCAGGGCAAGATGCTTGTTGGGAACTAGGGTGCCATTGTGCCAAAAACAACTACTTCCCCTCCCCACCTGTACTCTATCATCAAGCGTTTAACCATACTTTTAAGGAACACATGAGCTAAAGTTTAAGCAACAAAACAAAGCAGCCATATACATGCGATAAAAAGCTAAAGGGCCAGCGTAATTGAGATCAGCTGGTGGCCAATGTGCTTAGGGCAATAAAGTGCAGAGTATATAGCAGGTGTGAAACCAGGAGGCCTGAATAGAGGATAAAAGCATTGTTATTCTTACTACACACCTAGCGACCCACCTACAGGGCGCTGTCTGTGCCCACCCACAGCCCACCATTTGCGCTTTCCTAGGGCGGAGGACCTGAGGCACTACTTAGCAGGGTCTTTGGCCTCAACCAATTTTTTTTTAATTTCAATAAACTGCACCAGCCAAATACTCTACTTAGTGTTTCAAGGATTTAGGGGCTCCTTAGCGGCTGATCTGCAAGTTCTTATTCCTAGGGTGTTACATTTGTTCCGCAGCAGGTCCCTCTGCTGCATGTGGTTAGGCAGGGGCAGAGGGTGTGCAGTAATGTTTCTTTTGTTTGATGGCATAAACGACACCTCGAGTCCTCCCAATGCCCTTTCTCCTGCCATTTGGGCTTGAAGACTTTGGTGGGGAGCACCTCCAGTCTCATTGACATCAGCTTCCTCTTAAAATTCACAGGAAAGACTGATCCTGTTAGTCCTCATATGAGTTTAGCACCAGTAATCTATGTGCTCGCTTGCCTGTATTTATTTTATCTTCCTACCAACTTCTCTGCCTGATTATTTTGTTTACCATTCTCTTAATGACTTGCTCACTTGTGTCTAACTGCCGACGTTCTCTGAGGCTGAGCGTCTCGATACAGTCATGTAAGTAACTTTTAAATCCACTTTTCTCTCTTTGTAGTTTGATTTTGGACCAAACATAATGGGCTAGAGAGTCCTTAGTGGTACTCCTCAGCGTGTGACAACATTTTGCAAAGGCCCTGACTTCACTAGGGATTGCCTTGCCAGTGAAAACGTGAATCTGACTTGTGCAGGCGATGCCGACCTCGGCAGCTTGAACATTTGCTTGTAGATTTGTATTGTAAGCTTGTCCGGTAGGCTGGCAACTAAACGTAGCATTATTTCACCTTCGTATGAAAGATTTGGGATCAGTTTCTCCTTAATTACTGTGACTAGGGGTTTAAGATTGAGCCCCCAAAGGGATTTCACTAGGGTCTAAGAGGGAAAATGTAGGGCCATTACTTTCCCTCTAATAACTTCCTTTTGTGGTGCATAAGTGTCCCTCGAGTTTAACTTTACCCGCAAATAGACATAGGTGTATGTTTCTCTTATCAGGGATCAGTTGAGTAGCCATTTACTCTGCTTCGAGATACGCCAGTTTAGAGGGATGACACTAGGGGGCAGATTTACAACAAAGTAACGCAGCACGGTGCAGCAAGTCATTTTGCTGCGCCGTGCTGCGTTAGTTTGGAAAGCACAGAGATGCGACATATTTACAAGAATATGTTGCATCTCTGTGTTTCCCCGGCGCTGGTGCACAAACCATGGTGCAAGGATGCCTGCGTCATGGGGAGATTGTTTTTGTGCAGGAAGGGACACCTTCCTGCACAAAAACAATCACAAGAGGCTTTTTCCTCTTTCAATGCGTGCTGTAGAATGCAGCACGCATTGAAAGAGGAAAAAACAAGGAGAAATGAAAACATTTCTCCTTGTTGCGCCTCGCTACGCCACCTCTAGGGTGGCGCAGCATTCAGACGCATCTCCAGATTTATGATTTCTCGTAAATCTGGAGATGTGTCTTGTTCCATGGGTGTTGCGTGGGAACACCCACAGCAACACCCATGGAACGCCCCTTCCAAGCACAGTGCTGCGTGTGAAGGGGCCATATTTACGAGTAGAGGAAAAGTCACGCAGGGTGGCTTTTCCTCTCCTTGTAAATATGGAGGAGCCCCCTGCGCCACCAGTACGTCGCGAAAAGTGACGTAGTGGTGGCGCAGGGGGCTTGTAAATCTGCCCCTAGGTTTTTAAGGTTCCATCTGCAACTGATTTTCAACTGAATAAACCGCTGAGAAGTTAAGTAATCTTGTTAACCCTACTTTGAAGTTACTTAGAAGGAGCAGGTCATCCGTGTAGAGAATGTTGGATAAAGGCAAACCACAGGGCCGGCCGTGGGTCACCAACTCATCAAGGCCTAGAGAGAGATCTAAAATGTACAGATTGAATAGGAGGGGCGTGAGCACGCACCGTTGTTTTGAGCCAATCGCTGTCTCAACGTCCCTTGACAAGTGGGTCCCATCCCACCCCTGACCTTGATCTTGATGCATTGACTAGCCAGTGCTAGTCTTCACCCCAGAACTTTTGTATTATCTAGAACATTTATAATAGGTGATTTTGTTCCTTATTTACACCAGAGAGCCAAGTTATCAGGAGAAAAATGTGCAAATTGTGTTTGTGCCCATTTAGTGCATACCTTCAGTAGCCCAGAAAGCATGGGCAACCAGCTCTTAGTTAGTGATAGTAGCCTGTAGAAATACAGGAGTAAACAATGTGTGGTACATTTCATTTGTAGTAGTAAGACCCACATGGGACACAGTATGCCTTCTGACTCCTACAGCCATAGACTTTGGTGCTGGTATGCCGCTTTCTCTCTTCCACTGAATGATCCAACATAATAATGTATTTGTAGTCCGGAATATTGAGTAGGGTATATTGTTATGCCTTAATATCATAGCCAAAATATTGAGCAGAAACTATCGAAAGGTAAGTATATGTATGGAAACTATTACAATGGTAACAGTAGGGTAAGAGCTGCACATCCAGAGAAAGTATGGCTCAATTTACTGAACAAATAAAGGTAAAAGGGAGCATATATTTATATTGTGTGGTGTACATAAAACCAACACCCCACGACCTATAGGTGTCATATGAGTGACTGAAGAGAGCCGTCAATCGGAAACATGCAAAAACAGATGGGAGCACATTTCTACAGTAACATTGGAATAGTTCATTATTAATGTCCATGAAATAGTTGCATGGTTTTATGCTGGATTAATTTGTTGTTAGTTGCAAGAAGCCAGAATTAAGAGCGGAATGTCAGCTACATTGAAAATAGCCAACACTTGTTTAGTTTCAGATGACATCCTCAAGGAGGTGAATTGGTAACTAAGGCATACATTACATACCACTTTGTTGACAAAGAAGAAAAATAATGTTGGGAAATAAATGATTTGTGATTTGCAGCGGTTCCCTGCCCGCTTTCTTGGCTGCATTGTTTTCACCTGCTGGGGTGGGGCTTCAGCCACCAGCCCCCACTTGGCCAGAGGTGGGCCCCGAGCCTCCTGGCAGTGCTCATAAACACATTCAGCTTCCCGCAGCAAGGGTGTCATTGCAGCGGTTCCCTGCCCGCTTTCTTGGCTGCATTGTTTTCACCTGCTGGGGTGGGGCTTCAGCCACCAGCCCCCACCTGGCCAGAGGTGGACCCCGAGCCTCCTGGCAGCGCTCATAAACACATTCAGCTTCCCGCAGCATGGGTGTGATTGCAGCGGTTCCCTGCCCGCTTTCTTGGCTGCATTGTTTTCACCTGCTGGGGTGGGGCTTCAGCCACCAGCCCCCACCTGGCCAGAGGTGGACCCCGAGCTCCTGGCAGTGCTCATAAACACATTCAGCTTCCCGCAGCATGGGTGTCATTGCAGCGGTTCCCTGCCCGCTTTCTTGGCTGCATTGTTTTCACCTGCTGGGGTGGGGCTTCAGCCACCAGCCCCCACCTGGCCAGAGGTGGACCCCGAGCCTCCTGGCAGTGCTCATAAACACATTCAGCTTCCCGCAGCATGGGTGTGATTGCAGCGGTTCCCTGCCCGCTTTATTGGCTGCATTGTTTTCACCTGCTGGGGTGGGGCTTCAGCCACCAGCCCCCACCTGGCCAGAGGTTGACCCCGAGCCTCCTGGCAGTGCTCATAAACACATTCAGCTTCCCGCAGCATGGGTGTGATTGCAGCGGTTCCCTGCCCGCTTTCTTGGCTGCATTGTTTTCACCTGCTGGGGTGGGGCTTCAGCCACCAGCCCCCACCTGGCCAGAGGTGGACCCCGAGCCTCCTGGCAGTGCTCATAAACACATTCAGCTTCCCGCAGCATGGGTGTGATTGCAGCGGTTCCCTGCCCGCTTTCTTGGCTGCATTGTTTTCACCTGCTGGGGTCGGGCTTCAGCCACCAGCCCCCACCTGGCCAGAGGTGGACCCCGAGCCTCCTGGCAGTGCTCATAAACACATTCAGCTTCCCGCAGCATGGGTGTGATTGCAGCGGTTCCCTGCCCGCTTTCTTGGCTGCATTGTTTTCACCTGCTGGGGTGGGGCTTCAGCCACCAGCCCCCACCTGGCCAGAGGTGGACCCCGAGCCTCCTGGCAGTGCTCATAAACACATTCAGCTTCCCGCAGCATGGGTGTGATTGCAGCGGTTCCCTGCCCGCTTTCTTGGCTGCATTGTTTTCACCTGCTGGGGTGGAACTTCGTCCCCCAGCCTCCATCAGGACTGAGGCCAGCCCAGAGACTGCCGGCAGCACTCATACGCGCATTCATATTCCTTTTGCCCCCAAGACCTGGCCACTCTTCACCCGGAGGAGGCTGGGCTGGGTCATCCCTCTTGGCTCCTCTGCCTGTTGCATCTCAAACTCCTCTGGTGAGTCTCCTTTGTATCCTCTTGTCTGTCTGACTTTCCTTTAACTATGGGCAAGCGTAAATGGGCCACAGGAAAAGTTAGTGCCTTTGCTAACTCCCAAGTTGGCACAACTTTGGACTCCTTCTTGGTTCGAGCAGTAAGTGTAATTACTAAGGAGATTGAACTGGCAGAGAGACGCCTGTCCCTAGAAATGACGGAGACGCCTAGCTTTGTTTCATCGAGTTTGGACTTAATTTTGACTGGTAACCCAGAGGTACCTATATTTGAACACTAAGTATGAAGTTCCTATCAGAAGATAAAAATGACATGTGCTAACTGTATGGTTGAGCCCAATGAAATACAGGAGAGTGATCTCCTTATTGGAAAAAGACCCTCACACACCTGACAAGTAGGTGTCTTGCTTCATCATCGGGTCTGCTCCTACTCGGGCCAGCGCTGCAATGCCCGATCAGGCTCCCGTTATGGGGCCTACTTCTCGGAGATCTTTATTCCAGAGCCGACAGGTGAAGTGCGAGTAAGGGTCCTTGTGTAGGTGCAAGTGAAGTGTTAAGTGTGTTAAAATAGAGAAAAATAGTCCAATCAAAAAATATTTTAATGTGTTTGGCTACTTCCCTAATTAAAATAAATACGTCGCGTATCGTCACCTAATGTTGTGCTTTGATACGCTTAAAAAGAGGTCGACATGTTTCTTGCCTAGTTATCAAGTTTGATGGCAATTCCTCAGGACCTAGTGTTGTACTACCTACACATTTTTTGGTGGTGGTCACCCAACACAACCAGTGGAAAGCGGCCACCTTTACAGCACCCTAAAAAATGTGGGGGTACCTTGGTGTAAATCAAAGGTTAATAAGTCTCAACCCTCGTTCAGTCCGTGCCGGGCCATAATGGTACTGGCCGCCGCCGACACTGAGATCTAGTGTCGATTTATAAGGTGAATCAGAGCGTTAACCCTACCCCAGCGGATCGACCGGTCCACGTAGTCTGGTCTACCTGAGGAATTGCCATCAAACTTGATAACTAGGCAAGAAACATGTCGACCTCTTTTTAAGCGTATCAAAGCACAACATTAGGTGACGATACGCGACGTATTTATTTTAATTAGGGAAGTAGCCAAACACATTAAAATATTTTTTGATTGGACTATTTTTCTCTATTTTAACACACTTAACACTTCACTTGCACCTACACAAGGACCCTTACTCGCACTTCACCTGTCGGCTCTGGAATAAAGATCTCCGAGAAGTAGGCCCCATAACGGGTGCCTGATCGGGCATTGCAGCGCCGGCCCGAGTAGGAGCAGACCCGATGATGAAGCAAGACACCTACTTGTCAGGTGTGTGAGGGTCTTTTTCCAATAAGGAGATCACTCTCCTGTATTTCATTGGGCTCAACCATACAGTTAGCACATGTCATTTTTATCTTCTGATAGGAACTTCATACTTAGTGTTCAAATATAGTCTTCTGGGCATGTATGCTGGACCTCATTATAAAAGCCCATACCTTTACTTCCCCTCCCTTTTGACTTATTAATTAACCCAGAGGTACCCCCTGGAAGCTGTTCTAGCCCAACACTCCCAGAGGCTCCAAGCTATGCTACCTTGATGATCTTGGATAGGGAGCCAGTTATGGTCATCCCTGATTTGCCTTTGACCTCTAGCTTTTGTGAACCCTCTGCAAGGAAGAAAAGGGAACCTAAAACAGGATCTATTCTTGGCAACACAAAAAAGCAGTGCACGGAAATCTGATTTATTTATTGCTGGTACTTTCGAGAGCCTCTAAAAATTAAGGTCATGGCTCACAGTTTGGGAAACACTGATCCAAGTTAAGCCTATCTGTTCTGTGCCATAGCTATCAGAGACTTGAGCTCAGGTTAATTTAGTGACATTACTAGTTCACCTTGACCAGGAGTGTGGTTATTATTTGAGGTGGGTGCTTACCCCGCTGAACTAATACCCCCAATGTAACACAGATGATGTTTTAGTAGAAGGAGGTTTGAGAGAGGAACATCCTATGGCAGAGCTGGTCAAATCACCTACTAGTACGAAAACAACACAAAGTCCGCCAACACATGTTTTGTCGTTCGGGAATTTGCCCTCGACTTCTTCAGGGCTGTAACGCTGAGAATGTGGAAATCAAACACCTCACCGCCGGTTATAATTCCGACCCGGCTGGTCATAAATCCTTCAATAGTCACCAATCACATTATTCAGCCACGTAAATCTTAAAATAATAAAATCCGACATGTATCCTTTCCTAATCAATTCGGTTCTGATGTGTGTGGAGAGAAAATTAAGAATATGTGAGCCACGAGATATCTTCAGTGAGTACGCTGTAAAATTCCCACAATGCCGGATGCACGTTCATAACCGGAGGCTCTCCTGAAGAAGTCGAGGGCAAATTCCCTAACGACAAAACACGTGTTGGCTGGATTTTGTGTTGTTTTTCATGAATAAAGACAAAGAAAGGATCATAAGAGACAAAAAAGGCATGTTGTCAGCTTACAGAGTGCTTAGAGCCCGTCCACTGGTTACCATTGGTTGACTTTCTTGTTGCACCCTTTTACTTGCTTTTTATTTGTTAACTTGTGGAGGCTTTCCATCCTCTTCTTTGAGTTTGTCCCTCACATTTAGCATGGCCTCATTAGTCGTGTCCTTTCACTGCTTACTTTGCAAGCACCACTTTATTCTTTTTGATTGAGCACTCCAGGAGAGTTTACGTTTTCCAACTGTCTCCATCGTGTATGTCTCTTCCCTCGCCACTGTGCTCTGTGTTGCTCGGTCTCATCAATGTGGTTCTATGCCATCTCCTCCATGATGCACGCATTCTGCTATCCTTCTCTTTCTGCAATACATATTGCCCTTACTTCTCTCTGAAGCTTCATATAGCTTTCTCTCGCATGTGTGCTTCTCTTCTCCCCTGCCCTCCGCATGGCTCCCTCTCTGTGTACTGTACTTCTCCCCCACCTCTACATTGGTTCCACCACCCTCTGTGTTACTTTCCCCCATGAGTTCCCTCTCTGTTGCTTCCCAACCAACCCTCCATGTTGCTTCCCCCACCTGTGCAATCAATGTTGCTTCCGCCTATCCTGCCCTCCATGTTCCAACTACTCTCCCTCCCTTCATGTTGCTCCCCCTCCCACTTTTGAAAAAAGAAAACAACTTTGAGCTGAGATCCAACTCTGATTGGTAAATATAAAGAAAAAGGCGTCAATGTAATTTTGTGGTGCGCGTCTACAAAATTACTCAGCTGGCTGCATCCTAGAAGTTTTTTTTCTCTCCTTAGCCATGCTGCACAACATTGGGGATGCTGTACAGCCATAGTCCTCCGCGGGGGTGGAGGGGCAAAAAGGGGTGCTTTCCCCCTTGGATTTTTCACTTGGCCTTTAAAAAAGTTTCACGTTTGTGCTGCCGGTATAATACCGGCAGCGCAATCTTGTAATGTTCTTAATTATGCCCCCCCTGAAAATATTTCTGCGCAGATCCATGTGTACATTATCACTAAAAACCACTGGCAAAGCCAATGGATTCCAAAAGCGAAGCCTATTGACTTTGCCAATGCTTGTTTAAAAAGCAGTTGCAGGGATAGTGGTCTGCTGACCCTTTCCGTCCACCATCACTGCTGATTGTGGCCAATTGTAGGGAGTCACAAAATGCAACCCATCGAATAAAAGTGCATTAGGCTGGACCTTTCGACTCAATACGATTTCTTATTTTGCGAACCGCCCTAATAGTATAGAGGTGGGTTTGTGAAATCGAAATCCAGTCGCAAACAGCAAGGGGCATATGTATGAAACCAAAATTTAGTCGCAAACGCTGCGAATCGCCAAAAACAGCGTTTGCGACTAAATTTTTGCAATTTCATATATATGACACTGTTGGACCTACATCCTAGGGGTAGCTTGGCTCAGGTCAACAGGCTTTCATCTCAACCTGGCATCTCGTGCTTGCATCCTACCCAGCTCACAATCTGGCGTAACACCACTCAAAAAGGACACTACACAGATTAAAGGTAAAGTTTACTATAAGACTTTATCTCTTTTCTTTCTTATTACGCTCAGGTATTCAATTTCACACTACAACCTGCAACATTTCATTACATTTCCAGATGAACATTCCCCTATGTCTTGAGGCATAACTGGTCATTACAGTTCAAGATCAACTTTTCATCAAACGTTTTAAAGTTAACACACTGTTACATTTCAGAATAGCATTTCCGGGTATTACTTAAACCACCTCAGGCCGGGAATATTACTTCTAGCTTGGCACACTCCTACCCCTCTACGGGGGTTCCCCAGGACACCTGGTTTCTGGAGGGATGACTAACCCCTGGTAGACTGTGCTCTGCACAACACTCCCCGAGCCCCCAGTCCAGGGTAACTCTTAGTCGAATGAGGGGTTGTCTGTTACTGGCTGCCCCGGGTATCAGGTTTCTGGGACCTCAGTTTATCATTCCCCTCTGTTCCTGACATATACACATTATCGGTACATTGGAAATACTGTTGGCAATCAATAGGCTACTCCCACCTAGGTAACGGTCAGAAAGGTTGTCCACTGAATCTACTCCACCCCTGTTACACTATTTATCTCCGCGCTCTCTGATACCGGATCTCCAAGGACCACCTCCCACAACAACGTGAGTCTCCCTTACTACTTCTCTGTGGTCACGTGTATGGTGGCGCTATGCTGCCAGTAAATACAACACGCTCTGATGGCCTCTCCTTTTTCCAGCTTCGTAGGGGTTCCCCCACCGGCACTTCCCTTCGCTGACGGAGGGCACTTCCCCCCCGGAGGCAGAACCTCTTCCTCACCAGTCACCTGACTGAAAGTCTACGTCGTCGGCCGTCCCGCTGCTCCTGCGGCTCCACTCCAAAACAGCGCGTCTCGCGTGTGCTCAGCCTTCGCTCTCACACCACAACCAGGGGGGGGGCCGCGCTCCGGCCCCCTCTCAGGTGACTCGGGCAGCGGCTTCACTGCCGCTCTGCTGGTACTTCCTGACTGTGGGTTTCTCGGCTGTCAGTCGCGTCGCTCTCTCATGCCCCCAACACCTCCGGCGCCAGCCCCGCTCCTCAGGCCACTCGACCACGGCGGATCACAGCCGAGGATCACCAGGTAACCTCTCGATCTGGCACAAGGGTGGCGGCCCGGGTTCGAAGGCAGAGCTCGTGGAGGGAGGGGAGGTTGACGTAACACGGTGCCGATCCTCTCACGCACCAGGTCTGAAGCTGACAGGACCCTCAGGGCATGGGCACACACACCTTTCCCAGTAACGGTAACGGTGACAATCCCAGGCGACAGCGGAGCTGCCAGTCGCTAGCCCCCAGCAATGGCCCTCTCTCAGAACCCAGAGGTCAGGGGTACACTCCTCCTC
The DNA here is from genome assembly GCF_964204655.1 of Triturus cristatus. Lineage (NCBI taxonomy): Eukaryota > Metazoa > Chordata > Amphibia > Caudata > Salamandridae > Triturus > Triturus cristatus. The sequence goes on along the minus strand of NC_140589.1, from coordinate 1,458,492,425 downwards.
GAGGCCTCACCAAATACGAGGGTCTCAAGTCACTGGCGGCACTCAGGGACTGGTCATCAGGTTGGGGGTGATGTCACTGGCGAGGGGAATCCGTGCAGACCCTAAGACCTGTCAATCCCTGACCAGTGCAGCCACCTCCCCACTCAGGTGCCTTACTCCTGGCTAACCGGCCGCTCAGCTCTACTCTAAAATGGCCGCCCTCCTGTCACCTCTATTTATCACCTTGGGCCTGACTTGCCAGAGGGGTCCAGAAGGTTCCGGAACCTCTCATGGCAGTCATGGTCCAGGTGCTGAGGTGACAGTTGGAGCCACCATTTTGTGAATCTCACCTCCCTTATCTAGTTTCCTCAGTGGAGCACCTTGCGCCTCTCCCTCAGGTAGTGAGGGTGAAGCGCCCAGAACCTCTACATCAGCACCCAAAAAGTTGGTAGTAGACAGAAAAAATGAGAAGGGGGAAAGGACAAAAACAATAAAATGAGGAGGGAACTGCCAAAGGGCTGAAAGGTCTAACAGACACACATTACTAGGAAAAATTAAGAAATCGCTAAATTAGCGATTTCTTAGGCTGCGAAACTGAAAAATTGCGAATATGTTTGCGATTTCTTAAATAGCGATTTCTTTTGACTTAGCGAAATTCGCAATAAGGATATCGCAAAATAAGAATTCGCTAGCAAATGTATGAAAAAGTCGCTAATTGCGATTTTACGAAATTCGCAAAATAAGAAATCGCAATTAACACCAATTGCATGCAGGTGGTAAACTGGTGCAAGGTACTTAAACCACCCCACAATGCAACAGACCCAACCACAATGGCAGCAATGTTCGTGATAGCCAGGAGGCTGCGTATTCGGGCTCTTGCACAGAGGAGAATGAGACAGGAACGTATATTCAGGCTGCACATCACTCTGTTCCAGCACACTGAAGAGGACATCTATGACAAGTACAGACTGCACCCACAGACCATAATGGACCTGATTGAGGAGCTGAAACCCTACTTGGAACACCCCACACGCAGGACACAAACAATTCCCACACATGTGCAGGTCCTGTGCTCCCTGCACCTCCTGGTGTCAGGGAGTTTTCAACGGGTAATAGCGGAGGTTGGTGGGGTGTCACAGAGTGCACTTTCGCGCTTCTTACATGCCTTTCTAGATGCAATGCTACAGAGGCTCTCACAGCACATTTACTTCCCCACCACCCAACAGTCATTACAGCAAACAAAACTGGACTTCTACCAGATTGCACGTTTCCCCCACGTCATTGGCTGCATCGATGGGACCCACGTGGCCATCACACCCCCATCAGCAACTGAATATGTCTACAGAAACCGGAAATGCTACCATTCCCTCAATATACAGATGGTGTGCAACGCAAAGTATATCATCACTGACATTGTTCCCAAATACCCCGGCAGTACACATGACTCTTTCATCTTTAGACACAGTGGAATACACAGACGTCTGAGTGCTGGAGAGTTTGGGGAGGGATACCTGCTAGGTAAATACATGGCACACATCAATACATCCACTACATCACTTGAGGGGGGGGACATTGACTTACCTATTGTGTCTATCCCTGCAGGTGACAGTGCCTATGCAGTGCGGGACTTCATCCTGACCCCATATCTGGATCCTGCAAATGCAAGTGAGAGGAGCTACAACAGGGCACACAGATCTACACGCAGCGTCATTGAGCGTACCTTTGGAATCCTTAAAAACCGCTTCCGGTGCCTGCATAAAAGTGGAGGCACACTGCAATACAGCCCTGAGACCTGCTGTAAAATCGTGGCAAGCTGTGCAATGCTACATAACATGGCAATGAGGAAAGGCACCACAATTGATGTGACCAATACAGACACATCGGATGGCGAGCACCCTGGTCCCCCTGCCAGACCTGCATCAGGAGTCGGGGCAGCTGCTGGACACCAGAGACGGACTGAGATCACACAAAACTACTTCTAGGTGAGCAATGATGACATGAGACAAAAAAGCTTGAAAATGTGTGCAGTGTTTATTCACACTTCACAATTATGAAAATTGTAGCTGTCCCCAGCACATGTTATGCACACAGTGCAGGTAAGGCACAAGTAACTGTGCACACAGCATAGTAGGGTTACTTCACCCTGTTTGCATTAAGTGTCACCGCATGGTTCATCTCCTTCGGTGACGCATTGGTGGTGTTTGGTGTCCAGGCTGAGTGCCCCCCATGGTGTTCCCTTGTCCTGCACCCTGTCTGGCACTGCGTCGTCTGTCCCCTGGCAATGTAGGAGTGATGCTGCTCCTACTGGAGGTGTCTTCACTCTCGGCAGAGGCCATGAGTGCGCTGCCACCTGCGTTGGCCGTCTGCAGCTGCTCCACAGCAGTGGTGACCTGTGCAAGTCCTCGGGCTATATCCTGGCAGCAGTGCGCCATTTCGACCTGCATAGTCACGCTTCTGCGTGTGAGGGTGCTGGTGGTGGTGCAGAGGCGGTACACGGCCTTTGTATAGTTGTGAAGGCGTGCATTGGCACGTCGGCCAGCCCTATCACTGGCGGCCTGGTTGTGCCTCAAAGTGTCACATAGGTCACGGATGGCACCTGCCATGGCCATGATGCCCTCCCCCATGTTTTTCTGGTCCTTGTGGATACGGCATAGCTGCCTATTGATTGACCTAAGTGATTTGCTTTGCAGGCGCTGTTCCTGCAGCATGCTATGTTCCAGGCCTGAGAAGACGGATTCTTCGGCTTCAGACGCAGTGCTGCTCCTGGGCCTTGACCTGCGTGTGTCCTGTGTTCGAATCCTTGGCCTTGGTGTGTCCTGAATGGGCATGTGTGACACACCCTGACTCCCCTCTCTCCTGTCACTGTCATCCCCTGTGGCCGGTAATTCGTCCTCAAATGGAGGCAGTGGGGGCACATGTGCGCGCTTCCTGCGCTGGATTGGAATCTGCTCAGTCTCGTCACTTGAGTCCTCAGGCTGTGCAGGCTCCTCTCCCTCTGCGCTGTCTTCACGTGCCCTGGATTGTGCTGTGGATGTAAAGGAGACTACATGAGTTTGTGTCTTTGTCTGCAATTGGCAATCAATAAAGTTCCTACAGTTTGTTTTGGCTAACCTCTGACACTGTATCATTCACTTATCCCCAACCCACATATTGCATTAGATTTCCTTTGTCTCATGGACACACTGTCAGACATAGTACTACAAGTCCCATGATGCATTGCTGGGTGTGCTGTAAGACTTGGACTGGAATGACATTTTGTAAGGTTACTATGCGCATTTGGGGAAGTGTGCATGGGATGGGGATGAGTGCAGATTGATTTTGCATGCATCTTACCTTGGCTGCTGGATGCAGGGTCGGAGCTGTCTATGTCAGCCACTCCACCGACGCTCTCAGGCAGGAGAGTGGACTCCACAAGCTCCTCGTGGGGTGTTGGCTGTTCTGCTGTGGATGGTCCTCCTCCAGTCTGATTTGCGTCCTTCAGTCTGGCTGCCACCCTCTCCTTCGACCTCTGGCGCATGTCATACCATCGCTTGCGCAATTCTTCAATGGTACGATTGGTCACTCCCACTGCATTCACCTTACTTTGGATGTCCAGCCAAATTTTTCTTTTCCTCGCCTCTGGGACACGCAGTGCCTTGTTGCCAAAAAGGAGTTCATGGCTGCACACCATCTCCTCAATGAGGACCTCCTGCTCCTTTTTTGAAAACTTGTGTTTCCTCTTCCTCTTCTCTGCATCCTTGCCCTCCTGTTGTTTGTTGGAAGCCATTGCTGGTTGCTCTCTCCTGGGATGCCTCCTCACACTCCCCAAGCAGCCTCTGGGTGTGGCTCAGGTGAGCAGGTGCAGGAAATCACTCCAGTTTCCTGTTTGTGATGTCATCAGGCTGCACCTGGATTGCAGATTCCCGTTTTTGCGATTTCTTAATTTGCGAAGTTCGCTATTAAGAAATCGCAAATGAGGTTTCTGAGAATATTTTACGATTTTTAAGAAATCGCAAAATATTTGCGATTTATTTTTTACATCCCGCTTAGCGAATCTCAATTTGCTAATCGCAAAATATCACAAATTGGGATTCGCTAAACGGGAGTTTGATACATATGCTCTCAGGTGTTTGTTTTGCAAGTGCTGTTTCCGAATCGATACTTAGTACATCTGCTGGCACATGCATCAACGTAGGCTTTTGCGATTCCTTAATTGCGATTATATAGGAATCGCAATTAAGGAATTGCAAAAGCCTATGCATGTAGGAATCGCTATAAAAATAGCGATTCCTACACATTCCTTAATTGCGACTCGCAAATTGCAAGTCGCAATTAAGGAATGCCGTCCCATTCATTCCTATGGGCTTCCAGGCCCATAAGAATGAATTGGAGATTGCATGAGCAATTTGTGAGTACCAGTAGGCACTCGCAAATTGCTCATGCAATTTCAAGGGTGCAAGGGTGTCAAAATGACACCCTATTGCACCCCTGAAATTGATCTGTGCACATATGTTGCACACACACGTGTGTGCAACATGAAACTTTGAAAAATGCACAAAAGTGCATTTTTCAAAGTTTTTGCAAATTACCATGAAGTTCAACTTCATGGTAATTTGCTCCCCCTATTAGCAAAATCGCTAATTTTTTTACTTTAATGCATTGCATTTAAGGAATCTCAATTTGGGGTTCCTTAAATGCAATCGCAATTTAAGTAATCGCAATTTAGAGATTCCTTAAATTGCGATTTTTGCATTTGGGATGATGCATCCCAAATGCAAAAATACCGGTCGCAAAGGGGCAGATTCTGAGAATCTGCCCGTTTGCGACCGGTTTTTCCTTTGATGCATGTGCCTGCTGGCCTTTAGTTGGGGTTGCTCAGTTGTGGATTTCAGACGGACACCTTCCTTCACAGATGAACTCCGTGGTTATTCTCACAGGTTAGCATGGTCTGTTGTTGTCTGTGGTGCTGCCGAAGAGAATCTTGCTGGTAAACGACAGCGTGGACTTGAATCGTGGCAGCTGGGGGTTCCTTAATAAGCTGTTTATGCAGCTATCTGATTTCAAGGATGTTTCCCAGATTTCCGCACACAATGCACAGCAGTGTTCGCCATTACCGCTCCATCCTCCTCCGCGTGACGCAGGCGGGGGCGCGGCCTCTGAGGCGGGAGTCTGTGATTAGACATCACAGAAGGCCCTGGGGAGCGGAGGGGATTGAACCTGAAGGAAGGAAGGAAGGAAATACTTTAAATAGGATAAACAGAGAGGGCCTCGGGAAAGCACAGCCGGCAGATGGGTGAGGACGGCTAATTCCCAATGCTCCGGAGGAACGAACACTGGCGCAAGACGGAAAAATACGAGACTAAAAATATACAGGACGTAGTTAGCACAGTCCGCGTTCGGCGTTACAATGTAAAATCTGAGTGACCCTGAAGTCGGCCTTCATTCTGAGGAAAGAAAACAGTTTCTACTCTAGGTAAAATTCACGTCTGCTGCTTAGAAAGAGATGAGTCGTGGGCACTTTTTCATAAACACACACATTTTTTTTATTTTAAAAGCAGAAAAAAAATCGTAACCGTGTTCATTACTACCCAACAGATGTCTAATGGCTCATTTATATGACAAACCATGACTTTGCTGTTGTCCAGTTCACAACTGCGTTCTGTGTGAATATCTCAAATGCAACATCACCAAAAAACTATAAATAAGGATGATGCAGACTACAGTCATGTAGGCCCTGAATCATCTCAAGTGCTACCAGAAGTCTGTGGTGCCTTTGTAAAGCCAGGGGAAACCATCAGACAACCAACCTCAAGGATTCATTGCACAAACGCGCCCCACCTACCCGCTGAGTAAGAAGCAGATGTGATGTCCTGAAGCGATTAGCATCAAGCGGCCAGGGAGGGGGGACGCCCAGCTCATAACCTGCCTGCAGACTATCATTTCTTCGTGGTCCCTGGAGGGAGGAGGCCAGAAAAGGATGGAGGATTGGAGAATGGGACACTCCACTAACAAGCTGAGACTGGACAGCTGGACCAGGCGCAAGTTCTAAGGAGACGTTGGAGCAAATGTACTATAGAGTAAAAATCATAGAGAAAAGGATTTCTTGTGCGCCACGGTGATAGGACTCCCTGGAGAACTATTGATGTATAGGTTTACATGCCACATTTTCATTCCTGACAGAAAGTTAACATGCTAGTACTAGGAACAATGGCCCACATGTTACTCAACTTTTGTGCAACACAGCAAGGGAAGTTGCTGCTCTGTGTTGCGTCAAAGGGAGAGAGCAGAAATGTGTCATATCTTATCTACTGAAATATAGCGCAGTTGTGCTCTCTCCTAGCGTTGGTGCACTTCTGGCTACCTAGCATCAACAGCAAGGGTGACTGCATTGTGATTAGAGTAGTTTTTGTGCAGGAAGGGATACCTTCATACACAACCACAATTTATAGAGGCCTATTCCTCTCTGCATCTGTGGAGCATTTTGCAGCAGGCATGCAAATAGGAAATAATGAAGAGAAACAAAGATATTTCTCGTTGTGCCAGCCTTCTACCATTTTGGTGCAAACCCATGTTTACTGACTTTAGTAAATATGGGTTGGTTTATGTCTGAATACATGAGTGGATGCATGGGAATGCCCATGCTCCACCCATGTAATGCCCCTGATGCAAAGTAACACAAGGCAGCGCTATGAGTTGGGTTTAAATCCCACGCAGAGCTACGCAAATCTTGATTTGCATGGTTTGGTAATTGTGTCGGGGCTGCACCACAAAAGTGTCACAATCACAACTCTAACTCTGAATAAATCGGATAAAGTATAGAAATTTGAAGGTTGCAAAGCATTATCTATTACTGCAATTGAAGAGTGAGTGCTTTCTTTCACTTAAGCTGCAGGTTCGGCCACGTACCTGAAGAGCTGCAGGCTATATGTTGTTAACTGAATTGTAAGACAATTGTTTCTCCTTGAAGTTACATTGATTGGCAACTTAAGTCTCTTCAGCCACTTGAAAAGTCTCGAACACCCTGCATGTGTATTCCTAATGCTGTGCCAAATGCATACCAGCCTGAGTTCTCATACTGGAGCTGTCTCCTCACGTTGCTAGAAGAAGCACTTAAAGAAAGGAAAACCCAAAAAACACTTATTGTGTGGTTCCACTACTTAGTTTGTACCGGGGTTGCAGGTGGTAGGTGCATGTACTCGTTTTTAGGGACTAGGACTTTTCATCATCAGACATTGACCTAGAGCAAGAGAGAGAAAGGCAGACAAGGGAGAAAAAAGTAAAAGATGAGGAAAAAAAAGGCAGAAATTGTAGGGTAGTGGAAAAAAAGAGGCACAAGAGGCAGTCAAGTCTAGACTGCTTTGGTATTTGTTGTCAGTGCTGGCAGTTGACAGCGCGGGTGTTAAACTCCTAAGAAAATCTTTGGGCTCCTGTGTTCATTTTATAACTAAGCACTAACACTCAGTTCTGCGATGTTCTGCAATGGAAACATAGACATACTTTAAAAAAAATAATCTGATTTTCTTTTAGCATAAACCAGCAACAAGGGGTGTCTAAGTACTGCAGAATGTTCATATCACATGGATGTATTAAAATAAATGATATATTTACATAATGCTTTTTTGTATTCAACTTGTTTAGCTAAGGGTAGACCTAGATTACATAGAAAGTAAAATTAATTTAAGATATTTTCAAAAACGCTGGACAGTTCTCAACATTGCATAGTTTATGTATGAATTGAGATGAGGCCTTGTTCATTCTTATAAAGGAGTCATTTTCTTAAACCCATCATGCTCCACCATTTAGACTTTGCAGTGTGTTTGCAGTTTCCTTTGGTTGGCTCACCTGGGACACTGAGAGACGAGGTAGTGTACCAATCAAACATCGACTTGAGAAAAGTCACTAATGTTCAAGCAGAGCTTGATACCTTTACAAAAAACATAAAATATAATTATGTATAAAGATGCAAAGCAACAAAAGATATGCCTTAACCCCTCTTTTTTTTAAATCCTTTAATTATAAGTTTCCCACAAATTGCAAAACATTACAGTTCGAATGACATGCTTAACTTATCTAGCTTTACATTGGTCCATGTTTATACATAGCACGTGTGAACAATACAACTTGAATGTCCTGGTCTGGAGCAGTAGGAACACATACTCTTACCTTACACAGCTTGCATACTACTCTAAAGGTGAACACAACTACCCTGGTTACACTGCGGCTAAGCACCCTATTCTGTCAGGGAGCTTATGTTATGTTATGTTATTCGTGATTTATACAGCGCACAGCTACTCCAAAGAGTGTCCCGGCGCTACAGATGACCACAAACAACCAACAAAAGCAGAAAATAAAACGCCCATAGATGCCATCCTAAAAAATAAAGGGGGGAGAGCTAGAGCTGAAGGACAAAAGATCAGAGTTTTGACGGAGTGAGATGGGGAGACCATTCCAAAGGCGAGAGGCCGTGACCTGAAAAGATCTTCCTCCGACCCGTGCGAGCCTAAATTTAGGGATTAGGGCTAGGGACTGAGAGGAGGATCTTAAAGAACGTTGAGGCATGTAAGGCTGAATTCTTTCTCGTAGGTACAGGGCCCCAATCCTGTGGAGGGATTTCAAAACCAAAACCATAGCCTTAAAGTAAATTATTTTTTTCACTGGAAGCCAGTGGAGTGAAGACAGCAGTTGAGAGGTATGTGTTCTAGGCTTAATAAGAAAGATAGCCCTGGCTGCCACACTTTGGATAATTTGTAGCCGACTTAATAAATACTCGGGAAGACCCAGGTATAGAGAGTTCACATAGTCGAGTCTTGACAACACCAAAGCCTGTACCACAGTTTTTCGATGTGATACAGGAAAAAGTGGAAGAAAGTTTTTCAACATCTTCAAAATCCCGAAGCAAGTACCAGTGACAGATTGGACTTGCGTCTTCATAGAAAGAGCAGAGTCCAATTTTACAACCAGATTCTTTACAAGTGTCACTTCCGAGAGCAGGGGAGACATATCCTGAGACCACCAGGAGAGCCCGGCTTCATGGGCTTGGGAGCCCAAAAAAAAAAAGCTTACAGACGTCTGCTCCAACAAATATGATCGGTAGGGTTGCCAAATATCAAGTGACCTAGATACTGGATGTTGCAGTTGAGCGTACAGCTTGCTAGTGGTATTGTAGTATGACATGCTAAACAAGCAACCTTTCAATGTCAGCGGGAATTTACTCCCCCAATGTACTGCGACCTCTCTTTTGGCTAACAATAACCCTATTGCACTAAAACGCCGGTACGGCTTAGCAATACCTTGTACATAGCCAAACAGCGTCTGCATAGGTGTAGGTGGGAGACTTAAACCAGTCATGTGTGCCAAAAAACCTGGGCCCAGTATTGAGCCTCTTTATTACAGGTCCAGGCCATATGTGCAAAATCCCACATCGGGCACTGCATCTGGGGCAGGCATGCAAGCATGTGGGGTCCATACGATGGACCTAGGCTGGGGAGATATAAGCTCACCATAAAAACTTAAAATGTAATATCTTGTGTTTGTGGTTAAGTGAAACTGTACGTGTTTGCTCGCAGAATGCACGCCACTGGGCATGTGTAAGAGAACTATTCAAGTCCCGTTCCCATGCCGCTCGTATCCCTTCGTCTCTAACTGGGAGCATGCCTACTGAAGCCTTGTACATCCTGGACATGAGGTGTCCTCCGCTTGTGTCCTTGATGAGCAGTGTCAGTGGGGGAAAGTCCAGTGGCTCCAAAGGGTAACTTGGAACGTGTGACATAAACGCCTTCTGTAATTTGCATAAGTTAAACTGGTCCAGGAATGTGGCTTCCTGAAACCAGCCATCCTCCTCACGGGAAAATATGTGTCCACCGGGAAACACATCCCCAAATGTAACCAAGTTAATTTGCTTAAGGTTCGCCGGATCGTTACCTCCCGAGTAATAGGTACCCACAAGTTCCCTGCTAGAGGGTGCGCCGGAGAGTACAGCAGCTGTGTCCCGCCTTAACCCCTCTTTTGATGTCTTCAATTAGAATTTAATACAGCTTCTATATCAGAAATACGTTTGTTATTAACTATCTGCATTTTCATGGCAAGAAGACAAACAACGATCCTTCCAGAGATATGCACAACCCCCTGGCTTAAGAAGAGCTTTACACTGTTACTTATTCCTAAATACTTAGCTAATTAGCCACTCCAGCTACTCTTTGTAAACAGACTATGTTTTATTCCCCTCATGGCTCTTGTAAACATACGATTATTAGCAGGTTATATACTTATATTTTGCTGTTATCATTGTAACTTTCCTTTTGCCATATTCTCTGGCATCCCTCGGTATTGTATGTACTACATGGAACTGCAAATAAATAAATAGAATAGAATCGAAAAAGTGAAGCTGACTTTTTTCCTGATAAGTGAAGTGGGGCTTCCGATGGTTGCCTTTTCTGCAGACTTATTCATCACTATGCCAAGCAGCCAGAACCACTACAGATGTCCTGTCGCCACCTCCCTCTAATTGACCCCAAAAGGCTCCTGTTGTATGGCTTCTTAGTGGATCTTAGGCCACATGTTGTGTTTAAGAAGCAATGTTTGGTTATGAACTCCAGACTGGTTGAGGTATTTCATGAAGATTTATTGTAAGTTGTTAAGTAGCCTGGAATAAGCCCCACCAGGAGCAGCATACATAGGAATATACAATAGGCAGGATACAACACAATGCAAAGTCAAATGGCAATGGAGGGTCTTTAGGTTGAAGTGCAAGATCAGGGAGTCCAGCAGAGTTCATGCATTTGCTGGAAAGAGGAACCAGTGAGGCGTGCCTTCCTTGAGAAGTGAAGCTCTTGATTCTAGGTGTGTATGGTATTTTCTACTGCTAACCAAATGGCCTCCAGAGATCGCCGGCTTGTAGTTAGGTAGACAGATTGGTCTTGGTGGATGCTTTGTAGAAGGTGCAGGCTAGTTTAACTAAAATGTGTGCCTCTAGTGAAACTAAATCTTGCATGACCAGAATGGAGGTAATTTGGTTGAAATGTTTGTATCCTCTCCATTTGCTGATAACTGAAAAAGCAAGAATTACAATGAAATAATTAGTTTTGTAGTTTGTAAGGGAAATACAGTTTTGAAGGGTGTGGGTCAGCTGCTGTAAAGGCATTCATCTTCAAAGGGATGCCCTTCTCCGGGATGTGCGATTAATTACTTTTCAAGGGAACGGAAATGTATTCATTTTATTTCTTTTAATCGTTTGTCAGTATTACCAAGTGTGAATCTGGGTCCAAAGAGCAATGGCACATTTTACAAAGAATATTCACATTAAAGTAGGTGGAGCATCTAAAACATGATGTGGTGTAAACACAGAGCAATAATAGACTTATGGGGCTGAGACTATATCACAAAAACAGGGTGTGCTGAGGAGTGGGAGTATTTATTTATTTATTTATTTTAAGAGTTTTATATAGCGCTGGCTAGACCCGTAGGTATCAGAGCGCTTTACATAAGGATCAAAAATTTTACAACAATGATAACAATTACAGATTACATCAAATATATGCGACACCTTTAAGAGCGAGAGGGAGATACAAAATAGAGCGGAAAGGGGGGGGGTGAGAAGGGAGAGGAAGAGGGGGTAGAGGTATGAGAGACGAAGGGAAAGTCTGCTCAATGGCCGACTGGGTAGGTGACGGCCGAGGAGGGTATCCACAGCCAATCACCCCTATAGCTCTCAAGGTAGCTCCATCGGGCATCGGTCAGATAGATAGATAGATAGATAGATAGATAGATAGATAGATAGATAGATAGATAGATAGATAGGAGACAAGGAGAAAGCAGAGTTTCAGAAAACGATGAGGGGGGAATGGGCGAGACAGGGAGACAGGGAGAAAAACGGTGTCCAAAGTCCGGCTGGGCAGATGACGGTCAAGGGGATGAACCAAGGCCGATCTCCTCAATAGCTGAACAGAGCAGCTCTACTGGGCGTCGGACATAGTGCTCAGACTCCGCTGTTAGGATAGGCATCGGAGTATGTAATTGAGATAGTACTACACAAAACAGTGTTTTTTACATCACAGGGAGAGACAAGGTAATTGACAGCAGTCAGGCTAATGCTCCAGGAACAAAAAAACATGCACTACCATGAGCTCACGGAATTGCCTCATACCTCTTTGTTAGGCTTTGACTATGATGGACTAGTGAATTTGATCAACCTAGGCTTTCTCCTGATGTTGGGTGTGGGATAGAAAATGTGTTTAAGTTATTACATATATATCTACAAGACTTTATCGATCTGATTATAAGTGACCAGTGTCGAATACAATAATTATCACACTTGATAAAATCCACCTCCAAGGTGCTTGGAATTTATCAAGTATGATAATTATCACATATTCTGACCTCTTGAGGAATAACGTGGATTTTGGTGCTTACTGCACCATAATGCATATGTCCCAGTAAATGCCTGGCCCTTTTCTCTCCCCTGTTAAATTCCAGCAGGTGTGAACTGCCAAAATGTAATGAAGTGTGTAAACTTTATTGCATCAGGTAATTACTGAGAGAAATGTATTTATTTACATGATTTGTAGATTGCATGGCTACCTGAAAAAGGTTTCCCAGTGCTAGCATCCTCACTGAACTCACCAGAATTTACAGATGCCAAGGGTGACTATTAACAAATAGGTGCAAACATGTTTTGAACAGCTTGCAGAAAGCTGTAAGGGATTTGCAGGTTCTCCATGATTGTGGCAAAATGTTCCACAGTTTTGGTCCCAGATATGCTATTGCCGACCACCTTGACAGGTTCTCTTGATTCTGGGAACTACAGCCAACTCTAGATTGCTAGAGTGGAGCGATCATTTAGGTGTATACCAGGACACCAAAGGTCTCAGGTACATGGGCCCTGTGTTGAAAAAATATTAATGCATGTAGCATAAGGCCTTAAATTGAACCCGACGTTCAATTGGCAACCAGTAAAGGGTGTGTAACATACTGGCTGATGAGGTGAAGCTGGGTAAGTGGCGAAGGAGCCGTGAAGCCACATTTTGTCGGGTCGGAAACTGTTTAAGCAGCGATGTAGCAGCACCTAAGTATAGAACATTGCCGTAGTCCAGTCTGGACATTACCAGGGCCTAAACAACTGTTCTTTGAGCAGGGGCCAGAAGGAACATCAAGATTTTACATAACCACTTAAGGATGCCAAAACAGGTGGCTGCTACTTCATTGATCTGAAGGCTCAAAGACAACTTTACTGCATGAACTGGTGAGGGAATGATACCAAAAGCAGATGGCCACAGTTGAGGACCCAAAGGTGGGGTTGGTTACCCACCAGCAGAAACTTGGACATGCCCCCTTTCAATTTTAATGAGTTCCCATTTATTCAAGATGAAACTTGGGCATGACAAGTGCTAAGAGATTCTGCCTTATGGTTATGCAGAGATGATAAGGATACCACAATTTGGGTATCATCAGCATGCGAAAACAATGCAAGCCGATAGGATTCTACAATCTCGGCTAATGGTCTCACATATAGGTTGAAAAGAAGAGGGCTCAGAGTCGAGCCCTGTTGTACCCCGGAAACTAGGTCCTGTGGTTTAGACCTATGATGATGTGAATGCACCTGGAAGGTGGGGTCTTGTAAAAAGGATCTCAGCCAAGCCAAGGGCTACACCCCGCACACCCATATCTTCTAGTCTGGTCAGCAGAGTGGAATGGTTCACGGTGTTGAATGCAGCACAAAAATCAAAAAATGATCAGTGCGGCCATGATGCCTTTATCTAGCTGACAGTGCAGGTGTACAGTAATGCTGAGAAGGGCTAATTCAGAGCTGACCAGACCTGAAACCTGATTGCGTAGGATGTGAGCTGCATCTTGACATGTTTCTCCAGCACTTTAGCCAATGTGGGCAGGAGTTGCTAGAAGTGGTAAATAACACGTCGAGAGAGGATCTGATCCACAAGTCTAAAGTAGGAGCGTCAGATTCTACTGAGTCCCTCAATGAGGTGCAAAGTAAAGAATTAAGGGCTGCAACATTAAGCTTAGATCAGCTCCTACCATAAGATGTCTTTGTAAATAAACCTTGTATCACTTAGAACTGCGATCCACAGGTGTTTGAGCAGGGTTCGCAATATAATGTTTCATGTGTAATGAGGCCCTTAATCTGTTAAGCATAAATATTTTGTAAATGCTGTGTTATTACTCTCAAAACATACTCTGTGCAAAGATTAGTGGTTACACTTTTTTTCAGGGGCTGTTAGAAAAGTCACAGCACTGTGTCAGTATTCTTAAAGGCAGCACAAGGCAGCACATATGGAACACATATTTACATATTAGTCATAGCTCATACAGTGCAGACATGGCAAAAGAAAAAACAAAGCCATTTGAACTCCATCACTACACACGGCTAACCATGAGACTGCTAAACCCTCCCATAGAAAATAGTGGAGGCGTGGACTTACTACAAAGGTGTAAGTTACTACAAAAATATAAGTTACTACAAGACTGCAGTTTGTGAATACCGAAAAGTAGTACACTTAATCAAAAGTGTAAGTTACTACAAAAGTGCAATTTGTGACCAGCAGTTTGTAGTATGTTTCTACTACTGAAGTACAACAAAACTATCTAAAAAGTGCAGTTTGTGAATCAGGTTCTATGTTTATTATGCAGTGGTCCTGAATTAATAAAATGGTAGTTTGACCCTCCAATACTTAACCTCAGTGGGTTTAGGAAGCTGTCTATTATTTCCATAGAGTCTATTTGGAATTGTATCACAACAGCATTATCTGTGTCTCCAACGTTCCGCCATTGATGCTATTAATAGCAAGAAAAACTTTATAAAATATCACAGAATGGTTCCTGTTAAAGCATTGTTCAATGTGGATATTTGTGTATTTCCTGTTTACTCACTGTTTGTTTCTCCCTCTCTTGCATCCTTTCCCTTCCACATGCATCCTGTCTAGATCCACCCAGTCAGGTTTATGGCTACTGCTCGTGCCATGAAACAATTTCTATTTTAATCGTTTCCTCCTTTATTCACATCCTTCATCTCCTTCCGTTCTTGTTGAGAGGGACGCAGCTTCTTGTCAAGTATGACACAACGATCCGCTGTTTATGGGAGATGGTACTCAGAGATCGATGACTGAGTTTTGTTGTTTTCTTTTATTCACATTTGAATGGCATTAATGAAGGTGGTCGGACATTGCAGTACTTTCTGCATCTGGGTGCATTTTTATGCGGTTCTGACTAACTGGATTGGGAGAAATGTCATTTGATAGTGTCTGTTATTTGTTTTGGTGTTTGGTTGTGTGTGTAGTTAGTAGATAGTTTGTACAATGTTTTGTTTCAAAGTAAAATTAACCCCTTCGATGCGAGTGACGGAGCGGTTCCGTCATGCGCGTCGGTTGCGCTGTGCGCATGACGGAACCGCTCCGTCATGGCCCCGCCCGCGCATGGAACCTTCAGCACAGCGCGGTAATCCGCGCCGCGCTGAAGGGGTTAATTTAATCTAGAATGTTCCATGTTTCTTTAGATTTGGTGGGCAGCGGGTCAATGAATTGTCGCTCGCCAGAGTCTAGTGAATTTCCTTTAGGCATCCTAACCAAGTTCAATGCCATGTAAACTGTTGTGTGGTGTATCTTGGGGGATTTCTTTTTAAACATTAGAATGTTCACTGTGTTCCAGGTTGCTTAGGAAGTGCAGTGTTCTAGGTTGGTCAGTTTGTCGGTGGCTGGTTTGGGATGACTACACTCCTGTTGCCGTGCTTAATAAACGGCAATTACAACCATTATATGGTTGCACTATATCCTCTTCACAACAATTGTTGGCGACAACTTAGCCAGTCGGCGAGGATCCACAACAGGAGTTATCAGGTAATCACAGAACCTGTTATTGTGGTATTTGCAGTGTTTACAGTATCCCGTTGGAGTGGAGAGCCCTAGGAAAGTATTGGAATTTAGGGCCTTATTTTTGAAGGCTTGCAACACTTTTACGCCACCGTTGCATTACTTTTTGTGACATAGCGGCAGCGTAAATAATGCACCCCATGCGCCACGCCACGCTTAGATGCGTCACTTTGTAAATGCCTGCGCTACATTATACCTACGTCGGGTATAATGTATGCACGGTGGGCATTCTCACGTGAAAAAGTCTCGTAAAAGTGGCGCAGGGAAATCTACCAGATTTCACTGCGCCACTTCTAGGACGCTACTGTGTCACAACCTTTCACCTGCCTCACAGAAGGCATAAGGGTGATGCAGTGAAATGGAATAGGCCTCCCCATACATTGCTTAATTTGCGTCATGCTTATGACACAACTCCAGCAATGTGTGGGTTTTGTCCCGACAGATACGTCAGGATTCCTGAAGTATCTGTTATTTCTTGCGAAATGGTGCGCTGTACAATAAATACCGCGCATCTATTGCGTTGTAAGGAGGGTACATAGAAAAGTTTTGCATCGCTGCTTTCACGCAGCAATGCAACACTTTTCGTAAATTAAGCCCAAATGCAGTGGCAGCTTAGGGGAAAGGTTGTGAGGCTGCATTTATACTGTGCGGCTCAATCGTAAGTTTAAAAGGTGCTTGCAACCGGCTAAACTAGCATGTGCCACTTCTATCTCTTCATCCCTTTGGAGGCGGAGTAGGTGTATTCTTATGACGTACACACAGTGTGGCACCTGACACGCAACACACAGCACTATGACGTGGCGTAAGAGCCATTTTGGATTGGGAACATTCACGATGGGTGCGCGACTTGTCATTGATCCCAAAGACGGAAGTGCACGATGTACTATCTCATTATTGAACTTCACTGGGATTACTTCCTCAATTATTTCATAAGCGGGTGTCTTTTGCGCTGATGATGGCTTGGACCTTGGACTTTTTCCACAGTTTAGAGCTATGTGTCACACGAAGTAGCTCAGCTACACAGTGATGCGCACACTTTAAGAGTACGCACACCCCTAATCAATGTTTTCTGGATCTTCCTATACCAGTGATGTGCGCACCTAAGTACTTTTTCTTCCTTCTACTTATGATTTCTTGTTTTCTATTCTCTTATGTGAATTGCATTCTGAGGTTGTGGTTGCAGACAGGACTGGTATAAATTGTTGAGATGTGGCCTAATGCTCCCATCATTACTCCCCTTTACTCATACTGCGACCTGGACCACAATGGGAGGATTAGATAGGAATGTTCGAGAATTACATTGAGGCACTAGATTAACAAAATGTTCGTCCTAGTAAGAAAGCTTTATTACTAAATATGTTAGGGAAAGAATGTCAGCACATATCTACCAGTGGCCCTTGATCCAAATGGTCAACCTATGTTGGATGAATATCTGGAAGTGAAGAGAAGACTAGAAATTAGATTTGCCAAAGAGGTCAATTTAGTAAGGGTCAGATACAAATTTTACACCCAGCCACAAAATGAGAATGAAACCATGAATGAGTTTATTTCAAGATTTAGAGGATTATCTATGAAATGCCAATTCAGAGTTATGACTGATTAGTTGGTGCAAGATCAATTAATAGTTCAATGCAGGAGCAAGAAAATGCAGGAACGTCCTAGGGCAACAAAAAATCTCTCACTTAAAGATGCTCTTGATGTAGCTAGCGTAGTGGAACAAAGGGAGTCGTGGACAAAAGAAATGGAAAAATGGGACAGAAATAATTATGATGTTTTTGTGATAAAAACGATTAATGTTGATATGGGGGTGGTGGTCAAATCTAGCAATAAGATTTCAAGAACAAACAAGGTAGCAGACAGTGTAATCGATGTGGTAGTAACGTCTATAATTCTGAGTTTAAAGTGTGTGTGCTAATCAATAGAGATTGCCATAAGTGTGGTCGCAGAGGCCATTTTGCCAATGTTTGTAAAGAAGGGAGTAAAGAAAAAGTGGCAGCTGAAAGTGAGGAAAATTTGGAAGGTTTAACATTCTTAAGTGGGGTTTGTGATCAACGAGAGAAGGGAAGGAAATGTAGACCTAAGGCAAAGGTTGTGGTGAATGGTGAGGAAGTGGAACTTATGGTTTACTCAGGATCTCTGGCCTGATAATAGTTTATTACCCAAGAACATCAATCCAGGGGGGTAACAAGAGGAGACCATTGACCTGGATGGCTTCATGCTTTCTGCTATAAACGTTGAGAGTAGAGGAATAAAAGGGAAGCTATACATGGCACGGAGTGGTCCACCCATCTTGGGTTGGATGCATCAATATGATCTCAAAATTGTTATTAATCTTAGGGCACCCAATTAGTAGAATACATTTTGTTATCTGATGTCATCAAGGAGGCACATGACAGGCAGACGGAGAATGACATTGACATTGCTGCAACGCCCCACAGCAGATGGCGGGCTGGCGGTGCCTGACCTCGAGAGCTACTACCTAGCTGAGCAGCTATACTGGCTGATCCAATGGCTGGCAGCAGATCGTAACCCAGACAGGGAATGATGCCCGGATGCACCGGACACTGCCAGCCTGGCAAAAATCCTTTTACGAGTCTGCCGAACTGCGACTGGGGACACAATTGCTACCAAGGTGGTGGTGCGCTGCTGGTCCAGGTACCTGAGGAAGGTGGGCGCTGCGACTCCCTACTCCCCTGACATACCACTGACAATGCTGCGATATCTCCCACAGGGGAAAACTGGGCAGGGCTGGAAGACTGTGTTGAAGCAGGACTGAGAGAGATGGCGGAACTATACCCGAGACTCCACGCTCCTACCCTTTGAGGACCTGCAAGCTGCATATGACATACCTGGGGGTCACTTCCTGAAGCATAGGGCCTTGACGCGCAGGGTTAGGATACATTGGAAAAGTGGGGGCGCGGAACCGCGGGCACTGGCGGGGTGCAGATATGTCGCGCTCTCAGCAGGAAGAATTAAAACGGTATCCTGCCTATATAAGGCCATACAGAAGGATGTGCAACAGCCATTAGAATGACTGAAACTACAATGGGAAGAAGACCTCGGTAAGCACATACCAGAGAGAGAGCGGGAGAAAATTCTAGAACACACTCCACAGGGTTCCAGGAACGCACGTTTTAAATTAACTACGATGTGCAACACAGAGCATATTTAACGCCAGCACACATTAGGATATACTTTGGCGTCAGGGCCTGTCCGAGATGCAGGGAAAGAGAGGCGCACATACTCCACATGTTCTGGAACTGCCCCCTATTTTGGACCTTCTGGGGGTACATACAGCAGGTAATAGACCACTTGATTGATAAAGAGCTACCACATACACCAGAACACCTCCTATTGGGGTGGTTTCTACATACAACCAAGAACAAAGTGAGGGGGAAGTTTCAGGACCTTGCCTATGTTCTAGCCAAGAGGGAGATAGCCAAGAACAGGAAGGCCCGAAGAGGACCACAGGTCACCACCTGGAGAAGGGAGCTAGAGAGATGGGCGGGAGCAGAAAGCAGGTTATTATTTCCAGAACCCAGTCGGGGAACTGGCAAGATGGAAAGAACCAGAGCCTGGGAAACCCTAGTAGATGAGCTAGTAACATCTGGGCAGGAGGTCATTAGCGAGGCAGGTTCTCCTAGAGCAGCAGAAGCGGCTCCTGACAATGAACTGGGGAGACAACAGACCTAACAAACCTAACACAGCCAAAAATCTGGCGCTGCACCACACGACCGATGAGACACACATGCACGGGCAGCTGCTGGCAATCTGCAACCATGTACTAATTGTTCAAATGCAACTCAAGGGGGGAGGGTGGGATTGTTTCGTTTTACGGGACGGTTGACAATAATAGACCACGAATGTTAGCAGATCACTAATCATATCTGTTCTGAGACTAATCAGATTGGAACAATGTTTGTGTTAAAACTGATTAAATACCAATAAAATATGGTTACAAAAATCAAGGAGGCACATGAAGTGTTCAGAGAGAATTTGGGACAGTTAAAATATTGTTGAAACCCAATGCCATCCCTGTCCAATATAAGTTAAGGAATATTTCTATTAAGTGCTCGTTCTGCAGTCAAAGACATGATTAATTACATGATCGCCATTGGGTTTATTGAACCTATTGAAACCTCGAGTTGGATCTCACCAGTGGTCATCAAGGAAAAGGCGAATGGTTGTTCCAGGTTTTTTGTGGACCTCAGGTAATTGAATCAGAATGTTGTGGTGGATATGTATCCTCTATTTAACATAAATTAATTGATACAGCTATTGGCAGGTGGCAAGAAGTTTTCCAAACTTGAGTTGAAAAATGCTTATCACCAGACCAATTTTCATGTGGAGTCTAAACCTCTAACTCGCATGCTGTTCGGCCTGTGCTCTGCAGGGAGTGTTTTCCAACGTAATATGTCTGAAGTGTTTAAAGGTATGAATAACATTTTGTATTTCCAAGATGATATCTTGGTGATTCAGGAGACTGTTGAATAACATAACTTTGTACTTAGGCAAAATTTGCATAGATTGAAATATGCAGAACTAACTCTTAAACAAGACAAGTGCAAGTTCTTGGTTGAGCAAGTTGGTATTCCATATCTGTAGAGGGTGTTAAATCCAAACAGAATCTGTCAATACCAATAAGGAAAGCAGAGCCCCCCACTGACAAAGACCAACAGCGGTCCTTCATGCGGTTCATTGAATATTATTCAAAATTTGCTGAAAAATTTGCTGATAAAACGTGTTTGAGAACATTGTTGAGGAAAGTGTGTAGTTTTAAGTACCGTGATATACAAAGTAAGTGTTTTCAGAATATCAAAAATGAAATTTGTGAAGCTGGTATTTTTACACTTTTTGACACACATTTAAAGTCCATACTTGCTGTTGATGCCAGTGCCAGGGATTAGTGTAGTTCACAAATACATGGGCGTAAGGAAAAACAGTTGACTTTGCTTCAAGAATATTAACCAGTTCTGAACAAAATTATTCTGTAATCGAACGTGAGACAATGGCAGCTGCTTGGGTTGCATAGTATTTCAGAATTTATCTGTGGGGCACCAAATTTATACTCGGAACAGAACATAAGCCCTTGGTGAAAGTTGTACTTATAGGTGGTGCTGGAAAGGGGTCAGCTAGATTAGCGAGGTTAGCTGCAAGATTGCAAGGATTTGTTATATTCATAAACACATACACGGATGGAAAAATAGGCCAAGCAGATTCTTTGTCTCAACTCTCTGTTGATTTGCGTTTAGTGGATGGTCGTGCTGTGCTCGCAAAGGAGAGTGACGGTGCAGTGGCATCTGTGCGGTATGCTGTGTCTTGGGCTGATGGTGCTATCACTTTTGAGGAGTGGGAAAAGGAAATGAAAGAAGATACCATGCTGCAGGAAATTAAATGTCTCGCCCTCTGAGAGACCGTTAATTAAGGTTTTGGGTAAATTGACAGTGAGTGTTGAGATGCTGGTGATGAGGGGTGAAAGATTTGTTCCACCCATGGGGTTACGTCTCAGGTTGTTTACATTAGCCCATAAGGGGCATTTGGGACAGACTCATACCAAGAAACATCTCAAGTCGGAGTTGAGGTGGCCTGGTATGTATGTTCAAGTAATGAGGTGGGTTGAGAATTCTGGAGTGTGTAAGAATGGGGAGAAGAGAGGGAAAGGTGGGGTGCAGTCGGAGATGGGACACATCAGTGATGGGAAACAGCCTTTAAAACGAGGTTTTTACCTCGTTGTGTCTTTACCACGCATTTGTTAGCACGCATGTTTTTACAGAGAATGTGCATTTACCATGTATTTAAGGTAAGTTGGAGGGGTGGTGGTCTCCCCCCCAAAATACATTGTTTTTAAATCTAAAAACAATGCGTGGTATTGGCAAGCGTTGTAAATGCATATTCGCGGTAAAAACACATGTGCTAACACATGCGTGGCAAAGGTATACAATGCATTTACCTGCGTTGTTCCATTGTAAAACTATCGGTGATCAAGTTAGGCTTTGGCACACTGTGTGTTTAGATTTTATTGCACCTATGAATGTACTCAGGGGTAATTTAAGGTTTGCTTTGGTGATTGTGGATGTCGATGCCAAGTGGTTAGTGGTGAAGTTTGTGCGAGAAGTCTCCACTACATTGTGTGTTGGTTTGTTAAAAAATGTTTATCGAGGAAGGTGTTCCCATTATAATTATAACGGAAAACAGAACTCAGTTGACATCTTATGGGATGCAAGTTTTTTTAACGTCTTGTGGAATTCAACACCCTTGTACCTCTTTTTACAAGCCAATTGAGTAGTGGAGAGAGCTAATAGATTGGTCAAATGCACAATTCAGTTGGCTGTGGCTCATAGTCAAGATGTTGAGAAGATGGTGGTGGTCATGGTATGAGCGTATCGAACCAGTGAGCATGATATCACTCATAAATTTGCATTTGAGATGATGCATGGTAGAGTTCCAGGCACTAAGTTGATTCCAGCATGGATGAGGGAGTAGGTGTTGCATATTGGGAGAAAGGACAAGTGAATGTGGAGCAATTTGGGGCATGTTAGGAAAGGTGATTGGGTCAAAGTGAAATCTGGCAGAGTTGGGTATGGTCTCATTTAGTTTAGGGGGCCTTTCAAAGTTAGATAAGTACATAAGTACTTTGTTGTTCTTGATAATGGGAAGTGCTGGAATATTAGAAGAGTTGCATTGTATAAAAAAGGTGGGGATTGTCAAGAGGAGGAGAAGGAATGTAACGGTTTCATGTTGACGTCTGACAATGAATTGTGTTCTCCATCCAGTGGGGCTGTTGAGGCACTTTCCTTGGGAGGGAGGGATCCAAGAAGCATCTTGGGAGAAAAGTTAAATGGTGTGAGGGCAAGGAGTATCAGGAATTGCAGACCACCAGTGTTCATGCATTATTATGTGAATTAGCTTCGCATTTTGCATGTATCATATGTATAAACTTATAGGGGCAGATTTACAATAACTGGCGCATCCCTGCATATCAACAGGGATGCGCCAGTTATTGTGCGTCACGGCTCCGCCACCATGGATGCGCCGCATTTACAATGCGGCGCACCATGGGGCAAAAACGGACAGATGCGTGACGCATCTGTGCCGTAAAATTAGCGCATTGCTGGAGTTGCATCGCAAGCGCGACGCAGCTTCAGCAAGGCTCTGGGGTGCCCTATCTTTACAATGCTGCGTCAATCCTTATGCCTGCTTCAAGCAGGCACAGGGATTTGGCGCAGCATGGGCTAAAAAATGACTGAGTGAAATCTTGTACATTTCACTCAGCCACTTTTAGGATGCGTTCCTGCGACGGAATGCCCCCCGTGCAGGAACGCCTACTTCTGGCGCAAGGCTTTACAATGGGACGTATCTCCCAGATGTGTCACGTTGTAAATACCCAGCAGCATTGCTCTGGCTTTGCGCCGCCGCTGCGTCACAAAAGTGACGCAACGGCGGCGTAAAAGAGGTGCAAGGGGTTTGTAAATCTGCCCCATAATTACTTTTGCTTCATTTTATGTTCATCCTTATCGTTTTCCACATTTCATCATCGTTGTGTATTCTATGTATTGTTAATAGAAGAGGATATGTTGTAGAGTGTATCTTAGGTTATTTCTCTTTAAGCATTAGAATGTTTACTGTGTTCTGGGTTGGTTTGGAAGTGCAGTGTTCTAGGTTTGTCAGCTTGTTGCTGGCTGGCTTGGAATGACTTTTGACTGTTGCTGTGCTTAATAGACTGTAAGAACAACTGTTTAAAGGTAGGAGTTTATCTTCTTCATAACATAATTCTATCCCCTGTTGCATCTGATTGAAATATTCGATACAGAGCCCCTCACCAATAGTTTGTTAGGAATGCTTGAACATCACCATTATCAGTCTGGCCAGCAGTTGAATGCCAGCCGATTAATTAAAAACTTCATTAAAAGTTTATAGTCTGCATTTAACAAATGAATAGGCCTATACGAATTAGGATTGAGAGACGATTTACCTTTTTAAAAAAAACTTGATACAATAGATTGAGTAAAGGTTGGAGAGATAGGCCCACGGGCAATTATCTCATTGAAAGGATTTATCAGTATATCATGGAAAAACATAGCAAATGTTTTATAAACCTTGATGGGAATGCCGCCCTGCCCTGCTGCCTTAGCTTGGGCCATAGAGGCCAAATCTGCCCTGAACTCCTCCTCTGATATTGGATTAATTAGGCTTTCCTGCTGTTCATTTGATAACGGAGGAAATGGAATTGCATTGAGAAAATGCGTGATAGCATCCTCTGCAGCCTCAGGTGGTGCCTGATAAAGAGTGGAATAGTGCTTGAAAAATATTTTCTGGATATCTTCACTAGTGACAGTAACACTGTTAGTATCAGGATCTAACAACTCTGATATCCGATTGGCATTGGCCCTAGATTTAACTGACCAAGCCAAAACACAACCCACATGCTCACTTTCCTTTTAAGCTTGCTGAAATACAATTTTCTCACATCACTATTTCCTCTGACAAAAAGAAATTCCGAAGATTCCTTTTAGTAAGTTTTAATGATTTGCTAGGAAACTAAGAAGATGGACTTAGACAACCCTTGATTCCGCTCTCTGTATTGGCCTGCATTCCCTCAATCAAGGTCCTACGGGTCTTCATTGAGTTCGCTTTAAATGCGATGACCTGACCGCAAAACCAGGACTTAAATGCTTCCCAAATATTTAATAAAGAGGCCAAATGTGTATTAAGTCTACAAAACTCCTCAGTAAAAATATGCACATCATTTTTCCAATTATAAAGCAATAATAAAGATGTATCAAAACCCCACCTAGTATTTCTAGTATTAACTGAAATAGTTTCCAATTGGACCAAGACCGCAGAGTAGTCGAGAAACTATTTCCAATAATTTGTGAATCGAGTCTTTTAAACTGAGACGAAATTAAAAAAAAAAACAATCTATCATGCAGACTTAAAGCATTTAGAAAAACATGTATAAAGTCTAGCATCGGGGTTCGCAGTATGCCATGGGTCTAACAAGCCATATTCTTCGTTGACTCGAACGACTATAGAAGCAGATTTATATATTTTTTTCTTATCCCTATGCGAAGCATCAAGCCGGCGATTCTGCAACAAATAAAAATCAACCCCTAATATAATTAGCTCCCTTACATCCATCAATATTGAATATATTTGTTTAAGAGGACGTGTCTCATCCTTTGGCCTCCGGGCTGTAGTAATTAGTAAAATTGATAAGGTGGGAATCTAAATGTGCAGCTACCCATAACCATCGTCCCTGACACCCATAGAGATTATTAGCTCAGGATGCCTTTGCTCTGACACGAAAGTTCCCAGTAAAGCGAGAAAGGACACAGCCTTAGAGTTTATTAGCTCAGTATGCTTCTTCTCTGACACTAAGGTTTTCTGTAAAGTAGTTAAATCAGAGTAGACATCTGGTCAAGTGGAAATATAATTTACACCCAGAGTGAAGGAGGCTGAGCCTTTGTAGGTCTGAATTTACTAATTTTGAATTTAGCAGCCCTCTGCTGGATGACTGTGTTTTGTTCTTCTCTTTGAACAATCAACATGTAACAAAGCAATGGAGCTAGTATACTGTACTTTTGATCTCTTTTTTTGTATTTACCTTTTCTAGGTCAGTCTACCTTTATTCACCTCCATCTCCCTGAAAAGGAAATCTCACTAAGGCATCTCCATTGTTGCAGTCAATTGTAAACCTTTTCTGTTACTCTTCTCAGTCCTGAAATCCATGCATGCATTTGGCATCTCTGTGTGGAAAGTCATTATCCTGGCTTCCAGGCACATTCTCCCAAAAGGCTGCTGGTGTAATCTTGTTCAGGATTGTCACAAACATCCATCATCATAGTATTGACAGCTGAAAAAGGAATCAATTTTTTTCTAAATGCTATCATGTTCTGGCACAGATTTTGTATTTAACTTCATTGCCAGATAGATTTGGGACAGTCTATACCTAAAATATTGGACTCTTCTGGTTTAACACCGTCTTTTTCAGCTTGAGAGTTTTTTAGACCAGAGGAGTTCTTTCTGAAACTGGCTTATCTTTCCTGGGACTTTGGTGCCACCCTTAGTCTTTTGAACTATTACCAAAGTTACTACCCTATACACGTACATTAATAAGATACGGACTTAAGAAGAAACAGAATCATTTTACAAAAATTACTAGAACAGACAGCTTACACTTAGGACCATATTACGAGTTTGTCTCGGCAGTCCGATGGATGGTGGTGAGCAGTCCACTGTATTACGAGTTGGGTGGATTGGCTTTGCAAAGACTGCTGGCGAACTTCAGGCACCGCCAGCACACCACTAACCACCGGGGTCATGGTCGGAGAAGGCAGCCTCCATTGGGTGGTATAGAGGCGCAATACCACCGTCCGTATTACGAGTTAGCTTTCCCACGAGCCGACCGCGGCAGTCAGACAGCCCCCTAAAGTTTGGCGGAAACAAAGGATTTGCGGTGCATACTCACCCCTTTCCAGTTCTTCCCAGCCAGCAGATTTCGACGTGGATCTTTTTCTCCAGGTCCCTCCTACACAAGGGCATCTTCACCCTGAGGAATATGACACCGTCTTTGACGAAATACAGGTAAGTGCTTTGGTACCATATACCAATTACCAGGAATGCCAACATACGGCTCGGACTCCGGCTATGGGTAGGTGGTATTTTCCCACATATATCATGCATATGTGTGCATTCGACACATACGCAGTCGGAATGTAAAGGCAAACTCATAATATAGCAGCCGGAAGGACAAAGGCGCAGCGGTCTCCCAGTGGTTGTGGACATGGTCCTTCGGCGGTCAGACCGCCAAACTCGTAATAAGGCCTTTAGTGTTTTACAAAAATGTGGAGTTTTGCCCTAGTGGCTTCTTTGCAAATCTTTGCAAAAGGAACTTTTTTTGCTTCTGCCTGAGAAGCGGCCATACCTCTTGTTGATTGACTAATGATCCTCAAAGAAACATGCTGACCCAAAGTTTTGGCAATTAAAGTAGATGATCTCACCCATCAACTAGAGGAAGAGGGCTCAAGGGAGCACGTCAGTATGCCAGGTGTCTGATGTGCGAGAGTGCAGCCTGCCGTTGAGGGTGGCTCTTGGTGATCTCCGATGCTGGCTACTCTTTGATCCACTAGTTTACCTGTCCATTGGTTCTGCAGTGCTGCAAACTTTTTTGTCTCTAGCATTTCTGTCCAGGTTGTTTTAGTAGGCCACAGAGCCGTTTCTGGAACAATTGGGAACTGACAAAAGCTTGTGATTCAGGAGCCTCACCGAGTTCCAGCTTTAGACACATCAAGGTATTGTGTGGCTTAGGGGGTCAGTGCTGCTCAGCTAGGTAGACTGAGGCTGACAGATTAGCCTTTTTGGATTAAGGCACAACCTGTGAGACTTATCTGAAGCAGCGGGCTCAGAAGGCCAGGCTTTGATGGAGCTCTTGCTGCTATGTTTTCTACGGTGGTTTATTGGGTAAGTCTTAGCAGAAGCCCAACCTGTTACCTTACAGCTTAGTGAAGAGAGAAGCAGCTCCATGTATGAAGCATACAAGGATAACTGATGTACAGGGATAGATGCATATGCATGCATATCAGTTGACTACCTCTCTTGCAAGCACTTTGACCTTGGTCACAAAGCCTCCTTTTTGTTGTTTGTGATAGCACAAAATAAGAATATGCCCTATCCAGCACCAAAGTGTCTAAATATTCTTGTTTGCGGAACAAACATTACACTCACTCATGAGCAAGATTTTCTACGGGTTTTGGGGCAAATATAGTGTTAGGGTAGGAGGATGCCCAGGTGTGTTAGGAATGGGAGAGAGTGAAATAAAAACTGTCATATCATCCTTATCAACTACACTATCAATACTACAAGTGAACATCAATGGTGAAATCAGGCTTTACACCTGCTTATCATGGCCTGGTCTCACAAGGGATGAAAACAAATTCAAATACATAATATGTTTTTGGAATCACTGCACTTTACTACAAGAACCCTTGCACCAGCCTTACAAGAAGTAAATCTTATGTTAATGTCCCTTACAAATGTAGACAATAGGAAAGATTCTGAGGGTCTACTCCATCAAATGTCCCACAGAAAAGGATCAGGAAAGGGAAAGAGCAAATGAGGTGGGGGTGGGGTGTTAACTCCGAATGCCGTAGTTAAGGTTTAGTCTGCTATAGTTGGCGAGGAGGTGTCACAGCTTGGAAAATGTGGTGCCACAACAGGTGTTAGATACTTTCAATTCCGGCCAGGAATGAACATTGCAGTCCAAACCACAGCTCCTAAATCTAAGCTCTTCTCTGTCTGCCAGTCGGTTAGAGCCACCGACAGCATCAGTGATGAACACTCTTCAAAGAGGAAGAGGTACACAAGGTAAAGCTATGGGCCCCCTGCCTACTAAAACTAAAAATCTGATTCTTCCATCTCAATTTACCTATTTTCCCAATATAGGTGTACAGGCATATGAGGATCTGGTAAGCCTGGTAGAAAATCAAAAGATGGAAATATCAAGACCTTGTACAGGGTTAGCACGGGAAAGGAAGAAGAGAGAGAGAGAGAGAGAAAGCAGAAATTAAGATTAACAATAGACAAGTCAGAATGGGCAAATCGGACAACACAGACACTATTAACCCAATCATCAACACAAAAAAATTATTCTGCAAGTTCTACGCAAGCAGTGACTCACCAGATTTTGATGTCAGTGCCATTTTCATTGAGCACTGAACGCTCAAATGGGGGTAAGAAGGTTTTCAATGTGTCTGCCTCACCAGTCTGTCCTAAGTAAGGTAATGACTGAAAATCTTATGCCAAAAAGAAACAGAATATGCCTATGTTAGTTGATTAAAATCCTAGTGCTGTAATCAATGATCAACCTAATATTATGATTACTATTGTCTCCAAAACGTCAAGCAATGAACTCTAGAAGGCTCTTTGGAACAAGCTTCTTGTATGGCTAAGTGATACGGTTACATAGGCAGTATGGTGTAAGGAGCTGATGGCCTTACGGCGTGTAGATATCCCAGAATAGTGCACACATTCTTGTAGCATTATCTGTTATGGAAGAGTAAATATACCAGAAGGAGGAACCTATTATAGTTCCTGCTCTCACCCATTCTCTAGCCATTCCATCAAATACAAGATGAACAGACTTTTATCTTTCTTATTAAATCTTTTCCAAAGCATAGTTGTTAATCTCCAATCTGTATGCAGTGCAGCAAATTCCTTGGAACTGTATGTCTTATTTTGTTCTTCTTAGGCAGATTGTGTATGAGAAAAGCATGTGAAAAGGTTCTGTGTGTGATTACAATCGTGTTCAGTTGGAGGACTGCCTCTGTTGTAGAGCTGTAGAATCCTGTTCTTTGAAATGTATAGATTAATTTTGTATATGATGTCTTATTATTTTTTTGTAAGTTTAATTTCCTTATCTCTTTTTTCCTTTATTCTTCCCTTCTTTAAATTCTTAATGGACATGAGTTGCTCACTATTTTAACAATTTGTATTATCTGTTACACAATAAAGACTCAGGCAGACAGATTTTTTTTAATTAACTCAAACAGACCCATCAACTAATAGTGGAAGGTTTCCTACCCTTCCCACTAGCCCTAAACATGACAAAAATGGATTGACAAGAACGGAAGGATACAATTGTATCCAATGAATCTGCAGAAAAGCCAATACAGTTGTCTATACCCTGGTACCTAGGACTTGAAGAGCAGTGGACAATTAGAAAGCCAGGACGGTGTGTTGAAAATGACCTTTCTCTAGTGAAAATTGAAGATATTTCTGAAATAAAAGATACACTGGAATATGAAAATAGGTGTCCAGTAGATCCAATGTGGACAGAAAATCACCTATATTTAGCGAACATTTATGACTTTCTGTAGATGCACCATTTTGAAGCTCTTATGTACCAGATAATGATTAATCCCCTTTAAGTCCAGAATGGGACACATATCATCTGAAGTTTGTGAATCACAAATGAAATGTCGTACACTATTGGCCCCCTCTCTTGAGCCAGCACTGAGAAAATTTTATTTTGCTTTAGAAAAGGTGCTTGTCAGAATGCAAAAACTTGGAAATGTGGATTCAATAGGAGCAAGGAAAGTGTGCACACTGCCAAATTCATAGCCAACCTCACAGTAATATTGTAGCGATAATCAGTAGGCCTGGGGAAAGGGGAACTGGGCATGCGAAGGAAAAAGAGACACTCGATAACATTACACATCTGGTTGCATGGCTGGACCTAATCTACTGTGCTGGAGCACTGATATCTAAAAAGCAAAGGGGAACTTCAATCAAACTGAAGACAAAACATTTAGATTTTAATTTGAAGTGTTGCCTTTGCTTTACCTTTTGACACTTTTTGTATTTCCATTTTCTATTTATATTCTGAGAGGAGATCAAATTAAGGTTTGATAAAGAAGCTGAATAAACAGAATAACCATCTGGATTACAGCATGTTTCTCAACCAGATCTACTTTCAAAATTAGGAAACAACTTTTCGTGGTAGGTTTGTGTTCAAGGTGAAAAGTAGCTACCTGTAACAAGATACCAGAATTGCATGTGTATCTTCTAACCCTTGTAATATATATTTTCACTATCTTTGATATCAGAATACCATTCAACCATACTTCGATGGTAATATACTTCAATTAGAGTTAAGTAAAGTTCATAATTCATATGACTGGTTCCTTTTGGAGTAAACATTGCTATAGAGTTCATAATCCCGTGGAGGACTCTTGTAAACAAACATGTGATACAGAATTCGTATTTCCTGGAGATGACTCCTAGCTTGGAATTTATTCTTTAAAACTGAAACATGGTTAAATGATCACTTTAATTCCGTGATAGATAATAAAACCCATGAGAATTGTAGCATTTTGCTTTTAAATTGTACTCTCCAAGGAAAAGAGAGTGTGACAGTGGGTCATAAAATAGTTTATATTGTGCACCTAATGTGTCCCTCACCTGTGGTCACATGGATGCCCTTCTATGTATTTGACTGCTATTTGATTCCTAGTGGTCTTCGGTAAACCTAGTTCAGATGTTAAATTTCTCTAAAAACTTTATAAACCCATAGACACTGCTCTTTTGATCATTCCAAATCTGATCATTTTAGGTGACTTCAATGTGCAGATCGATAATCCAAAAGACCCAGCACTTATAGACATTTTTGAATCCATGAACTCATTTGGGATTTCTCAAATTTCCATAGAACAACTCACAGTTTGGGCCATACTCATCTGATCAAAACAAGACCTCAGGGAAACTGTTAGAAGTCTCCAGTCCTACACCTTTGACCTGGACTTGTCAATGTTTAATATCTTTTGAAATTTCAAAAGAGAAGGCAAAACATGTACAATCCATATCCTCTAAAACCGTAGGTTGTTCATAGAAAAACAAAGTCAGCCTAGCCAAGTGCACTGAGGTTTCATATGATTGTCTAACCAGCAGCCTGAATTTTATTCAGCTGCAGAAACACTAAACTTTTTTAATGATAACTTATCACATGCACTTGATATGCTAGCTGACTCTTGTTAAAACCTTTACATCAGGAACAAGTTAGGTTCAGAATAAATGGTTCTCTTAAACACTAAAACTCAATTTTTCAAAAGTAAGACAGTTAGAATGCACACAGAGAGCAACTTATTCCATGGTCAATGTATCAGCCTTTGAAGTAGAATTAATATTGTACAAGAAAAAAATATTCATACCTGAATATGACTATATACAGAAGCAAATTTCAGAGGCTTCTAAATCTACCAGAAAGTTATTCAATATTATAATATATAATATTAACTTCTTAAATAGCTCCCCAATATCTTGTCATCACAGTCCTCCTCACAAAACGTCTGTGGAGTATTGTCTTGTTTTTTTTTTACTCCAGAATTTGGACACATTTACTTGGAAACAATAGGTTTCTATGGGTGAGGCACCCATCCCTGCTAAGACAGTGAAATCTCTATGAATTACCTTGGATTCTGACCTCATTTGTCTTGCATAAATCAACCATGACATTTCTAATAGCTTTTATTATATGAAGCTATTTAAAAAGGTGTTTCCTTGTCTATGGCAGGAGCATCATACTCAAGTGGCCATTCCTTGCATTATGTCAAGAACTGCCAAGAGAGATATCTTTTATTTGGGGTTGCCAGACTGCTTGATTAATAAACTACAAAGAATTCCAAAATTTGCAATTCGATTACTTTGCAAGATAGGAAATCTTGACTTTGTGAGCAAACTTAGAAGGACTCTACACTGGCGTCCAATGAACTAGTGTATTCAATTTAGCCACTCTGCCTTATGCACAGAGCTGATTACAACTCTGAAACCCCCCCACCTTTGTATTACTTTACTGCCTATGCAACTGGAACACAGCTTTGATCAAACCCCAAATAGTACTAAATACACCCAGTTCACTAGGAAATTCCTGACCTCCCAGCCAACACCACAACCACCATCCCTCCATCCTGACCAACCAAAGAAACTTAAGCAAGAAGAAAAAACACAAACCTGATCTACTATCTGACGGCATACAGGACATCCCCTTTAGTACAGGTACAAGGACACAACATTGGAATTAGTCTTCACCTGTAAGTTATTCCCCTAACCGGACCTCTCTGCCTCCTTCATGCTCATCCAAAAACCACCTGCTCCTAACACTTCTTTCCCACATGCTCTCCTGGAATTAGTTTCAGACATCACATGACTACCTGACTCCATGAATATTGGGTTATTGTAAGACCTGATTTGAGAATCCTGAACTATACCTTATAAGTCATCAAACTCTACCAACCAGTTACTTGTGCCACTCACTTTGCTGGTCATGCTCTTTTTTTGTTTGATCATTTTTATTGTTTTTAAACATTATACCTCATCCATCACAACATTCAGGAACTCTGTCAACTTACTGGCAAGCCCCATCATATTCATTGGGAGTGCCGGTCCAGTTTCTTAATACCACAGTCTTCATTTTAGAGAGTACATTCTCTTTGGGAGCCTTTAACTTCAAGGGAGGGTCTACATGTCATTATCTAATTAAGAGAACGCCCCTCCGGCCCATTCAGTCCATAGTAATTTTTCCAGGTCTTCTATATCTTCAGAAATGTTTTGGAACTTCCTCCTACCTCATAAACCACTTTTTCTGCCTCCTCCTTTGATCCATTCCCATGAACCCTCACTGTCTGGTGGGACATGCTGGTTGTATTCATAATGCAATTATAGCTTCAAAGGTTCTGATCTCAGTTACAGGAAACAAACCCAATACTTGGATTAATGATTAAACCATCCACATCAAGGTCAGTCTGCCCATCACACCCCCCTCCACCTACATGTTAACACCAACCAAGTTGTGGAGCCATCGGGCCCACTGAAGGTGATCAACAAATTCTAACTAAGGCTCTCAAAATGTGTATAGATATTAGTTCCCCTCATAGTCTCATTAAACAAATAATATCACTTGAAGATAGCTAGGCTCAACACAAATTAAAGTTATAAAAAACACAACTTGAAAACGCACAACCAGAACATTAAAGACAAGCTACAATAATAGTACAGAACCTATAAAGCAACTATTGAGAAAACAAGAGGTCTACCTACTCTCAATGCTTTTTGGATTTATCATACCAACTAAACAACTTTTCAAAATAATTTAAGAATTCCATGACACAGACTGAAATGCAAACTGTGTGAACGACTCTAAGGAGCTCTACATCTTGCTGGCGAAACACTTCACCAAATATGCCAACAACATGGAAACTTCCTTTCAATTAAAAGGAAACAGTGACATTCCCTTACCATTCAACCTTAATCCTATTTTCAAACCTATGCAGCTAAACCTCTGCTCATTTAGTGTTCTTTCCTTAAAAAGAAACTGAACCTGAACTAATCAAGGATGTCTCCTTTATTGTTGGATCACAACTGACCGGTGCCCCCACATATATTCAAATACATCCTCCTAGCATTGTCTGCTGCCTTAATGACCCCCGCAATGACTCATTCCTCTTACCTAGAGAGCTCCCTAACAAACTCACCAAACACAAAATAGCCAACTATGCTATGCCAATACAAAAGGAGTGAAGACATGACGAGCTCTGCAAATTACATGCAATATAAAACATAATATTTTTGTCAATGCTCATGGGAAAGGCATCTTTCATTCAAATCTTTGACTTTCTCAAACAAAACAACCTTGCCTCTGACAAAACAACAGGTTTCAGTCCTGGGTGCAGTATTGTATCTTCGCTGAATGCAATTGGGACAGCACAGAGCACAATATAAACGCAGAGTCTCTGCCCCCCTCTTTCTCGACCTGTTATTAGCCTTTTTTTTGTTTTTAAATAATATTTATTGAATAATAAACAGGTATCAGGAACATAAGGGATGAAGGAACATGGCAAAATATACAATAAATGGAAGCGATAATACAAAATATAGATTAAAGAGAGTATAAAATACAACCTTATGTAACAACTAAAATGTGGATAACATTAGGATACCTAACAAATCAATAATTTATCTAAATAATTTTTAGAGTGGTAATAAGAAAAGAGAGAGAGGGAGGAAGAAAGAAAAGAGAAAGGAAATAAATAAAGAGAAGAGAGGAAAGGAAATGAAAGGAAAGGAGAAGAACTCACAGGTGACAATGATTGTAAAGAAGAGTGTGAAGATAGAAAAGTAGTAAAGGGTAACCAGAGTAAATCAGACTTAATTATTTGAGCTACAGATGAAAATGAAACAGTAGAAATTCTCTGTTGGTTACAAATAACATTCCACCATGTTAATATACATATTTTGGAATTGTCTTTCCAACAAGTAAGAATAACTTTAAGTGCAAGAAAAAGATCAAACAACTTCGGCTTAAGCACTGTATCATGGGATTCAACAGATTTGGATCCAAGAAATACATTTTGAAATGATAAGGGAATATAAAGATGAAAAATCTTGGAACATTTGGCCCAGATGGACCTCCAAAATTTTAGGACATTGGGACAGTGGTAAATCAAATGAGATAATGTACCATTGGTGGAAAGGCATGACTAGCAAAGGGGGGGAGAAGATTGGTTAATTTTGTATAGAAACATTGTTGTCCTAACAGCTCTATTATAAAGAAAAGATAAAGATTGAGTAATGTTAGCAGCTCTAGAGATGGAGAAAACTTTATGCCATAGTTTGTCCCATTTTTGAGGGGAAAGTGTGATGGACAGGTCTAGTTCCCAAGCTTGTTTAATATGGGATTTTGGTCTTTCAGAGATAGAGTAGATATACGTTTGTATATAGAGGAGGCTTTGGGATTAGATTTGGAAGAGATGTTGTGTAGAGGAGTTAAGGGAATAAATGGAGTATCGTTCATAGGAAAGTTTTTCGATGAAAGAAATGATTGAAGTGCCTGTGATAGTTGAGAGTTTTGAGATAAACAGGAAGTGGGTAGGTCATAGTGGTCTTGTAATGCATTAAAAGGCAAAACAGAATTATGGGATACAAGTTGGTAAACATATATAATATTCTTCGCTTACCAGTGTTTGAAGTAAAATGATTTGTGGCAAAACTTCATAAATGTATTGTACCAAATAGAAGAGGCAAGGAAGGCTTGGTGAAAGTTAGATCCATCCATAAACAGCGATTGTAGCAGGTGTTGGGAGTATTTTAAAATAGGGTATATGAAAGTGCAATTGGACATAAAATAGAAGTCATAAAAAGAAAAGTCATGTAATAAAGAACATTCAAACTTAATCCAATTAGTTGTCGGAGCATCATGGTAGTGTCTGTCTAGTGCAAATACTTATAAAACTTAAAATTAGGAAATCGTACACCCCCTTCATTCTTTGGTTTGATTAATTTAGTGAAAGCAATACGGGCAGGTTTATTGTGCCAGAGAAATTTAGTACAAATGGAATCAATTTGGTTAAAATAATAATTGTGAATTTTAAAGGGTAACATAGACAGCAGAAATAGAATAAGCGGTACAATCATAATTTTAATGGTGTCCAACCTGCCCCACCAAGACAAATATAAGGGGGACCATGAGGAGAGTAAGTTTTGAATCTTAAGTTTTAAAGCAGTAAAATTATGGGTAAGAGTTTGGGGAATGGTAGGGGAAAACCATACAGCTTGGTATTTAATTTTTGATGGACACCATTTAAAGTTGGTATCAGAAAACATGAATTGGTAACATAAAGGATTTAAGGGTAAAACTTCAGTTTTAGAGAAATTTAATTGTATCCAGATATTTTAGAATATAGGTCAATCTTCTGTAAAAAAGGAGGTAAGGAGGTTAAGGGTTTCGAAAGGTAAATTAAGATATCATCTGCAAAAACAGATTATTTAACTTCATGGGAATTATCGAGAAAAACAGATATCAAAGGGTTATGGCGAATGCACTCAAGAAAGGGTTCAAGACATAAAAGAAATAAAAGAGGAGAAAAGGGACAACCTTGCCGTGTACCTCTGTGTAAGTTAAAATAAGGAGACAGAAGACCATTAACAGATACACATGCATGGGGGTCGAAATATAATAATTTGATAAATGAAATAAATTTGGGGCCGAAACCGAACCATTGAAAAGTTTTGCACATGAATTGCCAATTTTTGCAAACAAAAGCTTTTTCAAGAGATGATGCGGTTAGGGGTTCAGAGTAATTTGTTCCCAACATGAGAATATTAGAGAACATTCTAGCATTATCTGTGGGGAGTCTACCTTTAATAAAACCAGATTGATCAGGTTTATTAAGGAGGGGAATAACCCCTTCCAATCTGGAAGCGAGAATTTTTGCAAAGATTTTGCAATCATAGTTGATTAAAGAGATTGGGCGATAATTTTGACAAAGGGAGAGATCTTTATCAGGTTTAGGGAGAAATACAATAAGATCGTTAAGGAAGGAGCCTTCAGGTTTAGAGTGTAATATAAAGGAGGTAAAAAAAAGCTCAAGTAAGTGCGGCGCAAAAATAGATGAAAAGGAAGAAATAAGTTCAATAGAGAAGCCGTCAGGACCAGGGGCCTCAGCTCTTTTTAAAGATTTAATTGCATTTAATATCTCCTGAAGAGTTTTATCTTTTTCCAAAAGAGCCATGGCATCCGGAACAGAGGTGGGAGATGGGAGACAATCAAAAAATGACTGCGTATCGGTTATAATGGGATGGGTGTCTTCCATATATAATGAGTGGTAATAGGACTGGAATGCCTTAACAATATCTAAGTCAGAGTGTAATAAATTGTTGGTAGGGATATTACGAATAGGGTCAATGGCTTTCTTTTCTGATTTGACTTTTAAATATTTAGCCAGCATTTTATCCGCTTTGTTTTGTCCCCTACGATATTTGGATTTTATCTTAAGAAAAATATTACAAGCATCGGTTGTGGCCAATTTATTTAGGTCAGATTTAGCCTTAATTAGATCTCGGAGGTGGACAGGGGATTTGGAAGTGTAATAAGAGTGTTCAAGGGTTTTAATATGATTGAGAGAAGAGATGTATTGAGAGTTTATTGACTTTTTCTTTCTAGCAGTGTAGGTGATGGTAAAAGCCCTAAATGAGGCTTTGAAGGTATTCCAATTGTTATGAATAGAGGTGTCACTTGGTTTGTTAAGTTGAAAAAACTCCTGTATAAAGGAAGTAGCATTTAAAATAAAAGATTGACCAGCTAATAGGGAGTTGTTAAATCTCCATCTATTTTGTTTGGGAGTGGCAAGGGATAAATCTGGAGAAGCTGAGAGGGTGTGGTCGGAGATAAAGATAGAACCAATCTCAGAAGATTGGAGCGAGGGTAACAAGGTTTTTGAAATCAATACATAATCAAAGCAAGACATAGTATGATGAACATTAGAAAATAATGTGAATTCATAACAATCAGGATTACTAGTTCTCCAGGCATCATAGAGTGGACGAGAAGCAATAGCAGATTGAAATGCTTTATGGGATTTATCAGGTTTAAATTTACAATCTGATTTTCTGTCAGAAAAGGGGTCAAGCCAATTATTAAAGCCTCCTGCAACAATAATATTGAGATTAGTAATTGAGGATAATTTTAGTGTAATATTGTGCCAAAAATCTGGGTCAGGTTTAACCGGTCCATAAATATTGAAAAAGATGGCAAGTTTATTATGGACCGTGGCATCGTCCACTCATATCCGTTTCAGTTGATACAATTTGTAATTTCAAAGACCACGCAACCTTTACTGTTATTTGCTGGAGAGAAAACAATTTGACCCACCCAGTTTGAGTTTAACAGATTTAACATCATTACAGTGGGATTCCTGCAAAAAAAGCAATCTGACAATTAAGTTTTGATAAATGAGAAAGTACCTTTTGATGCTTGACAGGATGCCCCAGACCATGGACGTTCCACGATACGACATAAAACATTATGATGTTTAAGGAATAGGGGAATAATCACATTGTGGACTAACTGCAAAAATCAAAACAAAGAAGACGGAAGACACACGTCATAAAGATCAGGGAACACATTAACATTAATAAATACCTAAGGGAGCAAATAAAACGATCATTCATAGAGATAATAAAAGAGGGGAGAAGTAACAGGTGGAGAAGGGGGGAGAAAGAAAGGAAATATACAAAGAAAGAAAAGATGGAAAGAAAGTGGAAAATTGAAAGAAAAACAGGGACAGATCAAGACTAAAAGCCAGATCTGAGATGTAAAGAGAAGAAGAAATGAGTCGGACATGTTAGCGCTCAAGAACAAGAACAACAACGGGAGAAGATGGAGCTGAGAGATATTTAGGCCACAGAAATCATAGTGATTATGTAGTGATCAAAAACCGCAACTAGAGATGACGAATTGTGAAGCATTAACAGATTAAATAATTTAAGAACATTGAGCATTTGTGTCCATAAGTATTCTAGTTATAGAATGCAAAAACTGTCTTAGTTGAGATGGATCCTCGAATGATTAGGAGACACCTTCATGAGTAATCTTGCAAAGACAAGGATGCAGGATGCCAATGCAAATGTTCATAGATCTTAATTGCGGGCATAGAGCTAGAAATTCTTTACGCCTGGCATTAGTAGCATTGGAAAGATCCTGTGAGATGAAGATGTTATGTCCAGACCAGACAAGACAGCGCTTTTCTCTGGCAACTTTTAATACATGCATCAGATCAGTAAATTCTAGGAAAAGCATAATAATACCGCATGGTTTGTTGGAGTGAGGTGAGGACGACCAAGGCAATGAGCACGTTGAATGTTGAGAGGAGTTGAAGACTCAAGATTGAGAAGGTCCGACAGAAATTTCTTTAAAAAAGAGAGGAGATCTGGATCCTAAACATTTTCAGGCAGTCCATACAGCCGAAAATTGTTCCCGCTATTGCGGTTTTCTAAGTCCTCTGTATGAAGTTTAAGCTAATAAATTTCTTGCTCCAATAAGGGTACTTTAATTGCCACATCTTAAAGGTTGCTTATACGTTGCTCCATTTCGGATATTTTACCTTCCATGTTGATCCATCGGTCCTCAATCAATTAAAGCTTTTCATTGGTGGTATTCATAAAAGGTTTCAATGCACGTAGTTCATCTAAAATGGAGTCCAAAACAGGATTAGAAGATGACTGGACCAGAGATGGAGGATTATTTTTGGCTCTTCTCGGTTTGGTACCAGATGAGGATGCCTTTGCCAGAGAGAGCGCTTCACTAGCCATCTTGATAAAATGAACTTGTCAGTGAGGAGGTGTTTTATAAGTAGAGATCCTTCCCATAAAGATATATGCTCAGAGAAATAGAGCTCAGTGAGGATATGAAAATGCTTCAGACCCTGTGATGATGAATGACTCAACGCAGTTCCAGATACCAGAGTTATGACGTGTTGCAGACTATAAAATGGAGGTATTGCAGATAAAGGCCAAGATGTGACGTAACTAATGAAAGAAATACCTCACTATGCACAGAGATCGTTTACATCCTCTCAAACACGAGGCATTTATGAAGGGTAGGCTTATTCTGCTTCAATAAAGACCAGGAGAGTGGCAGAGAAGGCAGTGTATTAATAAGGCAATGACTCCATCTGAAAGGGAATAGCGCACCTTCTACACAATACAAGACATAGAGAAGAATGGGGTGATGGTGTTCCTTAAGAGTTGCACTTATAAATACGAGAAAACACCTTCAAAAGGCTTTCCTCACAGGTATCACATAATAATCCATTTGCCTCAGCAGACAATAATATGTACTTGCCTATTTATTGTCCAGTATTGTTCCCTGAACTAGACATGACTGGAGCTTGAGGAGGCACAAGAATATTCAGTGCCAAAATGGAGCGACACAACTCACCGCCATTGAGTCACAGAGGAAGGTGTATTATTCCAGTAGTGCGGCCGCCACGCATTCAAAATGCCAGCCGCGCTCGTCAGGAAAACGGAGATGAGGTGAAAACAGCCAAAAAGTGAGTTGCGAATGAACCCCTTGTCAACAATGTGATGCCATGCATCGGGAGGCTTGTTCAGTCAAGAGGACGCAGAACGAGGTCAAAGGGGGGCCGTAATCTTCCTCGGGAGCTCCGTGAAACGACGGAGCTCAGCAAACGCCTGCCATCTTGTTGAGCGCGTAAGCCACGCCCCCCTGTTATCAGCCTTTGACACCATCAGCCATCAACTCCCACTCCACAGATTGTCACTGGAAATTAAGGAACCTCCTTTATTTCGTTCAATTAAGACCTGTCTGACAGACAGAGCCCAAATCATCATGCAGCCTCCTTTCTATTTGTCACCATACACTAACTAGAAAGATGTGCTTCAAAACTGATCAATCACTCCCAATTGTTAATGTATACCTGTCCCTACTCCCCGAGCTCATCAAGTCCTTCAAGCTTACTTGCCTGCATGCAGATGGTACTCAGCTTATCCTAAAATTAGACCTGCACTGCAAAGATTCAGCCAATTTATACAGGCAACAGATATTTGGATAACAGAGAACCACCTGAAATTCAGGGCCATATCAGCAACGGCCAGCGCTAATTATCGCAGGCCGTGCTTAGCGCTAATTTTCTTATCGCTGGCTATCTCTGCTTTTTATCGTCCTGGTAGCGCGTTATCATCAACGCGCTGCTCCAGGGCGATAAAAAATCCAGAGATAGTGATGTTATCGCCGT
This sequence comes from Triturus cristatus, assembly GCF_964204655.1. Taxonomy (NCBI): domain Eukaryota; kingdom Metazoa; phylum Chordata; class Amphibia; order Caudata; family Salamandridae; genus Triturus; species Triturus cristatus. The sequence continues at coordinate 1,458,451,510 of NC_140589.1, read as the reverse complement.
TTTGCAGGGAACATCGCTGGTTTCCAAGCGATGATCCCTGCAAAAGGGCGATAACCTTGCTGATACGACCCTGTGGTCGTATCAGCATAATCCACCCCCAATGTTAGGGGTGGCTTAGTCAGGATTTTAGCAGACGTTAGTTTTTGGAGAAAACAGCAGTTTTCTCCAAAAACTAACTTCTGCTAAAGTGCAAGGGCATCCTTGCTGATAGCGCAAAGACGCGTTATTGCTCTCCTGACATGTAGTGTACGTCAGGAACGCCCACTTTGCATCTCATTAGAGATACAAAGGTAGGCGTAGTGTAAAAGGGTGCTAACATGCGAATATGCATGTTAGCACCATTTTGCTGATAGGGCGTTGGTTTTAGCTCCGCTTTTCTGGCTTTTAAAGCCCGAAAAGCGGAGATAAAGCCCTTGATGATATGCCCCTCAGTTCTTGAGATGCCTCACTTGTGGAGCATTGAAAATATGACCCGGTGATTGCTTGGTCTAAAGAAAATGGACCTTCACCAAACAGTGCTACATAAGTAAAGAACCTGTGAGGCTTGGGTGGGAGCGACACATAAATGGGCGGCGGCAGAGGAGGAGACATTACGGGAGGAGGAAGTTAGAGGGGCCCGCAAGAACCCTATATCAATGGAATGGGCCATGTTACTATTTCGATTCAAGCAATGGACCCCTGGCGAGGACCCTACAGATGACACATTCACACAATCTGCCCCACTAGAGTAGTCCCGCATAGACGGATAGGGCACACTAATGCCGCTGCCGGTCGACCCTAAGAGGAGTTCCAAGCGCGAGTTTACGAGGGGCCACACCCACACGACAGTTATACACTCGGTCACGCGGTCCGGAGGTGAATTTCCATGCCCTTCCCCTAGTTTAAACCTGTGTTACACCCCTGTTCACGTGACATAGTAGTCATGCGTATCCATGGGATACACACACTGCCTCGTACTTGATCATAACATCTTTCTGAGGACTCTACGTCAGGATTTACAGTTGGTGTGTAATACCGCATACTGTACTTTATGCCATACCTACTGGAAAGATGTGAATGATGTATGATATATTAAATCTGAAAATGTCAATAAAAATATGTTACAAAAAAAAAACTACTAGTGAGATTTCAAACTCTCAACATAACATTATCCAGACCACAGCAATACTGAAGACGATTAAAGCATACATACCTAACCTGTAAATGTAAAATGATAGTTAAATACTTTGCATGCTACCAATTGCATTTTATGTAAATAGGCTGCCATGTCACAATACAGTAGCACTTAATTTTACTGTGCTACAAGTATATTCTAAATGCTTAATTGTTATCCCCATGTATACAACTTTTCTGGATATGTTACAGATTTACTGTTGTGTGTTAGCTGACATAAAGTATTATTTAAAAAAAAAAAAAAAAAAAAGTAAAGAACCTGTGAGTTATCAGGACTCTAACACCTAACTCTAACCACAGGTTAACCAAGTTATGAAAATGAGTGGTTTACCATGAGAATTTCACACCAGATCTTCCCTCAACCGCAAGGTTGCAACCTCATGATCAACTATGCTAATAATTTCTATATCGGGTTCCCGAGGCACCTAATCTGTAAACTACAATGGCAGAGATAAATTTGAGCTGGTGTGGCCTACCAGCCATTCCCTTGAGGCCCAACCATCACTTCCCATTGTAAGGAGAATCTCATTAAAATCTTTCTCCAGGCAATTCATGCAACAGATCATTTCTTTTACAATTCAAACAGGTAATTTAGGGTTTGGCGAGCAGTACTCCATTTTTCCAGGGCAGCAGAGACATGAATCCTGCTGCCCTGGTGGACTGCAGCTTACCATATTTAGAGATTTATGCCTACCTGGTGGACATCTCCTCCCTTTTGAGGAGCTGCACCATGGCAGCCCCTCTGAAGGCACTGTAAGTTTGCTGAGGAGCCACCATGTTTTATGGAACTGATCAGGCCGCTCAGCAAACTTTTATGTTTTGCAAAATACCAACTAAAACAAACAAAAAATTGCCATGACTCCCTGGAAGTCTTCTCACAGCCAATGGAGTAGCCAGAAACATAAGATGCCCCCACTTTGAACCATGTCCCAATTTGCTATTGGATGAAGCAAGAGAACCTGGAAGTCGTTTGGGAGATTGCCCCCACCTGAGGGTAATTCTGAAATCCCTAAATTCCCTTCCTTCCTGCTATCCTTCATTCATTGTTTTGTCCTTTTTCTCCATGTTTCTTTGTCTTTTTACATCTTGGTTTCCTTCCTTCTTTCCATGATTTATGTACTTTTTCTATTCGTCCACCTATCCTTTTTTCTTTCTGCCTTTTCCTTTCATGCATACTTCATTCTCCATTCTCATTTGTCTTCTTCCTCCCTTTGTTTTTCATGCTTTATTACATTGGTGATGAGTGGGAGGACCCTGCGTAACTTACAAATCAACCAATAGTAGAGCTAGTGAGCTTGCTATGGTGTCTGTGCACCCGAGTGACTGCGCTGCCTCTCCGTGTTTTGAGGTTGTGGTTCATCCTGAACATTTATCATCAGGCTAAGCTTGTAATTGGTACTGTTGTGGTCATTTTGTATGAGGATGCACGCTTTATCCGTTGACAAGTAACTAATTTATTTTCCTTGTTTTTTAAACCAGCCACTGCCAGAGTCTTTCTTGTGTTTTGATAATTTCTGCTTCAAGGACAATGTCATAAATCACACAGTCTGGAGGAGGAGAGTGTTGCTCTCTGTGTGCTGTGAATGGAGTGCAATTCTGGACGTACACAAATACGCGAGTGGATCGTTTTACTGCGCATGCATAACAAAGTGTTTTTTCACATACTCTGCAGGGGCAGCTCCTTTTTTAAAGCAAAAAAATAAAAATAAAATTATAATAACCTAGTTATTATCAGTTTATTTTCTCAGATCTATTTAGGGCGAGGCAGGGCTGGTGCCACAAGGGGAAGATTAGTTCATGCACCTTAGTGTGCATGACTGTTTGGCCAGCCGACTTGGACCGGCTAAACAGTCATGCGCACTTTGCATGTTGCGGACAACCTGCTGGGGAACATGCCCAGGTTCCTTGTCCCCATCTGATCACCGAACCACGGCGCTCAGACCAATCACAATGCTGCATCAATGCAGCATTGTGATTGGCTTAGGGGAGCCTGTGTACTTCCGTGACTCGTCAGCAAGGCAACGACAAAGGAGAGATGGTGGCGGCCATGAGGAGGTAATTTTTTTAAAAATATATAGTTTGTTCCCTCATTCCCCTGCCAACCCCAGTTCCCTGCCAGCTGCCACTGAAATTCTTCATGCTTAAGATAGAGGTGTTCTGCTGCACCTAAGTTGAGGTGTTCTACTGGGAGCCAAGTCATGTCGGAGTTGCTTATAACATTGTAATTACTTTCCTATTAATTCTGAAGGCGCTGTTTAGTGGTGTGGGAGTAGTTTCATCTATTTGAATTAATAACTTTGCATTTCAATATTCTTCTATAATCTATATTGTCAAAGAGCTAGTTGAAAGGACTACTCTTCATTACTTGGGCACTCAGGTGTCGAGTCAAACCCGTGTTGTGTTGGGTATACAAACAAAAAGGTCTCCATTACCATTTTGAGTAACTGTGAGGAATAATAATGCGTTTGTCAATTTTCTTTTAATGTTGGTCCAAAAGTGTTTTTTTCTTCAGAATATAGAAGGCAGTTATGTTACGTCACATTTGTGTGATTTTTTTATTAAGTGGTTCAGATGTCTGACATTGAAGGGCAAGATGCAAAATGTACAGGCACCACTAAATATTTGTTTTAATAAGTCAAGGGAAAACACAGATCCATTGACAGAAGTGGAAAAAGTTTTTCTTTGCTATTTACAAATAGATAGCATGACTCATTCCAGTACGGACAAGAGTTTCTCAATTCATGCACTATTGAGGACTGAAGATAAAGATGTGTCTCAGTATCTGCCTAGTTGTATGGACGAGGAATAAATGTATGAAATATGCATGAAGAAATCGGTGAACAGTATAGCCCTGATTACAACATAGGCATGATTTGTATGTACTAATTTTGCACCACCTAATTATAAGTAGTTTGGTTTGTCCTCACTCAGTATTTCCCGGGTTTGGGAGAAACAAACATTATTTTTGTGGCCAGAAAAACTTGCTGGAGAACTCGCATGAGACTATGGCTGAAGCACCCAAGTCTCTTTCACTTTTGTTATATTAGGTCTCGACTAAACAGCGCATGCGCTGTCTTGAAGAAACGTGTTGTGTTTAACCTGTGGGCCTCAGCCTGCCCACAGGCTTTCCATTTGCTCGCTCCATTGTCTTTCTCATATTCCTTGTCCCCAATTGTCCCGGGCATGCATGGTCATGCCTCTTCTTGTGTTTAGCCCTACCCCCAGATCATGGACCAAGTACTTGGAAACATCCACTTCTCCTGTTTTTCCGACCATTTTAGGGCCATTTCAGCTTCTACACAGTGCTTGTGCTTTTTCTAGCTCTGTCTCCTCCCACACACCCTCATGCCTCAACCACATATCACCCTCTCCCCTGTCACGGCTTTTCCCATCGTTGCTGATTTTCGTTTCCCCCACCTCCTCCCTTCCGACACTGCTTGCTCCCTCACACCTCCTAGTGCTTACCCCATCCACATATCATCCCCTCCCCATTCCTCATCACTGCTTTTCCCTTTGTTGCTGCTTTCCGCTTCCCCCACCTCCTGCCTCCTGTCTCTGTTTGCTCTCTTGCACCTCCCGGTGCTTGCCCAGTCCACAAATTACCCCCTCCCCCGACCTCGTCACTGCTTTAAACCCCCCATTGTAATCTGTTTTATTCTAGTGTGCTGTAGTGTTCTGTCTTTAAATGTACTATTAGTGTATAGCTGGGATGCTGATTGGAGCATGTGTGCACGGCTGCTATTACTTAGCACACATGCATTCTGTTTATTTTCTGCGTGCGTGGGCACTAGGTGTGTGTGCGTGTTTACACCATATGTAGTCATTTGGCAATGGTGTTTATAGCGGGAAAATTAGACCCCAAGTGAATCAGGTATGTGTTATCACACGGCATGTCAGATCTTCAAAAGTTCCTGTGTCTTCTGCTGTAAATGCATTGGCATATTTCTCCTGTGCAAAATGATTGAACTCTTCGTCTCTCACCTTGTTGATTCTGATTTCATAGGGTGGGACTTTATTTCTTCAAATTTATCCCATGAGGACACTTTCTTACATTTCCCGCATTCACCAGTGAAGTGTTTCCAAGTGACATTGTTGCTTTACTTGAATTATCTTCAAAGGAGCCAGACTGAGTCTTGATGTCATCAAGGTCTCTGTCTACCTGCCCCTCAGTATCCATGGCAAAGGTAGGCTTTTCAATGTGGTTGCTGATGCAATGTATTTCCTCATGTTTACTACTGTAAACCAGCCTAACACTGTGATTATTTCTGTTTTTTTGTGAAGTTTTATATAGCGCCAACACCACCCGAATGTATAGGAGTGCTTTACATTAGCACCATTTACATTTTTTGTGCAGTTTTATATAGTGCCAACGCCACCAAAGGTATTGGAGTGCTTTACATTAGCATTGTTTCTTTACACAAGGACACATTCATTTTTGTAGGCACGGTGAGATTAAGTGTTTTACCCAAACGCCGAAACTCAAACCCGGTTCTCAGCTCCATAGCTGGCAGCTCTAGCCCTTATGTCATATCCTCTCCTTAAAGGCCTCACCCTCAGTTCCACATTTTGTGATTATGGATAAATCACTTGATCTCACCATTTCTAACTAGGTTTTGCCTGTATGAAATCTATTTTTTTTAGGTCTTGGCTAGAAAGCGCATGTGCTGTCTCGAAGAGATGTGTTGCGTTCCCTCTGTGGGCTTACAGGCCGCCCATCTCCTACCATTGATAAACTTCAGCGTCGCTCTCATTTTCTGCGATGCCATTCGTCATGGCATGCAGGTGTCATGCCCTTTTCTTGTGTTTGGGCCTTGCACAGCGCATGGACCACGTATATGTCTCCTTAAACTGCTCCCTGTTTGTGGAGCTATATTTTTCTTTATTTTCAAGCACTCCATAGGAGTACTTTTGTTTTCAGACCGTCTCCCTTGTACACCTACCGCTAAAATGCATGCATGTGTACATAAACAAATGCATTTCTTAAAAAGTTGTTAAAACACAAACAGCACTTGTGTATTATTATTTTTGCACAATCTGATGGCATTGGAGCACTTGTTCCATCATCCGTCTTACCATAGTCTGACTATGACACATACACACATACCACTAAATACATGTGTGTGTACATAAACAAATGCATTCCTTAAAAAGATGTTAGAACATGAACAGCACTTGTTTATTTTTTTGCACAATCCAATGGTATTGGAGAGCTTTCTCCATCCTCGGTCTTGCTATAGCGCAAACATGAGACAATGGTAATGAAGCGCTTTAAGTGCTTACCTGTTGCATTCCACAGTGACACATTATTTTTTGTCGCTAATCCTGCTTCAATTATGGCACTTTCCCCCCTTCATTGTTGCTTCCTTCCACCCTCTCCTGTCGTTGCTTGCCCATCTCCCCATGCCCTCCTGCTTCCCTGCTTGACCAGTCCCCCTGCTACCTACCTCGTCGCTGCTGCTTTTATTTACATTTTGTTTTTACAAGGTCTGATGGTATTGGAGCGCTTCTTCCATTCTCCATCTTGCCATAGTGCTAACACAATCCAATGGTATTGGAGAACTATACATGCTCACCAGTTAAATTACACAATGATACATTAATTGTACGCAGGGGGAAGCGTATGTGATATGCCCAGAATCACAAACTATTTAGCTGACCCCGAGATTCGAACCTGATTCCCCAGTTCCCCTGTTGGCAGCTCTGCCAATTACGCCACATCATCGCTTCACTTCAAAGCTCCCCAGCAGTTTCTCACTATCCCTTCCACATTTGTTCAGCAAGACCCCATCATTACCGAACAAGCATTGACAAAGCCAATAGATCTCAGCATTGCCCAAGCTATTGGTCTTCTCAATGTGAATACCTGTTAGCCATGTTGTCTAGCAGCACATCTGCTGTTCAGCAAAACGGGTATGATGCAGCCAGCACAGGCCACGTCATACTGCTTTTTTGTGTTAGGAGGGACAAAACAATAAGCTCAACATGGGCGGGGGGCGAAGAGTCTCAGCGGAGGCTCAGCATCCTGTGAATCTGGGCTTTCAGTGACTTTCAGCCATGCTGAACAGCAGATGTGCTGCTAGACAACATGGCTGAAAGACATTCACATTGACAATACCTCGGGCATTGCTGAGACCTATTTGCCAATGTTTATCCAACAGGGGGAAGCATACATTACATCCCACTTTCAGAAAAACACTTTTCTTTTCCTCCCTCCCCATACCAGATGCAGTGGCCCCTCAAATACACTTTACCACCTGCTCAGAACAGGTGTTAAATGTATGCAGAAAAAAGTATGGTGAATTATGTGTGTTTTTACACCTGGAAAAATCAGCCCTACACAGTAAATACCCATTCCCTGGTAATTGCATGTTTATGGTAAATTTGTATTTGTATTTACCACACTGTAAAATCACCCCAATACTGTGCAACATTAGGCCTTCATACCTAAAATAAAAGCAATTTTAGAGATGCAACATTTTGGCGAGGATCGGTGGAAAGGTACATTAAAGCTCTTACAAACTTGGCAGTCATGTGAATTTGACAACACCTTGGAAGAGAAAAACTGGGGCCAATTTACGGTGAATTGTTCTAAAGTCTTAGAATAACTATGGTTATCAAGGAATCCGGATTTGGAGAACGTTATAGAAATAACCAAGAGGATTGAGAATTCTTAAGAATGTGTGAAAGAAATTGAGAAAGAAGAAGAGTGTAGCACTAGTGAGGTCCATAACGAAGTGAAAAATGAAAGCTCAAAATCGAAACTACAGAGAAATTACAAAAGAGATAGTGAGGTAATAGTGCTACAGAACGTTTTAGGTGTGGGAGCAAGAAACATTTCCAAAATTTTGAGGGATGCATTGGAAAAAATAGTATGTAACAATGAAGGGAGGGGAGGTTTGCCACCATTGAATACCTTCATCTTTTTGAGGTTCTTCCGAAATATGGTATCGCACCCAGATTTTTACGTCTGGTGAATCTTCTCTATGATAGCCCCACCCTGAGAGTCCGGACCGGAAACCTCATCTTGGCACCACAATGAGTGTGCAGGGTTGCCTCCTTTCCCTCCTTCCCTTCCTCCTATCTCTTTGGCCATAGAGCCCCTGGCCAGTCATGCTTCAGCGGAAACCTGGGGAATACCACTGGGTGGGGAAGAGCATGCAATTAATTTCCCTGTTTGTGGATTATTTGCTACTATATATTAGAGATGTGTGCTTGGTCCCGGGTGTCATATCGTACGTTCTCACTCGCTTTGCTCACTTATCTGGATTGAACGTAAATTGGGGAAAGTCCTGCTTGTTTCGCTTTGATACCAGAGCGCCGGATCCAGCACTCATGTTTCATGGAGCTCCTGCCACCTGGCAACCAACTATGTTCCGTTATCTGGGCATTCGGATTTATCATACTGACCGGGACCTTCTTTACGGCAACCTCATGAGGGCAATCACTTCCTTAACAGCACAGATGTCTTTTTGGAAGTCTCTTGCTCTCTCGGTTGCTGGGAGAGTAACCCTTACAAAAAAGTTAGTACTTCCGCACCTTCTATATTTTTTCACTAATCTGCCGCTGTATCTCCCTCCGTACTTCTTCCGCTCACTTGAACGTATGCTGGGAGACCTTATATGGAACAGAACTCGCTGTAGGGTGGCGCTCTCAAAATTGTTTCTACCATTGGCCCAAGGAGGGTTAGAAGTACCTAACTTGGAGCATTATTATTTAGCATCTCAGATTCAATGGATGGCCCACTGGATGGCGGGGTTGCAAATCTACGACACAGCAGCAGATGGTCTTTCCTGTCGACCAGACGCAATTCTTCATCTGTTTCACCCATGTTCAAAACCTTCCCGGGCCCGTCCTCTACTAGTACAGGTAGCCTATTGTTACTTGCGCCGTTGCTTGTTCCTTACCGGACATGTTACGCCTTATGCCCTCATGAACCCTTGCTTGGTATGCCCAGGGGCAGCAGGATTTCATTGTCGCCTGAGCTCTCAGCATGGCCTGCGGCAGGTTTACATTCACTGGGGGATCTGTATTATGATGTAGCACTCGTGCCATATGAGGTACTGACACTGGAGGAGGGATTGCCCCTGTGACATTTCATTAGTAACGCCTCTTGGATTGGTACACTGCAGCGCCAATGGGGGGAGGTCACGAAGGAACCACCAACTCACTTCACACTTCAATACTTACATGTCGTGGGAGAAGGGGGTCATCTCACTCGGTGGTTGGCAGACGCGCTTCAGGTGCATACTGCCACAACTCTGACCTCGCTGCGAAATCGCTGGGGGACAGAGCTGACCCATCCTTGCAGCTCCATGGAATGGAGCATGATTTTGCATACGTCCCTTGGAATGCAAAATTCCGGCTGATACAATTCTACATTATGCATAGGCTTATCTTACACCAGCGAAAATCAATTGATATTTCCATAGGCTGGATGCGGCATTCCCCGCCGCAGCCATCCAGACACGGTTATTTACATATGTTGTGGTCATGCCCCTCACAATGACAGTACTAGGAGGTGACTCAACACTGATCGACCTGCCCCTACCAACAGTTTGCATGCAGGTGGGAAGTCTGTATTCTAGGCATAATCCTGAGAGAAAAGAGGCATAGGGCCACTAAACGTTTTTTGGACCTCAGCTTCATAGTGGCCAAACAACTCATTACGAGGTGCTGGAAGGCTAGTGAGCCACCATCTATAAAAGCTTGGTCACACTCCATCCTCACCTGGGCAATAGCAGATGGGACATTTCTCCGATGAGAGGACACACTAGGATTAGATAAATACCCTATCTAATCTAATTGGGACGCAATTTTGAACGCCCTACAAACTGCATTATACCCTGAGACAAATGTTGAAGTTGATGCTACAGCTTAGCTTATACCCGAACAACCATGACCACACAAGCTATGAAGATATTACCAATGACGCTTCACTGTATATATAGCATGAAGTGTATTATTTGATAATGAGAGGATAGCAACTCACCCAAAGGTATATTAGAAGCTGCATTGAGAGAAGGCCTGGGCTAAAATTCCGTTCCGGTCGTGGAAATTGCGATAATTTGACATTTTCGCGTTCCGTGGAAAGCGCGAAAATGTCAAAATTTCCGCATTCGGCAGCTTAGCGATAATTTGTTTCTTGCTCGCGCTGTAAAATAATACATTCTCGCGTGCGCGCGATCGCCTTACCTGAATCCCCGCGTTCGCCGACAAGTTTATCCGATCCGGTCGCGTTCTCCATGAGATGTTGGTTTGTTGGTAGCCATTTGCGCTGTCTCGCGACAGTTCGCGCCCGCAGTGACGTCATTTGTCGCGCGATCACGTCTTTCTTCTCGCGATCATGCACCGCGAGACAACTGAAAACAAGATGGCCGCGCCCGCGAGCAACCACATGGGTAAGTTGGCGAGCCGCGACCATGCAGAAAATACCGCGAACGGGCGGGAAAAAAACTTCCGCATCTTCGCGATATTTCCGTGTGTTTGCGGAGATTTTTAACATTTTCGCGATAATTTGCAAAAGTGAATTTCGCAAATTCCGCCCACCCCTAATTGAGAGATGGCAAACCATACCTGTTTTCCCCTTGTCCCCACATTCATCACCCCACCCCCACTACCTGTGATGTTCCTTTTTGTTCATTTGGAGCTTACTGGTTGCTCCCAGTTCAGTGTTTTAAATATGTTTGATGTCATTGCCATGGCATGTTACGGAAAATGCGACTGCATATTGTCTACTTACCTAGGGAGACACCTCTAGCCCCTGAGTTCTGTCGTGCACTGCAATACTTTTTTGAACTGTAGATATGGTTGTACTAGACTGGGTATAGTGGATTATATTACGTGCCCTAGGTCCTGATATGCAGCGAAATAGTGACACCCTTGTATTTTTTCTGTGCTTACATCTGATTTGTAACTGCATTATGAAAATGTAATAAACAGATCAAATAAAAAATAAAAAAATGAAGGGAGGGGATGCCACTTGGCAAGATGTTGAAAAAATTATAGTAATAACAACAAGTTTGGCCCTAGTCTGGTGAAGAGTTCTGCAAGGATATTGAAGTAGTTGTGCTAGCTGTTCAGACCAGTTTAGATGGCAGCCTGCAAGGTTTTTAAAATATTAGAGGTGACAGGTAGAAGTCGGAATGAACTCAAGATCCAAACTCACCCTTATGTCACAGAATTGTTTTGAAAATACTCTAAAAGGAGTGGTGAAGAATGCTAGAATAAAGCTGGTGGGTATGCTGGGCATCCAGCTGGTATTACGAGTTAATTTGAAGCTAAGGTAGTAGTCAAGCGGAGAAAAATGCTAGGGCACAATTGTGTAAAAAAGAAAAGTAATTATTTATTGGGATAGCAACACCAATAGAAGGCTTGGAATAAAGCTGGATCCTAGTAGCATTTCACATTTTGCAGTGTGGCGTTTTAGGTGAGAAGCATGGTTGGGAATTAGAGGAATTTAACAGTGTGTTTGGAACTGGCTTAGGTTGTTTGAAAGGCTTCATGCACGAAGAGTTCAGTGTCAGTGCCAGGAATGTGCCAATATATTAAAGGGAAGTAGTAAAGGCTATTTATGTAACGAGAACATCATAGAACTGGTAGAAGCCAGTGAGTGGGGTTGCTTTCGTGTTGAAAGTGTCAGTCTCTCCCAACATAGCGATCAACTTCTCTATTTTGATTAGAGGATGTCTATCCTCAATCACATATGCATTTAAATTCTTGAGATCGATACAGAGTCTTCTTGCTCTCATGACGCCTCCTCAGCAACCCCACTCACTGGCTTCTACCAGTTCTATGAACGTTACTCAGGCTTACCGTCAGATCATGTTGCATCTAGATTCAAAAGATTTTACAACCTTGATCAAGCCAAAAGGAATTATTAGGTACTGTAGAGTGTCGTTCTGCAAAGTGTATTAAAAACCAATTCACCAGTTATTGGCTTGAGTTGAAGAATGTTTATTCTTTCAGGATTATTAATTTAAGGCAAGCAAAAAATGTGAGGAACACGATAGCAAACTCAAAAGATTCAAAAATAGGTTTACGGTGGAGAAAGGTAACTACTTTGGTCATGAAATTTCAGGGAGTGTCATCAATGAAGAGTTCAGTTGCGATAGTGGTTGACACAACTTGTCCTTAAAACAAAAAAACATGAGTTCTCTTTTCTTGGTCTTAATGATTTTATTCGAAATGTGTCAGGAACATGTCTCATATGTGTGCATGAAAAACAAAATTAACAAAAAGGGTTGTTTATTTGGGATGAGGAATGTGGTAAGGAATGTGAGAAAATGAAAAAGTCTTTTGTTCATGGCAGTTGTAATGAGAAAAAAATAACTGATCACGACAGATGCCCATCAGTTTGGAGTGGGAACAGTGATGACTCAAGAAAGGAGAGACAAGGATAACAGTGGTTAAGGTTTTTGGATATAGAATGATGACTGGCCCTGATTTGAGATAGTTTGTCATCGAAAAAGAAGCTCTGGATGCTGTATTGGAGCATAAGTAAATTTAAAGTATTTATTTTGGGCAGTGGAATCACTATCCAGACTGACTATAAGCCTTTACAGGAATTCTTGAAGGAAAAAGCTGTAGAAACGGTATCACTTAGAATTTTCTGATGGAGCTCTCAATTACATGAATACAACTTCAATGTGAGGTACATTTCAGAGAAAAGTAACACAGTTGAAAACGCTCTAACAAGATTTTTGGTGGCAGAAAAAATAAGTAGATAGTGAAGATATGGAGAAAGAAGATAGTAAGGTATGTTTGGTGAAAGATTGGGGTGATTAGAGAGGAGAATTTGGAAGAAGAACTACATAAAGATGAGGAACTAAAGAATGTGAAGGAGTGAGTTGAAAAAGATTGCCCATGGGGTGAGAAAAAGAATATATTTCGGGTGGGAAAGGAAGAGTATGAAGAGGAGTCAAATCAGTTCCACCGATTGTTTGAGAAGGAAAATTATCGAAGAAACCCATAAGGCATATCCGGGTGTAACTAAGATCATCATATCACAATCAAGGGAATGGGAGAGAAAAAAGCAAGGACAAATGCCCTTCAATTAATTAAACTAAAAAACGTAATGCTTGCTAAAGTGTCGAAACTCTATAAGCTATAAAATACATATATAAATACTGTTATTTTCAGGACAAGCAACCCTCACCCACTATTTGATTGGCATACTTCATCATTGGGCTCCTCCTGGCACGGGTACAAAGGATTCAGGTGCAAGCAACTGCTGGGCTGTAGGGGAGGTTGTGAGGTGTTTTATAAAGTAGGTAGTAGGAATGGTGCTATTAGAAAGCCTGTGGATATCTTACCAAAAGACCAAGTTTCAGAGGGAAATGGGTACATGTTAAAACTATCTACTGGTGGGAAATGAAAATGTTATTAGTTCCCTAGTGGTAGGAATAACAAGTGGGTTTAGTTCAACCCACACAGAGAGGTTAACATGTTTCTGCCCGTGCTCCTCAGTTGAGGTGTATAGGCATTCATCAGGTCCATACAGCCCTCACTGCTGATAGATTATATAAAAAAAAATGTAAAGAATAAGCAGTTATAACCAGTGGTCTAGAGTTTGCTGGTTAAAGCCCCCAGCTTTTAGGGGTATTCTGACACAGCCTTTAGGGTCTTATCGTCTCATCTCTAAGGAGGAGTCAGGGACCAGGACAACTGATTCATGCGTCCCATCCCAGTGTGCTTCTGTTTAATTGAGGGGACCTTTTCGTCCAGAAAATACCAGCACTTGTATATGTATTCAATATCTTATAGATTTTCTACACTTTAGTAATAACTACGATAAAACTGAGTATTTAGGATGATTGCTAGTGGCTTGCACCTGACAAGGATGTGAGAGGACAGTATGAAAATGAGCCACTGTATGAGGTGTAAGTGTGAGAAACCTAGGTTTCCTGAGTTTAGTGTTCTGCAGATTTCCTGCAGTCACTGTAAAGAGTTGGATTTGACATTATGAGGCATTTTATAGCAAAGAAGTGGGTAGACTGTATTTTATTGTCTTATACTGCCACTTTTTTAAAATTGCTGGTATGTGATAATTTAACTGGCAGTGTGATGGTTATCCCAGTAACATTCTCGCCAACAGATGGTGTCCAGAGGAATGGAAGACTATTTAAAAATCAATGCCGTTGGACATAAAAAGGCAGCTTTTTATCACCTTGAGGATAATGGTATAATGGAGAGATGAAATTGTACATTATAGAGGGGATAGTGCTGATATGAGGGCAGGTTGACATTGAAAAAAAAATTGTTAGCAAGGATAAATTCATACAGGTGGATCCGTCATAACACAACAGTCACACTTTTCTTATGCCTAAGGGGAAGGAGATCAAACACTAGGTTAAGTACAGGTTCGATGGGCAAAGCAAGAAGGGTGATGGTGGCTGAGAAGGAAGCCAGAGTCAGGATGATAAAATTGCATAAGCGGGTTGGTGTGAGAGTGGACACACGAAAAGCTGCCAAAGACATTTCATCAAAAGTGGAGGATTCGATATGCATTGGACAGACTGATGGAGTCACCAAGGGTGAAAATAAATATTCTGTCCCAGCTGGGTAATTGAAACATTGTTTCAATCTCTACACACAGAGGATGGTGGAATGTGGAATTTGCAGAGGGTGGTGGTGAGAAGTGAGTTTGAAAGGGGAGGCAGGAGCAGAAACGGGTGGTTAGAAGGGAGGAAAGTACTAGAATGAGAAGAGTCTCCAAATGAATGGATGAACATGTTTCAGGGTAACTTCAGGGTAGCCTCTTTCTTTGTGTATTCCCAAAGAAGATGGGTGATCCTTTTTGTTTCTCATCCATCAGCTTTTCTTACCATCGTTATACATTTTTCAGTGGGAGCTTTTTATTCATATCAGTAGTGATTCTCTACTGTTATTTTACCTTTCTCTGTTAGTGTATACTGTATTGTAGTTGTTGTCTATTACATTTGTTTGTAAACAGGGAAGTGTGTAGTATCTTCCTTTCCTGATGGCAGTTTCCTAAAGGGAAGTCTACAGAATCTTGAGGAGAGAGGTCTGGAGAAAGAGAGAGTAGTGACCACTTACCACTACATATTAAACTTATTTCTATCAAAATTAGGCAACTTAAGCACTTTACTGCAAGGATTCTACTGCACACTAATTGCCACTGTTTGTAAGGGAACTTAATGGAGCTTACCAAGCGTGGAAAGTTGATAGGTTTGCAGTTATTGAAAACAGCAGGTCTACTGCCTGTGGAGCACTGTACTGCCTGTGGAGATCTTAGTTCCAGGCAGAAGAACCAGCATCGTCCAGAGTTATAGGTCTGTACCACTAGCAGAGCCCCTTTCTCGTTGTTGCACACTACCCTTGTTCTGATGGTTTACAGGGTGCTCCTTTTCGTTAGTGGACATAAGTAGACAAAGAGGTGCATATGTACAAGCCCCGATCGCCAAGGGAACAACACTTTTTGTGACGTTCCCGTGGCGATAGGGGCCTTGCCTTATGTACAAGGCAGCGTTAAGCCGCTTAACATGGCTTAACCCTGCCTTATACATAAGGCACCCTTTCAAGCTATGTTTTGTGTGAAAGGGGCATGCAGTGGGTGTTGTGGTGGGCGTTCCACTGCAACACCCATTGTATTTGACGTTGCCCCCTGTGTACAGGGGTGGCGCACATAAGAGGCAGCGCCAAAATTAAGACCTGGTCTTAAGTTGGCGAAGCGAGGAGAAATGCATTATTTCTCCTCGTTTTTGCTTTTTCTATATGTGCTGCCCTGTGCAGCACACATGGAAAAAGCAAAATGCCATGGTTTGTTTATGTACAGGAAGGTGTCCTTTCCTACACATAACTAGGGCTCCCTGTTTTCCGTTTTTACTGATTTTTACATATAAATACAGGCAGAATTTTGTTTTTTCTTGTCTGTATTTATTTTTAAATATGGATAAAAACGGACATTGGGTTGCTTTTTGAGTAATTCTACATACTGTCTGCCATGACTGCCAGGCCAATAGCGGTGTGGATTGATAGGTAAGGGGGTTAAAAGAGAAAGGGATTTTAGCAAAGAGGATTTAACAGCAGTAGATATGCACAAGGTAGACACTGAAATTTGCATATTTTCATATAAGTTCATTGATTTATCTTCTGCAGATGTTCACAGCATTGAAACCCGGCAGGCCTTTAAGCATGAGTGCATATTTGTTAAATAAATGTGGAAATGTACTAAATTCAGCTACATTTCTCCACAAAACCCAAAATAAATATGGATAAATGCAGATAAAATTAGCAAAAAATAAATATGGATAAATACAGATGGAAATGTCAAAAAAATAAATACCATAAAACTGGGAGCCCAACACATAACCAATCCTCACAGACACCCTTGCACTCTGGTGTAAGGGTGCCTGCGTTGGCGCTAAAGGCCTTATTTACAAAGCTCTTGCCCTACCCGTACGCCACTTTTCCCATGTTAAAAATGACACAAAAGTGGCGCAAGCGACTTGTAAATAAGCCCCTGAGTTGTTAAACTTAGCGCCATCGCAGGGGGAAATGCAAGGCTGCACCACATTCTTGTAAATATGGTGCAGCCTTGCGTTTTTGCGAAGTGGCGGAGCGTGTCATTAGTCCAGGAGGCTAATGACTCGCTCCGCCACTTCTATTGTACATATACCCCAGAGTTTCTCAAGTGGTGAAAACCATCAATCACTTACATCAATCAAATTGTGGTACCTAAATGACTGTTTATATGGCTCACACCAGAAAACTCTCTAATTACTTAAATAATAAGTGCTATTAAAATCCCAGCTATGGTACTCGTATTATGAGCCCTGTAAGGATAGAAGCCCGAGACAGTTCTACCATGCTTTAGACCTGAAACCTACAGCTCTCTGGTCATCCAGTGAGATACCGGACATGGTATAACATGTAGTAAATCAATATCAAATTCACAGCATAAAACAAGCCCCTACCATTAATATATCAAGGCACATATTTGTTTCTCATAGGAAGAGGCTTCTAACCATTTGGAAGCATTTGTCACCTTTGGTCACCACTTACAACCTTTATAGTTGGATGTGTAAAGCATAGCAACAATGCCACGAGGCTTTCAGACACATGACTGTTCCTAAACACCAAGGAAAATAAAGCTTTGGGTCCTATCAGGGGTAATACAACTTGAATGATGGCAGAACACCCCAGCAGTAGGCAACAACACCCCCTGACATGGTACATCATCTACCACTTCTGCCAGTATGCCACTGCTCCGCAGTGTGTTGTTAATGAGCACGCCTTCTTATGATTGAAGCTGGAAGGGAGATGCAGTGTGTTATAGGACACACCAAAGTCCATTCACAAACTCCTGCATAGCAGTGGTGACAAGATGACAGGAGCATCGGGTGGTGCTGCATTTGTAGACTACGACAGTTTATACTGATGCGGTTCCATCTTCACTCACGTGGGAGCACACACCTACTAATCTCCTAATAAAATCTTGTGTTTTTGTTAATAGTCTGTCTCTAAATGACAGAGAATGGGATCCATTTGTCAGTAAATTACACAAGTATCAGGCCCAATGATCTGAAATCATCTCCAACTGTAAGGCCATATAAACATGTACACTTAAAAAAAACCCAATGAAAAGAAACAGTTTTCTTGACTCTAAACGGTACACATTAAGAGCTTTCTTTCTCTTCTGACAATGCGTAAGTACATGTTATTCTTAGCTCTGTGATTCAGCAGCTCCCATTTAGTGCACACCCCCAGATAATCACAGTGGAACAGCTCATTAGACTCACAGTTGCACTGCTGCATCTCGGAGACTAGATACAGCCCTACAATTATGAAATAAATAATCCTTCGCCTTCCCAGCTAAGGGAGAACGTGACATCAATCAATTCTAACACAAAGACAATAAAGAAAAATGCATTCTTTCACAAATGGCTATAATTTGAAAATATATCTTTCGGAGGTGTTGAGTAACCAGGAAGATGTCACATTGTAAGTGCCACATTTACCGCAGTACTTTCAGTTTTACTCTAAATTCTCATTTGAAACCGGAAGTTCTTGATGCAAAAGATGGTTAACCACTACTAGAAGTCATACTTGCCACGTAATTATCCTTCATTGCCAATAGGGAATCGTTGAATTTTCCACTGGAATGCTAATGTTCTCAATTACAGGATTTTAACTAGTGACCCAATAAAAGTAGCCCATGATTCAAGTCTGTCTTTCAGTGAACAGAGGAGATGCGGTGGACAATGCATTAAAATAAGAATCCGAATCACAATGATCACGAGAAAGAGTCTCAATTACACATGATTATACGTGGGTTTAGAAGTATCACATTTAAATATTGCCTTAAAACTCCCAAAAGACAAGCAACGCCTTCAGTGCTGCTCTTCAAGCTACAATGTGCAATAAATACAATGTAAAAAATTCTGAAACCATAAAACAATTTCGCAAGTAAAGATGTTCATGTTCAGAATGAAAGCCCACTACTTTTTTAGGGTCTGGCTTGCGAAAGCATCCAGTAGCGCAAGCGTCTCGCTTGCGAGAAACTGTTGTTAACAAAAAGGATTTGGAGCCTGCCTTTTTCTTACCATTTGATGACTTGCGCACTACTCTTCTTTACAGCCTTGTAATTTGTCAAGGCAGGCCTAACATAATTTCTGTTGCTCTCTGTGGAGCAGGGACCAAGCACTGACTTAATCAGTGCCCGCCCACTGCTCCCGACGTCATTGAGGTACTATTTCATTCTTTTTAACTTTTAGTGCCCTGCAAACATAAGGCGTGTGACTGGCAAAAATGTGCCCAGCAGGACAAACACATTTGCAAAGATTTATTTTCCTCCCAACCCACACCACTCCAATCAGCTCCACTCCATATCGCACCATTCCAATGCAAGACAATCAACCCCACTCCAATCCAAAATAATCTGCCCCACTCCAACCCAAAACAATCTTCCCCTCCACTCCCCAACCTAAAACCAATCTGCCCCACTCCAATGCAAAACAGTCCACCCCAAAACAATCTGCCGACTCCAATCCAAAACTATCTCCCCCACTCCAATCCACCCAAATCCAATCCAAAACAATCTGCCCTACTCTAATCCACCCCACTCTGACTCAATCCAACACAATCTGCCCACTCCAATCCAAAACAATCTGCCCACTCTAATCTGCCCCACTCCAATCCAAAACAATCTGCCCCAATCCAATCTAAAACAATCACCCCATAATGAATCCAATCTACCTCACCCAATCCACCCACCCACCTCCAATCCAATCCACCTCACCCCAATCCACCCACTTAATCCCAATTCACCCCACTCCAATCCACCACATTCCAGTCCACACCACACCACCCCAATCCAATCTACCATGCTCCAATCCAATCCACCCCACTCCCTTCCCAATATACCCTATTCAAATCCAATCCAGCACAGTCCACCCACCACAATCCACTCCAATCCGCCACTCCAATCCATGCAAATCCACCCCGCCTCACCCCACACCAATCCTCCCCACTCAATCCATCCACCCCACACCAATCCAATCCAAACCACTCACCTCAATCCAATCCACCACACTCCAATCCTCCCAACCCACCCCACTTCATTTCTCCCCACTCCCATCCCAAACAAACCGCCCACTCCAATCCAAAACAATGCCCCACTCCGACCTAAAAAATCTGCCCCACTCCTACCCAAAAAGTTCTGCCTCACTCCAACCCAAAACAATCTACCCCATCCCAACCCAGACCAATCTGCCCAATGCCAATGCAAAACAGTCTTCCCCACTCCAATCTTCCCCACTCCAATGTGCCCCACTCCAATCCAAAACAATCTGCCCCACTCCAATCCACCCAAATCCAATCCAAAACAATCTGCCCCACTCTAATCCACCCTACTCTGCTCCACTCCAATCCAAAACAATGTGCCCACTCCAATCCGCCTCACTCAAATCTGCCCCACTACAATCCAAAATAATCTGCCCACTCCAATCTGCCTACTCTAATCCAAAACAATTGGCCCCACTTCAATCCACCCCACTCCAGTCCAAAACAATCTGCCCGTTCCCAGTTCACCCCACAACTAATCCAATCCAGCTCGCCCCAATCCACCCACTTCATCCCAATTCACCCCACTCCAATCCACCCATTCAAGTCCACACCACCCCACCCCAATCCAATCCATCCTGCCCCAATCCAATATACTCCACTCCCTTTCCAATATACCCCATTCAAATCCAACCCAAAACAATCTGCCCCACACCAATCCAAAACAATCTGTCCCACTCCAATGCAAAACAATCTGCCCCACCCCAGCCCAAAACAATCTGCCCTACTCCAATGCAAAACAATTTGTCCCACTCCAATCTGCACCAATCCATTTCGCCCCACTCCAATCCAAAACAATGCACCCAACTTCAATCAAAACAGTCTACCCCTCTCTAATTCACTCCACTCTAATCGAAAACAAAATCCCCCTCTCTAACCTAAAACCATCTGCCCCACTCCAACCCAAAACAATCTGCCCCACTCCAATCCAAAACAATGTGCCCCACTCAAATCCAAAACAATCTGCTTCACTCCAATCCACCCACATCCAATTCCAACCAATCCACCCCACTCTGCCCAACTCCAATCCAAAACAGTCTGCCCACTCCAATCAGTACAGTTCGAGTCTAAAACAGTCTGCCCCACTCTATTCTGCCCCACTCCAATCCAAATCAATCTGCCCCACTCTAATCCGTCCCACTACGATCTGCCCCACTCCAATCCAAAACAATCTGCCCACTCCAATCTGCACCAATCCAAAACAATCGACCCCACATCAATCCATCCCACTCCAATCCAAAACAATCTGCCCCACTCAAATTCAAAACAATCTGCCCCACTACAGTTCACCCCACAACCATCCAATCCACCTCCCCAGTCCACCCACCTCATCCCAATCCACCCGCTTCATGCCAATTCACCCCACTCCAATCCACCCCACCCCACTCCCCACCACACCACCCCAATCCAATATACTCTGCCCCAATCCAATCCACTCCCCAATATAGCCCATTCCAATCCAATCCAGCACAATCCACCCAACTCCAATCCACCTCACTCCAATCAAAAACAATCTTCCCCACACCAATCCAAAACAATCTGCCCCACACCAATCCAAACAATCTGCTTGTTCCAATCCAAAATAATTTGTCCCCTCCAATCCAAAACAATCTGCCCCACTCCATTCCAAAACATGCTGCCCCCTCCAATCTAAAACAATCCACCTCACCCCAATCCAATCCAATCCGCCTCAATCCAATCCACCCCACTCCAATCCAATACAGCCAAATCCATTTCTACCCCACCCCCCTCCAATCCAAACCACCTCAATCCAATTCACCCCACCCCAGGTCACCCCGCAGAAGCCCTGTTCACTACACCCCACCCCAATCCAACCCACCCTCCACCACTCCAGTCCAATCCACCCCCTACATTCCACTCCACTCTAATTCATCCCACTCCAAACAAACCTACTTTAATCCCATCCACCCAACTCCAATCCAATCTGCTCCACCCCAATCCACCTCACACCATTTCAATCCACCCCAATCCAATCCACCCCATCCAGTCCTCTCACTCCAATCCACCCCACTCCACTCAATTCAAGCCACCCTACCTCAATCCACTCCAACCAATCTGTTCCAGTCCAATCCACCCCACTACCTCAATTCACTCCAACCCACTCCACCCTATTCCACCGCACTCCACTCTGTGCCACTCCATTCTATGTCACTCCACTGTCTGACACTGCACTCTATGACACACTCTGCCACTGAACTCTTCTCCTCTGTACACAACTCTAAGATACTCTACTCCACTCCAACAAATCCATTCTACAACACTCCACTCTGGAACACTCCACACCACACTGGTGTACAACATGACAAAAACATATTGACACAGCCAATAGCTCTTGCATAGGGGAGACCTATTGGCTTTGCCAATACTTGTTATGTCATGTCACAGCACAAAAGTAGTTTCACAATTCCGCCACTGGCAAAAGCAGGCATGAACTTTTGAATGTGCAAGGACCACAAATCAAATGAGTAGTGAGAGCATACATCTTTCTTTTTGTTTCACAATTCTTTATCGTTTTCTTTTTACAAAAGTACTTAAAGATTGAGTAACTGCCATATTTCAGTCCAGAAACAGAATAACAGGTTTTCATGAATAAAATCTGCAATAAGAATAAGAAAAGCATAAGAGAAGAACAAAAGATGAAGAAAAATAGATAAAATAAAGAAAGGACACCAAAGAGCAGAAATCAAAGGTCAATACCATGATCAGTTTCAAACATTGATAAAAAAGGAATAATACAACAAAAAGCAAGAAATCTACATCCACAAAAAATGAAGAAATACATACACCCAAAACTAAAATCCCTAATGTAAACATATAAATATCAAAAATATAAAATCGAATCGAAATCAGCTTACATTTATAAAAGGACCTCATACTGAATTAAGTTATCATTCAATTTATAAATTATTTTATCAAAGTTAGCCACATCAAACATATCTTCCAGCCAAGAATGGAAAGTCAGAATAACACTGGATCTCCAAAAATGTAATGTGTTTGCTAAACTAAGACGGGTAGAAAGCCACTTAAAGGCGTGAGAAGACATGGTTAGCAATTCAGAAACATCATGTAAAAGTTACAAATGGTTTGAAAGCGAGACTACTACGTGCAATTGTACAAAAGCGTGTTAATGGCACAGGGAGAGGAAATAGAGGCATTCCTAGATGAGCTGCAACTACCACGACTGGAACAAGAGCAAGCAGACGCCCTAGGCGGTCAAATAGAATTGGCGGAAATAAGAGGAGCTGTGAAACGGATGGCTCGTAATAAAACTCCGGGCTTGGATGGCCTGCCCATAGAGTTTTATGGCCGATACCTGGAGCAACTGGCTCCCAGGCTCCAAATTGTCTATAATGAAGCCAGGGACAGGGGACGGCTCCCGCGTTCCATGCGTGAAGCCATAATGATCCCCTTACTGAAGCCACGTAGGGAAAGCACTGACCCGGCGTCCTACCGACCTCTGTCCATGCTAACAACGGACTACAAGATTCTAAGCACGGTACTGGCGACCAGGTTGTTGAACCACATGCAAGAACTGATCCACAAGGATCAGTCTGGGTTTATACCCACCCGTAACACCACTCACAACATCCGGCGGTTGATTAGGCTGGTGAATGACCCTCCGCCCGAGGCGCGGGCGCCCCTAGTATTGTCAGTTGACATTGAAAAGGCTTTTGATAGCCTGGAGTGGGAATATTTGTACAAAGTGATGCGGTGTTTCGGCCTGGGTGAAGACTACATACACTGGACAAAAGTGCTGTATTCCTCAGCGAGTGCACGGGTGAAAGTGGGCACGCTGGTATCACAACAGTATGAGGTGTGTCGCGGCACCAGGCAAGGCTGCGCATTATCCCCCCTGCTGTTTGCATTGGCGGTGGAGCCTCTTGCAGCCATGGCTAGAATGGGCAACCATTACGGTGGTTTGGATTTCAGAGGGAACCGCCACTTTATCTCGCTGTACGCGGACGACCTCCTCCTTTTTCTGGAGAACTCCGACAGAGCGGTAGAGGGCGCGGAAAGACTCCTGGAGCGCTTCGGCAGGTTATCTGGCCTCAGGGTTAATTGGGCTAAGACCTGTCAGTTCCCCCTACGGCTGGAGGAGGAGCAGCCCCCCACCTGCCAGTTGATTAGATGGGAGCCTAGTTGCCTGGACTACCTGGGGGTACATGTATACCATGACGTCGCAAACTTGTTGGAGGGCAACATAGGACGCTGCATCCGTGCCCTACGAAGCAGTATGTCATTCTGGACCACCCTGCCGCTGTCAGTAACGGGCCGCATATCTCTTTTGAAGATGATCGCCTTGCCCCGATTGTTATATTACTTCAGGACACTCCCAGTTTGGGTGCCTGGAACGATCTTTAAGCAACTAAAGTCACTGATAACATCCTTCCTGTGGGGCACGGGCAGATGCAGAATAGCGTTAGCGACGCTGACCCGTCCAAAAGACGAAGGGGGCCTGGCGGTCCCGAACTTCGAGCTCTATTATCTAGCAGCACAACTGCAGTCCTTCACGCAGGAGGTAGCGATGGTATACCGCGGGCCGGAGCGGGAGAGAGACAACGGCACTCCCCGTCATGTGTTGGCCTACATCACCCTACAACAGAGATTGGCACTCAATGATCTGTCCCAGGAGGAGCGCACGTTCCGCCTATACTGGAACAGATCCCAGAGGCGAGCAGGAGTCAGACACCCATATGCGCCCGAAATCCCACTAGGTATGGTGACAGCACTCCCACATGGGGGTGATTGGTCGAGGCTGCAGCTGTGGGAGGAGGCGGGTCTGCAGATGGTGGGGGACCTGTACGATGACGGAGTGCTGTCCCCGTTCCAGACATTGCAAGACCGCTACGACCTCCCGAGAGGAGATTACTTGCTGCACGCGGCGGTGGTGAGAGCCATACAGGCACACTGGGGGGAGGGATTTTTCGAGCCCGCGACGACGCTGGCGTGCCAATACGCAATGATGTCGGCTGGCACCTTCAAAGCAGTGACGTGTCTATACTCACGGATGCTGAACGAAACCCTTCAGCCCTTGGCTGCGTTAAAAAACAAGTGGGAGCTGGACCTGCAGGTGGAAATCCCGGACACCACGCGGACGCAACTAGTGCGAAGAGCCAGAAAAAGCACGAGAAATGCACGATTTCAACTGATTCATTTCTATGTGCTCCATAGAGCATACCTTACCCCAGAAAAAATAAGGAAATACTTTGGGGCTGAGGAGGCTGCTTGCCCTAGATGTAGCAAGATAGGAGCAGATCTGATCCACATGTTGAGGGCTTGCCCACACCTGCAGGAGTACTGGAGGGAGATAGGCAGCACATTGAATGAGGTAGCAGACAGAGACTTACAGTACGACGAGGCCGTTAGTGTACTCCACTGGTTCCCGCACACGCCCAAGAATAAAATATCCAGCAAGTTTATAGACATGGGCCTAATATTGGCAAAGAGGGAGGTGACTAAGGGGTGGAAGTCGAAGGTAGGTCCAACGCACCGGAGATGGCTGAACGAATTCCTAAAATGGGCGGCTAGTGAGAGCACACTCAGATATCAACTAGCTCGCCGCAAACCAGATGAGCGAGCTCAGGAAGCGGCGATGGAATGGGAAATTTTAGTGCAGGCCGTGCGAGACAGCCTAACTATGGGGGAGGAAGACGAGGAATCTGATGACGCAGTCGATGCAGTCGTGGTACCGGCTCCCCTGCCAGTCACACACGCTTAGTAATTAATGGAACTCTCCTGCTAACCACCACACATACCAACTCTTCCTGGCTAGGCGCTATGGGGGGGACACTGAGGGGGGGAGGACCGAGGGAGGGTTTGCAAGACCAAACTTAATGGAAGAAGAATGCGAGGTCCATGAGAATCTTGGGGGGGAGGGGGGTTAACTTTAAAAGCAGGCAGCGGATTTCCCCACTAGACGACCGTACTTGTAAGAAATGTAAAGATGTAACATATGGTTAAGTGGCGCCGCCCGGCCTCCGGGATGTGGGCAGTACGGCTGTGTATACCGCACGGATGTATGACTAAGGGGGGCGAGAAATCTGCGTTAATGACATTTATCCTGAGTGTTATACAGTATATTTGGACCTGCAATAAAAATGGTTTGACAAAAAAAAAATGGTTTGAAAGCGAGACATTAATAAAGGAATGTGTTTTGAAATAATCCAGAGTCTGAAACCAATATTTATGAATATTGGAACATTCCCAAAAATTATGGACAATATCACAATCTGGAGTTCTACTTCGCCAACAAAGTGAGTCAGGACTTAGTTTAGCTAACTGTAATTTAGACGAGGACCAATGCCAATGATGTAGTATTTTGAAATCATTGAATTTAAGGCAAGAGTCTCTAAGTCCTTTATTGTAACTGCCTAGGATAGTATCTCACTCGTCATCTTCAAAGTCCATATTCAGACGTGTCGACCACAATGATTTTAAATTATGGGAGGTTTCAGTAGAGAATGAAGAATCAATTAACATGGCATATATACACCAAAGACTGTACCCATAAAATGCTTCCAAGTATGTATATAGCGTGCTATTGGAGAGTCAAATATTATGTCAGGACATTGTGTTGTACTTCAAGCGAGGGCTGAGGTAAGTTGAAGATAACTGTTAAAGTATGTTGAAGGCAAATCAAATTCCTGTTAACTGGAAAATGACTTGATAGAAAGAGACAGCAGAAACACATCCAATATGCTATGCACTTTATATTTAATCCAGAGAGATGAGATCTCTTGTAAAGAATGTCAGCATTATTCTATAATGGAACTTCATAATGGAGACGAAAATGAGTGTTCGTAAGCTTATGTGCTTTCTGCCAGGCTAGGTGGGAAGCATGAATATTAGGATAGTGGAGTTCTTTTGGTATAATACATTTCTGGGTCCAAGTTAGATTGAAAGATGGATCATTCCGTTATAACCCATAATGGTGTATCCCTGTGAGTGGGTAGCATAAAACTAGAGTGAGCCAATCTTTGTGAAATCCAATAAAATTCCAAATGAGGAAGACATTGGCCCCCTTTCTTCGACGATGAATGTAATTTGAAACCACATAAATGAGGTCTGTCACCACTCTATACAAAATGGGAAATCCTGAATGTTCGTGATTTAAAGCTAGATCTCAGAATGGAAAGTGGAATCATTCCAAAAACATAATTACTTTTGGGAGTCATATTCATTTTTATAATCTGTATCCTACCCCATAAGGATAAATTTAAAAGCGTCCAACGTTAAAAATCTTTTTTAGTTTGGTCAATTATAGGGTTCAAATTATCCCCAATCATATCCTTGAGGCCACTATTAAGGAAAATTCCTACGTTTTTGAATTTTTAACGTAGACATTTAAATGGGAGGCCATCAATAGTCTCGATAGTAGTAACAGGAGTTAGTCGAAAGGCCTCACATTTAGTCCAATTAATTTTATACCTGAGAATTTTGAAAATATGTTTGAGAAATTAGAACATTTTCAGATGTTTTTGGGTGTGAGAGGGAGAAAAGTATATCATTCATGTAATAAAAACCTTTAATTTCATCAGTGGTAGTATTGCTATCCTTGATATCCGCATTAAATCTTATGGCAATAGTTAAAGGCTCCAGGGCCAAAAAAAACAATAATGGAAAAAGAGGACAACCTTGTCTATTACCGTGATAAATGTTAAAATATGACGATGTGAACCCACCACAGGAGACAGATGCGGAGGGCAAATGATACAAACCACTTGTTAATGTAAGAAAGTCTTTGCCAAAACCCATCCTTTCCATTGTACAAAATAAATATCTGTCAAAGGCCTTGTCAGCATCAAATGAGAGAAGAACTTTCTCCTCTTTGCCGTTCTGTAATTCCCACAATAAATGCGAAATAGTACGTAGATGATTAGTTAAGGATCGACCTGGGACAAATCCAACTTGAGAGGGGTGTATCAAAGATGTGACTACTGAGCCAAGGTATAAGCCAATACTTTAGCTAGAATTTTAACGTCTAAGTTAATTAACAACATTGGTCTGTAACTAGAAAATTCTAAAGGATCTGTACCTGGCTTAGGAGTCACCGTAATGCGAGCTCTTATGAAATCAGGAGGTAAGTGTCCCAGACACAAAGCTTCATGAAATACAGAGACCAATAATGGAACAGTATGTAATTTAGTATTTTTATAAAATTCCAGTGGAAGACTGTCCTCTCCTGGTGACTTACCAATAGCCAGAGATTCAATCACCCTCAATGACTCATCACTGGTGACCTCTTACTCCAATTTTTGTTTCTGTTCTGGAGTCAATTATGAGAGACTAAGTTCAGAGATGAAAGTAGTTTCTTCGGAAGGATCTGAACTATCAATGGAAGTGTACAAATCTTCTTAAAATGTCTCAAATCTAGAAAAAATCTCTGATGGGAGTGTAAGTAGGGTACCTTCAGGATTTCTAATTGCAGAGATTGTTCTAGAAGATTCTTGTTGTTGTAACTGATAAGCTAATTGTTTCCCTGCTTTCTCCCCACATTCATAGTGTCGTTGATGAATATGAAATAAGCACTTTTCTGCATAAGAGGTATAAAGATTATTAAGGTTGAATTTAACTGATAATTTTTGTATGAGCATGAGGCAGTGAGTTTGATGATAATTGCGGTTCAAGTGTGAGATTTCCTTTTCCAATGTAAGTCTGGCAGCATTTATACATTTTAACACGAGCAGTGTTCCTCATCATCATCCCCCGTAAAACAGCCTTCCTGGTACCCAAAAATATGTGTGCAGAAGATAGAGTTTTTATTTTTCTTCAAAAACTGTTTCATGTATGGGCATAATATTTGTTTCTCTTGTGGGGTTTTAAATGAGGAAATGCTAAGTCTCCATAGAGATCTTGGGGTCGTGAAAGTCCAAAGTCAATACTTGTATCAATAGGAGTGTGATCTGATATACTGCAAGGAACAATTTTTGCAAAAGATACTAATTATAAAACAGAAGAGGAGTGCAAGAAATATTAAATTCCTTTATGCATGGAAAGAGGACAAGTAGGGAAAGTATAATCCCTCTCGGTTGGATGCAGTAACATCCATGGATCTTGCAAAGAGTAATTATTAATGAAATCTTTTAGTATATACATATCCTTATTGTGTAGTGTATCTGGTTTACCAGATCTATCAATAAACGGGTCAATAGTGGCATTCCAATCTCCTCCAAGCAACACACGCATATTTCCAAATACTGCTAATAATCTGCTGAGTTGGGATATGAAGGTACATTTAGAGTCTGTAGGGGCATATATTGATCCCACTATTAAAAAATGGTTACAAATTTGGTGTTTAACAAAACTATAACAACCATCATTGTCTTCCCATGTTTGTATGCAGATGTTCACTGAAAAGAATAACAACTCCACATTTTTTAGACGGCGCGTGTGGGTCATCAGAGAGTTTGGATGAAGTACTTGACCTACCCAATCACGTTTTAATTTTTCACTTTCTGGAGATGTGTTTCTTGCAATAAAGCTATATCCGGAATATTATGGCGAAGATAAGTCAATATGTTTTTTCGTTTAATAAAATGTTTTTAATCCATGTACATTTAGGGAAATGACCATCAATGGTTTTGATTCAAGAGGTTGCATGGAGAAAGAAAATGTGAATAGTAAAGAATAGATAATGAAAAGGTATCAATGGGTGTACACATATTACAATATTATTATGAAAGTAAAATAATTTTGGAGCAACAAAAATCAATGTCAAAGTGATTCAAAAATAGACATGGTGTAGAGCTTATACTATGACAGAAAAAGAAAATATAAAAAATAATGATCAAAAGTAATTCCACCAACTAGTATTCAGACTAAATAGTGCAAGCCACAAACATTTTAAACTGTTAAAACTTTTAACTGGGGTAGAGCGTGTAAGGCAGTATGAGAGGAAGGAGTACAAGATCGATCGTAAGCCTTTTAAATAAACAATATCAGCATATAAATGAATATAATAAACTTACATACAAATTAGGAGTGTAAAGCGTCCAAAGTATATTCAAATCTTATACATAAGACATTAAAAAATAACCATATTGTATATGTCAAATATAATGTTAATAAAACATGGAGGAAAACAAATGTGCATCAGAACAAAGCTAGTCAAGAGCAGCAATATTATGTGAAAAGAAAAAAAGGAATATAAGCTAAGAACATAGTCAGTCATTTCTTCAATGGTGATCTCAATTTGTCTCTTTGCTGCAAAACCTTTCCAGCTTTAAATTTACTGCCAGAAAACCAGTTACGAGGCACGGTTTTCCATCCACCACTGAAAGGGCCATGCCCATAAGTTCTGGATCTGTTCTAGATACACAATCTGATGGTTCTTTTTAGCAGCATGAAAGCGTAGAGGGGAAAAAATTAATTATTAAGCCAATCAATTAAACAAGTATCCTTTTAGACACATTGTGACCACAGACAACTACGTAAAGAAAGTTTGATTTATTACAAAGCAAAAAATAACTAAACATAGAGACCCCTTAAGACGAGAATGTAGAAATACATCGGAATCAGCATAAAGCCAAATCTGCGTATCCAATTAAGGCGATGTAGCATAAAAACAAAACAATTCATTCAAGAAGCAGGATGCAGAGGATCAGAAAGCATGTGTCCAGGTTTCCCTGCAATGAGGGTTGGTGAGTAAAAAGCATTAATCTATCCCTACGCTAACAATAAAAAGACATCCCTACTTAGACATCTTCAGGAAGGAAGGTAAAAGGTGTCAGCCTGCGGAGTCTACATAAGAGGTCTCCCCACAGTTAATGGGTCATGCAGCATAAAGCTACCAAGAGAGAGTTTGTTCTCAGATGCTCTCTCTTTGAAGGCAGAAGAAGAAGTTGTCACTTTCCCTACTCCCATCATTACAATATTACAGATAACAAGATTCGTTGCAGGTCATGCCATCTGCGCTGGGTATGATCCTAAAGGTAGTTTTTTCTTGGGACATTGGTGTTCTTCTTTCGCATCAATTTGCCCTTGGTTCCCAGGCCTTCTCCTGTGCGAGGCACAACGACCTTCCTTTATTGACTCAAGTGACATGATTGTGACTTCTTCTTTCCTTGCCAGACTAGTAAAATAAAGACATTATTCTAGCTAACAAGAATGCTTCTTTCACCTGCAACACAAACGTGAGAAAGAACAAATTCCACAGCATACATGAAATTCAGACAATTAATTCTAAAGCGAGAGTTTCAGGGAACTGCATTTCAGGCCTAAAAGTTTATCTAACATAAGAAGGCATCACATAAGCGTTACGAATTTGCATAGGAAATAAGGCACCTTCGATTAATGCATTTGCCTACATTTAAAATGACACGATTAATAAACACATCTAGTACATGAATAATTGTCAGTTTACAACACAAAATCCTCACGTTAATGTTTTCTGCTACCTACATTTACTTTCCACGTTAATTTTCTCCATGTTACTTTTCAATGGTCTAAACACATCATGTTTCAAGTTAATACATTTCACAATTCTAACACGTCATGTTAACACAACAAAGGATTATTTGTGGGAGCGCTCTACATGTGTGATTATAATGCACCCCTTCAAATAAGATGATTTCCACTACATCACCAGGATTAAGCGTATCTGGAGAGAGGCCTCTGCTCGAATCTTGAGTTGATTCAGGTCTAGACTTATGTTCCATTCCTCAGTCATCTTCATCTAGATAATTTAAAAAAAAGACTCCAAATCGTGAGGATCAAAATATTCCTTAGCCTGTTCTTGAAACATTACGAGCATAGTGGCGGGTTACAGAAGACGATATTTTTCCCCTTTATTTAACCTAGGACATATAATGCCAAAAATTGCTTCTTCTTAAGACTGGTAGGAGCAGAAAAGTCAGTACTGATTATCTGTGCACCACCATGATTACATGGATCATGTTTCCTTGCAGCCATTATGGCTGATGACATAGAAAGCAAGCCAGAATATGACAAGGTTGAGAAGTGCAAGCAGTGTTCTTTGAGCTCACATGATGCGCACGTTGAAATTCGAGTTGTGGAGAGAAAGTAAGCTTCATCAGGCTAGGAATCAGATTAATGAGAAATTGCATCATATCATCCTTCTCCAACTGTTCTGGAAGACCAATAATTCGAATGCTGTCCCTTCTGCTGTCAAATCAAATCAAATCGACTTTTCCTGGAGGTACCGTATGTCATGACCATGTTCAGGTAGTATATAAAGGCGTGATTTGACCTCAGTTAGGAGACCTTCTACTAGTTGCATACTTGAATGGAATTGAGCAACCTCGCCTGAAAGAGATTGTACTTCCAGAGTATTTGCTGATACTGCATTGTTAACCGAAGATATTTAATTATTTATGTACAAACGTTCTTTAAGTGAAGGATCCAGTGCTATTGCAGGGATATCTGGAGAGGTTGCCATAGTGGGAGGGGGGCCGCATTAGATGTAGCTGTCGTTAGAGCCTCACTATATGACAGATGTCGGATATGCCTAAATTTCAGCATAGAGATCTAATCGGCCAGAGGTAAAACACAGAGTTGACTCACTCACACTGGACCCATGCTAGAAGATGGCCTGATGGAGTCCATATAATGAAATAAATAATACCAATGGAGCAGTAAGTATCTTCACCATCTCAATGAGTTGTGATAAAGGATGATTTCCATACAAGATTCTCTTCCCTCAAAGCATTTTACCACCATTCCTCCATGACGAGTCAGCAAATAGTTCCATTCAGCTTAAATAGTTCAGATAACAGGAAAATCAGGCAAGAGAAGCAACCGCAATTTAAAGACACTAGTTGGAGAGGCAAGTATCTTCATCAAGATATTAAACTGAGAAGAATTATGCCATAACTCCTCAATCTATGCAGGAAAACAATTCCGTTCCGCATTGGTATTTTAAATAACAGCAAAAAGTCATACGTAAGTAAAAATCCAAAGATCAAAACTTGTAAGGCTTTTTTTCTCTCCTCTCCCTCCCTTCTCTCCCTGAAAGCACGAGAAGGGAACCAAATTATTTTATCTTGAACAGAAATTAAGAGAAGGCCACCATCATGTCAGAGATCATAAAAGGAGGACCGATAAACAGACGCGCTCCCTTGCACGTACATTGTGTGTATAAAGAACAAGGGGGCTCATTTATGAAAAGTGACGCATCGCTGTGTGAAAACAGCGATGCGTCAGTTTTCATTGCGCCCTCCTTGCAACATGCTGGATGCGTCATATTTACAATATGAGGCATCATGTCGCAAGGGGCTACAGATACATCAGTATTTCTGACGTATCTGTAGGTGCAAAAATGAGGCATTGCTGGAGTGTGTCACAAATGTGACGCAACTTCAGCAATGTGTCATTTAACAAGGGCAAGTCCCATTTGAATGTGCCTGCGTCAGTCTACGCCTGCTGTTAGGCAGGCGTAAGATATTGACGCATTTGCATTCTAGAAGTGGTGCAGTGAAATCTCATAGATTTCACTGCGTCACATCTACAAGGCTTACTTGCGTCAGAATGCCCACCCTGCATACATTATAGCTGGCGCAGGTATAATGTGGCGCAGGGGTTTCTAAAGTGACGCATCTACCTAGATGCGTCACTTTGTAAATATGGCGCAACATGGTGCACTTTTTACGCCACTGGTGCCTCACAAAAAGTGACGCACCGGCGGCGCAAAAGTGACGCAAGGGCTCATAAATAAGCCCCACAGAGAGGAGTTCTGGGTCCCGAGTAACTTAAACCAATAGAGCGAAGCTCCAATTAGTTCGTTCCGATAATGAAAGCACGTGCGTGTGGACAATTCCACAGGATCTTAAAGATCATGCTTCACTTTGCAATGTATTGAAAAACTCCAATACCGTTTCTCAAAAAGCACGTAGACGGCGATCCTCTTTGGAGGCGCACTTTGTCTTCATGCTGCACCACACCCAGAGTAGAACAGTCTAAGGGCCATATTATCAAGGAACGGCGATAACATTATCGCCGCTTTAGCGGCAGAAAACTGCAGCTAAAGCGGCGATAATGGGCTTGATAATATGCCCTTGTGAATTCCCATAGAAGCCCAGGTTTGTGTGAACATGGGCTTCTATGGGAATTCACAAGGGCATATTATCAAGCCCATTATCTCCGCTTTAGCGGCAGTTTTCTGCCGCTAATGCGGCAATAATGTTATCACCGTTCCTTGATAATATGGCCCTAGATATCTTAACGTTTCCGACAAAAAGGAAACATTCCAAGAGCACACTATGATCAGCACATTTCCCACTGAAAGACAATCAGTTGTGGATTTTCCGGAGGTAAATGGACCCGTTTTCTTCTACGGAGCTTCACACAAGAGCTGCCATTAATCCAGGCGCAAGCTCCACCCCCAGCATACTTTTTTCACCTAGTAATACAAATGTTCTGTTCAAAATAACTATCTCACCTTCACTACCTATACTAATAATAATTCCTATTTGTAAAGCGCGAACATATCACTACCTTAAGGGTTTCAAGGCGCTGGGGGTCGTCGAGGAGATTAAGTGAGCTATCACCCATAGTCACATGATGCTGAGTTGAGCTGTACAGCAGCTGGGGATCAAACCATGAGCCCAGAGCTTCCGGAGTCAGCCGCTCTGGCCGCTGCGCCACACCTTTCCCACAATGTGCTCCATCTTACCTAATACTGCTCCATCTTACCTAAGATGAAAACTCCAACATATCCCAAATGCTGCCACAACACTATTTCTATACCTCAAACTTCATCTTACTACCTACCCCCACCTCAAATCAAAAGATATCGTCCCAGATTTACATACCCCCACCTGTCCTTGAAAACGAAATTCAAAACAAACAATCCAAATCACAAAAGGAACTCAAATTCTTGGAAAACAAACTAAACAAATACCTAACACACATTCATTAAAGCAATCAGAAACATCGCTGCTAAAAATATCCTAAACGTTTCCCACTGAGGCACAAGGCCAGTGTTGTGGGCCATGGCTCCCCTCTTCTAGTGCACATGTCTGCTGCAGTACCAGCAGAGTCAACCAACACACTTTGCTGGCTGGAGCCTGTTGTCAGAAAGGCTGATTCAGGCCTTGTCTAGAACAGGAAACGTCACCAGGGCTTGGCTACTATTATCAGAATCAAAGGCCTTTTGCTAGAGGTGATACCAGCGTTAATTGGAGAGTGTGGGGGAAGAGAGGAGAGGGAAGGACCAGACAAAGCTGTGCTTTTGAAAGGCTCGCATATCAGAGAAAAGCAAGGCGAAGAGGGGGGAAACAAGCCTTTGGCAAAGCCAAAAGGTCTTGCCTATACGAGAGCTATTGGCTTTGGCAATGTGTTTTAACCATGGTGTACACCAGTGTGGCTGCTGTTCAGAATGGCTAAAAGTGGCATGGGTGGAGATGATTGGAGTGGGGTAGAGGGAAATGTGGTAGATTGGAGTAGAGTGGAGTGGGAAAGATTGGAGTAGAGTGGAGTGGGGTAGATTGGAGTAGAGCGGAGTGCGGTAGAGTGTAGTGGGGACAGTGAGGTAGACTGGAGGGAGTAGATTGGAGTAGAATGTAGTGGAGTAGATTGGGGTAGAATGTAGTAGAATGGGGAAGATTGGAGTGGAGTTGAGTGTGGTGGGGTATATTGGAGTGGGGTAGACTGGCGTAGTACATTGAATTGGGGGGACTGGGGTAGAATGGGGTGGAGTGGTGTAGATTGGATTGGGGTAGACTGGATTGGAGTTGGGTAGATTGGGGTGAATTGGGGTAGATTGGAGTGGAGTGGGGTATATTGGAGTGGAACATGGTGGGGTAGATTAGGGTGGAGGGGTGAATATACTGGAATAGTGTAGGGCAGATTGCAATGGAGTGCAGTAGATCGCAGCAGAATGTAGTAGAATGAATTGGAGTGGGTTAGACTGTGTTAGATTAGAATGGGATAGAGTGGAATGGGATAGAGTGGAGTGGGATAGATTGGAGTGGAGACTGAAGTGAGGAAAATTGGAGTGGAGTAGATTGGACTGGGGTGGAGTGGGGTAGATTGGAGTGGAGTTGTGTAGATCGGAGTGGACTCAGCTATATTGGAGTGGGGTAAAGTGGAGTGAGGTAGATTGGAGTGGAGTGGGTTGGATTAGAGTAGATTGGGGTGGATTTAGGTAGATTGGAGTCGGGTAGATTTTAGTGGAGTACCGTAGATTGGGGTAGAGGGGTGTGGGGTATATTGGAGTGGAGTGGGGTTGATTGGGTTAGAGTGAGTTGAGTGGGGTAGACTGGAGAGGAGTGAGGTAGATTGTAGATGAGTGGGGCAGATTGATCATAGAGGAGTGGATTGGAGTGGGATAGATTGAGGTAGAGAGGAATGGGGTAGTTTTGGTAGAGTGGGGAGGGGTAGGTTGGGTAAAGTGCAGTGGGTAGAGTGCAATGTGGTAGATTGGGGTGTGGTGGGGTAGATTGGAGCGGAGTAGATTGGGGTGGGATGGATTGGGGTAGATTGGAGTGGGGTGGGTAGTTTGGGGTAGGGTTGATTGGATTGAGTGGGGTGGAGTTTGGTAGATTGGAGTGGAGTGGGGTAGATTGGGTGGAGTGTGGTAGATTGGGGTAGACTGGAAGACATGAAGTGGGGTAGTTTGGGTAGATTGCAGTGAAGTTGAGTAGATTTCAGTGGAGTAGATTAGAGTGGAGTGGGGTAGACTTGGTGGAGTGGGGTAGACTGGAGTATATTGGGGTAGATTGGAGTGGGATAGATTGGGGTAGATTAGAGTGGGGTTGACTGGAGCGGAGTGGGGAAGACTGGAGTAGAGTGGGATAGATTGGAATGGGGTAGATTGGAGCGTAGTGAGGTAAATTCAATTGGAGTGCAGTAGGTTGCGGTAGAGTAGAACGGGGTATATTGGAGTGGAGTGAATTGTGTGGGTAAGATTGAATGGATTGGGGCAGACTGGAGAGGAGTGGAGTGGGGTAGATTGGAGTTGAGTAGACTGGAGTAGATTGGAGTGGAGTGGTGGAGACTGGATCATAGTGGAGTGGATTGGGGTAGACTGGAGTGGGGTAGATTGGGCTACAGTGGAGTAAAGTGGGGTACAGTGGAGTGTAGCAGATTGGGGGTAGACTGAAGTAGAGTGTGGTAAAATGGATTAGAGTGGGGTAGACTGGGGTGGGTGGAGTGGGGTAGACTAGGGTGGGTGGAGTGGGGTAGACTGGATTGGGGTGGAGTGGAGTGGGGTAGAATGGAGTGGAGTAGATTGGAGTGGGGTAGAGTAGAGTGAGGTAGATTGGATGGAGTGGGGTGGGGTGGGGTAGATTGGAGGGGGTGAGTGGAGGGGTGTAGAGTGGAGGGGCATCGATTAGAGGGGTGTAGAGTGGCGTATTGTTTGGTGGAGCGAGTGGTGTAGAGTGGAGTGGCATGGTGTGTCATAGAGTGTCTTAGAGTGGAGTGGCATGACGTGGAGTGGCGTAGAATGGAGTGGAGTGGAAGGGCTTTGAATGGAGTAGAGTGTTGTACAGTGGAGTGTTGTACAGTGGAGTGGCATTTTATGCATGGTGTGCTATTATAGACAACACATTTTTAACTGAAATGACCACAGCATTTCTACCGACATACAGTTTTACTGATAAAACTATACAGCGCACAAGCAGTAATGTGTGGAAATGGCATCAACTAATGTATTGGTGTGTGTCAATTGTATTCAAATATTTGTTTCCAACGCACTTCAGAATTGCCAATTTTTTTTGCTTCAGTGGTACTTTCCGAATTCTAATATATTCTGAAACATAAGCACAGTTCGTTTTTGTTATGTGCTAGAAAAATATCATACACCCTCTCCTCTCACATGGGTTCTCAACAGGATTGTCACAAAAAGAATGTATGACATTACAACGTAAACTATTGCAACGCATACCTTTACAACGTGGTCAATACAATGCAGCTTCCATTAGAACGCATACCATTACAACGCAAGCCATAACAGCGCATATTCCATTACTACGAAAATGACTATTCTAACACCGCCAGGTGCTTACCCCAGGGAAGGTGCTGGTCAGTGAGGGATATGTGTTGTAATTGATCCTGCGTTGTACTGACCACGTTTTAAAGGCATTGCGTTGTAATGCCAGCATTGTAATGGATGTTTCCCTCACACAAATTATCTCACTTTGAAGTCAGAGAAAGAAAAGTAAACACCAACCTCCCTCAGAGGACAGAGCCTGCATTTGGCCTCTATCTTTGACTGCACAGCAATATGACAAGATGAGAGCATTATTTAAACATTATTTAAAGGCCTGTTTACAGAAAGTGAGTACTCAGTTTAATACAGTAAACAAGGGATGCTCACGGGAGGGACGAGCTCAAGCTGGACAGCCTAAATGAAATAAAGCCAGCAAAAAGAAACCAAACAAACATGAGTTACAAACCGTAAAGCCAATAGTAGCAATGGGTGAAATTCATTCCCATGGAAACTTTCAGAATGCCCACAAGAAATCGTAAGCAAACCAGACAGCTGTGCCGTCTGGTAGGCTTTGACCTAAAAAAACAGCCCTACCGCATCTCTGCCATGCTGTGATCTAGTTTAGGCTTTGGAAGCAGAGCGAATCTCCTTTTCTCAACATGGTTTCTTTTGTGCCCTACTCCTCCCTCCCTCTTTAGTACATCCCTCGGTGGCCAGTCATGGACTGTACATCATGATGATTAATGCATCACATCATGATGATTAATAGATCATAGGAACTACTATAATGGGGTGGGAAACTGTCTTGAGTAATTTTAGTATGAGATCATAAGCTCTGGAACAAGAATACTCACAATTTACACATTTACAGCTAAACAGAAACCTTGTATAGACACCCACACTGACACTTGCACAAGCAACTACACTAGCTCATTCACTGGCTCTTATCCTGTACCTGAATCGGTGTCTGCACAGGCAGCATTACCAACACTACCATTGATTTTTGAACTGGCACCTTCGCTGACACATGCATTAGCATATGCACTTACAAGACCCCTTACTATGATCCCACTATAGCATCTGCAAACAACTGCATTTACAACAAAAAGCGCTTGCCCTTCCTCTCACTGGCACCTACACACACTCTAACCTGAATGGCCACATATATCAGAGCAAGCATCAAAACACACACTGGCATGCACAGGAGCTATATAACAAGCATTGATACTGTCATGATTTCCCCGCAAGCACAGATTCCACAACAAGACAAAACAAACATTGACAAAGCCAATAGATCGCAGCTTTAAGAGGCCTATCTATTGGCTTTGCCAATGCTTGTTTATAACATCATGCTAACACATGCATCAAGACACATATGCTCAGCAATCTTGGAATGGGTTCCTGTTCAAGGAGTGAGATAGATAATTAAGCCTTCCATTTATGAGAAATGCAAGGGGCTGACTCAAACTCTGCTCTGTGCAAATTGCATAAAATAGGTCTGACCCAGAGACCGCGAAAGCCACCTGTGGCTGAGACCTAAAAAATGACATGGCTAAGAATAAACAAATACTGACACAGGAAGATGCATTTGACAGGACAAGAATAAAAGGACACTGGAAAAGACACAAACGGGAGATAGACCATTGGACATGGAAACAGAAATTGTAATAGGTAGACAATGGAACAAAAACACGTTGGTGGGGAGGCAAACCAGGACACAGACACAGTAACAGAAAGAAACAGATATAGGAATATGGCGACACAAACACTGAACACAGACCCTGAACAGGAGGTCAAGGACAGTGGGACAAAAAGATACAGGCACGGGCATACAATAACAAGTTATTTACCTTAGGCAATGCCTTATCTGGTAGAGACTAATCGCTGATTCCTTACCTTAGAATTATCCCCTGGCATCAGACTGGATCCAGAAAGTTTACTTAAGCCCTTCCCCTCCGCACCGGTGGGTGGCATCGTTTGGCTATGCGTGGCCAGAAGTGACGTGCACAGTGCCTATATAGGAGCCACCTTAGCTCACCGATTTCAGATAATTTTAGCAACTTTCCACGCCAGAAGTGTGGAGCCATGAAGCACAATAACCACTGGTATGGAATACTAGGGCCCTGAAAGGGGAAAGCCCTGTCCCTAAAAATCTAGTCGCGGAGTGGGGAGGATGGGTGGGTCGGTAAGGAATCTGCAGCTAGATACGAGTCTCTACCAGATAAGGAGTTACCGGTAAGTGACTTGTTCATCTGATAGAGAGTTATATCTACAGATTGCTTACCTTACAATGGACACCCAGGCAATATATCCCCAGGAGTGGGACTGGACAAATTTTACATGGGGTAGTCCTGCAGGACTAAACGGGCAAAGTGTCCATCCCTACGGACCTTACTGTCCAGGTAGCAATGTTTGGTAAAAGTGTGCAAAGAAGCCCACGTTGCTGCCTGGCAGATGTTCAGTACTGAGAACTCCATGTACTAACACAGTGGAGGGTTGCTTTTCAGCCAATGCGTAGCAGGTCTTTATATAGAGCATACTCAATTGGGAGATGGCCCACTTCTGCACGGCCCATCCTTTCTTCGCTCCGACATAATGCACGAAGACTTGGTCGTCCACCCAGGTCGTCCTCGTGTGCCCTCGAAGTAGAACGGCAACACGCTTTTTGGGTAAAGCTGGTGAAGTCGCTCTTTTTCCTTGGAGGGATGAGGCAGTGCGCAAAAAGTATGCAGAGTTTGGCCTACGTGAAATGGAGTGACCACTTTTGGATAAAAGGAAGTCCTTGTACGAAGCACCAGTTTGTCTGGGTAGGTGTTCAGGTAAGGAGGCTTGGATGACAAGGCTTGAAGCTCACTGACCCTCTGGGCAGATGTTACTACCACAAGGAAGGCCGTCTTGATTGCAAGAAGCCTGAGAGGACAGTTGTGTAAGGGCTCAACCGGAGCACACGTCAGGAATGTCAGAACCAGATTAAGGGCCTTCTGAGGAATAATGAAGGAAGAAG
The DNA here is from genome assembly GCF_964204655.1 of Triturus cristatus. Taxonomy (NCBI): domain Eukaryota; kingdom Metazoa; phylum Chordata; class Amphibia; order Caudata; family Salamandridae; genus Triturus; species Triturus cristatus. Next base: position 1,458,410,840 of record NC_140589.1, on the reverse strand, counting down.
GAGGAAACATATGTTGCCAACCTTTCAAAAACCTATGTGTAATAGGGGATTGGAAAAGGGATGGTTGGTTAGGCAACTGCAGGACAGCAGATATCCCTTAGTGCACTGAGCAGAGCCCTGCTGGGCAAGGGAACAAACTAACAGGAGAACCTGAGAAAGGGGAGTCGAACAAGGGTCAACTTGTTTCTCTGCACACCATACCACAAACCTGCCCCAACGGCAGGCGTACACTGTCTTGGTAGACGGGTGCCAGGCTGCCAGAATAACATTGCAGAGTTCGGGTGGAAGGTCAAAAGCTGTCAACTGTCATCGCTCAATCTCCACACAAGAAGGTGGAGCATTGACAGGTTCATTTGGAGAACCCTCCACAGCTTCTGCAACAGAAGATCATCCTGAAGGGGCAGCCTGATCGAGGGACCGATGGCCATGCTCAACAGTTCAGGATACGAGACTCTCCATTCCCAATCCGGAGCCACAAGGATGACATGAGCCCGGTCGTTCCCGATCTTCTTGAGAACTCTGGGCAGGAGTGGTATGGGTGGTAAGACCTACAGGAGGCCTGGCCTTCACTCAAGGCAAAAAGCATCTCTCAGCAAGAGCCACCTTGGAAACGCCAGCGGCTGACATTGCATGTTCTCATCGGTGGCGAACAGATCTAACCAAGGCTTTCCCCACTGCTGAAAGAGACCTTGCACCACCTCTGAATGGAGATGCCTTTCATGATCTGAGAGGCATCTGCAGCTTATTCCATCCACTCTGGCCTTCAGAGAGCATGCCAGATGTTGAACCACCAGAGATATGCTTTGCTGTTCCAGCCATGTACAGAGACGCAGTGCCTCTTGACAAAGGGTCCACAAACCCACCCTTCCCTGTTTGTGGTAGTACCACATGGCGGAGGTGCGGTCTGTGAACACCTGCACTAACTTTCCTTGATGGAGGGTTGCAAGGCTTTCAATGCCAATCAGATCACTCGGAGCTCCAACAGGTTGATGTGGAGTGAACCACTTGTCCCACTTGGCCGCCCCATACCAGGAGTGATACAACAAACAAATGATGGACGGAATGCTGACAATGCATACATTCTCCCCCAGTCAAGAGATCTGGGTTAAATCCATCGTTCTTTTGCCCACTACGCCACCCCAGTTCAGACATGGCCATATGCAAATCAGTCTTGACCCTGTGCCTCATGGGAACAGTCCAGCCCGAACTGCCAAGCCATGTCTTCCCTGGACCGGAATCAAGCATCCTAGGACCGGTTTCTGGCTATCAGCCGTCATCAGCCAGGATAGCTTGACTCCAGTGGCGTAGTGAGCACGGGTCCCACGTCTGGGAATACCCATCCCACTTAGGGCGAAAAGCGTTACAACAAACAAATGATGGACGGAATGCTGACAATGCATACATTCTCCCCCAGTCAAGAGATCTGGGTTAAATCCATCGTTCTTTTGCCCACTACGCCACCCCAGTTCAGCAATGGCCATATGCAAATCAGTCTTGACCCTGTGCCTCATGGGAACAGTCCAGCCCGAACTGCCAAGCCATGTCTTCCCTGGACCGGAATCAAGCATCCTAGGACGGGTTTCTGGCTATCAGCCGTCATCAGCCAGGATAGCTTGACTCCAGTGGCGTAGTGAGCACGGGTCCCACGTCTGGGAATACCCATCCCACTTAGGGCGAAAAGCGTTACAAGAAACAAATGATGGACGGAATGCTGACAATGCATACATTCTCCCCCAGTCAAGAGATCTGGGTTAAATCCATCGTTCTTTTGCCCACTACGCCACCCCAGTTCAGACATGGCCATATGCAAATCAGTCTTGACCCTGTGCCTCATGGGAACAGTCCAGCCCGGACTGCCAAGCCATGTCTTCCCTTGACCGGAATCAAGCATCCTAGGACCGGTTTCTGGCTATCAGCCGTCATCAGCCAGGATAGCTTGACTCCAGTGGCGTAGTGAGCACGGGTCCCACGTCTGGGAATACCCATCCCACTTAGGGCGAAAAGCGTTACAACAAACAAATGATGGACGGAATGCTGACAATGCATACATTCTCCCCCAGTCAAGAGATCTGGGTTAAATCCATCGTTCTTTTGCCCACTACGCCACCCCAGTTCAGACATGGCCATATGCAAATCAGTCTTGACCCTGTGCCTCATGGGAACAGTCCAGCCCGAACTGCCAAGCCATGTCTTCCCTGGACCGGAATCAAGCATCCTAGGACCGGTTTCTGGCTATCAGCCGTCATCAGCCAGGATAGCTTGACTCCAGTGGCGTAGTGAGCATGGGTCCCATGTCTGGGAATACCCATCCCACTTAGGGCGAAAAGCGTTACAACAAACAAATGATGGACGGAATGCTGACAATGCATACATTCTCCCCCAGTCAAGAGATCTGGGTTAAATCCATCGTTCTTTTGCCCACTACGCCACCCCAGTTCAGACATGGCCATATGCAAATCAGTCTTGACCCTGTGCCTCATGGGAACAGTCCAGCCCGAACTGCCAAGCCATGTCTTCCCTGGACCGGAATCAAGCATCCTAGGACCGGTTTCTGGCTATCAGCCGTCATCAGCCAGGATAGCTTGACTCCAGTGGCGTAGTGAGCACGGGTCCCACGTCTGGGAATACCCATCCCACTTAGGGCGAAAAGAGTTACAACAAACAAATGATGGACGTGGGACCCGTGCTCACTACGCCACTGGAGTCAAGCTATCCTGGCTGATGACGGCTGATAGCCAGAAACCGGTCCTAGGATGCTTGATTCCGGTCCAGGGAAGACATGGCTTGGCAGTTCGGGCTGGACTGTTCCCATGAGGCACAGGGTCAAGACTGATTTGCATATGGCCATGTCTGAACTGGGGTGGCGTAGTGGGCAAAAGAACGATGGATTTAACCCAGATCTCTTGACTGGGGGAGAATGTCTGCATTGTCAGCATTCCGTCCATCATTTGTTTGTTGTAACGCTTTTCGCCCTAAGTGGGATGGGTATTCCCAGACGTGGGACCCGTGCTCACTACGCCACTGGAGTCAAGCTATCCTGGCTGATGACGGCTGATAGCCAGAAACCGGTCCTAGGATGCTTGATTCCGGTCCAGGGAAGACATGGCTTGGCAGTTCGGGCTGGACTGTTCCCATGAGGCACAGGGTCAAGACTGATTTGCATATGGCCATGTCTGAACTGGGGTGGCGTAGTGGGCAAAAGAACGATGGATTTAACCCAGATCTCTTGACTGGGGGAGAATGTCTGCATTGTCAGCATTCCGTCCATCATTTGTTTGTTTTAACGCTTTTCGCCCTAAGTGGGATGGGTATTCCCAGACGTGGGACCCGTGCTCACTACGCCACTGGAGTCAAGCTATCCTGGCTGATGACGGCTGATAGCCAGAAACCGGTCCTAGGATGCTTGATTCCGGTCCAGGGAAGACATGGCTTGGCAGTTCGGGCTGGACTGTTCCCATGAGGCACAGGGTCAAGACTGATTTGCATATGGCCATGTCTGAACTGGGGTGGCGTAGTGGGCAAAAGAACGATGGATTTAACCCAGATCTCTTGACTGGGGGAGAATGTCTGCATTGTCAGCATTCCGTCCATCATTTGTTTGTTGTAACGCCATACCAGGAGTGATGCATCTGTCTCTACTATCAGATATGGTTTGGGAAGGGAGAGGGGTCTGCTGCTGACCCAATCACGGTTCGTTAACAATCACTGCAGATCTTTTGCAGTTACCTCTGAGATCCGGCTGTGTCATAGAGATACCCCTGATGCCGCACCCACTGGAACTTTAGGTCCCAGTGCAGAGCAGGCATATGCCAACAGGCATGTGTCACCAGCAAGATGTAGGAGGCCATGAGACCCAGCAGCCTCAGTCAGTCTCACCGAAACCAGGATAGAAGCTGAAACATCGGTATCATAGCCTAAATACCCTGGACTCGCCATTTGGCAGGATAGGCCTGAAACTGCACCATGACTAAAACAGCTCTGATGAAAGTAAGCATTGGAGAGGGAGTCATGTGTGACTTTGGCACTTTGATAGTGAACCCCAGCGAATGCAGAAGGTACGCCATAGTCTGGAGGTGGGAGACAGCAGCCTGGGGTGAGCCCGTATTCAACAGTCAGTCGTTCAGATAGGGGAAGACTGGCACCCCTGATCTCCTCAGATAAGCTGCAACCACTGTCATCGCTTTGGTAAACACCCGAGGGGCACTGGTTAGGCCAAAGTGGAGTACACAAAATAAAAGTGCTTGTGGCCCACTGTGAACCGCAAGTTAATGCTTGTGGGCAGGAAGGATGGGAACATGGAAATAAACATCTTACAAGTCCAACGCTACCATTCAGTTTCCTGGGTCCAGGGCAAATAGGACCTGAGCAAGAGTAAGCATTTTGAACTTCTCCTTCTTGAGAAAGAAGTCGAGGACGAAGGTCTCCATCCTTCTTGGGCACCAGAAATTAGCAGTAATAACAACCATGAGTGACTTCTGGTGTCTGCACTCTCTTTATGGCTCCTTTGCCCAAAAAAGCTGTAACTTCCTGGTGGAGAAGGGATAGGCGGTCCTCCGTCAACCTGGCAAAAGTAGGTGGCATGAAAGGAGGAGTGGTCTTCAAGGGGAGGGAATAGCACCTCTGGACAATCTGCAAAACCCACCTGTCCGATTTTATGAACTGCCAGTGGAGCAGGTAATGGCGAATCCTGTCGCCCACTGGGTGCCCATGATAGTAAACAGGCAGACTAGAAGGGTTTGGAGGCTGTGGCTGCTGGAAGGGGTGGTGGACTGACCTGACCACTGGCCACCTGACCCTCGAGATAGATAAGTATAAGCATTGGCTGGAAAACATGAGCCCCGCGGTGGCTCGGCAGGTAAGGAAGCGGCTGTATACCGCTTCCGTGGCCACATAAGAAGGCAGATTGAGGGTGACGAGAGGCCATGGAAAGGACCAAGGACCTGGCTGTAGCCCTGCTGTCCTTAAAGCGCCGAATCCACCTTGTCTCCGAAAGAGATGGGAGCCATCAAAGGGAATGTTCATTAAGCCTGGGTGGAGTTTGTAGAGTGACCAAAAAAAACCGCTGCGCTTGGTCATGCCTGTACGCATTTATTTTCAGCACCGGGTGTATGTCCAGCATTGGAAAATCAAGGCGAATTGCACCATGCACAGCGCAAGAGGGCGTTGCCTCTTTTCTGCCACGCGAGTAGATTTTCTACTTGAGTGGCAACTTTCTCAACATGAACAGAAGGTTTCTCAACGTGAGCGGTCGCGACTATCCGATACCATCCGCAATGAGAAATCTGACTGCCTGTGTTGAGAAATCTCAACGGGAGGTGGATTTTTTTCTCACTGTCAACTTGACATTGGGGAGCATGAGTGAGGAAAAATCTCTCCAGGAGGTGGATTTTCCTCATTCGTGCCTGCCAACTTGACATTGGGAAGCGCCAGCGAGGAAATACATTTCTAGTCCACATCCTATGGTGAACTTAGCTTCATCCCTCCTGTCGATAACAGCTTGGGATATCACATCCAGTGCCTGTACTGGGACCGTTAGAAGCACCTGGGCAATGGTATCCCACAGGGCATGAGAATAGCGTCCCAAAAGGCATGCGGTGTCCACCAACCGCAATGCCAGGCTTGGTGAAGAAAACATTTTTTCTTGCCTAAATTTTCCAGCCTCTTAGATTCGGTGCGAACAGGGTGTGCGGTTGGGAATTTGCCAGGATTTAAATAAGTGGAGGCTTGGACCACCAAGCTCTCTGTGGTCGAATGTTCCATGAGTAATTTTGGGTCCCCTGGGGCAGAGGCGGCAGGCAATTGTCCCGTTCACAGGAGCCGCTGTGTTGGGGTTGGATCAGAACCCTAGCAGGGCATCAGGGAAAGCATTGTTGAATGGGAGAAGCGGCTCGGAAAGGAACACTTTCGGGTGAAGCACTTCTGTCAAGACATTAGCCTTGACTGCCTCCAGGAGCAAACTGAAGTCCAGGACCTGAGCTGCCTTCTGCACTACCAAAGCAAATGAAGCTCCCTCCTCCATAACCACTGTACGTGGAAAAAGCAAGTGAGTATCTGAAGGTGTTCAGTCCACCCCTCCCATTCTTTTCTGAGTCCTAGCCAATTGGAATAGGGCTCAGGCTTCGGCCTGGATGGCATGGCTCCAGTCAGCATCGTCGGTGATGCCCTTCTGGCTCTTTGTCAGAGTCGGGGATTTAAATGAGGATGGCACCCCACGGAACAGGACCGGTGCTGGGAAATGTTGACAAGGCATGACTGGCACCAATCTGGATCCATCTGTGGATCCCTGGGGCCTGATTGTGGCCGAAGCAGCCGGCGTGGATCCAGTAAGGGCTCCTCCAGAACCCGCAGGCCTGAAGGCACACTGGAGGGAACGGGCCACCCAAATATGAGGTGTATAGCCTCATAAAACTCTCTCAACTGTGCGGGTTGCTCCAGCTTTCGGAAACTTGGAGTGTGCATAGCTGGCCCAGGCACTGGCTCAACCATGGATCCAGACCACGAGGGATGTTCCATCGTCTCGTCAGCTAACGGACGGAGAGAAGTCAAAGCACGCTTCGAGGACGATTTCTTCTTGTGGCTGGACTTACCCGGATGAACCAACAACTTAAATTGCGATGGACTCCTCTGACTCCAAGACTGATCCCTACCTCTCGACCGGGATCTTGATCATCTCAGCGACGCATGTCGAGTCACCAGGATCTTGAGGGATTGATCTCTCAAGGGCTTCGGGTGCATGGCGTGGCAATCAGAGCAGGCCTTCAGGTTGTGGTCTTGTTTGAGGCACCAGAGGCACACAAGGTGCGGGTCCATCACGGACATTGAGTGGTGACATGCACAGCAGGGCTTGAAGCAGGCCTTCTTGGATGACATAATGTGCTACATAAGGAGGAAAAACCTCAACAACACTTCAACAACACGTCAAAAAAAGGTAGTCAAAAATTGCATAAGGGTAGCCCTTCCCGGATCTGAGCTGACTGGTGCGGAAAGAAAAGAACTAACTGTGCACGTCACTTTCAGCGCCGACGACATGACGTGGAGACTAACAAAGACACCTACTGGCTTGAGTACAGGGGTACTGCTACAGAAAAATTTCCAGATTCAGTCTGAAACCTGGGGATAATTCTAAGGTAAGGAATCTGCGGCTAGAAGTCTCTATCAGATAACACTGCCAGAGTGAGGAAGTGTGGTAATGACAAAAACATACACATACAGGGGAAGGCAACGCAGGCCCTGAGCCAGAGGGAAAGAGCAGGAAGGCACAGTATTTATCCAATACGGTGCATTCCTGTCTTTTCCCCTGCGCTGGTGCCGTTTCGGCAGCTTAGCCGCAATGCAGGCACTCTTACACCATGGTGCAAGGGTGTCTGTGTTGTAGGCAGATTTGTTTTTGTGCCGGAAGAGGCACCTTCCTGCACAAAAACAATCCATAGAGGCGTTTCCTCTTTCTATGTATGTGGCAGAATGCAGCACACTGAGAAAGAGGAAAAAACGAGGGGAAATAAAGATATTTCTCTCAGTTAAGCCTCACCAGGAGAAGCGTATCTTTTTTGGCACATCCCCAGGTTTACCAGGCTTGGTAAATCTGGGAATGCCTCAAAAACTATAGGATTTGCATGGGAACACCCACTACAATATTAAACAAGTCGAGGGAGAAGAGGGCTTGAAAAAATAACAATAAACTTTATCGCTATCAAGGTCCAGCATACATGCCCTAGCAATAGTGAAAACAGAAGGTATGCAGTTCCTAGCATTAACGCAAGGTGTGACAGAATAACAAGTGAGTCGCACAGTGGTGACAGGAAACTATAGTGAGAAGCAGGAGTAAAGGTTACTCCTTATTTGGAAAAGAAGACCCTCACACACCCAACAAGCGGGTGTCTTGCTTCATCACCGGGTCTTCGCTCCTTATCGGGCCGGCAAGTGCAATGCCCGATCAGGCACCTAATAGGGCCTTCCTAGCGGAGATCTTTTATTCCAACGCCGGTGAGTGATGTGTGTGTGGGGTTGAAGAAACAGTATTAAGATATATGTGAGTGTAGGTGCAAATGGAGTTAAAGTGATTAAAACAGGGGTAGGTGATCCACTAAATAATTTTAATGCAGTGTGGTCACCATCCTGGTTAAAAAATATATACAGTCTGCACATGTGACACCAATAGTTAAGTGAGTGTATGTGCTGACGTGATCAAGAGGTCAACATGTTTCTTGCCTTTGTATATAATAAATGGCAATTCATCAGGACCAAGGAATAAATGCGGCTACCTACACCTCTTTGGTGGTGCCCAATGTCTATAAGAGACTGAGTAGTGAGCACGCATACAGCACCCTAAAAAAGTGTGGTACCGTAGTTAAAAAGCACACCTGCAGGGAGAGAAAATAACAACAAATAAAAAGCATAAACAACAAATAAAGTTAAAACAACGTATGCATTGCAGCTGCGGTTACTGAAGACAATTAGTGGTGTCAAGCCAACCGTGGCATGCAAAAATGGTGAGCAATGTATGGAGGACTTGTAAAGGAACCAAACGCAAGTATATGAAGGAGGCACAATATCCAATCACTGATGCCAGAGCCCATCATATATTTATATTAGATAAATCAGATTATGATAGATAATACATCCAAAGGAACTCACCCTCCTTGGTTGTGCTGTATATAAGGCTGGGAGGAGTACACACTAAATTATAGTGTCCTAGGGTGAGGGAAAAAAATAAAAAAGAAACAATTACAGGTGTTAGAGCAATTGTATCCACCATAATGGGGAGTAGTCCGTGAGGCAGAAATACCAGTGACACTCCAAGCTTGACTACTCGAATAACACATGGCAATTGACTCCGTGGTGACCGCTTCGACACCATCAGGGGGAGCTATAGAAATGAGGCTGCCAAATTAACGAGTGTGAAGCGGGGAGGAATAGTAAAATCTCTAATTAAACAAGTCAGTTCCCAACCTTGTGCGTGCTATAATGGATGAACACGCCAGTGATCGAGGGAACACGGGGACGTGGGTCTGATCATGGATTTCAGCGTTGTGCGCTAATTGTAAAATAAATGCGCTCGCAGAAACCATCCAAAACAGGATGAAAAAGTGGAAGCGTGGCCGTGCAAGACGACGCTCTCAGGGTCAATGGTACAGTACTCACTGTTCTGTTTACTCGATACACGCCGTCCACCTAGTGACGCGCCAGCCGCAGTAGACTGGTGGTGTCTAAACGCGCCTAGCCCGTTAAAAAACCCCCACCAGCAAGCTCACGCGAGAGGCACGAGTCAGATGGGAGCGTGCTGACGCCGGGTTAGCTAGACCGCTAACAGAAGAAGAACGTACGGGGCTGCGCGTCCTGCTCGTTGTCATGGCAATATGACGACGCATGGAGGCAAATCACCGTCAATAATAGACGGCGCATATCAACATCGGCTGACGTGGCAAAGTGTAGGAGGCACTCGGGTTAAAAAACGAACTCCATAGGGGTCAAAGTGGCCCGCTGGGAAATTAAGTGAAGCAGCTGAGGAGTTCATATTAACAGTGCCCCATCATACACCAGGATACTCATATTCACTGGCTAAAATGAGGGTTTTATTTTATGAGGGTTCATAATAACAGTGCCCCATCATACACCAGGACACTCTTAAGTACTGGCAAAAATAAAGGTCTTATTTTATGAGAGTGACAGTCAAGAGGAGGTAGTAACTCAAGGAAAGGAAACTGGTGAAATCAGGTCAGCATACTCCACGGAATGTCCTCATTAAGGCCCGTAGTGTCCGCGGATAACCTCAGGACCCAACGTTGTTCAAGTCTGAAGAGGCTTCTCTTAGACATTTGAGGGTGTGATTCAAGGACAATCCATTTAAAAGAGTTTGGAGGATGACGTTCAAGATGATAATGGGTAGTCATTTTAGTGTTGGTTTTTGCGCATCGGAAGCTACTCTTATGTTCTAACATACGAGTCTTCACTGGGCGAGTCGTCATGCCTATATAGGGAAGGCCACATGGGCATTGCATCATGTAAACACAGTTCGAGGAGTTACAGTTTGTGTGTTTAGATATGTTCCATGTAAGACCGTTGGGCAATGTCACTTCCTTGCTGGTGAAAGTTTGGGCACACATGGAGCATGACCCACAGGGATAGTGCCCTTTGACTGGGGGAAGATCCCATAGCATTCTTTGCGAACTGTGGATAGGTTTCCTAGGTCTAGTATGGATCAATAGATCCTTAAGGTTGCTCGTGCGCTTAAATGCAAATCTGGGGGTCTGTAAATCCAAATCGCCGGTGTTAAGAATGCCCCAGTGTTTTTTGATGATGGATTTGATCCTATTGGAGTCCGGGGTGAAGGTAGTGACACATGTAATGCACTTATCAGGTGCCTTGACGTTAATTTCCAACAAGCTCTCCCTGTTGTTGTTTCTGGCTCGTTTGCGAGCCTTTGCTACCACATGGCGTGGATAGTCTCGTTTAAGCAGATCTTCCATGAGCATACCTGATTCTTTCTGGTAATCCAACACAGAACTGCAATTTCTCCTAATGCGCAAGAATTGCCCAAATGGCAGATTTTCCCTCAATGCTTTTGGATGAAAGCTGCTAAAGAGGAGTAGGCTATTCCTGTCGGTGGGTTTGCGGTAAAGACTCGTTGTGACCTTATTGTCATTGAGGCGGATACAAAGGTCCAAGAAGGGAACTTCTGAGTCAGAAATGGTATGTGAGAATCGCAAATAAGGGTTCAAAGTGTTCATCCAGGTGCAAAATGCTATGCACTCGGTGTATTCTCCTTTCCAAAGGATAAGGATATCATCAATGAACCTTTTCCAGAGCAGTACATTCGCGGCGTAGGGGTTGGAGGAGTGGTGTATGTCCCTAGCTTCGAAGGCCGACATGTACATACATGCTAGGCTCGGCGCGAATGTACTGCCCATGGAAGTCCCCTGGATTTGATGATATAACTGGGTGTTATATTTTATTTGTTGTTATTTTCTCTCCCTGCAGGTGTGCTTTTTAACTACGGTACCACACTTTTTTAGGGTGCTGTATGCGTGCTCACTACTCAGTCTCTTATAGACATTGGGCACCACCAAAGAGGTGTAGGTAGCCGCATTTATTCCTTGGTCCTGATGAATTGCCATTTATTATATACAAAGGCAAGAAACATGTTGACCTCTTGATCACGTCAGCACATACACTCACTTAACTATTGGTGTCACATGTGCAGACTGTATATATTTTTTAACCAGGATGGTGACCACACTGCATTAAAATTATTTAGTGGATCACCTACCCCTGTTTTAATCACTTTAACTCCATTTGCACCTACACTCACATATATCTTAATACTGTTTCTTCAACCCCACACACACATCACTCACCGGCGTTGGAATAAAAGATCTCCGCTAGGAAGGCCCTATTAGGTGCCTGATCGGGCATTGCACTTGCCGGCCCGATAAGGAGCAAAGACCCGGTGATGAAGCAAGACACCCGCTTGTTGGGTGTGTGAGGGTCTTCTTTTCCAAATAAGGAGTAACCTTTACTCCTGCTTCTCACTATAGTTTCCTGTCACCACTGTGCGACTCACTTGTTATTCTGTCACACCTTGCGTTAATGCTAAGAACTGCATACCTTCTGGTAGCAAAGGCTCGCAAACGAGCCAGAAACAACAACAGGGAGAGCTTGTTGGAAATTAACGTCAAGGCACCTGATAAGTGCATTACATGTGTCACTACCTTCACCCCGGACTCCAATAGGATCAAATCCATCATCAAAAAACACTGGGGCATTCTTAACACCGGCGATTTGGATTTACAGACCCCCAGATTTGCATTTAAGCGCACGAGCAACCTTAAGGATCTATTGATCCATACTAGACCTAGGAAACCTATCCACAGTTCGCAAAGAATGCTATGGGATCTTCCCCCAGTCAAAGGGCACTATCCCTGTGGGTCATGCTCCATGTGTGCCCAAACTTTCACCAGCAAGGAAGTGACATTGCCCAACGGTCTTACATGGAACATATCTAAACACACAAACTGTAACTCCTCGAACTGTGTTTACATGATGCAATGCCCATGTGGCCTTCCCTATATAGGCATGACGACTCGCCCAGTGAAGACTCGTATGTTAGAACATAAGAGTAGCTTCCGATGCGCAAAAACCAACACTAAAATGACTACCCATTATCATCTTGAACGTCATCCTCCAAACTCTTTTAAATGGATTGTCCTTGAATCACACCCTCAAATGTCTAAGAGAAGCCTCTTCAGACTTGAACAACGTTGGGTCCTGAGGTTATCCGCGGACACTACGGGCCTTAATGAGGACATTCCGTGGAGTATGCTGACCTGATTTCACCAGTTTCCTTTCCTTGAGTTACTACCTCCTCTTGACTGTCACTCTCATAAAATAAGACCTTTATTTTTGCCAGTACTTAAGAGTGTCCTGGTGTATGATGGGGCACTGTTATTATGAACCCTCATAAAATAAAACCCTCATTTTAGCCAGTGAATATGAGTATCCTGGTGTATGATGGGGCACTGTTAATATGAACTCCTCAGCTGCTTCACTTAATTTCCCAGCGGGCCACTTTGACCCCTATGGAGTTCGTTTTTTAACCCGAGTGCCTCCTACACTTTGCCACGTCAGCCGATGTTGATATGCGCCGTCTATTATTGACGGTGATTTGCCTCCATGCGTCGTCATATTGCCATGACAACGAGCAGGACGCGCAGCCCCGTACGTTCTTCTTCTGTTAGCGGTCTAGCTAACCCGGCGTCAGCACGCTCCCATCTGACTCGTGCCTCTCGCGTGAGCTTGCTGGTGGGGGTTTTTTAACGGGCTAGGCGCGTTTAGACACCACCAGTCTACTGCGGCTGGCGCGTCACTAGGTGGACGGCGTGTATCGAGTAAACAGAACAGTGAGTACTGTACCATTGACCCTGAGAGCGTCGTCTTGCACGGCCACGCTTCCACTTTTTCATCCTGTTTTGGATGGTTTCTGCGAGCGCATTTATTTTACAATTAGCGCACAACGCTGAAATCCATGATCAGACCCACGTCCCCGTGTTCCCTCGATCACTGGCGTGTTCATCCATTATAGCACGCACAAGGTTGGGAACTGACTTGTTTAATTAGAGATTTTACTATTCCTCCCCGCTTCACACTCGTTAATTTGGCAGCCTCATTTCTATAGCTCCCCCTGATGGTGTCGAAGCGGTCACCACGGAGTCAATTGCCATGTGTTATTCGAGTAGTCAAGCTTGGAGTGTCACTGGTATTTCTGCCTCACGGACTACTCCCCATTATGGTGGATACAATTGCTCTAACACCTGTAATTGTTTCTTTTTTATTTTTTTCCCTCACCCTAGGACACTATAATTTAGTGTGTACTCCTCCCAGCCTTATATACAGCACAACCAAGGAGGGTGAGTTCCTTTGGATGTATTATCTATCATAATCTGATTTATCTAATATAAATATATGATGGGCTCTGGCATCAGTGATTGGATATTGTGCCTCCTTCATATACTTGCGTTTGGTTCCTTTACAAGTCCTCCATACATTGCTCACCATTTTTGCATGCCACGGTTGGCTTGACACCACTAATTGTCTTCAGTAACCGCAGCTGCAATGCATACGTTGTTTTAACTTTATTTGTTGTTTATGCTTTTTATTTGTTGTTATTTTCTCTCCCTGCAGGTGTGCTTTTTAACTACGGTACCACACTTTTTTAGGGTGCTGTATGCGTGCTCACTACTCAGTCTCTTATAGACATTGGGCACCACCAAAGAGGTGTAGGTAGCCGCATTTATTCCTTGGTCCTGATGAATTGCCATTTATTATATACAAAGGCAAGAAACATGTTGACCTCTTGATCACGTCAGCACATACACTCACTTAACTATTGGTGTCACATGTGCAGACTGTATATATTTTTTAACCAGGATGGTGACCACACTGCATTAAAATTATTTAGTGGATCACCTACCCCTGTTTTAATCACTTTAACTCCATTTGCACCTACACTCACATATATCTTAATACTGTTTCTTCAACCCCACACACACATCACTCACCGGCGTTGGAATAAAAGATCTCCGCTAGGAAGGCCCTATTAGGTGCCTGATCGGGCATTGCACTTGTCGGCCCGATAAGGAGCAAAGACCCGGTGATGAAGCAAGACACCCGCTTGTTGGGTGTGTGAGGGTCTTCTTTTCCAAATAAGGAGTAACCTTTACTCCTGCTTCTCACTATAGTTTCCTGTCACCACTGTGCGACTCACTTGTTATTCTGTCACACCTTGCGTTAATGCTAGGAACTGCATACCTTCTGTTTTCACTCAACACCCACTACAACACCGATGGAACACCTCCCTTACGCAGAGTAATGCAACTGCGTTGCATTACTCGATGTTTATGAAGCCATTCATAGCCATGAAAAGTGGCTTTGCATGGCTTCATAAATATGACTAAGAGCTTTGAGTCATGCATGTTGCACGTTGCGTGGAGCAAGCATGACGCAAAGCTCTCATAAATATGCCCCACTGTGTTTGAGATTGAACTTTTAATTTTTCTAAAGCACTCTGGAATGTGTTGAGAGTTAATTACAAACATAGGTGATGGGGTGTTCCTAGTTTTTGGCCCTGCATTGTTCCCTCAGAGCAACACTTTGTGGCATTAAAAATCACTACTTTTCAACCCTGCCTAAAAAAGACTTGGGGAATCAGGCCATGGTCAGGATGGTATCTTATTATTTTTATGATTTTCTTTGTTTTGCTTACAATGTGGATATGTGGGTTAAAGTATAGAGTCACATTATGAAAAGAGGTGCCTGGGCTGGTGTGTGCGTGGGAGCATGAGCACAAACATACATCCATCCCTCCACACTCAAGAGGTTTGCACCCTCTTAGATAACAAAAATGTGAGGACCTATGTGCACGAGCACATAGGTGCTGTGAGTGTCTGCACAGGCGAGCATGCAGAACACAGTCATGGAGCAATGGGTAATGCAGCAGAAAACTGATCCGCCACTTTGTTCCGTGGCCATGTAATATTACCTGATATTAATGATCTGATGAGTCTACCCATGTCATGTGTGACACCTTGAACAAGTCCTGTGTCTTTCTAGGTAAGAGGAATTTGTGTATGCATTACTTTATGTACCTGTACTGGGTAAGCAGAACCCCTTTGATGGCAAGTGCTGTTGTGTATGGATTACTGTATGTACCTGTACTGGCTAGGCAGACCCCTTTGATTGCAAGTGCTGTTGTGTATGCATTACTGTATGTACATGTACTGGCTAAGCAGACCCCTTTGATTGCAAGTGCTGTTGTGTATGCATTACTGTATGTACATGTACTGGCTAAGCAGACCCCTTTGATGGCAAGTGCTGTTGTGTATGCATTACTGTATGTACCTGTACTGGCTAAGCAGACCCCTTTGATGGCAAGTGCTGTTGTGTATGCATTACTGTATGTACATGTACTGGCTAAGCAGACCCCTTTGATTGCAAGTGCTGTTGTGTATGCATTACTGTATGTACCTGTACTGGCTAAGCAGACCCCTTTGATGGCAAGTGCTGTTGTGTATGGATTACTGTATGTACCTGTATTGGCTAAGCAGACCCCTTTGATTGCAAGTGCTGTTGTGTATGCATTACTGTATGTACATGTACTGGCTAAGCAGACCCCTTTGATTGAAAGTGCTGTTGTGTATGCATTACTGTATGTACCTGTACTGGCTAAGCAGACCCCTTTGATGGCAAGTGCTGTTGTGTATGCATTACTGTATGTACCTGTACTGGCTAAGCAGACCCCTTTGATGGCAAGTGCTGTTGTGTATGGATTCCTGTATGTACCTGTACTGGCTAAGCAGACCCCTTTGATTGCAAGTGCTGTTGTGTAAGGATTACTGTATGTACCTGTACTGGCTAAGCAGACCCCTTTGATGGCAAGTGCTGTTGTGTTTGGATTACTGTATGTACCTGTACTGGCTAAGCAGACCCCTTTGATGGCAAGTGCTGTTGTGTATGGATTCCTGTATGTACCTGTACTGGCTAAGCAGACTCCTTTGATGGCAAGTGCTGTTGTGTATGGATTACTGTATGTACCTGTACTGGCTAAGCAGACCCCTTTGATGGCAAGTGCTGTTGACTTCAAAAACAAAAAAGGAAAAGCTGGTGACGTGGAAATGTTGAAACATTTGGTGAATCCCCTTACTACACTCATTTTACTGACTGGTCCGATGTGAGGAGATATAGGTTATCTTGGGGGGTCTTTGTGCATTGTGTACGTGAATTGTGATTGAAGTGTGTATTAGTAAGGCTGATGACTTGTCTAACCTGGCCAGTATTGGACTTTGTATTCTCCTCTTTTTGCCTCCTATGCTCTCTCTCTCTTCCTACAGAGCTCCCCTATACATACACCTTCCAACTAGAATACTGGTAGTTAGCTACGCTTAGAGAAGCCCATACTCTCTTTCTGGTGCATTTTCCTCTTCTTTGATACAAGTGTCTTTGTAATGATCATAGGACTAAGCAAGCGGAAAGAAGCAGATGGTCTCATTCCAATCACTATCGTTTTAATGTTGAAATCCTGTCTTCTGCAGGATGTTTATTCACTGAGAGGATACATCGAGCGTAATCCGGTATTACTTCCTGCAGCGTGGGCGAAACCATCTGCACATCCGTCTCAACGTTATACGTACTTTGAAGTAAACACCATTCAGCGAATGAATGAAATGAAAGGTGCATTTGTAAAGTGCATCAAACTAGTGGGTATCTAAGCGCTAAGTCAAACAGAGCTCATAAAGGACTACAGTGCCCAATTACCTTAGGATGAGAACAGCCAGGCTTTCAAGGACTTTTTAAAGCAGACGAAATAGCTGAGCCTAGCGATGTGGGCAGGCAGAGTGTTCCATAACCTGGCAGCAGCCCCGGAAATAGAACGGTCGCCTCATCTGACTTTGCGGAACCTGCGAATGATGACTTTCCAGTTTCCTACCTGAAGATCTGAGCAAAATGCCTGGAACATATCAGTTTAATGGAGCAGAAGGAGGTTTAGATCCTTACTGATAAAGGGCTAAATGGATCACGGACCAACTTCATAAACAGATATAGCAAATGTGAAAAAAACGTAAGAAGTCACAAGCATGCATCTATCCCTGCAGTATTTCACAAGGTGATTCAAACTGTAACCTCCTCCCACAAGGCCACGTTTGATTGTGAGTTATGTACTGAACCAGTTACCAGTAAAATACACATGCAGAATACTTGGTTCCCATGCCAGGTTTTTTTGTGTTGCACGTTTAGCTAAGGAGCAACTGAGTGCTATGATTTATTGGGATGGTTGGTGGGAAACTGCAAGATTGAGGATGTCACAGGTATATACACAAAATTGAATGAATATATAGGCGAAATCGAAGAGCTTGCGGAAAAAGTGATATATATAAAAATCTGGGCCACTGGAATTATGCAATTGTGCAGCGATTTGCCGTATAAATTATACGGTATAATCCACCTGCAGCATAATCTGCAGATTTTACCAAAAGAAATTTTGTTTATAGCTCAAACGGTTCAAAAGTTACTGTAAACAAAGTGACACATGTTGCTGCGCAGTGGAAGGCCCTTTGCAAAGGTTGACTGGTCACCTTTCTGTAGCCTATCGCTATATATAGGTATTAAACTGGTACTAATAAAGTGCAACTAATGCCCAGAAAGTGTTAACAAGTTTAAAAATGACAAAATAATGAAGTAATGTTATCACAAAATGTGCCGTATAATTTGCCTTTTCTTGCTGCATAATTTACTGAACCCTACCACATAATCGGGCCCTCCCCTGCCACTTAATTCCAGTGCAAACACATGGAGATGAGGGACGGAGCGCTGAAGCTTTTCAGACACTCACCCCCAGTCACTATCAGATCCTGGTTGAATCCATCATCATGCTTTAACTCACTTTGCCACCCCAGTTCAGACCCAGACATGTGCAAACCAGTCTTGACCCTGTTCCTCATGGGAACAGTCCAGCCCGAACTGCCAAGCCAGGCCTTCCCTGCACCGGAAACAAGCATCCTGGGACCGGTTTCAGGGTTACACCCCTCATCAGCCAAGCTAGCTGAATCCAGTGGCACAGTGAGCAAGGGACCCACATCTGAGCATACCCTGCCAACTTAGGGTGAACAAAGCAAACACAAGGAGATGAGGGACGGAACGCTGAAACTTTTCAGACACTCACCACCAGTCACTATTAGATCTGGATTCAATCCATCATCGTTCTTTAGCTCACTTCGCCATCCCTGTTCAGACCCAGCCATATGCAAATCAGTCTTGACCCTGTTCCTCATGGGAACAGTCCAGCTCGAACTGCCAAGCCATTCTATCAGGGACTTGAAACAAGCATCCTGGCACCTGTGTCTTTTGCTTTCTTGTCCTAAGTGTGCCGGGTATGCCCAGGAGTGGGTCCCGGGCTCACTGTGTCACGGGATTCAAGCTAGCCTGGCTGATGAGGGGTAATGCCCCGAAACCGCACTGAGGATGCTTGTTTCCAGTCCAGGGAGGACCTGGCTTGGCAGTTCAGGCTAGACTGTTCCCATGAGGAACAGTGTCAAGACTGATTTGCATATGGCTGGATCTAAACTGGTGTGGCATGGTGAACAAATAAAACAATGGATTTATGATTTAACACAGATTTCTTGACCGGGAGTGAATGTTTAATTTGTTCTGCATCGCGTCCATCATCTGTGTGTCTTTTACTTAATTCCGGTGGCCTGGCCATATATTTTGTTAGACCTTTTAGCCCTAAGGTGGTCTTCCCCTACATTTTTTTCTCTTTTTTGCCTCGTTATTGACCGCCATTTTTGCTGGACATAGAACTCTGGGCGTCTTACCGCTGCTAAACAGTGCTGAGGTGCAGGTGCTCTCTCCTAAAAACATGGTTCCCACAGGCCCCTGCTACTGCGGCGAGGCCACTGTCCTATCTGCGCACTAGTAGTTGGAATAAGGCTGGGACTTAATGCTACTGTAACCTTGACCGTCCCGCCTCTTGTCACCATAGACAGACACCACAGAGTCCCCAGATTCTTCTAGAACCTTCCAACCCCCCATCTTGCCGCCTTTTTGGAGGGTCACCTGACCTAGGGTTATAAAAGAAAGGGAGGGAACCTCATAAGTTAGTTACACTACTGGACCTGGGGACTCTCCGCTGGAGTGAAGGCTGCTGTGCTAGGGGGAGAGCTACACTACTGAGGATGACTGATCCCAGGAACTGCTGCCCCAAGTTAGCTGAGTTACCCTACCCCCCTGCTGACCTTGCCCAGCGTGAGGGGAACCAGGGACACCATCTCCAGTGTGTCTCCACAATAACTTCTTCTCCTGTGACTAGCCCCCTGCTGGGGGGAGTGCAAATATCCTCAAGGACTCCCACAACCCATGCTCCTGTAACCTGACCTGTCAAGCACTGTGAACCTGAGAGCGCCGCTACTGCCTGGGGACCCCTGAGGTACTGTGAAGCTCTGTGCATCCAGCATCTGTCATTGATCCTAAGCGCTGTGTGCCCAGAACTCGAAATTAATGTCAAGTGCTGTGTCAGCAAAGCGCTGTGTGCCCCGGACCTGAAATTGCTGCCCGGCGCTGTGTCAGAGAGCACCCTGTGCCCAAGATCACTGCAGCTGGTGCGAGCGCTGAGGCTGTGGAGAGTGCTGTGAGGAGGAGCGCTGTTGTGGCCCAGAACACCGCAGCCGGTGCGAGCGCTGTGGGAGTGTGGAGCGCTGTGAGCAGAAGTGCTGTTGTGCCGGACTCACTGCCACGGCCCCTGAGGCCGAAGAGGGGCTGCCGGATTCCCCGCCGAGGCCGGGAGGCACTGCAGGAGAAGGCGTGCAAAGGAATGCCCCTAGCGACGGCCGGAGAGTGCCGCGCTGGGATTGGACAGAGAAGGTGGAGCGGCGCCTAGCAACCGGGGCTCCAGCCTACCGCGTCACCGGCCTCATTCCTGAGAAGCCGCACGCCCATCGGCTGACGTGCGGAGTGCTGCTGGGAGACCCCAGGGCTCGCCCAGGCGCCATTGCGGAGAACTCCCTGAACCCACCGGACCGGTTCCCCCCTGTGGAAATCCTCCTTCTCCCAGGTAACAGCCCCGTGGGAAGTGTGAAGTGGGCTGACCGGGGGAGGGGTTGTCAGGAGGCTGGTTCACGAAGGGACTGTCTGAAGGTGCCCTGCACATACTCCCCCCTACGCTCCCTCGCTCCTTGACCCCAGAGGGACTGAACTGGTGAGTCGGGGAGGTCTGGGGCCTACGCCCACTCGGAGGCCCAGTCATATTGGCAGCAGGGATAGCCCCAGGGGCTCCTGGGGCCTGAAAACCTTGTAAAGATACTCAGTCACGAGTAATAACTGTCTTGGAGATGCCCCCATCCCCGCTGAAATGTCCTGTTTGAAATTGCCTGAATGGAATATATATCTGCATAGGAATTGTTGCCTGAATTGAATAGATACCTGCATAAGAATTGTTGCCTGAATTGAATATATACCTGCATAAGAATTGTTGCCTGAATTGAATATATATCTGCATAAGAATTGTTGCCTGTAGTGACCTGAGGATACAAAAAACTTTTAACCTGCCTACTGTGAGAACCTTGCATTTTCAACCCTGACAAGAAGTAGATAAAGATACTTGTTCTCCTAAATGAAACTGGAGTGGTGTCTCCTTATTGTATGTGCTTTACTGTGTCAGTGTTGGGGTGTGCTGCGCAACTACTTCACACAAAGCCTTGTGCGTGCCTACCTGCCTCGCGCCAAGCTACCTTGTCGGAATCAGGGGTGCCTATTTGGGCTAGGGTGCGGACTCTGGCCAACTGGAGACCTCGGTTCTAATATATATATATCCTCCAAATTTGGTTCTCCTTCGTCCGGATCGTTGGCTCTCAATTAGGTGCGTTACCACCGCGGTTGAACCACACTGCTAAATATACAAACAGCTCCTTTGTTTCAGAAGAAAACGGGTCGCACTCTTGCAGCAGTTTTAGGCAAAATTAATTTATTCTTAAATCCATTTGACAGGAACACAGAAACACAACCAACGCATTTCGGTATTTCCTTATACCTTGCTCACGGTTAATTTCTGGTATGATATCGCTTGTTTTTAAACAATTCAAAATCCTTTGCGTCATTTCCTGTCTAGCAAGAGTATCTACCCCTAAGGTTTCTTGGAGATGTAGTCCCCCATAATCTTATCGTGAAAAAATCCCATCAGTGCAAAACAATTTTTAAGATACCTTATCGGTGCTGTGAATTAAAACCAAACACATTCATATTGATAATATTACTAACATTACCCCAAAACTGAGATATCAAATCATTGTTATGTTACAGTTCTCTAACCAAATTCACATGGATTTAACATTTCATGTTACCGACACTACGATGTTTCTTCCTATTATATTTAAGAGTTATGGCTTAGGGATGATTACTCTTATAATCCCTCTAGTGGGATGTTTGACAATTTTCTGCTTTGTTTTTAAATTATTCCTTTCCTCCCTCCAGTGGGTAACTCCTGCCATAAACATGTTGGTGTCCATACCTATTACTACTCTTTTGGGGTAATGTCAATTTTCTTTCAATTTATTTTACAATTTATTTTACAAAATGAGGGAAGTCATTTTACATCATAGGTGTATGTACAATTCGTCTGATTGGTTGAGGCCATGTGGTGTCATACGTCTAAGATTCAGGATATGACGTGATTCTTTTTGCCGTAGTATTTTTTCCCTGTTGCCTCCTCGTTCATTTGCAGGTACAGTTTCTATCCCATAGAACTTTAAGGTTTTCCAATCTCCATTGTGGTGTAGCTCCATGTGTTTGGCCAATGCATTGTTCTTATCTTTATTTACTGTGGCACGTATGTGTTCAAGTACTCTCTTTTTTAACTCACAAATGGTGCTACCCACATATTTGAGTGAGCAGCGGCACTCAATTACATACACTGTGTATTGGTTTTTACAAGTTATTAAGTCACGAATTTTCCCAATTTTGTTATTAGCCATTGTGATTTTTGATACTGGCTTTGCAATTTGGCATACTTTGCAGCTGTGGCATTTCACGAAACCTTTTGTTTTTATCCAACAATCTTTTTTCTGTTTTCCTTTAAAGTGACTATGAACTAATCGATCTTTTAGATTTTTGCCTCTACGAAATTTTATTGTTGGGTGTGATCCCATTATTTTACCCATTCTTCCGTCCAGCTGCGGAATCTTCCAATTCTTTCTTATGATGCCCGCGATTTCTTTGGATTCTTGAGTATAATCCATAATCAATCTAATAGTATCCGGTTCTGATTGTTTCTCATGGCCTATGGGCACAAGGCATTCCTCCCTTAATTTCACTTTTGGCCTGGTCCAACATCTTTTCACAATGCTGTTGTTATATTTTCTGCCTTTGAATCTTTCTACTGTATTGGTACTGTGCTTCATCCATTCTTCCTCTTCACTACATATTCTTCGCAGGCGGAGAAACTCACCATAAGGTATGCTTGATATTAATGATGGCTGGTGGAAGCTTGTTACCTCTAAGGTTGCATTGGTCACTGTCATTTTCCGGTGGAGTGTGGTTTCTATTTGATTGCTTTTCACATAGATTTCTGCCGTGTCTAGAAACGTTACTCTCTCTTTACTCATTTCATATGTGAATCTTAGATTATTTGTGCTTGGATTCAAGTTTTCAAAGTAATCCTGGAAATCCTCCACACTTCCGTTCCAGATGATCAGAAGATTATCAATAAAACGCATCCAGCTGACTATTTTGTTTGCGTAATTATCATATTTGGAATTCCATGCCACCTTTTTCTCCCACCAACCCATTACCAAGCAGGCATAACTAGGGCTGAAAGAAAAACCCATAGCCGTTCCGTTGCTTTGGCGGTATAAGTTATCACCAAATAAGAACACATTGTTTGTTAGACATAATGAAATCATTTCCGTCAGCATTTTATTATGATCGTTATAGTGTATGTTTCTTTCTTGTAGGAAGTAGTTACAGGCTTTTAACCCTAAAGTGTTGTCAATGTTTGTATATAGGGCTATTACGTCCATTACGATCATAATGAAATGACTTCCCTCATTTTGTAAAATAAATTGTAAAATAAACTGAAAGGAAATTGACATTACCCCAAAAGAGTAGTAATAGGTATGGACATGTAATACGGGCAATTAACATTTTGTTATGTTGATGGTATTCACATGGCCTAGACTCTAGGAAATGCTTAACAGCAGTCATACCCGTTGTGTGTTCAATACTGGTATACAGTGACTCAATGTCCAATGTGATTAAAATCAAATTGTCTGTCCATACAATGTCATTGATTTATTTAAAAAGTCACCTGTGTCTTTCACATATGAGGGCAGCAACTTAACCAGATCTTGCAAAAAGTAGTCCACATATTCCCCCACATGTTCAGCCATACTATTAATAGCCGAAATTATGGGGCGACCCGGGATTGGAGTAACCTTTTTGTGGAGCTTTGGTAAAAGATATAAAAACAGAAGAACAGGGTATTCATTGAACATATATTGGTACTCCCCTGTAGTAATCAATCCTTCACGTTTCCAATGTTGCAGCTCCTTTTTTATGGTATCCTTTACTTTGTTGTATTCCCTCATTGTGTTTTTTTCATAACATTGCTCATATTAAGTTGCATCATAGCTTCCTGTACATAATCTTTTCTAGGCCACAATACTATATTCCCGCATTTGTCCGATTTTTTTAATGACAATTTCTAGATCTTTGCCCAATTTATTCATCAGATTCTGATAATATATTCTGTTATGCTGCATCTTCCTTTTTTTTTAATTGACTTGGCGGTGCAGTTTTTTAATGTCCTCTGGAAGATGTCAACTGCGTCTTTAGGCCTGATCGGCAAAAATGTAGATTTAGGTTTGTAGAGACTTTCACCTGCTCCTTGCTGGAGTAAAAATGTTTTTGTATATATCTATATATATATATATATATTCCTGCTCGGGCTTGGTTTCCGTCTAGTGGGAAGCACTCGGACATCGCCACAGGGCTCCAAGCATCAGCCCTATTCAATAGGTATGAGAACGCCAGCCAGCCAAATCTATTTACAGTCCTGCTGCCACAAGTGCCTAACGCGTTTCGAATAACCTTCTTCCTCAGGGGCTCGTGGTGTAGGGAAACACTTGTTGTCCACTTCCTAACTCCTTTTGTACACATAGTGGCGCGCCCTCGGATGGGCCGCTCATGATGAGACTACGCTGTGCCTTCTGGGATTTGTAGTGTGGACGGACATTCCAGCGTCCATTGAAAGTGCAAAACATTCACCGTAGACATTACAAGCTCACAAGTGAGCCTCAGTTGGCGGGCGCCCTCTAAATCCAGCGCCAATGTCCCACATCAAGGGGCTTGTCGGATACTTGCCCCCATGGCCCCCAGGTTCACGGGGTAGTGCTCTCCCGGTGGCACGGACGCCGCCTAATATTCCTGCTCGGGCTTGGTTTCCGTCTAGTGGGAAGCACTCGGACATCACCACAGGGCTCCAAGCATCAGCCCTATTCAATAGGTATGAGAACTACTGAGGGTGCCTGGGTGTCAACTAGCCCACCAGGTACCTCCTCCAGTATGCACCAGGGTGCTGCGTTGCAGAGAGGTGTTCAGAGGCCACGCCCCTTTTTACACCTCTCTGCAACGCAGCTCCGTGGCGCTTACAGGAGGTACCTCCTGGGCTAGTTGGCCCCCAGAGACCCTCAGTATTCAAGGGGAATTAATTCCCCAACTTAAAAATTGAAAGTTTCGCGAAGATTCGTCAATCGGCGCCAAAGTTATTGGGAATAGAATGTTGTGATTTTCCTATGGAAAATAGGTCCTAACTATAACTATCTACTGGCGACCGCCAGTAGATAATATATATATATATATATATATATATATATATATATATATATATATATATATATATATATATATATATATATATCAAAACAATACCTTTTAAGGCACAGAGTGGCACATAACTTATGCAAAAAAGAAGCAGATAACTCTGGGTAGCTCCCACGTTTAGGTGGAGAGCAGCTGCTGAACGGAGCACCCTACAACACCAGCGATACTCAGAAATTGCTCACCTCATATGTCTAAATCTCTATCAAAATGTTTAAGCATAATGTTATTACATTGTCATCCATGCTGAAATAGAATGGGGCAAAGTCTTTTTTGCCATTTCTATAGCAAAGTCTTTAAGCATAGGATTGGCACAGTGCCATCCACGCCGAGCTGTAATATGACATAAGGGTTCCATCACTCCAGGCACAGTACTACAGCTTTTGACTAGTAAAATACCATCCAAGCCATATATCACTGAAGAAAAAAACAAAGGTTACAGGGACTTTATGGTTAGGTTCACATTTTACCCACACAAAGCCCTAGAAATTCAGCAGTTACAGTTATACATATAGTTGGACTTATTTTAAGAAACTCTAACTCATGGCCTAAAGCTATTTAACAGCACAAGTTATAGTTTCTTCAGATAAGTATAACTATAACTAAAACTGGTGAATTTCTATGGTTTTGTGTGGGAAAAACGTCAAGCTAAGTATAATGTCCCTGTAACCTTTGGTTATTTATGTGAATTTGTAAGGTTTTTTTAATGTTAAGTAATATATAAATACCGTATGCTAATATAACTACCTCCCCGCATGGTATGGCCTGGGGCCAGGTTCTGCAGCCAACTCCCACCCCCATCCCCACCGCATGCACCCAACTCCACATTGCGTGCGGCCTTTGGTCGCGCACAACAGGGGTTTGGTGTGTGAGTAGGTGCCATCCCAAAGTTACACTAGGGGCCGCAGTGGATCTGCAAATTGGTCCCAAATGTTATTTTGCCCATTAGGCGTCCCTCAGGGACCAATCCAAGTATTCTATGCACAAATGTTTTTACCTTTATTAACTCCAAAACTACTGAACAGATTTACACCAAATAAAAAAAAGCTTTCTTTCTGGACCAAGATCTAGCTTCCTGCCAAATTAGGTGTAATTCAGTGGTTCGGGCTGTATCCGTGTCTAAAAGCTGCAATTCCCCATAGACATTGCAGGGGGAAAAAGTGTTTTGAGACCCTCCCCCTTTTTCTTGGCCCCCACTAGACAAATCATCCTGAAACTTTCCAGACAGCAGCATGAACTAACTTGAGTACTAGTTTTGAAAAGTTTGTGAAGATTCATCGAACCACGACTAAAGTTATTAGCAAAACAAAAAAACATTTGCCTATGGGAAAAGTTGGTCCTAACTACAACTACCTACTGGCTACTGCCAGTAGGTAGTATGTATATATATATATATATCAACAAAAAGTCCCGTAGTGAATCGGCTTAACCAGAGGAACACACAGGCACAGACCACAGCAGCAACGGGTGAAATCCACGTTTGTTTTACGAGCCGCAGACGGTCCACATGACGCGTTTCGGTCGCTGACCTGCGACCTTGATCACATGATATATATATATATACACACACTCCACAGTTCCCCTTTGCGAGCAGGAAACACTCGAACACCCAGGTTGCTTGCAGGTAGTTTATTCGGCAAGTAGAAAAACAACGCGTTTCGCCATTACAGCTTGATCACGCTATATATATTTTTGTGTGTGTTCGTGCGTGCATGTATGTGTGTGTCTATATATATATATATATATATATATATATATATATATATATATATATATATATTTTTTTTTTTTTTCAACAGGTTCAGCTCCTCCTGGGATATCCGCCCATTGTCTGCTGGCGCGCGGGGCCGGTAGAGCCACAGCCGGCATAAATTTCGATTCCAGTTTTCAAAGTAAAGCGCGCTCTCAGTTTAGGGTAGATCAACAGCGATCTTTATTCCGACGTTAAGCGTTTCGAGAGTAAACTCTCTTGATCACACGTCGAACGCTTGTAACCCAGTGCATTACATACAGATCAATAGATCGACATAGAGAAAGGACTCACAATGAGATAATACCTCTGTGTGCGGGTAGCCGCCATATTGGAACATTTCATATTCACTCCATACAACTGTTCAGTGCCCTCAATACCGACAGATTTCTGTAATAAAGTTTGGGAGCAGATAGTACATACATGTAAAGTGTATATCAGTGCCGAGTGGCAAATCGGATCTGCTAATTCAGTACCTGTTCGCATTTACTACAGTGATCTATGTATATGTAACCTATTACAGACAAGTGTCTCAGGTACTTATTTTTTGTACATAGTTATACATATGCATAATAGCAACAAGTGGTGTGCAGACCTCATTCATTGTAAACCGCTGCCTACTTCCGCGCGCAGTGAAAGATTTTATCTTTCTGTGTGATATAGAGTTCCCGTTAATTGCCTTATTTTTAGGTGCTACTAATGCAGACAAATGTCTCTAGTACTATTATATACGTGTATATGTCAGCACCAAGTGGCGTGCAGACCTGATAGGTGTGTGCAGTTACCTACTTAGGCGCGCACTGTAGGCATCTGTCGGTATAGTCTAAAGGTCCCGTTGAAAGGATTAAAGTACTGCTAGCGCTCTAGTAGATAGTTATAGTTAGGACCGAGTTCCCATAGGAAATCTGAAAAGTCTATTTTGAATAACTTTGGCGCCGGTTGACGAATCCTCGCGAAATTTTCAAAACTAATGGGGCGCTCTGCTCAGCTCCTACCCTGAAAGTCTCGGGGTGATTCATCAAGCGGGGGCTGAGAAAAAAGGGGGGTCCCAAAACATGTTTTCCCCATGCATTTTCCCATTGGACCTTTAGTCGAAGGTACAGCCCGAACGGCTGAACAGAATTACTTGAAATTTGGCAAAGAGGTAGTCCTCAGGTCAGGCATGTGCCTTTTGCATATATGGTGTCAATCTGTTCAGTAGTTCCTGAGAAAATTGCAGTTAAAAGTACATAAATATCCATATGCGCGCACCGTGCCGTGCGCGAGCGTAATTCTGATTGGTGGTTAGATGTCAGTCAACATTCGAATCGGTCGAAATCAGGAAGTGTCGGATGCCATTTTGTGTGTGGCAGTGAAAAAGAAAGGTGGAGAACGTGAAAAGGGGGCAGCGTAGAGAGTTCCTGACCCCCTAGCCTTTGTCAGGGGGTCCCTGAAGGACCCCGAAGGGTGAAAAAGACATTTTATTTTATTTCCAAAAAATCGCGGGGTGCGCGCACGGTCAAAAACACTTAAAAAAAACATTTTAAACTGTTTATAAGTTTATAGAAGATATTAACTATGCTGTTCAACATTATCCAAATTCAAAATAAAAGAGCTGAGCCATTCCATATTAAAGGATACAGTCAATCTATAACTATATACATAGGTAGTTTATTGTAAAATAAATATATAAAAAATATAATAATACATACATAAATTAGCATTTAAAAAACCTTACAAATTCACAAAAAAAAACATAGGTTTCACACACGTTATAGTTAGGAATTAGCATTTAAAAAACCTTGCAAATTCACTGAAAAAACCATAGGTTTCACACATGTTATAGTTAGCTGGACATTTCACTCGTAAAAAAACCATTGAAATTCCCCCATTATAGTTAGTTCAGCTAACTATAACTCGCGCGACCGCAATCCACTGCTGATGACGTTGCATATTACATCACTCATGACATGGTCAGTGACATCACTCATGACATCACTGATGACATCACAAATGACATCACTGATGACATCATCCAGTGAATATGTGTCTTTCTGAAAAAAGTTTTTTTTATATATATGTATATCTAAAGGTTAATGGAGGAATAAATGGGTAAATAAGTGTCTAAATGGATATTTTTTTTGTAAAATTAATTGTATAACTGACTTATTAACAGTATCTTAGTGAATACAGTGATGTAATATGCGACATCATCAGCAGTGGATTGCGGTCGCACGAGTATAGTTAGCTGAACTAACTATAACGGGGGAATTTCAATGGTTTTTTATGAGTGAAATGTCCAGCTAACTATAACATGTGTGAAACCTATGGTTTTTTCAGTGAATTTGCAAGGTTTTTTAAATGCTAATTCCTAACTATAACGTGTGTGAAACCTATGGTTTTTTTAGTGAATATATATATATATATATATATACCTTCACATATACATGTAAAGTGCCACTAGTATACTGTTTCTAATATTTTGGATACCCAAAGAAGCACTGCAATTGTTTAATTTTGCAGGATGAAAGGATAGAGAGAGGCTGTTTTCATCAGGGGAATCTCACAGATTATAAATGATTGATTAGCCAGTTTGGTTTCACACCGTTCGATAATTCTACCTGAATATTACTCCAAACAAATGAGTTTTCCCCCCATGCCCTTCAATTTATTTAGTTGACACTTTAATAAACTGAAATTTTAAGGTAGTTCTTTTCTGAATCCTCTTGGACATGACTTTTTATGTTGAACAATTACTCATAGCTGTTAATATGTTCATCTTGGCAGTTATTGTTGTCTATAGAGAGCAGAATGCCCTGTATTCTTTCTTTGCTAATTACAATTATGAACTGGGAAGGACATAGAAGTAAATGGTCTGAGCTGACAAAGGTTTGTAAAACCTAGGTCAGTTATCCAGTATGATTTATTACCCCTTCAAATCTCCTACTCAAATATGTATTTTTTACCTAGAAAATTAATATATGGGACAAAGTACATCTGCTATGCATTATATGCATATTGCAAATCACCGGGGAGTTCCCTGACCTTATAAGGAAATGAGGCCGAAGCCCAGGGCCTCTTCTAACAAGCTTCATTCTTTATCAAGTAAGCATGGGCAGCTAGGTGCAACAAGAGAAATTTAACAGTGAGTAGATGTTCCAGTTGGGGTAAGGAGAGGGGTTTTAATCTTGATGCAACAAATGTGATTAACATTCTAAATTTCATATTGGACTTGAGGAAGGTTTATGCAGCGGAAAGATAAAATTCATGAGATCTGCTGTTTCAACAGCTCCCTCCCATGTCATGGGTTCTCAGATAGGAGAACGTCCTATTGTCTATAAGCTGTTCAAATGAATACATTGACTAAACCTCCAGAACCTAGGTATAGGCAGTTTAGGGGTAGGACTGCAGTCCTGAGATTTTTTCAGATCTATTTCACTTATGAAGACTGTTCTAGGCAACAGATGTTGGTCAAACTTGTGATCTACTGCAGCTGATTACATCTAGAAGGATTTGTGATGACAGAATATTAGAATGGGAGGGTAGGATTTTTACCTCAATGGGATTAACCATCTCCAAGAGAGCAAATTCACTGCATACCCAGATAACCTGAAGATGCTTAAGGGTGCATGAAGAGAAAACAAGGGAGATTCAACCACAAAGAGTAAAGAAACTGATCTTTTAGGACACTGTTTGCTGTGGTGTCTTCACGCGATGTGGTGCTTGCAATGACTTTTGCAGCAGACGGATTTATAGGTAGAGAAATTGATGGCACATTCATTAAGAGAGGCTAAGTAGTCACAATCTTTAACACTTGGTACTAGAATCAAAGATATCATGTAGTCAGCAAAGTAAACACCACAGGTTTTGTTTTGCTCATACCTCAAGCCTGGGGCGGATATTCCGACAGCGTGGCAAGTTAGCTTTAAAGGAGAATAATCCATGCCTCCAGTAGCAACATAGAATATAAAATGTCCTTGTTTTCATAACACTGTTGTGCTTCCCCGCTGGGAAGTGTCCCTCAGAGTGCACTGCCTGAAATCCAATTGGAAAAACTTTTTAATCAATAGAATCCAAGTTCAAAAGTAGATGTTCCAACACACCATTTTTTGTGGGATGTATTATCGTAATCTCATTGAATTCATGAGCTACACATATTCCTCATGTAAATCCATGGTAAATGAAGCATTTTAGAAAGCAAGAGTACATTAGCCCCAATGTCTTTCTGGCAACCTTCCACCCTTCATCAGGGGGTAATTTTCATAGAGAAAAACAACGAGAATGGAGAAATGAGGCAACAAAACTCAGAGAAGAAAGTCATTACCCTGGTACCTGTGTGTCAATTTGAAACGTGCTGGTGACAAAACGCTACAAAAATAAGACTGTAACTGTGCTACATGCACTGCGGTGATCAGTGGCTGGAGCCTTGTGCGAAGAAACGATGCGATCAAGAAACTGTGTGCCGAAAAATAATACAGGATATGGTTCATGTGCATTGATTGAATTTTTTTTTTGTGTCCTCATTCGCCATCAGATAAATTTGAGCTTGTCCTGTTAACTCCTGTGGCCCCCCTTTAAGCTGGCACCAACCGGAGAGCTCCATATCTAGATTGATATTCTTTACACAGAGCTTCTCTACAGATTGGCTCTATAGCTCTCAGAGCGACCCACAAGAGCCAAAGAGAATTAGTAAAATAGTGTAAGGCTTAATCATTCGACTAGTATGCAATATTTTGTACATTAACTTAGTGTTTCTAACCAACTTTCGCATGGGGCCCAGAAATCTTTCTTGTTTTTGTTATCTTTCTGGCTCTATCCATCTTCATTGTATATCAGATAGAAGTTACCCATTCTAGGAGCGTTGGAGGGTTATCTTTAACCCATTTTGTTTACATATTTCTGTTCGTGCAATTAAAACCAGATATATACATAATCTATTTTCCCCCTTTTACATATACTTATATTA
Organism: Triturus cristatus; assembly: GCF_964204655.1. Taxonomy (NCBI): domain Eukaryota; kingdom Metazoa; phylum Chordata; class Amphibia; order Caudata; family Salamandridae; genus Triturus; species Triturus cristatus. The sequence goes on along the minus strand of NC_140589.1, from coordinate 1,458,379,230 downwards.
TGGTAGCACCCCGAAAAAGACTAGATTTATGCTTACCAAATATGCTCTCCATACCTCTGTTTATCTCCTCCCAGTACTGACTTAAATTTGGGCAGGTTAGAAACACATGAATGTCATCCACCTTTATCTGGAGGCACTTCGAGCATTTTGGGGTAGGACCCTTAGAAAACTTTGCGAGTTTAAATGGAGTCCAATAGACCCTGTGTATAAAAAAAACATGATTTCTTTTTAAATTTGCAGGTTGTACTGTCGAGTGTAGACTATCATGAGATACTTGCCATAATTCTTCGATGTTGCAGCCAGGCAAGTTATCTCCCCATAGTTGCGTTGGTAACTTTATTTCACCGTCTTCCATTTCCATAAGTAACCAGTAAAGGGTTGCTACTTCTTTTTTCTTTGCCGTATTCTTGACAAATATTGATTCCAGTTCGTTAGATAGTCCTGCATCTGACCCAACAGCAACTGCTTATTTGCCAGTATTTAAATTTAGATAGATCTCTGTCCGCCAATGAATTCATCTCTTCCCAGGATAATAAAATCCCATTCGGAGCTAACTGTCCCCATTGGTGAATTCCTGCTTTAATTAGAGAGGTTACGAGAATGTCTTTGGTCCATTCTGGTGAACCTTGTGTTTTTCATATGGGGGCAAGGGCACTAAAGTAGGTGATTCCCAAAGTTTTTTAAATTTTGGACCAGGTAGTAGCTAGACTATATAATATTTTGAAGCAGACTTTTTTGTAGAATCTTGGATCTCCGAATTTATATAGAAAGCCCTGGTTTTCATTCTCCACATCCAGGAGCATCCCTTTAAACATTATGCCAATGCCCGACCCATCTGGTGTATTCATTAGCATTTTTCCTGTTTTTAGGGAAAAAGTCCTTGCATACATAACTAGATCCGGGAGACACAGGCCTCCTTTGTTCTTTTTCCTTCGTAATTTCTTCCATGTGATTCATGCTCCTTTTGAAGCCCAAATGAAAGTGTTGAGTTTTGCCTGTAGAGAATTTAAAGATTTCTCCTTAAATGCTAATGGTATATTTTGTAGTAGAAAAATTATTTTTGGCAGCAACATAATTTTTATTAGGTTTATTCTCCCGATTAGCGTCAACGGGAAATATGTCCAACCGGTTATGGAGTTTTGTATTTCTTTTCCAATTTTGTGCAGGTTTATTTCTGTAATTTTTTCAATGTCCTGTGTAATCAATATTTCTAAATACCTTATTGTTTTTTTTGTTGGATGAATGGAGTCTTTCAAGTTCCAGGCCATGCATTCAGTTTTGGCTTTGTTTATTTCGTAGCCTGAAATCTGTTCAAAATTTTGTGCTTCTTGGTATATTAACGGAAGGGTGGTGTTTAGATTCGTCGTGTAGATCATAAGATCATCCGCATATAATGCCACCTTTTTGCCGCATTCTCTAAATATAAAAGCGGGTATTTTATCATGTGTTCTAAACTTTCCAGCAAGTGGTTCTATATATAGATTAAAAAGCATAGGGGCTAAGGAGCAACCCTGCAGAGTGCCTCTTTGAATTTTAACTAAATCAGATAGGTTACCATTTACCAAGATTCTGGCCGACAGCGATTTATATATCAGTGAGATTGCCCTACAAATATTTTTTCCTATATTATTTTCTTTTTATATGAATTTTAAATATGTCCAATTTACTCTGCCGAACGCCTTCGTAGCGTCTATTGTTATTACTGCCACAGGAATCTTGTATACGGTCGCTATATCTATCGCTCCGACCAAGTTGTAAATGAGATCTTTTATCCCCCTACCTCTAACAAATCCTTTCTGATCTTGATGTAATAAGTTCTCTGCCACCCCATTTAATCTCTCTGCCAATATTTTTGAGAAGATTTTATAGTCTATTGTGGTGTTGTGGGCCCGGGGCCCACATAGTAAAGGAATCACGACACTGACTCGCTGTACGTAGTTAGTTAACTGGCCACGAGCACGTGCACTCGGGCCCCTTTATTAGCCGGGTCACGTCACTCGTGACGCCGGTGATGGATGGGTGTGGGGTGTCGGTGTGTCCACTCCCACAGGGGAGTGGCTACTAAAGCAGTGCCTGTCGAGACACTAGAACGTGTCTCGCAGGACACAACATTCCTCCCAAATTTTAATAAAACAAAAGTTCCCTAGTCCAACCTGTGGGGAGAAATAACAAGAAAATACACACCACAGGGTCCATCAGTTTCTCGGGTCAAGCATCCCGAAGGCAACAGACCAGGACTGGTAACTCCAACAGTAGCAGGACAATCTCGGCGGGCCTTCATCATTTAACCTGGGTGATCCAGGACACGAACGCTTGCTTGAAGAGGTTCGCGGCACTCTTGTAACGTGTCTGTGGAGTCATGCCCTTTGGTCCCAGCTGGCTTCCTTTTGCTGACCTTGAGGCTGGCATGTGATGATTAACAACTGTTCAATCAACTGGAGCGTCCAGATCATGGTTGGAGTCCATGGTGAAAGTTCACTGAATTCTTTCTGCATAGCCATGAGTATCTATGAGGCTGTCTAGCCATGAGTATCTATGAGGCTGTCTTGCTGTGTCCGGTGACCTGTCGGGGGGGGAACAATGTCTTTTCCAGCTCTCCCACCTGGGGAGGCCCTTCTTCGGGCTTGCCACGGGACTGCTGATAGGCTGCGATGGGGGCTGCATATGTGCCGGCTGGGGGCAGCGGCAAACCACCGGGGAGCTAGTAGCCAGTCTCTCGCACAAGCCTCAAGGGTGTATAGATCTTGGTCAGGACATGCTCTCGCTGCCACATTTCAGGTGTAGACCAGGTTAGCAGGTAGCCTCTGAGTTTTCTTGTTGGCTAGTTTGGCAATAGAATAGGACTCCGCTCCATGTGTCTTCGAGATGGTGTCAGTTGATGCACTTGATGAGGACTGGCATGATGGCGTGGCCAGTCGTGTGGTGAATCTGGACGATGGCTGGTGGTGACTTGCTTTGATGATTGCAGGCTTTCAGTCTGAAGTCGATCACCTGAGGTAGGGGCGGCCAGGTGCCTCCACGTTCTCTGGGAAGCACTTGCATTTGTGTACTTGGGCTTCTTGGGCCTTTGAAGACGGAGGGTGATGAACACGTTGTGAAACATGAGACATGAGACTCGGTTCGCGCAGGCTGTGCGGCTTACCCTCGGCCTCCTGCTGTGCGGTTGCCAGTTCCTTTTCGGGTTGTCCCCCTCTTCCCTTGTTGTCGCTGTATCAGGACTCACTCCTGTTGTAGCTTGGGTTTCTTCATCGTCCAGCCCTGCCAATCACGACTTTCCCTTCTTGACCTCAATTGGCTGTCCGATTCTTGGTGTGGACCCTCCGGTCACACTCCCACGTGTCTTCCTGAGTGCTGTGTCATGCACATGGCATTGATGACGTAGCTGCCCTTGGGCCAGGACGACAGGTGACGATGATTAACTAGGAGAGGAGGTTTCTGGATGAACGTCGTAGCCACTTGACTGCCTCTTCTGAACCTTCTCTCGCACCTCGGGCATGTGCGGTCAGGAGCAGGGATGCATTCACCTCCGACTGCCGACACTCTGGGCTGGACGGTCTCACTGTGAAGCGATGGGAGCAACGCGGTTTGCGCTTGCTGCGGCTTACGTGTGGCGCTTGCTGCGGCTTATGTGTGGTTCTCCCTTGGTGCTGTCGCCAGGGCCGTCGGTCCGCCTGGGCGGCTGTCTGGTGTCTTTGGAGGTGTTCTTGGCATGTGGTGCTACGAGTCCTCTTGCTTCTCCTCTCTTGGTCTTTGACACACCTGCGTCTGTTCCGCTTCTTCTGGGTGACACGATTTCCACTTTTCTTCTTCGGGTGCAGTGACATGCACCATGTTCTAACCAGGCCAACGGGCCCCTTAACTTCAATGGTCTCCAGACCATCCAGGCGAGCCTTCAGTCGCTCTTCTCGGCTGCACGGCAAGCAGCCGCTCATCTTGGGTGCTCCTTCTTCAGGCAGCTTCTTGAAGCTCCTGCTCCGGGTGTTCCCTCTCCAGGGAATGGCTTCCGCGGGCAGTGGTGAGCTGTGGCATCTTGATGCTCCTACTCTGGGTGTTCCCTCTCCAGGGAATAGCTTCCACAGGCGGTAGGGAGCAAAACTCCTTCTCCGGGTGTTCCCTCTCCAGGGAATGGCTTCCGCGGGCTGTAGTGACCTAGTGGTGGCAGCTGTCCACTTGTGGTGTACGATTCTCCTCTCGTTAGCCTTGGGTCACTGACGACTTCAGTGTGGGGCCGTTCGGGAGGACACTGTTCTGCGTTAGGCCCCTTCCAGACTTCGTTGAGGCGATGGAGATTCATCTTGATGCCTTCGGCATTTCCCCTTTTCTTCGAGGATGGTTTGCTCTCTTGGGCGACTGCCCATGCAATCAAACGTGTGGGTGCCTTTGTCGCGCACCTCGGACTTGGCGCACTTCTACCCTCTTCTGGGTAATCGTGTTTCTGTGCGTCTGTGCAACCACTTCTAAGTGCTCTCTCTGTTTGCATCGCTTCGGCGAAATTCTGACTGCGCCCTTCGTTTGCTTCATTGCTGCTGTGGGGACGTATGGGATCTCCCTGCTGATTCCAGCAGTGCTTCTTTTTGTCTTTGGAGAGATGTCTTTTCCTCCTGGGCCTGCATCTGTGCTGGCGCGCCTCTGGGTGCATGCGGCGCGCACCTTGTGCACTTCGTCCCTTTCTTGGGTGTTCTCTCCTGGCACCGGGCGTGCCTGTTCGTCCTCTTTGTGGTGGTGATCACTCACCGCCAGGGCGCCTGGCGCTCTCTTCTCAATCGCTGTGGCGTTGGGCAGCCACTGGGGGTGCGCTCTCTGCATTAGTCTTTTCTTGCACTTTTGGCGGGGAAAACTCCCTTGAGTCGTTGCTCGGTCATCTAACCTTGCTGATGATGATGGCTCTCATTGATGTTGCTGCTTGTGTTTAGCTCCAAGTGTCTAGCGCCTCCCTACGGGTTTGTCGGTCTCTTCCCGTATGTTTGCCGAGAGGTAGCAGTCAGTACCGCCTTGTGCATGCGTGTCCTTATCAACTTGACGCTTGTCTGGGCAAATGTCACTTCGGGCTCTATTGGTGCTCTGGCATTGTCTCTGCACACTTGGTGAAGTCACGCCCGGGTAACTTAGTGCTTCCCACTGATGTCTGGTATGCCTGCGCTGTCTTCCTTCCCCGGGATGATGCTGGCCCACGTGCTGCCTCTTATGTTGCTGTCCAGCATGCATGCAATGCTACCTGTTTGCTCGACTTGCCTTTTTTTTTTGTTTTGCGAAGTGCTGATGGCGCCTGACATTGGGCATGGTCATTTTTCTTTGTGTGACTGCCGGCCATCCTGTGACATTGTCTCTATTGCTGCGGTGTCTGACTACCACTGAGAGCCATATGATTCTATTTCAGCCAATCCTTGCGTCCACCCCTTGCCTCTAGTTTAACTTGGGTATTGTACTGGTGACCAGGGATGCTGTTGGAGGCAGAGTCTCAGGCTGGGTGAGTCACAGGGTGCACTCAGTGTTTGCTGTGGCTGTGCGTCACAGCCTCCATCTCCCTTGAGGATGGTAAATGTAGATGTGCCCCAGTTTGCAGCTTGTAAATTTGAGGGGTTTGCATAATAGGTGTCATGGCCCCTGGACACTGCTGGCTTCCATTCATGTAGGGTGCTTGCGTGTGATGTGGACTATTGACCACCAGGTGGCGCTGCTGGTCTTTCACCAGATCTCTTCCGTGCTTCTCGTAGCAGATGCGGTTCCTCCACTGGCCGCCAGGTGGCGCTACTGCTCTTTTCCCCGACACTGCACTTCAGCTACAGCTGTCCATGCGGGTGAGGGCAAGCAGCGCTGGGGAGCTCATTACCTTAGCCCTGGTCGGGGCGGCCGCATGGAGGGACTCTGGTAAGTGGTGGCGGCTTCCTTTACCACACGTTCTTTCTCAGCACACATACATCTTCTGCCCGGATGGCAACGTGTGCCTGACGATGGCGGCGCTGTTAGAAGATTGTAGAGAGCACTGCCATTTCTCCTGGGTGCAGTGTCTCCGCTCACGAGACGGCCGGTGCCACTTGCTTTTCCTCGCTGCCGTCCGTCCTGTTAGCTGTGCCAGCACTCTGTAGGCGGAGGAAGGAGGCGCAGGAGCCTTGTTCGCATGTGAGGAGCGTGGGACTGTTCTCTCCCTGGGGCAGCGGCGCGGCTATTGGGTGCTTTTCTGCACCTACGAGGCCATCGCAGTCGTCACAGCGCTGCAGGCTGTTCCTCCTCTCGTCGTCCGCTACAGACGACCGGCATGGGGCACGCTGTGTGAGAGGCGGTAAATCAGACCTGATGCGACCTCCTTGCACTTGCCGGCTCGTGCTGCCCTACCTTAGCTTCATCGCACTTCTGACTTGCGGAGGTGACTGGTGGCAGGCAGGGGCAGCTTGCGGTGCGACAGGCGTGGAGCAAGGCTAGTCTTATGGCCTCCCGTACCGCTGGGGTGTTCGTGGGCTCATCCACCCGCTGCCTTGCATCACACTTATGCATGCCGCGACTCACCAGGCGGGTAGCAACGGGACTCCCGAGCTGTGGGGCACGATTGGATTCATCTCTCCCCCCTCCGGGCCGGTCAGCGTAGCAGGCTGCTGCAGGCACTGAGCATGATCTCGCCCACTTGCTCTCACTAGGTGCGCGGGTGCCTTCTCTCATGGCACTCTTCCCCCCTCCGGACCAGAGAGTCAGCACCCCAGGTGTGCGCAGGGCCGGATCCCACTCTCGTCGCCAATGTGGTGTTGTGGGCCCGGGGCCCACATAGTAAAGGAATCACGACACTGACTCGCTGTACGTAGTTAGTTAACTGGCCACGAGCACGTGCACTCGGGCCCCTTTATTAGCCGGGTCACGTCACTCGTGACGCCGGTGATGGATGGGTGTGGGGTGTCTGTGTGTCCACTCCCACAGGGGAGTGGCTACTAAAGCAGTGCCTGTCGAGACACTAGAACGTGTCTCGCAGGACACAACAGTCTATATTGAGCAGAGAGATAGGTCGATATGAATCGCATGAACGAGATGGTTTAGAGGGTTGAAGGATTAAAGCGACCGTTGCCTCGTTCCATGACGGTGATATATCTCCACCTTGTTCAAAAATATGAATAAATAATGCCTGCATAACCGGAATAAGAGCATCCTTCAAAACTTTATATAGTTCTGCCGGTAGACCGTCCGGGCCTGCAGCTTTCCCGGATTTGCCTGCTGTTATAGCCTCTCCAATTTCCACCCTTGAGATCGACCTATTCCATGTTTCTAGATGCCTCATCCGTAATTCTGTTTAAAGGTGTGCGGGATTCAATATCCGCTAAATTACAGTTCATTCTAAACCAGGATCACAGCACCCGACAGCACAATGTCTTACAATGAAATATCGAACCTTACTGACAAACGTGTGGATACATTCATGTTTGGAGAGAATAAAGCGCAAATAATTTATTCCTTTATTGGCGAAATTGAGATGACATCCACAGGTTCTGGATCAGTTCAGAGTAATATCAAACAACTCCTGTATCTAACGAAAAGATAAATCAGCCAGCTTCTGCATGCTAGCACACTTATTAGATATCTTTCTTTCACACTTGTTTCTTTGTCCTAGTATCTTTTTCAAATCTCAACTCACAGTTGTTAGTCCTGAGTCATAGTGTGTTCACCTCACATTTTCACAACCTTTACCCTTTTTACTTTTTTCTTACTTTTCTCCTCCTTTTTTCTCACTTTCTTACTTCTTTTCTTACTTTCCTCTTTTCCTGTTGACCAGTGTTGCCTTTTCACAATCTCTCCTGATATGAACATGAACCCCCTTTTCAATACATTTTTTTACCCAATCATCTCTTATTTCACCTAATTCTTCTTTTTTTCACAGTTACTTTCTCGATGTTAGTTTGTGCTTAATTGTGTATGGAATACAGATTGTTTATATTGATACCCATGTTAAGATGGCCACTGCACTGTTTCGTATCCTTGAGCATGCTAATATGGCGACCATCCTGGACGGCTTCGTTTCATTCTTACAACTCGCGTTCCGAGAATACTACAGTCGGATCTCCCGATCGAAGCATGCCATAGCACTATAGGGTACCATGTTTTTGTGAGGTAATTCTCATTTAAAGACAACAGTTTGGCCATGCAGAATGTTGCACGTCTAGACGCGTTCAAAAGGCACTGGCATCATCAAGGTTTTCTAACTTATGTTTTCATTTCAGCTAACCATCGGGAATTAACTTTAATTCAAACTAACTTCGAGTTACATGTATGCTAACATTAAATCAATGCACATTCACCATATCCCGTATCGTTTTTTGGCACTCAGTTTCTTGATTGCATCGTTTCTTCGCACACGGTTTCAGCCACTGATCACCGCAGTGCATGTAGCATAGTTACAGTTTTATTTTTGTAGCGTTTTGTCACCAGCACGTTTCAAATTTGCACAAAGGTACTAGGGTAATGATACTTTCTTCTCCGAGTTTTGTCGCCTCATTTCACCATTCTCGTTGTTTTTCTCTAGGAAATTTCCCTGATGAAGGGCGGAAGGCTGCCCGAAATACATTGGGGCTAATGTATGTGTGCTTTATAAAATGCTTCATTTACCATGGATTTACATGAAGAATATGTATAACTCATGAATTCAATGAGATTACGATAATACATCCCACAATAAACATCTACTTTTGAACTTGGATTCTATTGATTAATACGTTTTTCCAATTGGATTTCAGGCAGTGCACTCTGAGAGGCACTTCCCAGCGGGGAAGTCCAACAGTGTTCAGTATCATACACCCAGGTTTAGAGGGTGATACCTCGGTGCATGCCCTTATAGTTTCTTACATTGAAGATATCATCTTTAAAAATCTTTTTTAATACAAACAGTGTGCTGGATCCAATATGCCTTGTTTTCATAACAAAACATTCAAATTCCATTAAGCACAAAGTGGTGAAGATTATTTAAACCATAACAAAGAAATGTGTGTTGCCCTGTGAATGATGTGACGATGAATTTTCTATTTACGTCCTAATTGTAAATTTGGTATGGATTCTACTTTCTTGTTAAATTAAAGGTGGTGATTCAAATGTTCTGTGCACAAAGCTGAAACATGAGCAAACTGGGCAAGGGAATGGATATAGACATAGGATAACGTTGCTGCAAAGCAACAACATGGAGGCTGGTGGTAGTGTTGTGAAATTCATGTCAGGATGTTTTCTTCAGATCACATGCGTTTTTGTTGATTTAACATTTTTAGTTGGAAATACGGTTGTTTAAAAATATGCATTTTAAGTTTAACTGCATTGGTAACTCAGCTTTCCATGACTAATCAAGAATGTAACAATCAGCGTAATACTTTTAAAAATCATATCTCACTTCAGCTTCCAGTTTGGAGGAAGTGGTTAATTGCTTTAGGCTCCCTAAAGGTAAAGGCAAGCAGCTTACATTGAAGGGAGTAAATCCTCCGTTCAATTAATAAGATGTTGATGCAGTATTTTGTCTTAATAGACTGTAGATTGTATTTAGCTATTTGAAGTGTAGATTCACACATTAAAGTAAAAAAATATTTGTTTCCACATGGATAGCTCCCTTCCCCTATACCCACACCAATTTTAGAGGTCTTGAATTTTATTTCTCTACTAGAAAACATTTTTACCCCTGCCCTTGGCACCACCCTGCGCAAATGGGGCAAGATGATGACAAACCATCATCTCAACACCTTCCCGGCCCTTACAGGAAGACTGGCTAATGACTTTAACTCATTTAGCAATTGGATTATGAACACATCCAATGAACTAGCGCCCCCAGTTTGACCCTCTAAATGCAGGTCAACTCCCTCTGAACGCTGGTTCTCCCCCACTGCAGCAGAACAGAAGCTGCACTGCAAACAGCGTGAATGCAAATGGCATCAAGCCTACAAATCACCCGTACTAAGGGTTGTGATTAAATTACAGTACAAAGCTGGTTTACATTTGAGGAGTAATATCCCCTATAACTTTTTTTCTAGGCTAGAACAGCCACTTAATAGGGTATTGCCGCCAGGTCTGAAAATACACCGGCAACTCAGTATGATAGGTAGGTGACAATCTAATATTGAGATACCTTTAATATATGCCGTGTACTAACTCGTTGGTATTTCTGTCACTGGTGTACTTGAATTTGTGGTACAATATTGAGGCCTAGCAAATAATCGAATACTATTCTTCCTAGGCACAACAACCATTATATTCCACTTGTGATTACAAATTTAAGGTGACGTCGCAGGGAGAGTTCTTAGTTGAGCCATTCTGATGATTGCGTCTACAGTCTAAAACAACTAATAGCAGTATAATCGGTAGGTACTTGGTCCATGTTTATTGGATGAACTCCGTATAAAATCAGGGTTACTAGGTAACCATTGAGTGAATATAGCTAATAGGAATGTCTTTAACCTTTAGCGATCACTACTTCAGTCTTTTCATGTTGTACTTAACTGTTTTTATCATCCCTTCTCTTATTCCTCCTCTATCTCTCATATTTCTCTTAAACATCATGTTTCCTATTACTTTTTATCTCTACCTTACTGTTTCCGGTCTGTCCCTTGGGGCATTATTATAACCGTCCATTAATGTTGCACGACAAATTGGATGTACAAGGTGGTTTATTATTAGATGCCATTGGTCAGTGTTGGTTGGATTTTGTCTCAATCATGTAATACAAATCTACTACATATTTTCACGAATATCAAAATAATCCTTACACGTACCTGAACCTTACAAGTAACTGAACCTTACAATAAGGAATTTGAGTGAAGAGAAAGCTTGTTAGGTGTTTGACTTGATATATGTATGTAATATTATGTCTTTGTAAAAAGGAAATTAATATTTGTAAGTTAATTTTCTAAAATGTCTCCTGTCTTGTTGTATTATATTGAATGTATTGCTACATGTCAATATATATTAGATTGTATTATACATATGTTTTTAATGTTTTTTACAGCCCTGATGAAGTTCTTGTCTAAAAGAACGAAGCACGTTGGCTGCCTGGTGCTTTGTTTCAAATTAAAAAGAAGAATAAAGAAATCTGAACATTGCTAATATTGGATGGACATTCATAAATTACTTTTCCTTTGGATATTAGAACTGGGGGGTGCAACCAACAGTTGGCAAAAGTTTATGTTGGTCATTTTGATCGCCCCTTGGAGACGGCAGGGGCAGTGGTGTTGCACACCACGGGAGCATAATGCTCAAATGTTAGTTTGACCATAGGAGGGCTTAGAAAATAGAATTGCTGTCCTTTGATTTGAGGGAGGTGCATCATATACACTTTTTAGTGTTTGTATGTTTTTGCTGTTTCTTTTCTGGTTCTACATCCAAATGAACTAACGCCCCCAGTTTGACCCTCTAAATGCAGGTCAACTCCCTCTGCACGCTGGTTCTCCCCCACTGCAGCAGAACAGAAGCTGCACTGCAAACAGCGTGAATGCAAATGGCATCAAGCCTACAAACCGGAATACCTGCCCCGCTTCAAGACTTCCCAGAAATCTTACTATAATCTGATGAAGGCAACCAGGCAAGCCTACTTACCCGCACAAACTGAAGAGGCTCCCTATGGCCCAAGAACAATATTCAAAAACTCAAAAACTCTCCTACAACCCAAAGCCCTCTCCAGGGAATTTCCCCTCTCAAGCTCTCTGTGATCAGATTGCAGCCTTTTTTGAGAAGTAGATACAGACCAAACAGCAGAGTTTTTCAACCTCCATCCACATAACTGACCACCTTTCAACGCCACAACTGCAAGGCTGGATGCCTTTCAGGAGATTTTGCTTCCACAAACTCGCAAGCCATTCTTTCCTGGAGGTCTGGCTCTCACAATGACCCATGCCCACCAGCCATCCTCCAAATGGCCACTGATCCAGTCAACTCCTTAATCAATAAGATTCCTAACACTTATTCATCAACAACTGAAGTCCCTACAGCTCAGAAACTGGCAATTGTTGTAAAACCTCAATTAAAAAAAAATCCCCTTGCAGGCCCCATCATCCTGTCAAATGTCCGGCCCATCACTCTACTCCCTGCACTGCCCTAAATGCTGGAAAGAATTGTAAATGGTCAACTCATTTTGTTTTTATAAAACTTCAATTCATTACATCCCCGACAGTTCGGTTTCAGACCCAAGCACTCAACTGAGTTAGCCCTACAAGAGGTTTCTCTGGACACAGGTAACAATGCTGTGCTAATACTGTTTGATACTCTCTCCCATTCCATACGCATATAACAGATCCAAGAAACCGGTATCTGCCATAAGGCTCTGTCCTAGACCAAATCTTTCCTGACTGGAAAGAGACAATCTGTAGCCCTAGGATAATTTTCTTAAGCAAAAAGACCAGTGACACTGGGAGTCCCACAGGGCTCGTCCCTTAGCTCTGCACTAGTTAATATCTATAAGACTCTCCTTGTTTCCCTGATAGACTAATTTGGAATCGCGACCACATCCTATTCTGATGATACACAGTTGATTGTATCCCTAGACAAAGGCTCTTTCGGTTCACAATTTTTTTTTACCAAAACTAATTCAACAATGTCATCCTGTGGATGAAAAATAATCACCTTAAATGCAACACAGATAAAAGCGAAATCCTGCTATTCGGGAAGTCAAACCTGTTCTCCCCGATCTAATAGTGGCCCAACTCCATGCGCCCACCACCTGTCACAGTGGAAGTAGCAAACAAATCTAGAGATCAAATTCGATACAACCCTCTTTTTTCACCCACAAGCTCTGGCAGTAGCAGGAATGTCCTTTGAGCTAATTAAATCCCCTATTTTTTTTCCTCAGTTTTCTTCCATTGGCTACCAGGGAAACAGTTGCCTTCGCTATAATAACCTCAAGTTGACTATTGAAATAGTCTTCAGGCAGGATCCTCCAAGCAGCAACTCCATAAGTTCCAGATGGTACAACACGCCTCTGCAAGACTGGTGCTGAAACTTCCCAAACTGAGCTCAGTCTCCGCAGCCCTGGAAAAACTACACAGGCTATCAATGCATAAGAGAATCCAATTCAAGATCCTCCTACTGGTTTTCAGAGCTTTGAAATCCACCGGACCCAAATACATAATTACCTGCTTTAGCCACTAGAAGACTCAAAGGGTGCTGGATCATCAAATGCTAATCTTTTGAAGCTCCCACCCTTTAGACTGCAAACCCGGGGTGGAAAGTAAATCACAGTACTAGGCCTGGAACCAACTCCCAAGCCCTCTTCACTTCATGGACACTGAAGCCATATTCAAAAAAAGTCTGAAGACATGGCTCTTCCTGGCCCGACTCACTTTGTTACTCCTTAATCTAGATCCTGTATGTATAACTGGAAGGAAATTTCCAATGGATTAGGAGGAGGGGAGTGAAGTCTGTAGGCAGACTTGTTTGAAGTATAGTATAAATATGAAAGGAGAATTTTTTGTTGTTGTTCATTACCTACATGGAACAGCTTTTTCCTTGTTGGTCTTCCATCCGCTTAAGCTTGAATGAACTAATCTGTTTTACCTCCGACTCCCTGTACTCCTTATGAATTTAAAGTGGACAAGAGGTGCATTTCTCAAATGGTGCCTGAACGTGGGGCCTCTACGTGGGAAATCCAACAGCATTTATGTCTCTGGCTGAGGTGACACGACCCGAGGCTGACGGATTGCTGGGGCCCCTGCTAGAGACTAGTTTCTCGCAGCTGCCATCTGAAGTCCCAAACTGTTGTACCTCGGCAACAGGATCTCCTCGGCAGAGGTTCCAAACTGGTCAAGCGAAAAGTGGCTGAATTGCAGAGTACAGTGAGTCAGACATCTTCAGCAAATACCTGGTTTGATTGTTCTGAGTTATTTTGTAACAGGCGCTGTTGGACTTCGCCCTTTTTGCAGGGTCATCCCTGAACTTTTTGCCCTTCCTCCTGTATTTTTTCTGACCTGCTGTTGGCTGTTTTTTGACTCTGGACACTTTACCACTGCTTATCAGTGCTAAAGTGCATGTGCTCTCCCTATTATAAATTGATGTATGGATTAGTGACTCAATGATTGGCTGGTTTGATTTACTTGTCAGACCCTAGTACAGTGCACCAGGAGTGCCCAGGGTTTGTAAACCAAATGCTGCTGGTGGGCTTGCAGCACTGGTTGTGCCACCCACAGAAGCAGCCTGTAAAGTGTGTCTCAGGTCTGCCATTGCAGAGCCTGTGTGCAGTCTGGTACTGCCATGCTGACTGGGCAAGTGCACCCACTTGCCGGTCCCTAAACCTTCCTTTTTCTTCATATCAGACACCCCTATGGTAGGCCCAAGGGCAGGGTGCATTGTAGGTAAAAGGTAGGGCGAGCCCTGACGTGTGTGGCATGTCCTAATAGTGAATTACAGCCATTTTCGTTTTTCACTATTGCAAGTCTACCTGTTCCCCATAGGCCAGAATGGGCAGTTTGATTATTACATTTTATAATCCTAACTGACTCAGGGAACATGGTAGAAAATCGAGTTTAGTATGCCTGAACTCAGAATGATAAAATACATATTTTAGTGAAGTTGGTTTTAACATTCTGTTTTTGAAAATACCACTTTTAGAAAGTAGGTATTTTCTTGTCTAACCATCCAAACCTGCCCCTGCTAGGTTGCGTATTCCTTGTCTGGAGTTTGAGTGACAGGGGCTGGGGAAATTCCAGGAGGCAGGGTGAGTCAGCACAGGGCTTAATAGAGAGATCTACAAGTAGAGTGGTTGGAGGAGTTGCACCTGGGACCTGAATAGGGCTGTGCTTCCCTCCACAATGCTGGCTTCACCTCCTGTGGTGCGTCTGATGGCCCTGGCCTACACTGTCAAAGGAAAGAAGGAGTCTTGTCAACAAAGTGCTCCAGGACTGACCAGAACTGGTTTGGACTAGGCAAAGGCCTCTCTGCCTTCAGAGAACAAAGAGGGACTGTGTATAAAAAGGGGGACCCAGACCCCAGAACTTTAGATCGCTTTGGGAAACAAGAAGAAACCTTTGCTGAGGAGAGGAACCAGAGAGGCTGAGGAGAGACTATCCATCAGCTGAAGTGCTGCTTGGGGGATTGGCCTGCAGTGGTTGCCTGACTGCCAAAGAAAGGAGAAAGGAACTTTGTATGTACTTTATTCAACTTGTGAAGGATCTCCAAGGGCTTGAGAAAAGAGCTTGCCTCCTGCTGAAGTCTCAGGGACAACAGACTTCAACCACCAGCTCCCCAAGAGTTCTTTGGAAATGCCTGCAGCTGTATTGGGGCCTTCTGAGGGACTGCGTGTTGCAAGGAGCTGGTAGCGCGACTCACAAAGAAGAAGCGTGTCGCCGCCACTGGTGACACATCACTGAACAAGGGTGTCGCTGCTGTAGCTGTTGCATCGCATCACATCACATCGCAAGAAACGTCTCGCAACATCGAAGAAGCATGTCGCCGCCGCAGCCGCTGCCGTCGCATCACTGAACAAGGGTTTCACCGCTGTAGCTGTCGCATCACAAGAAACGTCTCGCAACATCAAGGAAGCGTGCCACCGCCGCAGCCGCTGTGGTCGCATCACTGAACAAGGGTGTCGCTGCTGCAGCTGTCGAATCGAGCCGAAGCGTCTCGCATCACCGGAGAAATGTGCCGCCGCCATAGCCACTGTCATAGCCGCTGTCGTCAAATCACTGAACAAGGGTGTCGCTGCTGCAGCTGTGGCATCGAGCCGAAGCGTCTTGCATCATCGAGGAAGAGTGTCGCCGCCATAGCTGCTATCGTCGCATCACTGAACAAGGGTGTCACCGCTGCAGCTGTCGCATTGAGTCGATACGTCTCGCATCATCGGAGAAGCGTGTCGCAGGGCCTGTCACGGCTCAGAAGAATCGTTGAGTCACCGCACCGCCGTCGGGCGTGCACGCATTGTGTCGCATCAAGAAGAAGATGCCATCTTTGTTTCATTGCACCGGATCTTCATCGCATCACGGCGTTGCGGGCCGCATCACCACGGAAGCGCAGTACGAAACCAACGCATTACAGTTCCTGCGTGTAAAGAACCGACGCATCACCTTCCCTGCAACACTTTCGTTCTATAGCGTTACGCATCCAAAGGTACATTGACTCATTTTAACATCTAAAGAGAACTAAGCTAATTCTACCATTTTTAAGTACAGTATTGTGGATTTTTGTTGTTTGTGGTCTTGTGTTAAGTCTATATAAAGAATACTTATTTTTGATATAAAACTTGTGTGGTGTCTATCTGTAGTGTTGTCACTTGATTACTGTATGTGTTTACAAATGCTTTACACACTGCCTCTCAGATAAGCCTGTCTGCTCGTGCCAAGCTACCAGGGGGTGAGCAGGGGTTATTTTAGGAGTGTACCCCCTTACCCTGACTAGACGCAAGGGTCCCTATTTGTCAAAGGTATCTACCTCTGCCAACTAGAGACCAAATCTAACAGGCATTTTGATTTGATGTTTTTTTTTGGGGGGGGGGAAGTTTTATTGGCATTTAAGTTATACGAAGACAATCAAATAATATAGCGGTGAAGCATACATTGGTATCCATCAACGAATATCGTAATGACATCTATAATGGCACAGCTTATAGAGCAACTATTAAGCATCCTATACCCCTCAGTGGTCGGTTCGTCATGTGTGTTATGGTATGCATCTTGTCCCATCAGCTTTTCTCTATTAATCACTGACGTCTGACACCTGCTCTGCTAGGGGAGGTTCACAAATGTCGCCCCGAAATCAATTCCATTTTCCCCATATCCACGTCCATTTTTTGGGACAGCCACGATGAACATTTACTGATTTTTCCGTCACCATCGTGTGGTCCATATCACGACACCACTGCTGATGTGTCGGGGACAACCCCGAACCCCAGTGCCGTGCTATATTTCGTTTGGCTAATGTCGTTCCCAATGTCACGCAGTCTTGGTCTGCATGATTCAAATCCGTGGGCTCCCAGATATTAAGTAAACAGCGTTTTGGTTCGGGCGGGACCTCTAATCTGGTAACTTGTGCCAATGTGTGCAGGACGGCCTCCCAGAAGCGAGTGATTATTGGGCAGTCCCAGATTGTGTTCCAGAAGGTGCCTTCAGCACCACATTGTCGGAGACAGAGAGGATTATCTGACCTGCCTAGCTTGTGCAGCAGGGTTCTCGTGTAATAGATGCGATGTAGAATTTTTAGTTGTAATAACTTTAATGTAGATAATATTGCGACCTCCCGCGGGGACGCCAGGGCTGCTTGCCAGTCTTCCTCGTCCAGGTCTCCCAGGTCTGCCTCCCATCTCTCCTTAAGAGCCGTCGTGGGATCCTGCTGATTATTTATTATCTTACGGTATGTGAGAGAAATGACTTTTGTCTGAAGGTGTTCTGTGAGAAGTCCGTCCTCCAATGGGGAGGCCACCGGCAATTGTGTGCCTGTCGGAATCACTGCTAGAAGTGCATGTCGGATCTGCGTGTACCGCTAAATTTCTGTCTGTGCCAACTTGTAGGTGGCTTAGAGTTGAGTTAAAGGTACGACCGTGCCTTTTTTCCATAGGTCCCCCACCCTGGAGATACCTATTAGATCCCACTGTTGGAACCCCTTGGTGTTTCGTAGTCTCCCTAATTTTCGGGTATCCCACAATGGCATTGCTTGCATAAGAGTCCCTTTCCAGCCCATTGCTCGCTGTGCCGCATGCCAAATTTGTAGTGTGTGAGCTGTGGGTCCTGTTTAGTGCGGCTTCTTAAATCTATTATATAGTGCCCTCATTATCCCCTCGGGGTCGAGGCGAGGCGATGGCGGTCCATGCGAAATGCCGGATCTTCTTGTGATGCGTGGATCCACTGGTTTATTACAGTGAGTTGCGATGCCCAGTAATATGTTTGTATATGTGGGAGGGCTATTTCCCCATCGTACCAGCCCTTTACTAGTTTTTTCATAGCGATACGGTCTGATCCTCCATCCCATAGAAGTTTAGTCACTTCAGTATTTATCAGTGTGAAAAATGAGGGGGGATCAGAAAGGGGGTGTTCTGTAAGACATATAGGAATCTGGGTAGTGCCATTATTTTGAAGAGGGCCGCTCTTCCCAGCAGGGTAAGTGGTAGTGAACGCCAGTGTATCACATCATGGCGAAATCGAACCAGGGGCTTCATAAGGTTTTCTTCAGTAAAGAGCGTGACTTGAGGGGCGATATAAATGCCAAGGTATTTAAAACCCCCTTCTGCTATTTGAATCTTACAATTTCACGGCAATCTGGGCGATGGGCCATGAAGAATGTAGTGCAATGATTTTGACCAATTAATGGAGTAACCTGAAGCTTTGCCATAAGCCGCACAGATATCTAATAGAAAGTTAATGGATCGAGATGGAGATGCCATGTAAAGTAACACATCGTCTGCATATAGTGGTTTTTGGTTTTTAAAGCTTTATTCGACATTTGTCATAAAAGCATTCCCCTATCCCTAATACAATAAATACTACATATAAAAAATACTTCTAAAAATACATATTAAACATGAAATGTCGAATAAATACATAGTAAGAATACAAGTACTTCAATTTATCAGATTTCTTAAAATATAGATTTTTCAATAAATAAAATACAATAATCCATATGGCAAAGTGCAAGATTAGAAATATACATAATTTCATTACGATGCAATTGCCATAAGTGAACGAGTACGAATTAACCATGACCAAGCCAGAAATTTTGCTACCCCAACCACAAGCAATATGGAACAATCTGTTTCAAGTATCCTTAGGGCTACGGATTGGCTGCGGGTTCCCAAACTAGAGCACACAGGTTTTAACCATTTCCGTCTGGGGGACGAGTACAATGGGCAACAGAACAAAAGATGGGAAATGTGCTCAATTTGTTCATTACAGTGGTGGCAATGTTCATCCCATGCTGGGGACCAGTGCTTCTTAAACGCATTCACCGGGAGTGTACCTATGCGAAATTGAAAATAAAGTTTTATATCATAGGGTTTTTCAATAATATCCCAAAAAATTTCGCAAGAAGGGTACATTTTTATGTCTAAGAAGCGAGATGTTAGGCTTGTGCTTGTGCCGTCACTAAACATTGTAAGATATACCATTTCCCAATATAGATCTTTCAGCTTTGCCTTCGTAGGAAAGCAGGTTGCATCTTTGGTGTCCCATAGATGATTCAAGTTCAATTTTATAAGGAGTCCCCGGAGCTCCCTTAGCCATGGGATAGTATGGAAACGGTCGAATTTAATAACGTCCGTCAGTGCCGCCGCATAATGGCTTAATTCTGGGGTCACCATAATCCGTCTCCAATATAGAAGAGGGCGTAGCCTCGCTATGTCCTCTATTCCTTTTCTTCCCATATCCAATTTTAGTGGGATTGTGGGTGTGCTTTGGGGGACCATCACAATCCCTCGTAAAAACCTGTTTTCTGCTCGGCCCAGAGTGGAGAAAGTGGGCACCCCTGTCTCGTTCCCTTACCAAGAGTTAAGTCCTCCAAAGTTCGGCCGTTTGCTACAACGTGCGCCATGGGCTTATTATATAATAGGTGTATCCAGGCACAGAATTTGGGTCCAAATCCCAAATGCCGAAGAACTGCGAAGAGGTAGGGCCATTCAACCATGTCAAACGCCATGCGTACGCCCAACGAGAGAATGACTGCGTCTTCTGCAATGGTGGACTTTCGTGCTATGACTCCTTGAAGCCTTCGGAGATTCAGGGCTGTGTTACGATGGGGCATGAAGCCCGATATGTCCGGATGGATCAGCGTAGTTGGGTATGGCTGAAGTCGCGTTGCCAGTGCCTTGGCCAATATTTTCGCTTCAGCGTTTATGAGAGATATTGGTCTGTAGGACGCGCAATCTTGCGGTGGCTTGCCCGCCTAGTGAATGGCGACTATGGTCGCTAGGCACTGATCCCTGGGGAGTTCTCCCACCTCTAACCTGGCCTTATACATATTTTAGGAGATGTGGCGTGAGCTGGCTCGCCATTTGTTTGTAGAGTTCTACTGGGATGCCATTAGGCCCCAGGGCTTTCCCGGTATGAAGTGCCCCAATTACTAAGGTGAGCTCATCTGCAGTTAGCTTGGCGTCAAGCACCGAAGCTGCATCGCCGTGCAACGTGGGCATGCGAATATCCTTGAGAAAGGCCAGATTGTCGTCAATTGTATTCGTGGCTGTGCACGTGTATACCCCCATATAATATGAGGCGAGCGCATCCACTATCCGTTGTGGGTCTGCGTTTACCTCTCCATTTTCCAAACTGAGTTGGGTTATTCACCTGCTGGTGCGGTCTTTTTTGTCCAGCCCATCTCGTAAATAGTATGCTGTGTCGCTGTGAGCTTTGCTTTTGCCTCCTCCCACGCAAATGCTTTATATTCCTGCTGCGCTAAGCTTAACGCATATGTTGTAGCATCAGTAATATCAAGCGCGTGGTTTGCCTCTGCATCGGCCACCCCCTGTTCAAGGTCTCCCAACTGCTGCCTCTGCGATTTCTTGTGCCCAGTTATCAGTGAAATCGCATGACTGCGTAGTACTGTTTTGTAGGCTTCCCAAAGTATTAAAGGGGAGGACACTGAGTGTTCATTTTCGGTGAAGTAATGTGTTGTGGCCGTGCATAGTCCCTTGTGTATTTTGGAGTTTTTGAGCTATCCCGGATGTATTAGGAATATCCGCCGCCGTATTGTGCTAGGGGATGCATACGTCATGTACAGAGGTGAGTGATCTGATATTCCCCTGGGTAGCTGTTGAATTTCCATGACCGGATCTCACCCAGTCGCTATCGTGAATATGTAATCAATTCTAGAGAGGCTATTGTGTACCCCTGAGTGGTACATGTATTGTCTATCCTGCGGGTATTTAGTTCTCCAAACATCAATTAAACCTATGGCATCAATGAAGTCTGCCAATTTGAGATTCGTACTGCCGGGGTCTCTGGGTGGCTGCTTATCGAGTGATGCGTCTAATATGGCATTGAAATCTCCCCCCATAATAATGGATCCTTGTGGCAGGGACAGCAAAAATGTACCCAATATCGGGAGGGTTGTGTGTTGTAGTGCCGGTGGGACATATACTGAGACTACGTTATAAGGACGCCCTTCCCACTGGCATGTCAGCGCTGCAAAGCACCCTCGCTTATCTGTTTTGGATCCGGTGAGTATCAGTGGGAAGCGTTTGTTTACCAGAATTCCCACCCCACAAGAGCCGGAGGTAAATTCTGAGTGGATTGGCCTCTTGTATCCCCATCTGTCCAAAGCTTTAGTGGCTGAACCTGTCAGATTCCTGTAGAAGTGCTATCGCTGGACCTTTGCGTTTTATGTATTGGAGGACCAGACCCCATGTTAATCTTGTCTCCCAGTCCGTTTACGTTAGCCGATAGCACCGTGAAATGAGGGGGCGGACCCTCAGGATTCTGGGATGGGCTGTCCGTGGTGTCTGCTAGTGGGCTAGTGTGTGCCATCTACCCATGTAGTTGAATAGGGGTGTGGAGCCTATTGCGTTGTTCACCTTAATATGTTGTCGTGAATGCCGTCTAATAAGCTGAACATAAAACAAACTTAGAATCAAGAACTGTCCCTCTGTTCCCTCCCCCCTCCCAGCCTCCCTGCCCGGCGGTCCCCAAACTACCCGCCACCCCAACTGAGCAGAGTGATTTGTCCCCATAACTAGTACTTGCGTGGGGGGTGCGAGTCTGTCCGAGATCTTCGGAGGCCTACACCTTATCAGGAGGTACAGTGACAGCCCGCAGAAACGTGGTCATCTCGAAATGTGGTCTACACGTGTAGGGCGTGGGCAATTGGTAGGGTCAGTGCGCTTTCAAGGAGGGGCGGGCTGTAGATAAGTTTAAAATAAGAAAGAATCTCAAGTAATAGTTTGAGGTAACTCAGTCCCCTTTGTCACTGGATTCAGTAGACCTTGACCTCTGCGACTCCTGGCGTCGGTGTTGCTGCTGGGTCCTTGGTTTCCCGGGCTTTATCACTGGGCGCCATCCATCCAGCCAGTCTCGGGTTTCCTCAGGTGTGGCACAATAACCATGTTTTCCCTTCTGCCTCTACTCGTAGTCTCGGCGGAAAGAGCATTGAGTATTTGAGTTCTCGGATCCTCAACTCTTTTTTAACTTCCAGAAAACTGCGCATTGTTTGGTTACTGCAGCTGTGTAGTCCGGGTATAGCGTGATCACCTGATTCTCCAGACGGATTGTTGAGGCTATCCTTGCCGCCTGCAAAATAGCATCCCGATCTCGGAAGTTGAAGATGCGTGCTAGGATCGGTCTGAGGGGTGCCCCCGGCTTGGGCCTTCCCCCCGGTACACGATGTGCTCTTTTCACGGAGAAGAAACTCGACAGTCCTCGCGGTTGCAGCTGGTTTTTGATGAGGTCCTCAACAAAGAGGTCCAAGGCAGGCCCTCCCACATTTTTCTTGTATGCCAATTATGCAAATATTATTGCGCCTTGAGCGACCTTCCTGATCGTCCAGTTTGGCGAGGATAAGCTTATTGTCCGTCTCTAATTGGCGCACCTGGCGTTGCAGCACGGCCGTATCTGTGGACAGTACCCACGTTGTGGACTCGACCTCAGTTAGTCTTTCCGACAGTATGGAAAAATCCGCCCGTATCAGAGATATGTCTGTTAAGATCGTACCTATAGATGATTGGACTTGCTGTAGGGCGGCCATAATGTCCACTAGTGTGACTGCTTCCGGGGCTTGCGGTGTGGGATCCTCCATCTGGCCCGGGTTAAACTGCTGCTTTTCGGCCTGATCCTTGGTGTATGCAAATTTCTCCAGTTTGCCAGCAGGTATTCCACGTGGACCAGGGTCTGCCATCTTGCCCCGCGTATCCATTGTCCCGCTGGTTGCCAAGGGGAGGGAGGGGCAGTAATCGCCGCTGCCTGCCGCGGTATATATCGCACTGCGTGGCCTTTCGGGTTTCCTGCCCTTAGAATCCCCTTGTAATGCCGGACGAAGGAGGTGGTGTTGTGGCATGCAATATGCCTTTTAGAATGGTGGCGCTACAAGGCCCCTGGTGTGTAGGCACGTTTCACTGCCCGGCGATCAGTGCCAGTTTGATGTCTTTGAGAGGGGTCTATTCGAACGGGGATCGGAGCTTCCCAGAAGGAGTCTATTAATAGTGCTGTGGCTAGGGCGTGGTGGTGATCGGGGTGGCGTCGGAGTTTTGCCGTCTGTTTAAGGCAGTCAGGGTGTGGGCGGCGACGCAGTCCATGGGTCACTGAAATACAGCCACCTGAAGTTGATGTGGTATTGTTCAGAAGGGGGGGCGCTCCCCCGTTGTTCACGGCTCACGGCCTCTCCTAGCACCCTCTGCACTCCCCACCCAGCGCTATGGTGTGTTGGGCCAATTAATGCTGTCTCTGTATGGCTGGGGGAGTCGTGCATGATTTTTTTGAGTCTCAAGGGGGTCACAATGAGATTGTTACCGTTTGGCGCCACCGCAACCCAATCTTCTCCTCATCTATTCACGCCGGGAAGCGCTCCTTTGCCGTGGGCTTCCTTAAAGTTCCCCACAGTGCGAGCGTCCCAAGGCTCACCCTGTAGTTCGTTTCGGCAGTCTGCGGGCCCTTTCTATCCGCGGGTCCGTGGAACAAGGCAGCTGTCGGACTCTATTTTCCGCCATCACCAGGCTCCGCCACTCGCTCCGAGGTCGCGGTACCAAGCGCACTCGAGGTCCCGGCTTCAGCGAGGCTGGAAGGCCCTCTTACGCCACTGTAGATATCTCGGTTGTCGATCATCCCACGAAGTCCCAGGATGTCGCGATCTGCACCACCAGCTTTCGGATTGAAGCGCTCCTCGTTTCAGCCGTATGCAGGCAGGATTAGTGCTCGGATTTATTGTGGCGGCTCTCCCGGTCGCGAAGCTCACTCAGGCTGTGGCCATCTTGCTCGGCTGCGAGCCACGCCCCCCGTTTGAAGTTATTGATTAGTTTTTGGTATTGAGAATTTTATTGTTTTATATTGGTTGGGTTTCAGGTTAGACCTAATAAATAGGCCTGTATTGATTGTATTAGTAAGTGTTCTCATTTAGATGATCTTTGACTTCAAGGCACAATGAGCAAACTAATGAAATATATTTCACGGTGTCGTTGTTCCTATTTCGTGAGTCCACGCCTGGATGAGTCCCAACCAGTCCCAGTTGAGGGTAGTCCTGCATGGAAGATGATGACAAAATAAGGGATAGGTGTGAACTTGTGGAACAGACTACGGCATCGATATACTAAGGGATTTGAGATGGCCGCTGGATGGTTCATTTGATCTAGATAAAGTTTAATGCAGCAATGTTTGAGAAAAAGGTCAGACAAGCAATGTGGGACAGTTTTAATAAATGGGAAAAACATGCTACAATGTTAGTAATTAAAGAACAAAAAGAGGGAACGAGAACAGAAAAAGGGAGTATTGCAGAAAGCCAAAGCATATGATCAATTAAAACAAACTGAAAGTATTGAATGTATGGACAGAGAGTTTAGAATGACCACTAACAGGACATATGTGGCTCAAGAGAAAGAAAATGTGGACAAGGATGAGGTATCAGAGAAACTATTGGAGCATCCCCCACCATATGTCCCAGAGGTTCCCATACCTGCCGCACAGGCACACAATGTACCACTACAGATGGGTCAGCAGGGACATGCACCTCTAGTACCCATTCCAAATGTACCAATCCTTCCTGACCCATTACCAGGTCAGCAACTGCCTGTCCTACCCAGACCAATACTTAATCCGTCTGCTGTTCATCAGCAGTCACAAGCAGGACAAGTGATACCTGCACCAAATGTATTGACTACCCCTCAGGTAAATTTTTTTACCAAGGCTAGTGACTGGACAAACTCGTTCTGCGTCCCAATCTGTTGGAAACACGCCTCCAGGTACCCCACCTTTGGTTCACAAGCATAGTGTTACTTTGAGAGATAGGAGTGGGGGGCGTGGCCAAGCCGCGGGCTAAGATGGCCGCGCGGCGTTGAAGCTCCGCCATCGACCCGGCGCAAACCCTGCTTTCCTCGCCCTCCTGATGCGGGCGCGGGATGCCATACGCTGCCGCTGGCCCTACTAAGACCCCGGAGTGCGCTGGGATGCAGAGCGGACCTCCCGTGCCACGGGGGCGCCCGGAGATGAGCGCACCATCCTGAGGCCCAAGATGGCGGGCTGATCCGGGAACGGGGGACTCGAGTGCGAGGAGGGCGGCCGGCCGAGAGACAGGTACCCGGGGGGCTCGGAGGGGGGGGCATTGAGCACCGGGGTGCTGGCTGGCGGGGGCCCGCTTCTTTCTCCCTGCGCCGTTGCGGACCGGAGGACGACCGGGCGCACGGCTCTGGCCACTGCGCTTCGGCCGCGGCCTCGCTCGTTATCTCCTCTCTGGGGCCCCGGACTAATCCGGTCGGGGAGCCTGGGAGGGGTGGCGGGACGGTTCTGCGGGCGGTGGGGGGGGGCGGTTGGGGCCCTGCGCTGGGCCCGACGCCCGGGTTGTCTCTGCCTCGTTACTTGGGCCCTCGCGGGTTTTGCCATGTGCTCCGTGACTGGTTGTTGCGTTCCTCCCTTGCCCCTCCCGGCGGCGCCGAGTCGTGGCTGCTGATCACATCGCGATGGCGCACTTGATGTTCCATTGGGGCCCTGCTGGCTACACGGAGTCGTGACTCTTGCCGGCTGCGCAGTGAGGACGTGATCTGTCCGGTGCCCGGTGGGCCCACCATCATCAGTGCTCCAGACCAGATTGGCTAAGGATTGGCCGGACGCTCCATCGCACCATCGCCTCCCTTGCTCTCCACACGTCTGGAGGTTGTGAGAATGGGTCGCAAGGACCCCAAACAGAAAACGCTGCAGTTCGAGAAACTGTCTGAGCAGCCCACGGATAACCCCCCTGACATGCCGGACCCGGCTGGTGGGGCGACCGGCGGCTCGACGACCCAGGCTCCGGCCCCGGACTGGCTACAGGAGATGCGTGCCGGCTTCAGAGCCCTGGATGGTCGCTTTGACGCCCTAAATAAGACACTGGAAACTATGGGGGCCAAAATCCAGGCCCATGACAAGCGTTTGGGAGAGGCTGAGGCCCGGATCTCGGCAGTGGAGGATAAATCGGTACAGGAGGTCAAAAGGGTGGACAGATTGGAGCGCATACTGAAGGAAGTGGCCAGCAAAAACGAAGATTTGGAATCGCACAGTCGGCGCAACAATGTACGGATTATTGGGGTTCCGGAGTCCACGGCCACGGGCAGGCTGGATGTTTTTGTGGAACAACTGTTGGCTGATATCTTTGGGAGAGACTCCTTCACTCCTGGCTTCGTGGTGGAGTGTGCCCACCGTTCCCTGGGGCCGAGGCCTAACCCGGGGCTCCCGCCTCGCCCCCTGATTGCCCGCATTATGAACTTCCGAGACCGTGACACTGCCTTGCGGCTTGCCAGAGAGAAGGGCGAGATTACTTGGCAGGGTGCAAGACTCTCATTCTACCCAGACTTCACCGCCATGGTCCAGGAGGCCAGGCGTAAGTATGCGGGGGTGAAGGCGGCGCTCCGGAACCTGGGCCTTAAATATGGCATGCTCTATCCGGCCCGGCTCCGGGTCGAGGTTGATGGCCGAGCTCGGCTATTTGACAATCCCGCTGCGGTGCAGGAGTTTTGCCGTACCTACAAGCCGCGCAGGGGCCCGCCGGGGGGAGATGAGGGTGGACGGTCTCCCCCTGGTAGTGGGTCGGCGGGCAGCCAGGACCTGTTCTTATCCTCCGGTGTCGGCTGAGACTGCGCCCGTTACTAAACTTTGCACTGTTTTGACTTTGGTTATTTGAGGACGTATTAACATTTGGAGTATATTGGTGCTACTGCGCTGGGTTGATTGCGGATCGTTGTCACTCCCCTTTGGTTGAAACCGCTGGGATCGTTTTCTGTTACGATGCTCTACTTTTTGTTGTTTGGTTACACTGGGTATTCCTGCCTAGAGCTATGTTCTTCTTTTTTTCCAGAATTGGGATTGCCTCCCGTTTGCGTGGTTTGGCTGGGCGGGGGGAGGGGGATTGGGGTAAGCAATTTTGATTCTACTACTACGGCTATGTGTGAACGAACTTTATTGCTACACAGTGACATTCCGATTTTGCTGCTTCCATCACTTGCTGACTGGCATCAATGGCCCACATAGGTTTGAATGAAGCTCCTCTCAATCTATCGTTAATGTCTTGGAATGTCCGGGGCCTGAACAACCGGAGTAAATGCAAACAAGTACTACATTACTTAAATCGGCATCAGGTGGACATTGCTTTTCTCCAAGAGACTCATCTGCATGGCCCCATGCCCTCCCGCTTTGCGGCCTCCTGGGGCGCTCACCGATACTTCGCTAATTACAGTAATTACGCCAGAGGCACTGCGGTGCTGATCCATAAGAGAGTCCCGTTTCAGTGCCAGACGTTTCTGGGGGACAGGGAGGGGCGCTACTGTATTGTACAGGGGGTCTTGATGGGCCATGTTGTTACTCTTGTCTGCGTGTATGCCCCCAACACTGATTCCCCGGATTTTTTCAATGCGCTTGCGGCCCAACTGGTGACCCTAGCGCCGGCTGGCGTTTTGCTGGGTGGCGACCTAAACCTGTTGCTGGATGTGGGGCTGGATAGCACCTCTGGGGCCACAGACTCTAAGCCTAGGGCAAGGCGCGCATTCCAGGACCTTTGCCGTCGATTCTCGTTGACGGATATATGGCGTAGGTGACACCCAAACACTACTGACTACACACACTTTTCAGGGCAGCACAACACTTGGACCAGAATTGACTACTGGCTCCTCTCCCCGGGCCTATCCCCTTGGTTCCGCGCGTTGAGGACGTTCCCGAGAACGTACTCGGACCACTCTCCAGTCCTGCTTGGCTTAGACGTTCCTCGACCTGAGGGGTTTGAGCGGCAGTGGCGCTTCCCTGGGAGGGCGCTGCTGGATGACCTTTTTGTACACGAGGTTTCCGAGGCGATAGAGGACTACTTCACCATAAATACTGGCTCGGTGGACTCGTGGGCAGTGCTCTGGGATGGGTTCAAGGCATACATCAGAGGGGTCTGCATTGCTAAGCACGCGGGGGTCCTGAAAGTATTGCGCGCCACAATAACACAACTGGAGACACAGCTAGACGCGCTAGACACTGAGGCGCAGCGGGCACCCGCGGACGAGGTATTTACCAGGCGCTTACGACTGTTATCTGACTTCCGGGAGGCCGCGGACAGGGAGATCCTGTATCTGGGGAAATACCAGGTTGCGCGTAGGTATGGAGAGGGGGACAGACCAGGGCGCACGCTAGCGCAGGCCTTGCGACCACCATACAGCAAGTCCCTGATCGCCGAGGTGCGGGGCACGGACGGGGAGCTCCACACAACGCCCGCTGAGATCCGGGACGAGTTCCTGGCCTACTACACAGATCTATACACCACCAAGTTGGGTGACTCCGCGGCCGCGCGTGCGGCCTATTTATCGGAAATCGCTCTTGTGTACCTGGACAGGGGCATGCAGGAGTTCATGGCGGAACCTATCACGGTGGCGATCAAAGTGCTCCGGGGCCCTTCTGCCCCGGGCCTTAAAAGCTTCTCCGCTGACTTCTACAAGGCCTTTTCTGATCTGCTGGCGCCCAAGCTAATAGAGGTGTATGCGGAGGCCTTGGAACGTGGCTCCCTCCCGTCAACTCTTAGTGAGGCGGTCATTGTGCTGCTCCCGAAGCCGAATAAGGACCCTACATTGTGTGGGTCGTACAGGCCCCTCTCCCTCTTAAACACTGACTATAAGATATTGGCCAAAATAGTGGCCAACAGGCTTTCCCAGCTGATGGAATTCATTATATCGCCCGCACAGTCCGGCTTTGTCCCCCGCCGCTCGACATCGCTTAATTTGCGTACGCTCTTCACGGTTCTGCACAGAATTAACCCGACCACTCCGGCTGCAGCGATCCTCCTAGACACCGAAAAAGCGTTTGATTCTTTGGAGTGGCCTTTCTTTCTTTCCGTCATGGAGCGCATGGGCATGCCCACGAACTTCCTGGCGACCGTCAGACTCCTTTATGGTCGCCCTACGGCCCGTTTGCGTCTCAACGGCACGCTATCTCGCCCATTCTCACTCACGCGCGGTACGCGGCAGGGTTGCCCGCTTTCACCGCTCTTGTTCATTTTGGCTATGGACCCCCTGATTCGGCATTTCCAAGAGCGGCACCTCCACAGGGGTCTCCAGTTTCGGATGGGCCCCTTGCTGGCCTCTCTTTATGCCGATGACACAATCCTGTATGTCAGGGAGCCGCAGGCCAACCTGGCCCCCTTGATACATGAGATCCTTCGTTTCGGTAGCCATTCGGGCCTGGGCATAAACTGGCATAAGTCCATCATCTTCCCACTGACTAACGGCACCTCCCCATGGCAATGTGAGTTCCCTCTTGAGTGGTGCTCAGACTCGGTGCGATACTTGGGCATACAAATACATTTGAACACGGACGAAATCATCCGCCTCAACTATGGCCGCGCGATTGCGCGGCTGGAGACTCAGGTGGATGGGTGGTTGCGGCTCCCGCTCTCTATGTCCGCCAGGATAGCTATTCTTAAAATGATAGTGCTCCCCAAATTCTTGTATCTTTTCAATAACATCCCTATCCCTCTGACCCGGGCCTTCTTCTCCACACTGCGGTCCCTCCTGATTAGGCTGGTCTGGGGCGGGAAACACCCACGGATCCGCTGGGCGACCCTCACACTCCCACAAGATCGTGGCGGCCTTGGAGTGCCGGATTTATATTTATACTATCTAGTCGCTCAGTGTGCACATGCCTATGCCTGGTATCACCCTGATGCTCGGATCCCATTCCTTCGCCCAGAGGCGGACTTTGTCCTCCCGGGTCGCCTGTCGACGGTGTTGCCCAAAGGTGTCCCCAGGGACCCAAAGGACATTCAAACTGTGTCTACCACCAGCTGGGCATGGAACAGGCTCTCGCGCTATTTGGCTCAGCCTCTGCTGTATTCGTCTTCCCTCCCGATACCCAACCCTGGGCTGTTACCTGGCACGGATGAAGCACTAGTGCGACGAACGTTGACGAAATTTGACCTCACCAGGATCGGGGACTTGTACCCGGGTGGGCACATTTTCTCGGCGTCAGAGGACGCGCGATTAAGTGACGCTACATTCATGGACCGGTTCGTTCTTCGCCGGCTCTATTGCGCCGCCCGGGCGGAGATTCAGGGATTCCCCCTCGAGCCGGCCTCCCTTGAACCTCTCACCATCCTGATTGACGCCGATACGGGGGCACATATTGTTTCCAAGCTGTACAAGGCGTGCGCGGCGCGGGTCCCCTGTGCGGATGATCGTGCGCGGGAGGAGTGGGGGACAGACCTTGGTAGGCCTATCACGGACGAACAATGGACGGCATGTTGCAAGGTCACCGACACAGTGTCATTGAATAGCCGTCACAAACTCCTACATTATAAATTCCTACGCCGTTGGTATATGACCCCGGTTAGACTCCACGCCATTGATCCCGCGCGACCGCACGCCTGATGGAAATGCGCTGCACCACATGCCGATTTTGCACACATGGCCTGGACGTGTCCGAGACTGCAGACATTCTGGGCACAGGTTCACAAGATCCTAGAAGAGATGCTAGGGCTTACACTAATTCCCACTCCTGAGGTCGCACTGTTGGGTTATACGGTCAATTTCCCAAAGAATGTCCGTAAACTGGCCTCTCTAGGGCTTCTTCTGGCCAAGCGGGAGATAGCAAAGCACTGGGGGAGGAAGACAGCTCCCACGTCCAAGACATGGCTTACAGCCTTGGCTTTCTGCAGCACGAATAGCGAGATCTACTCCAGTCTCCTCCCAACGATAGCGCGTCCTAGGGACATCTGGGGCCCTTATAAAACATACATTGCAGGCTTGCCTGGCTCGACCCCGCCATCTCCAAATCCCGGAATAGCTCCCACTGGAGTGGGGTAGGTTGTACCAACCCACTATTACGAAGATGTAGGGGTCCTGCTGGGGTGTCGACGCGGGGATATTAAGCTCCTGGGGTCGGGTACTGCACACCGCGTTGCGTTTTCCCATGTTAGAAATGGGGGCAGGGGAGGGGAACGTCTTTAGTACCCTGGGGACGGCTCACGGGTCAGGGATCCCCCTGGATCAGGTTCGGGCAGGAGTTGATGGTGGATTGGTAGATGGGGTCTTATTGTCGGTTGCATTCATGATGTGGTATTGTTTATCTCAGGACCGGAAATGTCACAATGCTGCTACTGATTGGTTATTTGTGTATCACACAGCCGCAAGATCTGTATTATTTGATTTGTCTAATTTCAATAAAAACTTTTAAAAAAAAAAAAAAAAATAAAAAAAAAGAGATAGGAGTGGGAATTGGAGGGACAGACCTAATACTAGATATAGATCACAGAGAGCTGATCTAGAAGAGTTAAAAAGGATAGCACATAGACGGATGGATGACATAAATAATGCCACCATGAATACTGTCATGCCAACTGTAAATAGGTTTCATGTTTTTCAGCAAAACTTACTCATTCAATATACGACTGAAAGGATAGAGGACTTGTGGACATAGTGAAATAAAAATACCCCACAAGAAGTGTTACAATTGTGGCATGATGCACAAGGTCACATGATCCCTTCCCCAGATGTCCCACAGGCTGTTGAAAATTGTTTGCATTGGGGCGTTAAGGTTAGAAAATATCAAAAAATGAATGGGAAATATCCCATGAGGGAAATATACCCCCTTCCTGCACCTGGTGTTCCTGTTCAGAACCCCATTCCTCAATTTGTTTATACTCCGTGGAGTAGGTATGAATTAATGGCAATAAAGAAAGATTTGCCAGACTTTAGGAAAAACCAAAAGGAGGTTTATGAAGCCTTAGAGTCAGCCTCTAAATTATGTGTAATGACATTCAAGGACTTGGATCTATTTTTTGATGCCTTACTCCCCAGAGAAATATGGAATGGAATACGTAGACATGATGATGTAGCGCACTTTGGACATGATTTGGTACAGTATGAAAATCTTGACACACGGAGAAGACAAGGAGACAGACCAGATCAACTTATACTTCATTACCTGATCTTATTATTGCTAAATTGCTACGAATAATACCAAGGGAAGATGTAAATCGGGATAAAATAACAGCTTGTAAGCAAAAACCTACAGAAGAAGTATTAGACTATTTCACTAGGATGGAAGATGGAGGAAATATTCAGGGCTCATAGTGGTCAAGATTTGGCAACTGTCACGGGGAAAAGAACGTTTGCTGACATATTTGTGAATAATTTGATGAAAGAATTAGGAGAGTTTATTAAAGTATCAGAGAGCACCTGGCCAACTAAAGAACCTGCAGATCTTTTGGTAATGGCTACATATTATGAGAATTACCAGAAAATAAATTAAAAAAAGAATGATAAGAAACTGAAAGAATTAAAAACAAAGGGTTTGCTACAGCAACCATTCCCAGACAGGGGAAACAAAGGGGTATGGGAAATGTGAGGGGAGGTGGACGTAGAAGAGGGGCTGGTAGAGCCTCATCCGCTCCTGCATAGCAACACAGAGCAGGATTAGGCCAAAATCAGTGTTCCTATTGCTTTCAAGAGGGTCATTGGAAGGATGAATGCCCTAGCCTACAGGGCCAAGCAACTATGGAAAGAGGACGAGGTAGTTCAGTGCCAAGGTGTACAAGGAGAGGTGGCACAATTAGGCAAGATTTCACCCAGTGTCAGAATGACAATAGACGTCAGAATTATTCTGATGGTCAACAAGTTGACAGAAGTTTTTATACTGAAGATTTTACTGATATTGATTACAATACCTTTCAGTATTCACAACAGGACCGCAAAGGGAAGGGTGGAAATAGAGTCATGATTCCAGTTAATCAAGCAGGTCCATATGTCACCATGGATATAGAAGGGGAAGTACGCGACTTCCTTGTTGATACAGGTGCCACTCATACCTCTGTGGCTCATGACCAATTTTCAGGGGCTAGCCTCTTCGGCAGAATGAATACATCAGTGGCATTCTCAGGCATCCCCATCTCTAAACCCTTAGATGTTACTATAGGTCCCTTCACCACCTCTGTCCCATTTATGCTCACTGAAAATTGTGCTGAGAACTTATTAGGTCTGGACCTACTGAAAAGACTGAACGCTAACCATTATTGTTCTCCTGATGGTGTCTTTATATCAATAGCTTCTGATAATTTTAGCAAATGTTTTTCAATGACAGATGTTACTCACCTACCGCCCAAATTACAGGCAATTGATAAAACGGTCTGGGCATCAGGAGATAATGATGTTGGTAAAATGGACATAGATCTCATAGTAATCACTGTTAAAAAAGGTCTTCACTTACCCCGCATTCCTCAATACAAAATATCCCGGGAGGGAGAGGAAGGTCTGAAAGAGGTTATCTCTGATCTAATATAGAAGGGGATAATAAAAGAAACAAAAGGCAGGCCATGTAATAGTCCTATACTTCTTGTTCTTAAAAAAAACCCTCCGGATTTGCCCTTTAAAGTCCTGCAAACGGATTTTATAGAAATGGACAAGTGGGCAAGCTTAAGTATGTCTTAGTGGTGGTTTGCACCTTTAGTAGGTGGGTGGAGGCTTACCCTCTATGAGATAACAAAGCCCTAAGTACTGCAAAAATACTCCTGAAGGAGTACTTCTCAAGATTTGGTTTGCCCAGAGTGCTCTGGGGCGACAATGGGTCACACTTCATTGGCCAAGTGATGGACCTGGTCTGCAAAGGCTTACAGATAAGGCAAAAGTTTCATGCTGCCCACCATCCACAGGCAGCAGGCCTAGTAGGAAGATACAATGGTATCTTGAAAGGAAAACTGGGAAAGATATGTGCTGAAACAAAATTAAAATAGCCTGATGCTTTGCCCATAACTTTGTTTTCAATGCGCAATACTGAACACTTGAAAATGGGGTTATCCCCATTCCAAGTAGTCATGGTGGGGCCTGCAAATGTATGGGGTGTACCACTAAAAATTTTTTTTAGTGAAATTGAATATCCTCTGCTTGTTGATTATTGTGATCAATTGACTAAAGAATTGTATTTGATTCATTCACAGGTGAAGGCCAGTCTCCCTCCTCATCTTGGGGGTTTAGGTCATAATCTGAAGCCTGGAAACTGGGTCTTCACCCATCACTTTCAGAGGAAATCCAGTCTTGAGCCATGCTGGAAAGGACCGGTGCAAGTGCTACTCACCACTCAGATGGCTGTAAACTGCATGGGACACAAACACTGGCTGCATGCCCACCACGTTAAGAAAGCTGTATTGCCTTTTTTCTATGATCAATGTGTGAAGCGAGGAATTCCTGCACAGTAAGTATCTTTTAGGATTGTAACGGTTTTTATTGTTTTAAATTTCTTACAAAATCCTTCGCCTACATCCATTGGCCGGCGAGGTAGCTGAGATCAGAAGGAGGGGAGGGGAAAATTAGGAATCAATACAGTAAAGTAAGATAAACATTACATGCACGTGTCAATCTATAGGAATCGTCACTCTCGTTCTGTTCCTAGTTCTGTTGTGGTGGCTGCGGTGTAATCTGCAGTATACACAAATATATGTGGCATGTAAGCTCCTGGTACACTCATGAGAGGTGTTTTATACAGGATCGCCATTGTTTTTCAAACTTAGGTAAGGTACGATTGACCACAGATGTTAATTTTGCCATCCCCAACAATTTCCACAACTTATGGAGCCAGTCAGTGTGTGTTGGGACAATATCCGTACCCCATCTTGACAACAAGACTTGTTTTGCTGCACATAACGCTAAGGTAAAAGCCTTGCCCCTATTGGAGTGTAGTGGATAAGTTAGTGTGTTGAGCAGTCCCAAATGCACATAGCTAGGGAAGCGCGGTATTTCCGTGTCAAACATCTGATCAATGTCTGCAGGCACCTCCTCCCAGTACCTATGCAACTTGGGGCAATGCCATAACAGGTGAGCAAGTGTGTCCGACTGGGCACAATGCCTCCAACATGTATCCCCCCGTCCTCTTTGCTACTGTGCCTGACGAGCTGGGGTGTAATTCAGTAGTGCTCCAACTTTAACAACGCCTCCAAGCCGGAGGCACTAGTAGCGGAAGTACGCGTGCGATGTAAGATGTCTGTCCATTCTTTGTCCGTGAAGCCACGCTCGCATTCGAGCTCCCACCTTTTCCTGGCCGGCGTTTGCAAAGGTGTAGTCTGCGTATTTAAGAAGGAGTATATGTCGAATAGAATGCGGGAGTCGTCTTTTCTAGATAAAAGCCAACGCTCGAATAGGGTCAGTTGCCTTCTGGCATGTGGCCTAATGTCGGAACGTGCCACCCAGTGCCTGATCGCCAAATAGTGCAAATATTCGGAGTAAGGGAGCCCAAAGTCCTGTTGCACCGCTTTAAAATCTAGCAGGCCTTTCACATCGAATAAGTCCCCAATTCGCTTACAATTTGCCTCTTGCCAATGTATGAATGCTTTCTCTTGCGTGGCTTGTTGGAAGTCTGGGTTCCCTATTATTAGTGTGAGCGGGGAGATCTGCGTGGAAAGCTGCTTGGAGGAGGACACTCTGTCCCAAACCCCAATGTGGCTCTAACCACTGGTAAAATGTAGACCCCCGGCAGATGGTGTTTGTGCTGGAGCCAAGGGATCTTCCAGATGTGGACACCCGCCACCGCCTGATCCAGAAAACACCAATGTTTCTCAGTCATTGGGCATTGCCATTCGACCGAACTGTTATGTTTCATTATAGGTACTCTAATATAGGTCCAGGGAACATCGTACCCTTTCACCTACATCATCTCCCCTACATTTCACATGAACGAGCCTTTTAGGGACATAACGCCTTATAAGGACAGAACACCTATAGGGACAGAAAGCCTTATAAGGATTGAATGCCTTTTATGGACTAAACGTTTCACCTAGTTCCATGCAGAGGGAGGGTTTTTCCCAATCAATACTGATGTCATCCTTAGCACATATGAATAATTTATGAGGATACTACCCAGGGGGTATATTTCACCTTCCTCCTATCTATGCACAAGGTTTATCCCATACGTCATCCTCATACTAAACAATGGCTAACACGCACAGGGGACAAAGGGACTCTGTATAAATACAGCACCTTTTGCTATCAGTAGTTGGAGGGAGCCGAGACTTCAAGGCCGACACACTGTCCAGAGACGCTGCATGCAGTCGCTCCAGCTGACAGTGGTCTAAACATCCCTTGCAGGGTGTCCAACTCGAGACCAGGACAAGGTCCCACACTCTCATTACTCAGGTAATGGGGTTCGACTAAATCCTAGCGGGATTCTTGGCTGTTAGGATTATTAGCTCTTTCGCACCTATTCACATGCTAGGTACACTTAGGTACATCTAGACAGGCATCGTAGGAGTATGCGCTTTATTTTATAAATGCATTTTTTATTCATGTATATGTTCATGACCATTGGAAAATGGTAGAACTGTACTATTCCTTTTTATTCACTGTACAGCTGATCCTATATCTCTGCTACTGTGTAACAGTTGTAGCAGCACATATATTTTACACTAGAAGAACAACAGTGCAATAAATTCTTATTGTAAACACGCTCGACTGTTTCTTCTGTGTAACTCTCTGAGACCAAATGAACAAGCACGAGTGACTGGGTGAAAAGTAGTATATTGTTTCCAAGAGTCTGAGGAATCAGGGTTGTTATGTTCTGAAGTTCCCAAAAACGAATCTCTCTGATAAAAGGAGATTCTAGTGGATAACATACGCGGTGGGGGTGCACAGAATCAGTCTACCCCCAGACCCACAGTGTATGTTATCTAAAAGCGCAGGTCCTGCAGGGGTACTATAGGAACTAAACTACAGAGCGTGATGGGCCTGAGGTCCTTTACGTCTGTACGATGTCTCCTCCCCACTGCTGCTATGGCGTGGTTTCCAGGGGGCCTCCCTCACCAAGCAACACATGCAGATTCCTCTTTCATGGCCACTTATGGGCCTCGATGGTCTAGTGGCCCTCCAGCCTAGTACAAGGTCGCCAGGCCCCCATCAATACAATGGTACTTTTGCTGTGAGCCAACGAGCCCTACTGGTAACTAGGCTCCGCCGAAACCCACATGGGGAGGCATCCCTGCTGCAGACAGGCAACCCAGATTGTGACCGCAGCCTTTCCCTCCCTTGATGCTGCTTAAAGCTGGCCGCCTCTCTGGTCGTACCTCTTCTCTAAAAACATGCCTGTGTTAGGGGTAGAAAGTAATGAATGCTCCCAGTGCGCCGGCACAATACAGACCATGTGGGGGGGGCAATTTGCGGTGGAAGGGGGGCACCTTACTATTACCGCCAGACGTCACTGTCCAGGCCACCGCTCACTGCCCCTTGGTTTCACTGCCTTTGTCTTGCTGCCGTTCCGCCATGCTGCCCGTCCATCTCACCTCTTCAGCTAGTGCTCAGTGCTGTGAACTCAGCCCTGCAGATGGCCACGATTGGCCCCATGCAGTTACTTCCTCCTTCCTCTCTCAGCACTCGTTGAACGGAGGGCCAACACTCTGGGACGGCTTCATCGGCCTCCGATGCCGCTCCGATGTCGCCTCAGCATCTGCACTTCCCCCAATCGCCAGTCGCTCCCAGTCCGGTATGCTCGGGGCGGTCACAGACGACACTGCCAGTCTCCCAAAACGTCTTTAGGCAGTACCAGTAGACTTTCCGTCGTGTCACTGTGGCACTTGCTTGATGCTTCCGATCCGATGCAGGGCTTTCCGGTACTGTGAGACTCCGTCGCACTCACTGCAGCGCCATTTTGGAAGCTTCCGATCTTACGCTTTCCGGCTTTGGGTGCACGGCTCAGCCACAGTTAATGCCGCAATCAACCACCGGCAACACCGGTAAGGTCTGTAAATCCTCTGCATCCTATACTGTGAGACTGGAGCCGACGCTCCCCAGGTAACCACTATTTTAATTGTACGGCTCAGCAGAACTCCGCAGTTGAGTTACTGCTCGGGCGCCATCTTGGACACGCCCGCCCCAGCAATTATCTTTTAAAGATGGTGAACTGATTGAAGAAGGAGAAGTAGCGCATCCACTGGTCAACCTCACTCCTGTTGAGCCCAAATTGATACCAATACCTCTATTTGAGCATCCAGATTGTGATTTGCCTAGTTATAATTTGAGACCTAGGACTGTCAAAAAATATAGACTTTGAATGAAAAAACTATCTCTGGAGGGATAGCAACCCATGCCGGTGGTCAACACTGCAGTCCGGACCTGTACATAAGCTTGCCAGTGAAGCCTTAAAGTAAAGGACACTGGGAACTCTTGATCTTCTTTGGTAGAATAGATAGGGTTTTTTAGGTCTTAGCCATGATACTTGGCTTTTGGCTGTTAGGTGTTTTTGATTTGGTTCTCTTTTGGAAAAGAAAAAAAAAGGAGAATGGTCTGAGCATAAAGACAACATTTTAGGAGAAGCATCACTTGTCAAGAACAGATATTTGTACATCCCTCACAAATAATACAATATGGGTAGGACTAGGAGCTTTGAACTGAGACAGTTTGGGAACTCACCCTTTCATTTATGGCAGGAGGAAAAGACTCCAGTGGCTGGTATACAACAATTTTGGACCAAGAATGTAAAAATTATTGTGCTTATGTGTCTCTTGATGATAATATTAGGAATGCTAGGGTTGTTCTGGTGGCTAGGAGAAAACCACCCAGTCTCTAAATTAGTGACATCAGTCACCACACCAATACCAGAGCATCAGTACATAACCCTTGCACTTCATAAGAAAGCACATCGCTTGCAATATGTGAATAATACATTCATTCAGGTTTTACATAATGACCATCTTGAATATAATGCTACAGATTGTTGGATATGTGGTTTCCTGCGATCTTCAGTCAAAAGGAAGGCACCTCTTATTCCTCTACCGTTATCCTATAATGGGTCTTGTAGTGCCTGGTGGGAAATTAATTTTGCTTCTTATATCAAAGTTACTAATAAAGCAGTACAGAACCAGCTTAGAGATCACCTTTATTATCTATGCTGGCCAGATGCTGTTAGGATCTATGGCACTATGGAGGAGAAGGAGGAATTTACAGGATATGATAGCTCCTCTATGTTATTATCCTTTAATGAGAGAACACTGTCCAAGGTTGCTATGATACCCATACCTGTGCATGCCCATAACACCCCCTTTCGTGTTCAAGGTGAAGGGCCCCTTGTTGTTGGGAATAGTATTTGCTCCCATACAGTGATATTAAATTGCACTAGTTCTCCATCATTATTGGCTTCACAAAACACCTACTTTGTTTGTGGTAATCAGGCTTATGTCTGGCTCCCTAAAGGATGGTCAGGCAGATGCTGTATTGCATTTATTCTTCCTCCTACTAACCTTGCACCATTTGATTATCACAGGACACATCGACTTACTAAACAGGAAGTACAGGTTGACCAGATACCATGCTGCAGCAATTTATTGATGCAATGAAGGGTACAGTGCCGTTTTGAGGTCCTATGGCCAATAGTGTACAGGTGCGCCAATTGATCAGAGTAGTGGAAGCTGTTATTAATGAGAATACTGGTGCACTCAGTAACATTACTGTAGAAATGCAAGCTACCCGTCTTGTTTCCCTTCAAAACTGGATTGTATTAGACTTTCTTTTAGCAGAGAAGGGGGGTATGCTAATTATTTGGAAGCTCCTGCTGTGTATATATCCCAGATAATGTTCCTAATGTGAATTTGGTCATTCAAAAACTTCACAAAATTGCTGCTGAAATACATCAGGATACTGGACTTGGTCAGGTTGGTTTAGAGAAGTACTGCTCACATGGGGTTGGAAACTATTAGGGATAGCCTTGGTTATAGGAGGGATTATTTTAGGGTGCTGTCTATGTGTGAGTTGTCTTCCAGTGTGTTGCAGTATGCTTCTTTCAGCCTGCAAGCCCCCTCCAATTTCTGTTCCACAACAGAATATGCTTATGATTCAACAAGAAGAAATAGGGGATTTAATGAACATTAGTGTTAGTGCCCTCACAGATTAGCCTTCTTACAAAATCCCATTTGTTTCTTATTTTCTCTGTTAACAATCCTATAATGGAGAATATCTGAAAATGAAGTACTGTCATAATATGAGGGGCCAAATCAAATTATTTATTATTGAATCTATAGGTTAGTGATAGCAAGCAATTGGTAAATGTTGAACTCATGTTCTAGGACCATTTGAGGAAAAGGTTATCTAATATGAACATGAGTGAAGAATTCTTTTTTAAATCCACCTGACTTTGTACAACGTTGTTTGAGGAATTTTCCATGTACGTCCTGACATTGTACATTCTTTTATTTTTTTCTCCATGTTCTTGGAAAAGTACTGAAGTGGTTGTCAGAATAATTACACTTTGTTAATCATTTGTGCTTCTCTGAGATGGAAAGTCACACTTGTCTTTTTCTATTTGTTTTGCAATTAAGCTATGGCTTGTGATCACGTATCTTGAATATGTAGTGTGGTTAGCTATTCTTTTTGTATGTATAACTGGAAGGACATTTCCAATGGATTAGGTGGAGTAGAGTGAAGTCTGTAGGCAGACTTGATTGAAGTATAGTATAAATATGAAAGGAGAATTATTTTTAGTTGTTCATTACCTACACGGAACAACTTTTTACTTGTTGGCCTTGCATCCGCTTAAGCTTGAATAAACTAATCTGTTTTACCTCCGACTCTCTGTACTCCTCTTGTATTTAAAGTGGACAAGAGGTGCGTATTTGAAGATGCAATCTGGGCATGACACTGCCTAAGGCAAGCAGTTCTCACTACTTTTCTATAAACTCAATAGAGGATAGATTTTGGGCACAATATACAAAAATACTGTTAAAGGTGGTTGATGGTTCCACACCAGGGCAAATGGAAGAGTTCTGGTCTTTGGGTCTATTAAACCATGACTGTAGCTACTCAATTACCTAGAGAATGTTTTGAAAAAAAGATGTTGCTCTCTTTGGGGATGTTTTATTATTAACCCAGCCTTAAATACCAGATTAGAAACTTAGAACCTACATAGTATGGAGTATGTGTCCTTGAGTTGGAGTCCAAAATATAATAGGTAAGTCTTACAAAATTCAGGTGAGGGGCCATTCGTTATCACAGCAACTGTGGCTGTTTTCCCTTTGACGAGAGGGCCCTCAGTTTAACGAACAATTACTATTTGCCCTTTCGTAGCAAGAGATAATTTAGCTACAGTTAATTTGGAAAAGTGAGCCCTATGAAACGAGAAATTATACTTGGGAATGGAGGTACCTGGCAAGATGGAAGGCCAGTGGGGAAAAAACAATGATGCCATATTATATAAGGGATAAAGTGCCCCCTGACGTACATTATAAGGATATTGCAAGTCACTAGGGAGTTCCATAACCATATAGAGGAATGATGGCAAAGGCTGAGTTCCTTTATGAGGTTATAGAACTCCGAGGTGTATTACATGCTTATCATGTACGCCAAGGGGTACTTTATCCCATATAATACATAGTCACACCATTGCTTTTACCACAAACCACTTAAAACCTTGGGGTGTAGCTCTTT
The DNA here is from genome assembly GCF_964204655.1 of Triturus cristatus. Taxonomy (NCBI): domain Eukaryota; kingdom Metazoa; phylum Chordata; class Amphibia; order Caudata; family Salamandridae; genus Triturus; species Triturus cristatus. The sequence continues at coordinate 1,458,337,796 of NC_140589.1, read as the reverse complement.
CATAGGGAAGAACATTCATGTTTGCAAACAAAGAATAAAAATAAAACCTCGATTGCAAAATTAAACACATAAAAACCTGTTAGATATTTGTGGCAAACAGATATTAGAAACAGTTCATAACAAGCTAATTAAAAAAAAACTGCAGTAGCTCGGAATGTGTAGAAACATGCAGAAAGAGTCTAACTTATCTCTATCTAAGGAGTGCAAAAAATAAACATTCTCTCTGGTAGTAAAATAGAGCAGAAGAAAAGCAATGTTCCATTTTTATTGCTTTATACAGCTGCTTCAATTATGCTCCATGATCCGACTTGCTTTTCACCTCAGCTGCTGGCGCTAGCAGGAGGCATTGTGACGTCAAAACTCGACTATAACTTATAATAGTCGTGTTCGGACGTCTTTTCTTTATAACCAGCGACTGGGTGTGTCATAAGCCGCTGATTTTAAAGAAATCAGGCTGCCCTTTATGGAGGGATTACAGAATCCCATGTATTAGAATAGTATTGTGAGAAGCTGGCCTGGTATATGATATCCACTTATGTAAGTGGGCACCTTGCACCAGTCCAGCCAACCCTTATGGTGATTTAGGAGGTCTTAGACAACCTTAGAAAGCTCTCTAAGTGGTAGCTGTGGAGAGCAACCTTCAGGCTTAGTCCAGAAGGAGTGCAAAGCAGCTTGTTTTTATCAGAATGCAATCTTATAGTATAGATTAAGTGAAAAGAACCACACCGACTGTTTATAAAAATATGTATTTATTATATAATACTCTATAGTACATTCAAATATCTCCTTCATGGAGATAAACACAATTCACACAATACTTTAGCAAAGAAACAGTAAATAGCACAAAATATAGAGTGGACCCGGGGGGGGGGGGGGGACCACACCATATACTAAGAAAGTGGTATTGTCAAGGCTCACCTTCAGCTTCCCGCTGGTTTCCGTTGTCTTGCACAGGAACAGAAGCTGCTAATTTCCCGACTCCCACTACTAATCACTCAGCCCCAAGAATAGTCTTTGGCTCTAACTGATCAGCAAGGGGGAAGGGGGAATTGGATAAAATAACAAACGAGAGAAGAGACTGGTTCTGGACCTTCTGGTTTTCCTATCTGGAATTGTTCTTCAGCTATCTCTCTGCTACTGAAGATTCCTGAGGTAACTAAGCACACAACATTATATTATTGTTCCACCTCTACTCTACTCTGTCTCTTTTCTTCTTTTCTCTATGGTATTTCCTACCTACCCAAGTATCCTGAACTCTGTGCCTCTCTTCTTGTTCAACTCTCTCTTTTTTCTTCTTTCTTGTCACTAATTATCTGTAAAACATATATTTGTTAATTATACCTATTTATCTTGTAGTCTTAATATCTTTTAACTCTCTCTTTTGACCTACCATCAATCTTTCTTCTCGTGTTTTCTCTTCTTTCTTTTCTTGCTTCTAGCTATTCAATTAACTGTTGACTTCTAAATGATTCTTTTTGCTTTTACTTCTCCTGTAGCTTCCTCTCCTATGGTTACTGCAAATTGTTATGGCTCTGGAAGTCTACTCCAGCTTCCTCTCCTATGGTTACTGCGAATGGTTATGGCTCAGGTAAGTCTTACTCCTTACTTTCTTAGTTGGTTGTTCTTATTGTCTTTGATCCTTTTTTCCCTTAATACCTCTTCAGTAATATTGCATTATACTTCTTTTCTTTTCAGGACTCGTTAAACTGTTCTCTGCTGTCTCTGGTAAGTCTTTACTTATTGCGTCACCCAACACTACTTATCATTAATGTGACCTTAGATTAACTATCAATAATTCACTTAGCTTTCTTCGGTCTTCTCTTCAGATGCGGTTGAAGTCGTATCTCGTTTCCTGGACCGATGAGGAAAACTCCGAAACTCTGCTCTCAGTAGTTGCCTCTACGGACTCTGTGGCTTTTTCTATTCTCTTCGGCTATCATTGACACAACTCCCTTGCGTCACTCTGGAAAACTTCTTCGACAAATATTCTCTTCAGAACTGGGAACTCTCTCTAGCACGTCTTCTCTGAGGAAAAATCTTGGTGAAGTGCGCACTACCTCAGGCGCGCGCGCGTCACATCGTCTCCCTCTAGATCTGTTAGCGACTAGACCGCCGACCCCAGCGTCTGCACGGCCATCTTGGAAATGCGGACATGCCACAAACTCGACCATTGAAACCCATTCAAGACTGAAGCGCCCATAGAACTTAATTCCTTGCGCTTCGTTTTGGAACTCACATTAGGGATCCTGACAGGTATAAGAGCCACGACTCGGATCAAGACAGGGTCGAGAAGACGTAGAAGTGCTGGGGACCCAAGGAACCACCCAAGGTGAGTAGACATTGACACCACGGAGAGCGTGTGCAGTGTGGGAACACGACCGTGTGCTCCGTACAACTCTATGTGTAAGTCGCGGTTGGATTTTTAAAGATTAAGGACCCTTCCTATTGGACACTGACGAAGCCCCATGGAAGACAGAAGGTTGGAGAGCCACCCCACCCGTGGATACCCTACTACCTACATTACCTACACCAGGGAAGCCGCGTGCATACATGTGAAGTGGTGTTGGAAACCGCCATTGAAACCCAATAGAGTACTTCAGGAAAGTGCTGTTGTTGCAGAAGGAAAAACTGTCTGATGGAATCCAAAGGTGTATTCGAGATGAGAGGTACTGAGGGAATTGAAAATAATTGCTGTTAGCATGCGCTGAAGCCATCTTGTTAGCAGCATCCATTTTGTTAGCCTTGTGATTCTTCCGTCTTCACTGTTGCTTGCTTATCTATTCTGCTTGGGTCATCAGCTTTAGTTAACTCCTTCTTTACTGAGCCAAAGCAAGACATGCTGAGAAAAGACCTGTAGCTGCTAGAATGCACCTGGCTAAAAATTTAACTGTCTACCATTTCCTACTGATGTAAGCAGTTCTGTTCCCCCTCCCACTTTGCTAAGTGATATCCATCTGCCCATGTTTGTTGGTAGTTATTCCTGTGTATGCTTGTACCTTCTATTTGTAACTACATGCTTACTCTGCAACAAAGGGTGTATAAAAGCACCATGGTCTGTGACTTCAATGTACTACCTTCTGCAGCACTTGAGGGTGCTGTAATGATGTGGTCCCACTCATGAGTGATTAATAAACTTGTTATTTGAATTCCAGCTTCAGTGCCAATCTCTTCTTTGTTAGTCTAAGGACCTGTGGACAAAGATAAGGGTAAACCCTGCACTAGTGAGCCCCTAAAAAAGCACATTTCCACAGTTTGGCGCCCAACTTGTGAGGCTCATCGGAGACGCGGCCGCCCGAAGGAGTGGTCTTGACGGAAGAATGGAATCTTGCTGAGGAGACGTCCTGCATGAAGAGACCCTTGTCTTTGCAGACCAAAGCGACTTTTCCGTTTTTCTCTATATTGACCCTCCATGTGGTGGCCGGTCCCGACTGAGACCAAGAGATTGGCAAATGGAGGTTGGAGACTATTGTTTGGTAAGGATTTGCTTGCCCAAGATTCTGGTTTTGTTTGTTTATCTTTTGCAAAAGATAAAGGCAGGTAATGTGGAGATTTTTCTCTACTTTGACATATCTGGGGTTAGTAATATTTTACAAAGACATTTGGTAGCATGCCTGCTCCTAGCGCACTCCGTAGGTTGTGTTGCTGTCTTGGTGGTACCAAAATGGATTTGAAAGAAGTCAGCCGGCTCCCCCAGAGGGAACACCTAATAAGCATATGTATATTAAATACAGTATTGTTTTCATAATGTATAGTACACTGTGGAAAAAATATACGAAAAAGGATCCTGATTTACGATGGCCTGTGAATGGGTCATTTGATTTTAAAAAGATTCAGTATGTAGAGCAGTGTTTGTTTAAGCATAAGAGTCGACAAGATACGTTTGATTGTGTACCAATGTGGGAGAAAGAAGTGGAAGAGAGAGTGAGGAAAGAAGAAGCTATAGCCGAAACAGAACAGCGTAAAACGATATATCAAAAAGTGTTAGAATTAAAAAATAAAGAGATGACTGCAATAAAAGAAAAAGAAGATAGGGAGCGTTGTTTAGAGGTAACTGGCCAGTACCCTATTAGGCGCCCTATTTATCCCATACTTAATAGACCTCAGGATGATTCCATCTTGTTGGATAGACCTCCACCCCCGTAAATTCCCTAGTGCCCCTGAGAATAAGGGTTCTGATGAGGAGCATTTGTCTTCAGAAGAAAAAGATAAAGATAAGCAAGATGGGCGGAAGACTCGCTCTACTTTGAATACTGAAGGCAAGGCCACTCTTTGATCCGCTGCTCGAAAAGCAGCTCGTGGGAGTGCCTCTGCTCCAGAACTCGTAGCAATGGTTCAGCAGTGGAAAGATTTAGAGCAGTTATATTTTGTAGAGTAGTTTACTTGGGAAGTAATACTCAGTTTTAGAAAACATTCTGATGATCTAGAGCCCTCTGATATAAATTCTAATTATAAACAATTAAGTGATGGTACCTTATCTAATTAGGCGAGTGGTTAAATTGCTCACTGACGGGTTACATTTGCGAGAGGAGAAAAAACCATCTGGTAAAGCTACAACTGAACAAACAGTTCAGACCCCGGAGCGACAAGAGGGAGCTACGGGGACAGATAAAGATACTAGTGATATTGAAGTAACTATGAAACCCATGCGAGAAGCAGCACCTCTGTAGGATTCAGATGATGCAAAAGGATGTTTTGTTTATAATTGAGTCTACACTCCTTGGAGTAGAGCAGACGTTATGGCTCTTAAAGCTGCTTTGCCCGACCCGCGGAAAAATCCGTCCGCTTTTTATGAAGAAGTGGAAGGAGCGATTAGCTCTTGTACTATGACTCTGCCAGATATTGACATGTTTTCTGGACTTATTTTGCCCCCTGATATGTGGGGATCAATTCGGAAGGTAGATGATAATGTAGACTATGGTGATACTTGGGTGCATTTAGAGCAAATAGATGCGGCTAGAGAGCCTGCGCAGAAACCACAACAGGAGATATTAGATCTTCCCAAAGCTATTGTGACTAAATTGAAAACTCTTATACCCCCTAAGAAAATAGATTGGACTACATTAGCGTCTTGTAAACAGAAAGCGGATGAGTCCGTTTCTGATTTCTTTACGCGGTTTGAAGAGACATTCCATGACTTTAGTGGGCAGTCATTGACAGATGACACGGGTAAGCATCTGTTCGTCGACAAATTTGTCGCCAACATGTTGCCAGAAATAGCTAGTTGCCTAAAGGCTAGCGAGAGTTCATGGACTACGTCTTCCCCAGTCTCCCTTTTGACTATGGCCCAGTATTATGAGCGTCAGGAATTGGAATCAAAAGGCAAGGAGGATAAAAAGGTTAAGGATTTAAAAACAAAAGATATGTTGGCTCAAGTATATGGTCCACCATTTAGAGGTGGTGGAAGAGGTGGACGTGCGATGTATCGCCCTGGTGTACCCCCTTTCCATCGAGCATCTTTGTCTTCTGATCAGTGTGATTATTGTAAAGAGATTGGACATTGGCGTTCTGAATGCCCCCTTTTGCAAGGTCAGCAGTATCAGTGGGGTTAAGAAAGTATGAAAGGCCGTCCAGGTAACTCATGAAATAGGGGAGGCATGGATAACCATTCCAGATTTGAGGCAGTTGAACACAACCCATATTCTTCTAATACCTTTGATAGACGAAACCAAAATCAAATGTCTGATTATTCGGTTGAAGGTCTCGAGGATTCTGATTATGCATACCAAAGCCTAGGATGGGTTAAGGAACCGGTTGAGGTCCCAGTAGATCAGAAGGGTCCCTATGTTGATGCAAACATTTTGGGTTCTACTGATCGGTTTCTGTTTGATACAGGAGCTACTCGTAGTGCTCTGTCAAAACAATTGGTTCCTAGGGCTCCCCTGTCTGGCACAATGATAACATCGATAGGGTTCAATGGAACACCTACACTTAGCCCACTGTCACAGCCACTTGCATTTAGTCTTGATAAATTCACTGCAGTGTGTCCATTTCTGCTTTCCCCTAACATGCCGGATAACATTGTGGGTATCGATATGCTTAAACATTTTCGTGCTACAATACGTTGTTCCCCAGAAGGTGTGCGTCTTATTTTAAATGATAACTATCCAATGGTTGAGAGGTCTTGTCTCATTAAAGAGGATGTTGCTCTGTCTTCGTTACCTAGTACTTTGTGGGCTACATCAGATACCAATGTGGGACACATGGTTATTCCACCCGTACATATTCAAGTGAAGGAAGGTGCTTCATTGCCTCGACTGCCCCAATATAAAATATCTCGGGAAGGTGAAGAAGCATTAATACACATTGTTCAGGATTTGATCAAGGTGGGGGTTGTGGAAGATGTCCCTTACAATACCTGTAATAGTCCTATTCTTCCTATTTTGAATAAAGATACTGACACTAAAGTTTACAGATTCATCATTGATTTACGAGAGGTCAACAAAATAGTGGTGCCCCAATATCCGGTAGTCTCTGACATCATGACACTTCTTACTATGGTTCCTCCTACTGCCAATACATTTAGTGTGATCGAATTGAAAAATGCATTTTTTTCAATACCTATTCATCCTGACAGCTGTTATTTGTTCGGCTTCCCTTCGAATAATTGATCATTTAGATTTTGTAGAGCTCCACAGGGGTATGCACAGAGTCCTAGCATTTATAGTCAGGCATTGAAAAGGCAGCTTGATTCTTTCCCTGTACCGAAAAGGGTGGCTCTTATTCAATATGGCGATGACATCTTGTTGGCTGCCGATACCCCTGAACAGTGTGAAGAAGGTACACTGTTATTGCTATCATTCCTTGCCTCTCATCATCACAAAGTCTCTCGGAAGAAATTGCAATATTGTAGACAGCAGGTTAACTATTTAGGTCACCTCCTGTCTAAGGAGGGGCGTGCACTCACACCAGATCGCATTCAAGCTATTTTAGACACGCCTGTGCCCCGTACTTAGAAGGATGTTCGTGCAAGGATTGGCCTTACTTCTTTCTGTAGGCAGTGGATCCCTAGCTTTTCTCACATTGTTAAACCCTTGTTGGCCCTTTTGACTAAAGACACTCCGATGCCCCTCCCATGGACTACTGAATGCCAGAATGCTTTTCAACAGTTAGGTCAAGCTCTTTGTTCTGCACCAGTGTTAGGAACTCCAGACTATACTAAGGCCTTCACACTCTATGTACATGAGAGGGACGGTTAAGCTCTCTCAGTTTTAGTACAGACACACGGTGATAAGCAGCATCCTTGTGCATATTTCTCAGCTGTCCTTGATCCAGTCGCCCGTGCACTGCCTGGGTGTTTTTGAGCGGTGGCGGCAACGGCTGTGTCCATATGTCAGAGTGAGGGAATAGTCTTGCCACATAGATTGCTTGTGCTAGTACCCCATTCAGTTGATGCTTTGTTAAATCAAACGAAAACACACCATTTGACAGGCTATGAATTGACACTTTTGGCTCCTCATATCACACTGAAAAGATGTCTGACTCGGAATCCTGCTACATTATTGCCATTTCCAGCTACTCAGTCTCAGTCACAAGAGTTACATGATTGTATATCCCTTACTGAAGAACAAACAAAGGGTTGTGTTGACCTACAAGATACACCTCTTTGTAGTGTTGATGGGGAACTGTGGGTTGATGGGTCCTGCCTGAAGTTTCCTGATGGTACGACGTCTGCTGCTTATGCAATTACAACACTTCAGACAGTAGTTGAGACAGCTCGCATCCCACAGAAATCAGCTCAAGCAGCCGAGTTGATAGCACTGACAAGAGCATGTGAGCTTAGTACCGATTTGCTTGTTAACATTTACACTGATAGCCGATACGCCTTTGGCGTGGCTCATGATTTTGGGCAACTCTGGAAGGAAAGAGGCTTTCTTACCTCACATGGGGCACAAATAGTGCATGGGGAATTAGTACATAATCTCCTTACTGCCTTGACATATCCTAAGAAAGTGGCAATTGTTAAGTGTAGTGCGCACAAGAAAGTGACTGATAAAATAGGAAAAGGAAATGCCTTTGCAGAGTACACAGCTCGTGAGAATGCAATGCAGCGAAGTACCACATCTATGTATGTAGTTAAGTCACAAGCTGAACGTTGGCATGATGCCAGATAAGAGGTGCAAGTTGTGCTGGACATGCAACGATCTGCTTCGCTGATGAATTAGACCAATGGTCTAAGGAGGGAACACTGGATGATGAGGGCTGTTGGAAGAATAAAGAAATGACAAAATGGAAGTTACCCACAGCCTATTTACATCCTATGATTCCCATGGCACATGGGCCGGCACATGGTGGAGCATCCTCAAAGGCAAAGCAACGTATGCAAGTTTGGGATCATCCCAATATTGCCGGCACAGTTTAAAAGATAGTCCAGTCTTGTCTGATCTGTCTCCAATATAATCCTGGAAAGGGAACACAAACTCCAGCAAGACGGTTCGCAATACCTACTGCACCTTTTGAAGTCGTGCAAATGGATTACATACAGTTTGAGCGTTGTAACAAACTAAAGTACGTCTTGGTAATGGTTTGTGCCTTTAGTAAATGGGTGGAGGCATACGCCACGAAAGATAATACAGTTCTTACTACGGCGAAGGTGCTCCTAAAGGAGTTATTCCCCAGATTTGGAAATTGTCGAGTTTTGTGGAGTGACAACGGACCCCATTTCATTGGGCAAGTTGTTGATTACCTCATGAAAGGGTTAGGAATGAAGCAGAAGTTTCATGCTGCTTTTCACCCACAATCAGCAAGGCTAGAGGAACGTTACAATTCTACCCTAAAACTAAAATTGGCCAAGATACAGGCTTCCACATCTTTGAAATGGCCTGATGCACTGCCCTTAGCATTACTATCCATTAGATCAGTACCACATGCACGATCTGGCCTCACACCGTATGAGGTGGTTTTTGGAAGGTCAATGAATATTTGGGGGAATCCTAAGCCACACCCTATACATGATGTACCCTATGTATTGATGAACAACTATTTGTGTCAGTTGACTGACAGTTGTCTTCTATTTATCAACAGGTTCGGGAGACTCTTCCAGACAGGTCGCAGGGTGAGGGCCATGATCTACGGCCTGGCGATTTCGTGCTGACGAAGTCCTTTCAGCGGACCAGCTCCTTGGAGCCTCGTTGGCGTGGCCCTGAGCAGGTGCTCTTGGCTACCATGACTGCAGTTCGAGTGACCAACCGGAATAACTGGGTCCACGCAACACATTGCAGGAGAGTGTTGCAGGACCTAGTGAGCCCAGCTGTGTTCGCAGATCACCGTGATATCCTGGACACCGAGAGAGGACAACCCACGTCACCTGAAGGACCTGAGGAAGTCTTCCCGGACCACACGATTTCTGGTACATCTCGATATCAGCTGCGACCCCAGAAGGAAGACACTTTGCTGCTGAAAAAAACTGTTTGAGCCACTGTCCTGGGTAGTGAAAGACTGAGTTACAAAGGGGGGGTAACCTTTTAGTGACTACTCGTCTCAGTCTTAGTGAAGAAACCAACGTCTGCCCAGGACCTTAAGGGCACCATCTGTTTTGTCATCTGACACGAAATGAACATGCCTAAGGAAAAGAGACAAACTGCTGCAAGAGTTTGTGATCGAAAGAGTATGTTCATTATTGGACTCACTTTGATTGTTGTTATTGCTACAATAACATGGGTTGTAGAGGGAGTAGCTCCTGCTCGAAAACTATTGACTGCTACTACTCCGGTCCCCATTGAACGCCACCATTTCACTCTTCCTTATCATGAGCAGAAGCACAGAATGTCCTATCTCAACAATACGTTCATTCAGATGTTGCATCACACTCACAATGCTACAAACATTACCAACTGTTGGGTGTGTGGAATGATGCCAGCTCATCAGAGAAAAGAGAAACGCCTTTCATTCCTTTGCCGTTTTCACACAATGGCTCCTGTAGAGCCTGGTTTGCATTGTTGTGGGCTTCTGAAGTTGCTAATATTACCTATGCTGATGTAGGAAGACTAAACACTGAGTTAAACAGAGCTTGTTACCCTGAGGAGGAAGGAGATCCACAAGCTAAAGGTACTGTATGGGAAATGGAGGAGTATCGTCAAGGAAATGCCTCTGTGCGCTATGTTTTCCCTAACACTCGAACAATCAAGGGTAATGGACCTCCTGTTATAGCTGTTACCAGAGCTTGAGCAGACTTTTGTGTGAGCAGTATTGGCAGTATCCCTGTGGGAAAAAGTGACTGTACTATAACATTGAACATTACTGGAAAAAACAACAGTAGTTTTTTGTCCTCACATAACACCTATTTCATTTGTGGAAGTAAAGATTATTACCATCTACCTATTGGTTGGTCAGGTAGCTACTATGTGTCCTTTTTGCTACCACCTGTGTTATTGGCACTTGCATCCTACCACAAAGACTATAAACTGTATAATGACATTTCCAAGAGTCGATTTAAAAGAACAATAAATCACGATGAGGTGGATCAAATTGATACTGCATTGCAGCAGTACATTGACTTTAATTTGGGACTATTCTTCGTTGTTGGTGCGGCCTTAAACAGCAGAAAGATAAGGCGCTTGACACGTGTTGTAGAAGCTGTAACCAATCAGACAGCCATGGCACTTGGAAATATCACAGAAGAACAGCAAATTGCGAGAACTGTGGCGCTCCAAAATAGGATGGTCCTTGACGTCATCCTGGCCGACCGTGGTGGAGCATGCCGCATCATTGGGAGCAGCTGCTGTGTGTATATCCCTGACCACGCCCCTTCAGTTTTTGAAGCAATTGCTAAGACGCACAAGATAGCCACTGAAATCCATCAGGATTCAGGGACATGGACTTTGACTGGATGGCTATGGACTATGTTTACTGTATGGGGCTGGAAAATATGGTCAGGCCTATGTATATTTTCTGCTATTCTTTTCACCTGTTACCTATGTATCCATTGTGGCCTGATGCTCTGTTCCCTTTGTATTTCTACCTGTACCTTATGCATACCGACTAAACAAAAATGTAAATGCCCGCCTAGCAATGGACCAGGAAATGAATGAACTCATGAGAATAGATGTACAGGATATATTCCATGCCCCTTCTAAGTCGTAGAGATGTCTTCAGCCAATGCTAAAAGGGCCGTCTGTGGGAATCGAAAATAATTGCTGTTAGCATGAGCTGAAGCCATCTTGTTAGCAGCATCCATTTTGTTAGCCTTGTGATTCTTCCGTCTTCACTGTTGCTTGCTTCTCTATTCGGCTTGAGTCATCAGCTTTAGTTAACTCCTTCTGTACTGAGCCAAAGCAAGACGTGCTGAGAAAAGGTCTGTAGCTGCTAGAATGCACCTGGCTAAAAATTTAACTGTCTACCATTTCCTACTGATGTAAGCAGTTCTGTCCCCCCCCCCCCCCCCCCTTTGCTGACTAAGTGATATTCATCTGCCCATGTTTGTCGGTAGTTATTTCTGTGTATGCTTGTACCTTCTATGTGTAACTACAAGCTTACTCTGCAACAAAGGGTGTATAAAAGCACCATGGGCTGTGACTTCAATGTACTACCTCCTGCAGCACTTAAGGGTGCTGTATTGATGTGGTCCCACTCATGAGTGATTACTGAACTTGTTATTTGAATTCCAGCTTCAGTTCCAATCTCTTCTTTGTTAGTCTAAGGACCAGTGGACAAAGATAAGTGTGAACCCTGCACCGGTGTGACCCTAAAAAGGCACATTTCCACAGTACCTGCAAGCAGAGGGGACAGAGTCTATGTCACTCGAGGCTGACCAGGAGACTTGGAAGACTAATGCCCTCTGATGTCAGGTGTTGCAGGATGGATGAGGATGACCTTGACTCTGCAGCTGTGAGGACCAGGTGACGCTGAGGAGGACCAAGAGCCCTGCACAAGCTGTCCCACAAAGGATGTTGAGTGCCGAGGGGTCAGTGTCGGGCAAATGCGACCAACACCGGAATCGAAGAAGGAGTAACGTCAGGACCAGCAAGGTCTAGGGGACTCACCATGAGCAGGGGAGTCAGGGCAGGCCCCGCGCAATCAGGGGAGCCCAAAAGAAACAACTGTGACTCTCAAGTCGACCCACAGGCAGGCCGGAGGGACTGGAGTTGCAAGAGGACCTGAAGCAGCTCATTAAAAGATCCAGGCCACGATGTACACAAAGCGATATGGCTGAAGATTCTGGTCACTGGAGGTGCTCGAGGTTGGGGCTACTTGGAGCCTGAAGATCTTCTTGGAAAGAAGTCAACAAGCCTTTGCAAATGCAAGTTGACATGGTGCACAAGTGTTCGGTTATTGCAATCCCCACGAGGGATACGGGCCTCAAGCTTGGTGAGAGGGCAGGCCTCGGGGGCTGTGGAAAACCATCACCTTGGTTGCAGAGCCTTTGGACCCTGGAAGAGATCAGGATCAGAAGACCGGTCGACTTAGTTGCGGTGCCTGCAAATTCAGGGGAGTGACTCCTTCACGCCAAGGGAGATTTCTTCAAGTGTCTTTGATGCTTCACAGGCCTTGGAAGGTTCCTGTATGATGCAGAGGCACAGACCATGCAGCAGACTGGGAGGGAGACAAAGTCAGGCCCAAACAAAGTCCAGAGTGCCCAGACAGCAGAAGAGCAGTGGTGTCTGATCTGAATCTTATTCCATGCCAAATCTAGTATCCTAGGAAAGGGTTGGGAAGATTCAGGGGACCCTCCCAGGGGAGGGTCTGGAAAGGAGGGAGGTTACGCCGATGTCCTTTGTCCAGTTTCGCACCTGAGCGGGAGCCAACGGCTCCCAGGACTGGTTTGAACTGGACTATGCACAGAAACACCAAATGTGTCCCTCATGCAGACTAAGTGGCGCTGGCAAGTGCACCCACCCCACCACACTAAATCCTGTCTGAGAGGTGGTCACACCTCCCTGTGACAGGATGCCTATTGGTTTGGCTCAGCACAGAAGGGCAGAATCGGGTCTCTTGTCGGCAGCAACCATTTTGTGTTGTGTGGGTCAAGAAGGCTGGTACAGGGAACACTGAGAGCCTAACAGAGGGCTCTTCCAGTGCTTGGAATCATGCATCCTACACTGTTTATGGTGTGGGGGTATGAACCTAACATGTTTGATACCAAATATGATAGGTTTTGTTGCAGTAAGTTTCGAGATGGTCATCGTGTAATTATGCGGTGCCCCTCTATATAGTATATGGCTGCTTCACTGACAACCCCGGAGAATGGACTCCGTAGGCTGCAGGGGTGTCCTGCTCATGCAGGGGCACCCTCTCACTTAGAACCAAGCACCCTGCCTTTAGAACTGCAAAGGCCTGCTAGAGGGGTGACTTATAGGTTTTAAGTGAAGTGACCCTAGATATGGGAAACCTATATCTTTTGTAAGTGGTGCAAGCACCAACTTACACAGGCTGCAATGGCAGGCCTGTAGTTCCGAATGGTCACTCATGGGTGGCATAATGCATGCCTCAGCCTGTCACGTTCTGTGTTCCCTGGTTCCTCGGAGCTGTGCTGATGCTAAATGGGGTCCACCTCTTGACCTCCCCAAGTCCGGATATATATAACAGCGCGGACAGGTGAAGTGGTCAAGCGAGGGAAGGAAAGGGTAGGGACAGCGGGGAAGGAGATCTGAAATGAGAAGCAGGGGAACAGAATAGTGGATGCGGGGTAGGTCGCGGTGTGGATTACCCCCGGAACCAGGAATCACAGAGACCGGTAGGATCTCAGTGAGAAATACAGTCTTTCCTCAACCGAGGATGGAGGCAAACCAGCAAAGAAATGAGCGGGGTTGTGTCTTACGAGAAGTGTACCAAAACCCCAATCTCATTCATACCCCGACATAACAACCAGTGATGATACAAGAAAGCAATGTCTCCCTGTGGGAGTCTTACTGCCAACGGAGTGTGTCTCCTTCCGGGAATCCTCCAGCAGCAGGACTCACCAAGGACTCTGGTGTGGTGATCAGTGGCCAACCGCGATGCTCCTCTGCATGAGACGAGGCATCCGTCTCTCCAACAGAGGGGCTACCGTGGAACTCACCACTACCGGGTTGATAGCCGGCACACGAAGCTTTATTGCTCCTCTGCACGAGACGTCGCAACCGTCTCTCCAACAGAGGAGCGAACAGGGAACAAACCAATGCCGGGTTGGTAACTGGCACGCGAAGCTTTATGGCTCCTCTGCACGAGACGTCGCAACCGTCTCTCCAACAGAGGAGCAAACAGGGAACAAACCAATGCCGGGTTGGTAACTGGCACGCGAAGCTTTATGGCTCCTCTGCACGAGACGTCGCAACCGTCTCTCCAACAGAGGAGCGAACAGGGACCAAAACGATGCCAGGTTGGTAACTGGCACGCGAAGCTTTATTGCTCCTCTGCACGAGACTTCGCAACCGTCTCTCCAACAGAGGAGCGCACAGGGAACAAACAATGCCGGGTTGGTAACTGGCACGCGAAGCTTTATTGCTCCTCTGCACGAGACGTCGCAACCGTCTCTCCAACAGAGGAGCTAGCAGGGAACAAATCCGGAGTCGGGTTGGGAAAGGCTCCGGCAGGAAACTCACAACTCGGAAACGGGAGCCTCCGGAGCTGGTCGACAGGACTGTACGTCACACGGAACGCCGTGACTGCATACAGCATGGGAATAACTAGCGCCTGTCCGTCCTTCCGGGTTCCCAGATATAGGCGTGGCGCGCGCATGCACGATGCGTGCCAAGCGTCTCGCGCTGTGCCTCATGGGAAACGTAGTTTTTTCTCCCGGATGCCGCCGGAAATGGGACAGTCAGTGTTTACCGGGTGCTCGGCCTGACAGTACATCCGCCTTTCCGAGAACACTGACTGATGCGCGGCTTACCCGGGTATCGTGCATGGAACGCAGCAACCAATCGAGCCGCGTGAATCGCGGTTGCTGGTTCCCAAGAGTTCTCCTCTGGCCCATACCCCTTCCAGGCCACCAGGTACCACAACTTGTCTCTCACCACCTTGGAGTCCACGATCCCTTGCACCTCATACTCCCGATCATGTTGGACCCATATCGGCACAGGGTGTCTTTTCACCGGACAGTGGGATGGCTTGAGAAGGGAAACGTGAAAGACCGGGTGGATCCGCAGAGACGGAGGTAACCTTAGTTTGACTGCCACAGGGTTAACATGCCTGATCACCTGATAAGGTCCTATGAACTTTGGGTGGAAAGCGCTGTACTTTCTAAACCTGATATTCCTCGTGGAAAGCCAGATCCGCTCCCCTTTCTTGTATGTGGGGCCTGGTCGTCTGTGTTTGTCTGCCTGGGCTTTATACTGTGTTTTGGCGTGGAGTAACTTCTCTCGGGTCTTGAGTAAAATACTGCGGATATGTTCTAGTCTCTCTTGTACTGTAGGGAATTTGGAGTTCAGATGTGGAAGAACAAGAGGAGTAAACCGGGGGGGAAAACCGTATGTGCTAAAGAAAGGGGAGTGTTGGGTAGAAGAGTGTTCGGCGCTATTGTAAGCTATCTCTGCTACCCAGAGCCACTCCACCCATGCCTCCGTATTACAGTCTACGTAGCATCTGAGAAACTGTTTTAGCGTTTGATTAAGTCTCTCAGTTTGGCCATCAGTCTGCGGGTGAAAGCTGGTGGAAAGAGCGGATTCTATCTTGAGTTCAGAGCACCAGGTTGTCCAGAAACAGGCAGTGAATTGGGCCCCCCTATCTGATACGATGACTTTGGGGAGGCCATGAAGCCGAATCACATGGGTGAGAAGCAGCTTGGCCAATGAGCTGGCTGTCGGAACTTGTTTACAGGCAATAAAGTGACCCATTTTGGCTAGATAGTCAATGACGACCACAATAGCGGTGCACCCTTGATCTTTAGGTAACCCCACAATGAAATCCACCGAAAAGCGTTCCCAGGGGGTATCGGGTGTCGGTAGTGGGTGTAACAATCCCTGTATGGGGCGATGGTCGGCCTTCATTTGGGCACACGTGGAGCAGTTTTTTACCCAAGACAAGTTATCTGCACGAACCGAGGGCCACCAAAACTGTCTCTGTATTTTTTCCAGGGTTTTCTTCCCTCCGGGATGTCCGGCACAGGGAAGGTCGTGACACCAAGAAAACACTATCCTTCGAAGTTCTTGTGTTGGGATCAGGAGCTGGTGACCTTTTATCAACAGCCCCTGGTGGTTTTTCCATTCGGGGTGGAATTTCGACCAGGTCCTCCACGGAAACGTATTTACACCCCGCTTGGTTTTCTGTAGGAACAAATCTGTGTGGATGGTCCCAATCACTCTGGTGGGTTCGATAATGGCCCTTTCCAATGTTCTGGATTGTACTGGTGAGGTTTCTTGCCTCGTGAGAGCGTCTGCTTTCCGGTTGTCTTTGCCGGGGCGAAAGGTGATAAGGAAATGGAACTCGGCAAAGAACAACATCCACCGAAGCTGGCGAGGGGTGAGGTGGCGTGCCGCTCGCATGAATTGGAGGTTCCGATGATCGGTGTAAACGGTGACTTGGTGAGCGGCCCCCAATAACCAGTGTCTCCATTCGCTAAATGCGTCCTTTATAGCCAAGAGCTCCTTCTCCGCTATTGTGTAATTCTGCTCTGCGGAATTGAGCTTTCTGGACATGAAAGCAATCGGGTGGAGATATCCCGTTTCTTCGTTCCTCTGGGATAGCACCGCTCCCACCGCCACTTCTGATGCATCTGCTTCCACGATGAATGGTATTTCCGGACGGGCATGGGCCAACACGGGCGCAGATGTAAAGGCTCGTTTGAGCACCTCAAAAGCCTTTTGGGCGTCAGAAGACCATATGAAAGGAGTCTTCTTTCGAGTGAGCCTGGTGAGCGGCGTTACCTTATCCGAAAAGTTAGAGATGAATCTTCGATAGAAGTTTGCGAAACCCAGGAATCCCTGGATTTATTTCACATTCCGGGGCTGAGGCCAGTTGAGGATAGCTTTGACTTTACGTTCTGCCATTACCTGACCCGATGGGGTGAGCATTACCCCCAGGAACTCCACCGTGGTAACATGGAACTCACATTTGGATATCTTGCAGTAGAGTTGGTGGTCCTGGAGTGCTTGTAACACTTGTCCTACATGACCTTGATGCTCCTCTTCGGTAGCCGAATACACCAGAATATCGTCTATGTAGACAACAACAAAGCGATCCAGGAAGGGCCGCAGAACGTCGTTCAGGAAGAACTGAAACGCGGCTGGGGCATTACGCAGCCCGAAGGGCATGACTAAGTACTCGAATAGCCCATACCGCGTCTTGAAGGCCGTCTTCCATTCATCGCCTTCTCTCATGCGAACCAGATGATACGCCCCTCGTAGGTCCAATTTGGTATACACAACCGCTGTCCTCACTTGTTCTAGCAGAACGGGGATCAAGGGTAGTGGATATTGATTCTTCACAGTGATGGCGTTCAATGCCCTATAGTCAATGCAGCATCGCAACTCCCCGATGGCCTTGGGTATGAAGAAAAGGGGGGAGGCCGCTGGTGATCTGGACGGGCGGATGAACCCCAATTGTAAATACTTGTCCAGATATTCCCGGAGATGGATGTTTTCGGGTGTGGTGAGGGCATATATTCTGCCACACGGGATCTCCGCGCCTGGAACCAAATCGATCCGGCAGTCGTAGTCCCTGTGTGGGGGAAGTTCGTCCGCTTTACTGTTACTAAACACTTCCGCGTGTTTCATGTAGCATTCTGGCAGGATCACCTCCTTTTCTGCCGCTGTGGCCACGTAATAACCAGTGGCTAACGTCTTTGAGGGTCGTGTAGCGGGCAAGTAGCACCTGTTCTGACAATAGTGCGACTGAAATGTTAACGTCTGGTTGGCCCATTGTATGGTCGGTTCGTGTTTTTGCAGCCAGGGAAGACCAAGGATCACCCCGTACTGCGGGGCATGGATCACTTGAAACGACAATAGTTCGTGGTGGTACCCTCCGTAGACGATTTCGTATTCTCTGGTTCTGTAACTGATAGGGCCAGACTCCAATTCCTTGCCGTCCACGGCATATACCTTTTCAGGAGTAGTTTTCTGGAGGAGGTGCAACTGTAGGCGTTGGGCTTCTTGGTAATCGATAAAACACCCAGTGGCGCCAGAATCCACCATGGCCTTTGCATGCCGGATGACGTTCTCCACGTGGATGTCTACCTCTATGTAGAAATGTTTCGTCTCGGCTATATCAGGGCTGTTAATGGAAGGGATCAGATACGTGCTTGATGGCTCCCCTTCTTGGGCCTTCAAGCTTTGGTGTTTTCCGTGTCCTTGTCGGTTGCGACCGCTGCCATTTGTCCCGGTCGAGAGCGTCCATACCTAGATCGTACTGGACAATCGCGGAGGAAGTGCCCCTTCTTGCCGCAATAGAGACAGAGGCCTTGTTTCCTTCTCTGGTCCTTCTCGCTCAGGGTGAGGGACGCCCGAACTGCTCCGATTTCCATGGGTTCAGGTTTACTAGCCGGAGAGTCCTTAGGAGGACCATGATCGTTTTGGAACGGAGTTCTGTCCCTACGTTTGTGGTCTCCTTTCCGTTCCTTGAGGCGATGGTCCAGTCGCAAGGTCAACTCTATGAGAGCAGTGCATGTGGATGGTTGCGGGTCAATCTGGGCAAGGACATCCTTCAGCTCTTCTTTCAGTCCCTGATAGAAGACGGCGGCTTGTTTGGATTCAGGCCAGTCGGTCTCTGCCACCAACCGCCGAAAGTGATTGAGGTAAGTAATCAAATCGGTACTGCCCTGGCGAAGTTCCAATAGGTCTCTGTCTGCCGCGAAGGACTCGGTCCTCCGATCAAAGGTTTTCTCAAACTCGGTCCTGAACGTGTCCCAGTCGTATAGCAGGGGGTCGTCTTTTCTTACCAGGGGTACTGCCCACTGTGCCGCTTCTCCGGCCAGATAGGAGATCACGAAGGCCACTCTCGCTTGGTTCGTGGCGAACAATCGGGGTTTACAGGTAAAGTGCAGGAGGGCTTGAGTTAGAAATACTTGCACCTTTCTATTGTCCCCATAAAACCGTTCAGGAGAGGCCAACGGAATTTGCGTGGGCATCTCTACTACTACAGGAGCGGGGTTATGGCGTGGACTCTTTGCATCGAACGGATTTCTTTGCATCCTATGTACTCTGTCTTGGAGGGCGGCTGTTTCAGTACGTGAAGCCGTAAGCTCGGCCTGCACAACCGCCAGTGCTGCCATAACATCCTCGAGGGTGGCCATTCTACCACCAGCACAACCGGGAAGAAACGAACTCGTGGGCTGGTTATTCTGTCACGTTCTGTGTTCCCTGGTTCCTCGGAGCTGTGCTGATGCCAAATGGGGTCCACCTCTTGACCTCCCCAAGTCCGGATATATATAACAGCGCGGACTGGTGAAGTGGTCAAGCGAGGGAAGGAAAGGGTAGGGACAGCGGGGAAGGAGATCTGAAATGAGAAGCAGGGGAACAGAATAGTGGATGCGGGGTAGGTCGCGGTGTGGATTACCTCCGGAACCAGGAATCACGGAGACCGGTAGGATCTCAGTGAGAAATACAGTCTTTCCTCAACCGAGGATGGAGGCAAACCAGCAAAGAAATGAGCGGGGTTGTGTCTTACGAGAAGTGTACCAAAACCCCAATCTCATTCATACCCCGACATAACAACCAGTGATGATACAAGAAAGCAATGTCTCCCTGTGGGAGTCTTACTGCCAACGGAGTGTGTCTCCTTCCGGGAATTCTCCAGCAGCAGGACTCACCAAGGACTCAGGTGTGGTGATCAGTGGCCAACCGCGATGCTCCTCTGCATGAGACGAGGCATCCGTCTCTCCAACAGAGGGGCTACCGTGGAACTCACCACTACCGGGTTGATAGCCGGCACACGAAGCTTTATTGCTCCTCTGCACGAGACGTCGCAACCGTCTCTCCAACAGAGGAGCGAACAGGGAACAAACCAATGCCGGGTTGGTAACTGGCACGCGAAGCTTTATTGCTCCTCTGCACGAGATGTCGCAACCGTCTCTCCAACAGAGGAGCGAACAGGGAACAAACCAATGCCGGGTTGATAACTGGCACGCGAAGCTTTATGGCTCCTCTGCACGAGACGTCGCAACCGTCTCTCCAACAGAGGAGCGAACAGGGACCAAAACGATGCCGGGTTGGTAACTGGCACGCAAAGCTTTATTGCTCCTCTGCACGAGACTTCGCAACCGTCTCTCCAACAGAGGAGCGCACAGAGAACAAACAATGCCGGGTTGGTAACTGGCACGCGAAGCTTTATTGCTCCTCTGCACGAGACGTCGCAACCGTCTCTCCAACAGAGGAGCTAACAGGGAAAAAATCCGGAGTCGGGTTGGGAAAGGCTCCGGCAGGAAACTCACAACTCGGAAACGGGAGCCTCCGGAGCTGGTCGACAGGACTGTACGTCACACGGAACGCCGTGACTGCATACAGCATGGGAATAACCAGCGCCTGTCCGTCCTTCCGGGTTCCCAGATATAGGCGTGGCGCGCGCATGCACGATGCGTGCCAAGCGTCTCGCGCTGTGCCTCATGGGAAACATAGTTTTTTCTTCCGGATGCCGCCGGAAATGGGACAGTCAGTGTTTACCGGGTGCTCGGCCTGACACAGCCCATGGGAGACATCTGGGGTACCAGTGCCCTGGGTACAGAGGCACCATATACTAGGGACTTATAAGGGTACCCCCAGTATCCAGTCTGGGGTGTACCGAAGTACTGAACATAACAAGTTTGGGGAAAAAGCAGATAGGCTGCGGCCATGATTAGCAGGGCCCCAGTCAGACTAGTCCAAAACCAGCATAGCACCAGGAGAAAAGTGGGGGGGTAACCATGCAGAAGGATCATATCTTCCTACAAGTATGGTACCATAACAGACACTAATAACAAAGCAGACAGACCATTGCAAAGGATGAGAATCATACTATATGTTTGCTTTCTCAAAAGAAGAGTTTCCTACCTTCTTCTCCTACTGGACGTTTAGATAGAATACTCACGCTCCATCTAATGGTGTTACTCTACATAACCCGTTTCGGACATTACACATCCACAAACAGTGTCAGATTAGTGGCTTAACATGACCAGAAACTTCAAATTTGTTACATTTTCCTGTGGGAATGAAAACCGATCTGAAGAAAGGTAACATTCAATCTTCTAACCTAGTAAGGTGCAGAAGGCACTGATGACTGCCCCTCTTCTTTCTATTTCTTCTTGTGTGCCACTGCAACTTATGACTTTCCAAATTACAAAAATAGTTCCTAATTGACTGCCCCTACTCATATACTAAATAAATCACATCATCAATGGGGGAAGATGGTCTAACATTTTGGTATATGTTTCTCATGCACACTTATTTTTTTAACAATTCACACTTTTTTCCATGATCCACTTGGATTTGTTGAACAAGTTACTTACCTTAGGTAACGATATATCTATAAGAAACATTAGTTAGTTATAGATTTCTTAATTTAGAATTACCCCTAGGCATCAGACTGGATCCGGAAAGTTATTCGTCAGAAGTAGCTCTGCGCATCGGAAGGTGGCGTCGGTCGGCTCCGGACACCGCCCTCACACGCTGATGTCAGTTCTGTACAAGACTTTCCGTGCCAGAATCGCAGAGCCATGCAGGACACTGACCTCTGGTGCACAAAACTAGGGCCCTGAAAGGATGTCCTTAATCCTAGAAATTAGTTCGCAAAACGGTGAGGATGGGTGGGCGGTAAGGAATCTATAACTAACTAATGTTTCTTACAGATATATTGTTATCGAAGGTAAGTAACTTGTTCATCTGAAAGAAACACATTAGTTATAGATTCCTTACCTTAGAATAGCTACCCCAGCAATACCAACCCCGGTGGTGGGTCTGCAAACCAAGATCACACTAGAAAGTCCTGGAGAACAGAACGGCTAAAAAAAGCCGTCTCTCCGAACTTGGCTGTCCAAACACTAGTGTTTCATGAACGTGTGCAGTGATGCACACGTTGCTGCCTGACAGATGTCATTCAAAGGAACTCCTCTCCCGAAGGCCATAGTGGCTGCCGTCGCCCTGGTGTAATGGGCACGTAGCCCCACTGAAAGCTCCTTCTTTTCTAAGGAGTAGCAGGCTTTGATAGACAAAACGACCCATCCAGAAATGGTTCGCTTTTGTACGACCCGGCCTTTCTTGGCGCCACGTAGCCAACAAAGAGTTGGTCATCCAACTGGAACTGTTTGATGCGATTCAGAGAGAAAGAAAGCAACGTTTTTGGGTCCAGACCGTGGAGCCTTTCTTCCTCTTTTGAGGGATGTGGAGGCGGAAAAAAGGTGGGCAAAGTGATGGTCTGCCCGACGTGAAAGGCAGTGACAACCTTGGGCAGGAAAGATGGACGAGTCCTGAGAACCACTTTGTCCAGATGGACAGACAGAAAAGGAGGCTTGGATGAAAGAGCCTGGAGCTCACTCACTCTCTGGCAGATGTGATGGCTACCAGGAATGCCGTTTTAATAGTTAAAAGTCGTAGAGGACAGTTGTGAAGCAGCTCAAAGGGAGCGCACATCAAGTAGGTCAAGACCAGATTGAAGTTATGCCCTTCATGAAACGATTAACAACTGGGAACTTGATAAGAGAAGGCTGATCTGGAAGCCGAAGGAAGGCAGAGATGGCCGAAATATGGCCATTGATAGTGCCTAGAGCAGAGCCCTGCTGGGCCGAAGAAATAGAACCTCAGAAAGAGGGGCAGATAGGGGATTCACAGCCTTTGCTGTGCACCATGCCACAAACTTGTTCCACCAGCAGGCGTATACCGTCTTAGTGGAGGGACACCTGGCTGCCAAGATTACATCGCAAACTTCGAGGGGCAGGTGAAAAGACGTCAACTTCCGCCACTCCATCTCCACGCAAAGTGGTGGAGGCTGGACAGGTTCGGGTGGAGGACCGTCCCCTGTTGTTGCGACAGAAGATCCTCCCGAAGAGGCAGACGCGTCAGAGGATCGATGGCCATGTTGAGCAGCTCGGGATACCAGACTCTTCGTGCCAAATCCGGTGCCAGAAGGATGACTTGGGCCCAGTTGCACCTGATCTTCTTCAGCACTCTGGGCAGAAGTGGTATAGGCGGAAAGGCGTACAACAGACTGCAACTCCAATCGCAACGAAAAGCGTCACCTAGTGAGTGCCGCCTTGGAAATTCCAACACGCAGAATTGGGGACAATGCGTTCTCTTCGGTGGCAAATAGATCTAACCGAGGCTCTCCCCATTGTCGAAAGAGACCTTGCACCACCTCCGAGTGAAGTCGCCATTGGTGATCCATTATGTACCTGCGGGCGAGTTCGTCCACCCTGGAGTTCAGGGAACCTGCTAGGTGTTGAACCACCAGGGATATGCCCTGATGTTCCACCCATGTCCAGAAGTAGAGGGCCTCCTGACAGAGTCCACAACCCCACCCGCCCTGTTTGTTGCAGTACCACATAGCGATGGTGTTGTCCGTGAACACCTGCACTACCCTAATCCCGGACAGAGGAAAGGAATGCTTTTAGTGCAAGATGAATCGTCTGAAGCTCCAGAAGGTTGATGTGGAGCCCGGACTTCGCTGGAGACCAGAGGCCTCTGATCGCCGCCCCATCCCAGAAGGGATGCGTCTGTCACCACTGTGTGTTCTGGTTGGGGAAGGGAGAGGGATCAGCCGTTGACCCAATGCTGGTTCGTGAGCCACCACTGCAATTGTTGTGCAGTGCCCTTCGAGAGCTGAACGCAATTGGACAGATTCCCCTGATGCTGCACCCACTGGAACTTCAGGTTCCACTGCAGAGCCTGCATATGCCACCTGGCATGATCGACCAGCTGGATGCAGGAGGCCATGAGGCCCAGCAGCCTCAGGGCCATCCTGACCGAAACCCGGGATAGAGGCTGAAAGATCGGAATCATAGCCCCACTATCCCGGACTCGCTGTTCGGGAGGATAAACCCCAAACTGCGTTGTGTCCAGAACCGCTCTGATGAAGAGGAGCTTCTGAGAGGGAATCAGGTGCAACTTCGGCACATTGATGGAGAACCCCAGCAAATGCAGGAGGTCGGCTATAGTCTGGAAGTGGGAGAGGACAGCCTGGGGTGAGCCCGCCTTCAACAGCCAGTCGTCGAGATAGGGGGAAGACTGGGACCCCTGATCTGCGCAGATGAGCTGTGACCACCGCCATCACTTTCATGAACACCCATGGGGCGCTGGTAAGGCCAAAGGGGAGTACGGTAGACTGAAAATGCTCGTGGCCTACCGTGAACCGCAGGTAACGCCAGTGAGCCGGCAGGACAGGGATGTGAAAATAAGCGTCCTGCAAGTCCAACGCTACCATCCAGTCTCTTGGGTCGAGGGCAGACTGCGCTGGGTGGCTGGAGAGGCCCAAGGACTTGGCTTTAGCCCGCGAGTACTTGAAACGCTCTAGAGCGTTGTCCGCTTTGTCGCCAAAAAGGCAACGGCCATCAAAGGGCATGTCCATCAATGTGTTCTGGACATCCCCTGAAAAGCTAGACGATCTCATCCAGGCATAGCGATGAAGGGCTACAGACGTAGAAATCGCCCTGCCTCGAGAGTCGGCAGTATCCAGCCCACAAAGGATGGTAAACTTACTCCATCCCTCCCTGCAGTGACAGCTTGGGAGAGCACTGTCCGGGCCTCCTCCGGACACTGGGGCAGCACCTGCGCAACCGTATCCCACACAGAGTGGGAATAATGGCCCAATAGACATGCAGTGTTTACCGAACGCAGTCCCAAGCTGGTGTAAGAGAACATTTTCTTCCCAAGATGGTCCAACTTCTTGGATTCCCTTTCCGGTGGAGCGGTAGGGAATGCGCTTGTGGAAGTGGAGGTTTAGACCACCAAGCTCTCCGGGGTGGGGTGTTGGGAGAGGAAAGTGGGGTCGCCCGGAGCCGGGCGGTGGCATCGGGCAATCATCCTATCCACGAGCATCCCCGTGTTGGGCCTGGACCACATGCCCAAAAGGACGTCGGTATGGGCCTCATTGAACAGCAGCAGGGCCTTCGAAGAGCTCGCTGCCGGCTGAAGCACCTCTGTCAGGAGGTTAGTCCTGACCGCCACCGTAGGAAGCTCGGGGTTGAGGGCCTCGGCCGCCCTACGCAACACCACTGCGTATGACGCTCCCTCCTCCGTAGCCACGGTAGGAGGAGACAACATGCCAAGGTCAGGAAATGTGTCAAGACCACTGGCATCCCCCAGTTCCTCTCTCCAGTCCTTCTCAGATTCCATTTGATCAGTTAAGGGGTCACCTGACCCCTTCCCAGTCCTCCTCCACAAGTTACCAATCAGGCCGAAAAGGAACCCCAGGAGTGAACAGGGGCACAAAAACCCCTCTCGGCGCTGGATCTGGTGTCGGGCGACGCCAGTCTGGCTCCTGGTCCACGTCGGGATGGAGGCCGGGATCGACGCCGTCCGGGGACACGACCGCCATCGGTTGCGGTGCCGGAGGAAGCAGTGCCGGTGGAGGTGTAATGTCAACTGGCACCGATCCGGATCCAGGACTGGATCCAAGCTGGGCCTGCGGCGCCGTGGCCGGACCCAACGGCGAAGAAGGTCTAGGCCCCCCAACCAAGTCCGCAGGGCACGAAGGTGCGCCGGCGGGTTCGGGCCGCCCAAAGATGGCATGCATCGCCTCGTAGAACGTACGAAGCTGGGCGGGAGTCGCTCCAGGTCCCGGGAAGGGAGGGAAGCCCGGAGTCGACTCTTCGGGCTCCATGCGTGAAGCTGCGGGAGGGGCACTGCCCGCATCCCTCGTCACGTTAACCGACCGACGGGGAGAAGTCGAAGAGCGACGATGCTTCTTCGACTTCTTTTTGTGCATCGACTTACCCGACTCAGAGTGCGAAGACTTCGATGACTTGGACGAGTGGTGATGGCTCCGCGACCGGTCCCTCGACCTCCCTTGCGACCGGGACCTCAAACGGCACAGAGCTGATTGCCGGTGCTCAAGCAGCTTTTGGGACCACCCCCGCAAAGCCACCGGCACCATCGACCAGCAGTCGGAGCACGACTTGGGGTCGTGGTTGCGCTCCAAGCATAGGAGGCACACACTGTGCTGATCCGTAACCGACATTAGTCGTGTACAGGAACCGCAAAGCCTTGAAGCTGGGCATCCCACATGCACCAGGAGTCGAAGACTCAAACAAAGAAGTAGAGAAAAAGTCAGTCAACAAGTGACTGGAGGTACTGCTCTCTCCGGATCTGCGCTGGCTGGCGCGGAAAAAGAAGAACTGCCGTCAGCGCGCGAGGGCGGTTTCCGGAGCCGACCGATGCCACCTTCCGACGCGCAGAGGTACTGCTGACGAAAAACTTACCGGATCAAGTCTGACGCCTGGGGGTAATTCTAAGGTAAGGAATCTATAACTAACCTGCTTCTTTTAGATAGTTATATTTCTTTTAAAAAGACTGTAAAGGTATCCCCATACCTGCTTCTAAGCTCTACTTTTACTATTTAATTTCTTTCTCCAATCCAGTTTGGGACCACACTTGTTATCCTAATGTCAACCTATTCAACATACTTATTACTCATCAACCTCTAGGTTCTCTGACTATATAATATTACATGAAGTGAGTGACTCAAGGTACTGGGACTAAAATAGGTTGATACTCTAATATCCTTTCACTTGAGATCTGAAACAAAGACTTGAATTGTTTTCTTCATCTGCAAAATTACAAATAGGGAAGACACAGGTCACTTGGTTTTGTTTCCTCCTACTTTTTCTTGCACAGCATGAGATACACTAAATATACACTTCTTTCGTTATGCAAGATTAATGATTGCATCAATTCAAACCAACAGGTTACCCTTTCCAGCCTTGAAGCAGTTCCTTTAGGAAAGAAACATGGGTTGGCTGTTGATCCATTGTCCTGTACATTCTTGGCTAGAACTTGTTATGTAGAGTACAATCGATGTTTTCCAACATACCCCAGCAAAGGGCATATACTCTAAAATAAATTCTCTAAGGATTTTCCTTCACAGAAGTTTAACACATTTGAATCTATGGTCTGTATTAAACATGTTTAAAAAAAACTAGTGGCCACTATTGATTAACCTAAACAAGACGTATGAAGGTGATATTAATATATGCTGCTTTTCAAAAACACTGTAACCCTCAGAACTGGTAATACAGTATTTACAGATTACATTTTAATATGCCGATATATTTTTCAAGTACCTCATCAGGTTGGTATTTTTCTATTATTTTTGTGACAGTATCTTCATTTCAACCTGCAAGTGTGCCACCATAGTCTATTGGCTTCTTAGGGTGTTTGTGCCAACCTCTTGGTTTCACACAACTTACAATTTCCTGAAAAATTTGTAGATTTAAGGTTTAGCACCCTTTTGTTACTGTTCAATTTCAGTTATACTTGAAAATTAAACAGAATACAATTATATTTTGTCCAAGTGCAACACCTCTATTGCCACTTTGTGCAGCAGGACAAGAACACTCACCACGAAGCTCGAGGTATATGCCTGGAGAGCATGTTCTGCTGCAAGAATGGCAAGCTGGAAAGGAAGAGAGGAAAGGTAGTGTTTCAGCATTGTGGACTAGCTATAGAACACTATGATCGATCAGGACAGTTGCCCAAATGGTGGAGAAATAGGAGACCCTTCACCCAACCAAAAGGTGGTTATGTAGGTGAGGAGTCAAGTTTTGATCAGCATAGCCAATAGAAGATGGTGTAACCTGAAGTAGCTGCTGCTGGAGTCTTTAAGATTTGCCCTGCTATGAATGAAGAAATACATTTGTTGGGGGATTTACAGCGGCTGTGAAGTGGCCTCTTTAGGAATGTTGTCCCATCCCTAAAAACCTGCCAACGCAGCCAGGTGGGGCATGAGGCCATTGCGCCACAAGGGAGTCTCCCCGGTTAATCTAGCCCATCATCCTAGCTTATGCAGTGATTGTTTCCAAGTTCCGAACACTACTTTTATTGCCGGCAGTAGCGTCCGAAGCGCCGGTCCCATATATAGATTTATATGGAAGGTTGTGTCTCCCATTATCCACGGCTCTACAGCATATGCTGGGTCTTGCCTATCCCTGTACCACCACTAATTTAGCACCAGCTGGTGGGAGGCAGCGTAGTATGATTGAACATCTGTGGTGGCCATCCCCCACAGTATGTAGATTGAAAGCAGGTTCGCAAGGCCACCTGGGTGGATCTACCCCCTGGAGAAACTGCCCCAAGGAACCACACCGTCGAAATCGGGTATGGGTAATTCTGTAGCTGGTATAGGAGACGTGGAAGAGATATCATCTTGAAAATGGCAGATCTTCCAAATATGGGCAGATGGGACCACGACCGTGTCTCATCTATGACTTGAGACCAGACGGGCCAATATTTTTCTCCCATGATGTATGTTGGGAAGCTGACAAATAGACAACCAGATATGATAGACCCTCTGCGGCGACCTTTACCTCTCTGGACCACGCGCCCAATGCACTTGCCCCTTCAGCGATCATAGGGTTGATTTGCGGGCATTCATTAAGAGGCCAGGAGTCTCGCTGAAGATACGGAGTACTCTTGGCCTTGTACTATTGGGGTCAGTGAGAAAAAAATAGGACATCGTCTGCATATAATGCTATACGATCAGAGACCTCTCTTGACCAATCAAATTCACGCACTTGGGTGTCTATTCTGACCCACGCCGCCAGCGGTTCCATTGCCAGGTCAAATAAGTATGGGGATAGGGGACAACCCGGTTGGGTGCCTCCGCCTATGGAGAAAGCGTGAGATCACCCCCGCCACACCCACTGATGCTGTGAGATACGTGTACAGGAGATGTATGTATAAGAAGCGAGTGCCGTTGTTCAGGTGTAGCAGAGGCGCAGAGATATTGCCAACTAAGTGAATCAAACGCTTTGTCTATATCTGCCAGCAGCAGTGCGGCAGGACCATCGTAGCGCTCTATCGCCGCTATAGCATTGTGGGCATGGTGGATATTGTGGTGCGTGGCCCGGTGGGGGAAGGAATCCTGCTTGATCCGGGCGTATGAGCTCTGGTATATACTCCATTATGGGGTTGGCGAGAGCTTTCGCAAATATTTTAGCTTCAATATTTAACAAAAAGATGGGGCGGTATGTGGGGTGTTGTTCGGGAGGTCTACCGGGTTTGAGGAACACCAACACCTCAGCATGTCTCCAGTCTGGGTGGAGTTGACCCACTTTCATGGCTTCATTAACAACCTCCAAATAGTAGGCACCAAGTTCAGGATGGTAGATTTAAAAAAATTCACATGGAAAGCAAATTCTCAATAAAACACTGTATAAGAGCTTCTGATATAGTCTCCCTAGGGGCAAATAACTCTGTATAGTATGCCGCAAAGTTGGCATCAATCCGGGATGGCTCATTGAGCACCTTGCCATCCGAGCCATAAATATCTGGGAGGTCCACAAGGTGGAGCACTTCTTGGCACAGGCGGTGCAGTAATTTCCTAGATTTATCCCCCTCATTGATATATCCTACTCATAGACGCTATCCATGCTAATCTGACTTTGTCTAGTTGTTCGCTTCTATAGGTCATTTGTGCCAGAAGCATCTGGCAGTGCACCGGGCTCCCCTTCTCCTCCTGTCCGCGTCGCTCCAGGTCCCTGAGTTGGACTTGAGACTGAATCAGTTTCTCACGGTGACGCTTACGTTGCGCCACACAATAGGCGATATCAATGCCTCGCAGCGTTGGCATCATAGTCTCCCATAGAATCCCCTTTGATGCCACTGACCCTTCATTGCTAGCAAAATATTTATCTATTGCCTGGTGTATGCGTGTCCTATATTGTTAATCATGGAGGTGCCATGTAGAGAGATGCCAGCGAAATGCAGGGCACTCAGCTCTAATCCACAGCCCAAGTGTCACCAGGAAGTGGTCAGATAAGCCCCATGGCAGACTTTCGGCTGTCCTAGCTCTGAGGATGTATCTGGAGGGCATGAATATGTAGTTTAGGTGGAAAATGAGTCATGCGCCCCACAGTAGTATGTGTACCCCTGAGTTGTTGGGTGAAGTCTCCATGTGTCCATCCACCCTATCCCATCCACTTAGGATTTCAAATGTGAGTCCCGTATTGACAGTAGTTCCCCCGTCACTCACCACCTGTACCGGGTCATGTTAATTACGTTATTCCAATCCCCTCCGACCACAGTCAATCCATCGGGTATCTCAGTCCAAATTGATGTCATGCGCTCCACTAACATCCATGTGAGTGGCGAGAGAGAATAAATGCAACCTAGTACCAGTTGCTCCTCAGTGTGCCCACTATGACTATGTATCTGCCCTGTGGATCTAATATGTATATCGAATAGTTTCTTACCTGTCGGTGTAGTTCTGAAACTTGAAACACATGCTGTGCATTATTCCGCCATCTAGTGGTTGGGTCCGGAATTGTAGTATTTCTTTCCTTTTTAGGTCGAGCCTGAAAACGACCTCTTGCCATCAGTTCAGCTTTCCTAAAAGCTCGTGCATGTGGGGCTCACACCATTGGCCTTTGTGTCTGGCTTCAGCACGCAATTGGCCAAAGGCGTGTGGAAGTCCCAGCTTCTTTTAAAAGGTTTACTCCCAGAGCGTTTTGCTCTCGGGAACCAGCAGAGGCGTGCAGGGCCATCTGGTTTTAATTAGCCGTGGCGCGCTTGTTTCCAATTCATGTGAAATGAAATGTGTTCCTCCATCATTTAGTGATTTCTAGCGCAAACACTCAACCCCCACCCCCACACTCTTTTTCATTTCCTTATTTTTTTAGGTCTCGCCTGAGACAGCGCTTTAGCGCTGCTCTCGCGAGAGCTTTTGTAAATGGGGGATCTGGAAGTGCAAACGAGTGCTTTCAGGCCTCCAAATACAGTGCATGTGCGCCGGCCGGGCGCGCGCACCATTTGGAGGCCTGAAAGCACTCGTTTGCTTTCACTTTCGCGGGCCGCACGGCAGTAAAGATCGGCAGTAAAGATTGCAATCTCTTTGTTCCCAGCATCAGTGAGATGCAAATGAACAAACAGCGTGAGGCCAAAGGTCTTATTTTTTAAAAAAACAAACCAGGTCACTGCTACAGTGAAAGGAACAACAAGCATTTACAATGCAATAGGTCTCGCATTTACGCGAGTTTGAGCTATTCACATTGCAAATAACAATGCCTTTTATTTGTGTTTTCGTTTTTCAAACATAAATAAAAGGCATCGTCATTTACAATGCCAATAGCTTAAACGTGCGTAAATGCGAGACCTATTGCATTGCAAATGCTTGTCTTTCATTTAGTTAAGGCAGTTTTTCGCCCGCACTCCTCGTTTAAGCTCTGTATGTCATGGGTTAAGTAATTCTCAGTACCTGACCTTCGATCTTTTTGCAAGTGGTAACCTGAAGAAGATATAATTAGAAACAACTTTTCCAAAACGTTTATTTTGCTAATTATACATTTCATTTTTTGCTATTAAAATGTGCGATTTAGGATTTCAAGAGCTGAACTAATTGGATTACATGTACGCATTTTGAGTGTTAATAGAACAAACGAGCATCAGGTTCCCGTACTGTAATACAGATTAGATGTCAGACCAGATACTTTGATGTAAAAAAAAGATAAGAGGCGAAGTACTCCTAACACGAAAAACACAAAGATTTAATGAAGACATTAGTCACGTACTCTACACAGTTTACCATCCCCGCTCCTCACTGTTGCCAAATAGCTAATTTATTAATGGAAACTAGTAGATTATAGATTGTAAATCATTTAATCAGGCAGTCATGGATGGCAGTCTAGGAATACTTGCCATTCTGCCCTCTTGATTAAATTGAGGACTTTCATCAGAATTTATGACAGGGTACAGTTTAAATAACGCACATCGCCTTTGCTTTACTCTCGGGAAACCATGCAACGGAACACAGAATTAGAAAGTATCTGATTAACACACATTAATAATTTATTTTCAAATAGTATTCTTAGACACAGACCTCACAAGTACCATGTTCAGACGGTCTTTACCTTCAAGGCTAGTTCAAAAAGAAACATATTCAAGCAAGCAATTACTGTGACTGAGAAGCTGTTCACAGGCAGTGACGTTAGGGCCATATTTATTAGTCCATTCCAAATTAAATTACGTAAAAGTGAAGTACAAAATTCTCAAACTATAAAGAAGAGTGAAAAAATGTAGAACCTCCCATGACCGTTGTCCATGTAATAAAAGCCACAATATTGTGAACTACTTTCGTTAAAGAAGTAGGATCAGAAGTAATTTCTTCCAAAAACCGATTACATACTTGCAGCTGTCAGGAAGGTATCTCTGCTTAGTAACATGGCGGTATTAACAACACATGTTGTGGTTTGGAGGCAGTACGGTCAGGTGGTAAGGAAAAACAAGCATTGACATAGCCAATAGGTCTCGCCTTTGGGACCTTATAAGTGTTTAGCCATGCAACACTTGATGTTGTTGCACCAAGGATATTGTGCTGGATAACTAAACACATAAGGTCCCAAAGGCGAGACCGATTGGCTATGCCAATACTTGTTTTTGTTGTTGTTGGTGAGCGTCGACATACCACCATTTGGTGTCCTCGTGACGTCGACGGGCTTC
Source organism: Triturus cristatus (assembly GCF_964204655.1). NCBI lineage: Eukaryota > Metazoa > Chordata > Amphibia > Caudata > Salamandridae > Triturus > Triturus cristatus. The sequence goes on along the minus strand of NC_140589.1, from coordinate 1,458,305,334 downwards.
CTTCAGAAGCTACCACCTTTGGTCGCCAGCTTCGGATTCTTTTTTTTGTTTTTCTTCTTCCTATTGGCATTCTTCCTGGCAGAGGAGGGTGGGTTCGCTAGGGAATCAAGAAAATTCTTCAAGCTACAAAACTACACCAACAGGAAGGAAACTATTCGCTTTGCAGCTTGAATCTTTTCTGGATTCACATTCTGTGCATAGACTTTGTAGCGGGGTGCTAGTCTTGTGGTGGTTGGGTGGAAGATGAGCTTTGGTTTGTGAATAGATGTTGTAAGACCTTTTGTCCTACTTGTGCTTCCTTATACATTTGAATGTCCACACAGTAATGTTTTGTGAACGTGTGCACTGAAGACCATGTTGCAGCCATGCAGATGTCCTGAATTGGAGTATTATCTAAAAAGGCAATAGTTGCTCCTTTCTTTCTTGTTGAGTGTGCCCGTGGGCCATCTTGTAAGACATGTCCTGTTTGTCTGTGGCATAACTGTATGGCTTGCGCTATCCATTTTGCAATGGTTTGGTTACTGGTCTTCCTAGAAAACTGTTTGCAAAGGATACAAAGAACTGTTTTGTTTTCCTGTATTCCTTGGTTCTTTCACAGTAGTACATGACCGCCCTTCTTGCGTCAAGTGTGTACAAAGCTCTTTCTGCTTTAGTCTTTAGGTTTTGAAAGAAACTTGGTATTTGTATACTCTGATTGATGTGGAATTTTGATACTACTTTCGGTATGAATTGAGGATCTGTCCTCATGACCATCCTGTTACTATGTATTTGGAAGTACGGTCCTTGTAGTGTTAGTGCCTGTAGTTCACTAACTCTAAGAAAGGATGCTATTGCCACTAAAAAGGCAGTTTTCAGTGTGCGTTGCCTTATGCAGTGGTTCGAATGGTGCTTTCATCATTTGTGCTAGAACTATGTTCAGGTTCCATGTGGGTGCTGGCACAATTTTTGGAGGTGCAATTCTCTTTGCTCCTTCCTGGAACCTTTTGACCACATGTGAAGTGAAGAAACTTTTCCCTGTTTCTCCTCTGGTTTAAGCTAAAATTGCTGCAAAGTGCACTTTTAATGATGTACAGCATAATTTACTTTCCAGTAAATGTGTTAAGTGCTTTAGCACTGTTCTTTCCTTTGTAATCTTTTTTGAAAGACGTTTTTTAAGACACCATTTTGTATATCTCTTCCACTTTTCTGTATAACATTTCCTTGTTGTTGGTTTCCTAGCTTCTCTTAGAACAGCCATTGGGCTTTCTGGTAATTTGAAATGTGCGAATTCTAAGTCCTCAGGAGCCATGCCGCTAGGCCTAAGCTCTCTGGGTGAAGTACTTTTTCATTTTGCATTGTTAGCAAGTCTTTCTTTTTTGGCAGTTTGTGTATTGTTGCTTGCGACATCTGCATTATTTCTGAGAACCAAGTTTGCCTGACCCACTGTGGTGCGATGAGCATCGTTGTCATCTGGCTGATCTTGCATTTGCTGATCACCTTGTTCATTAATGGTATTGGGTGGAAAAGCGAAAGCAAATATCCATGACCAGTCTATCCATAGCGCATTCCCTAGGGACTGACTGCAAGGTCGCCTGGATGCGAAGTTTTGGCATTTTGCATTGTGGGGTGTTGCAAATAGGTCTATTTGTGGTGTCCCCCATTTCCTGAAAATTCTTAGGAGTTCTGCTTGATTTAGTTCCCAATTGTGGGATGATTTTGTTTGTCTGCTTAGTCTGTCTGCTTCTACATTATCTTTCCCTGGTAGGTGTACTGCTATCATGTCTATTCCCCTTGGAACTGCCCATCTCCAAATCTCCTAAGCTAGCGCTTGGAGTGCTACTGACTGAGTTCCTCCTTGTTTGTTTATGTAAAACATTATTGTTGTGTTGTCCGTCTGCATCAACACTCTTCTCCCCGTATAACTCTTTCTGAAAGGCTTTTAAGGCTTAGAATACAGTTTTTAACTCCAAGATATTGATATGTTTCACTGCATCCTGCTGTATCCACAATCCCCTCACTTTGAGGTTGTTCACGTGTGCTCCCCATCCCATTAGGGACACATCTGTTGTTATGGTCATTGTTGGAGTTGGTGTTGTGAAAAGTCTTCCCTGTGCTATGTTTGTTTTGTCCCACCATGCCATCTCTTGATGAACTGTGCGTGACAACCACTAGATCCTCCCAACTCCTTGTTGCCTGTGACCATTGTTGCTGAAGCCATTCCTGGAACGGTCTCATGTGTAGGGGACTAAATGAATGCATGAAACCATCATTCCCAGCAGATTCCCCACTGTCAGAGCTTGCCCCCTGTGGTATAGTTGTGTCTCCTTCAGTAGTACTAATGTTCTCCTTCGCTTGGGAACACTTTTCCTAATATTGTGTTGATTTGTGCTCCTAAGAACACCTTTTGTTGTTCTGCTTCTGTTGACAATTTGTCCCAGTGTATTGAGAAACCTCATTGAATTAGTGTTTCTATTACTAGCTGTATATGCTGTTTGCATAGATTGTAGGAGCTTGCTCTTACTAACCAGTTATCTAGGTACAGGTAAACATGAATTCCTTGTCGTCTTAGGTGAGCGGCTACTGCAGCTAGGCATTTTGTGAAGACTCTTGGGGCAGATTTTAGCCCGAAAGCTAGCACCTTGAGCTGGTAATGTGTCTTGCTGACCACAAATCTTAATAGACTCTTGTGTCTCTTGTTTATGGGAATGCGCAAGTACGCATCCTTTAAGTCTATGGTTGCCATCTAGTCTCCTGATTACAGTTGAGGTATTACCTCTTGCAGTGTTGTCATTTTGAACCTTTGAGTCTTTATGAATTTGTTGAGGAACCTTAGGTCCAGTATTGGTCGTAAAGTTCCGTCCACCTTTGGGATATGGAAGTACGTGAAGTAAATGCCCTTGTTCCTTTCCTTGCGTGGTACTTGTTTTATTGCATGTTTGTTCAGAAGTTCTTGTACCTCTTGTAGTAATTGAGATAATTCCTTTTGGAATGTATCTTTTTGCTTGGAGGTTTCCTTGCCAGCTCTATGCAGTAACAGTACTGTATTCAGGAACGGTTTGATTTTTTGATTTCTGGTTTGCCTTTTTTCTTTTGTGTAGCACACTCCGTGATGTCTGGAGTGTGCACAAGTTTTTGAGTGCAGTCACTTGGTGGTTGTTTGTGGCCCCCCTCGTTGTGGCTGGCCTCTTCCCCGTAGGCACCCTCGAAAGGACTGCCTACCCTGTTGGTAGTGCCAATTCTGCTGCTGTCCCTCTTGTTGTCCCAGACTTACTCCTTTAAAAGTCTGTTGAAAGGTTTGGTCCAAGGTTGTAGGCTGGTGGTTACCTCTGCCCATTGGTCTCCGTGAGGGTGTGCCCTACACATGCCTCTGAACTGCAGTGCCCCCATGGACCTTGCGTTTCATTGTCTTTCTTTACTTGGTTCAGTTTTTCATCCACCACACTTCCAAACAGATGTTCTCCATTGAAAGGGGAGTTTAGAACGTTATTTTGTACCTCTGGCTTTAAACCAGAGATTCGCAGCGATGCATGCCTCCTTTCTGTGATGCCGATTGCCATTTGCCTACTGGCAGTTTCAGCAGCATCTAGGGCAAATTTTAAACATGTGTTTGCCATGTTTTTCCCCATCTCAACTAAGTGGTTTGCCCTTCTTTGAAATTGCTCTGGTAGATGTTTTAATAGCTCTTTAACTTCTTCCCAATGTTGATATGCATGGCTGTTGATTAAAGCATTCTAATTAGCTATGCTCCATTGAATTGCCGCATTTCTCTCCACCTTCCTTCCCATGAGATCTATCCTTTTGCTCTCTGTCAGGTGGAGGGCCCACATTAGTTGGTACATTAGCTCTCTTTCGAGCCGTAGAAGCTATGATTGAGTCAGCCGTCACTGAACCTGTGTACATAGGATCCTTAGAGAAATGCTTGTATTTTTTCTCACCTCTTGGTGTGAATGCCTTGCTAGTGGCTGGTTCTTTAAAAGCTTACTTACCTTGATCCAAAATACCTGGCAACATAGGAAGGAATTGACTTCTTGTTTGACTGGGCAGAAATGTTTCTAACGGAAAACATGATTGGGGTTTTCTTCTTCCAATCGCAGTCCATGGGGTGTCTGCAGCTTTTTTTATGACTTGGCTGTACATTCCAATGTCATCTGGTGGTGAAGGCCTCGATGGATATGTCTCCACTGCTTCTTCTGGTGATTCGGCGTCGAGATCTTGCCATTGCACGTCTTGAGCCTCACGAAGTCGCCGAACCCGCTTAAGTTTGCTCTTCCGTCTCTCCCTCATCTTCAAAGAGGAATTATTCCTCTTCTTCTTTGTCTTGTGGTTCGGGAGTTGTTGGCGGCTGTAATTTGTCAACATGTTTTTCCAGGTTGATCGAAATTTTCGGTGGAATTTTGAAAAGTTTTATGTTTTCGTCAAACTTTTTCTTGCGTTTCAAGATACTTGCCATTTCTGCTTCGAGTCTCTCTTTCTTTTTCTCCATCTCTGACGCATGTATTTCGGCGTCAAAACTTTCCGCCTTTCTTTTTTGAGCTTGACGGCACCGCTGCCAAAGCCTGTTTCGACCCCTCTTTTTTGGACGTCTGCGCGTCCTTTTCGTGGCTGTCTTTCGACATCTTTGAACTTTTCAGGGTCTTTTTTGCTGTCTCGGAATCCTTGTCTAAGGAACAGACTGATTGTTTTCCCCTGAACACGCTTGCGGACATCGAGTGTTTCAACGCTGATGCTCCTTTTGAGGGCTTAGAGTCAGATTTTCTTTTTCGAGGTCGACGGTTCCCTTACCTCCCTTTTGAGTTTTTTTCTCGACCTCAACGACTGACGTCTGTTTCCCCTTCGACTTCTGGACCTTCGGGGATGTTGTCCTCATCTTCGCTGGAGAGGCCCAGGTCTCGAAGCGATGGTGGTGGGTCTTGACCCTGCATGTTATAATTGGCTCTTCTCTGCCGCTCTCTTGCTCTCAACGTCTTTGGGTGAAAGCTGAGTATGCGTTGCAGTTGTCTCTTCGGTGATCCAGTGGCAGGCAAAGGTTGCAGGCTGGTCCTTTTGTGTGTATTTGTGGTGACAATTGTCTCAGAATTTGAAAGGTGTTTTGTCCATTACCGCGTACAGGAAGCCCCCTGTTTGCACATTTTTCATGTTGAAGTTTTGTTTCTCCGTCTTTGTCGCGCTCCGGTTCGTAGGATCGAAGTCCGGTACGTCGATGACCCTTTCCTCCTGTTCTTGTTAGTTTTTCAGTGATTCGTCTGGGGCTCCTCCGTCTCGATCCAGACCCAACGGCGGCAAAAAATAATCTGAAGATTGCGACCAAAGGTGGGAACTTTCGGAGTTCGGAGGAAGCCTGGCGACGTCACATGAGGACACCAAATGGTGGTTTGTTGACGTCCACCAATTCCGGACCAACCACTAGTTGGAAGAATAATGCACAGCATGTGAATCCAGAAAAGATTCACGCTGCAAATACGGAATTCTGCAATGAATTAGGATAGCCACTACCTGGGAACCCCTAAAAACCATTGGTGGAAGACCTGGGTGTAGCCAAAGCAAGAGAGACATGGCGTTTTTGTGCCCATAAGGTGGGTTTCCTGTAACATCAGGAAATCTGTTTGGTATCGCTTAGCCTGGTAATGATTAGCGCCCCTTCTGATTTTGTCCAAGACATCTTTTGTGTTCCAGCTAACTATCTGGAGCCCAGAGCATCGGTCTTACCTGTGGGCATTGGGTCAAGCTGTATAAGTGTCCTGGAGCAGACCAATGTGTGGCCTCTTCTGGGGGGAAATTCTGGAAATAATGATTTGACATAACACAGATATTAACAATAACTTCCCCAACACCCCCCTCCTTCCTACCCTTATACCTACCTATTTTATTTTTAAAGTTTTATATAGTGCGAACAAGAATGAAAGGACGGACATAAATACAAAATCGGCATCAAGTAGGAGCAAAAAAAAAAAACAAACAGGATTGTTTGCAGAATCCAGGACAATTGCACCATGGAGGGTAATACAATAAACAGGTGTAAGCGGGCAATGAAGGGGGTCACAGTATGCCTTAAAGAGGAGCAGTAACAAATGAAGGTACAATGGAAGTAGGAAACAATGTCTTTGAGCAGATGAGCCTAGCCCAATTAGGGTAAGAATTTATTCAAATGAAACTTTTGGCTTCCAATTTGAACACCGTCATTGAAATTCTGCGTACTTCTGGTGGAAGAGTTCCATATCTTTGGGGCAGCACCAGAGAAGGTCCTGGGACATCTTCTCTTTTTGCTAAGGATGAGTGGTTTCAAGAGAAAAGTATTGGCGCTTCTTGAGGCTCTTACACCACAGGAAAGCTCAAGTTTTTGCGCAAGGTACCTGGGAGTATTAAAGTGAAGGGCTTTGTGCGCCAGAACGGCAATCTTTAGCTGAATTCATGCTTCGAAGGGCAACCATTTAAAAGATTTTAGGACTGGGGATACGTGCTCATTTCGTTCGGTGCCTGTAACCAGTCTAGCCACTGTGTTCAGTGATGCCCTTAGTGGAGCCACGATGTATTGGGGAAGGCCACAGAGGGTAGCGCTGCCGTAGTCGAGCCTCGGCAAGACAAGCACTTGGACCACCTGCTTGAAATCATTTTGTGGAAGGAAAGGTTTGATATTTCTGAGTGTCCTCATCAAGTGGTTTGCTCCCTTACACACCTTGCTGATATGATTTTTCATATTCAGGTGCTCATCCATGGTGACTTCGAGCGATTTGGCTGAGTCTATGATGAGAGGAGTGCAGTTGAAGGCAGTGAGGTGACTCAGCCACAGGTCTAGCTTGGGGATGTGATTCGGAGGGTAGATGAGCAGGAATTCAGTTTTGGAGGTGTTGAGCAGGAGATGGTTCTCAGTTAACCAGTTTTGAGTAGACGTTAGGGTAGTGTTGAGTGAGATGATGTTTTCCGGGGAAGAGATTTTCAAATAGAGTTGCGAATCGTCCACATACATATGTAAGAGAATGTTAGTGGAGTTTAATGAGTTAGCTAAAGGTTCCAAGAACAGGTTGAAGAGGATAAGAGATAGGGCGGACCCTTGGGGAACCACCATGAGAACTGGGGAGGGCTGGGAGAGAGAGTGGTTTGCCTTGACTCTTTGAGATCTGTGGTGAAGGAAGGACGAGAACCATTGTAGCACCTACCCAGAAAAACCCATCCTGTTTTTCAGAATGGCAAGGAGGTTGTCATGATTAACCGTGTCGAATGCGGAGGAAAGGTCAAGGAGGATCAGGAGGCAGGATTGGTTTTGGACAAGCATTTTTAAAATGTCGTCCATAACGTGAGTGAGCGCCGATTCGGTGATGTGCCCCTTCCGAAAGCCAGATTGATGCTGGTCAAGGAGTTGGTAATTGTCTATGTGAGCACAGAGTTGGGATTGTATGCATTTTTCTATGAGTTTCGCTAGGGTGGGGATGTTGGAGATAGAGTGGAAGTTATTGAGATCAGCTTTGTCTGCATTCATTTTTTTTTTTTTAGTATAGGTGATACCTGGGCTGCTGTTAGGCAACCAGGGGTCATGCCTTGTGAAAGAGAAGCGTTTACAATCCTTGTCCAGGCAGGGATGAGTACATTCTTGATTTTTTTAAGATGGCCGGGGGCAAAGGGTCACTGACGAGGTTGGATGGGTTGATATTTTGAAGGATCTTGTAGATGTATTTTTCACTGAATGTGGAAAAGGTGCCCCATTGTTCTTGGTGTTCAGGTTGGTAGATCTATACTTTTCTAAGAGGTCAAGGGGTGATACGGCCCTGGAGGAAGGTAGTAGAGCCTTCTTAGAGGCGAGGTCAATAGAGACGAGTCTTACTTTTTCAGTGAAGAAAGCAGCAAGATCGTCGCAAGAGGGTGGGCTGCCACCAGGGTCAGAGTGGTTTGGACCTACAACAAGTCAGACCGTTCCAGCTGGCCAATGCAGCAGGATATACATTGGATTTATGGTACGGCTACAGGAGCTCGCCAAAGGCGTCCACCATGTTCAGATGTCACTCATTCTTGTGCATATTTCTGTAGTACTTTGAATTCTTTGCGACAGGGACATATCAGGCTGCTAACAGGCATGACTATGCAGGCAGATTATTAACTATAGCACATATGTACTACTAGAAGAGAGGAAGTCCTTGTTGCTACACTTGCAGTGGTTCCAATACTAGAAGCCCTTGTTTTTGATTGAAGTCAAATATTAAAAATATTTGCATATGACAGCCGACTGGCAGTGTGAAGAACAACGGTATTTGAGCATGTTGTACAAGCATTGTAAAGGACAAAGATTGTTTAAGATTTGTGGTCCTTTGTGACAAGATAACCCTTGTAGTTTTGAGTATGGAGTGTCAAGGTGCGTGGTGTTAGCATGATGAAACAACTAAATAGCATATATATGCTGTGTTCGATGTATGTGCACTAAGATTGTCCCTTAGATGTGGTCTCTTAGTGGTTACGCTCATGTGAGCACAGTGATAATAATCCACATGGCCTATCTGTGCTGCGCTGGACGTCAGCAGGGTGTTCACTCTAATGTGCTCTGTTGGCCGTTGTGAGTGTTCTCTGCTAGTGGCATCTTAGTGGTAAATGGTACTGTGGAAACGGTGCTATCAATCTTTACACAATATTTGGTTTTTCTCTAAGGGTGAGTGGTGTTCAGTCTGGTATTTTCTGCTGGAAGCTAAGCAGTTCAGTAGAAGCTCTTTATACAGTTGACTCATTTAGATAAGCGCTGAGCATCTGCTGTCAAGCACAACGGCAGCAATTTCAAGAGAGATTATTTGTTGCTTAATTAATTTTAAAAAGATTAGTCTTCCTTTAAGGAATAGTAGTTTACTTTACATAGCATATTGCAGTAAAAAAAAAAGTCCTTGCTTTTGGATGGTTTGCCGATTTGTTATCTTAGGAAAGATAACATATTTTCACCACGCATCTCTTGGAAAAGCATATTAAAGTGTAAGAGTTTGCGCAGAAAGCCTATGACTCACTTGGAGAGCAGGAAGATGGTGGGAGGTTGGCTGGTTGAAAACGCTGGCGTCATAACACTCTTTTTAGCTTTCATTGGAAGTATTGCACAGTACTATTCAGAGAGCTGATAGTGGGCATATTTTGTATCTGTGTGGTCAGGGTTGATCACTGGTAGGAGGCATCATTCCAGTTTGCCACTTCAGCCAGATCCTACATTTAAAGGCTTACGTTGTTAGAGGAAGCCCTGAATGATGCCAGTTAGTTAGATAGACTGAAACTCAGTTCTTAGAGGCCCACCCCTTCGTTAAATTGGTTTCCCTAACGAATGATATACAAGCAAAAGAATGAAAAAGGACATCGCTTCTGGGACAATAGCAGTAGGCTCTGCCCACATGTGCTACCACAAATCAGAAGGTTACTGAGATCATAGGTAAGTGACTGTAAAACATATCAAGATATGGCTTACAATGGATAGGGAGAAATAGCCTTGCCTTTTAAGAGAAGATTTAACAGCCCTTACTGAACCAATTTGTCATGCACATAGATAGGATAGGGCATTCCTACGTGAAGGAGGAATGAGGTACACCACATTGCGGTGTACATGGAACAGACAATTACTCACAAGTTCTTTCCAGACAACATTAACCAAGAAGGTGGAGAACTCCTCAGTTTCTAAAAAAAAACATGTATGAGATTTACTCCGCTGTGAAATACTGGGCTGGTGGCAAGTTACTCTGTTCTTATAAAAAATATTTGTGTGATCAACCCAGCAGTGATCCACAGTAGTGGCTGCTACCGGACAGTAGTGGTGGGGTGGGTAAGATTAAACATTTTTAAAAAGGGGTAAAGAAAAAAAAGAAAAGAAAATTCACTTACCTTCCTGGCGGCTGCCTCTCCTCCCTCCTCTTCGGTCGACGGACCAGGAAGCACCCAGACTCTCCTGACCAATCACGACACTGCCTTACAGCAGCATTGTGATTGGTCAGAAATCTGTGGTTCGAGTCTGTGGGAGGCTGTGCATGTTCTCCACCCAGGCTGTACAATACAGCCGGTGGAGAACATGCAAAGTGAGCATTTTAGTTTGGCTGGCCTGAGACGGCCGGCCAAACTGTCATGCACACTTAAAATAGTGCCCATCGCTACTCCTCCTGCTCTGCGGGAACCACAGACCCGCCTGTACCTTTACATAGCCAATAATAAAAAATAAAACGATAATAACATTGTTATTATCACTTTATTTTTCCTGAGGTGCAACGCTCCTCCACCTTACCGGAGGAGCCGCCCCTGGTGATTCACAAGGAAGTTTAGGCAGTCCTTTGAGAAATGCTTCATCGGAAGTGACTAGAATTACTGAGCTCGCAGTGGAATGTTATCAAAGCTATGAAATAGACAAAAAGTACATGGGTGGGTGGTTACAATCACATGGCTACATTTTAGACACAACAGACTGCAGATAACATACAAATATAACGTTTATACATTACTGATTGAAGTATATTACCACGCCACGCATACAAGCTGGCAAATGCAACTTCTCTTATATAGGTCTTAAAGACCGATGTCCGTCTGGCTTTCTGGTGGAAAGGGAGCAATAAGTCACTGCAGGTGCAGCGTCTGGCTTGAAGGCCGTTTCGGTCCAAACAGAGGAAGTTACACATAGACCACTGACCGTCAGAGCGATGGAATGCATCAAGTTAATGGAAAAAAAGTCCGACCCTTTTCATGTATTTCGATCATAAATTCACTTTTGCCCAATCCCAATTCAGATAGCCAAGTGGGTAGTTGTGAATTAAAGTGTTCACAATACCCAGTCAGCCTGCAGGGTCAGCCAAACCATGGTTTGGGCAAGGACAAATAAGGAAGGGTTACCAGAGAAAAAGGTGTTATTCGAAACATACGTAAATTGCAAGGTCTCAGTGCAGAAAAGAGTTGTCGGAAGGTGGAATAGATGAACTGCACTTTTAGCGATTCACGAGCCCTAAAGCTCCTACTTACCATACAATATCAGAAGGGAAAACATTACAAACACAATTGGCTTCCATTAATGCACAACTTCCTTACCACCAGACTCAGACCCCTGAAGGCAACAGGAAGGCAGAAGGGGCCAGAAACACAGTAGGAGGAGAAGCAGCAGGTCGATATTCTGGAATTTATAATGGAACGGAAGCACTAACCAAACCAAAAGTGCATTTTCAACATCAAATGCAAATACTATGTTATCACTGAACTAAACTGTTGCAGGGGCTCGTGTTGGATGTTTTACAAGACTTTTAACAGTTTCTACAAAGGAATTTTTAGGTATTTAAACGCGTTCATTAGGAGCCAAACTTATTTACCCATCTGATCATTGTATACTTGAAAAGAAGTTGCTGAAGCCAGGTAGGTAGGTTAACTTCTTTATTACCAGCAGGACTCAAGGGGAGACGATGTACAAGCTCTCTTTGTATTTTCCCCAACTGTCGTCTCTCTTGCTTCCAGAACCTCCCTACGTGGAAGTTCCAAGACGAACATCACAATTAGAACCTAACAATACTTTAAACTACGGTACCGGCTAACCCAGAGCAAACAAGCGGCAGGTAGTCTACTTCGGCCATAAAGTTCAAAGTAGCAATTCATTTGGTGGGGGGGTTCATTTAAGGACAAAACTGCAGTGGCTGCTCCTCCACTAAGGCAGAGGAGTGTCGCCCCACTGCTTCAAAGCAGTGCAAAGGAAAAAGTAAAATGACGGGGCATTACTATCATTTTATTTTTTGTATTGTAGTTGCCACCAGGTAAGGGCGGGCGGGGCTGAGCTCCACGCCTCACAGGGAGGAGTGGTTGCTCCACTATAAAGTACGCATAACTGTTTGGCCGGGCATGGGATTGGTGATTGGTCAGGGGAGTCTGGAAACCTGGGTGCTTCCTGTTCCTGAGAGAGGCGGCAGCTGGAACAGAGTTGGCGACCACGACCGGCAGGTAAGTTATATTTTTTGTTTCCTACCCGCCATAGTCTCCTACCAGCCACCACTGCAAAACGGGTATTAAAACTGAACAACTTGACCTTACAACCCAAACTGAGGTCACTCTTTAATGATCTTCTGATCTTAAAAATTAATCTTGCTATATAAAATGTTAAAAATGGCTTGGATGACTTCTTACCTTCCAACACGCTAGTGAAATATTTTTTTCCCACTGTCCTCCTTGAGAGACAGCTGCAAGCTGCTCAGTTTTACTACTCTAAAGAAATCCGTTCTTACCCCATTAACAGCCAGTTTAAACTGATCCCCACCCTACCCCATTAATTAGTTCACTAGTTCCAAAGCAACTGTGACTTGCCATATAATGTTATGCTTTACTACTGATATGTCCTTCATCAGACTCAAGACTAATCATCCATACAGAGATAATATAGTTAATACCATATATAAGCAATATAGGAGAACGTACTGCAGAGATCAATAAATAAATAAAATCAGAACAATGTACTGCACAAAACAGCATGGTACCCAAACAGAACACGCCAGTTCTAATTTAAACAAAACATTGTTAAAATGGAAACAATGATCACAGAACGAAGAGAAAAGCAATGCTTTTTCTCAAACAGTTGTAGATGTAGGGTGGCGGTCTGGAAATTTAGGCACCAATTCATCGGTGGAATGGGCACTAACCTAGTCACACAAACATCATTTTGGCCAGCTACATCAGGCTTCTAGGACTACATGGCAGGGCTCTATTAGCATGGACAAGACAATGGTACTAGCAAGACTAACTGCAAAAGTATTGCTTGGAAATGGGATTACACATGATTTTGGAAGCTCCACTGAATTGGAAGCAGCCTAGACTGTTAGTGTCATGGGAGTAAGTCTCTGGATGGAATTCTTGCACAAATTCCACTTCAAGAGGCACTCTAGTAAACAAGCATTGGCAAAGCCAATAGGTTTTGCCTATGCAAAATGTACTGGCTTTGTCCATTTTGTTTTTTACCTGTTGCACAGAATCATGAGCTGCTGTGAAACATAGCTTAAAGTATTAAAAAAGAAAAATGTCATAGCGTTTTTTCCCCTTTAAGAACAGAACAGGATGCACAATGAAGGTCGATACAGATAGAAATGGGTATGGAGGACACCAGTGGAATAATAAACTGACTGCATCAGTATTGCAAATTATTAAAGGAAGTCAGGAAGACTCAGGGGTGGGGGGGGAAGGAAGAAAACTGCAGTTCAGTAATGCAGAGGAAAAGGATCACAGCAAAACTGGGCATCGAGGAAGTTAGGCGCAATTTGGGATGTGGGGGTAGACTAAGAAGGAAATGTATCCAATGGATGTAGAGTAATCGGAGACGTGGAGAACGGATATGTTAAGTGCATTAGAAAACAAGGAGAAGCTTAAACAAAGAGGCAGGATTACAAGCAAGAATATGGCAGAAATGTGGGGAGGAACTTGTGGTAACATAGGAGAAATGCTTTCTGAAATGGGGGTAACCGAAGATAGGGGTCAGAGAAAGGCAAAAGTCGAGGGATCAAATGTTGCATCTATCGGTGGGAATAAGCAGTAGTGGCCGAAAAGGGAACATGGCCCACAAAGCAATTTTTGGGCGGGCTGGTGAATGCTGCACAGGCGAAAAGGGAGGCAAATGTGAGGGAAAGCATATTGCAAAGCGAAGGGGTAGCATGTAATGTAACCAGAACTGCCGCCTGGGGAACTAGGGTCCAGTCTCGGCATCATCTCAACATCCTGTGATTCCGGCCAAATAACTGGAACTTCTCGGGTCAAAAAAAAAAAAAGCGTGTCCTTGTGTAAAAGAATATGAGGGTCATGTTAAACGTTTCAATACCTTCAGGGCGAGTCTGCACTATAAACATGCAAAAAAATAAAAATAAAAAAGCATCCACACTACTGACACGACCCAACACTTAGTACGGAGGCCATAAAGCTGGTATCACACACCCAGAAACACGAAGCAGAGCATCAGCTGCACTCACGGGGCATTAAGTGCTGGATCTCAAGATTATTTCACACTTGAAAAGGGAAAGACAAACTTTGATGCTGCAGGAATCTGAAGGCTTTATTGAATAGTAGCAACACAGACACAATTTGTTTTTTAGAAGACGAAGGAGGGAAGGGCTCCTTTGAAATTGGGCTGTCTTTTTAATCTGAGGTTTCCGAGGCTTCTCTGAGAAGCCGTGTGTGAATAAACAGCAGGCACATGTGCAGGGGAGGAACAACAAGCATTGGCATAGCCAATAGGTCTCGCCTTTGGGACCTTATAAGCGTTTAGCCATGCGACAGTTAATGTTGTTGCAGTAAGGATATTGTACTGCATAACTAAATACTTATAAGGTTCGAAAGGCGAGACCTATTGGCTATGCCAATGCTTGTTGTATATTTGCCACTGGAATGGTGTTTGGGGGCCAGGTACGTTTACTTTAACTAAGATTACAACCAGTACGCTTTTAAAGGACTGGCGTTAGCCAAAACCTTTTGATTTTACAAAACCTAAATGTATAGCACACTTTCAGTCAGCCCTCTTCGTCCACTCCTCTGTTGCTGTGTCATTCACATTTTTCTTCCACCACCTCAGCATGGGGTAGAGGGTAGGCCCACTTCCGTCCCGTAGAGTGATGGCATTCTGCCCTTTGTCAAAGAGCACATCCATACATTAAGCAGATCCTTTAAGTGCCAATGGCAACCACTAGCAAATGGATGCTTTTTGAGACCCAAAAAATATTTTGGGTTGCAGCCCGTTCTCTTTTTTTTTTAAGATTGAGTGCGCAGCTGCTTCGTCTGCAATCAGTGTTTGGAAAAACAATGACAAAGCAAAACAAGCATTGACAAAGGAAAAAGGTTGATGGCCAATGACAGACATGTTGACTTTGCCATCGCTCGTTTAATGTAGAATGGGATATCGTGTCTCCTACTGCACTGGCAGGAAGTGTGATCAGGACTACACCTGGTAACCCAAGGCACTTAGTTCACCTTTAGACAGTTTCTTTTAATGATAAAATCCAGTATACCTTGTGGGAGTGGTGCTCCCTTCTCAACCAGTTCTGGAGTCTCGTCCTACTGGCGTGGCGCACACACACACAGCACTGGTATTATCAAACAAAAGGTGCAAAAGTTATACAAGGCCGCTGCTGCAAATGGTAGGGAACACAATGTGCATGGCTTAAAGTCAGAACCAGTGGCATTAGCTACCTGAGCAAGACAAAGCCGGATTGAAACAGAAACAAAAAAGAATAAAAGATTGACGTCAAAGTTAAACATTTGGAGCTCCGAGAGGTAGCCTTCAAACGCAGCTTCACTATTCTTGTAAATTGTTTGATCCTGGGCAAAGAACTTTATTTTCCTGTTGATCAGTACTTGGAGCAGATTTTGATGGCAATGTGCACTATAAAAGTGTGCTCACTCATATGCCTCGTTTTATTTTTATTCCCGCACCGTATGTTAGTCTACGCAACTTCAGTGCTGATTGCTCCCACGAATAGATCTATCACATTGTGCAGCAAGTTCAGTTGCACCAGTGCCCGTGACAGTGATTGGCCCGCTGCTCCTCAATAGTGCCTGTCATTTACTGTTAAACCGGGGCGTCGTAAGACCCACTTTCCTTGTGTAAATTGACAACTGTTGTTCCTCTGGTTTCAAGTACTGCTGCATGGCAAAAGGATTGCTACTGAAAGTGATGGTATACACGCAAAATAATTGATAATATATTTCAACAACAGAAATGGCGTTTTCACTCCTCCTTTACTGTATATTATGCAGCAGGTGCAGCACCGATCCAGACCAGCAGAGGGAACTGCCTCACCTTAGAATGTGTGGCTGGAGCTAAAAATGAAAACAAAGGTCAAGTTTGCTGCAGCATTTTCGATCGTTTTCGTTAGCTGGAGCCTTTATCACCGCCGCCTTTCTCGAGTTCTCATCCTGCTTCCTCGAAAGAACTGCCTCTGTTCACAGCTATATATGTACTAATATTCATAGCACTGAAGTTTAAAGCATCAGCCGAACTGTAGTATATATACATCACACACCAGCTGACATGTTAAAAACAAAAACAAGCGCGCGCCCTGAAAGTTAAACAAGCACTGCAGGCTTTAAACAGAGAGCACGTCATGGAACTGCAATAAAAAAAAAGGTGCCCACGAGGGAGACGCTTAATTACTCATGACAACAAAGGAAAGACAGATGGCGGCTGCGCACGTGCACGCAAGCTTGAGCTCAGCAAAAGCATGGGTAGCACTTTGAAAACCCACTAACTAAATGTCTCGCCAGAGCAGCGCATGCGCTGGCTCTAGCGAGACCTAAATACAATGGGTGGGGGAGGGGGAAAGGAGCAGCGACAATAAGCTGGGAGAAGTGTAAACAGCTTGTAGATGCACTTGCATGGAGTGCTCACTAGTGAATGGAAAAAAGTAGCTTCCGATTGGTAGCCAGTGAAGGGACACTGGTCAGCGGGCAGTGACCGGTCACCGGAAGCTGTACTTTGGTCAAAACTCAATGATATGGACAGGCAAAGCAAAGGAGGAAGATGTGAAGATCTGCAAAGTCGATGTGCTAACCAATCTAAAGCATGCAAATTAGAGTTACATTGGAATCAACCAATGGTATGTTTTGGGCGGGTTCTAAGTCCCTTTTAAGATTTTTTTTTTTAATACTAGAGAGTTTAAAGTGCTGTGCAGGTGAAACCTAAAAACGAGGACAAGGGTCGGATAATCAATACTCAACCAAAACTTTGCTTTTAACTGGAAACTAATTTCTTCTTCAGTGGCCTACAAAAAGGCCACCCACTATGCACACAGCACGTGGTTAACATACACATACTAAAAATATGTAACATGGACCAGGAAAAACTATTATGATAAGATGTGTTTATATTTACATGGAACATTTCCATAGCAATAGCTGCATTGATCATACATATTAGAAACAATAAAAAAGTTAAGAACTAAAATGTACATCATACACTTGTATATATATTTTTACACAGAAGTAAAAATGATTATAAAAAAATCAATACAACAGGGATTTACTTTTAGTATACATATACATAATGGATGTAGGCTTCAGGCACTTTTAATTGTTAATGTGAGCATTAACTCCGCATTGTTCACAAATGAAAAACACAAACATTTGGTTAACGTTGTTACAAAAATAAAATTTGATTTCCCTCAGCGATTTATGTCAGTATTGCAAAGTTGACAAAAAGAAAATGCACTACACATCATTCAGCTGCAGTGTGGCGAAACACTAAACATATTTACAGAAAGAAACAGCCTCAATTATACTTTTGTGCCCTTATACCACAGCCTCACAAAAAGCATATCTGTAGCAAGCATACCAAAATTGGGGTTGTAAAGGATAGGAAACAGGTGGTCTGGGGAGAGGAAAGGGGTGTTCCTAACGAAAAAGGTATAAACTTAAATATTAGTTTGTTCAGTGGACCCGTTTTGATTAAAATAAATAGGGGCAATTATTAGTGACTTGAGAAAATGTAAGATCCCAATTTTAGTGTTGTGCTTTGTGTGGGTCTCACAGGCACCTATTGGTAGGAAGCCACTTGCAGAATTGTAGACTGCAATGTGTCTAATACTAGTGTATATAGATGTGTTAAGTACGCAACTTACAAGTTATGCGCACATACGTCCCTAGTTTACAACTTTTACTTTAGTAAATTCCCTTACAAGTCATGCGTGAAGTATGAATGTCTTAATGTACAAGCATATACATACAGTATTCACGTACAATTGTAGATTGCACCATTTTTCCTAAACCTATATGTGCATAATGTATGTACTGCTTACATTAAGCATGTATAGACTAAGGAAAGTAATGTATTGTTCTGCCCTAACACAAAAATATTAATGTATAAAGCCCATTCTTACACGCATTCAAAACCACTTGACTGGACTGTGTTTCTTCCATACTTTTATTCATTTGTGTGTAAATTAGGTGATCAAATTAATGTAAGAAGTACATTTTCATATGTTGTTGAATAGCCAAAAAGTTAGTACTTTGTGGGTGGTAAACAAGTCTGCACTGCATTTCCCTGATCATTCATGCAACACTTATAGAAGCATTCCCACTTTTCCAATCCCACTTAGTTTACTGGTTAATAAATGTACAAATTACACGTGTACATCATGTAAACAAACAGCACGGGTGTGCTCTTACATTACATTTTATAAATTATGTGTAACGTATACATTCATTAAAAAAGATTTGTGAATTGGCTCCTGTGTTTGGAGGCCGATGACTTTCATCAGACAGCACTTACAAGTTTGTAATTTCATATAGGTACCTTACGAGGCATTTTCTTTAGTGTGAGAGCAGTCAAGAGTGAACTTGTCTTTTTCCACCCTAATTTGATCTGGACTAATTCTAAACAGGCCACTGCTGTGTGACAAATTAGTCACATATTTCACCAGGCACCTGCACCTTTTCCACTCAATGCATACCACGCTTGGATATAAGCATTACTACTACCTGCTATTTTATACCCCCAAAAACATGTGTATGTGATCGATACATTCACTATGATTAAGGACGTGAGCCAATCGATTTCAGGGGGGTTCAACAGTTTGAGCAATAACTTCAGTTCTTCACGCGTCTATGTGAATAAATGTGAGATTATACCAACTAGTTAAGCATACAGCGCTGAACCACATTTCTCAAAAGGTACTAAAGGTTAGTGGTCAGTTATTACATATTTATGAACATACACTATTGGCATCATAAGTTTATTTACACTGATGTGCCATCCCCTGCTGAGGTGTAGCACCTCTAGCCTGAACAACTCTAACGCTGGACATGTTGCCTGCAAGAAGAGCCAGTGTGTTTATTACTTCGTTTTTCAGCAGCAATGGCAATTTTTGTTTTGGTGTAATGGTAAAAATAGGGTATTGCAATCTTTGAAGCCCAAGATGACAGAAAGGCGTTACCGTAGTGATGACCTCCGACAGGCTACAGAAAAAGGAAAGTTCTTACCTTTGAGTGTCAAGATTAGGCTGTTGTGATTGTAAATCAGCTTATTCTACAGATGGGCGGGGCGAAATTGCCATCAACTGATTAAGTACAGATTCCATTCAGTATCAATAGATAATCGCACACTTTAAACCAGCAGTTAGACAAGGACCAACATTTTGGGCAATGTGAAGGCTTTGCTTTTGGCTATACCAACTGTTAAAATATTGCAAACTTGAGTTGTCGACAGAACTAACTACCAAGTGCTTAAGATTGAGAGGGATCAAGTGGATAATCTCATGGAAACTAAACAATTGAAAGCCAATGCCTTGTAGACATAATACATGTGGGCTCATAGTAATTAGAGACAACAATTGCATAATCTGCCTTGTCCTGTAGACCGGTATCATTTATAATACTGATCTGGGGATCTGTCCACCTTAATTAGTAGCTGTGTGCTACTGTATCACTGATATTGAGGCGTAACCGCTAAGAATTAGAAGAGAAGCTCAAAAAAGTAGATTTCCTGATTAATATGAAAACCCATAAGGATCCCTGACAAAAAAAGATAGAGTTTAGAGAAGCCACTTATCCCTATGTGATCCTAGACGAAGGGGAAGGTCATTTATAGCCTGTCAACAATGATCTGTTTCAAAACACATGGCGATGCCAGGAAGGCTGTCACTGTGACATACAGTGCCCTACATACAAAACACTACCGCCAAGTGGGAAGCAGTCCTTGGCACCACTGTGTCCAAAAAGCAATGGGTGAGTGCTAAAATACTCATGAAGGATGTATCCACGAATCCACAATTCTGTTACACATAATTCAGCTACCTACATCATACATGCCTGACAGCGAATCCCATTCACCTGATACTCCCGTGTGCCCCATTGGAGTGCCCGAGACGTCATCTTCAGATTGGTGTGGGGGTGCCAAATACTTCACCAGGTGTGGAAGGATGTGACAGGCCTATTGTCAGAAGGAGTAGATCGCATGACACCCCTTCCACCTAGAGACAGTATTCAGGGGCAAGTCCCAGTATTAAAGGTGATGAGCACACCCGCAAGTACATTGATCTAGCCTTGGTGCTTTTTAAGACAGATAGCCATATCTTGGAACGCCAGTACAGCACCGGACATGGTGCACTGGCTCGAAGAACTCATAAAATGGGCTAAAGCAGAGGTGGCTACCATCACCAAGATACAACTTCTGGGTGGCAGGGGACCAAACTGTAGTATTTGGGACACATATGTTATGAAACTGGAGGCTAAGTGATGAAAAGCCACCCGGAACAGGGAACTGTCCTTAGTTGTGGTTGTTGTACATGTTCATCTTGGAGGTACGATGTTCTGCATATTATGGTATTTTTTATGGTGACTCATTACACCAGAGAGTCGATGCTACTCATGCAGTGTACCCAAATGTGACTTTCCTATGTACTTACTACACTGTTTGTGTATGTGCTCTGATTATCTTTCTATACTGAAAGTGGAAGTAGGACCTATGCTCAGCAGGGTGTTCCGCCCCATCATGTGTGGCTCTAGCATCGTTGATATTGTGAGGGCGTGAGCCTGGTCGTAATGGTTGTTTACTAAAATACAATTTTTATTCTCTATGTTCATCTAATATAACCTACCTTTTGATCAACAGGGTGCTGTGGTATTAGTTAGCACTATTCAAGTATAGTGTTGATGTTATATTTGACAACATAAATAGAAACAATAATAAACAAATTTGGGTTTGCTTTGGCTGTTACGTACCAGTGTGTTTTTGTTGCATGTTTCTAAATTTACTTATTGAGGCACACATAATGTAAAATGTACAAGCCAGAAAATAAAGCTCAATAAAACAATTTCCTACTAAAAACGATGATCAGTGTCTATTGGGAAAGGAGCCAGCGAAGGCTAGAGTTCACTGAAAAAATTGAAGTCATATAGCAGAGATCAGTTGGTACTGTGAGACCATGACTGACAAGTGTTGGAAGTTCTCAATGCATGGTTATGGACACAGGGCTACATGTACATAAGCCCACTTCTCCTGTAAGCTACACAAAAAGCCTGTGAAAACATGTGGCACACCTTGCACTGAAATGTCCTCCATTGTCACACCACAGGAATCAAACATACTTCTTATGCAATTCCCATGTCAAAAGTAAGCATCCTTCAATTCCATGTCAGATCATCAATTTACCCCTCCCCCCCACCTAAATCGAGGTGGGGACGGAATTTCAGGCAACAGCAGAACTAGAATTTTTGGGTAAACTTTATCAGTGGAAATTCAACCATAGCTCTCCTGACCCAACAACTAGTTTTACTTCAGAAGAGGTTTGTGGAAACCTTTAGCTTTCACATACAACATAGAGCAGACAAAGCCGTTGTATCCACATTCCTCACCAAGTCCCGTCAGAAAGATGATCCCTGAAGGAAGCAGGACATTTAGCTCTGATTCTTGGTTTGTGACACAGAAGACAAGGCTAAAGAAATAATGTAGGATCTTTCTCATCTTGCATGGTGTTGGGTTAAAACATGAAATTCATGACAGAATCTGGTAAGGACAGGCCTACAGCGAAGTGCGGAACTCTATGTCAACTCATCGTGTAGCTGGGTCAAGATAAAGTAGAGTTATTTGGCAGTCACGTCACTTACTCATTCTTACTTTGTGTCAAGGCATTATCGGTTAAGAACCTGCTATTAGATGGCAAACAAAAATGTTCCCAGGTTTTCTGTAGCAAAGCAAGAAGATGGGCTATAGTGTGTACTGTGGCCGCCATGGACATGCATTAGCAAGTAGTACCCACATGATTGAAGGCACAACTGTGCATGTATAAACGTGTGTGCTCATTTGCGATCAGCCTCTCTCTGCCTGGCGGGAATTTGAATATCTTCCTCCCTAGATGATAATTACCAACATTAAGGGTAGCAACAACATTACCTTGCTTGGATCAAAGTGCAGAATTCGGATAAACAAATTCCGTGGCTAATCAATATATTTGGCCTCCTAAGTGTTTGGAAAGGGTTAAGAGGCTGCCAAGTATTTTCTTTGCTAAATACAGGTGCTGACCAATGTTTTGTTCTACTCATTGAAAAAGACACTGATTTTATTTCCAAGCTTTTTGTAGTATGATTTGAACTGTGTTGCTGCCACATTTAAGAGGTTTTTCTTTAGCAGAATGGACCAGGTTTGCTGGCGTAAATAGGTGAAATAGGAGCCAGAATTACCATCTTGACACAAGATAGTTATGTGTCCCTGAGATACAAGCACATCAGGGCATCCTATAGCAAGTCATAAAAAAGATGAACAACATTGGCGGACTGTTCCTTAACGTAATCAACGCATCTCTTGCGTCTTTGCCCTGGACTAGAACAATTGACAATGACTGGGTTGCCACTGGTATATGCACATGAAAACCCCAAAGGAAGTCATGGAGAGCTGAGACTAACATAGGAGACTAAGCAAAAACTGAGGAGTAGAAGACTGTAATCTCATGAGGGAGATAAGCAACAAAAAGATGTCGGCCATAAAAAGACTTCGGTAAGGTCGTTTGCATCCCCAGATCATCTTTTGGAGTCTTTGGCTTGGAAACCACTACTCCTGGAGTAAATAGAAAGTCTGCCTTGTAAAGAAAACGGGTTCACAAAAGTAATTACAAAGTCTTATGGGGACAGCTGTTGCATTCTAGCCTAAATGTTAAGGATGGAAGACTGGCCGTCACAAATGGTAAATTGTGTTCTTCTGGTGTGACCGTCCTGTGATGCAGTAGTAGGCATATCGGAATTATTTTAATTGCGGAATTGTAAAATTCTGATGGCTATGTCTCTTGAGCACATTTACAATTGGTCCTGGAAATCACATCATCAAAAACGGAACTTTTCCCCCACAGAGTGGAAGGAGAATGGGTTTCACACGAACCAGTAGAGTCCGACAGATGACAGGACTAACTGATGCAAGACTGGACGCAATGCTCTGTCACATAATTTGGTACACTCCTCCTCGGACAGCAATACCTGTTCAAAGTAGTTTCTTGGCTTTTCTTCAACATATTATTATATTTCATATGCCTGTATTAGAGGCTATACATCACCTGCATTTAAATGAGAGAATGTGAATGCATTAACGATGGGTCTGCAGTATCAGTAACAGCGAGTTTTAGGCACAAAGCAGGAATTGAACTAAGCCCTGGTGTTATCCTACAAGGACACCTCAGGACCATTTTTGGAGTTAGGCCAAACTGACAACTGTACAGTATGTGCACCGGTGACCCTTTAAATGCTACAGTCCTTTAGTCACAATGTGGGCATGGCCATTAAGGGTAGGTCGCTGAACTGAACTCTACATACCTACAGCTTAAAAAGCTATGGAGTTCTGCAACTTTAGAAGACAGTGACCTCCACAGATGTCTGACCAACAATGCAACAAATTTGTTCCAGATGCTGCTGAATTTAAAAAAAAAATAATTTACATGTGGCTAGCTAGGATTATAAGGGCCCTGGACGGCGAAAGCACAGCAAGCTGGAGCCAGGTTTCAAAACCTCAGAGGATCAGCATAGGGACTATTCAGGTTCAGTGACATGTGAGACAGAGGATGTCAGGAAACAAGTGCAAGGAGGCCAGTGCAAGGAAGAGACCTTCTAACTGAATGGTAAATACAGAAACACAAGCCGTGTTAGAACCGTATGCTAATGCTTTGCAAAGAATGTGTTTGGCCATGAAGGAAAAAACAAGAATCCGATAATAGATCTCGAGCAATGTTGTGTGCAGACTATGTTTCAGAAGGGCCATCCACGCAAATAGGGTTTTCCTTATTTTGTGCTAATAATGCTCCTGTTCCTTCCCCAAAATGGAACACATCATACTAGACCCGAGAAGGAGAAGTGAGAGAGGGGGTCAAATTTATAATGAAAAACTCATCAGAAGGGCAGAAGCCCATGGAAGAATTGTACACAACCGCAAAAGGAACAAAGATGTGGTTAACAAGTATGTTAACTGTCAAAGAGGTCTAGCTCCTGGAGACAGAATTTGAAAGGCGGTCCTACTTAATGTAAAGCGAAGAGTCTGATCCAAGTGTGGTCTCGCCCAACTATTGTTGAGTCCTGTCCAGCTAAATGCACAAGCCCATAAAATAAAACTCCTTACAGCAAAACAGAGTCTAGAAGGTCAAACCACCTGGAGGATAGCCTAGCTCCCTGAAAATAATACAGCTGACCACATTTTGCCACAACAAATCTTTGCAAAGAAATATTTTTTCACTGTGCTGATTATAACTCATTCATTTTCTGAGCACCAACCGTTAACCTACAATACATAATGTAGCGCTAGCATTTATCATATTATTTTATTACATTCAAATTAACCAGTTTGGAACCAATATGTGTAAGCCAGGTTGATGAAGGTAAACTTATCCCGAAATATTACGGTGACCATTTTACTTTATAGTGATTTGTAAGGTACCAACCAGCATGCCATAAAAGCAGCCTCAGGGCACTACTGTTGTAGCCAGAACATATACTTTACATTACCATTTGGACCTATCAGACACATAACACATAGATAATGTCACATTTATCCTTAACGAGTAAGGTGAACCTCACGACTGCTCCAAACCGAGCTTTTAATTAACGACTGTCTTTGCCGCGCCTAAAAGGGACATATGTGTTCTTACAGTGTCCACTGGTACACCGAAGCATACTATTTATTTTGAAACGTCCTTATTTGTTTATATATATTAATATAAACATGTATAGTTTATGTAGATATAACTAAATAAACTCACATACGTGAGTTTAGTAACTTCCAATTATATATTGAAAAACTGGAGCTTTTAATCATAAGCGTCAAGCCTAGAAAACACAGTTGGGAAATAAACACCTTTTATTTTCCTTTAGATGGATGTTTGTGTGTGACAAGGCGGAAGGCATAAGCATCACTTACTGGCAATTTACTGCAATATTAATTATGGCTAGAACAGAGGTGCCTGCTTTGACGAGGCAATCTCTAACTGCTTCAAAATATCTGATTGTACTATGCTGTTAGCAGACTGCTATACATTTTTACTCTTAATAAAAAAAATACTTCGCTATTTCTCGCAATATATTAGAAAGATACTCTTTTCACGCTAATTACAGGCCTTGCACAGGAGTGGTATATGGGCAAACTGACAAAATGTAAGTTGTAATCACTTGAACAACTTAACGCCTAATCTGTAACCAGCTGCAACCATACAGTAGTCCTCTATTTCTTAGTCAGAAAAACTAGTGTGTGGAAACCTTCAAAAGTAATGACATTGTTCAAAATAAAGTTAATTTTCAAGGTGGCTACAAAACGGGGTTATTGTTATTTGTGTATGTGGGAGAGACGATGAGGGAGGCGAAGAAGGTAAGGGTGGCATTTAAGTATAACCAAACGTCCCAGCCATAATGCAGAATCTCTATTAAACATTGGTTATCACAGTTCTCTACCAATAGGGTTTATGGAAATCTGAAGTCAGGTGAAAATTCTGACTGAGCCCCACTCTTCCAACTTCTGAGAGGACACACGCCTATACAGTAATGGTAAGGGCTCCTTAAACTGGCAATGCTAAATACTACACCACATTTGTAGTACTGAATGTACACAGGTGATGGCTAAAACTATAAAATGAGGGTAAAGTTACAGACTTAAATGTACCGTTTATGAGAATCAGAATGACCGCTATTTCAAAAACAAAATGTTTGTCATATAATTTTAAATGTTTTTTTTTATTTTTATTTAAAATTGCACTTTACCTTAGGGATGGACAACTATTGCTTAGTTACGGAACCATATGTTTAACAATTTTTGGTGAGCTATTTCCATTGTAATGTTGCCAAACATTGCTCACAAGCACTTTCATGATCATAAAATGATCTAGCATTTTGATCTTTGGAGAATTGCGACTGGAAGTTCTGTACAACTGTCCTCGAAAGCGGTTTTGTTCAAGGTCGGAGTTCCTTAATAGGGATGGGCTGAGAGTTCCCCTCCCACCCACAGAACAAAGTAGTAGCATTAAGGGGGCGTTCTGACACTTTGATGGCATTACGCCAGGTACAGCATAGTCCAAAAAGCCGCACCTATGAGTGTTTCAGGTGTTCGATGTGTTTCCTGAACCATTTGTGGAACACTTTGTCCAATCGGATTGCCCCACTGGCACACTGTTTCCATGCCCCGGAATTAGATGAAGCAAATAATTATGTGCCTGTTTAATGGCGGGAGACAAAAGGATAGCACGGTTACACAATCCATGTCTACGAGAAGCGAAGTAGGCAGGCATCTATGGGATGCCATCTCTCCTCCATGGGGATGGAATGTTCTGTCCAACCCTTTTGAAACAGATCAAGGCACACTGGCAGTCAGTTAAGACAGGGGTCTGAGTATAGAGGTAGGGTATAATAATGGCTTTCCATACATCACAGATTAACAGGCAGCGAAAAACAGATTCAAAAGTCAATGGGATACTGTTATGGTCAAATCAAGCCATGGTACAAATGAAGTAAGGTAGTTGACTGAATAAAATCCTCCAAGCCAAGTCTACTGGAAAATAATAAGGGCTTATCACTGGTTGTAACTAAGATAATATCGTATGTCTTGCAAACTAAGCCGGTGAGACTCTTTAGTGTAGCAGTTTATAATTGTTAAAAACAATGGGATGCAAAGTGACGTAATTCTGAATACGGGGGCAGATCTCACATATTAAGCATTTTAAGTTACTTCAGTATCCAAGGCAAGGCGCTCAAACATAAGAGCCGAAGTATCACCTGATTGTAAGAAGTTGCAGAGCACCTTGTGAACGAAGAAAAGATTAAGTACCACCTTGTATATGTGAATGTACCACTTTTTTTTTTTTAACTCACCAAGAAATATTTTATACTGCAAGATATATGTGTGTGTTTCATTTCTATGGAGCGCTATGTTGCTTTTAAACTAAACATTTTTAGCTTGGAAAACATTTACGAACAGCATGTTATAATCCTTTGTGAACTGTATATGATTTTATATTGTGTCTGACAATCCTGCATTTCACTATACCTCTTCATACAGATGTGTGGTTGCAGCGGCGAGCTCGATAGATTGCTTTCTTAACAAATCCACAGACACCATCTGAACGTGACATTAGTGTTTAGCCATTAACTGAGAACATCATCATAGGCTCCATTAGATGTAAAAATTAAACGGTTATTCGTGTTATTTAGAAAAACAACGAACATCTTAATTTCCCTTTCAACAATTTTTAGCAATGAAAAAATGCTTAAATAACTATCAGAATTAATGAAGGCGCGTTTCCCATTTAAAAAAAAAAATTAAAAAAAAAAAAAGCACTGAACCCTTATAAGTTACAAAGTAAATAAAAACATGTTTGCTATAAGAAATGATGTTGGACTAACATGAATAACTGCGTACTGGCGATTTGTGAATTTGACAGTTACTGCTAAGTTATAGTGCAGTCTTGAAATAATACAACCTTGTTTTGCAGTTCTATATAATATATTGCTGTACAGTTGAAAAATACTGCTAGGCTGTATCACTCCAGTTGGATTTTGCACGTTTCCAAGCCCCTTCTGTATGGGATGCTGTTTGCTGGCCGTGGCGGAGTTCAACACTCTCCATACAGCTACAGTTGTTGGACATCCACCACTGAAACTTAACACACTGCCCAGCTCGGGAGTCAAACTTTTCAACTGTCAAAAAATGTACAAACAAGTATAAGACATCCTCTTCTTTTGCAGATTAATAACAGATCGTAGAGAATCTCAGATGCAAAATCAGCACACAGTGGTCTTGAGATCAATCCTGGAAGTTTAGCTCTTTGTTGGATGAGGGGAAACAGCTTCATCCAAAAACAAATGGATCCTTGACTGTCCCAGGCCAGCGAGGGCCTCGATTTATACATGAACCGAAACAAAATGTTAGTGATTATATGCAGTCACCCAGCTGCTTTGTGTTTGCCACCACAGCACCGACACATAATGCCACAGTGGTAGCAACCTCGCAAAGGCAAGTAACAACACATACAGGGGGCGATGAAGGACAAGGCAATAAGAGCCATCCATCGGAGGCAAAACTTTTCATCACTCGTGTCACATGAGCAAGGGTCGGTATAGTCTCCTTCAGGGTCAGACATACAGTGATAGAGCATACTGTCCGCACACCACATACAACTGACACGCCGGATGCATTTCTTGATGGGGTCTGGTGCATCCTGGCATTTACCTCGTGCATTGTCTTCATGATTGAACATGTCTCTACAATACACACACCTTGACCTCTCCCCATAGTCTTTCTGGTGCCTCTTTTTGTATACTGCTGGCTGTGCATTTATCACACTACCCTTTGAATTATCGCCACGGTTTAAATCCAAACTTTCGATGTATGGGTAATTGTAGTCATGCTTTGAGGCTTCACTTTTGGCAAAACGTACATATGAGTCCATGTCCTCGGTGCCGATGTACTTCGGATGGATTGGGGCATGCCGGTAATCCTCATAACCTTTCATCCAGCACTTGTCTCGTGGATTAATGCGTACAATTTCTTCATCGTCATCAGGAAAAGTGACGTGTCTAGGAGATCTAGGTAGACACTGAAGGAAAAAGAAAATACTTCAGATATTTTGTGAACATCATGGCTTTAGGAATTTCTAGTTTAATATCTAACATGGCAACACCCCAAACTCCCCAAGTAATTTTTGGACATTAAATATGTTTAAAAAAAACTATCTGACAAACTAGAAAAATAGTTTGTATATATAGAATTGAAAGCTCAACTACATCACTAAAGTTGAAAGAAACTACCCCTCATTGAAGAGAAGACACAAAGGCGAAAAGTGGAACCTTAGCCTAATTGTTTCTTTGGAGCACTATAAAAGATTTAAACTAAACTGCCAGATAGTTCTATCTTGGAACACATTATTTCCGAACAGCATGTTTTTATTTTGACATCACTCTGTTGAAATAAATGGAGTAACAAAATATTTACAGCCATCACATTCTGAATATTGCTTTACATATTTGCACGTTATTACTTTGACCCACTTTACTACCATGTACATTTTTGTCTTCTTTACTTCTCCTACCTTTATTTCTCACTTCCATCCAATACACAAATAATTTTTACTTTATGTTACCTTTATTTTATTACTAACCCTAAACTTTGCCATGTAGCTAACTGCTACCATATTTAATCTCTAACTTAACTACATTAAATTGTATTAATGGCAACATTAACGCTAGTATTAAAATTAAGTTAAAAAAAAAAAAAAAAAAAAGAAGTTTATTCTACCACAACCCTAAATTAAATTTAAACTTGCTATTACAAAAAAAACTTGATCCGTATTTTGTAATCTATTTACTTAAATTTAAGTCATAACTGCATTGTAATACTATTGCTAATCCTCATCTTATAATTTGATTAAAATATTTTAAATCAAATTAACCTGTATTGTAGTGAATTCTTAATTTAACCATACATTAAATTAAAATAATTATAGGAATTCTTCTAAACTTACTGCTACCCTAAACTTGATTAAACATGTTTATTTTTAATTTAATGTTATTTAACTATTTTAATAGTACTCACATCCGCAGCTGTAAAAGTTACTGAATGATATGAAATTAAACGTACTTAAATATAATTTTAGTGTCAGAAGAACAATACTTCTTACTATTTCATAATGGTTGTCAAGATGGCCAGCATGAAGCAAGATGAAGTCACACTTTGCACCCAGCTCTGTAGAGGCCATCGTGGCTCCTCCCAAAGACCTGTGCACAAAGTGCACCTGCAGAAATCATGATTATGCATCTCCTGCTACATTGTCAGTCTCTTTGACAGTGCCTTCTCACCTCGAGAGATGGCTTAAGTCTGCTACTGGAAGTCCTTGAGCCCTACACGTCCCTTCCCAAAAGTCAGGAGTGTTACACATTGTGCCTCTGTGACTGAAAATACAGCTCACATTCACAAGTGAAGGAGTTTCCTCATTTGCAAGGATGCCACTTTCCTCTCAGGAGCACCAGTGGACATCATATTTGGTGAAAACTCCCCTCAGTCTAAATTAGGTTTGAGACAAGCTTGACCTATGTATAAGTCTCCCCCACCCAGGAACAAAACACTTCTGTCCACTTGTCTCCATCCAGAGTCTGATCAGGAGGGCAGAGAGTGGCGTAGATACGGGATCACAATCGTGTCCAAACAAAGCATTGTTTTCAGGGATATATAGGTTCCTATATAGGCCTGTTACAAGTCTAACCCTTCTAGTGGGCAAGATGCATAAAGACGTGATTTTTGGAGTACAAATGGAAAACCACAGTAGAGGTTCTGCCAACGCTGGTGAAGAACTTCTGTTAAAACAGTCGGAGGATGTGAACACTTTCGAACTCAGCAATCTCTAGAACCTCTAACCTCTACATTCTAAGCAGGCCAGCATTAAACTGTTTCCCACTACCAGAATGGACTCAAAGATTACTTCATTCACTGGAAGAATAACTACCTGAAGAAATCTTTGTAGGAAGCACATGCTTTTATTTGTAGTATTTTGTAGGACTTTAATCAGAATAGCCATACATGGAATGGACTATAATTGTATAAAAACAATTGCGGGGAGGGTGGCAAAATAAATCAAGATGTGTGTGCAGAAAAAAGCAAGGGGGTGGGAAAATATATACGAAAATTGTCTGTTTCTGCTTCCTATTGCAATTTTTTTTGTTATCTTTATGCAACATGACAGCGTATGTCAGTGATTCCTATGGTCCACAACACTTACTCAGGGTGCTTGCAACTGTTTAGAAAATTAAACAAGATTAACAGACTAATTAAATACATACACATAAAAATGTAAAATTGAAAGTTAGAACATTGAAAATGTTAAGGAATTTAAAATTGGATACTAAAATTATGTTCTTCGAGTTCTCTTGATTTGTTGAAGAAGCAAACGGAATATAGTATGGACGACTGGTGGCGTATGGACGACTGGTGGCCTCCATTGAAGGAACCCTAGTATGCGCAGATTTTATGCAAAGGTCATCATATTGCTTCATCTCAGAAATAAAACATTTTGAGAAGGTTCAACCTTCCAATGAATATGTTGATGTTCGCTTATTTTTTTGTTTTTGTGAATTTACTAAAATATTACATAATTAGGGTTTGTTTGACGTATGCTTGTTTCTGTATTTTTGTACATTGTTTTGAGGTTCAAATCGGAGAAATTGTTTTGGCAGTGGCCTATAGCGTAAAGTAGTGACAGAGTGGGCATCCACAGATGTTAAACAAATAAGAACCATTGGAGTTCAACACCTACCCAGATGATTACCACTATGTGCACTGAATAAAGGAACTAGATTGCTTGCCCTCACAAACTAAAGTGAGTCATATGGTCAATAAGTAGTGAAATGAAGACAGTGAACATAAAACATCAATCCCAGACATAGGGATGCAGGCAATATTATGAGCAAATTATTCACCATCCTAAATGGGCACAAGCAAACAAAAGTAACGAAGTCCAGCCCTGACCAAGGGATCGGAAGGCCAAAAGGAGACGCCAAAAGGGGAAAATTAGGAGCAGCAGCATGGACGATGGTGTAACCAGACTGAGAAAAGGGTAGCTGACTCTTTTTTGGCAAATAATTGAAAGAATGCAACACCCAGTCCCTTGACTGGTCCAGAGGGTATGAGGAGCCTAAAATTTCTGATGGAGCCACATAAAAAAAATTATTATGGCGGTAGATTATCATTCTTAGATCACTTTTTCTGGGCAAGCAAAAGGTTGCTCCAGTTGATGGTAACCAGGTACTTGCACTGGCCTCTATTTTCTTCCCTATGTAGAGATTTACTCTGTCCATTAGAGGGTGACCTGATGCCATGTGTTTAGACATGGGAGACATTGCAGCCCTCCATTTCATGGTGATTGCCAGGCTAATAAGGAGTAAAGCAAGCTCGAGGAAACGGACAGTGACTCTATTCTTTCTAGGCCGTTTATAGAGCACCAGAGAAGAAACCTCCAAGCTGTTCAAGTTGGCTAACATTTATAGTAGTCAGCCGGGCTGCGACCTCAGACCAGTAGGCCACCAAAGATGGGCTGTCCCATATCGTGTTGTAAATTTGCTTATGGGGTTGCGCAGCAAGGACAGGATACGATGGCAACAGAGAGAACTGCATTTACTTCATTGGAATATAGATTTATGGTGAATGTTGAACTATATTCAATCGAACTTGGCATTGAGCAAGATGGTATGTGGGTATTCTAATAGACTCCCACTGCTTGTCATGAAGTGCTCTACTTAATTCAGCCTCATGTCGGACGCAATGAGGCTGCAATGATAGTAGTTGAATATCCCTATATAACCAGCTGACTTGCTTGCGCCAGTTTCCCTTAAGGTGGGCGTCTAGTTCCCAGAAGAATTTTCTCATAAAAAAGAATAAGGCAATAGGCAATGTAGTACAGAAGGTGGGGCAGCATCACCATCATTTTGGGTAAGGGGATAAGTCTCATAACTGAAAGAGGGAGTGTCCTCCATAAAGTTATTGAACTCTAATGGCTACTACTGTCCTAATGAGATTTCCACCTACAAGGTCCCAGTGTGATAGATCCTAATCCGCAGATTATCGGACTACCACCCAGATTGAGATGAGTCCGAGCAGCATCAGGGTGCGGCGGAAAAAAAGACCGGATTTAAACCAATTTACATGCAGCCCAGAAACCAAGGCAAATGCCTTAAGTGTTCGAGATACACACTGTGATCTCTTCAAATGTCCCAGGGTTAGACCATGAAGCAAGCATACATTCATTCCCCACTGAGTCTTGTTAGCTAAGCGGAAGCCCCGGGCGCCCCTCCTACCTCAGTCTGACAAACTGTGGCAAGCACAAAGCAAAGGAGACAAGGGCTCCCCCTTCTGTGTTTCCCTCCGAATTCCAAAGTAAGCTGAGAACAACTTTCCTGTCCAGACTCTGGCAGTATGACTCTTAGAGAAACACACTGTACGTTTTTCCAAAGTGAAATCAGACCTACATGGCGAACAGGTACTCCCAATCCGGAGTATTAAATGCCTTTTGCAGGTCAAGGACTAGCCAGGCAGATAGAAACCCCACTGAAAGAGCTGCTTCCATTATCCTGCTCCTCCTGGGCATAAAGCCATTTTGGTCAGTCCAGGTGGATCACGATGGGAAGAGTCTACAGTATGCAGCTTTCCAAAATCTTGCTAAGAAGTTTATAGTCAGAATTCAGGATAGCTATCGGTGGCTATGAAGAAGTGTCCAAGGGGGCACGATCCAGTTTAGGGATCGATACTACCAGGGTCTCACCTGAGAGACTGTGGTAGCCCACCCTCGAGAACTATTGCCTCATACAGAAAGGCCAACTTTGGTGCCACGGCATAGGTCTGAAAGAATTCCAACAGAGCCCGTCAGTCCCTGGGATCTTGCCAGTGGCTAGCTCATAGATGGCCTCCCTGACACTTTGGACAGAAATAGGACTAAAATCTGCTCTTAGTTCAGGTGACCGCTAGGCAAAGGCAGCTCCCCTAAAAATGCCTTAACTGTTGCATCCACGCCCATAGTCTCACCCTCTTAGAGCAAACAATAGTATTCATAAAAGGCTGCATGAATTTCTTGCTGGGTGCGCAAGACCATTCTGAGCGTGATCTGCAGTGATGAGATGGGTGCTTGTACATTTTCTAAGTTGTCAAGCCAATAGCTTGCCCACCTGTCCTCTTCAGTATAAGCCCAATGCAGTATAAACCTGTTGGAAAAACCACACTCCCACTCTGAAAGGGTGGTGGTGGTCTTCCGGACACACTGTGGTAGCTTGGCTCGAGTGGTCAGGAATCAGGCTCCGTGCTAAGCATACGACATACCCAAACAATAACCATGCGTGCATCCGTTCCAAAAACGACTCTACACCGTAAAAATTATGAAAATCTCTTTCTTTATCTTCTTTTTCTCTTAGTTGCTGATTGGATAAAATAAATAACAATCACAATATACAAACTTTTTAGATAGTGCAGGTCAAATAAATACTGGCTTAATGATTCAATAAATAGGGGTGATCATAAATAACGAAGGCATAAATAAAAGTGCAATACATACAGGCAATTAAATATTCTGAGGCAATAAATACTGTAAACCAATAAATATTGTGCATCAATAAATACTGTGGACCAATAAATACAGTGAAGCAATAGATAGGTTAAATACAATAAATACAGTGCCCCTAATAAATAATTAAAAGCTGACAGTGACACTCAGGGAATCAGATCACTTTTGATTCCTAAGGGCTGATTTGGCCCAGGCACAGCTTGTGGGGATGTGGAAGGCTTGAGGGTGTCTACTCCCTGGCTTGGACAAGGCTGAGGCCTAAACTGAGGTAGATCAAGGGGGGAATACCAGAGACCTGGCTCTCTCTCTCCACACAACCTCTCTAGATTAGTCCCAGTTCACCCCTGGCGCAGTCAGGTTGGTTCCAGCACCTCCCTAGCCCCTTAGAGCAGTCTCTCAGGTCTCCACAGGGCCTTAGGCGCCCTCTACTCCACTTACTGCCCTTTTTCTGATGCTCCGACGCCGCTGGAGTCGTGTCGATGCCGTGAGGCGGTTCCGGTTCGATGTCGGCGGCCTCGGCACAATGTCAGTTCTCTGACGACGCCGGCAGGCGGCTCCGGTCTCGATGTCGGCGGCCTCGGTTCGATCTCGACCTCCGATTCGATGGCGTCGGGCAGTCTTACTCAATGTCGACTTCGGGCGGCTCCGGTCCGATGGCGACCTCGGATTCGATGACGTCGGCCGGCCTTGCCTCGATGTCGACTTCCGGCGGCTCCGAAGTGCGATCCTCACTCCCGACCTCCGGTGTCCCTCTCCTTAGGTTTCCGGCGACTCCGGAGTGCGACCTCCACTCCCGACCTCCGGCCCGATCCTCACAGGTTCCGGTGACTCCGGAGTGCGATCCTCACTCCCGACCTCCGTTGCACTTCACCTCGGTCTCCGACGACTCCGGAGGGCGGACTTCACTCCTCCGATGACGCCGCTCACTCGACCTCGGGTGACTTCCTCCTCGACCTCTGGTATTCCTCACGACCTCTGACGGCGCCCTCTCTCGACCTCTGGCGGCTCCGGGTACGACGTCTGCTTTTCCAGTCAGCGCCGCTTCTCCACCTCGGGCTCCAGGTCTTAGGCTACTCGACGTCGGACTTCAGGGAAACCAGCTTCCAGGTCAGGATCTTGCTGTTCTCTTGTTTCTAAGGCCTGTTCCTGCTGTCCAGGTCCTCAGGATGGTTTTTCTGACTTCTTCCCACACAGGGCTCTAGGCTGGGCTCCGTCAGTAGGGACTAGTATCAAGGGTGGGTTTATGGACCCCACTCCAGGCACAAGTTTCCACCCCTGCTGCTTCACTCCTTCCTCCTTCACGTTTGTGCTGCTCACCCTTCACCAGTCAGGTGCCAACTGCCAGCTCCAACTGCCAACTCTCTGTCTTAGCTTCCCAACATTCTAAACCGCCTCCAACTGTCACAGGGTTCTGGAATGTTCTGGAAGGTGCTGGTAGGTTCCAGTGGATGCTGGTGATGTCACAGGTGGCCACCATTTTGTGCTTCAGGCCCTCAGACAGAAGTTTCAGGGGTAGCTAAAATGGCTCCCTGAATCTGCAGCAACACGAAAAAGTCTGGTGGTTCCCAAAAAGGAAAAATTCAAACAGGGTTTGAGGCAAAAGTGGGACAAAATAAATAATGATGAGGAGGGACCACCCAAAGGGCTGACAGGTCTAACACGCGTCCCCCCCAGCTGAAAGTGGGGAGAGCTACCCAACCCCTTGGGAGTTCTCATCAGTAAGGCGGAAATACCTTGAGAGACCGTCTGCATTGGCGTGGTCCACTCCAGGCCGATGTTCCACCTGAAAGTCCATTCCCTGTAGGGAAATAGACCACCTCAACAACTTGGGATTCTCCCCCTTCATTTGCATCAGCCAACGAAGGGGTCTGTGGTCGGTCTGAACCAGGAAGTGCGAGCCAAACAGGTATGGCCGCAACTTCTTCAGAGCCCATACCACTGCAAAGGCTTCAGGCTCTATTGCACTCCACTTCTGTTCCCTGGGAAGTAGTCTCCGGGATAGGAAGACCACGGGTTGATCCAGACCCTCTTCATTGAGTTGCGATAACACTGCCCCAATGCCATGTTCTGATGCATCTGTCTGGACAATGAACTCCTTGGAAAAGTCTGGGGCCCTTAAGACCGGGGCCTCGCACATGGCTTTCTTCAATCTCTCAAAGGCTTGCTGACAAGCCTCCGTCCAGACTACCCGTCGAGGTTGTTTCTTGGACGTGAGCTCCGTGAGGGGGGCTACGATGGTACCGTACCCCTTCACGAAGCGGCGGTAGTATCCCGTGAGGCCCAAAAATGCTCGGACCTCAGTCTGTGTCTTGGGGGGTTCCCAGGCCATGATGGCCTCGATCTTCGCCTGGAGGGGTTGCACCGCTCCCCTACCCACCAAGTGTCCAAGGTACACTACCGACCCCTGCCCGATCTGGCACTTGCTGGCCTTGATCGTCAATCCAGCTCGTCTCAGGGCCTGGAGAACAGCTTGCAGGTGACGCAAGTGATCCTCCCAGCTGTTACTGAAGACGGCTATGTCATCCAGATAAGCAGCAGAGAAACTCTCCATTCCGGTGAGGATCTGGTTTACCAGGCGCTGAAACGTGGCAGGTGCGTTCTTGAGCCCAAAGGGCATCACACAGAACTGGTAGTGGCCATTGGGCGTGGAGAAGGCTGACCTTTCCCTTGCTCCATCAGTCAAAGAGATCTGCCAGTACCCAGAAGTAAGGTCAAAGGTACTTAGATATTGGGCAGCTCCCAGCCGGTCAATCAATTCATCCGCCCTAGGGATCGGATGAGCATCAGTTTTGGTCACTGAATTCAGTCCCCGATAGTCCACACAGAACCTCAGTTCTGGTTGGGCACCCGGTGGTGCAGCTTTTGGTACTAACACCACCGGACTGGACCAGGGGCTGCTAGAAGGTTCGATCACTCCTAGCTCCAGCATCTTAGTGACTTCACTATGAATGCTGGCCTTCACCTTGTCTGACATCCGGTAGATCTTGGACTTCACAGGTGGGCTGTCTCCTGTGTCCACGTCATGGACGCACAGGTGAGTCCTACCCGGGACAAGGGAGAACAACGAGGAGTACTGCCCCAGGACCTGGCGACAGTCCTCCTGCTGTTCAGGAGTTAGAGATGGGGAGAGAATCACTCCCTCCACCGACCCATCCTTCTCTTGAGACGCAAACAGATCAGGGAGAGGCTCGCTTTCCACGTCCTCTCCCCCGTCAGTCACCATCATCAAGATGACTTCGGGCCTCTCGTGGTGGGGTTTGAGGCGGTTGGCATGCAGCACCCGCAGGGGCTGACGAGGGGTCTTCAGGTCCACCAAGTAGGTAGCCTTACCCTTCTTCTCCAACACCTCAAAGGGTCCTGACCAGCGATCCTGGAGGGCACTAAGCTCTCCTGGTTCGATCACCCACACCTTCTGGCCAGGCTCCAACTCCACCGGGTGAGCATTGTGGTCATACCACGCCTTCATCACTGCTTGGCTGGCTTCCAAGTTGTCAGAAGCTTGCTTCCACAACTTAGCCATTTGGCTCCGGAAGGCCAGCATGTAGCTCACCACATCCTGGGGAAGCTTTCTGGGAGTTCTTTCCCATCCGTCTCTCACCAGGTTGAGAGGTCCACGTACAGGGTGCCCATACAGAAGCTCGAAGGGGCTGAAGCCCACTCCCTTCTGTGGCACTTCCCTGTAGGAAAAAAGTAAACAGGGTAGGAGGACGTCCCATTTCCTCCGCAGGCTTTCAGGCAGACTTCTGATCATGCCCTTCAAGGTTTTGTTAAACCTCTCCACCAGACCATTGGTCTGGGGGTGGTAAGGAGTGGTGAACCGGTATGTCACTCCACACTCCTTCCACATGGCCCGCATGTACGCTGACATGAAGTTGGTCCCCCTGTCGGACACAACTTCCTTGGGAAAACCCACTCGGGTAAAGATTCCCATCAGGGCCCTAGCCACAACAGGTGCTGTTATGGTCCTCAGAGGTATTGCCTCTGGGTACCGTGTGGCATGATCCACCAGGACCAGGATAAACCTGTGACCAGCTGTCGTTGGCGGATCTAATGGACCCACAATGTCGATGCCCACCCTTTCAAAGGGGGTGCTAACGACAGGAAGTGGTTCCAGGGGAGCTTTCAGCTTCACCCCTGTTTTCCCACTGGCTTGGCAAGACACACATGTCCGGCAGTAGGTATCGGACGACACTTTCATCTGAGGCCAATAAAAGTGTGGGACAAGACGGGCGAAGGTCTTGTCTTGCCCCAGGTGTCCTGCCAATGGTATCTCGTGAGCCAACTCCAGAAGGAAGGCTCGATAACGTTGAGGGACTACCAAGGCTCGTGACGATCCATGTAGGGGTGCCTTGGGTTCACTGTAGAGGAGGCCATCCTCCCAGTAAACACTGTAGTTCCCTTCAACGTTCCCTGCTGCCTGGGCTTCGGCCTGTCGCCTCAGCCCCTCAAGGGTAGGGCACTCCCTCTGGCCCTGGCAGAATTCCTCCCTGGACGGGCCTCCCTCCACGTGCCACTCGGCCGGGATGGGTAGATCCTCCAGGTTGGTAACGTCCCCCACCGCAGACTCCTGGTCCACCACCTCCGGTGGCCTATCCGTCCTACGGGGTGGGGACGCCGAGGCAGGCTCCTCCTGTCCTCGGTTCTTCCCTTGACTGGCAGCTGGCTGGGCCTTTGTTCCAGGCTCCAGCCGAAATGAACTCCCTCTTCGGGTAGTCGTGGACCTTGTGCTAACACAGGCCCAGTCAGGTGTACCCAGCATCTCGGTGTGAGTCCGGTATTCCACCTCCTTCCAAGCGTTGTGCTCCATGTCATTCCCCAGCAGACAATCGACTGGCACGGCAGGGCTTACGGCAACTCGAAGTGAACCTGCAACCCCCCCCCATTCAAAGGGAACCTCGGCCACAGGATAGTGGCCTGTTCTGCCGTCAGCCATCGCAGCTGGGTGGAGTACATCGGGAATTACCTGCTCTGGAGACACCAGTTGACTACGTACCATAGTCATACTGGCTCCTGTGTCTCTCAGAGCCTCCCCTCTTTGGCCGTTGATGGTGACCCACTGCCCATACTTTGCGGTATTTGCGGGCACCTGGATCTTAGGAACCATCTCCCGTTCTCCCAGGGACACTAAAGTGACACCCGCCCACTCCCTTCCCTTAGTTAAGGGCATCTCCTCCCCGAGCACTACACTAGCTACTCCGGGGGTCTTTCCTCCAGTGGGAGGGGGTGGTCGTTTCAAGCACTTCGGATCTCCTTTATAGTGTCCAACGCCACCGCACTCGTAGCAATGGACAACCCTTGGCTGCTGACTCTGGCCAGGATTAGGGTTTCTGGGCGGGTTAGCCTTAGGGGTGAATCCTGTTCCCTTCCCTTGGAAGTTATTTTGGGGGCCTTTGGAGAACTCCTTTTTCTGTTCCCCTCCCTCTTTCTTCTGGGGGGCGCCCTGTCCGGCCTTTTGAGTATCCCCTCCAGTCCCCCTTGTGGACACCCGGGTACTAGCCCAAATGTCCGCCTCCTCAGCAAGCTTCCGGGGACTGGTCAGCTTGCTATCCACCAGGTGTTGCCGCAGTTCAGGGAAACATTTCTCGAGCAGGTGTTCCTTCAGTACTAGGTCAAACAACCCCTCGTAGTTCCTCACTTCACTGCCCTGAATCCAACCTTCCAGTGCCTTCTTTGCATAGTCCAGGAAGTCCACCCAATTCTGTGTGCCCAGTTTGTGACTACCCCTGAACTTCTGTCTGTACTTTTCGGGTGTTAGTCCAAACTTCCTTATGAGCGCCAGTTTCATGGTGGGGTAGTGGGTCTGCTCATCCTCTTCGAGGGCCAATAAAGCATCCCTACCAGCTGGAGGCATGTACTTGTACAATCCCCCTCCCCAGTACTTCTCTGGAACCCCATGGGCCCTCAACGAGACCTCATAGGCCGCTAGCCACTTGGCGATATCGTCGCCCACTCCATAGCTAGCTACTATGTCCTTTGGCAGGTATGGTTTAGGTTCCCTGGTGATCTCTTGGGTTTGGCTGCCACCATTAGGAACAGGTTGTGCCCCGATTCTCAAGATCTGAAGATCTATTTCTTTCAGTCGTAATTCATGGGCCATCCTCTGCTCCTCCTTCTCCTTCTCCAGCCTTGCTAAGTCCCATGTGAGCTGTCTTTTCTCCCTCCGGTCCGTTAGCTCCACTTCAGACAAGCCACCGCTAGAGGCACTGCTGCCCTTCCTAGAAATGGTTCTGGGCCCTGCTGACAGGTTCCCCACCTCAGGTTGGTACATTTCAGCCCCCTCGGGGTCAGGCTCTCCATCCCTGTCTTCCTCCTCAGCCTTGCTTTCTCGGCGTGCCTCCCCCCAAGCCCTTAAGCTGGTTTGGAGTGCACCCTTCTTTGCTCCTGGGGGACAGTACACCCCCTCCCGCTGGCAAAACTCCCTGAGTTGGGCCACAGTGTACGTTTCTAGATTTTCTAGTACAAACTCCATCTTGCCCACTCAGGTTAGAGGACAGGTTTTGTGCAGTAACTATGCAGGGGGGTACCTTTAATAATACCTCCTCCCACCACCAGAGTAAATTTGGAAAAAACAAAAACCCACAATTAGGAAGGCCGCTTTGAGAAAACTCCCGGTGTAGGCCTATGGACTACCCACAGTTATTGTTGAGTATACGTAGGCACAGCTCTATCCCACCGCTGAACACCAATTTATGTTGGAAAAACCACACTCCCACTCTGAAAGGGTGGTGGTGGTGGTCTTCCGGACACACTGTGGTAGCTTGGCTCGAGTGGTCAGGAATCAGGCTCCGTGCTAAGCATACGACATACCCAAACAATAACCATGCGTGCATCCGTTCCAAAAACGACTCCACCGTAAAAATTATGAAAATCTCTTTCTTTATCTTCTTTTTCTCTTAGTTGCTGATTGGATAAAATAAATAACAATCACAATATACAAACTTTTTAGATAGTGCAGGTCAAATAAATACTGGCTTAATGATTCAATAAATAGGGGTGATCATAAATAATGAAGGCATAAATAAAAGTGCAATACATACAGGCAATTAAATATTCTGAGGCAATAAATACTGTAAACCAATAAATATTGTGCATCAATAAATACTGTGGACCAATAAATACAGTGAAGCAATAGATAGGTTAAATACAATAAATACAGTGCCCCTAATAAATAATTAAAAGCTGACAGTGACACTCAGGGAATCAGATCACTTTTGATTCCTAAGGGCTGATTTGGCCCAGGCACAGCTTGTGGGGATGTGGAAGGCTTGAGGGTGTCTACTCCCTGGCTTGGACAAGGCTGAGGCCTAAACTGAGGTAGATCAAGGGGGGAATACCAGAGACCTGGCTCTCTCTCTCCACACAACCTCTCTAGATTAGTCCCAGTTCACCCCTGGCGCAGTCAGGTTGGTTCCAGCACCTCCCTAGCCCCTTAGAGCAGTCTCTCAGGTCTCCACAGGGCCTTAGGCGCCCTCTACTCCACTTACTGCCCTTTTTCTGATGCTCCGACGCCGCTGGAGTCGTGTCGATGCCGTGAGGCGGTTCCGGTTCGATGTCGGCGGCCTCGGCACAATGTCAGTTCTCTGACGACGCCGGCAGGCGGCTCCGGTCTCGATGTCGGCGGCCTCGGTTCGATCTCGACCTCCGATTCGATGGCGTCGGGCAGTCTTACTCAATGTCGACTTCGGGCGGCTCCGGTCCGATAGCGACCTCGGATTCGATGACGTCGGCCGGCCTTGCCTCGATGTCGACTTCCGGCGGCTCCGAAGTGCGATCCTCACTCCCGACCTCCGGTGTCCCTCTCCTTAGGTTTCCGGCGACTCCGGAGTGCGACCTCCACTCCCGACCTCCGGCCCGATCCTCACAGGTTCCGGTGACTCCGGAGTGCGATCCTCACTCCCGACCTCCGTTGCACTTCACCTCGGTCTCCGACGACTCCGGAGGGCGGACTTCACTCCTCCGATGACGCCGCTCACTCGACCTCGGGTGACTTCCTCCTCGACCTCTGGTATTCCTCACGACCTCTGACGGCGCCCTCTCTCGACCTCTGGCGGCTCCGGGTACGACGTCTGCTTTTCCAGTCAGCGCCGCTTCTCCACCTCGGGCTCCAGGTCTTAGGCTACTCGACGTCGGACTTCAGGGAAACCAGCTTCCAGGTCAGGATCTTGCTGTTCTCTTGTTTCTAAGGCCTGTTCCTGCTGTCCAGGTCCTCAGGATGGTTTTTCTGACTTCTTCCCACACAGGGCTCTAGGCTGGGCTCCGTCAGTAGGGACTAGTATCAAGGGTGGGTTTATGGACCCCACTCCAGGCACAAGTTTCCACCCCTGCTGCTTCACTCCTTCCTCCTTCACGTTTGTGCTGCTCACCCTTCACCAGTCAGGTGCCAACTGCCAGCTCCAACTGCCAACTCTCTGTCTTAGCTTCCCAACATTCTAAACCGCCTCCAACTGTCACAGGGTTCTGGAATGTTCTGGAAGGTGCTGGTAGGTTCCAGTGGATGCTGGTGATGTCACAGGTGGCCACCATTTTGTGCTTCAGGCCCTCAGACAGAAGTTTCAGGGGTAGCTAAAATGGCTCCCTGAATCTGCAGCAACACGAAAAAGTCTGGTGGTTCCCAAAAAGGAAAAATTCAAACAGGGTTTGAGGCAAAAGTGGGACAAAATAAATAATGATGAGGAGGGACCACCCAAAGGGCTGACAGGTCTAACAAAACCATACAACCAAAACAGCGGATCTGCTCAGCTATGGCTTCCTGCTCCTCACATGCTGCCTTGTGAGAATCCCTGAGAGCAGCATCCCTTCTGCCACCTTATGTTCGCTTTGGACATTGGAGTCTTAAATTCACTCATGGGTCCTAGGTGCACCAACCACAACATGATGTTATGACCTTGAGTACCTAGTACCTACTCTGATGGACTCCTACGCAATTGTTGGCGAGGAGGACGTTCCCTCATTGTGGTCTGAGCCTGCAGTACCGGTGAATGACCCCTACGATGTATGGAAGGTGCACCCACTTAGCCAGCTGTTCTAACAGCCAGTAAAGGAATGCATGTTGTTCCATACTGGAAGAATAAACGCTTCCTAGCTGGATGTATCCTTATCAGCGGAAGATATTGCTGGGCTGCCAAACTGTGCACATTTGTTACTCTTAAACTACAGAAAGGCTACTCTGACACAGTCATGCGTGCACCATCAAGAATTAATCTTGAAAGAGATCAGAGAAAGCAATTGAGAGCATAGTGTCATATGAAACTGAAGCCTGAAGTGTTTGAAGCAGGCTATCACAAGCCAAAGTCTAGGCCCATTCTAGATGATGCAATAGAGACCCCCCCATTCACAGACAGTCATCAGCATTCTGAAGGCGGAGGGTCACCACTGGATGGGATCCTGAGTTGCAGAGGGGAAACAGATGGGATGAGCTATCTTTGTTGTAGGAGGCGTTGACTGAGAGGGAAACAGGAGCCTTTGGTGGGTCTCTGAAGGAGAGCACTGCAACAAGCGCTGAGCTGTCCTGAACTTGCTCATGGAGACAAGTGGCAACAGAGCCCAAGGCCTCATCGAGCCTCATGTCTAGTAGTCTGTTGCTCCCACTTAAACAGTGTCTGCCTCTGTCGAGGTGCCCTGCTGTTCTGCCCAATTCCAAGCTGCTTCCAATTCAGCAAAGTACTAAAATCTTGAGCTTTGCAGGAAAAAGAAGCAAATATTTCAGTCTAAGATTTCTTTTCATGCCTTGAAAGGTTGCCGATTGGTGTTGGATGGCCAGTATATAATATGGAATAGCAAGGAGTAGGTGACAGTTAATTTCAAGCAGTTCAGCTTGCCTAGCAGCTCACAATATTTTGTCTCAGTTTTTAAAATGCAACAGTTTGGCAACGATCGCCCAAGGTAGGGCATCAGTAGGCAGCCTTTGACATGGAGCAAGATGGGCTCTTTCAATGGAGGACAAAACAGAGTGTGAAGTACCGCAAAGATCTTATATTAGTTCTGCAGGAACTTGATACTGATGTGTCCTTCCAATCGCTCTGTATTTCAATCACCCGATGATACTGTGCCACTGGCGACCCTTCACCAGGCCCTTTAGAAATCCACTCAGTCCATTAGATCCTTGAGCTGCTGCTGCTGTAAGTAAGGTGTCTGGGGTTGCAGTTCTTG
Organism: Triturus cristatus; assembly: GCF_964204655.1. NCBI lineage: Eukaryota > Metazoa > Chordata > Amphibia > Caudata > Salamandridae > Triturus > Triturus cristatus. Next base: position 1,458,261,220 of record NC_140589.1, on the reverse strand, counting down.
GAGCACGTATTCTGAATGAATCTTTTCAGCCATTTTTGGTTCTTTAGCAATGGACCATCATCAATGGCAACAGTAGCTATATCCACCACCAGGGACCGTGGCTGTCCCAATGGCCTCCAGGATATTGTCTAATGTATCTCACCTGGCGGGAATGAAGCTCGCTTCATGCTGTTGCTGACACTCACCAAAGGTTGATAACCTAGTTGAGCCTACTTGAGCCCTTGAAATTCTGCAACGAAAACTGGTTAACGGCCACTGCATCCAACTGAGCGCGAAGAAACGAAAAAGAGTCTGCCCTCGAATGCGAGGACATCCAGATTTGGGAACAGATTATGAGCAGCTGCTTTCAGGTGTCCTTGCTGCCACAGCCCTCCTCAAGTAAGAGAGCAGCCCGTTATCACTGCTTGAGCCGTCTGACTATACAAACAGCAAAGAGAACCAGGGGGTCAGGCAGGGAAGCATAGGCTTCCCTCCCTGAGTGCATAGAGTCTCAAGGCCGTATGTAAGATAGGAGGAGCCACTGCATTAGGCCATTGGCCGACTACTGGGGGTTAAGAAGCTAGGTCAATGAGCAGGTCCATCAGACAGTCCAGTGCCAAGCCATTGTAGGCCTGGCGGTCCACCAGAACTGCAGCCGTTCACTTCAGAACCACGTGGACCAGAGGTGAGTTTTAGGCCACAAGGCCCACCAGGCTCAGGTGTGGGCCACTTAATCAGCAGGTCGCTCCATACCACTGGTGTGCTGTGCACTCTTCTGGGGCTCTCTGCCCCGTGCTATGGCCTGTATTCCAGTTGATGGTGGCGGACGGACCCATAGGCTGCTAGCAACAGGAGTGCCAAGCAAGTTAATTTTCTAAGCTATGTCCGCCAACTTAGTCACCATGGCTTTACCTCTCTCTTTAACTGCTTTTATTAGGCCTGAGCAAGAACTTCTTGCCACTTTTCACCACTAAGAATCCCTATGCACTTTGCATCCTCCATTGAGACCATATCTTTCAACTCAAGACTTCAGAGAGCTTCCGTTTCTCTTTAATGTGTTGAGGAGAAAGTACATTCATCAACCAATCAGAGATATGCCGGTCTGGGCACAAGAATAGTCTTAAATACTACAAAAAGAGCACATCTAATTACTATTGATACAGTCCAAATGAAAGAGTATGTCTTGAGGTGCATACTCACGATATGCCAAACAGGCAAGGAGCAAGCTTTATCTCCTTGGTTCAATAAGTAAGAAATCTCATGACATCTCCCGATGAGGTTATGCAACTTCACTTTTGCCTATGAAGGAAAACACCAAAGAACAAGTACACAGAGAAAGAAAAACCTGCCAAAACATCTGAATCTTTGATGGAAAGGAATATGTACTGGTGGCCCAACCATCTCTCTCTTAATAACAAACTGAAGTTGTTAAGATCTCTTGAATCCCTAGAACTTAACTCTATAGTTCTATAAACTCTATAGCACATGGAGCTCCATGGTTGGATGAGAGAATAGACATTAGGAGAAAAAACATTGGAGGCGTCATTATATTTTGCGATTACCTTTTGTGTAGTGCCAACCACCATTATGTCCTTGAACCACATTTTCTACCTAGGCCAATATTTGGGAGGATCTGTGAAGGCGATCAATCAGAAGGGATGATCCATCATTTAACAGGATGTACTGTTTGTTGGTGTTGTTGTGTGTGTTATTCTTTGAGACGTACATTGTTAAAATTTGAAAATGTTTCTCTGTTGTTGAAGCAATGAAAAATTAGTTCAAGCTACTTATGAGTAAGAGCGAATAGGAGGCTAAAGCAGGTGTTCCCTAAAAAGCAGACCTTAAAGTGCTAAAAACAGAAGGGATGCATAGGTCTCATCAGCTGGGTTTTTTTTTTTACACAAGTTGTTTTCTAGAAGCTGAGCTAGAAATGGTGTGGTTAGTAGGGCTATATAAATAGAGGAGCAACTGTAGAAGCATGCATCTCTGGAGAAAGACATTGATCATCTAGCAAAGAAAAGAATGACACTATATTAAATTTGCCAACCGCAAAAAAACGTGCAGGAGCCAGTGGAGCTTTTCATTGATGATGGCAGGACATCTGAAGAGATCTAAACACTGTAAATTATTATATCTGTGGAGCTCAGTGACACCGCAAATGTAGCTGAATCTAGAAAGCTATTATTCTGTCGCAATCTGAGGCACTGGGCATTTACCTAGGGTCAATGAAGAGCACGGCAACCAAAGATCTGGAAAGTTAATGCAGGTTTGTCAATCTGAAGTATTATAGTCTATTGCCTAATACAAGACGTTTAACCACTTACCAAGCAGGAACAATGCCTCTTTGCCACAGTTACTAGTACTGTGCCTGCTTACCTTGCTATGAAATGCAAATGTCAATTGTATCTGTACCAAAACGAAAAATAATTATACTTGGCAGTACAAATAAATGTGCCATATGGGCCTAAGGAGCAACACAATTTTAAGTAATACACAGCTAACATATTTTGCATCACAGCGGCATGTAACACCATATCAAACACCCTAAATGATAACCTGATGGAGGAAAGGATATTGTTTCAAAGTTAATTAAAAAGAAATTAAAGAACACTCACTTGGTTCAGATGGTAGTGGTCCGAGATATACTGGTCATGGAAATGACCGAGAGCACAGTATCTATCAATGTCAGACGCTGGAGAGGATATTATCTGCATGGGTGGTTCCCTCTTTGACGAAGAATTTGAAGAGCTATCTGTTGCACTCTAACATGGAAATAAATCAAAAAATATTAATGTAGTTTTACTTATGAGGTTTAACATATTGTTTTTACTAAAATTGCAGTGGTAAAAGAAGAAGCACTCATGCAGAATTTATGTAGGTATTAATACTAACCTACCTGGGGAGCAATTGAGCATGTTATGGAGTGTTTTAGGAGATGATACAAGATAGTGCACATTAAGTGGGTATTTACATCTTTTGGGTTACACAATAATGTTACACAAATTTACAACTGCATTACACACAATTGCATTTTAGGTTCAGGAAGATTAAGTGATTTGCCTAGAATCACACAATTTTCAGTCAAGTGCTGAGGCTTGATTTGAACACAGGAGCCCAAGTTCCAAAGATTCCAAAAGGTGTCTGTCAGGGCTTCATGAAATGGAAGTAATGGTTCTGAAGAAGTTTGTCCGGCCTGTAAAACTTAAGTACATCCGTTTGGACTTCCATAGTTCACAGTGGCTAAACTAGAATGGGTGCATTTAAGTGGTGTTTGGCCTTTTTTCAAATATTAGTTCTTGTCTTATTTCCATAATTAACTATAAAGTTACTTCAAACTTTGTTTTTTCCCCCCAGTACTAATTATGACCTCACATGTTACATCAGTGATAATGTCTGAAATCTACGGCGGAGCAACAATAGTGGGTTTTTTCAGTGAATTTCTAAGGTTTTTTCCCAACTTACTTTAAAATCTTACTACTTTCCTCTTCCTCATGTATAGCTCCACTCTAACCTTTAGGTATTCAGTCAATTTCTATTAAGTTTTCTTTTTTAAACAAAGTAATATCTTATTTCGATAAATCTGCCGGAGTTGTACAAGCTGCATACAGATCCCATGGGGAGATCACGCTTATGGGCTTGTAATCACACTTTGTGGATTGTCTAAAATATGCAGCTTTAGGTTGTCTAAAATATGCAGCTTTAGGTTATCATTGATTTGCCTTTTTCTGAAGAGTTTCAGATATGGAGACACTGTGCAGAACACAGAGTATGATTTCCAAAATGTGTTGGTCACTATATTACGAGTAGCCTTTATGCTTCACCATAAGCCACATCTAAGTTGATTTCCCCCGATTGGGTCGAGAGCTACATACCCACTTGTACTATCTATTGAAAAGCCCACTCACCAGGTCTATTCACAATGGATGTGGTGAATACTGCATAAAGAAGGGTTACAGTAAGTAGGTGCTCAATCTGGTCTCAAATATGCCATTGATCCAACTTCACACACATTGAACCTCTATCTCACTATCCAGACCCCCTGACCATTTGTTTTCTCTCACTTTTTTTCCTAGTTACACAGGTGCACACATTGAATGACAACCTTTCCCATCTCCCTGCTCTCGAGGTCGACACGTTAGATACCCGGGACAAGGCTACCTTTCTCTTCCATCCACCAGAAACAGACTCTTTCTCCCTAACCACAATGTATGTTTATATTGGTACAATGACAATACTACACCGGAAAAAAATCCTTTCCCTCTTCTTGATGGTGTGCAGTGGGAGGTAGCAACTCAAAAATGTAAGTATTCCAATTTGTATACACAAATTGAAATACTTACATCAGTATTGGTTACATTTTCCCATCTTTTTGAAATGCAGAAAATGCATTCTGTTTCTCATGCAACCAGTGGAACGTACAAATGTTTTCCAAAGTAAAAGGCTGTAACGTCTCTTGGGTTAATATCAACTATGAACAAAAAAAATGTATCCATATGCCCCACTTTTTAATAAGCTTCAATAGTACAATATGCATGTTTACATATTAGTGATATGACAAACTTGACTATTATTAATTCTCCTCTCTACCGCCTCATATTATTATTCATCTAGCTCCTCATAATATTAACCCTAGAAGGAAGTGGTTACCATTAATTACGGAGATAGTAGTGCGTCGCTACAATGTTAACCAGCCTATTATCAAGGCAGGTTTCCCATCTCTTGTTACACCTGAACCCTTAAAGAAATAGAAAGAGTTGGAACTGTATGGGCCATTTCTTGAATCAGACAGTTAATGATTGGTTTTTATGAGTTTAAGAATGTTTTCAATATTATAGCATCGTTTGGTTTAGGCTCCCTTGAATACAAAGGAGATGGGAATATAGTTGTTGAATAGTATTTGTATAAGTAACTTTTTGTTAATCGGGAAGAGAATGTGGCCTAACGGCCAGGGCAGTCAATCTTGAATCAGGGGAACCAGGTTCGAGTCTCAGCAACCATCCTGTTTTTCTGGAAAAATCACTTAATCTCCCTGTGCCTAACAAAACAAATTGACTGTCCATCTGTAACACAACTGGTGAATGTAAATTGCTCGGATACCAGATACCTTCGGGTCAAGTTCACGCTATATAAAACTCAGCAAAAAAAAAATTGGTTATCCTATTGTGAAGAAAAGTCAAAATATACTGCTTACTTTCGTTCATGTGACTAAAGGGTCAGATACGTTCTTATGACACTACAACTTCAAACATGGTCTGAGCACTACCAAAATCAAGTGGACTGTGGCTAGTCCAATCTAATTTAGATCACTGGTGATTGGCTTTGTTAGAAAGGGGCTACTAGTTAATATGGCATCAGTAGATTCAGTCCTACCGGGTCGCCAACAATTTACATGACCTGTAAACAAAGGCTCCCTTATTAAACCGCAGTGGACACAAAATCAAATAATGAGGTAAATTATGACAGTAAAAGGACTGAGGAGTTGTGTTCACAAATGTCCTGTTGTGAGAAAAAGTGGCCCAAGACTGCGCCCTAAATTAACCATGTAACTGGCACCTCCCATTTATTTTTATAAAAGCATTTATTGCCATTTGTGTAAAGGCTTCACATAGAACAATGCTGAACAGTACAAACAGAAATTTCCAGACAATCTGTAGTACGTACATGCACGGTACTCAGTAACGGATTATCAAAATGTAAGTTCAGAGTAGAACGACTGGATCTACATTTGTTGTAAAGAGGGAGTGAAGTCTAGAGGGACTACTCCCTAATATGAAGGAAGGTTCTACTCCAGAGGTCCTAGATCTCGATTCCCTAGGGACGGTCTAATTCTCATATATAAACAGGCCACCTTTGGACCCAAGGGATTCATCAGTTACCCGGTGCCCAATGGATTGAGTTCAAGATGACATGCTACATGCAAAGAGGGCTTTAGAAGAATTCCCATAATTGGTGCCCGATACCCTGCCTTGAAACCAGCAATAAAAGTACCTGCCATCTCTTATATCAACTGTGGCAATGCCCAGTGTGCTGACTGACGTACAGTAGCCCTTTCCCTCATCTAGATTTCACATACCACAGCACACTTTGTACTGTTAAGAGAAATTCTGACCACATTAGCCTCACCATCATATTCCTCATCCGGTTGACACTAAGTTTTTACCAACGAAAAACCCAGCTGCATCATTTAAAAGTTCCTAACACTCACTTCATCAATGCTCTTAGCAAATTGACTAAAAGCCGCCCAAATTGAAGCCATGAAATCCACATAATGCACAAAAAGAAAATAAACAGATACACAACTACAAGCCGTCTACAATTTTGACCCACCGTTTTTGTATTCTATACTTTCTGGGCCCCAGCAGTCACGCTCTTGAAATTAGGAGGGAAAAAAACCCTAAAAGGTATCTACTTCATTAATATTCCCTCACCTATTCCTGATTCTAGAAAGCCATATCCTTAACAGTTCTGTGTATCCACCCTACAGCCAGTAAGTATCCTATGTGCACTACCTAGACCCAACAGCAACTGCTATAACCTTTGTTCAGTTAAATCTATGGGATGTAAAGAGGTTCTGCAGCTGTATGCTAAGCTGCTTCCCGATGATCCACTTGTACCAACACTAAAATAAAAATCACTTGCATCACTTTCTTGCGCATTAACAGTCATTCTAATATCCATGTAGCTGACTTTTTAACTTTCCAGCTTACCTTGTAAAGGAGACCATGGACTTGCTTTCAACAAGGAACAAGCTTTCCAACAATGATGATCTCTTGTTTGCCCAGCATAGGGTCAGCACAGCCAACATTGGAATTGGTGCCTAGTAGTGCAACTCTCCCATGCATTGGCTTGCTTTGGCAATAAAACTCAGGTGGCGTCATATTCTGCTCTCCATCAGGAAGCACTTAAAGCCTTTTAACCAACATGGGTAGAACTCTAGTTTCCCAGGTCCAGGGCAGCACATCAAGTCCAGATTGTTTGTTTCCATTCAAGGTATTTTCGTTATTCTTTTATAATGTGAATACCAAGGCTTCAAATGCCATAATTAAAACAAAAAAAATGGACCGGACAAACTACTCATACATGGAGCTACGAAACGTGACCGCTATGCATCCCGTGTGCTTTAAATTCCAGAGTCATTTTCTGTTCCTCTTCTTTCTCTAAAAGATATCTGATGATTATCAGAAATCTATAAAGGTAAGCACTTTGAGGCTCCAAAGACCTTGCACTATTCTAAAATCACAATTCTGTTTCACTGGACAGCTGCTACATAATCTTGGAAAATAAATACTTTCAGAGTATATCCCTATGTTAACCCACCAGAACTTTCTTTTCCTACTCCACTTTGCAAGCAACCTAAAGTGGTCAATGAGTGACGTGACGCTTTGTCTGTTTTAACATGAACGCCTAAAGCCTTGGAGCCAGCCCTGTTTCAATCTAACAACAAAAGCTGTTAGCTACATGAATGGCGGACACAGTGAAGCAGCATTAGTCAATCTACCCCACTACAAAGCAACTGCGCAGGGACAACATAAGCTTTGAAATATGATCATTTCTGGACAAATAAATGGGCAGGCATTTGATAATGCACGGTTTTTATTGTACAACTATTCATCTATTTCAGAGAAGAGAAGAAAGTAATCAAAAACCGTGGTTTGATGATGAACTGGTCTTTTCTAAAAATAGTTCACAATTCAATAATCCGATTCAAAATCATGCAAATTCCCTACAAAATAAAACTTAAAATTGTAAAGAGTTACAATGAGGCGCTACTTGAGTGCAAAAGAAGTACATTTGAAAATGGAGCAGGTGGCTTGACTCCTACCGCAAGACTTACAAAAAGAAGAGAGAATGGAATCGAAGACATCCCACTGGCTATTGAGAAGGGTGCACATGGTTGAGCTCTATTTCGAAGTGTATTTTAATTTCTACAAAAAAGTTCAGAGACATATATATATATTTTTTAAAACCCATTAGTGTCTTTATTTTCTGACCTACTGTGTTTTATAAAAGTATGCTTTCACTGTGCTCGAATGGTGGGAAAATAGAGGAAGGATGTAGTGATTCTGATTTTTTCCCCCGTAACTATACTAAAAGTATGTGGGTGATTTATAAAAATAAAAAAAAAGGATGCAGTGGTGAACATCCATAGGAGTTAGGGGTTGCGAGATGAGCTCAATGTAGGGGTGGTCAGGGTAGTGTCAGAGTGGCCAGATGCGCTGAGGATGAAGGTGCATATTCTGTGTGCCATCTTCTCTTTACCATTCCTTCTCTCTACCTCGGAGAAGAGCGGGGCAAGAATAGATGATAAAATACAAGGTTAAGAGACCGCATAGAAGTACACCCGTCATTTGAATACCCATTGGATGCTAGGCAGTTACTAGGGGGTTCAGTAGGAGGACAAAAAAAAATTGGCTATTTAGGGGGTTGGGGAGTCTACTGGAAAAGACGTTCCCAATCTTTAATTTTACAGCAACAGCTCCGCCACTTTTTGTTTAATAAACAACTTTCCTAGATGGTTAATGCTATCCATTTTTCACATTTATTTTTACTTAATTAATTGTAAACAGGGGGTAGTACACTCGACAATGTTTTTTTAAACTTTTTATTTAGTTTATTGGCATTCAGTGCGATATTACAATACAAGGCCGTAATCTCCAACAATTAACAACAGGCAGGAGGGAGAGAAAGGGAGGGGGAAACGGGGAAGTGAAAGGCATAATCTGCTTATGTGGGGAGGACACACAATAGCATTACAACAGATAACAGTGTGGACTATACATTGGTATTGCTTCGTCAGAGTTCAATCTTGATCTGTGGGTGTAGCGACATAAGAAAGGTGTTTCAGGATATAGACATGTCATTCAGGGTAGTAACACCGGGCCATGGGTTAGGACTAGCAGCACAATTTTGTCTCACAATATATAATACTTCCTCATTTGAATAACAGAGTAAACAATCGATTGTGGATGTTAGTCAGCATGTGTTTACGGTGGGGGAGTGTCTCGTGACCTCAAATATATTACAAATGGCTCCCAAATGTCTTTTGGTCAGGCCCACGAGGGCATCAGTTCCCAGTAGTTGGACAGTATGTTGCGTCGTGCAACCATAGTGTGACCTTTAGAGCAGCTTTCTTCTCCCAGTGTTTAGCGAGTTGGCGCTTGGCCAGTAGTAGAAAGCGATTAGGCGACAGGGTGTCTGGGGTAAGTACTTAACATAGTCTAGGAGGCTAACCGTCAGCGTTGTGGTATAGGGTGACCGATGATCTGTGGGAGAATAAAATATACATCACACCAATAGTCCGCAAGTCTAGGACATTCCCAAGCTAGTTGTAAGAACGAGGCCTGAGCGGTGTCACATTGCGTCCCCTCCCTCAAACCCATATGTTGTAGTTGTGCGGTATTACCGGTGTAAGAACTTGAAGTGTATGAAGCGCAGTCTGTAGTTTGGTAAAAGGGTTGTGGTTTGTTCACAGCAGTATGCCCATTGCTTAGTGGATATAGGTGGATCTGTGTCCAGCGTCCATTTAGCATGTGCTTTTGGGGTGCATATAGGAGTTTTATCTTGGATAACTGTGTAAAGCCGAGTGACGAGCTTGCAGTATGAGTTCATCGTGAGTATGTGCTCCGGTGCCAGTAGCGTTGGCAGGGGCTCATGGAAGGTGGCATGTCGTGCGCGGCATGTAGAGCGAATCTGATATTATAATAATATGTCCAACACAGTGGGCCTGGGGGTGTCTGTTATTTTAGGGAGTGGGATGAACTGGCCACCGGTGTAAAGCCCAACAAATGTAAACAGATTTTGACTGTGCGCTCAAATTGCGCACCGTCATCTTGCAATGTCGGTATTATAGGGTTGCGATATAGGGATGGAGGGGGCGGAGATGCACTTTAGGTTCGCACGCAGTCGCTGTCCGTCCCACGCCCATCTAATAGTCCACAGTATCCGGCACAGTGCGTGTATGCTCGTATGCCTGATATAGCGCAGAGGATAGTGAGACTGGGGAGGTCAGGTCAGCCTTCACCGCTACTTGTTCCTCTTGACATTGTTGGCTACATCAATAACTGTCACTTGCATAACAGCAACTTAGAGTAATACAATTACTTCAGAAGAAAACAGTACAAAGGGGGCGGATAAGGTACACCAAAGGGGGAAATGAACAGCTGATAATCACAACTATCTGGCAGTCAATGCTTATTAGAGATAGTGTGTTACTGGGTGGGGGGGGAGCTGTCCACTGGCCCTGGCGTAGACATGTGATGCACCTGTTGGTGCAGGAGCACCACGTCAGGATCTGACAAGCTTTAAGGTGTGTGACAAAGCCTGGTTCAGCAGAGCTGTAAATGGCGAGCAGGGCTGGAACCGGTTAGTAGTTCCTATCTAGAAGCAGAGAAGAGAACACAACTGCTCTCAAGTGGCCCTTCATGTGTCTGCCTGATGGGAGAGAGAATTCACCAGGAACAGGCGCAGCTCTAGGGGTGCTCCCCGGAGAGGGAGGGTCTGACACCAGCAGCCACTGACTGGATGGCTATCAACAGCTCGTCCCAGCTCTGAAATGGGATATTTGCGCAGACCCTACTTTTCCTCAGTTATCAGGGCAGTGCTTTCAGCCTTGGCCTTAACATCAAGCGACCCGCGCCATGCCCCCAATGGAGGGCAGGTATCCCTCCACCTTTGGGTAATCAAGTACTTAGCATGTAAGCCAACATCGAGGAAGCTTACTCTTACCCTCTCCTTGGCTGAGAGTGGATAACACCCCCAGTGAGCAGGCTCCCAGCAGTGCATTGCGCCCATGCCAGTAGCCTGGGTCAGCTGTGTAGTAATGGTCAACCACTACAGTGACAAGGATTGGCAGACCCACGGCATGTGTAGAAAGTTAGCACTGTATCTGACAACGAGGGCACAGGGCTCCTGCTCTTTGACTCAGGAAAGAGAGCAAGATGAAGGGCAAATAACTGGATTTACTTAAATCATGCATTTCTAGACACCTTAGCCAGGTAGGACACTAGCCGTTCCCAGTCCCCTTCTGCAACTGGTACAGCTAGTTCTTCCTCCCACCTAGTTTGTACTGCATTAAGGGGTGCGGAGGCAGACAGTTTTCACCTATGGCTTCAGTGAGCCCGCAAATGAGTTTGTGGCCATTTCCCATTGCGTGAAGGTATTGCATCAATGCTTGTGGCCAGTTCTGCTTGAGTGATGTTCCAGCCTGTGCGCAGTGCATGGGTCATTGCCTGATATGCCAAAAACAGTCTGCTGCATATGGCACTCTGTTAAGTGAGCGCAGCGTGCCATTGTAGAAGAGATCCTTAGTTGAGGTTATGTCTGCCAAGTGGCATTGTCGCAGATCTAAAAACGTAGATGACCCATTGAGACATGGGAGACCTAGAAACGGAAGGGCAGGTGTGTAGGGGAGGGCGGGGACGTGTAGGCTCCTACGATGGTTAATGCTGACCTCAAGACACCGCTGGTTAAAAGGAAAGGGGAGTCCTACACTTTGAAGCCAAGGGAGGGACAGGCAGCTAAAGAAGAAACCAGCCTTCTAGCTAGGGTGCCTCCTACCTGAAAGAAATGTAAATGTGTGCAACTGTTGATCACCAAATCTAAATGCTGCTTGGGAGCCAGTGTATAGTTTTTCATTTGAGGCTTAATGCTGAGAAAGATGTATCATTTTTGAGAGGCAACACAAGGATGTTACCAGCAGAGTTCTGGAGTGCGTTCTTCTAATGGAAACTTAATTGTGTGAATTAGGTCCGGTGTGGTTGCATATTGCAAAAAAATATATTTTGAAAGCACTTCTCCTGCCCCACTGCACTCACAATCGCAGCTACCCATACATGATGTAGGTACTTCAACTGCTGAGTCAAGCTATCCTGGCTGATGACGGCTGATAGCCAGAAACCGGTCCTAGGATGCTTGATTCCGGTCCAGGGAAGACATGGCTTGGCAGTTCGGGCTGGACTGTTCCCATGAGGCACAGGGTCAAGACTGATTTGCATATGGCCATGTCTGAACTGGGGTGGCGTAGTGGGCAAAAGAACGATGGATTTAACCCAGATCTCTTGACTGGGGGAGAATGTCTGCATTGTCAGCATTCCGTCCATCATTTGTTTGTTGTAACGCTTTTCGCCCTAAGTGGGATGGGTATTCCCAGACGTGGGACCCGTGCTCACTACGCCACTGGAGTCAAGCTATCCTGGCTGATGACGGCTGATAGCCAGAAACCGGTCCTAGGATGCTTGATTCCGGTCCAGGGAAGACATGGCTTGGCAGTTCGGGCTGGACTGTTCCCATGAGGCACAGGGTCAAGACTGATTTGCATATGGCCACGTCTGAACTGGGGTGGCGTAGTGGGCAAAAGAACGATGGATTTAACCCAGATCTCTTGACTGGGGGAGAATGTCTGCATTGTCAGCATTCCGTCCATCATTTGTTTGTTGTAACACATAAAAATCAGCACCTTTTTGCATCAGTGTCATCAGCTGTCCCAAGACCAATCTGCTGTTTCAAATGTCTACAGAGCAGCGCACTGATCAAGAGAGCCTGAGGGATACCATCGAGGCCCACTGAGGAGCCCTGCTGGGTGAGAGTAGAGGAGGAACACGGAAGAGGCGGGAACAAGAGGAGGGAGGCAGATCCTTACACAGATAAGTTACGTAATTGTCATTTGCTACCACTTTGAGCGATCTCCTCAATCCCCGCGGTCTCCACAACTAGAAATACGGTAACTTCAACCGAAAGCAGCTGTTCCTAGGAGCGACCTATACTTCCTAAAATTGCCCATACATCTTAAATATTCTCATTAAGCAAGAGTGGGGGGCTCATACATACGTACGGTTATATAACACTGCTGTCCTCAATCCGCAGGGAAAAAATAGTTTTGTAAACTACCATTACCAAACCCGATAGTCCACGTCGCACTCTGGCCTTAAAGTACAGCACGGCTTTACTATTTTCATTCTTCTACGGTTTGAGGGGCAGACGCACTTCAAACAGAGACCATGAGCGAGGTAGAATTATGGGAAACAAATGCTCTACTTTTGAGCAGCTCCCGTGCTATTATGCTCTGCTCCATGCCCCAGTTGCAGACAAATTAGAGGCAGAAAATGGGAACCGAGCAGACGTTCGTCTGGGCTTGAATACCCCGTGGCAATTATAGGCGGTCTCCTTCACGGCAGTGGTTTAACAGCCATTTGCCCGGCGGTTTCGCATCGGCCCTCTAACGCGGATTGGGAAGACAGATGGTTCACGTCAATACAGGAAAGCAGGAATCCCTACTCCGTGCCACACTGTACTCCGCCGTTCTCTCCAGGCCACACCACCACTGCCAATTTGAATGTGAAACACCTAACAAAATGAAGTACGCGGGGAAAGCATCAAATGTAAAAATCGGCATAAGATGATAACATTTCCGCATGGGACCCTACCCACCGAAGAGCCTCCTGCTTGTGTGTGAACTCCCTTGATTGTTGGGATGAAGGGGGGTTGTGTGGTAAGCTGATCACGCTGAATGCCTCTTTGCTCCTGCTGAAGGCATTTCCCAGTCCAAGTCGCTCCACTGCTAACCAGGAGCTGTGTGTGAATCGTCGCACGTCAGATGTGAGCACCGCCTCTTTTTCGTACTGTTTACACATTGAGCTGCTCAGACACCCCGTTGAAAAGCAGAAAGTAGAATCCGGCCCGGAGCACGAACAGACATTACACGTATGAATTCTAAAAAGACATTCTGTGTACTTTGTGTTGAGCACATCTGACGTTATGGTAAAAACATACAGTTTTAAAATTTGCATCAGTTGGTTCACTTTAAGGGCGCAAACGTTAAAACAAGATGGCACGGGTTTCTCATACATGTGTATTTGAATTCATTTGCACAGCTTCTCGAAAAGAAATGCTGTAAAGTGTACGTAAAGTATACATAAAGCCTTTCGGAACGCCAGAGCACATTATGCTGCAAAACAACGCTCCTCACTCAAGGCAAAAGAAGCATTGGTAAAGCCAATAAATAGGTCTCACCTTTTGGCTTTGCCAATGCTTTTTGCTGGCGCTGTTCAGCATCTTTCCACTCTAGGAAAAAAGTATTGCGTCCATTACTTTCTGATAATGGCATTACTCCTAGTCCTACACCTTCGCCTTCCTTCTTAATCAAAGAGGTTCCCCTGCTGCCAATAAACCCCTCACTCTTAAAATAACCCCCCCCCCCCCCCCCCCATCACCTCCTTCCCGTCCTGTGGGCAATCAAGCCAGACCACGCACTCAGTTGTTCCATGTTGGGAGGGCGAGAGGGACCTTGAAGCAAGGCGAGGGAGTGGGACTAGGAGTAATGCCATTCTCAGAAAATATTTGACGCATCATCTCCCGTCTCTCCCTTTCCTTCTTGACCAGTGAGACATAGCAAGTAAATAGAAATGGACAACTGAGTCATAAACACCCAACTTTATTAGGATGCCCAGATCATATACAGAAATACTTCAATGCCTTCGTAGAGGACAAAACTCCGTGACCCAACACATTATCAAGAGGCTCCAACTCAGCAATCCTATAAGCGACAAACAAAAGTGGATGGGGTAGCCTAAGTCGCAAGCCTTCAACACCGAGGTACCCTTCAATTCAGCCATTGTTGCTGCAATACTGTGTGTACAACGCCTCTGCGTCCCCTAGAGGAGGAACCACACTTCAACAGGATCAGAGACTGTATCCATCTACTTAAAGTGGCTGTAGATAGCTCCTCCCCTTTCTTTCCAGGACCAAAATTCACAAATAATGGTACCTTTGCCGGAACGACTTTACCATATCCAAGTACCACCGTGAAGCCCGTCTGACGTCCAAACAATGCAATCTGCACTCTGAGGGCAGCTCTGGACAAAATTCCGGCAAAATCATATCCTGACTGACATGAAACGCAGAATTGACCTCCGGTACAAATGATGGGACCGGAACCAGAACAATCATATCTGGAAACACCTTACAAAAAGGATATTTACAAGATCAAGCCCTCAACTCCCCCAGCATCTAGCACAAGTAATGGCCACCAGAAAACAAGTCTTAAACGTCAAGAGTTTCAAATCGACCCGCTCAAGAGGCTCAAATGGAGGACCAGTCAAGGACTCTAACACAACTGAAGACTCCAAATGGGGAATTAATGCAGTGTTCTAGGAAACAAGTTCAACAGCCCTTGAAAAAACCTAGGCATCAGCCCTTCCTCACCCTTCAGATTTCTCCAAGTGCCACCCCCACCCCCACCAGGCTCAAGTAGATCAATGCCTGTCTATGTGTGCAACTTGAATAAAACAGGCAAATGAGACGGAGGGGACTGCCAGTACCAACCAAGTAACACGTGCCACAGATGTAGAAACAAGGAATTCCAGGTGTTGTCCTGACTAGGAATTTAGAATCTGCCAGACAGCAGTGGAGGACTACTATTGCCCTAGAGCACAACAAAAGAAGCTGGGTGAGTTCGTAGAACAAGCCCTGCCTCTCGCATAGCAGACATGCACAGGCTCAGACAGGAAGCTTCTTCTCTTACTTTTATAGAGTGTATGGTTGCTAGGTGAGGCGTGGCTCTCAAACATTCCCATAATAGCACGAACGTTGATAGTAGCAAACAGGATATAACGAGCTACTACAAACTTCAGTGCTTTTGGCAAGCGATCGCTAAGGAAAATTACATCACTGTAAGATCCTTTTTACTACCGGATTCATCACAGTCAAGTCAAACTGAAAGGCTATTTCAAACAAAGCCAAGACAGAAAAAAAAAAAGAACACACACAACTCTCAATGTTTTTTATGCACACCACACACTCCCTACACCCCCAACCAAGGCGAACACTCAATGAGAATGCCAAAGTCGAATGAACAGTGCTAACACTAAGTCTGTCCAACTAAAAACACATTATTGTTGACTCTTATAAAACTGCTTAATCACTTACGGTGTTGCACTCTTGGACATATTTACATCTTCCTCATCATTTCTTTGGTCCCCTCCACTTCCATGAAACTACTTTGATAAGATTTTTATTTAGAGATGTACATGATCCAACTTCAATTGCTACAAACGTAGGAAAAAACTATTTATATAACAAGCCAGGCTATATCACATACGAACATTGGCCTATTGCTGGATGTGCCCATTGGCTATCTCATAGCAAGCAACAGCACTAAC
This sequence comes from Triturus cristatus, assembly GCF_964204655.1. NCBI lineage: Eukaryota > Metazoa > Chordata > Amphibia > Caudata > Salamandridae > Triturus > Triturus cristatus. Next base: position 1,458,245,087 of record NC_140589.1, on the reverse strand, counting down.
CACTAAGAACTGACAGAAACAAAATTCACACAGACCACATTGGATAGAATCACCAAAGCCCAACTCTATGACACACCAGCTTTTTATGGGATGTTTCTCAAAATGGCAACGTCTTCTGAAACATTTCAGCTATCTCAATGCAGCCTTGTTCACAGGTGAGCTGGAAAAATAATGCAGGTGTCACACGTCACAAGTACAAACTACCACATGACCTTTAGGAAATCCTACATTTCTCAGGATGCACCTTTAATGTAACCACAGTGTTTCCAACTGTAGTGTAGAAATACTTTGCTTAGTAGTGTAACAAACTGCTGTACATTTAATAATTCAGGTGCATATATTCCATTGGTACACTGGCCAGGTGAAATTTCAAAAGTTTATGTGCATATCCGCACCATCCACGCTCATGAAAGAAGTTGCTCAAGTCAAATTCATGTCTTTTTGCAAAACGAGAGAATCAGAATCGTCAAGAGGAGACACTTCTCCTCCTGTCTCCCTTTCTCACCTCATTATCGATGGTGACAAGCAAATTAATTTATGTCGAATGAGGGCAAGTGCGTCATGCTCCCCAATTAAATCCAGCATCAAATCTCCATTTGATGGGAGCCTCCAACCCTGCAGGGGGCTTTGGTAGCCGGGTATGGAATAACCCACAGCACACAGAAGAGATTCACTGAAGCCCAACTCTATGACACACCAGCTTTTTATTGGATGCTTCTCAAAATGGCAAAGTCTCCTGACGCGTTTCAGCTATCCCAGTTACTCTTCCCAGTTTGTAGTTGGTAATTTCCTAACAGTAGGATTTCCTAAAGGTCAAGTGGTAGTTTGTACTTAGAATGTGTGACGCCTGCATTATTCATCCAGCTCGCCTGTGCACAAGACTGCATTTGGATAGCTAAAACTGATCAGGAGATGTTGCCATTTTGAGAAGCAGTCAATAAAAAGCTGGTGTCATTGAGTTGGTATATATGGTGTGTGTGTATATATCTACATATATCTATATGTGCATATATCTATATATAATATGTACACATATATACACACACACAGCTATAACGTTTCTGACAACATCACTCGCTCCTAACAATTAACACAAATTCTTAAAAGAACACTTTGAACAGAACATCCAACACAGTCATACAATAGAGCAGGGTCTCTGTGCTAACAGCATATACATTATGATAGGGCACGCAATAACATCCAACAGATCACAGATGGGCAGAACGTCTAACATGCATCAAGAGCAGCCCAAGTACACCATGTTGTAGGCTGTCACTCAACAGCAATTACCATCAAGGAACACAACTATCTGATGGGCACACTGTATAACCTAAGATGTGTTTAAATACCAAATTCATACACCTACAGCTCAAGGACTAAGACTGAATCGACTAACCGATAAATAAAAGGACCCGTAATACATCTTCAAAAGCTGAATTAGACTCCGGTCCTCGATGGTAATCTTGGAACCATCTGCAAAGTCACTGGACTGCTGAAAGCACTAAAAGGTAACATCAGCTGCTGAAAATGTGGTAAATAAACAGCAAGAACATAATAAAGAATAACCTCATGTATTGAAATGAGGGTACCCAACCAAAGTGGAGACAATAATTGCAATTACTATGCATTATGGCACAATCTTCTCAATTTTTCGGAACAGCTAATGCCCTGTATTTAACTTCGATTTTTACGACTTACAAACTCAATGACCAACTACCGAAAGATCTACTAGAGGTAAAGTGAAATATTTAGACAGAAAAAAAAATGGATAGTTTGGAAGTGGTAGTTACGTTCTAAGTTGAAGGCATTTTCAATAAACCAATAAATAAATGTGTGGCACAATGGTAAAGGGAATGCCATTGGATCCGAGGTCAAATCCAAGTTTCATCTTCATGTATTATTTTCAGGAAATTTGAGCTTCATTTTATGTACTTTATTAAAATATATCAACAAACCACATATACTCTGGTAGCTCTCTCCCCTTTTCCTTTTAATGATGTCCTTATTTCTGCAATTAATTACTGTGGAAGGGTGTCCTACTCTCAATATTTCCACAAAGTGCATCTCAGACTACCCCAAGCTGTAGGGTTAGGTCAATGTTCTTCTGGGTAAAAACAACCGCAGGGTGCCAGTCGGATGTTGCGTGACGTGGGGTAATGCTTGGAAAATGTAGTAAACGCAAGTCCTTAATTCCCCGACGTGAAGATAGTCTAACTGCAATGGTGCTGGAAATTTACTCATGGAAGAAAGCGTGTTGCACAAATGTCTCCAACATGCCATGACTTGCCTCTGTGACGGGAGGAGCATAAACTCTACAGGAGAGATGCGAGGATTTTATACTTCACAGGGACAACTATTGTTATGTACCGGGGACATTGTTATTGGGTTAGCAGCTGATTTGTTTTAGGTCACTCATACTGAAATCTTTATGCACGTTTTTTCCAGTGTCAAACGCATACCGTTCAGTATATTTTACAAATTAAAAACATGCATTTTGTATAAGTTGATTTACACTGCGAGTCTTTGTTCTAGTTTTAATGCTGTATAAACAAGTTACAAATGTCTTGCTGCTGCACACATCCTTTTCTTGTTACGGCAAACAAAGGAGACGTTTGGGCAATAAGATTATTTGACTGGGTGCATGCCCCCCAGACGTCTACAGTACTTCATCCCTCAGGAAATGGTAACCACTCTTTCCACAGTCGTAAAGAGGAAAGGAATTGGATTCATGTGCTTTTAAGTTGACTTCAAACCTAAACCGCGATAAGTCGAGATGACCAAAGGAGAAGAAAACTTTTCATGTCAGGAAACAAGTGAACCAAAAACATTGACTGAAATATGTTTATTTCTAAAAACATGTGTGAGACCCTTTTCTGCTTTTCTGGTCCAGTCAAAGGTCTTGTTTCCGTGGTCAGTACTGTTGCTTACAATAGGTGTCTGAATGTCTCAGATATTCCATTCCAATTCTGTGCCATGATACTGCTGCCCTTTACCCTAGATTTTCAGCTGTCACAGGAGAAAGGAAGGACAGACAGCTCAGTCACTTCAAGCGGCTGAGAACCTTTACAAAGTTTTCAAAGCCCCTAACACCAGGTAACCCACAACCCCCAGATGAACCTGGATTCCAAGATGCCAGTTTTAAGGTTCCAGATAACTGGTTTCAAAGGCAAAAGTTACAGTGTTCAAAAAAGAAGCCACCAGGGTGGTTCATGGACATGGGTGATGGACACAGGTCAAGAGGGACCCCACAGTAAGTATCAAAACTGGGGAGCTATAGCCTCTGGAATAGACTAAGCACCACAGTCGACCACACAAAAGTACAACATTTCAGAGGTTCGTAGATCTTGAATAGCTGGTTGCAGGTGACATCCACTGGACGCATCACACATCTTCTCCCAGTAAGAGGAAAACTAGGATTTAAGCACAGTTGTATTGCACCTTAAAGCCCAGACATCTGTACAACTATAAGGCACAAGGAGACTGTTCAAACAGCTCAAAAAATATCAAGAATTTTAGCCATAGCCAACGGAACACCATTCTATGGCCTACGGTTACACTGGAAAGCCTTGGGTTTCTGCTGGGCAGAAAGCAGGATGATACAGACCCCAATTAAGTCAGATGAGTCAAGGAACAATGCAGGCTCAACAGGCACAATACTTTGATGGTCCGTATATGTTCATGAACCTCAAACCTTTGTGCAGACTTATAACAGGCTCAGTTCTTTGAGTTGTCCAAACACAGTTCCGATTCTCTCAAGGGCAAGCCTTGGTGAAAATGTGTGTGAGGGATGAAACAGCAAAAGGAGTGTCCTAGTCACGTATCTCTCCTAGCCTGTGAACTTTCCAGGGGTATCGTCAGGAACCATGAACCAATTGAGCCCTAGGGCAAGACCCATCCACACGCACCTGCACACACAGCCAAGTATCGCACAAACACAACATGCAAAACACAAACACAACATGCATCATCACACAGAGCAAACCTCACTACATTCACAAAGTGGAGAGAAATGTTTCTAGTTATAGGGGAAAATAAATGCTCAACATAGGCAGTCACAAGGCTCCTCTACCAGGTGACCAGGTAAAAAGGTCCTAGCACCTCGTTACTGTCACAGCATCCCATTAACCATCAGTTTCCCACAGCCTGGTGATGTGTTAGCAGTCACCTCTACTATAAGTAGGGGCACACTGTGGGGATCTGTCTGCCAAGCAGAGTCGTGTTAACTGTTGGTGAGATAGATAACAAATAACCTGTAGTGGCCCTTCATATGTCGAATCCACTGAGGGAGGGGGATACAAGGCTAGCTAGAAAATGGATTAATAGGGTGGGATAATACAGTGATACTCACAATGTGAGAACATTCGGTTCTAGAACATGTTCCGAAATGCACATCAAAACAAGTGACATTATTTTAGTCAAGATTTTAACAGGCTTTTTTTTTAACCAATCCTATTTGTAAAATGAAAGGGGGCATTGTTTCTTTCAGTAACAGAATGAGAATACAGAACTTGCGATGCTTTACCAGTGATTCTGCAGTGATTTCCCAGATGCAACACTAGGGCCATTATGTTTTTAAAATACAGTAAACATGCTCAGCTATCACTTGCTTAATGCAAAGTAAAAGTGACACAATCCCAACATCAGTTTAATCTAGCACAACAATCATCAATAGCATAGTAACATACCAACTAGACAGATTTCTAATAGGCAGCTGGGCCTATGCTGCCTTCAAATTAAGGAAACCAGGAAACTGGTGGATGCAGAGGAAGAGTCATTATACTGTGAATACAAGCACTGCCAACAGGTCGGTCAGCACACGTGCGAACATATGCATCCTGATGCAGTGGTGGTCATTTTTTTGTTTTTCATTTACTGTTTCTGGATGGTGGATACCAAAAAGGTGCACAAAAGCACATTATTTGGAAAGGAGTTGACTGGAAGCAAACTACAGCTGCTGGGTCCAAGAAAAAAATTAAATTATAAAAAACAAAAAACAAAACAAAAACAAAAAAATCACAATATGACTGGGAGGGTCAGGCGAGTAACTGTGGAGCAGGGCACAGAATGAGAGAGGAGCAAGCAAACACTGTCAAGCAGCAGGTGCAAAGGAGAGTAACGAAGGGCAGGGAACCAATAGAGGAGCCAGGTAGGGTAGTTTAAATAAAAAGCATTTGCAATGCAATAGGTCTCGCCTTTGGGACCTTATAAGGATTTAGTAATGCAGCAGGTTGTGTGGCCCCGGGGCTTTCAGGGTGCTGAGTCGCTTATGAGCAAGCAGTGTCCTGTGATTTTGGGAAAATCTTTTAAAATATAAGCAGCGATCTTGGAGGGGTGGTAGGTGTGGGGAAGGGAGAGACAGTACAGGTCGAGCAGAAAACAAGAATCAATGGTGAAAATGAAAGCGATGAGGGGGTGGGAAGGAACAGCACGCAGTGCGACTTGAACAGCATTGGCGTTTATAAATGACTCCATCTGGCAACATTTAAAAAACAGCAATCAAACAGCACCAAACATGCTGTGAAGGGCGTAGTCAGAGCTGCCGACTCAGGAGTTCGAGTCTCGGCGTTGCCTCAACATCGTGTGGTTTTGGAAAAATTACTTAAAATACAAGCAGCGATCTCGGAGGGGTGTTGGGTGCGGGGTGAAGGAAGAGAAGGCATAGGGCGAGCAGGCTGCCATGAGCAGGAAACAAGATGCAATGGTGAAAATGAAAGTGGGCATTTCGTTAAAAGGCGCATAGCCTCCAAAGTAAAACAACAATTAAACCAGCGATGCAAATGCCGACCGAAACATGAAGTACAGCGTCAGTGAAGTGGGTGCTTTGCTGATACACAAGCTGAGGCAAACAAGAAAAAAAATGTGCGCACAGAGGAACCTATATAGAAAAAAAGGCAAGACCATGTGTAACAGGGGCATTCTCCTGGGAGGGTTTGAAACACAAAAAGGCGAGACCAATGTAGCATGCTGACCAATCAAAAGCATACCTTTATGAAGGGCACAAACAAGAAAGAATGGAAAAGATGGGAGGTGCTTCAAGCCACAGTCTAGATTACAGCAGGATTAGCAGAGCAGCACATGCGCTGCCCAGGCTCGACCTAAGAAGCAAGCCCTCCATCCCCCAAAAAAACATGCATTGGGGAGGAGCAAGGGGAGCAACTGACAAGATTGAGGGTCAGGGGGTGTAGAGCATGGATAGCCTTGGGGGCTGGAATGTGGGAGAGGGTAGCACATTGGGAGAGAGCAAGAAAATACATGCACTCAAATGGAGTGCTGAAAGAAAGAAATTGAGTTGTTTCCGGTTATGGAGCTGAAAAACAAATACAAGTCATCAAAGTAAAAGGACAGTAAAGAAGCCATGCCCCAGAGGAGGACAAACACAAGAAAAAGGAAAGCCACTAAATAAGCAGCAAATGACGGAGACGGAAGCCAACCAACGGTAAGCAACTGGCTGATCAAATGCCCACTCCAAGTCTTGGTACTGTAACCAAATAGGTCTTCTACAACAGACAGCTAAAACCGGTTAGTAGACAAGCTCTAACAAGCATTGGCAAAGCCAATAGGTCGCACCTATGTGAACTATTAGCTTTGTCAAAGCAGCACAGCCAAAAGCTTTTTAAAAAGCGTTGGCAGTCGTAGAATTGTTTTTTTATTGCTGGTTGGAGGAAGGGTGTGCAACATGGAGGGTGCAGATAACTCACACCCACTCTACCACCAGCAACAACAACAAAACATCTGGGAAATCCATAAATATGCAGAAAACACAGCAGCTGCAAAAATCACATAATTCAGGTAGCCCTGATCTTATTAGATACCAATTCGTTCTTTCCACATTTTTCTCACCTCACTCTCCTCATGTCTTTCCTCTCACTCTCTCATTGACTGCCAGAGTCAAGAGGCAGACTGACCTACAAGGTATAGGAGTTAGACTTTTTTTTTGCAATGTGGTCTCATATCACACATGTAACACCTGAAGCCAATCTGGGCTTTGTGCCAGAAGGGTGCGGAGACTCTTGGGCCCCTGATATGGTGGACTGTACCATTCTTCCCTAGCCAAATAAAAATAGATGCTTTATGTAATTTAAATGACACGTGCAGTACAACCAAACTCAATTAACAGACAACTTCTGCCTGAAAAGATGAAACTACAAGACCCAGAATGAAAAATCCCACTGCTTAATGTACTAGTACTGGGTGAAGAGGTCACAGGACAATGAGCACTGAGCAGCGAGAGCGATTTCCCTTCTGGGGCTGTAGAAGATACAGACGCTCGGCAGCCATGTTACAAGAATGCAGAAGACAAAACAAGACTAGATGAAACGCTCCTGCAATAGACAAACAAGCTTCATATCCATCACCATGGCTGTCCCGCTCAGGCATCCCTACAATGACACTGACGGTTCCACGATGGGTGTCCAGATCGCGCACATAGACAGTAGAAAATGATTGAAAATGCATGGCTAATTAAATCAGAGAAAAGCGACAACTCTCAGAATAGAATGATTTAGTAAACGACCAGACTGGAACCATGATGCCCCCACTGTCATGTGGTAATCCTACTCCAAAAGTGATGCCGATTTGTAAATGTCCCGGGCGCACACTCGGATTAGTACAGAAAATCGCATGGTTAAATTTAAAAATATATATTCCACTGCAGCAAGAGGAGCAGCTGTTCACGTGATAAGAAAAGCAGCAGCAGCCTCTGGCACAGCTGCAAAAAAGCATGAAGAAAGTTTTTCTTTCGTTTCAGGTTTATGTGTGTTTTTCCCTTATTAATTAGTTACCCTGTGGCATTTACTGTTAAGTGTCTGCTCCCATCTTCCTGTTAAGTGTCTGCACTCACGAGACTCAAATAAACATCTGTTTGGAGAGTTTAAAATCTTTTCAGTGACAGTTCACACATTTAACCTGCTCGCTAGTTCGTGGCCAAGCAGCCGCCTGAGTGAGCAGAGAGGCCAACATCACATATAACAAAAAACAAGCATTGGCATAGCCAATAGGTCTCGGCTTTGGGACCATATAAGTGGTTAGCCATGCAGCACAGAAGCTGTGGGTTTACAAACATCAGAAAGAAGACAGAGCAACCAGTCACATTTTGTTTAACAGTGGTAGTTGTTCTTGACAATTTTTTAACCACATGTGCTTGAAGTTTTGCGCTTATAAATGGATTTAAATTTTAATTACAACATATTCAGCTGTTGTAAGGCAATTTATTTCCATGAGGGCATTGGTAACTTTTAAAGATGGCACCTGTACAAAGCAGTGGTGCACCATATTTCTGACCTTAATGCAAAAGTATAGTCTGTTGGAAGCAGGCCGCCCCTTTCATTATTATGCAGACATATGCTGTAGAAGAGCTATGTATTTAAATAGTTGATACTAGGCCTTCCAAGTTCCTGCTTAGCCCAGCTAGGTCTCGCTTTGAATGGATCGAGAGCTCCACTAGACTATAGAGTTTTAACACGAATCAGTGGCCTTCAGCATAAACACAGGTTTGAACAGCATGTATAATTTATGTATATTACATCTATTTATGTAGTTTTCAAAAGGCAAATAAATGAAGCCTGTAACTTTTACTTTCAGGTTGATTAGCATGCTGACGCGAAGTTGTGTTCATGCTGTAGATGGTGCAACACCTGTGAAATTATAGCAGAGAAAGCAGCAAACGTGTAAAGAAACAGTGGGCAGTGAAATTATAGCAGAGCAGCATAAACAACGCATCGTGAATTTAAGGCAGAGCCTCGAATTTATATAGGGGATATTTACTGTGTGATGACAGCAAAAGCAGACCCATAAACACACATCTTACATTTTCACTGCACCGTTTTAGGAAAGCAAACCCGTGGACAGCATAAATACAAAAAATGATTCAGTATTAGCAGAGGAAATCACAAATATGCAAAACTGTTCCTGTTTTGATGCATGAAAACATGTACTTAAACATTTATTTTTGATATTAGACCGAATGGAACAGACAGACATTTCGGCAAAGCGACGGCAAGACAAGCAGTTCAGAAGGTATAGCAAGGGCAAGACAAAACATGGAGAAAAAAAAGCAGGCAAATACAAACAGCTGTTGTCAAGCACTCGTGCTTGTACTGGCGTCCACCTTGCGGGAGCGAGCAGCAGCGCGCGGGCCATCTGTTTTCAATTAGCATGTGTGCTGCTGCTCGCTCCCTAAAGGTGGATGCCAGCAATAGCACGAGTGCTTGAAAAGAGCTGACCGATTCCTAAAGGTCACTCCTAGAGCAGCACTGTGCGCTACGCTCTAGGCGAGACCTAAAAAGCACACGTGCTAGGCAGGCAGGGGTGTAATGGGGGTAGTGAGAAATAGTACCTCAATCAAGTCTGCTGACGTGCACAGATTCACTTGAATCAATCTGTGCTTGGTCCCTGCTCCACGCCAATGATCAGAAGTGACGTTTCCCCCCTCATTGGCCAATTAATTAAGGGGGCTGTACAGAAGAAAGACTTGAAGCCAACAAATTGTAAAGCAATGGGCAGGCTCCACGCCCTTTCTGTATACAACAGTGTCTCGCAAGTGAGAGGCATGCCGCTGCCGCATGCACGCGCAGGCTCAGCCCGAAAAAGGTGCTGTACTGTACAAAAACATTGCATATCTCTGATACTGACTGTCGCTCCAATTCAAAACGAACTAGGACAAACCCAAAGTAGAATTCTATCCCATACACAGACACCTTAAACTTACGCTTCGCTTCTGTATATTCTTGTATGCTCTTATAGCAGATTTTAAAGGGGATGGATACATTGCAAGAAAGAGTATTGTATTCAGGAAAATACCCACAGACAAATATCGAGTTCTAAACCTTCTTTACAAATAAATATCTTGAACTGTTGGGAGTAGATTTTCCATTATTAACTCCAATGGGGCAGTATTTTATCTAAATGTTATTTGGAACACATTTATGTCAGACAATATGCATAAATGCAGGCTTTTCTCCCTTGTTTTGTTGCCTTTTTGAAAAATGTAAAAGTGTGTGTGGTCTATGGAATGCTTTTCACCAAGGACCAGCGACCCTATATGCAGAGGTGGGCTAACTGTTCCAATAAGGACACTGTTTTTACCTACTTAGTGGCCTGAATTCTGGCAAAGTCATGAAAATTTAATTAGTGCAGTACCAATCACAAACTTCAGTCTTTCAATTGTTATGTGGAAAGGCGCCCATATTAAGAGAAATGTATTCAATTGGAGCGTTACGCAGGTCTGAGACACAACACAAATATGGGTGGAGACCTTCTAGAAAGTAAGCAATAAGATCTTTTTTGTTGAGCCCAACTTTCACAAAATTTAGCAACGGAGTTAAATCAACACTTTCACCTGGTCAAGCCGAGCCAGCAGGGTAGTACGGTTGTGGTGCAGCAACCCGCTGGCATTTAGTGCTGAGCCTGGATCACAGACCTCAAAAAGCTCCTTCTAAGAGAGCTACAAATGGCAACGTCCTTGTTTAGGTCCAGAGAAACGCCCATACATACATCCCTTCTATACTGTATTGTATTGTTACAACCTTGATGGCCTCTACCATGGGCAGAAAATAAAATAATGTGGAGAGCAAATACTACAGTATTTATTAAGTTACAAGGGCAGAACTTGAAACCACTATATGTGAAACTTTTTCCTGGACTCTCACATTTCCAGAAAAAGTTCAAAGCTATCCAGTCCCACAGACCTAACCAGAAACATTAATTAATTCCCGCATTGCTGTGAGCTTTCATATTAGTTGTATCCTAACATCTAAAGAAAAGACTTTACTGTGCTCACATATACTGGAGTACCGGAAACGTCAGAAGTATAGTTCTCCACAGATCTAACACACTGATTTTTAGGTCAAGCCTGGGCAGCGCACGCTCTGCTCTGGGAGGCATGCTGTATTCGAGAATAGACTTAAACCCCGCCCACTCTCCGCCAATTTTTTCATTGGCTTCTGTCATTGTCCTTCGTAATGCTGGCTTCTGATTCGTTAATAGGCTTTTAGCCCCTCCTTTGTACCGCCTTGTCTTCATTTGTTACCTCCCATGAAGCCTTGCCCTTTTACTTCTGTTATACTGTATGTCTTATTTAGTCTACAAGAACTATTTTCTTTAATGAGTTTCTCTTATTGCAGGCACGACATGCTCTCCTGCAACATTCAGCGCGCCATGCGCGCTTTCACATACCAAGCAGCCCGGGACAATGGCGGCCTCTTCGTTTAAGTTAAATAGGTCTTGCATTTCGAGAAGCTTGAGCTACTGGCATCGTAAATGACAATGCCTTTTATTAATGTGTTATCAAAACAGATAAATAACAGGCATTGTCATTTACAATGCCAATAGCTTAAACTCTCGCAAATGTGAGACCTATTGTATTGCAAATGCGTGTTGATTGTGCTGCGCAGCTTCACAAACTAAATGAACCTGTACAGCAATACTTGAAATCAAACATATAGAAATCAATGACAACCTATTCCACAACAGAACATTTAAAACCGTTGACCAAGCCACTGGAATTATGAGACTCTGTAGCTGGGGCATTTTCCACATAAGTATGGATTTACCATCTTTGCCACATAATGCATCGCTGCATTATCTGCACATTTTAACAGACAAAAATGTTTTTAGATCAAACAGATGAAAAGTTACTAAAATATGGTGACGTGTTTCTGTGCAGAGGAAGGCCCTTTTCAAAAGTTTACTAGTCAACTTTCAGTCGAATTTGCTGTATTTTGGTGTGAAACTGATACTAATAACGTACTGTTTTCCTCAAACTGTTACCACGTGCAAAAATGACTAAATTAAGTAAGCCATCACAAAATTTCACCAATTACAGCGCATAATGTGCATGTTCTTGATGCATAACTTAGTGAACACGAACGCATAATTTGGTCCGCCCCTGCCGCCCAATTCCAGTGGCCCTGCCTACAAGGGACAACTAAAGGACATGGCACGGGCTGTGGTTAGATTAGTCAAATGCCTAGATTTGTTCTGAATTAAAAAGTGCATTCCATATTCCATATACAGCAGTAACCAACCAACCTTTGAGAATCCAAACTCGACAAAGGGCTTGATCATTTACAACTGACGTGTTTTCAAAGATTTTGTACATATGTAATGTATTGCTGGTGCATCTTACAAATCCCACACCTTACATACGCGAAAAGAGGACAAAGACCCTCATGTGCCAACTTAAGTGGCTCGCTAGAGGGCAAACATGTTTGCCCATATCTGAGCAGTTAATAGGAATTGAGGTATCTTTTTTTGGGGTATTTCAGGACCTGGCCATAAAATGCAAACTGTCAGCGCCTTTAAGTTAATAGGAGCCTGCCGTCTAAATCAATATAGTTAGTTCAGTACTGGAGTAACATGACTCCACTTTGAATGACAGTGTAATCTCAGATGCATGATTTGCTTTTACTTAACACACAATTTAGATAAATCTGCCACATAATCTAGTTCTCTGTTGCCGCTTAATCATAATAACCCTGATAATGGTAAAGATTTGCAGAACTCTTTGGGCCTGTCATAATGATGATAAAACATATAGGCGCACACGATATTGCACAAGCAAAGCAAGTGAAATGTATAGAGATATATTTGTGGTCAGCAATGCGATAGTGACGCACTCAAAATAAACTCACACGTATTTCTATTTTAAACATCTGTTCCAATCAAGCTTTGCTATGCTAAGTCGTACAATGAATAGAGTTTGTGCACTTTAATGCACACGATGTACCGTCGGCCCATGCGATTCCTCATTTTACGCAGCTGCAGCAGAGGAGTATTCGGACTCCCAAGGATTCCCTGCGTCCCTTCCTCCTCCTCCAGAAACCATAAATCACTCTGGCAGGTAGCTGGGAAGCAGCTGCTAACGATAGTTTTGCTCTGGAAGACAGGAAGTCACCCTTTAACCCCGCCTGCTGTTGTTTGTCTCAGACTGGTGACAAAAGAACAGATGTGAACAAGATGCCAACTGTGGGTCTGGTCACAGATGCAAGAAACCGGGAAAGGCGGAGAGGCTGCGACACACACTGACGAATGAAACCCGAGTTCCGGTCTTTTCACAAAGCTTCACAGGCGGGGGAAATATCTAGAGGCACTCATCGCCAGCTACATTTCACACAGTGTCACTTTTTTTTGGGCGCGTATTCACAAGTTTGTTGCGGAGACGCGAACCAGGTTCCCCAGCTCCAAAGTCGGCAGCTCTGCCAGTGCTCTCCTTCTACTTTCCAGCCAACCTACTGAAATACAACTCATAACATCCCTCGTTTTATGCGGCATACATACCTTTTCTTCATTTGCACAAGCGGCTGAGGTGGTATTCACAGATTCCCTGAGGAGCGGGAGTCCGAATGAATGCGACTTCTTCGCGGGTACTGGGTGCGACTGTGAAACGGCGCGAGGGCCAGGAGTGGCAACACCCACCTCTCCCTAAACACGCAGTGTGCACTTTATATAAATGTAACTTTTTAAATAGCACTTTACAAGCCTCTGTGAGGGTCGAAGTACATTCTATAAAACGTGCATCTGTAAAGTGCACGCTCGCCCTATCTCTTGGCAATATTATTGACACAAAAGGGATTCTTGTAACTCAACTCATTCGGACTTGTGCCCAGTTCAACCACCAGGATTCGAACCTCTGATAACAGTATCAAAAACAGATCAATCCCTAAAGCTGAAGCATTTTTTCTGTTTGCAAATTTCATATAGCGCGGACTCGACTCGAAGGTATTGGAGCGCTTTACATAAGCACCAGTTACGTTGCACAACATTCCGTTTTTTAGGTCTCGGCTAGCGAAGGCTGCGCTTGCGCAGTCTCGCTCGCGAGAGATAATGACTTGGAGAAGAGGGGCTTGAACCCGCCCCTCTTCTCCCCTGTTCTCCATTGGCTGGCCTCGTAAATGCTGGCCAGCCACTGGAGAAAAGGTCAGTCACTCCGATAGGCCCCGTCCTTTTCGGATCGGGGGGCGTGTTTTTTGCGAAAAGTCTCAGGGAGGAGACAACAGCAAAACACGCCCCGAATCCGAAAAGGACGCTCCCTTTCTCCGAGGCATTTCTGCTCTGCCTCGGAGAAAGGCAGTCGTGTGCTCGTCCGCTCCCCCTTCGTCCGGTTGCTGCTCTGGTCTCCTCACCTTTTCAAGGGTCTTCTTGTGTTTTTTTTACCGGCAGGCTTCAGCTCTGCCTCTTCTTTCGCCCTTTCACTGTCTCCCCCGCTGCCCCCTCCTCAGCCTCTTCCTCTGCAGTCTCCGCTGGACCCGACCTCCCTCAGCATTGGTATGCCCAGCGCCCTCTCTCCCCCAGTCCCTCCGCCTCTGCCTCTCTGCCTCCCTCCCTCCTCCTCGCCTCTCTCCCATGACGTCTGATCACATCTCGATGCCTTGAGAAGGATGCCCGTGCTATCACCAGCAACAAACATTGCACCCGATTCCTCAGTTCCAAAGTCAGAAGCTGTGTTTCGTTTGCAGAAAGGAGTTTGACTCAGGCCGTTATCAATCGAACTTAGCGTAACTGGGTCTTCTCTGTGGCGCTTACATATTCTTTCTTCGATTTTATTGGCAGTATTGGTCTTTGATTGTTGCAGTCCACTTTTTATACGCATGAAGCATTATGTTCTGTAGTGTTTCTTTTCTGTCTATTGTTTATATCGGCATCCTTGTTATGATGATAGCTGCCTGTCTGTCTGGCATAGCGGTACCGCCTTCTCCTAGTACCCCGCTTTTCATTGGTGTAAACCATTCCTCTATTTGCCTAGCAGCTCTCTATTGGTGAAAACTCTGGAGAGTTAGAATTCTGCTTCCGGGAGCGCGTTGTGGACGTACAGAGGCCGCCATTGTGGGAGCGGAGCATCAGGTCCTGGATAACGACTCCGCGGTAAGGAACTGGCAGGGGCTATGCAAGTTGTTCGATTTGAGGCTATGTGAAATGATATGTATACGTGTAAAAGTCAGAGAGATTGGGCGATGTGGGGAGGTATTCGGGAAAGTACTTTACAATCGCTTGATAGGCTGTTAAAATCCTCTGTCGGTGTTGGCCTAGGCTTTTACCTCTGTCTGAGTTCTCAGTATCGTAATCCAGTGCCCCCTTTCACCGATCGTAAGTTTAACGGTGAGTGTTAGCCCCTCGCGGTTGTGTCCTCCCATTTGACAACTCTCTCCGACTTCTTTCGTCTGTAGCTGCAATGGTCACATCCGTCCACACTTTCACACAGTAGTTGTGCTCCTGTTCCTCCGTTGCAAAGTTTTAACTACTGTCTCTCTCATAGAATGCTGCTATAACCAATTTTAGTAGAATCGAGCTGCGATTTTCCAAGTTTCTGTGCATGGCTTCAGTACTACTACTGTGTATGCCAGGGAAGCTTGCACTGCTCTGGTCTATTCTGTGAGGATCCCAGCACGGTTAAGAAAGTGTTGAACCCGTCTGTACTTCTACTACCAATATTTGTGCTCGAGGGGGCCTTGCTCTGTTGCCTATGCTGTCCCTCCCTTCTGTAAAAGCTTGCATGCTACTGTTCAGTTGCACCTGTGTGTTCGTGAGAGATTATTAATACTATTTCTTGCGTTGTCGTGTGTGTGTGTCTGCCCACATAGCTTACAGTGCTGCATTAGCTGTCCTGATTCTACGTCTAAAGTAAACTTGCATTGCTGAAGTATGATGCAGCGTTGAGTATGCGAGCGAAGCTTGCTTACTCTTCTACCCGCTGGCCTCCCTTTTGTCGCATCCATAGAAAACGGCAAAATACATCAGTGAGTGAAATTGTACTGCCGCAGTTTGTGCTGTACTTGTTCGGTCTCTGCATCAAGCTACAGTACTGCTTTGCTGTGCCCGATCTGTGTTAGAGAAGCTTCTCGCGCTCCTGTCTGTGCTCTACACGCCCAGTGTCTGATGGAAGCTTGTGCTGATGTTGGGTCTGTTCTGTCTGCGTGTGAGGTCAGCTAGGCCTAGTGTTGCCCACACTGTACTATTTTCTGTGAGAAGGAAGCTTGCCCTGCGTCACGTGGTGCACGTGTGTGTGTAAGCTTGCACTGCTGGTTACCCCGCTCCTGTTCTTTGTAGGCTGGGTTTGTAAAGTGCCAGTTCTGTATCTCCCCTGCTCTTGAGACAGGCCTGCGCTTCTACTGCCTATGCACTATCAGTTTTATTTATGGTGGAAATTGCTCTACCTCATGTGGTGCACACACTGTGTGTGGAAGCTTGCATTGCTGGTTACCCCACTCCTGTTCTTTGCAGGAGTGGGGTGTTAAGTGCCGGTTCTGTATCTCCCCTGCTCTTGAGGCAGGCCTGCGATTCTGCTGTCTATGCACTATTAGTTTTATATTATCAGGCCTAGTTGGCTTGATGTGGAAAATGCTACGATTTTTTTAATATCATTTTGTGTGAGGGCGCATGTGGCCGTGAATACTGTTGTTAGGGCTCCAAGGTATAGACAGATTGACAGTGCGGTTTTGCTTTGTTCAATTATAGGGTGAAATCGGATTAGTAGAAAAATACCGGCTACTACTATGGTGCTCGAGTGCAGCAGAGCACAAACTGGGGTAGGGCCCTCTTGTGGCGGCCCCTACACTCCCACCTCTCTACTCCTCCCCCCACCCCCTTTTACTTCCTCATCTCCGTCCCCAGGGACCGGGCGCGCAACACCAATTGGACTCAAAGGGCTTCATCCCCCCCCCCCCCCCCTTGTGTGTGGCAGCCCGGGATGAGACAGCTTCCCAGTGCCCACACAGCCGCACCCAAGCACTTCACAGGTCTTTGAAAGACCATTTGCATGTTAATGAGGCCTCGCTGGTGTTTCACCCTTTCTAAGCGCCCCTGCAGCTCCACTCTTCCTATTGCTTCAAGATTCAGGCCAGGCCCCCCCCTCCCCCTCAAAAAAAATGTCTTCGCCCCCCCCCCTCCCCTCGTAATTGGGCTCTAGTTGCGCCTCTGTGTGCAACCAGACCTCTTGCACGGTCTGGGAGACGCAACCTAACACATTGCTTTTATAAGTGTTCCCCTTAACTTAATTGTTTTGTTTGGTGTTGATTTTTTCTTCTCCCTGTCACATAATAATAAAATGCACGATACAACTGAAATGCTTGTGACAGAACATCACCAGTAAAACAGTCCGATGTTATTATTTTTAATTTCACAATATTTATTGCAAGCATATAGTGGATTGGTCAGGTAGCTGCCTGTTTTCTCTTTTTGTTTTTGTGCCGCTTGCTAAATATCCATTGCAACAGCTTGCCAAGTCCAGATACATTGGGTTTGCCAATGCTTGTTTGTAGTGGCTCGGCTTCCGCTTTGCACCCCGTGCGCTGTCTCAGCTGAGGTCTCATAGTGAGACGCGTGAAGTTTGAAATGCCCACTCCTAATTCAGATGTTGCCACCTCCCTAAGAATTGGTGCAAATAATGTTTGCTTCTGTGTTCAAGCATAGCGCCTAAGCGGTGTGAAGCGCTATTTACACTTTGTTCACTTCCCCCGTCATTGTTTACCGGTAGCAATAGAAAGTGCAAAGTAAAAAGAAATGTGTAACCAATACAAAGAAAGGTGACGTAAAAGCCACTTAAATGTGTTTCCTTCACTTTGGGGGTTATTGATTCATTGGCTGCAAAAGCGTCTTTTAAATCATATCACGACAAGAGACAGCAGGGTGATTCTTATCAACGTGATTATTTAAAGGACTCTTCTATTTGCCTTCCAAAATTATTTAACTGCACAGAAATGTGAGTTTTTACATGATTAGCATAAAAGAAAGCAAAGTATGTACATGTCGTGAACTAAAATGGTGAAAAATCAGGAATGAATGGAAAATATCCAAAACTACAAGTCCCATAATGCCTGTGGTAAAACGAATCCCTCAACGGGAGCCGAGCACTTTTAAATGTTGCACGAGCGGATTTGTCGGGGTAGCTCTCACGCTTTCAAGCACATGAACGTGGTCCCTCGGAGCCTTGCTTCCTGCGCAGGGGTGCGTGCGCCCCCGGAGAGGCAATTCTGTCGCTTGCCCTTTGAAATGTGTCATTGTTTACACTGTAAGTAGATGCTTTTTTTGTTGACAAAGATTACAGACAAATCAACATATGTTTGTGAAGACTTACAGTGCTGAGAAGGAATGACTGCCAATTGAGACTACGAATACCATGATGCAACGCGTGAAATAAAACTAAAGGGGGCTGGACCTGCCCAACCTGAAAAGCGTGTGATCTGCAATTCCTTTGCATCAATTTCTTTTCCTGTGTTGTCATTGGGACATCCTTCGCAGCATTACATTTAAATATAGCACCCAGAAGCGATCCAGTCTATACAGTGCTCTGTGAAACTAGAATTTCGCACTCAGTGCTAACATAGCGCAGCGAGGCACACAGGGAAATCAATGAATTTTCATGCAAAATCACCCCCAGCCTCATGTACCTCTGGCGCTATTACCGGACTGGTGGTCTGAGCTCCTCTTAATGTTTCTGGGCGCTATGTGTGTGGTTGGGGGTTAGGGGTCTGGGTTAGAACAGATAAGGGCATCATTGTAAAGAACAGGAGTGACAAACAGTGTCTGAACTGTTTTGTTTGTTTACAAATTGTGATGTAGCGCTGGTATGCTGCCTGTCTGCTGTTTCAAAGCGCTTTGAGACACTGCAAGCATGCAGACATGACAAGACAGGGCTCAGAGAATACAGTGATAGTGTAATATGAATGCAGGGGCACGGGCTGTGAGATAATGTTGTCGCCTAGAGCCCCCCCACCCCCGTGGGTTCAAAGGGATCCAGCCAGCAGGATATATTCTGGTTGTCTATCTGTCCACCCCAGCTGTCAACTTGTATTAAATAAACAAGCATTTACAATGCAACGGTCTCGGCATTGTTAAAGTTAGAGCTATTGGCATTGCTCATGACAATGCCGTTTCTTTAAATGTTTTAAAAACAAAAACATAAACAAAAATAATGTCATGAGCTATGCCAATAGCTCTAACTTTACCAATGCCGAGACCATTGCATTGTAAATGCTTGTTGTTAGGCACGGTGAGATTGAGTGATTTGTCCAGAATCACAGGATGTGGAGTCGATCCCGAGGCTCGAACCTTGGTTTCCCAGCCCAAAAGTAGGAAGTCAAGCCGTCAGACCACATCCGCTCCCCTAAGCATGCCTTCGCTAGGCCACACTACCCAGCCTATCGGTGAAGTTGGAGCCCGGACATTACATCTAACTTGCTCAAAGGTCCTTACCTAATCTCTGGCTTCAAACTGACCTAGGAGACAGAATCCAGGCGTTAGATACTGGTTATGGGCCGCTCTTTAGACTGTCTTTTGTTTCTGGGCATGCCAGCTCTTCCTGTGTTGGTGCTGAAACGCCCTGGAAACTAGACCTGGCGAAATAACGTGACACATTGAATGCAGTTTACTTTGTTTGACAAATTTGCCCCCTATTGGTGTGGTTAAGCACACATTAGTGCTACCTAGTAACTGACTCCCCACCTCGCATTAGACAGACAAGCTACTGAGGGAATTTTTTTTTAAAATATCTGAACACTGGAATGCTGAGAGCTCCATTGAAAACAATGAAGTGGCTTCGGGCTTATAAAAGCAGGTATACACCTTCTGCTCCAACATTCTAACGCCTGACTTTCGAGTTCTCCTTTTTTAATTTAGAACACCTTACCCTCGGTGGGTGGAATGCTCGAATAAACTTACAGCCCTCTGCCTGAGGCTATACGGTTGTTAAAGGACTTCTTCCTCATTGAAGGGCCTCGCCGCTATAACTCCGGTTCAGAGTCTTTTACAACCAGTATGGACCGAGGCAGCGGGCTAGAAGGCTACAGTATTGATGGGACACTGGCTAGGTTTGCTGCTCAGCACAGACTATGCAGAATGATGCATATCAGAAAGATTGTTTATTATAGATGTCAAGCCATAGGAGGAGACCAATATTCAGGGAAGAATAAGGCTCTAATAGCATATCAGACAACTATTTGGATTGTATCTCATGCATTTTTTCTGAGACCTTCGTAGGAATGTCAATCTTTCACAGCTTTAAGTGTTGATGAAATCAATATCATGGACAGCGCTTGGGGCTTAAATTTGTTAAAAAGAAAATGAAAAAAAAATTGTTGTAACTTCGACAGCATGCATCATGACACCGTGGTGGATTTTTTTAGAATTTTTACTGCATTTTTGGCCCCAGACTGATGATGTATTTGTGGGTATGATCACCGCACATGCACAAACATGGATGAGTCATAACTGTGTGGCTGTTTTTTCCCCCCGTTTCTTTTACTTAATTCACTGTTCAAGAAGGACGATGCCTGTTTTTGACAGTTAAATAAAAAATAGTGTGCACACATCAAGAAAGGAGCAGTCCGGTATCAAATGGAATCATTATGCACTCAACCAAAAAATGAACAAGCATTAAAAATGCAATAGGTCTCGCCTTTTATTAAGTTAAAGCCATTTGCTTTTCTATACAATACCATTAGCAAAGCAAATAGCTTTAACTTAATCAAAGGCGAGACCTATTGCATTTTCAATGCTTGTTTTGGTTGGTCACCTCTGGCCATCTCTTGACTCCTCACTAGCACCCCCTCCCTCCTCCCGTCACACTCAAATGCAGCGTCCATCCATGTTATTTCGAGGTGGAACATTTAGGACCTATTCTACAGGCCTCTGGCCTGCTGAAGAACTTCATGGGATCCCGGGGGTAAGATAAGATTAAACAAACATCTGCAATGAAATAGATTTCGCATGACTGTAAGTTTGACCTATTGGCATTGCAAATAATAATGCAACGCCAGTAGCTCAAACGCTCAGTAATACGAGACCTACTGCATTGCAAATGCTAGTTACATTTGAGACAGGAAGTAGAGGCCATGTTATGCATGGCACACCCATTACTCCTTTGACTTGTGTAGAATGTGAAAGTTGGGGCAGATAATTTTTGGAGAGGCATACATAACATACAATTATAGATGGGTAAAAATTGATATTACAGGGACGTTTTTTAGCTCCAGGTTCAGAGTGACATCATAGCTTGAAGTTCGCACTTGCTATCTGTTTGAAGTCACTCAAATCGCCTCGGTGAAAAACATCCCCGAAATTCAGTTATCCATCTATAATTCCACAGGTTCCAAATAAAGAAGGGTTTGTTTGAGTTCTCAGCAGACCGGTTTCTATTACAAAATATTTGTGCTTGCACCCATGCTGTGTTCTAGAATCAAATTTCTACTTAACTCTAGAGTTTAGCCTCTTTCTGTTACATTTATCCATTAACAACGACGTGTTCTGGCTATATTTACTGGACTTTAAGTTGCCACATTGTTTTGTTTTCAGAAGGAAAGCTAGTGGCAGGTCTCTCACCTTTTACATGGAGGCACAGCAGACATCCGCGGATACGCCTAGTGCAGGAGAGCTGCGCAGAAATCGCTCTGCATTTCCTTGGCAAACTAACCTCTGGAGGGTCTAATTAGGGCTTGCTCAGCCAAAGCGGTGGCAGAGACTCTAATCAGCCCTAGGTCAGGTCTGCCGCCTTTGATTTACGAGCTAGTCCCTAGGAGTTCTCTCCATCCCCTGCTTTCCCCACCTCGGCATTGCATCACAATGCGTTTCCTTTACACAATGTGGCTGCTCGTCGCTTGCACGCCCCACTCTCACATCCCAATCCGTCATTTGCTGTCTTCTGGGATGTCATTCGCATTCAGGAGTTTGAATTGTGCCAGAATAGTGATTTGGTATGAAATGTCAAAAACCTTTACACCTGTGTTGCGTGCTTTTCAGTCTGACAACGCTTCAGCTCCTAGTCTGCGATCTGCATCAGATTTCTGCAAAAACCCTTTCCCATATCCTCACAATTCTGCTTCGAAGTTTACATTTGCAGATCTGCACATATTTTATGCACCAAACCGACAAAGGATGGCATGGCGGGGTCGGTGAGCACCAGCGCAGCGTGAATAAAACGGTGCTAACTTGATCAACTTTGAACGCAGCAACTTTGGGTGAATAAGGTGCGCTGCTGAAGCGGCATTTTCATTGCTTTGACAGCGAAACAAAAGCTTCGCAAGATGGCGTCAGACTGTCCACAGTCCGACAGACAAGCGCATGCTGTCTGCTATGGACAAATGGCAAGAGCAGCCATGTTTGTCCATGCAGACGCGTGCACGCAAGCCCTTCGCAGAATCGATTCCAAAAGGTACTTGCAATAGCAAGAGCAGCGCATGCGCTGCTTTCGCTAGGCGAGACCTAAAAAGGGGGCGTCAGAGTGGGTTGTTATCACACCAGCTAAGACATCACCCTGACTAAGAGTTCACCTGTCCGTAGAAGCGATCACACACATGACCTGCCGGTTTCTATCTGCTTAACTCTGAATATGCGCCTGTGCTGTAAGCTGTCAGGACACCATACGGTCTAGGTGCTAAATTACTGGCCTGGGAACCCAGAGTTACCGCTTTGGCCATTGACTACATTGTGGGCAATCAAAACGTACGATTTTACCCAGAATTTTGCTGGAGAATTTTCATAAATCTTACTAACTGAATTTTAAACGATTATGTTCAAATCTCGATGCTTGATGTGTATTATCTAGCATAGTAAGTGCAATGGAGTTAATTATTTTTTTTTAAATAAATCCGTTAGGTGCTTATAAGGTAAATAACAAACGTGGCATAAACACATCCATATAGGAAGGACAACATTTGTCAAGTATTTTGTCATAAAAGGACATCGACGCTTAGTTGGTCATTCAGCAAACGGTATAAAAAATAGGGTGAGACTGACGGGATGCATTCTACGTAGAATACAGACAGTTTTAACTTTCATGACAATGTGCACGTAGAGTTCGGCAACACCACCACAGTACGAACCCCCCCCCCCCCTCCCGTCCCCCCCCCCCCCACCTCAGTAGCCCTGAATGCTGCTGCTTTGGGTTCGAATCAGACACTATCTTGGCTCTAGCGTTTGCTTGATCTACACGCTCATAGATGATCATCATTAGAAAAGGCCATTTCTGCAGTTAAAATAATTGATTGCATTCTACATTAACGACGGAGCAATTACACCCTCCAGATTTAAAATCCATTCTGAAATACTTTACGATCAGGCAGCAACCGTCGTTTACCTAAGAAAACCGTCAGAGTGCCCTTAGACACGAGCCCTCTCCACGCACCTTATGATGTCAAGCAAGGTATTTCACCGCCTGTGGAGGTGACACAAAGGACACAGGGCAGAGATTTCCTGTTGAGTTTGAAAAGCGCGACTTTGAAAAACGGAAAGAAATAATTTTCTGAAGTTGCGCTGCAGAACGTGTATGTAACCTAGAGTTTTGGGCTCCCATTTCGGCTTTGGTACCTAATTAAATATTTTATTATTGTGGAAAAAACTCCATCATACTGTGTCTGAATTTACAGACCTGTGTAATGTAAGTAAATAATAAAAACAAGCTGCCGCGAAAGCGATCGCGTTCAAACATCAAAGCGGCCGTGTGGCCGCGAAAATGAAAGTCATTGCGGAAAATCACGGCCCGCGCGCCCGCGCTCATGCACTGTAGCTCTAGGCTGGCCTGGTAGCACTTTTTGGAGCCCTCTCAAAAAGTCTCGCCAGACCAGCACATGCGCTGGGTCAGGCGAGACCTAAAAAGTGACAGGGGAGCAATGGAGGATGGAAAAAAAGAAGGCAGGCAGGGGGGGCCGGGGCGGGGGTTGTGGAGCAATGGACGAGCTGGGGAGGTGGAAGAGACAGCATGAAAATACACACACTCACTATGGACTGCTAAAAACAAAAAACAAAGCTGATCACATAATATAAGTAGTGGAAGGATACAAGTCATCCAGTCAAAACAATGTCAAAGGAGCTATGCATGAGAGGAGCAAACACAAGAAGAGGAAGAAAGACCATTATACGAGAGGCAAGCAAATGAGATTGCCAGAAGTGGACCAATTATTAAAGCCCACCGTAAATATTTGTATTACGCACAAGAGGATTTTTGGCAGCAGACAGCAAAAGGAAAGACATATTAAACAATAAACAAAAAAGCAGAAAGGATCGGAACGGATGTAACTTTTCCCATGCCATGCTATTAGAAACTAACACCCCAGAAGGAAAAAAATATTTTATGAAATCTTTTCTATATTTTGCTTATTAAAAGATAAAGACTTCAAAAGGGGAGTGAGTAAACTCTTTGGTGCAATGTGCCTGTGATTTCCCATTTTTCATAAACTGAAAGTGTTCTATCAAGCTTGGGATACCTTGAAACAATCTCACATTTTATGTTCAAGTATCTTCCATCCAGGTTGGCTCAGCAAGTGCCTGGATAGGCAGTACTAATGTTTGTCTTTGATGTTATGACACAGCATCGAAAAACAATGCCTTTTTAGGTTTCACCTAGGCAGCACATGCGTTGGTCCTTGAAGACATGCTGTATCTACAATGTGGGCTTCGAGCACCGCCAATCTTTTTCATTGGTTCCTGCTACTGCCCTTTGTAAATGACTGCTTTTGTTTGGTGAATATGCTTATTAGTCTCTCCTTTTGGTGTTTTTGAACCTCCCAGGAGGGCTGCCCCTTTTACATATCTTATTTCGATTCTGTTCACGCACAATTATTTTTGATTGCCTCGGCTTGTGTTCTCGGAATGCGGTTTGTTGGCTTTCTGAGGCAAACATGTGCAGCTGATGTTTGCAACCAGTGTTACAGGTTTCCCTTCCCACCCACCGTTTCTCAGTGTGGTATCCCCTACCCCCTCCCTGTGCCCTCCCCACCACCCTCCTTGTATTCCCAAATTGCCTCTTCTCTTTCCTTCCACTACCAACACACTTCCCACATTCGCGCCTCCTTCCCTCAGTGTCTCTGTATACCTCGTTTACTCCGCAGCTCTTCTCTCGGAAACTCATCTACTTCCCTTCGTCTATCTCTAATCGCTGCTTTCTTCCCCTCCTTTCTCCCCACCTCAATCTTTAACCATGCGATTCTCTCCTCTCGGTTTCCTCTCCATTTATCTGGAAGCCCCCACCTCTTTTAGCTCTACACTAGCCTCTGTGTGCCCACTGTCTGTGGACACTGCTTTTCCCTGAGCCCTCTCTCTTGCACATCTCCTCCCGCCGCCCATCTCTGCATTAGCACTCCATTCTACTCTTTTGTCCTCATATCAGTAACGATCTACCGCTCTGACTTCCGTTTCCTTCTCCTCCTCCGACTCGCTGTGCCACGTACACAGATACTGCCCCTCCCAGTTTCCCAATTGGTAACACCACTATGTCGATTTTCCCCTGCCTCATATCTAGCACTCACCATTTCTTTTCATTTCATTATATCTATTACTCTCTGTATCACATAATCCTTCTTATCCCCTCTTCTGAGCAACGCACTTCTCTCAGTGACTAAATTGTAGACTCTGGAAATCATTACTTTATCAGTACAGCACTTGGGTGATCCTGGACAAATCGCCTTCTCACCCGAATGAACCCTGATCTCTTTTATCTGCCTGAACTGTGAGATCATAAAAAGTCTTGTATGCCTCGTTGCACAGAGCTTTACCCACCTATTCTCTTTCCCATATTTCTCTCCCTCCTCCCCATTTGATTCCCTTGAGACCGGGTGACTAATCTTTGGCTTTTCTCCCTGCACAACCTGCTCTCCCACCCTCTAACCTGTGTGCTCTATCAACCACTGTACTCTTCCCCTCGAGCCGACGATCCAGTCTTCACTCTCATCGCAAGAGTATGGGTGTCCGCCCCACATACCATGTCTTTACCCCTCCATTCTTTGTTTTTATGAATTTTTCTTCTTTTTCCCGTTACGTACACTTTCACTCACCCGCATGTTGCTAGCTCTACTCTCTTGCGCCCTCTATGTACACCTCTCACGTCTCTCTCACATTTATTTTTCCTTTTCTCTGCTCTCTTTACATCTTTCCTGTTATCTATGTATGTCCTCTCTTTCTTTTTGTCTCCACTAGTTTTGGATAGTTTCTCTCTCTTTTTCATTCTCCCAGCTCTTCTCTCTTCACACACACACACACACTTTATCTCATCCTTCTCCACCTCTCAAGTGCCCTCTCTCTCCACTACTTTATCTCTACCCTCTTCACTCATTTACTGATTTTTTTTTCTAGCTTCCTTCCCTTTTATCTTTACTACTTCCATTTTTGTTACCTCTTCCCTCTGCTCTCTTCATATTCTGTGTTCCCTTATTTGTCCATTCCCTTCACTCTTTTGTTTGTAGATTTATATATGTTTGTAGATCTATATATAGCGCAGTTTATCACCCCTGAGGTTATCCAGGCTTCGTCCGTTGGCAGGGGAAGATTAAGTGATTTGCTCAGTATCGCAGGATGTTGTGCTAACGCAAGAGACTCGAACCCAGATCCCCAGCTCCCGTGTTGGTGGCTCTGGCCACTGCGCCACATCCTTTACCTCTTTTCATATGTTCCCTCTCTCCTTTTCTTTATCTTTGTTCTCTCCACATCACCCCACCTCCTTTGCATATGTAGATCCCGCTATTTATGTACCCCTTGCCTCTCCTTTATTTTTATGTCCTCTCCTTCTCTGCCTCTCAATATTTGTGCTCTAGTATACCTTTCCTCGTTTTTTCTTTGTACGCCTCTCCTTCCCCTCTCGCCTCGTATTCCCTCATTCTGGGGATCCCCTAACCCCTGCAGAGGCCCTTTCTCATTCTCAGTCCTGGGATATCACCATCACGCTTTATGGAGGCTAACAGTTTCATAAAGAAACCCACACATGGTTTAGCTGTTCTGGCATCTGCAACAGATAGATTTTTAATAATCAAGGTCAGCTTCTCCACATCATGGAAACATCTCCGCATAATTTGACAGCCCTTAGAGGCTGGTAGTGTAATCGCAGAGGAACTCAGCAGGGGTGGCAAGCATGGCTGTATAGTAGATTTATACCCTTTCACAGCTCAGGAAAAAGAGGACAATGAGTTCCCATTAATCACTTGTTCAACCTGAAACCGGATGGGTACTTCCAATGCTCGGAGATGTTGCGCTATTTAATGTTCATGTTGTAGAAACAGTTAAGTTTGAGCTGCGGGGCTATTATCAGTCCTCTGATCACACTGTGTACAACAACTTTATTTTCCATATGGAAGAGAACAGTCTTGCCTGTCTTGGGCATTGGAAAAATATTATTCAGTCAATGGCACCATTTATTTCACAACCAAAAATTACTTTGCATTTCTGTGAATGCATAGTATTTTTGTGTAAGAAAAGATATAAATGAAGTATGGTCCAGGTATCAACTAGAAGGCGTACTAAAGATTATATACCATGAATGTTGAGAAATAAACATTTCCAATGGTGGTGCACAGCCATGCAGTTGTAATTAGAAGAGACTATATTTGGAGGTAATGGAATGAATTAATTAGGATGAATAGATTAAACATAAGCTGCAGTATAAATAATTGCCGTGCACATATCACATTCGCTGTAAAGTTGTAAGAAAAGTTGATATAGACGATAGAGCAACCAACTACCCTAAATCTTAGTTAAGAAAACCCATTTGGTTTTGGAAATCTCGAGTCATATAAAAACCGAAACAGTATGGGACACTACCATAACAAAAAACAAACAAACAAATAAAAATCAGAGCAACAGCATTGTAAATTGCTAGCATTGTCATCACCTCTACAGTAATCACTTGCAGTACAACTCTCAAAGCTACTGCTTTGGCTGTGCTAAAAGTTGCCACACTCGATATCATTCCAACAGCATGGATGCCCAACTCTCAGGGTTAACCATTCTAAAATTGTACAAGGACAAAACATACAACAAAACTGAAAGGGGAAAACCCTAAGAAGACAACAGCTCAATTGTATATCATTATGTGACTGTACAACAAACTAAGGTTGGTACTGGAACAAAGTGTTGCGCCTCGTAAAGAGGAGGTATTTAGTGGCCATGCAGTATAAAATAACACAAAGTATACAAAGATTAACTCAGTAATGATGCCACTAAGGGTAATGCCCTACCTTACCACCTAAGATGTGATTACACAAAGTAAAGAACCTTTGTGTCAAACTATTTATAAGAAATATACCCCAGTACTCCACAGTTACATATGATACCTATTTACGACGTCTTTTGGTCTTCCTAAAGATCCTTTTAAATCTTTTCACAGGTGCAAGACAACAGAAAGAATTATTTATTGGTATTCATTTTCTTAATGGTCAGTTAAGGGCATAGTACATTTATTTCAATGTTGTTAAAAGGAATCAGATTTTCCAGGTCAATTGACTGTACATAAAGACAGAAGCAAATCAAAGGGCACTGGTGCCACTAGGATGCCTTTTCTACCCTGGAAAGTCTTAAAAGTTTTTAAAAGGGCTCTCACCAACTAGAGTTTCCTCTTGTGGCATGCTTCATCATCGAGTCCGCACCCGGAGCACTTACTGTACCCAGGTCCGCTCAACTTCTAGAAGGAGGGAGCACTTCTAAGGAAGACAATTCAAATTACCTCAAGCAACCAAAAGCGGCCTTCTTTAATTAACAAAGGGTACTGAGGTAAGGCTAAAACAGAAAAAACACATGGGGTGCCTTAAGGGGCAATTTAAGACGGCCATAGCAGGAGTTCAGAAGGACAAGTAGACAGTCTTGTGGTAATCTGATACACAGCTGTTCAACCATGTTGGTCGCAGCCAGTTAATAAGTAGCTCTGAGCAGTTTATTGGCAGTGAAAGGAGGAATGCAAAAGCTGGGGCCTGCACTTTCATTTCCCCAGAGCAGAACAACAACATGATGGAGTAGAGCTCAAGGTTGCAGCACTTGCTTTGTTCTTTGTCCCCGAAGCTCGTGTGGCTTCCAGGCCCTCCCCTGGTCCTTTCATTTACTTCGAGCACGAGAGCAGCATCTAGCTTCTGCAGCTAGAACACTCACAGCACTGGTATGTAAGAGGCTACCTACTCTGCATCTTGGCTCCTGCTCTGACTTGAACCTTGTGATCCCTGCCTTTTATTCTGTGCTCCGCCCGTGGGCCTCATATGGCCCCAAGATCCCTCTTCATCCTCACCTACTGCTTTCCCTTCTCATGCAGCTCGTGCACACACCCCCTTAGCCTTTCCTATACACCTTATGTTTCACCCAGTGCCTGTACCTGCTAAGCCCCTACCACCATCCCACCCTTCGTCGCCCTCTCTGAACAGCCCTGACCCGCTCCCCTTGACCTCTCATATCTTATATCACCCAGGGCTTACATTAAATCTACTTACTTTCCACATGGGGCTTTCATGCAGGCCTCAGGCCCACCCCCATTTCTGTCCTTGCACTGGGCCTCTTGTTTTACTTGGTGCCTGCACCAGAGGGGTCGTGTTGTGTAATGAAGCAGCTACAGAGTTCTTGATAGGCCTGGATAAAATCCAACACCTTCCCTAGTTTCCGCACACACTGGAGTTGGAATAGTAAATTATACTAATCCAACATCCAGCCCCCCCCCCCCCCCGCCGCAAGTAGTTGTTCCGACTTGCGGAGTAATGGTATGCGAAATCACAACGCGGTCGTTGTAACGACCGCGTTGTGATTCCAAGCGGGGAAAAAGGCGGCGGAATAACGTCGTACATTCGACGCAAAAGGGTATTCTAACCCTGGAACTATTGCTTACTGCTACCTCCAACCCCAGTCTGCAGATCTGTAGAAAGGAGTCAAAATAAGGGAATTGCTCACATTCAAATCCTTCTATACTATGAGCCTGACAGAGATCCTATTATCAGAGCTCTTCTATTATGAGATCACTTCAGTTATTTGACAGTGCACTACATGGCACCAAAGGGACAATAGGATTTTGTTACAGGTCAAATAGATTTATGAAGCTACCTGTCCCATGGACAAGTAGGTATGTTATTAGATTCCACCCCCCGGCTTACACTCAACCAAATCATGGTCTACATGGTTCAACAATCTTCGCCCCCACAGGGTATCATGGTATCATGGCTTTCTGCAGGACCGTAATTTAACAGATCCCTATTTTATCTTTTTGCTCACCACCCAAAAACTATTTTTCATTTGAATGTTTACGCTAATTTTGCAATCAGTGCCATTCTCATAAGTGGAGGAACACAGTCATGCATCATATACACTTATTTACTCCTAAGGTCCAAACTTTTTGGTGGGTGCCCGTAGGAAAGGATAGAAGCATAACACAATACAGAGGAAAGGTAATGAGTTCTTGGTGTATGGTTCTCAGAATACACACATCATCTACACCCACTATGGTGTATTTGGCAAGTGTGTCCAACAATTCACTAATCCATGGCAGACTAAGATGAACATACGTAATAAGACAGGGACATCTTTTAGGACTTGTGACCTCCACGTGCCCAAGTATAGTGATAAAGTCCTGGTGTAGCACTGGCACTCAACCTGGTAAAACGAGGTAAATCAAAACATTTGTGAGTGTGGATACCTGAAGCACATGCACGCCCCCCAGAGGAGCCAGACTTATTTCACCAGGGGTCCTATCCTGTCGGCAAACCTAGCCTAGAAACATTTCTTTCAATATGCATTGTGATTTTATTTTATGCTTTATTTATGAATGAGGAAAAAGTATACAAAATCAAAAACGAGGAATTAGATGAGAACACCGATATGTTTTGGTTAATGTCAAATACAGGTCCCTAAGCAAGGGCCTGCCAGTTCTGTACAGCTCTGGTGAAACAAAATAGTTTTGATGGAAAATCTCCACCCTTGGCACATGCCGGCTCATGGATTCTCATTAACTGGGTTTACAATAATGAGCGTTGACCGATTAGCTTCTGATAAAAATGTGCTTGAACCGTTGGAACAACACATCGCCTTTGAAAGGGAGCCGTAATGTGCGATATAGCGAGGAAGCCACTGCACCTCCTGCTTGTCCTACAGATAAGAGGTTTAATGCTGTAATGCCTGTACTATGTGCATGCACCATTATGCATGCCATCTACCAAACGACGCATTTGCCATTTTTTTTACGTTTTACAATCTGCGATGGATTTGGTGAATAAAAAAAAAAATTACAAGGAATAGCGAAAACGGTATTTAGGATAAAGGCTGAGTGGTCAGCCAAAATTTGACGGCTATTTCCCACCTGCCCCCACCCCCCAAAAACATAAGGTGGGTGAAGGGGGTACAAAGGAGATGGTGAGCTAAGCAAGAGGGAGTGGATGGGGGGAAATAGCACACAAAGGAGGGCAATAAAGGAGTAGGGGAGAAGGATACAAGTGAGAAAAATACATAGACCGTAAGGGAGGCAGGGAGTTTGGGGGGGGGGGGGGGGGGGGGAGAAAGAAGCACAAACATAAATAAGCAGGAAAAAAGGAAAAGAAGCTCCCCAAAAGCAAACCGTGTATGGATAGAAGCAAGCCAGTCAGCGAGATAGTAAAGATGTTAAGCTCCCAGGAAAGGATAAACACAAGACGGACAAACAAACATGAATAAGGGAAACTACTGAATAAGAAGCAAGGAAATGAGTGACAATAAAGCCAGCCAATGGCAAGCAATGAGTGGGCTGTAAGCCAGTGTACATTCCTGGTAAGGCCACAATAGGTCTTTTGCCATCACTATGCTGTCTGGTAGGCTCAACCTTAAATGTAAGAGGTGATAAGAGACATTAGGAGAAGTCACATTTCAGGTGATGGTTTATTACCACCCAGGATAAGAGACTCACTTTTCACGAGTGAAGTCTCCTTACCTGCTTTGCACTCCACTCTAGTAGTAATAATTGACATGCATTTTATGCAGTGAGAGTTGCAGATATCACCGCTAGTGTGGACACTAGGTTACCACAGAACTAGTCTGGTTATTTGTCTATGGGCTAATTATGGATAGACCAGAGTTTCCTCACCCCTGCACAAGGCTCAGCATTCCAAGTAATGCAAAGTTTACTGCCCCCAGAAATTTCAGAGTGAAATAACATCTGTCCCTTTGTTAAATTTCAACAGGTCAAAACAGTAGGAGCACAGTGAGATTTTAATCAATATAAATAGCACACTCCCGACTGAGAACTACTTATCAGGGTCCGCATGTGCAAATCTAAGACATATAATTAAATTGTCATTGTGAAGGAAACCCCCGTTGTTGAGAAACACTATAATAATAAGGCCTCATTCATCTTTTAAGTATGAAAGTCACTCTGTTGTATGTATATCACTTTCTCATGGAGATCAACAGCTGCACAAAAAAAATAAGAGCAAATTACAGTTTTTCCAAAGTAGAATATAAATGTATGGGGCAAGCTGCACCAAGACCACAGACTTTGCAACCATAATTCCATCTTTTTAGGACACTGCATTCAACATTTTTTAGGTCTCGCCTGAGCCAGCGCATGCGCTGCTCTGGCGAGACATTTAGTTAGTGGCTTTAAAAAGCCTACCACAGCTTTTTGTGTGGCATACTGTGTGCGGTTACGCGCACAGGCACGAGCAGAGGCTCCATCTGGTTTTCCTCACGCTCTCCCAAGTGAGCGCGCGCCTCGCTCCGCCTCTCGGTCTTGCTTGCCCCTCCCCCATCACAGAGAGAGCTCCCACAGAGCGTGTCTCGCGGCCGCGCGTCTTGTTTCATGTAAGTGGGCTTTTTTTCCCCCCAAAAGCGAGACCTATTGGCTATGTCAATGCTTGTTTTTATTGCAACTCATCTCATGTACACCAAACGTCTCAGTTTGTGACGTTACTGCTGCTACTATACTGATGAGGTTCACTCATGTAGCCAGTAACATTAGAACTCCAACAGTCAGTAGTGTATTCAAGGTGTCAGCTAGATATCCCAGTGGGAGATCACTGGGTTATTAGGTCTAAAGGAAACACGTGTGCCATCATTCATTTGTGGTGTTGGCAGGATAAGCTTCAGCTCCCAAACGCAGTGTGCTGCCATGCAAGCACTGGGGCTCAAATGGATGATTTGCATCAGTCACACAGGGGTATTGATTAAATTATATCAATATCATTTCTCTGACCACTGTAGGTACCCAGTGCTTGACGCCTCATTTCGGCAGCATAATTTTTGCATTGAGATTCTACACCAGGAACACAAGAATTAAACTTTATATGGCATTCAGTTAAGTTCACAAGAGAACAATTTAGTGCATGGGCTCTCCAAGCAATACCAGCGGATGGGTCACACCCTGGTTCCACGCTTTCCAGGTTTTACAGAAAGGCAAGCCTAGAGACTGAATGGATGGTTTAAGTTGAGATTTCACAAAAAAAACTACAAAGTCATGCTATTCACATTACAAAGAGTAACTACTATGTTTAGATAGACATCAACAGAATGCCTCCTCTCAGAATTAAGTGCTCAGGCATAATTTCCATTCATTACAGCTCTGCGTCTCCATGCATACTGGCTTTGCTTTAACAGAATGAGCCCGCACCTTTAGGATTAGGCATCTCAACAATTATTTGGAAGCGGTTGGAACAAGCCAGAGAGAAGACTTTCTCCAAGACTTCATGTTAACACGCCCTACACAGAGTTGTCAAATATCCCTTTCAACAGTGACATCTTTATTCAAAGAAAGAAAACAGTCAAGCACCAACATAAGCCAAATACAAAATCACCAGTACCCTAGACACCAAAACAGTATAAAATTCAATATAGAGTTTACCAGTTCAAAGACCATTCGGCTCATTAGTTCTTCTAGACACCATATTAAGCTTGGTAATGTATATTAAGGAAGTGGCATGCTAATGACAACAGGGAAAGTTGGTCATCCCCCCCCCCCCCCGCAATCACTGTTTGCGCAAACACCTAAATTGGTGCTGCTGAAAGCAATCTCCAACTATTATGACATATAGGCTACAAGTTTTGCACAGCACTGGAAATGCAGCATAGGTTATAGAAAAACGTCTACGTTCAGCTCAGATCTAGCTTTCTCATGTATTCCATAAACTGTGTTTACAATGTTTAGTGCCAAGGACTGATTTTATTGTGCAAAGAACTGATACACGTCTGAAGCAAGGCTGTTCTGAATATCACACCATTGTGAAGGAGGCTGCATGAAGTACACCTAAGCTACTACTGCAGCTCCCACTTCTATATGAGATTATAATCTTGATGTTCTTCTCAAAGTAGTACATCAGACAAGAAAAGGAGGTAACTGTGCCTCAGTACAGTGAAGCAAACGCCTATTGTACTATATCCTTGTTTACTACTCAAACTAGATTATAGTAGGGAACGGCCACTTAAATTACAATTGGACACAATGATACTCATTACTCCTTTGCCCCAAGCCACATTTATTAACCTCCCCTTTTATGATGCGAAGAAAAGAATCATTTCCTACAATGTTTTCAATGCAAGTGATTGGAATAGAGCGAGCTGGAACACCAAATTCTGACATATTTTTAAAAAAAAGCACAGTAGACCAGACTTAAAAATAATTTGTATGCCTACCAATGAATATCCGCAACAATGTTCAAGTTGTCTTTACCATGCAACCAATTGTTTGCAACAAGAGCCCAATTTGACACACCAGTTTCCAGTAAAAATAACTCAAAACCTTTTGGGACACCTTGTATCTTGTTAGACTAGCTGCCCATAAAGTATAACCACCTTTCCTGTCTCACTAACATCACCTTATTCATCCAACTTCTTTGTTTCTTTGCCATGGATGAGAAGTCTGACCAGTAACTGTACAAGCCTCCTACTTCACCCAAATGAATGCAATAACTCTAATACATGCAAGGATAACAAAAAGCCCAAAATGGGAACAAGTTTTGTGCTTCATAAGTATTTTCTTTTAAAATAAATAGGTGACTAAATACATGCAAAGAGTTTAAGTAACAGTAACACAATGCCACTTACTGTAAACACATCATCATCTCCAAGGTCTGTCTCATTATGGAGTGTGGAAGACGATGTTGTAGATCCTATTAAAAAAAAAGAAAAACTAGTTAGTTGGTAATCAGACAACAGCATGATAAACATTAAGCAAGTGGACTGATGATCCAGGCAACCAGTGAATCCACCAGCAGCCATACCAATCTGCAAACAAGGTACTGTTCTTAGCTTAGCTTTTCTTGGGTCTAGCAATGTTTTTGTGCTCTTAAGTATACTGGATGAAGATTGACTGTAGGGTCTGAGAGGGCTCAGCAACATATCCGTTTGGATGTCTCCTAGTTTGATGGTCTGTCTTTGTGTGCATCGGGTTCCATGTATCACATCATCAATCTCACTAGCAGACCATGCAAGCTTTTAGTATCCGACACAACAAGAATTTTAATAGCAATGAGGTACCACAAATGTAACTCAACTAAAATGTCAGTTGGATGGCCCGGGTATTCAAAGCATTAGCTTCCGCTGACTGAAGCTGCAGAATCTATGCAAGCTGTAAGTATGCAGTTCTTGTTCCAGTAAGGCCCACTAAGCGTCACATTTTGCAATCTCCACAAACATTAACTTCAAACAGGTCAAAATATTTGAACATAAATCATATGAAAAGTGCAATGCAAAAAAGTCATGCCCCAAATCCAGCTATCTCTATGAAAAGTTTGCTGGTGCAAATCTGCAAAAACAAAAAAAAACGCACAGAAATATCTATTTGCGTGACTTGGTTCCTACAGTATTTACTTCTATTTTGAAGAGTGACGCTTTGGTTCACCTGAAATTAAAACTGATTCTTAACTAACATTTGGAACGCTTTCATGTAACAAATTGCAATTGTGTTAACTCCTACTCCTAAATAGCCTTTAAAAGTCTTGATGAACAATTTACATGCTTTTTAAAAAAACTTTAAACTAACTATTAATGTGTTCGGCTACAGGTATGAAGCACGTTCTAAAATTAAAATGTTTAACGTTTTAACAAACGATCATGTATTTTAAAGGACCTGGATAAGCTTTACAATGTGATCTCCTCATATGATCTTCAAACACTATGGAAAAGCGGGTATTCGTTTTGTTTACGCATTTCCAGGCATTTAAGTTTGCTGCAACTTAAACTGCAAATAGTAACATACTGCTCCACTACAAGAGATTTTACTTCAAAAGTTCCGTTCGAATTCGAAAATCTTAACTAACGTATTTAAAGGCAACGTTTACAAATAGCATGGACAATGCTTCTTTCCGATGCTACACAGAATTTCATAAGGAAAAAAAACCTACGTGGACGTGCCCATGCCTGATAATGCGACAGCACCGCAGCGAGATGACGTATGCACACACTCGTAAATAAAAAAAATTAATTTAAACAACAGCAAAAGCTATTTATATAGTGGATAACAGCTTTCAAGCCCTCAAAAAATAGATAATCCATCAAAAAACCCTGAAAGAAATACTTTATTTTAACGACTACGAGGCATGAAAGAGTAACAGAGTAGGTGGGGGAAAAATCTTGAAGTGGGCAGGGAAGCAACGGACGAGCTTAAGACCGAGGTTGCAGGGAGAGGGGGGAATAAAAAGAAAATAATAAAAAGAAGAGGTAAAAAAGCACGATGGTGAAACAATGGACGAGCTGGGGTTGGGGAACGGAGGGAGCAACACTGAGTGCATGGGGGGAGGCCAGATATTTGAAGAGGGAAGCAGCACATGTGGGAGACATCAAGAAAACACATTCACTTTCATGGAGTGCTGAGAGAAAAATAATAAAGTAGTTCCCTGAATGGTAGAAGTGAAAGCAACACGAGTCATCCAAACAAAATGATAGTAAAGAAGGTATGCTCCGCAGGAGGGACAAACACAAGAAGAGACAGGAAATCCATTGAATAAGAAGCAAGAAAATGAGAGTGACAAGAAAGCCAATAAATGACAAGAAAAGGCTGGCTCTCAGTCCACTTTCCGGTATGGTCCGCAAGAGATCTCCGATTGAAAACTCAATGACGTTTTCAGTTTATTCAGATTTTCACCTCTGGAAAAAGCAAACCACAATCTTTTCTTCAAAATTACTGGGAATAATTTCTTCCATAACCAAATAAGGAAAATATCATTTTGAAATAGAGTCTACCCTAAAACATTCACCTAAAAGACATTTTTACTATAAAATGCATATATAGTGTACTTGCTAAATTAAAGGATTGACGAATACCTTTTCATATGTATTGTAGTATGTTACACAATTCCTCTGAACAAATCATGAACAAAACATTTATCAAAGCAATCATTAGCTCATAATAGCTATGTGATAACAAAGAGGCCTTGTAAAAGGCCTATATGTGGCAGTGAGATATTGTCCCACTTTCAGCCCCATTTCTCTCTATAGTAATAAGATTTAGATGTGTTAATCCAGCACTCCCAAACGGTGCGTCGATTGTTGGTGGGTTGCAAAAGTAAGTAATAAATAAAGGTGCCTCTAAAATGTGTATTTATATGGTCACATTTACTGTCCTTTATAGAGAGAAGTCAAATATCAATGTCTTCTGACAAATTGTTACTTATTTCCTTAACATTGAGATTGAAGTTTGTAACCTCTTCTCACTTGGCAGTCAGAGAAAGTAAAGTAAATTATATAACAATCTTACTGGGTTACGAAGAGTATTAAAGGAAAAGCTGTAGGATGTCATTTTTTGTAACACAGAACAAAATGTAAAGACCTGCAAATGAATTGTACACATTCAGCAGTTAGGAAAACAAAAATTAAGCACTTTTTTTAAATTTGGAAGTTGGATGGAAACAAAGATTTTAATATGCTCAAAACTTATCAAGGCACTTTTCTCGGTCATGTACAAATGATAACTATTCACTGAAACTCGATTTCCACACATTATCCTTAGTGCAAAATATAGTTTGATCAGTAAAACTGTATGTATGTGCAAATTTAGTAGCCATTTCAAAGGAACATCTGCTGTCTGTAAACGACAGTGCGCAACCACAGGATTCTTTGGTTACATAAAAAAACAAGCGTTGGCATAGCCAATAGGTCTCGCCTTTGGGACCTTATAAGTGTTTAGCCATGCAACAGTTGCATAACTAAACACTTAAAAGGTCCCAAAAGCGAGACCTATTGGATATGCCAATGCTTGTTTTAACTGCTGCAATCTATTGAAGCCTCACGGAGAACATCAAAGCGGCCGCGAAAGTGATCGCGATCAAACATCAAAGTGGCCGTGCGGCCGCGAAAGTGAAAGTAATAGCGGTAAAGCGCGACGCGCGCGCGCCCGCGCACATGCACTCTAGGTCTAGGCTGGC
Organism: Triturus cristatus; assembly: GCF_964204655.1. NCBI lineage: Eukaryota > Metazoa > Chordata > Amphibia > Caudata > Salamandridae > Triturus > Triturus cristatus. The sequence continues at coordinate 1,458,207,051 of NC_140589.1, read as the reverse complement.
AGCACTTTTTGGAGCCCTCACAAAATGTCTCGCCAGACCAGCGCATGGTCAGGCGAGACCTAATGAATCTGTTGCATGTAAATTAAAGATAGGTAGGTAACAAAAAGGTTGTCGTGCTAAAAACTGGGCCGTTTGGGAAGCACTGGATTAATCACATAAGAGTAAGCATAGCTAGGCATTTTCTGCTTTTGACCACATTTTCTGTAGTATTTTTTTTAGTAGTCAAACTCATGAGTGTAGGCTCCCTTAGCGCATAAAATTATCAAGTTAACATTTAGTCCTGGAAAGTTGTACACAATCGGGAGAGCTAGAATGAAAGTCACTGTGATGTAAAGAGATATACCTCCAGAAGCACAAATGCAATGCAAGCATAGATTTGTAATAAGCAACACAAGGGGTCATTAGAAGAAACTGCACACGACTGGGGACAGGGTCAGATTATGAAAACGTAAGCTGAAGACACCCATTAGCAATCATGGGTAGTACAGCAAAATAACCATAAATGTACAAAAAATGTTCTATACCAGGTAATTAAATTGTGACATAAGCGTTAATAAAAAGAACTAAAAAGAATCACATACAACTGTAAATAAACTGTAAATACGCCTTCAAACACATCAAGTTCTTGCAGATCTAGCTTCCAATGCAAGTCTTCTTAACATGCACATTTGCTGATATATCTCACTTTATGTAAATACAATTGATCAAAATACGGATGACTGCTAGCTTTGGCTGACTGCTAGCTTAGGCTGACTGCTAGCTTAGGCTTTAAGTAAGGCTTAAAGAAATGATCATAAATTCACGAGGGATACAAAACCTACAAAGGGGGACACAAAAAGCTGCCTATTGTAACTCAAAACGATGTCATGGCTTAGAAAACGTTTTTCTATGTGGACCAAAGAAATTAAAACAGACCAAACAAGTCTCGACAAAGCCAAAAGGTGCCGCCCTTTTTGACCCAATGGCTCTGCCAACGTTCATTGAAGAAGCAACACTTATTTTGGCCTGTGCTGTGCAGCACTTGAGGGTGAAATCAATATGCAGCGGTGGGTGGGTGGGGCAGGGTATTTGGCAGGCAGAGAAGCGCACGACGGAGAACACTGAAAAACACCTGCACTCCCATGGAGCGCTAAACCAAAAAACAAAAGTAGTTTCGTAAACGCAAACAGTGGAAGGACTGAATAAGAAGCAAGCAAATGAGAGAGACAAAGCAAACCTGTGGTTAAAACGGGTGGGCTGTAAACCCGTAGTAGGTTCTTGGTAAGCAGACAATAGGTCTTTTGCAACCAGACAGCTTGCGCTGCCTTGTAGGCTAGGCCCAAAAAGTATTATTCTACTTCCGAAAGAACAGTACAATAGTTGGTTTGGTCAACCAATGCTGCAAGTATGGTACAAACATTTGACAGGCTAGCACAAAATGGTGTGCATAAAGCCCCACACAAAGGTACAGGAAGCTTCAAAAGGCTGCGAATCTGACAGCAAAAGCTCTGTACCCCAGTATTCCATCCACATGCGAACTATGCAAATAAGAAAAGTTAACACCTTCCGAAATAGCGAAATTAACCTCGGTGCCTTTAAGAAACGCACATCGTTTCAGGCCTAGGATACCATAATAAATCAGGGAAAGGGACCAATTCTCTTTTGGCTCAAGACAGCATGCACCTAGCTAGCAATTACTAAATCTATTTCAAGATACATTCACCAGGCTAAGGTCTTTCCATGTACTAAATATTTTGCCAGTAGAACCCTTCAAAAATAACAATGACAGGGTTAAATAAATCCGTAGCTTGGTTTATGTAGCTAATGGCTGGTAAATAAACTCATTTTGTAAGTCTTGGTTTCTTGTAAAAATTCCACTTCGAGGGGGTCACACAGAACAAAATAGCAGATTTCAGGCGAGGCGATGGCAGCTGAGGGCATTTTGCTTTATGTGAACCTACAGAATAGTATTCTCTGTCCCACATTCAGACTGTACAAACTGCCACCCTATCTCTGGATCCATTCCTTCTCTCAACATCGCAATAAAATTGCTGCTGGCAAAGCTGAATTTTTACATAAATTGCCCTCCCACCTATTTATTTCATAGGACCTTGCAGTGGACATGTTTCAGCCTGCAGTGTTCCCAAAACTCTGCTGCCCACCCCTTATAGGCACCAGGTTACACCTCTCCATCTTTGAAAAGTTTACATCAACAAATGACACATTAATAAAAAGACCCTTTAATTCACACCCACATAAGATATTAATGGCCAGGGCTCTTGCTACCGTTACCACACAGCTACCGTTCTACCAAGCAAAAGGAAGTATTTTGTGTGACTCTCGCCTGCTTGAAACCCCAGTCAAACTAAGTGTATTCGTGGTAGGTATCTTCACTACAAAGGTTCATGCCTCCAGAATCTTCTATACATCTTCGCTCAAACTTAACTGCATGAGACTCAGTCAAGCCATAAACTTCCATATGTTCTGCCATAATTATTGATGCTAAACTACACAAGTCATGTGATTATTAGGCTGTATACCTTCCTCTTCCTTCCCTTTGTTATGAGATATACTCAATGCAGGGGGGAACATTCATATTTCCACGTGAAAGGGGGTTAATATTCAGTGTTGAAAAATTAATTCCCCATTAGATTTACATAATTCATATTCACAGTTTGTAAAAGTGACAAACTCATTTCAAACTCCTGATGACATCAGAAGAAGTGATACACAGTGAGATACACATTTACCATGATGACATCAATAAAACGGGTGTTATTAAATAACTCTACATAATGAGCAATTAATAGAGTAATATCGTGACACCCATAGGGACATTTCAGAGCAGAGGCTGGAGGGAATCTTTTTCCATTTGGATCTTTGGCTCGAGAGTAACTCACAGGCTTTTAGGTTGCTGGGACAGAGGAAAATGCTTGAGGATTCTCCATATATGGTAGCTATCAAGGTGTGCAATCACCAAATTGGGAATTAGGAAGTCACAGTGAGCAACGTACAACAAAAGATATGCACCGAGGGAGACAGTGGAAGGTTGATGCCATCACCCTGATGGCCATAGAAGACCCCCTAAGCGGCACACTTGTGGCAAGGTCCTACCGGTGGTTTAGTCACATGGAACTAGGGCGAATCTCAGAACAGAGATCACCACAGTCTTTGGATTCCCAGTAAAAAATTCCCGGAAAATGGCCTCCTGTAAGCACACAATCTTTACTCGCAGTGGTTTGGTTTTGCCTACGCCACCCTTTCTTGGCTTCTCTCAGTGCTTCAGTTACCACTTTCTGCTCCAGGAAAACCACAAAGTGATACCCAAACAACATAGGTGATTACATCAGCATACCGAGAGACCTGTACTTTACACTGTTCTCCATTTGTCTAAGTGGATCCCTGGCTCACAGGGCTATGGGCCTAAAGAGAGAGTGCGTGCCGAAGAGGACATATTTAGGAAAAACAGGACTTTTTAATTTCTTACATGCATTAAATAGGCCCAGGGACTATACAACCACACCTGCTCATAATGACTTTCCCTGACCACCTGCCACATTCACGAATTCATGAATTTGAAGGCAATTTATTTCTGCCTGAATAAAGAGGTGGCCTGTTTCAATCCTTAACCAATTCCAAAGTACACTGATGCCCACACCAAAAAAAAGCGTGGTCAGTCTTCCTCTTGCATTAGCTCCCTTTGCCCCAATTACAATTTATGAAACTCTGCTTATCTAATGTATTGAAGCATCACTTTGAAGTCATCCTCATTCTGTGTTGGCCTAAAATATGCTTTTCACTCTTGCCGCCTTGGCCAAATTACCAATGGCCTGCACAGGTCATAAATACAGAATTTCCTGTTTGCTTCTTTGGTCTAGCTTTCAGCTCAGAAGCAGCAAGCATATCCACTGTTCTAGCTAATTTCCAATTAGGAAACTGTTGCTTCTAAGGAGAAGAAAGAGTTATGATCCACACTGCACGTGGTTACCTCTGTTCCACATATTTTAATATTGTGCAGAGGAACCACATATATTTAAATAAACTAGAGCGGACAAGTACATTCCTCAATTTAGCCATAAGGCGGAAAACGAAAGTGAAGAGAACGTTTCTGCTCTCTGGCCAGTGAGATATAGTTTACAACAGCAAGGAGTGACTTTAAAGGCCACCACATCAGGGGAAAATTAACAAGCAATTTGGAGTGAAATTACTCTGTACTTCTTTAGGTTTTATCTAGGCAGAGCATGCGCGCTGTCTCTTCGAGACATGCTGCATCTACAATATGGGCTTCAAGCATCGCCCATCTTTTTCATTGGTTCCTCTTACTGTCCTATGTAAATGCAGGCTTTTGTTTGTGAATATGCTTAGTAGTCCCTCCTTTTGGACTTTTGCATCCTCCCAAGAGGACCGCCCATGTTACACGTGCTCTTACTCTTCGGGTTATTTTGGATACATTGATAGTACTCTTTTTTTTGTTTGCCTGCCTTGTCTCGTGTTAAGTACTCTGTTTTGTTTACTTTGTACACCGGCATCATGAAACGTTCCTGCCCGCTTCATTTTCCATGCGGTTAGCCTGTCTTTGGTGTTTCAGCTTCTCCTGTCACTTAATCTCCCTGTTTTGTCCCAATACACCTCACACAACACTACTTGCACGCCCCCACTACCCCTCCGAGGTCGCGGCTTGTTTTTATTTGGTTTCTGTCCATTCATCTGATGAAAGTTTGTTTGGTACCACAAATCACTTGCACAGCTCTACATTGTGTTTCTGTTTTGCCATTGTGTTATCTGTTAACGGATCGACATATATTTAAATACGGATCAACATGTATTTAAATAGTTTTTTTTGGTAGGCACGGGGAGAACCGATGAAGAGATTCGAACCCGGTTCCCCCGTTTCTAAGTCGGGAGCACTGGATGTTACGCCACATTGTCTTTCCAAAAACTTCAGGTTTTCTTTCTAAATACGTCCTCAGGAAATCGGACTATATTCATTAATTAATTAAGGATCATCGTGAATTTAAATAGCTTTTTTTTTTTTTGAGTTGGCACGTGGAGGACCCATGCTGAGACACGTTTATTTGGTTTCTGCCCGATCACCCGACAGGAGTTTGTTTGGTACTGCTGATTACTTGTAGGGCATTTTATTACTGTTTTGCCATTGTTTTATTTGTTAAGGATCGACATGTATTTAAATTTGGGTTTTTTGGTAGTCACTGGGAGAACTGATGCCAAGACTTTAACCTGGTTCCCGCCATAGCTGTTCACAATCAGTAATAAACTGATGTTGTTATGTGGTCTGGAACATGTTTCGAGCTTTTTTCCAAAATTATTGGTCTTGTTGCTTACGTGGGGCTTGAACACGGACGAATACTCTAGTATGCACAGGTAAGGGTCTGCTGGGTACGTTAAACACAGAGAACGTGGTTTGGTAACAGAGGATTGACCACTGAAACTGGATTCTTTAAAGGGGAGTTGTTTAAAGATGAAAAGGAGCTCAAGAGCGTAAAAATTGTGTAGTTGTGCATTTGGAGAAGCTGAATGTTTCTGCTTTCTCCATCCACTTGACCTCACCACCTTTAGTATTCCAACCTCTAAATCAAACAGACATACAAGACAGCACTATGATTAGTGGTAAGGTTACTCTTTACATAAATATGCACATGGTTCACTTTCCAATAGCTTCAGACCCCCACGACCAGTGACCACCACACCTTCCCATGGTGAGTGCTGCTGCTGTTGCTTGGATAGGTTTGATGTTGTTTGATCAGGAATTTTTTGACAGGTGTGACTGAGAATTTAAAAAAATATATTTTCAGGCCAGCACATTTCCAAGGCAGAAAGAAATAGCTGAGCACCTGTATTTTTTAAATCTCTTCATCAAATTTAGATCGAAAGGCAATCATGGGCTGAGTATATTCATTAACAAGCGTGTGATTATCTGAGAAACGATGTACTCCGAGGATAAAGACGTACTATAGGAAACAGCATGCGCTCCTTGTGTCACTTGGACAAACTTTTCGTAATGCACGTGACTTATAATAACTCTGAAGCTACAAGATGATTTCCATGTCACAAGCTGCCTTAGGTGTCATTTCAGTTCAGTCATAATAAGAATTTTGAGGTTAATTGTTTGAACAAGCATCCCAGTTTGCAGCTTCCTTTCGCACGTGATGCAAACAAAACGTATGCATAACTTTTTGTAAGTGCCTAATCCCGTGATGTAGATACTGATATACATACTGTAATGTATGCTGCATTGGTAGAGTTTCAAATACACCTTGATGGTATTCTGTAAGGGTGCTCCAAAGTTCCCCACAAATCTTATAGGTTCTGTTAAAGCACGGACAGCAGCAAAACGAATAGCACATTCCTCCGCACCAGGGTGCTGAACCCTCTCATCGCCACAGAATTTCTGATCTTGAAGTCTGCTGGCTGAAGAGGTAAGTAGCTAAAGGCACACAGGAAGAGGCTGCAGTTTGCAGGCTATGTCTGATTTAATCTGAAATACAAGCCAGTGGATCAAAAAGAAATTTAAGAGTGGAGTGACTAATACAGAACTAATTTCTCAATTTAGGATCTGTCAGAATCCATCACCTTTAGGACACTGAATGCAAATAGACTGGAATCTGGAAAGTAATGTCAAACTAGAGTTGAATGGTAGAAAAGGATGAAAGACTCAGCAAAGTATGTTATTGGAATGCATGATCAATGTACTCATGAGTTACTTCTCACTGTTGCCAGCGAGTCGTTTCACAGCACTACAGAGCATATTAGTGTATTTATACAACAAGACACAGAATATACATTATGTGTCGCACACACTGTGAATCATCCTAAGGAGCTTAGCCCTCGCGGTTGGACTGAGGATGATAGAGACTAAGGAACTCCGCAGAGTGCAAGATACTTAACACTGATCCTGTGCCCTAAGATCCTGAGGCTGTCTTCCTAGATGCCACAGACCTTTACACTGCCTGTATATGTCACTCATGCTGCTAACATTGTCCATGTTTCTCATGAGCCTCGCACTTTTCCCCATACTTCGCAATTTGCAGGGGGGGGGGGGGAGCATGACTATGCCCCCATCCCTCACACTCAGTCCACCTGCTCCAAAGATCCTCACACTTTCCTTAGCATTCCAAGTAGCTGAGACTGTAATGGCTGCCGAAACAATTGTGCTATGTGTCACTGAGCCCCCTTCACTTCATCCTATCTCTTGTTCTTCCATACACCCCAAACTCTTTACACTGCCCATGAATCCAAACCTGCTCAAACTGCCCATGTGCTCTAGCCTACTGGCACTATATGGCCCAACTTCTTCACACAGTCTGTCTATACCCTGTGTTCTCCACACTGTGTACCCACGCTCCTCCACCGTTTATATACCCTATGCAGCTCCAGTGGTACTCGCACTGTCTTCAAGTGTGGCTTGTGTGCCTCACACCATCCATGCTCTTCAAGTTCCTTACACTCTCTTCCCATACTCCCCTGCTTCCAGTCTCTGCCTATGTGGACCAGGTCTCTGCCACTGTTAGTCCAGTCCACCTGACTTCCCCTCTTCGCACAGTCAGTTCAACTGTAAGAAGGTTCCCATATCATCTTTACTTATTTCCCCAGTTGCAGGCACTCTGAATGTGCCCCAGGACGTGCATGTCAGTCAGTGTTCTCATGCCCTTGTCACACTATCTGATCTTCTGCAATAACATTGTTAAACAAACTGTACATACACCCCAATCTCTTCAGACTGTCCGTGTGTCCCAGGCACCTCAAACTGCTTGGTGGTGTGCTGGAAGCTCCTGACATTCTCGGTCCATAAGCCCCGGTCTGCTGACATGGTCCAGGCGTGCCAAAGTCCTCACACTGGCCGTCTCTGTGCAAAGGTTCCTCGCACGCTCTAGTCAAGTGTCTCACCCCCATGGTTAAACAGAGTTAGACCACGTCAAAGTTAGAGCAAGGGAGGTCCTCAACTCACTTGCGAGAGTAAACTGAATGAAGACCTACAGTCATTTCGACCTCAATGCCCACGTCATTAGCAAGGTCAAGCTTGAAGCAAATTATTTGGTGTTGAACTTCCAATCACAACACCCCAAAGGTTTGTCCGATAGTTTACTGCTGTTACGGAGAGGTTCCTAGTATTTCTTCCTTTTTAATTGTTATGGCTCTTCATTCAGCAATATTGTTATCATCCACCCAAACTGTTCCAGCGTTATTGTAAATGAAGAATCATCTATGCATTATGAGGTAATTATTTCGTGAACTCCACTTATAAAGTCTCTTGCAGTTTAAAAGTGTTGTTCAATAATGCTGGACACAGTCATTTATATAAAGTATAGTGTCCATTAAAATCATTTAGAAATTGATACAACCCAGTATTCCTGTCTCCTATCAGTCGATTCGTCCCCTTTTGATTCTGCGAGATTTGCTCGATAGTTCCCCAGTTACCACCGCAAAATAATTCCATTGTCCTTCCTCGCTACTTTCTTCCGCTTGGGTTACGCTCACCTCTTTCGTGAACAATTATCTACATACATTTGTAAAATGAATAAGTGCCGGTGCCCAAACTATGCTTGGAAGTCAGCGGCCGGCGCTATCAAATGTTAGGGCACCAAAAATCAAGCCTGCCTAATCTTCAATTCATTTTAGGGATCTTTAATTCAATACCCAACACCCCTTCCCCTTTAGCTCACTCTTGCAGTTTTCTTTCTCCCTGGGTAGCGGGTTTTCCGTCTTTCTCTTCCTCCTTCCTCCTTCCTCCCTCTGTGTTTTTCACCTCTCGGAAAAATTTCTGATCAGGAAAAATAAGTGTTGGTACCCTCTCCACCAGCTCAAGAGAGCAACTGATTCCACATTCGTGGAGGGATAAATTAAGTTTGTGATTATTTTAGCCCATATCGCAGCATTCCTGCTTTCCCCTCCTTTATAAATAAAGTCGGGTGGTCTTTGTCATTGATGCTCTTAGCTGGTCATGATCTGTATTTTTTAGGATCTGGCATAGTTTCACCTTAGCATCACTATGGTAAAATGTAGTGTCAGGGAAGGATGCCTTACATTTTGTCTCTACATTCAAAGAGTACATCGCACAGCATTATTTTTGAGTGCATATATAATACAAGGATATTCTTCAATTCAAAATGATTTTGCCTTACTGTGCTTGGTTGCTTTAGAACTCTTTAATATGTAGCCATCACGAAAAGTGTCATTTTCTTCAACATTGCATCAGCTTTTTCTCACTCATATGAGAAATAATGAACCTATAGCGAAGTGCACAGTCAAAGGTTTTTACTCGTTATAAACAGCAGTCATATTGTTTTTATCGAAATGTTAAATATTTCTGTTTTGCAGAATTTGATTAATGTTGACAAACTTCTAAAACTGTTACAAGGTGTTGAGCCATACATTATGTTGATTTAACTCCGTTATGAGTGGATTTTGTTCCCATGCTTCGGCAAGTAGAGTGAGATGTTTTTGTAGCCAGGTGCTCACAACCATTCAGTTGGGAGGAACACATTCTTTTGGTATTGGCAAACCGCGGTGATCTTGGATGGGAAAGTTTTGTACATTGCTCTTTGGCTGTGGACTCACAAGAGTGGTGAAGCTGTTGCATGCCACAACTTCTGTAAGTGGCCAGGTTTCATGTCTTCAGAGCGGAGATGCAATTTCGCATTGCTGAATTGTGCGAATAGCATTCAAATATAAGCTACACCATCTAACCAAAGATGACCGGGAAGAACATTTCCATACTTCATGGTCTCTGCACTGGTTGGGCTATGTGAAGTTGGGACATTATTTTACCAGGTGGATGGTGGGAAACTGCAGAGAAAATGTATTTGCCATCATCTGAAAAAGTTAACTGTCTTCCCAGTCCTTTTTTTTGTTCTGTTTGTGTTACTATTTTGTAAGACAAGGAAATATGTTTTAATGTGTTGTTTGTGGAATGCCTTAGGAGGTCACAGAACATTGGGCTGCCACTAAAAGGCTGGGTTGGTAGTTAGAAAGAGTGGGCTGAGCAGGAATGATGCTGCTCCTGTTTCCTAGTTCCACTAAATTACCTTTAACCTAAAACATGTTTAACCTCTTGACTTTTTTGTTGTTGTTGATCGGTTTATTAAAGCTTTTATATGTATGAAACATTATAATATCAGGACACAGTGAATCACAGTGTAAGTATAACCCAGTTCTGGAATGGAGCTGGGCGCTGATACAATGCGACAATCATACAAGCATGTCCGTCAAGGGTCGAGTGTTTCCAGGCAAGAGCAATTTCAAGCAGGGGGTACTGTGGTTAAATGGCAATGATCCAATTTGCCTGTGTAATCCAGCCCGTAATACTGTATTGTAATGACAAACTTATTCAGTGCATATCAATTTTTGCAATCTACAATAGGGTATAGAAAAGGGAAGGAATGTGCCGCAACCACAAACAGTCCTGACCCGACCCCAGTAACCCACAATCAGCCTATAAATGGCAATCAACCCAGTACATAAAATTACATTACTGATTGCAGCATAATGGGGTTTGCGGAGGTTACCCTACAGGTGTAAGCAGAAGGTCAGCAGTTTCGTGTGTCTCCACATCACCCTGTAGGGAGGCCTAGAGGGCGGCCAGAAATGTGTTCTAATTAGAGGAAATGGGGTATTTGTGGAGGCCTAGCTAACCTCTTGACTGTTACGGCTGTTCCCTGGTGTTGAATACGTTTTGGGATGTTAGGGGTAGCTCATGGTTAACCCTTCCTAACTCCCCCACCCCCAAAAAAGTATTTACGTCAAATTCCTGTCCTTTTTTTGCCCAACATCTTCAGGATTCCAAAGGTACCCAAGTTTTGTAGATTCCTCTGGAGGGTGCCAAGAAAATGCCCAAAATGTAGGTTTTTGCGGGAAAAATAGGAAAAAAGTGCTGTGCAAGAAAGCATGTTTTTCTTTTTAAAAATGGCATCAACGAAAATTATGCTGTCCTAGGATCTCTATCTTCCCAGCTTAGAGGAACAAGCAGAGTTGCAATAATATATTTTTTTAAAACAATCACCGTTTTTGCATTTTAAGGTCTCGCCTGAGACAAAGTAATGGCTGCCACTTGCAAGACAGAGTGATCCAATTGCTTACAATTGGTTGGCTTCATCAGCACTCATTTCCTAGCTTCTCTTGGGTCAGCTGGTTCCAGCTTCACTTTTTTCTTTGCGTTTGTTACTCCCTTAGAGCTTGGCCCAAGTACTGCTTCCTTGTTGTACTGTGTCCTTCTGCTGCTCATGCATTCTTTACTTGATTCGTCATCTTTGCTTGCATGTTCATTGCAGCTTGCCATTGTTGTTGCATGCCCTGCCCCTCACAATGTTGCTGTTGCTCCGCCCCTTCTGCTCCCTCCCGCATTGTGTTGCTGATTCCATCCTTCCCACCCCCTCCTGTGTGGAGTTGCTTCTTTGGTCCCTTCCCACTCCCTCTTGTGTTGATTCTACAGTGTTCTTAGCCCTCTCCCGACTTCCTCCAGCTGTATCTAGTGTTGTTTGACCCCTCAAACTCTTCTACCAATGTCCGTGTGGCCCTGCCCCATCTGCCACAACAAAAAAGTGCTCTGGCACGGCCAGCACCAGGTGAGTCATTGTACTTTTTTCTAAGTTTATTGAATGCTTGGTTTCCTTTTCACCTAAATGTTGTACATGAGATGCTGCATAGGTCTTCTGCATTTTGTTTGTGTTCCTTTCAGATTACTTGGTAGTCAGCTGGCTTCTACGTTGCACATATATTTTTCGCTTTTTATAAATGGTTTTAATTTTGCTAATATCTATGTGCCCCCCTTAACATTCCATTCCCTCTTTCATATGTTCTGTCCTTCTTTTCTTGTCTTTATACATTTAATTTCTAGCATTACCTAACCTTTTAGTTCTCAAACATACTCTTTTTCACCTTAAAGAACATCCGTTCACATTTTCTCAGTCAGTTTACACTTTCTTCCCTTCACTCCTTTGCTTTTTCACCCTGGTTTCCATTTATTTTCCTCAATTTAGATTTTTTTCTCTTATCAGGCACTCATTCGCTATTTCTTTTAATCTCTCCTGTGGTCACTCTCATTCTAACACATACGATCTATTCCTGCTCTCTCATTTTCACTCATTCTCTCTCTAGATTCCTCTATCTCTCGCTCAAGCACATACACACACACACAAGATCTTGCTCTTTATCTCTCTCGTTTCTCTTTTTATGTCACCCTTTGTCCTTCCTTTGGGTATCATTCTTTCTTTTATAATGCTCTCCTCTCTTGCTAACTCCGTCTGTCCTTCTCACACTCTTTCTGCTCCTCTATCTGGAGTTCAGTCAGCCCTTTATGCACCAAGTATCTATACCTCTCTGTCTTTCTGACTATCTGTTCTGTGCAGCTCTCACCCCATCTATCCACCATTGTCACATAATTCCACTACACAAATCCACTCCACACCACACCACACAATTCCACAACTAACAATTGCAATCCAACCACAAGTCCAATGTACACATGACATCCGCTCCACTCCAAAAGACATTATCATTTACAACACCAACAGCTCTAACTCTCGCACATGCGTCGAGATCTATTGGCATTGCCAATGCTGGTTTTGTTGGTGCAGGGAAAGAGGATATGTCCCTGGAGGCTGTATGTGGATTGCCAGCCTTCTAGGCATTTCCGGTTTTAATCAAAAGCCGAAGGCACACACGCAACCCAAACAGCTACCAAACACAGTGTATGCGAGCCGGACCCATCTCTGCTAGGAATCAAAGGGGCACCTGGTCTCGAGACGCACTGTGTATTAATACCACGTCGCCGTTTATTCAGCAGATTAGACTTCGTTTAGTGTGAGTCAAAGCACACAATACTTAGGCAAAAGTAGTTCAATACAGTTTGTGGTTATCGATCAAACAACCGTGACAGCAGCGCCGTGACGATACATATTAATTAAAAAATGATCTGTTATGTTGCATTGATGAAAATAAACAAGCATAAAGCATTGCAGTTCCCAACTCTAGAAGGTCAGAGGACACCACCCTTGAGTCGTTTTTAAGAATTGAATAAGATGCGTTTTAGATACTGGTGCTTAATTTAACAAACTCTGAAAGCTGGGCAATAGTCGCCTTGATTCGAGCACATATTCCGCATACTACTGTGACGTCGTCAGCCACCATTTTCACGGAACTACATTTTGGAGGCTTGAAGCGCAGCCAATTGAGTGACAGCGCCTCAAAGCGTGATATATTAAATTCGCACGCTGCAGACAGTTCACAAAGCACAGCGTCCTCGGGGCATATGCATATTATGTATATTTGATATGGCAGTCACACGCAGTAACAAGAAACACATTTGCATGATTTATACAACATACGGTTCAATATGAGCACTGTAAAACAAGCGGCAGCAACCTATAGGGAGACAGACAGACAAGAGCGCCGGCGTGACTCTCTATTTGAATTACAAGCATTTCAGCTGCAAAGTATCATGGGTAATAACTGCGCATTGAGATGTGCTTTCATAGAAAACGGCACAAATGTCTTTCATAGCTAAAAAAAACAATATGCAGGATCTGCTGGTGTGCGCGCGCGGTTACGCGCAGCAGCAGCATATGTTTCCAATTATCGCACCTGCGTCTGGGCACGATGATTGGAAACATATGCTGCTGCTGCGCGTAACCGCAAGCATTAGGCCGTGGGCATGAACATGGGTGGGACAAAAAGAGCGTTTGGCCAATTGCGTGCTGCCTTTGTTAAAAAGAAGCACGCAAAGGTCAATAACCTGGGACAAAACAAAAAGCACATGCACAAGCGCGAGGTGAGCTTTCTGAAAGCCCTTACATAAAGTCGGGCAGCGCATGCGTGCTACGCTAGGCACGACCTAAAAAATGGGGGGCCAGGTGGGGACCCCTGCAAATTCTCCCGACTTAAATGTATGAAGTTATCTTAATTTGGCTGATGAGGAATGTGCCTATTCCTTACGGTCTTTCAATCCTACCTATGATCATTCTAAAATAAGTCAACCGATTTTTTTCTAATGATCTTATTTTGAAGTGGTCTTTCTATTGTTGTTAGGAGTGCCGTATACAACCTTTCGAGTAGTATATCACTTGAAGTGTTGAAGATGTCCGAATTTGCGCTTTTAAGAATGTGCTGTAAACACTGAACAAAAGGTTTAATGCTAGTCTTGATGTATAAAAGGCCGTTTTAACCAGACCAGCTCTTATGATTAACCGCTTCCACTCAGTTGCGCATGCCACATAGTCCCAAGCACATTTTTAAGCATAGAGTTTATTTTCCAAGACTACCTTTCACATCCAGTAACGTAAAACCGAATCATAAAATAAAAACCCTCAGGGATGCCAGCCAATCCCTATTCAGATTCTAAAATATGCTTCGTGCCTAAGAGATAACCAAAATATAAGAATCTACAACACATTTAAACATTAAAAACAGGCTATTCTCTCTTCTGTGATTTAAATGCACGTGGCTCTTGCGTATCCAATGCAGAAAAGTCATCAAGAGTACTGTGAAATCATGTACGAAGCAGCCGAACAATCCCGCAGAAACTATCACAATTGAAATGCTGTTTTTAAGATGCAGCCCTAGAAGACATGCAGTTTCTCAGTGCAGTCCTAAGCTTAAAAGTTATGCCCACAATCGAAGATAATGGAGTCAAATGGGTTATATATAAAAGCCCAGTAGCATAGCCTTCAAGCACGCAGCGCTGGCCCACGGCCAAATGCGAATTTAATTCTGAACAAGCACAGTCTTCGTTTGAGTTCAACTGAGAGACTAATAAGGGGTGTCTCGAATCCAGCACAGTCAAGCAAGACCGCAAAGGATGCTCACCAGCCCCCCAGAAAGAGCGGACGGGATGCGGAGCTTAAATGGCGCTACCTTCTGTAAGGTCTTCGATGGCTTTTCTTACTCCCCTGTCAAACGCTCGTGCATCGGCAGGACTTTGAAACGTGAGCCCAAACTTCCTGTTGTCGACCTTCCAGTGATGAAAAGTTGGAGTTGCTTTTGTGTAGGTGAGGTCCTTCTTTAAATAGCATTCCAATACCACCTGGAACGTAGAAACAAAAATGTAAGGATAAGTGCGTCCTGGACTTTCAGTAAACATTATCAGGTCGGTGACCCGAAGGGACTGGACAGAATGTGAATATATTTACATACACACACACAATGCATCAATGCGCGCCATGTTCCAAACTTCATTGCAGATAATCTAGTCTTCAAAGAACATGAACCATAGCACAACCTACAAACCTGTTGAACAAAAGCTTACAGAGGCAAATTAAGACTGCTTCACGCTCAACAAACAAAAAATACAGTTTTCAAGGAAGAAAGTACGAGACGCGAGATTGTGATATGGGAAGAGAGAAAAAGAACAGAGATGCAACAGGTAAAGAGAGAGCAGTTTTTAGCAGCGTGAAAGATCCCAGCCTCCTTAAACTTTAAATATGCAGTTATCAGCATTTACGAAAAAGAAGCAGACCTATTCAGCATCTCTGAAAGGATCACGGCTCTCTGGCTGGCAACAACCACTCTGAGGGATCTCACGTCCACTCATCGCTTCAGCCTCCCTTCTTCACCCTCCTTGCCAGAGTTCGGAATACATACAACAATAACTTGGTATGGTCTGGCTTGACAGCGCAGCTGTCAATTATATGTTCATCACTAGAGAGGGGCTTTGACTCCACCCACATGGTGAGCTTCTTTTGATTGGTCAAAAGTTGTGTGCTTCCACAAAAAAAGTGCACGACCTCCACCAGCTGTGATTATTTTGTTTATTTATCCATCTGCCCAAGTTCGAACATTTAGGGGCACACGCCATTTTTAGGTCTCGCCTAGCGACGCAGCGCATGCGCAGCTCCCCTTGGCGAGATCTATTGTTGTGGGTTTCTGTGCTGAAGGGGGCCAGGATATGTGCACGCGCGTACAGAGTACAGGTGATGTGCACGCCTACGGGTCGCGGCGCACGCATGGCGCGCTTTCGCTTGCGATTAGAGGCTCTTTGAAGCCGGCCTTGTAGTGAGAAGGGTTGTCTCATTCGGCTTTGGCAAAGGAAGCCGCATGTTTATTTGCGATGCAAGTATAAACAAGCGCCTGCCTTTGCGCGATGCCGAGAGCTTGGTTTTTCCTGTCACCGGTCTCCCGTGACAGCTGGGACTGCTGCTGAGCCACGCTGCATTGTGTGGCCGGATCCACCCGGCAGTTGAGAGGCTTGTGAGCTGGTCGACCGGGGTCTCTTTTTGTCATATGGTTTGGGACTGCCCGAACCTTGCAGTTTACTGGGACACAGTAATTTGACCATTAATGTGGCCACCGACCAGAACATTAGAGAGAACCCCAGCAGCTACTCACAAGTAAGTTTGCAGATCTGGCATTGCTCCTGGTTTGCAGGCAGCTATCCATGTTTTGGAAGTCCTACACAGACCCCGCTGTAAAGGGGTGGAGATGTGAGGGATTCAAGTGGTCCAAATGCAAGGGTGCCCTGCTGAAACTAGAGGTACAGAAATGCCATTGCATCCTGGAGCACAAATAGGCATGGGAAATTATATTATAGGGCGGCCTACTTATTGCTATTGATGCCCGATTGCTCTCCCAACTTGGTGAGGAATCCTCCAACGAGGGGTGAGTGGATGGACCCCAAGGAGGGAGCCCTGTTTTGTAGGTCTGCCACGACCCACGTGCTGCTCTGCAGTGTGGAAGCCTAGTACACCCAACCACGTCCTCCTCCCCTACACCTTCCTGGCGGCTCATCCTGATCTGTAATGTCACCCCAGCAATGATCTGTTTGTCGAGGTTTTATATTTGGTTACCTGTTAAATGACTCTCTTTTCCCACTTCCCCCCCGCACATATTCCTACTGCGCTATTCAACTCAGTCCTTATATTTTGCTCACACGATTTGGCTCTTTCAAGATGCATCATTGATAACTCTATACCTTTTTTGATACACCATTGTAGCTTAACTGTCCATACTATTTGTATGAATATGGGCCTGTATAATGTATGCTGTCACTTTTGCTGACCTAGTGAGTAACAAAAACCGCAATAAAATGTGTTGCAACAAAAAATAACAAGCATTTGCAATGCAATAGGTCTCGCATTTACGAGCGTTTGAGCAGTTGGCATTGTAAATGACAATGCCTTTTATTTATGTGAGGATTTTTAAAACAAATAGAAGGCATTGCCATTTACAATGCAAATAGCTTAAACTCTCGCAAATGCGAGACCTATTGCATTGCAAATGCTTGTTTCCTGTGGCAGCACCACAGATGGTAGCAGAGCAGTCCTTTACCTACATGCATTTTTAGGTCTGGTTGGATAGTGAAACTGGCACCTGACCTTTTAACCTACAACAATATTGCTTTACAATCCTTTGCTTCCACACAAATACATATCTATTATACCTGCAGTTCTTCACATTACCACAGAACATTCCTTTAAAGCCAGACCTATTGGCATTGCCAAAGCTCATTTTTAATATTGCACTTCATGCACTGTAAATAGCAAATGTCACTAGTCCCTAATTACTAACATTTGGGAGGGTGGAGGCTGGTGGCTGGTTGGGCTTGCCAGGACTTGCATTTGTGAGTCGTCGATCTCCACCTTGTCAGAGTTGAAAGTTCAACTCACTGAGCTAGCCTTTCCGCACACTGACAGAAGGTTTCAGAGAGAAGAGTGCAGCGTTAAAGAACCACCCACGTATATATAAAAAAAAATATATACGGTTTTATTGAATATGCTACTGCACTCCAATCAGTGTTTATCCAGTGTGCTTGAAACAAGGGGATACATGCACATGAAAGGAAGGCAAGATAATCTCATACTCTTGTTAAAAATAAAACAATGCGAGTCTACCAT
Source organism: Triturus cristatus (assembly GCF_964204655.1). Lineage (NCBI taxonomy): Eukaryota > Metazoa > Chordata > Amphibia > Caudata > Salamandridae > Triturus > Triturus cristatus. The sequence goes on along the minus strand of NC_140589.1, from coordinate 1,458,189,232 downwards.
CAAAATAGTGAGTCTGGTCTGACAAGCCACTGCAGAAGGTTGAGAGGATTGAGGAAGGGAGTTCTCAAGCACGTAAGAGCACTCATTATTACACCGTAAACAATTTTTAGGAATTTCGAATCTCATTTTTTTTGTTATAAAGTCTGTTTGTTAAATTCCTCTTGGATCTATACAAATAAGACAAGATGTTACCAATGAAGACCAAGCATTTGCAATGCAATAGGTCTCGCATTTCCAAGAGTTACAGCTATTGGCGTTGTAAATGACAATGTGCTTTACGTATGTGTTTTGGTTTTGAATGCAGTGGAAGTTTGCGCTATATAAAACTGCAAAACTAATAATAATAATGTTCAATTTTCCACATCCCATAAAATTAGCATCATTGACATAGTCAAATGCAAGTTGAATCATGGGACACGGAGACCACCATACCACTGAGTACGAAACTGTCAAAAACAGACTTCTACCAATTATACTATCCACACCTAACAGCATTGATCAGTGTGCAATTCTCATACCAAACGGAGCAGCGCCGACAGCACCGATAGTTTGGCTTGCCGTAAAAATTAAAACTCCCTTGGCACACTGTGCCCGTGTCCAGAAACTCGCTGCCACCTCTGGCATTAATTATACTTCGCTCCTACTGTACCAAGATGGCGGAGAGCCTTCACTCAGACTTTAATGTAATTATCTTTGGAACAGGTATGAGCATTAACAAGCGTCTACATATTCCGGGGGTGAGACTTGGAGCGTGGGGAGGAGGATATTCGACAGCAAAAAGAACAGGCAAATACTGTTGTGACGTACAGCAGCATGTAGTGTCCTTGACCGCATTGTGACAGTGCCATAATACAGGCAAGAGCATGTGATTGCACATTTACTGTGCTACTCCTTGGAATATATTTCATATAGTAACTTGAATCCCAATGTGTGTTCTTAAACGGTCTTCCACACCTGGGTGGCAGTCACAGGAGTGCTGAAGCTATTAGTGGCGAGTACATTAATGCTTTGGTTACCCCTGACACAGCATAGTTTTATCTCGTACTTTGCTTGTGGCATCTGAATACCGGACTTAATGTACTACTTTTGTCTTCTCAACATTTAGTAAGTTATGGTCATATAAGTGACATGTTGTATGAGAGTGCATGGGGCACCACTGTGTTGTGGTATATTTTAGTAGACTGATTGGGAGACAGTTGTGCGTTAAGGCTCAGGGCGCTGTTGTGCACCCAAAATACATCATGTGCGTGAGAAAGGATTACATACTTTACCCAGAGTGCAACGATTCAGTATTTCTGCACTCGCACATGGTTGTGGAGTGGAATTGCTGTGTGAGGTTGAGAAGGCCATACTTTAACACCTACGTAAGTCTTCATCGCAAAGGAGAACTGACTTTTACTTGAACATGCTTAACTCGTAAGCATACACATCCCTGCAAAGAATAGAAGCTTCATCTTATAGTTTGCCCCTGGACTCTTAACATACCAGTAGAGGTCTCTGAGGTCAAACTAGAAAATTAGTGCTGCGTGTGCCCGAAACACTTGTTCCACTGCCTGAAACAGTAGTTTAATTACCGCCATTGTAAACAATTTTATGGAGCAGGCACCAGTCCAGTGGTGTCACGGCCAGAGCTGCCGACTCTGGAGCTGAGCAATCCGGTTTCGGAGCAGCTTAACATCCTGCGATTCTGGGTGAATCACAATATTAATGTTTTTAAAAAGGCAATTACTGAAGGCCATCATCCGACGCCGGACTTAAAATGTCTACATCTGCTAAAAGCAGCATTACGGAGAACGGAACATCATATGGCGTAACAGCTAGAGCTGCTGGCTTTGGAGCTGAGGAGTAGGGTTTGAGTCTCCAGTCGACTAAACATTCGATTCTGGGAGAATCACTGCATTTGCCATGCCAAATGTAAACAAATAGTTTAAGTGGCCACATGGTAAGCGCTCCAATACATTATAAGCCACTGTAAACAAGCATTGGCCAATGCAAGAAAATATGCTACAGCCACTAGAATTGAAGGTGAAGTAAGTGGCCCGCATGGGAACCAATGAAAAGCCAGTAAAGAGAGGAGGCTGGATGTAAACCCTTTGCAGGCCATACATATAAAACAAGCCCAATCCCCCTTAAAAGGACGCCCAAACCAAGCAAATATCCTACTAGAAGAAGCCCAACTGACAGAGGGGATCAAAAAGTGCAAAAAGCCCAATTAAAAAAAATACAAGCAACTGATGGAAGCCATAATGGGGGAGGCAGCAGTAACACAACTGTGACATTACGAGGAGGTGGGAGGAAGAATGCTATATTTGAATGAAAATAGCTAGGGTGCTGAACCTAAAACAGACAAACAGTAACAGAGCAGGAAACCAAGAAAACAAATAACCCAAAGAACAGATAAAGACCAATAGCGGAATGAGATAGTACTAAGTCCTTGCTCTGTGGGAGGAACAGAAGAGAGAAAGGAGGGACAAAGGCAGGACTGAGCACTAGCAAGCAAGGATTTTCAAAGGACACTGACAGACAAATGAAAAGCACTGGTAAGAAATGGGATGGACTTGAAACACTTGTGTGCAACAGCAGGACTCGAAGAGACAGTGCATGCCCTGTCTAGTTCAACCTAAAAAACACACTCAAAAGTAAAATAGCTCCAACAGGCCAGGGCAAACAGAACATGCATTCTCAGAGTCAAAAACCCTGGCTTTGGCAAGCCTGCATTTTTTTTTTATTGCAAGTCTATGGCCCGTGGGCCAAAGCAAAATAAATGAATACATTAAAGAAAAGCAAAAGGAGTGCTTGGACCAACTGTTTCCTGGAGATGATTACTACTTTTTAGGTGGATGTGTGGATTTTCAGTCTCAGTGCAATAGTGCCAATGGCTGAAGTGGAATGATGCACTGTATGTTGTGGTAGGTGAAAGCAACATATGAATGACAATTTAACAGTCCAATACATAAAGAAGACTAATCCAGACACCATTTACTTATAGAGCTATAGCTGTCTCTATGTCAAATCTAGAAAGTCAGGTATACATAGTTGTCACATATATACTTGGATCTGATCCGCTCAAAATATTTTTCATCTTACTCTCTTTCTCCATGATCTATTCTCTCCTTCCCGTTTTGACCTGCGTCCATAACAAGACTGCACAACATTCATGTATAATATTAAATAATGATATTCAGATTTGCTTGAATTTTGTAATAATTAATAGTACATTTATATTTCAGATGTCATGTTGATGTCCATTACACTCCAGCAAATATTGCTAGCTTGCATGGGTGACTGAATCATCATGGTATGGTACCCGTAACAAAGCAGACATATTTTGCATTATCTGGGTATCTTCAGATACAGCTAGATCTTCGGCATGCCTTCATTGGAGCTTAGTTACAATATCCAATGTAGATCCAGGTAAGTCCAACGAGAAACTCTAGCCATGTGGACCGAACAACCTCAGTCTGTGTACATTTATGTCCAGCATTTAAATTTCACTTTAGCTATAAACAAATATGTGATCTTTTTTTGCATGCGTTTACCACACATGCCATAACAACGCGGTTGTTACAACGACCGCGTTATTTCGCATACCGTAACAACGACTTGCATTAGGGGGCGCTGGATGTTGGAATAGTATAATTTACTATTTCAACTCCAGTCTGTGCGGACACTAGTGAAGGTGTTGGATTTTAAGTCAAACACCTTCTGCCCCCTTATGCAAGTCGTTGTTCCGACTTGTGTTGTAACGGTATGCAAAATAACAACGCGGTCGTTCTAACGACCGCGTTGTTATGGCATGTGTTTAGCATGCGTGGTAAACGCTGTTTACCGCTATAAACACAATTAAGAGTTCACCAAATACATTTATGTCTACTACTGCCTGCAACTAAGCAGTTAACACAAATCTATTTAGGCTCTGCTAAAATCTCTCCTTCTCTCCTCTCCAGCAGAACCATGGCTCAACTCCACCTGCTTGCTCTTTTTGGCATCTCCAAAGTAGCAGCCGATAAATCCATCAAAACCCATCTGTGTGTGCAGATTGCCTTCTTTCCACCTGCACTCCCGCACAGGGGGTCTAATGGGCTGCGGAAATGAAAAACATTGCATCCAAGTCTAACCTGAGCACATGCCTAATTTTTATATATTCGTAAAAATCCCTCAGATTGAGGTCACATCAATACATCGCAGTATTTGCTGATAATATATCTGCCTCTTCTTTTATCCCCTTCAACTACATATGTCTAAGTGACTAACAACACGAAGAAACGAAACACACATTTCAAGTTTACCCTTCCAATCATACACTCCAAAATATGGCGAAGAGGGTGGCTTGCAAAACTCTAATATGTGGTTTAGTAGAAAACTAAGTTGATGAATACCAAATCTGAAAAACACCGAAATCCATTTTTGAGAATTGCCACAATGGTAAAAAGAAAGAAATGCGAAAAGCCTCACAGAGCTGGTATCTAATCCCATGTCCAGAAGATAAATAAAAAAAATAAAAAAACATCGCCCAAAAACTTCCAAAGAAAAATGGGTATAAATGAAAAAGGTATAAAAAATAAACACTTTTGGGCCACAGTTATACATTTCCCGTTTGCACAGTGACCATGAACGGAAAACAGTTCAGGGAAAAGAGGATGGCAAGGAGGAAAAATGCAATTCAACTGCAAAAAAAATGAGTCCCTTTGGTTAAAAAAAATTACCGGATTAAAAAAAAAAGACTGAAAATAGAGGAATTAATAACAAAGAAAACCATTGGTGGGCAAGTTTAGGTGAGAAATCCCAAACAAAAAATAAAACACAAAAAAGAAATCGGAGGTAAGTATGAAGGAGGTCGAACTTTGAATCCGGAGAGAAACCGGCACTTGGGGGTAGGGGAAGGGCTGCTCAGAGGATCTTCCCTAAAGAAGGGAAAACAACGAGGGCTGCTTAAAATAGTCAGTAAAGTGGAGCATAATTCAGCACTTCAAGCTCGGTTTTAAATTAGGAATTAAAACGTGTATACTTTAAATGCTCCTGACTGACATGTGACCTAATTTAGAGGCCCTTAATGCCACTCTGAAGCTTGTTCCAACCGAGGTTATATTGAGAGTCAATGGTTCTTTCTTGCAGAATACAGATCAATCTAAAACATATTCTGTGAAAACAGTGGGAGGATAACAGGACTTCCTGCCCTAATCTGCATTTCCTGCATCAAAAATTAAAGATGCTATCCGGGATGGGCGACGCCACACTTCTGCAACGTTTTATTTCCCGAAGGGACATCAGGACACTGGAACACATGAAATTTTGGCTATTCTGGGATCCACCAGTCCGAAACATCCTGATGACATTTTTATCAATGAATAATCCTACAACAGTGAAAAAATACTTGTCGTGGATATAATGCAAGTTTTTCTCCAGCCAAGCAGCATTCTGAACTGCAAAGAAAGGGGTGTAAATTGAACTAGATTGCGAAGGTATCCTTTCTCTATCAGTGCAGACTTTAAATAGCTCGCTCCATAAAGTATTCATTGTTAGTTGAAAGGGTTATCTTGCCTTTCCAAGAGCGATGTGCCCTGGCAACCATCATACTTTAATCTCCAAGGAACAGAAACGATACAGTCGCAAAATAATAGTGACTCAATTGCACTTTGAAACGCGTTGCCTTTATACCGCCCTTCCTCGCGCAATTCCAATCAGGTTTTGTCCCACGCAGCACTGACATTTCCGAGGGCTGGTATGTGTAAACTTAGTCATATGCCACTCATCAGTTCTTGCAGACCCGTTCCATGTTCTGAGGAGTGTATATTTTACTGGCATCTCCAAGTCACGTCTAAAACCAATAAAACTGTTGCCTGGTTTCTTTGCGGGTATCGCGGATGGTGCATCACCCCTCGTCGAACAGCACATCGATTATAAAACGCATCATAGGTTTTAGGCATTGGGAAATTCCAGATGGTGGACATTAACAATCCAAGTCTGTGGTGCAGTCGTATCGCTTTAGTTCTCCATTGCAAAACACTTCTGTTACAAGGACTGCAAGGGTGCAAGGACGAGAGAAAAATCCACACTTTCCAATTCTGGGCAAACACTTACTCAAAGGCTGTTCAATCCTAACCTTGTCCCTTGCCAAGTCTTCCAAAACGATTCTATAAACTGATTTAATCATACATTTCTACACTCTAGTCACTACTGAAGCTAACGTGGCAGATTTTTCAATTAATCAGGAAACTGTTCACACAGTTGCACATGCTGACATATCATCTCACTACACTATGCTCATGTCCACGCTGAACTGCTTCCGTCTTCGCATTCTCTTCTCTGCCTTCAGACAGGATACCTTGATTTAGCATTTCCACACTGTGCCTTCCCCCTTAAGATAACATTTTGAGCCCTTTCACTGTCATGGAGATCGGGGACACAACAATAATGCACTGGTGTTGCTGTGTGGAAGATTCCGATGCGCCTGTTGCTGTGCCACTCGTTCTCTTTGCGCGGACAAGCCCAAATGCAGTTTTTTGGAACACTGCCTTTTTTCATGACCAATCTAGACACACTCCGGCTGCAACACCACGCTGTATTGGTGAGGCAGGGACAGAAGTAGGAGCTAGTTTGGAGGGCAATAACAGTGGCACTTAGCGGGAATCAGTAGTTAGATGGAGGTTCCACTGGTAATTTTTTCTTCTGACGGATACTTCTAACCGCAAATTCCGCACCTTTAGAATATACACCATAGCTTTACCTACTAAGGTGGAGAGACTTAAGAGTGAACTCTGACCAAAGTCAAGCAAAACCAAGTGGTGAGGTGACTGTCTGCTGAACTGGATTTCAAGGCAGTGGTGTTTCATGACCATATACACTGATGACCACATTTTAAGCCTAACTGATGACCAGAATAGGCACACTGGCCATAACCTTGGTGGAATGCACATGCAGGCCTTCTGGGGGTTCCTTCTTAGCTAGCATGTACTATGACAAGGTCTGCCTTTGTACCACTTTACCTTTCTTCTGAAAATCACACAAAGAGCTGGATATCTACGCAATTGGAACTTTGCGCGGTCAATGTAAAAGCTTAGCACCCTCTTCAGGTCAAGATGATGGAGCTTCTCTTACTCTTTCAATGGCCAAGACAGGGCAAAAAATGCTGGCAGAGTGATCAACTGGACAACCTGGAAGATTATCACAACTTTTGTCAGAAAGGCTGCTCGGGGCCTCAGGACCAAGCTGCCCAAAAAGAAGGAGGTGGAAGGAGAGCACATCGAAAGCACCTGTAGTTCACTCATCCACAAGCAGATTTAATGGCAATGAGGAAGATTGTTTATAGTGTCAAAGACCAGAAGGAATAGCCGTGCATAGGCTCAAACGGTGTGTTCATGAGAAATGTCACAAACAAGTTCATGTCCCACTGAGGCAAAGCAAATGTTGGAAGGGAAATACGCGAGTCATACCTTTAAAAAAAAATGCATCACAACAGGTGACTTAAAGATGGTCGGTCAGGTAAACACAGAAAAGACAAAAAAACCTGTCACCAGGCCCACTTAATGGCCTTGGTACATTAACAAAAGAGTAAATTACAAAAGTTTAGCTTGCAAGGTGGTCAGTATTATGAGCAACACACCAAGCAACCAATTTGTCCAAACATAGGCTGACTTCATGGAGAGGAAACCTGGCCGCAAAGATGACATCAACCACTTCAGTCAGCAACTCAAACACACAGCCACTCTATCTGTCCACATGGAGGTGCTTTTTGTTGAGGCTCAAATGCAGAACCAGGCAGAAGAGGCACTGGTGAAATTCAAGCCGGAATGTGTTTCCTGATGAGTTCCTTGGAGAAAACTAACATGCAGGACTGCTGAAACTGTTTCCTCTGTGGTGGCAAAAGGATCTTGCCACGGTGTACCTAAGAATTGAAGATGCCATGTGCCAATCTAAAAAGTAGGGATGAAGACACCACTCATAGCCCAATACCTGCCCAGTTTGCCATTGTAGCATTCGGGGACCCCGCCAGGTGAATGGCAGCCAGGAATATATTCTGCCTGGCCACCCACTTCCAGATTCGCAGTGGCTCCTGACACAACATCCGGGACCTCACTCCGCCTTGCGTGCTGCAATGCCACATTGTATTGTATTGTATATAGCATTTATAGAGCGCAACAAGCACCCTACAGGTACCCTGGGGCTAAAGATATGTGAACACAGACCAACGTAAAAAGCAAGGATGACAGAACCTAAAATGGGCAGTACTCAGACACGACAGGATCAGTTTTTGGGGGAACAGCCACGTCTTGATGCTTTTCTAAACAAGGACAAGGTACTGCATTGCTGATTTCAAGTGGCAGTTCATTCCATAGTTTCGCGGTGAAAATACTAAAAGTTCTTCCTCCCAATCTGACTCTGTTGAACCTGGAGACCTTAAAGATTGGAGGCTCCGGGTGGGAGTGTACGAGACCTATTTCTTCTGTAGCAGCTTAGGACTGAATCCATGTACAGCCCTAAACCCCTTACATAGGGATTTGAAATATATTCTTTACTGTACCAGGAGCCAGTGTAGCCCAGCTAGACACATTGAGGCATAAAAGCCGCATGGTCTAGACATAGCTAATTTCGCTGCCGTATTCGGAACACGTTGCAGTCCCTGGATCAGATACTTGGGGGACTCCAACAGTAAGGCTTTGCAGTCGTCAAGTCTGCTTAAAATAACGCCTCATACTATCAAGGCTCTGACCGAGCTGGGAAGCAACGGAAGGATCTTTCTCAATGCTCAAATAAGACCAAAACAGCATCCCACCGTCTTATTCACTTGCGTCTCCAGTGACAAGTTGGCATTGAACATGACTCCCAAGTTTCGCACCGTCTTAGCCAGCGCCAAGGGAGTAAATGTACCAAGAGGCCCAAAATTGTGAGGAAGAGGCAGAGGCACCTTCCCAACTGCGCAGTGTAAAATTTCAGTCTTATCCAAATTAAATTGTAGAGAATTATTTCTTAACCACTGCGCAGTGTCGTGCATGCAAGCATGAAAATCCTCCAAGGCATTAGGTTGGGTTCCATCAAGAGATAGAATGATCTGGGTGTCATCAGCATAGTTTACCAATTTTACATTGTGAGCCCGAATAGTATTGATCAGTGGGCTCAAGTAAATGTTAAATAAAATTGGGCTGATGGCAGATCCTTGTGGAACCCCATGACAGATGTTAGTGAAGGCTGATTGGAACAGTTGAAGAGCCACTGCCTGGCACCTGCCAGATAGATAGGAGTAGTGGGCACTGCCCTGGACTGGTTTTGATCCTACCTCCTCTAAACGGGTCAGCAAAATGCCATGGTTAACCACATCGAAAGCGGCAGACAGGTCAAGCAAAATAAGTATTGCCGATTGTACCCTGTCTGCCAACAAACTAAGATCATCCATCACGGTCACCAAAGCAGACTCTGTTCCGTGTTCTGGACGGAAACCAAATTGTACATCCGCCAGACGGTTGTTACGTTCTAAGAATACTGACAGATTTGCTGACCAGACGTTCGAAGATCTTCACTGGGTAGGGTAGGAGAGAGATGGGCCGATAACTACCCAGGCAGGTTGGGTCAAGAGTGGCCTTCTTCAAGAGTGGTGTAACCACGGCCTGTTTCCAGCCCGATGGTACAACCCCGTTGGATAACGATTGATTGCAAATCTGCCGGAGTCTGGGGAAAAGTTCTAAGGCAAATTCCTCCCAGATTGTATGTGGAAGGGGGTCCAGTTGGGAGCCCGAGGAGACACCCAAGGCGAGCCCGCCAAATTCCTCCTCGGATGGAGGCTCAAAGGGATACAAGAGACTCAATTTAACAGTTCCTTCACCAGTCTGTTTTCCTACACAGAACACCCCTCCCACACAATCAGTCAAGGTTGCTACTTCATGGGATATAGCTTTTTCCCCTACGGAAATGTTTGAAGCCCAGTAACAATAGTGCTGATTTTTTCACCAAAAAAGGTTGCTAAACTGTCGCAGTGAGCTTGAGTTGGCTAGATCTCGTTTTGTGAGCACTATGGGTTAGTGATGTCATCAACTATTTTTCAGATGAATTTGGACTTATTTAACTAATTCAGAATGAGCTCTGCAAAATATTTCTGTTTAGCTGAAAAGATTTATTTTCTGTTGAGAGATATGGCCGCTTTCCAGGCGATCTTATCCTAGTCTGCATAGTGCTTTTTCCATTTTCTTTCTGCCTGTTTCCATTTTAGCTCCAAGGCTTTCAGTTTTTCATTGAACCATCTACAGGAGGGTCTACACCCATTTTGACAATTTTTCAGGGGGGCAATTTGATTAACAATTGCAGTGATTTGATAACAGAGATCCACATAATTCTCTTCCACTGACCTAAGTACATCAAAATCCCCTTGGATGGCAAACGTTGGTGACTGTGTTGCCTGTGGTGACATGTTGTCTGTGAGGACCTGTACCAACATCCTATGATGTACTGATAGATGGTAAGAAGGCATTTATGACCAGATGGATTGCTTAAAACTTCAGAAAATTGATATGGAGCCATTCTCCACTGGAGACCAGACACCTCTCTAATATACCGCCCCCTCCCCCCCCCCCAACTGAGCAGGGATGTCTGCCACCACTGTGAACTCTGGCTGTGGACTTAGGAGTGACCAGCTGCAGATCCTCCAATGTCTCCTGTGAAATCTGAATGGAGTTGAGAGGTAGCCCTGAAGCTGAGCCCAGTGAGGGCTCACTGCAGAGCCAGCGTGTGTTACCTGCCATTCGAGGAGGATAGAAGAGACAAGAAGCCGTAGAACCACTCTCACTGAAACTCAGGAGTGATTACAAAACATCAGGATTGTATCCTAAATATCCCAGACTCATGGTGACAGATATAAGGCCTTGAATTTCACTTTGCAAAACTGCCCCAATGAATGGCATCTTAAGTATGGGGCTCAGATGGAAATTCAGCTGTTTGATTGTGCAACCTAATTATGTCAGGAGTTCAGGTGTCCACAGCTAACTATGGCAAGCCCACCTTGAGCAGCCAGTCACTGAGGTACAGGAAAACTTATACTCTCGACACTAAGACAGGATGCAACCACCACCATCACTTTGAGATCACCTAAGGTGTCGAGGTAAGGTTGACCAGCTCCAGAGATCAATGCATGGTGCAACTGTCCTTGAATTGGTCCAGTACTGAAGCAGCTTTTTTTCTGAAAAGCACAGAGATAAATTGGGGCATTATGGATATTTGCGTGCCAACAGCTCTGCTGATGCAAATGCGTCTCCAGTTGGAAGCACATACTTAGCTGCATCCTGACCATCAATATTATTTAGGATAACAAGACCCTGGAGTCTTCTAGGATAACCAAAAGAATGTTACTGGCTATACTGCATTATACATAGGTGTATTTACTGATTAGGCAAACTACACTGCGAGATTCAAGGCCAAAACTAGCAGAAAAAAACATCCTCTTCCCAAAAGCATTTATTCCCTATCCAGAGGTTTAGTTGGATGGGAATTCAGCTTGATCTTGCCTGTTGAAGCCCGAACAATCAGGCTCTCCAGTATGGGATGCTTGCTCAGAGAATCCGGATATCAGGAGCCAGTCTGTGTTGCCTAGCCACGGGTTGACTGACTGCCATACATAACCAAGGCTTGGCCCATGTAAGTACCAGAAATTTAATTCAATAGCAAATGGAAATGCAGAACCCACGTGGAAGCGCTCATTAAAGACAACTTCAAATATCTTGTGCTACTTTAATTGTCAACATGGTGTACATTCCTTGCAGCCATTATTAACCCCTTGGCTGCGGCAGGAATTCCGCCGCAGCGTGGGGGGGGGGGGGGGGGGGGGGTTTGGGGGTTTGGGGGCATTAGTGTGGCGCCGTGCTCATGACGGAACCACGCCATCCCGAGTCACGGGTGAGCTGTGCTCATGACGGCGTGGTTCCGTCATGACTCCGCCCACGGCGCTAATCGCCCGCACAGGTGGGGAATTAGCGCCGCGTGGGCGGAGCGGCCGCCAACGGCCGCAGCATGACGGAACCACTCCGTCATGAGCACACGGCACCCATGGCTCATGACGGAGTGGTTCCGTCATGAGCAGAGAAGGGGTTAAACACATACCACTCCACAACATTCACTGATGTGCTCCAATAAAGTTTCCTTCTGTGAGCCTGCCAAAAGAATCTATTTTCCTTCTGTAAGCCTCTCGGAAGACACACAGGATCCAGTTTGGGAATGGTTTTAGCACTATGAAGTGGAGCACCACTTTAGGTCTTCGGGTTGGAAGGAAGGGTTTAGCCGGACTGCTGTATTAGCATTAACATGTCTTGTTAATTAAATAAAACCAAATGCCACACTTTACATTTTAACATTTATAGAGAACTAATTGGCACTGTCAGATTTCACTCAAAGAAATACCATAATTTTTGTGTTAACTGGCTACCCACCTTATATTTACCTGTGAATTTCAATGACGCAAATATCATGGTCAGTTTAGATAAAAGGAGGGCCACTGTGAAAAGTAAAAGGTTGACAAGTTATGCCTGATCTATGGTGATTACACAATAAAACTATTTAGCATATGTACCCACAACACTATATGAGCAAGTTTTATCTTAAGGGACATGAAGTATTGAAATGGTCAGTAAAACCTCATAAGTTAGTGTTTTAGGCTTACCGTTTTACTTGAAGAGGAAGAGTTTTTAAAAAGGCTTCCTTGCTTATAGTACAGAATCGTTTAAGCATCTGGGCCTGCATGTAGTGCACCTTTAACTGGTTAATAAGGTGGACAGCGCACTCTATTACAATTAATGTGCTGACCTCCGGGCCGCTGTGTTCCCAAGGCACTTCCCATAAGGTCACAGCTGTTTTTAAGATTATTTGCTGATAAATCAAATGTATCTCATACTGAACTCAAGTAACGCATTTGAAATATATTCTTCAATTACAGTACCTTTTAGCACTCCACAATGATCCCCGTTACACCTTACTCATCACCATCACTTCCCCCATATGGTCATAGATACCAAAATTTCCTCTAGAGTTATACATTTGCCTGATCCTGCTCACAATACACTTCTCTGTTCTGCTTCCCAATTCCCAAAACGTTTCTGCAGTTATCCTGAAACTATACTGTTTGATTCAAGGAGCATTAATCACTAGACTCATTGTATTTATATTTAGTAAATCATTTTTTTTTTATGGTATACGACTCACACATTACCGCTGCTTTAAGCTTCTCTCTTTATCCCTGTTCCTAATCCTAGATTAGAAGTAACCCTGTCATTAACCAGGAAGCCTTAAGGAATTCCCTTTGGACAGCAAGGACATAAAGAAGAATTTGAGGAAATTTTATATTTTTTCAGCTAGATGGTCAAAATATCTTTTGGTCAGCTAGTAGTCAAGTGTTACATATGTCACCTTAAGGTGTTGTTCATCCCAGCCTAGATCATCAGAAGAAAATGGGAGGCACATCTCTAGTGCATTTAAAGTACAACATTACTTTTTTGTGTTTTTCTTCCCGTCTAATATTATGGGAACAGGAAACTATACTTCTATTTACCCATGGGTGATGGTCAGATGTGTGCGCTGATGTTATGATCTACAACGAAATTGCAACACATGCAAATGTTATTTCTTTCTATGTGTTTTCACCCACAATATTCAAAAAAGCCTCTTCATAAAAACTGAATGACTTAAAACGTAACAATTCTTAAATCTCCTTTTTAGGTCTAGCCTAGCGCAGCGCGCATGCGCTGCTCTATAGGAGGCTTCAGGTAATCACTGTAAACTTGTGTGTGGGTCTGACTCCCCCCACGCATTTCGTTGGCTGTGTCAATTTTAAATGGAAGGCTGCAAATGGTTAAAGGTGGGCGCATGTCCCACCTCCTTTACAAATGTTCAATCCCACAGCGTTTTGCATGCGGGAGTGGGCAGCAGCGTGCAAGCTGGCAGCTGCATGCCTTAAATTCCTTGCAGCGTGCGCGCACACCACTTGCGGGCTTTTCTTTTTATCATGGCGCAAGGTACTTCCTGGAGCCGCCACACGCATAGCCCACTGAGCGTCCGGGGACCTGCGTTTACAGGGGCTCTTGCAGTTGGTAGCATTGTTAATGTGCCTCCTGCCTGCCAACAGCATGGTGAAGCGCCTTTATTTATTCTTTCTTTTCTGGTCGGCTCACTCGACGTCTCCGGCTGCCTTTGCTTTCCTTTCCTTTGAGGGCCTCTCTGTCTCCAGTCACCAGGGTGTCCCCCCTCTTCTCTTTAGTCTGCGTTCCTCCGTTCCCCCCTTTTCACACTAGTGCTGTTCTGCCCTTTTCCCTTATCCAGTTTGCCCAGTCGCTCGCCCACTTTACGTTTCATTTCTTTTTGCCTCTCCCCCGGTTTAGCCCCTGTGTTCTCAGTGCTCCCTTTCCTCGGTTGCCCCCGTCTCTGTGCTCTGCCTCTGTTTCTCTACTATCTTTCCCGCTGCCTGTCTCACCCTCACCCTCCCTCTCAGGCGCCCTGTTTCCAGCTCTGGGCCCCCGCCCTCTGACAGGAAAGTGAAACTTGCTGGTCCCCGCGCTGCTGACAGGGACCGGCCCCTGATCAGGAGGAGATGCCTTGGTGAACACATGGCTGCTCAAACTGATGTATTCTGGGAGCTATAGTCCTACGGGTACAGCTGAAGCACTGGGCTTAACGTACAAAACAGTAATTGTTTTTAATAGAAGCCCAAAGTTGCAAATGAGGGGTCCCTTAAACAAGGGGAGCAACTAGCTATTAGCTATTCCTGAAAGGCCGAGAGAAGCAGGCTGTGCGCCCTGGGGAGTCTCTGAAACACGGCTTATGCAGATGCCACGCCCCTTCACACTGAAACACCCTGGGACAGGTCTATTACTCCATACAACAGCACTCCCCTTTCCTAGACTTCTAGGCACTTTCCATGGCTCAGGTTCAGGCTTGTTATAGAGCATGGGGTTTAATTGTGGGATTTACCTCCATGATTGCACTGATGGCGCAGTGTTCCTATGGTTGTAGGGTTTCCAAAGAACCGCTGCTGACCAGAAGAACAAGTTACTTACCAGGGCCCCCCAGGGAGGCTATAGCAATTACCCGTACTTTAATAATTAGTTAGCAATCACTTCGCTTGGGGCTTGGGATAGTGTCTAAAATGTGGCAAGCGCACCCGCTCTAATCAAGATGTAAATGTGTTTATGAAGCTTAGTTTAATTTTAATACTTTATACTTTCTGCTGCTGTACAACATGGCTAAAAAAAACAAATGACAAAGACAACAGATCTTTCATCGGCGAGACCTTTTGGTTTTGCCAATGCTTTTTCTTTTGTATGACTCTCTCCTTGATTTCTATCCTCTGCATGCCTCTTCTTTCTGAGCACAGCCTACTCTAAAATCACATGCATATTTGTCCCTAATTCCCATTATTGTATCCCTGCAAACTGCCTACATCTCCATTTCAATGACCACAACTTCGCTTTTAAAAGTCATACCCCTGCAACCTAACAATACCTAATCTACTGTAGCTCATCTATTAATACCTCAAACAAATGCATTTATCCCCCCTCTTCCACTAACAATCACCCCTAACTGCTATAAACTTAATCTACCATATATGAAGTAAAGTAAATGCATGCATGGTTTGCTTAAGAGCACAAGAATAATCCCAATAACCAAAGAATACTAATCCTAGGTTCCAGAGCAGCGTGCTGTCCACAGTAAAGTGCTACAATACCTCTTCAGGGGTAATATCACTATATAAATGCAGTTACAATGCAAGATCTAACTCTCCTGCCTCAAAATTCCATAACACTCAGTGGTTGGGCAGTTGATTGTAGTTCATACAGACTGAATATGTTCCTTATACAGCTTGACACACTCACATAAGACAAAAACTACTATGGGTCTTGTCCATTACCCAGTAGAGAAGCCACACTAGTCGAAGTGACATTACTGTACCAGTCCACAGCATTAACCCACCCATCACCATCTGCAATAGCAGGGAATAACTGAAGAGACCTGCCACAAGCTGCTGGCCAATGGAGGGCTTTCAAGTGAGTCCCAGCTAACTATATGCTATGACCAATTTTGACATCTCACAGTGGCAATGAGATATGGGATGATAGTAACCAAGTCCATTCCATCAGTTCTCTGATCCATGTCTCTATCCAATCCATGCCTACTAAGAACCATAAACTTTAAATAAGATATCTCAGAATGGACAACCTAGTGCAGTAACCCGATAAGCGGACTATGAAACACCCATTAGGGACCTGCAGATCTGCCCAAAGCTGCCAGCTAACTTAAAACCATAAAGTGTGGGCCTATCTCTCATACTTCTTCATCCATCACACTGTTAAGAACTGTGCCCCGTAACACTATTACTGCACCTATGTTGTCATTGCGCACGACATCGAAACACTTCCCATATGGGGATCAAAACAGAAATAACATCCTCCCAACCACATACCCAACTCACTGCAGCTTACTGCCCATGGAGGCAAGCGCTTCAGTGCCCAACACACTGCTATATAATACAAGTGCTATATAAATGTTGTAATGCAATGCAACTATTTACCACTTGGAAGTAAACTGTACCAAAGATACTGGTTGCCACAGCTGGGAATCAGTAAACACAGTCATTGTTGACTAACCAATTACATTTGCCGTGTATCAGAAAGAATCAATCAGTCACAAAAATCAGGCTGCAACACTTGCCGGGTTTCATATATATTGAATTTTTTGCCTTTTTTCTTCTAAACATTCGTACATTTATATTATTTTTTGTATCTAAAAGGACAAGGATGGCCCAACATTGGTTCCAGTGCTAGAAACATAGCACCATTATGTGCTTATTTCATTTTCCTACCACACCCACCCCATCGGAATATACTGCCTACTTGGATATATCTCGCTGCCGTCAGATGGCTGTGGCCAGTTGTGTTCCTTTGCATCTTTGGGAACAGCACTGAAACTACAGAGGACCTCTGCTATGCAAAGTTTTACATTTCACAATATTAACTCAGTAAAGTAATTTATATTGTCAATCTACCCAACAGACTTCTCTCCATCCATACTACCCACCATAACCCAACCCAATGAAAATTCCCACTCCAGTGGCACTATGTTGTCAAAACAACTAAAAGCAACATTCATAAAAATCCAAGTAATTACATTTTAACAGAGTACAACATTTTCTTTAAAATCACTTGAACCACACATCTTCCCCAAAAAATAGGTGAAATCTCCCATGAACAACAAGGTAATCAATACAAAATGCCCTTCTAGCTTGACAATTATTACCTGAAATTGTAGTTTACTTTCTCATTTTATAAGATTGATTCAATTTTTTTTTTTTTACTGTCGCAAGTATTGGAAACATTCAATATGAAGTAGTCCAAAGAATGTATTTCATACCCTTAAATAGTCACTTGGACCTTTGCGTTTTTAATTTTAGCACTGAAAATACATTTTTCTAAACCAGATTTATGCTCCATACATTCCATTAGATACCACCAAATCAGGTGACATCAGACACAATTCTCAATCACAGCAAAATAACCATTAAAATACTACTGACACCAAACAAGAAGTAAAGATGACTTGCGAATATTTCGCCAAAGGGCAAACACCAACACACTCTCAATTGAGGTGTTTGCCCAGTGATGATCTTTTTTATGTTATTTTTTTTTTAATGGGGGTGGGTGCCAGGTTCACTCCCCAAACAGGCCACGGTCATTGCATTACCTCCAACTGCAGCGCTGCTTAATTAGATACTGAAATGTCTGTCTTAAAAATAAACACGGCACAAAGGTCCACTTACCGGTAAAAACAATTGCAAATACATAAGAGAAATTGTGGAATGCACAAGACAACACAGGTACTATCAAAAAAGTGGTTAAAGCTAGATGTGATATACGAAAAATATTTTCCAAGTGTTAAGGATTTCACGTTTACATTGTTACAACAAGCATTGAAAATGCAATAGGTCTCGACTTTGATTAAGTTAAAGCCATTTGCTTTGCTAATGGTATTGTATAGCTAAGCAAATGGCTTTAACTTAATAAAGGCCTCGAAACGTGTCTCTATCGGGCTCTATTTTGTGCCCTGGCACAGGTGGTCCATTTTTTTGTGTGACTGCAGTGACAGCAGGCACATCATGTTTGCATGCTCACACTCCTCACTTGTGGAGAAGTTATGGCATGACGTCATGCCAGGTGAGCGTTTTAGGGGAAGGGAAATCCTTTAAAGAGAGTAATTTTCTCTATGGATTTCCCTTCTCTTTTTGAAACTCAGGAGCAGCAACATTGTTGTGGTTTCACCAGGGCCTTAAGTGGAAGCTTTTTCAATATTATATACAAGCCATAGTTGCTGCTTTTTTTGTCTAATGCAACTAACAACCATTAACAAAGCCAATAGTCCTGATTTGTTGTAGGTATGATGTTACTTGTATCATTATATACAAGCCATAGTTGCTGCTTTTTTGTCTAATGCAACTAACAACCATTAACAAAGCCAATAGTCCTGACTTGTTGTAGGTATGATGTTACTTGTATCATATATCTGGATGCAATGACAGAAACAGCAAAATACAAGTCGGGCGGCACACTGTGCTAAGTACAGTTTTTTAATCTACAAGTTTTTAAGCCATGCCCATAATTACATTGGCCACGCCCCTTTGAGAGACCCCCCATCCCCAGTTTTTTCAGCCCACTTAAAGCCCCGATTAAAGCACTTTCAAATACGTGAGCTCAGAATACCAGCTGTACGAAAAACTATTGCGCTTGATTTAATAGACTGCAATGCTGCTTTATAATAATCTGGGGTTACAACAAACAAATGATGGACGGAATGCTGACAATGCATACATTCTCCCCCAGTCAAGAGATCTGGGTTAAATCCATCGTTCTTTTGCCCACTACACCACCCCAGTTTAGACATGGCCATATGCAAATCAGTCTTGACCCTGTGCCTCATGGAAACAGTCCAGCCCGAACTGCCAAGCCATGTCTTCCCTGGACCGGAATCAAGCATCCTAGGACCGGTTTCTGGCTATCAGCCGTCATCAGCCAGGATAGCTTGACTCCAGTGGCGTAGTAGAGCACGGGTCGGCTGATAGCCAGAAACCGGTCCTAGGATGCTTGATTCCGGTCCAGGGAAGACATGGCTTGGCAGTTCGGGCTGGACTGTTCCCATGAGGCACAGGGTCAAGACTGATTTGCATATGGCCATGTCTAAACTGGGGTGGCGTAGTCAGATATCCCCGATGCATTTCGGGACTCGCCCTTCGTCAGGGTGGTGTATTTCTACGAGTGAAAATAGGGAAATTGAGCAGAGGTCCAGGACATGAAGTGTGTGAGGTTTAGTAAAGTGAAAAGAGCCGGAGTATCAAGTGTCAGAGGTGAAATTTAAAATTGTAAAGTGTTCGCTTGGGGAATGTTAATCAGAAAGGAAAGACGTAAATCAGTGGACCGTAGGCTAACGGAAAGAGGCTGGTGAAACAAGGTACTCAAAATAATTACGTCAAGTGATACCGCAATAAGGGGTTTTAACAAGAAACGAAGAGGTGAACCGTGTACTACGAAAACCAGTAAAATTGCAGCCAATTGAGATTTCTCATTTTGGAACAAGTCCCACTACTACGAGGAAGAGACAATAACGCTTTTTTATTACAACGCGAATTGTTTTGGATAAATAGACTCAATTCCGTTTATCCCTCCGGAATGAACGAACGTGTTGAATACAGTTGTTATCTGTAAAGGACTCTTCTATTTTATAGGTTCTGCATCCAGATTTATGATACTTATTTTTTCCTGTTTGAAGAAATTTATTGTCATTATGTACATATGTTTCCTCGCATTTTCTTGTGTAATTGTACTTATCCGGTTTTTATTTTTCTTTGTGACACATACGCATTAGACACTTTTTATTTTTTCTTTCTTGTTACTTTCAGTCATACACGTACTTTTTTCGGGGTTACCTTGACTACCGCACACAAACCAAGTCTGTTTTCACTCTTTCTTAATCACATGGCACTCTACGCTGGTTACGTTCCAGTCACTTCCGGGTTAACAGACTTTATTTTCCGCTGCTTTACTTCGGATTTGTATCACCTCTCGACGTGACTTCACCTAAGAAGCTTCGGCGGTTCTTTCAGGTATTTCACTATTGACTTACCCGCATGTTCCTTTGTTTCTAGACTTTTTACCTTCGCTCGTACTTTATTTTACTGGTTTTCGTAGTACACGGTTCACCTCTTCGTTTCTTGTTAAAACACCTAATTGCGGTATCACTTGACGTAATTATTTTGAGTACCTTGTTTCACCAGCCTCTTTTTCACCAGCCTCTTTCCGTTAGCCTACGGTCCACTGATTTACGTCTTTCCTTTCTGATTAACATTCCCCAAGCGAACACTTTACAATTTTAAATTTCACCTCTGACACTTGATACTCCGGCTCTTTTCACTTTACTAAACCTCACACACTTCATGTCCTGGACCTCTGCTCAATTTCCCTATTTTCTCTCGTAGAAATACACCCCCCTAACGAAGGGCGAGTCCCGAAATGCATCGGGGATATCTGAAAAGACCATTCTCATAACTGTTGATCTTCTAACAGCGTTGTTCACCTACATGGAAATTATTTTTTGAGTATGAGATGTATCATACGTGACTACAGATGAATTAAAAGTTACCATAAGCAACTATACAAAGTATATACCTCTTCCTTAAGCGGAGTCTCCGCCATTTGAGTGCTGACGTGAGGTCGTCTTTCCCATAAGACGCTGCCTTTACTACATTTGGCATAGTGACATGGACACTCGTTTAAAAGGAAAAACAAAGATTATTCACACAAGAAAGTGACCATGAATTACGAATGTGCACCTATCGCTGACCTATTGACTTGAGACACAGGGCATCTGGATACTATGTGGCCCCTCCTCTCCACCATTTGTCCAAATCAAATTCCCTTCGGAGCATGAGTACATTTTCTGTCTAAAGGGGGAGTCCATAGAAGCAGGTCACACACTAAGCGGACGCTGTACTTAAAACAAGCATTTGCAATGTAATCGGTCCGATTGCATTCAAATGCTTAAGTTTAAAACTGAGCACGGCGCCGCTTCACGGACACCGCGCTCGGTTTCTTTATATATTTCTTAACTTTAACACTGAGCACGGTGTCCTTGAAGCAGGCGCTGCGCTCAGTGCTAAAGTTAAGAAATATATAAATAATCAGAGCGCGGTGTCCGTGAAGCGGCGCCGCGCACAGTTTCAAAGTTATCAAGCGCGAGGCAAACACGCTGCTGCCAAGCACCCACAGTCTGCTGGGATCCCCCTGCCCTCCCTGTGACCCCTTGCGCCTCTGAGCTCCATGCCTGCCTGGAGTAAATAAAGCCATAAAAAGAACCATGAACTGTGAAAGTGACAACCAATCAGAGAGCCTACTGCTGCATGCTTCACGCGTGACTGATCAGAAAAGTTGTTACAGCACACGTAAAGCAAGCCACCGAGTCCGGAGTGGCTGGACCAAAAAGCCAAAGGGAGGCAACACAGATAGCTTATTTCCAATGCCTGGCCACAGTTTAGCATAAATGGTGACGCCAGCCAATGGAAATAAGGGGCTGGGTTTAAAGCCCTTTTCTAAAAGTCCTCATCTGCAATAAATCCCGCCGAGCGAGCTGCGCATGGGCGCAGCCACGCCAGGTGAGACCTAAAAATGAGAAGTGCCCAGAACACCAGTAGATGAGTGAACACCGGATGCAGAGAGCTACTATACAGATCTGTTATACGTATGTAAGCGATGTATGGCCATGGACGTAAACTTGTCTAAAATTGATAGGGATATACACAAGGCAAAGTAACATAAGTAGGGAACAAGAAGGAACATTTAGTGCCGCTAAGTAAAGAAAATTTAATATATAATAAAAGAAGTCCAACTTAAAACACTTTAATATAGTAAGCTTGGACGGCAATACACTGTAAGAACACAAATTAATGGCAATAAAAGTTGAGAACTGCAAAATATTCAAATACAGTCCTAATTCATGTTAATGCTGTTTTCTCTAGGTGTTTTCCAGACCCTTCAAACCCTTCACACCATGCATATTTCCCATCCAAAATCAAATAACACTATGCGTGTACAAAATAAATTAGCAAAGCAAAATAAAATTCCCCTTTGAAACACAAACCCCAAAATCAAATATTTGGAACCCAGAAGAGGCATAACAATAAGCAAATTGCTTGATGCCCATTCAACTGCCATGTAAGTAAAAAGAAAACCCCAGATGTTCACTATGAATATATATATATATATATACACATACATACATATACACACACACACATATATATATATATATATATATATGTGTGTGTGTGTGTGTGTATATATATATCTTGTGAAAGGTTTTGAGGTAGACCAACGTCAATCTTATTAACTTATGAACAGATGCATTCTGCATTACCAGTTTGTCCTTTAGTCGTACACCATAGATGACAAAGGCACTTCTTCCGCAGCCCTCCGTGAACATGACTTTGACACCAACTCGACTAAGGCCGCCTCCTTCCTGTGGCAACCATCCCCCACTGGAGTCATCTCGGGTCATAACCACGGCTTTGACACGCACAATATAGCTGTCACTAAAACAAAATAAAAACAATGTCATGTTACACACCTTTGCCTATAAAGAGTTAACACTCGACTTTTAAACTCAACAAGCGATGGTATTTCTTGAATTGAGCCACAAGTCGCCTGAAGGCACTTTCTAAATGCTCTCTATTTACAGTAACTAAGGGACAGAGATAACAATCTTTTGTTTGGAATTATATGCAAAGTTGCTGAGCAAGAATTTGAAACACATCTCCCAACTACCATCACACAACAAATCAAGACAAAAAAGTACTTTTGATTATCAATAGGTTTTACTTTCTGCCGGTAAGTCAAAGTATTTTTATAAACCCTGTTCTTATAACCATCTTTAGACTACTTTTTACATTTTTGCTTCTTATTTGAGGCCAAGAGCTCCTGGGTTCCGGACATTGAATCTGGGGGTCTAGCAAAAGTATAGGATGGCAGAGTCTGTACACAGATAAAAGGCGGTGGCCGATTACGGTATACTGCTGCTAGGCGGTGGGGCGGAACAGTGTTAGTTCTACACACAAAGACCAGTAAAGCCCTTCTTTGAATGAGGTGGTCCTCCACACACTCAGTAGCAACTATGCCAAAAGGTGCAACTAATCCCTGCTTACCAAATGACCAGGTCTGGTCTCTCACCAGCTAGAATGGCCCCCATTAAGCAAGGAATATTACCCTCTGTTCTAGCATGCCACTTTTTTTTTCTACACTGCCTTAGCACACGGAGTTAGTTACTCAATCACAGATGAAGAAATAATGCAACAGACAGTAGTTTACAGGCTTGACATCTAACACCTTTCAAAATGGTTAACTTGTGGCTTACTTAAGATGGCTGCTGCTAGTCTCACGATTTAAGCATAGCTACAACATGGTGTCATTTGTTATTGAAATCCTAAAGGGTAATCAATTTCTGGAGTGAAGCTTTACAGTTGACACAGTCAAAGAATTTGGGAAAATTCCTCATCTAACACAGCTTCATATTTCAACAAGCATTGGCAAAGCCTATAAATCTGGGTTTAGCCACCCTGCAGAATATTTTGCTTTTTTAACAAACATCTCAAATACCAAACCACAAAACCAATGGACACTCTCCAAGGTACGGAACTAGAGGCTTAGGGCCTCAAGGGGAAGCTAGCCTCCAATGCAAACCTACTTCACAAAAAAGGCCGGCTGAGTTTTACTTGGTTTCACAATAGTTTGTATTGTTTTTTGTCCATCTGGTCACTCTGACACACAAATAACGTTTGATGGGATGTCTCCACACACCTGTCAGGTGTCACGCTTCATCACCGGATAACCCCACGTTCTCCAAAACCATGGTTTGACGGAGAGCTGGCCTACACCCTAGAGTCAGAGAGGCTCTTTTCTAACCGAGCATTCATAATAAAAATTAATAACCAATGTGGTTACCCAGTATAAGTTTTATTTCGCAGGGTACTACTTGGTATTAAACACTGGGCATGGACTATAGGGGAATAAGTACCCCAACCCCACTAAATTGTTGGTATGTTTCTCCCAAGAGTCCATGATGCTTCCCTGACTCCAGGGTATAGGCCCGCTCTCCATCAAACCATGGTTAGAAGTGCGTGGTGTTGTCCAATGATGAAGCATGACACCTTGCAGGTGTGTGAGGACATCCTGTCAAACTTTGTGTGTCAAAGAGTGACTAGACGGACAAAGAGAAAATAGGAAATTGTGAAACCTAGTCAAATTCGGTGGCCTTTGTCAAATAGGTAGACATCTAAAAGACAACAAAGTAAAACTATCACCGTCTGAAAATATCACCGTCTAAAAATGGTGTGTATGTTTGCAAAAAAAAAAAAAACCCCGAAGTAACAAATGTACCCCCACAAAGATAAATGAAAACAATCTATATGAAAAGAAGGCATAATTGAAAGCAGTAATTGGCTTACAAGCCCAGGTTTTGAAGTGTACTACTCTTTAGATTAATGTATACATGCAAGAATCAAAGTCTGTCACTCACAGTATAGTACAGACATTTTGAGAGAGACACAGACAGACAGACAGACAGAGACAGAGAGAGAGAGAGAGAGAGAGAGCGAGAGAGAGAGAGAGAGAGAGACAGACACAGACACAGACACAGACACAGACACAGAGAGAGAGAGAGAGAGAGAGAGAGAGAGAGAGAGAGAGAGAGAGAGAGAGAGAGAGAGAGAGAGAGAGAGAGAGAGAGAGAGAGAGAGAGAGAGAGAGAGAGAGAGAGAGAGAGAGAGAGACCTGAGCAACAACTATATCTCCTACCAGGCAAGACCCCTAAGAAGAAAAAATTAGATTGGCCTTTGTACTCCGCAGAAGGAAAATAAATTGCTCATGTGTGCACTAATAGTTGGGCAGAAAACATTAAAAGATGGAAGTCTACTGTAACATTGGTGGTGAAACACAAGGTCAGATTAGACAGCACAGGTATGAGAAAACCATGTTTTATATGCAGAGACTAAAGAGGATATACGTTATATCCATAATCCTAAATTTTTGGTTGCAGGTTGGGCAGGGATGGTTTTTCCTCTCTCTGTTTATCCTAATTGTGTCCTCTAATAGAAAACAAGTTACTTGATATTATCACATCCTGAGATACCAAACTATGGTATGGTTTGTATAATTGAAGGCTTACGTACTATGTGCATTGATGGAGAAAAACCTTGTCCAACCAACATTTTCCACAATAACGGATTAAAAAAATGTTTGGTTTCCCATATAGCAGAAATGTTTCAAGTGGAAATTGGAAGCAACCTGGGCCCCTCTGCCCGCCACCAGCTTTACTGGGGAATGGGACGATCCCGGGCTCTCTCAGAAGCAGACACATTTAAGTGTCTGCCTTGTGAGAAGATAAAACCACCTTTCCATCGCCTACTCGAACGCCCTCAAATTATTTTGTGAACTATAAGTATGCCTTATATACACGAGTCTGCTAAAAGAAAGTCCCTTCAACACTGCCACCAATGTCCTTTTACTTGACAAGCTTTAGTGTGAGGTTCATTTGGTCAGGTCAAACTGTTCCCTTGAATAGCTCAAAACAACCCTTGTTTTCCCTACTGTCCTATTAGACTGCCTGGAATCACGAATGTTGAATATGACATCAAGAAGCCTCTTTCCATGGCCTTGAATACCCTCTCCTCAAGCTTGCACTAAGCCTCAATTCTCTACTCTAAACTTTGCTTCACTGAATCTAAGCCACAATCTTTCTAACCTCCTTCAGATTTTCATAAACTCTCATTTCTCTAGTTTCTTCTTTAAATATTGTGTCTATTGCGAAGCTTAGAATAACCCTGAACAACCCCCCTCTGGCCCATCCAGTCAGTCCACATCATCAATAACAGGCAATGAAGAGAATAACCCTCACATAGACCCTGGTCCTTGAGATTCCCCACTGCGAACGCCCTCCACTTTTACTCAGATGATCAGGTGCCTGCTGCTTTTCAATGTAGAAATATTTTAACTTGAAGTTATACCATATAGGTAGCAAACCTATACTTTGCATGCAGTGCTGATTTACAAGCTTGCTTCCTGTTTTCAAGCTAGTACTTGTTTGCACTGCAAAGCACGTGCACTGATGGGATCACTTGACACCAACTTAAGAATACAAAACACTTATTTAAATGAGGTATGTTGCACTCATTGTCAATAAGTATGCACTTCCTGCCACGATGTGCATCTCTGCCAAAACGATGGCATTACAAAAGGTGCGGATAAAAAAAAAACAGCTGCTTTCTTAATCAGGCTTACAGATATTTTTTTATTGTGATTTCACATGTTCTTGGTCGATGGTTCAGTTTGAAAAGACAAACACTAGGTACATACATAGCAGCCAAAAGATTTTTAACACCTGCACACCTGAATGCCTGAGTACAGCACATTGATTTATTGATTTTCCAACTTAAAATTCAATATTACCAACAATATATCCGGCGCCAAACGACTTTATTTCAACAACTGTTATCTAACATCTTCGCAGAGGCTGCTTCGCTTTTGAAAGCGTGTTCTCAAAGGTGTCGAAATCATGAAAATAAAAAAATGCTTCTGCGTTAGTCAACCATGCTGGCAGGCGGCCAGCCACATTTCTCAACAGGTATCAAAGTTCTTACTATCTGTCAACCCCACCCTGAAAGAAAACGAGAATGAACTTGATGGCCAGAGGTTATGCACAAAAGTCTGAGAGCTGCTTTACGCTTGTGGGCCAAGGAACATTTATATGCATTTCAGAGTGGCCTGGAGCAGAAAGCTAACAGATTACGCAACAACCTTAAGAAAGGAAAAAGAGCCCGGGTGGCTTGCTGTAGACTTAAGGCTTCTTTAGCTGCCTGCTGCAGAAGACCTACGCTGCACGATGAAATAAAAAGTGCGGGCTCTGAGTAAGTCCCTTGCTAAATGTTTGGGGGGCTTTGTCTCTCCCAAATCTCTATGACTTATTCAATGACTTTCACCCCTATTTTTGAGTTTGTCCTGTGATTGGATTAGTTGTGTCCTTCCACTGATAAGTTGAGTGGGCTTTTTTAAGGTCGTACCTACCAGAGTTAAAGCCCATCCACGGACGACATTGGTTGGCTTTTTTGGCACTCTCCTTAGCTTGTATTTTTTCGTTGGCTTGCCTTGCTTTTCGTTGTGTATGTCTCTTCCTTAGAGCGTTATCTTTACCATTATTCTGATCGTTTGACTGGCATCCTTCCACTGCTCACCTTTGGGGAAGACTTTCCTCTTCATCCTTTAGTATGCTGTGAGACTGCATTTTTTTTCCTTGCTCCCTCTGCTACACCACATATCTCCACTCTGCCCTTTGCTTGTATTGCCGGGCCAACCTGCTTTGCATAAAGCGCATATTTGGGCTTTTTGCTGCCTCGTCGTCGTCCCCCCACACACACACAATCCGACATTCTACTGATTTCTTTCCACCCACTCCCTTATGTAGTGCAGTAGTTTATTTATTTTACAGTTTTGAGAGGCCCCAGTAGCTGCCATTAGTGGATGTGCAAAAAGCGCATTTTACACAAATAGTTTAATTTTTTTTATTTATTGATCTAAGTGTTGTCTGACATCTTAGACCGGTAAACAGAAAAAGAAAATTCTACCCAGGTCTTTCCAGAGGTGACGTAAGCGTACCCATACATCAGCACTCCTGTGCACATACAGAAAGGAGTTGCCGGTAGCATCACTGCACTTTTCTGGGAACTGTTTGCGGATATTGCACAGCCAGCGGGGTAAGCTATATATATATTTTTTTTTTCAGCACTTCATGGGAATGCATGTCAATCGTTGATCTCCCACAGATCTACTAGTTCTCCCTCACACCCTTGCCCTCCACTCTTTATTCTCTACTTTCAACCCCGCTTATACACTTCTTCCCTTGGCCCACTTTTAAAATTGTTTTTTAACAAGACTTTTTTCAGGGAGACTAGCACCATACTCCACTTGCCCTGCTCATGTTTTCCTTCCTGGTGCTCTTCCAGCCCACCCGTCATACCCCAATCACACTCCCCGTTTTTTAGGTCTCGCCTGAGCCAGCGCGCATGCTGCAGGGCTTCTAGCAAGGGCTTTAAACTCTGAACACACGCTCGTGTGTGTGCTTTTTATTTGCTTTCTCGCTATTGGCCTTTGCGTGCGTCTTTCTAAGAAAGACAGCATGCAATTGGCCAAAGGCAAGTTAATTGGTAACAGATGGCAGTCGCACTGGCCCTGGTGAACGCACGCTCTCACTTTCTACGCCGACCTCACATGCACGCCGCGCTTGTTTTTTAATGAACACTAAACTCTTGATAACAGGTAATCTGTGACAGGGCTGGCTGTTATGGAGTCCACATCTCCAGCGCAGCCCAGCTCACCGTGTGTTGGAACTTGCATGAGCCCAGGCTAAGACACACGCCAGCAGGCAGCCGAAACCCTTTTTAGCCCAATGGGCTTTGCGCACTTTGTGTCATCGGTTTGTGTCTTTGTTGTTAACGTGGTTTAACAGCTGTTTTATGCATCTTCGGCCACGCCCTGTGTTTCCGTAGTAACGAGGAGACGCAAAGCTGTCAGACAATATCCACCGTACAGGCGCTGACACCGAGCCTCCCGTTGGTTTTTAAAAGGATGGTTACACAAAACATTTCAAACCCGCGGAACGAATGACACACGGTCATTGCCGGGCTGGGGCGTCATTGGACGAGAGATGGAGCCGCATCTGATTGGCCATAGCTCGTCCGGAGAAGGGGGCGGGAAATGGAATTTCCTACAGATTTGGGAGCACTTCTCAGTGAATCGTCCCGAGGAGGGGGCTGGAAATGGAAGACATTTTGAGTTGTCTGTGTTTACAATTGTGAACGGAGCATTCGCATTAGTGTTCTGTAAAGTTATCTTGCCGCTTATGGCCTTTCACCATTGTCCCCTGAGGGAGCATCCAGTCATCCTCACAGCCTGATGTGCGCGATACCATGAACGATTAACGGTAAGAGCCCCCTCCCTCGCCAGTTTCCTACAGATTTGGGAGCACTTCTCAGTGAATCTGCTTTCACAGGAGGCAGAGTGGCGCATACAGATTATTCGGAATTGTCTCATTTAATTACGGACGTGGATGTCTTTGATGATGGAATGTCCACATCTCCAGAGAATTCATTGGGGTTTCTTGGGTTTGAACCCAAGCTACCCCCATAAGCGTTTCTGGAGGAGCCCCATAACATTATACCTAAGCATCACCGTCAGTCTGCCCTTGGAATCTGGTATCTGTTGATTCTCCCCTAGTGTCCGTCCGCTGTTCGTTTTCTAATTAAATTACTGTTTTCCAAACTCCACTCTCCAGTTATTTATGCCCCGCTCCCCCATAACAAAATAAAATTATAACAAACGAGCATGAGAACAGGCAGGAAGAAGTTGCCAGCAGTGCAAGTACAAAAAAACTAGAAGACATTTATGTTAAAATCTTTTTTTAGATCAGGTTTTTCAGTTGTATATAATGTTATCCACGTTTGTATAAAGGTAACAAAAATGCTTATCACTTTTTATTATAGCTTTTCAACATAATGCACAGCAGCCAAAATGCTCTACAACATAGCCAAAAGTTCTGGCTAAACACATAAGGTCCCAAAGGCGAGACCTATTGGCTATGCCAATGCTTGTTTTATTTCGGTGTGCCGGTCTGCTTCAAAGAGATACAGGGCTCTATACTTTTTTTGGTACTTCCACTCACTATGTCTTTTTAATTTCCTGCTCTAAAACGTTCATCGAACATGATGAAATAGTGAATTAAAAATGGTGACTAATACATCTAGATGTAAAACTTTACACAACAGACATCTTGGGAATGATTTCTCCTCTTCAAAAAACACGAAAGGTGGACTATTTTCCGTTTTTCCCATTTTTCCAATTTCAAATTTCTTTATTGAAAAGTTTTATGAACACAAGAAGAGAAAACAGAGCAGGAGTTGGGATCAGGGCAAGGGCCCCAGAATACCCATGACTGTGCTTCACTGGGTCAGCAGATAGCTGTCAACATTAGACGAACACCATGCCCGTGATGTCCCCCCGAAATCCCCAACTCCCGAAGAGGGGGAGGAAGAAAAAGGAAAGAGAAAGAAAGGGAAGAGAGTGAATGGAGAGACAGAAAAGGGGGAAGAAAAAGAGAAATGAGAGTTATCCGACGCCTCTAGGTTCACATTAATATAACATAATGCAGCATCAAGTGACCGTTCAAGTCAATAGTCATGGTATGGTGACGACATGCGAATATTTTCATCCAGAAAGTGAGATCATGGCGGCTTATGAGAAGCAAAATAGTCATCCAGGGTAGACCATATGTTCCTCGTGGGTGATTTCCAGGGTGACTGTTGTAGGACAATATTATCTGCTCCCCTGAGATGAATGACCCAGTTCATCCAGCACTTGTAAGAGACCTTGCTAGTGTCCTTCCAATTGGTAAGTATCATTTTAACTGCAGAAATCAACAGTAGATCAAGGAGATCACGATCCCCCTCGGAATGCAAGTCCTCCTGTAAAAAAGCAGTCACCACGGATGCTAAGGACCTAGGAAGAAGACAGTTAAATAACTTATACAAAAACAGATAGACCTTATCCCAGAAGG
This sequence comes from Triturus cristatus, assembly GCF_964204655.1. Classification (NCBI taxonomy): domain Eukaryota; kingdom Metazoa; phylum Chordata; class Amphibia; order Caudata; family Salamandridae; genus Triturus; species Triturus cristatus. The sequence continues at coordinate 1,458,158,575 of NC_140589.1, read as the reverse complement.
GTTTCACAATCGGGCAGTGCAGAATAAGGTGAGCCAAATCCCCTTTGTCTTGCTTACAATTCCAACACACATTGTCCTCCCGGATCCCCACGGAAAACAGCCTGGCCGGTGTCCAAAAAGCTTTGTGTAATAGCCAAAATTTCGTTTGGGAAAGGACTGGGGAAATCTTATTACGTGTGACAGATCTCCATAACTGGGGCCAAGAAACATCGGATAGCTGAGTATCAGACAGTTCGTTCCAGTAGTTTACCACCTTAGAATTAAGCTTGGAGGATTTTGGGCGCAGAAGTCGATAGATTTGGGAGACTTGATGACCAAGCCTATTAAGTTTTGCCACAAAGTTGGGAAGCGAGGGGGAGCTGAGAGACACTCTGGATTTCGTAATGGCAGCCCTGACCTTCAGGAAATTATAGAATTCGATATCAGCCAAGTGGAAGCGGGTTTGGAGATCCCTGAATGTCAAAGGATATGTGCCATCCGTCAATTGGTGTGGAAAAAAGATACCACTTCTACACCAAGAGTCAAGGAGTAAAGGCTCGCCATTGTAAAGGAACTTGGAGTTAAGCCAAAGTGACTCCATATCGGATCCCCTCATACCAACCTCCAAGGACCTGTCAACTTTTAAGAGAGCCAGTTTAGTGTTCCTAAAGATGGATCTGGAGTGGGTGGCAACAAGGCGGTTGGCCGTGAGAACCGATAGAGGACGTATGTTCTGTAATAGAGCCCCTTCCACCTCCAACCACACCGGCATATAATGATCAGGAGGAGAGACCCAGAGCAAACCCTGCCTCGCTAGAAAGGCATATTGGTATAAACGAAAGTCTGCCAGGTTAACGCCGCCCATAGACTTGTCAAGCCTCAATTTACGGATGCCGATTCTGGCTTTTTTACCACGCCACAGAAAGGACGTTAGAAGATTATCTAGTTTATGGTGAAAGGAATCGGTAAGTAGCAATGGCAACATACTTATGAGATAATTGACTAAAGGAGTAACCATCATCTTGATAGTTTCAATTCTCCCCCACCACGTGATAAATTTAGGGGACCAGGTTTCCAGGAGTGTTTTAATTTTCTGTAGGAGTACCTTTTCATTTTGATACAGGGTGTCCATGATGTTATTACCAAATTCAATCCCCAGATATTTGATGAAACTCGGCTGCCATGCTAACCCAGAGTCCCCCAGTATGTCGCTAGTACAAAAAACGTTCAGTGGTTTAACCTCCGATTTATCTCTGTTAAGTTTGTATCCAGAGTGCAGAGAGTACTCCGCAATCGTCTCCATTAGGGCAGTAATGGAGGAGTCTGGACGCTCTGTAACTATCAAAATGTCATCCGCGTACGCGGCCAGTTTAACCCGGATGCCGTTGATATCCACACCCGCAATGTCCCTGTTAAGTTTGATAGCCTGAAGAAGGGGTTCTAGCGCCAGAAGAAAAAGTGATGGAGACAGAGGGCATCCCTGTCTGGTGCCCTGATATAGGGGGAAGGGTTCCGAGAGAGCCCCATTGACAGCTATACGTCCAGTCGGTTTTAGGTAGAGTGACATAATCATTTTAATAAAGTCCTTACCCAAGCTAAAGGAGTGCAGACAACGCTCCAGGAACGGCCAAGAGACTCTGTCGAAGGCCTTCTCGGCATCTAATGTGATGGCAATCGAGGGCACAGTTTTGGTTGCAGCGTTTTCTAATACGTGGCATAACAGTCGTGTGTTGTCATTAGATAAACGGTTACGGAGGAACCCCACCTGGGAGTTGCTTATCAATTTATGGAGGACCGAATTGAGTCTGATCGCAAGAATTTTGGCATAAATTTTGCAATCCACATTTATAAGCGAGATTGGCCTATAGTTTTTTGGGAGAACAGGGTCCTTCCCCTCCTTGGGGATGACTACAATGTTTGCTTCAGTCATGGAGTCGGGTGTATGCCCAGTATCGGCCATATGATTAAAAACCTGCTTCATAACAGGACCTAATTGGGGTAGGAAAGACTTATAAAAGGATGCCGTGAAGCCATCTGGCCCTGGGGCTTTATTTTCCTTCAAGGACCTGACCGTCTTATCTAGTTCCGAGTTACTAATTTCCATTGCTAGCATGGCAGAGTCATCGTCTGAGAGGCGTGGCAGATTAAGATCACGGAGAAAGGCAGAGCACTTCTCAGTGTCGAAAATCTGATTATTTGAGTATAGGTCCTGATAGAATTGTTTGAAAGTATTAAGAATGGCCTTGTGAGATGTGTGGGTTAGGTTATTAGCGTCCTTGATGGAAGAGATTACGTGTTGATTTTGTCTATGCTTAAGATATGAAGCCAAGAGTTTCCCCGCCTTGTTGGCCTCGCAGAGATTCAATGCCTTAAATTTATTAATCCACACCCCCGCTCGTTCGCTCAATATCTTATTGTATTCGTACTTCTTCTGTGTCAGAGTTAAGAGTAGAGTGGAGTCATTCAAGGAGGAAATATGGGCGATCTCTAAGTCTCTAATTTCCCGTTCCAGTTGAAGAAGTCCCTGGTTCAATTGTTTATTTATTTTAGTTTTTATCGCAATGATCGTCCCCCGTATAGTGGCCTTCAATGCGTCCCAGTGCGTGTTTATATTAGTATCAGACACCTTATTGTGGTCAAGGTATTCTGAAATGGCCTCCGTAATCCTTTTTTTATCTTCAGGGTCCGATAGGACGTCATTATTAAACCGCCACCGTTTGGGAGTTTGTTCTCTGTGGCTACCGGTCAGGGTAAGAGAGATGCAAGAGTGGTCGGAAATCAATCGTGGAGCAATATTAGAGGACTCAATGAGGCTGGTGTATGCACCGGAAACAAGGATATAATCAATCCTAGTGTATGAATTGTGGGGGGGCGAGTAGAAAGTATAATCCCTTGAGTCTGGGTGTTGGAGTCTCCAGGAATCTTTAAGGTTAAATTTTGAGCAAATAGAGGTGAGCTCGGCGTGTGCGCTTGTGGGGTGGTATTGGCAAGTGGACTGTCTATCAATTATCGGGTCCAGGGGGAGATTGAAGTCTCCTGCCATTATTATCAAATCTTCCCGAGGGATACCGTCTAGCTTGTCGGACACGTCCGACCAAAAGGTGGGATCATCTGTGTTGGGACCATAAATATTAATCACATGAATTACGTCTTCGCCCCTCCTCAAGTGAGTGAGCAAAAAGCGGCCCTCATCATCGTGCTGGGAGGATTCTAGCGTGATGTTAGCAGATCTCGAGATCAAGGTTAAGACCCCTCGCTTCTTCTTAACTGCCGGTGAGCATGCCAATTGCGAAATCCAGCTGCCCCTCACCAGATTATTGTCTACTTCGGAAAGCTTAGTCTCCTGTAGGAGCACGATATCACTTTTGGTTTTGGCTAAATATTCCAAGACCTTATGTCTCTTTACAGGATGGTTAAGGCCCTTGACATTCAGGGAAGCTATCTTCAGATCACTCAAAAGGATCCCTTGTTTATCAATGGCCATGAGTAATGTATCTATGTGGTGAATTCACCAAGTGTGGGTCGTGACATAAGGAAAAATGTGAAAATTCTAATGACCCCAGTGCAGGCCCAATGTGGGCACCAATATAAACATACAACCATATCTGCATACCACATCTGGAGCCCGGACAATCCCATTCCGAACAAAGCATACGGTACATAGGCCACTTATCATACCTGGAGAGTAGGAGGCGCCAGATAGAGAGAGGAAACAGGCAGAAGGAGGCAAGGAAAGAAAAGAGAAGACGAAAGGAAAGTAAAAGGAGAGCAAATGAGGAAGCAACTGTGAAGACCATCAAAATGGTCGCATACACGTGGGCGCTCTCAGCCCCAACCCTCCCCACCCCCACCCACCCCACCCCATCCTCAAAACCTAGCATGTGGGAGGTGCGACGACAGAAGCGTCCACCCGCCCCCCAGGGGAAACAACATGGTCGAAATACATACATAAACATACCTTCCCAGTATCCAACTTTCAAAGAGCCGTGTGTAAGATTGCAACTCGAATACAAATGACTGTTGACATATCAGTGTGGCAAATCCCCCAAAGAAAGAACCATACCACCCCTAGGACGCAAATACCAAAGGGGCCAATACATCACATCGGAACACCGGAGCCGGGCAAAAACAAAAGGAGCAGAGGAATCAGTACAGGCGTCACGCCGGGCCCGGTGAGGATTTTCTCTTGCTGGCCAAAAGCTGCGACGAGTCCATGTCCTGAGTAGGAGGGCCCTCCAGGTAGGAGGCAAGAGCACCGGGGTCAGTAAAAAAGAGGTGTCTCCCCCCCTCGGTGATCTTGAACCTGGCAGGCCCCACGAAGGAGAACAGAATGCCTCTGGATTTCAGTTTGTCTCTCAAACTTAGGAACCCCCTACGAGTATCCACAGTAGGTTTCGAAAAATCTTGGGTAAAGATGATTTTGTTACCCTTCCAGCTGAGGTTGTGATTTTTCCTGGCATGGGCCAGTAATGCTTCTACATGGCGAAAACGGAGAGGTTTACAAATGATTGGGCGGACCCCCTGCCGAGAGGAGGATTTGAATGAAGGGATTCTGTGTGCTCTGTCTAATTCAAAAGGCTGGTCGAACGTTATGCCAGTGAACTTAGGAATCCAATCCTCCAAGAAGGCTAAACAGGAGCCCAGAGGATCCTCTGAACCCTCCGGAACCCCAAGAATTCGGATGTTGCCCCTACGGTTGCGGTCTTCCAACTCGGCCGTCTGTCTTAGGAGCATGGAGGATGTGCTCGAAAGGGCTTTCATCTCCTTACTCGACTTGGAAACAATGTCCTCAACATCACTGATCCTCTGTTCAGCAGCGGAAAGTCTGTTGTTCACTGCATTCATGTCTGCTCTGATGGCAGTTATCTCCAGTTGTATGGTGTCAGTAGTTTGTTTGGTCGACTTGGCCAAATCATGGACATCGGCCAGCTTTTTCAGAATTAGTTCCAAGGTGCTATTGATATCTGGTTTCATTTTGACCGGAGAGTCTGACTGTGAAGGTTCCCCTTTGTTCCTTTTGTGAACCAGTTTAGATTCGCGGTCAGCCATTCTGGAGGTTGTGGCCACAATTGGATAACTAGCCGGCCTGTGTAGCTGGCCTGTGCCCCCGGCTTGCACTGTTGCAATAGTGACTGTATAGACTGTATTGACAAAAATGACTGTCGGCTTCCAACAGCGCCGAGCACTGGAGGAGAGAAAGGCTGGCTTTAAGAAAATCGCATAGTATCCGTAGTATCCGTGAGATCTGCAGGCCAAATGACCACAACTCTACAGTCGGTCGACCAATCACAGGGGCGTGAGAGGGTAAGCCACCAAAGGGCCGTGCGGCAGAGTCTCTGGGGCCGCAGGCGTCTTAATAAGATGGACAAGTGCCCACAGCTACAGGGTCAAAGTCGCACCCAGGCCGGTGACCCAAGCCTACCCTCCGCTGAATCGCCGGTTGAATCACTCCCAGGGCACACGGGGCACAGCGTGGCAAAGACCGACTCTCGGGTCCTTCCCTCCCCAAGCCTCCGACCCTAGAGCGCTTCAGAGCTCATAAGACCAGGAGTGGAAGCAGTGGGAGTCAAGCTCCGATGTTGCGCGCTGCTATCAGGGAGAGAGACTGGGCAAACACTGACCATGACCTGGGACGGGCTGGAACCGGGGTCGCGCTGGCAAATCTGCGGGCAAGCCCCTCTGTGGAAGGCTTTGTCAGAGTAGCGCTGGATAAGTTGGTATGGTTAGTGCTAGAAATTAAAGATAGAAATGCTCGACATTGCTCCTTTTCGCCGTCACCGCCGCCGCCATTTTAAGGTCAGGCATGTTGATGCAGTGGCGATCCGCTCTCGAAAACAGCAAAGGCGCCCAGTAAATCGTGCCAGCAAGGCACCAACAGTGGAAACAAACAGCCATCAGGTAAAGAACAAGCAGGGTACTTGCAGGCCACGGGTCTATCAATCGAGGATACTCCGCTCGGACTAGCGGGGAGGCGCCATCTTGTTTCTTTCCCTTCGCTTCGCACCGCGAGGCAAGATGTTTCAAAGGTCGCCTTTGCAGGGACCGTAGCTGGTGTCAGAGGGCTCCTCTTGTGCCCGGCATCTTGCGCGGCAGAATCCGCTCAGCCTGAGTCGCAAACAATCCCCATAGGACACGGGAAGGGCAGCAACTTCCCCCGGACCAACGGAGCGACGGAGTCAGGCGGCCATCTCGTCTGCCGTCCAAGCCACGCCAATACATACAGAGAGGCAACAGATAGTTTTCAGTGTGTATTCAAATGCAAAATAGAGTAAAAATGTAAATTTGGGAGCATTAAAATGCACAGAACAGTGGCATGTGCATCAAAAGCTTTGTAGAAAACCTTTATGGGAAGAAAATCCAAGGAATTCGGATTATTGCAAAACTGAGAAACGCATGCTAAGGTGGGCATATGGGATTCTATCAAACAGACCAAAAAACATTGACTGGCACCTAAAAAATGTTTATCAGACACATCCACAAATATTACACCAGGATTGGGACTCTAACGAAACTATCTTTGTGAAGAATAAGGAATGATGGAATAGGAGGTCCACTACTGAATAAGGTATACAACTGCAAGGGAGAAAAAGAGGTGAGCAACTACATGGAATTGGTTCGTCCACACCAATACTGTTATTTACATTGATCTGGCACACAGCACCACTGCTCCTTTAACAAAATGCAGCATTGCATGTGTGCAAGCAAAAAGAAATAAATGAATAAATAAATGTTGTGCAAGCCAAAAGAAATCAAATAAACAGCACTCATAACTCTGCAGCGGGTTCCAAACGAAGCACACTGTGCCTAAGTTAGGTCACATCACCAACTAAACAAGCATTGGCATAGCCAATAGGTCTCGCCTTTGGGACCTTATAAGTGATTTGCCATGCAACAGTTGTTGTTGCACCAAGGATATTGTGCTGCATAACTAAATAATTATAAGGTCCCAAAAGTGAGACCTATTGGCTATGCCAATGCTTGTTCTGGTTCATGAACGTTTGAAACGAAGGACTGCCCACGGAATGGCGACACTTGCAAAAAAATCTGCTAGCTATGGCCGAAAAAACACGGTCCCCACCACAAAGCACACTTTTTCTGCATATTCTGTAATTAAGTGCCCCCACGTGTGTCAGAACAACATCGCATCTGTGTAGATCCTGTTCACGCTCGCACACACGACCTTTCTTTAATTGGGTTCATGACATCACCTCGAGGACGGACTCGTGGTGATAAATTAATGCCAAATTGCTGGTTTATTGAATTAAAAAAGCTTGTGAAAAGGTGCCCCACAGTTGCAGAATTCTGACCCAAACTATGGTCTCTTGGGTGTCTCTACTGAGTTTGAAGAGCAAACCTGAAATCTCAAGAGTGTGGATAGAGATGTCACTATGAGTCACTTGCACTGACCCAGCAATGTGTATGCTGTGACATTCCAACCTTCTTTTGTGGCACTCCGGTCCAGGTTTGTGTTCTCTACAATTCAAGAACTGCTGCTCAGTACACCACTAACAGCAGTGAAAAATCACTGGCACGTCAAGTTCCAAAGGAGCAGAAAGTAGAGACAGGAAGAAATACAATGGAAAGAGACAACGGGAAATGAAAGAATGAGTGCAGCAATGAATGACAGAAAAATAAAATAAAGTATATGAAAATAGTATAGGAATCGCCCGAGTTTTAAAAAGGCAGCAAATAAAAAGAGAAAGGGCAAAACAGTATGAATTAAAGGACATTTAAAGATAAATAAACCAAGGTTGAGAGATGGAAAAAGATGATGGTGAAGGAAAAACAAAGGGAACAGATCAGAAAATATAGGCAAAATGATAAGAGCAAAAGGAGATAAAAATTACGTACAATAAAAAGACATGAAATTAGAGATTACAGCCATAAGGTATCTACGTATAAAAGAGAGGAAAGGGAAACGAATAAACATAGCAAGTGGAAAAATAGTATAAATCAATGTTGCAGGTTAAAATGTGAGTGGGATACCACACGCAAGTTTGATGAAAATATTCAAGGCTGGACAGATAGTTCACCGGAGGTTATATATAGACTATAGATTTGTACATCTCTTGAGAATTACACATTCTAATATTGCCAAAGTGTTCAAGTGGAGTACTTACGACAGGAATTTGTGTGCAACTCTAGGATGCAAGGCCGTAGGGCCTGCAAGTCACAGGTTAATACCATCCATACAGACTGCTCAGTGGGGTAATAACCCTATGGAAGCGATGTTTGTGCAACTTTGGACCGCAGGCCTGTAGCCTAAAAATCACCGGTTCTAATACCAACCAGAGTGCTCCGTGGGGCAACGTACTTAGGACTGAGATTTGTGAATAACTCTGGGCCTAATCACAGTAATATCGCAATGAAAGAGATCAAACTCTGCCCAGCCAACGCCTCACCCCTGCTCCATGTCCTTTCAATCTTGTCGACCATGCCCAACGCCTGAAGTCTGACTTGACTCCACTACAACCCGCGGCAGAGAACCGCAAAACCTGTCACTACTCTTCATTCACGGTTGTTGATTAAACATGCTGACACATTCAAGCATGTGCCAGCGCTGCTGCTCGTGGCTTTATGGTCACCAAAAAAGGCGCACATCTGAATGCAGATTTGTGTTATTCTGCATAGTCCATAAACATTTGTTTACTGTACCCAAAAATGTAGCTCTAAAGGCCTGGCGGGACGGGCTCCAGTGTATACAGAGGTGTAATCCCCAAAGCAACCGAAGTGTCACTCCTACTGCAGACCTAAAGCTACGGCAGCAAACACCATCAAACAGACGCCATTAGAACACCAGTACAGACCTCGGCCTGTGACACTTGCAGCACTGCACTGCAGCTGCGCTATTAGTCGAGTTAAAATGCACGGCGAGAGTCTGTCACTCAGACGCTGCGGGGGATGGGTCGCGGAAATCGATCCTCCGCTTCGGCTTTAAGGGGCTGAACTCAACTTTTACAGACTGCAATGAATGTACTAGAGCACTAGCTGAAACTACAGGGCGAGGCGCTGCAAAAGTAAATTTAATTAGAAAAGCCAAGGAGATTAGCACAATGATTTGACACTTACTCTGTGTCACAATTGCCATGATGGTACCGTGCGGGGCCAGCCACGACGACCCGGGGCATACACTTCCACTTGCACAAGGACGTTGAGTGGCTGGCACAGTGCGGAATCACGCACAGCTTCCGAAACAAGCATTAAACAAGCATGGGCCGCACACGCATAAAGTATAAAAAAAAAAAAATGAAAAACAAGACAAGCCCGGCGGAGCGTGGGCGCGAGCGCTTGGGGGCGGGGGAGCGGACCCTTTGAAGTGCTCAAAGGAGCCAAAGCTATAGAGAAGGGAGGGGGGAGTGGGAGCAGCTGTGCACGTGCATGTGATCGTGCACTCAAGGTTTAGGCCAGCCAAAACTGTGGGTAGCACTTTGAAAATCCCACATGTAAAATGTCTCTTCGAGCCTTTGGCTCTGCGAGACCTAAAAACTGGCAAGATAACACCCACCACAGATGCCTAAATAACAAATTTAAAATATCTGCTTCTTTTTCCTTCTACTTGTGAGTCTCAAGCAGCCTCCTGCCTCTGCTGTATCTGAGCTCCTTAAGTAGAGGTCTCAAGGTCCACTCCTAAACTGCAGGTCGAAGATTAAAATGTTATGATACGCAAAGGCAGGAGGCTCTGCTACTATCAACATTTTTAGACATTCAGAGCAATGTGTTAAAAGGCTACTTGCGCCTGATTTTATTGTACTTTGTGCATGTTAAGGCATAAAAACATGACAACAATTAGACAAATCCCTTTCATCGACCCATTTAGTTGACAACGGCAACAGTTCACACACTGGGTTTACATTCTGGCCACTTAAGTTTCCAAAACATACTCTTTGCTAAATCAATAATATCAACATCCTCCAACGAGCATGCTTGAGAGGCAGGTGAAACGGATGAGCTTAACAAGTACAACAAAATCATCAAATGATGAGTTTGAGTGACTTTCAGTCTGTAATGTCATGATTCTGTGAGATGGCTGAACAGTGTGTCTGGTTTGTAATGCGCGACTGCCTCCGAGTGAACCATAAATAAAATAATGGGAAATGGATCTGGTTTGGTAATTATTAGGGAGGGGAGTGTGGTTACTTAAATTTACTATCTTTTCAATTATGACAATTTCCATGACTGTGCAGGATTTTGATACTGTTGCTTTGTATTTGAATACTCACCTCTGCCCTCACCTGCACTCCTCCCCCTACTACGACAGACGCCAGCACAGTGGTAAGCAACCTCCACCAATGGATCGCCAACTGCACCAACACCCTTGCCCCACTCCAGAACAACACTAGACTACACAAGAAAGCCAACTGATTCACCACGGATCTCCGCGAATCGAAGTGCTCCTGCAGACGACTGGAGAAGTGGAGAAAGCGCAAAACCCCGGAAGCACACGGCCTACAAAGCAGCCATCACAGCACACCACCAAGTCATCAAATCAACGAAGAAAAACTTCATCCAAGACAGAATCTCTTCCAGCGCCCACAACCACATTCCCAGAGGACTGGAAACACGCCAAATGCGCCCCCCTCCTAAAGAAGCCCTCCACAGCCCCGACGGACCTCAAGAACTTCAGGCCCATCTCTCTGGATACGATCTTTCCTCTCAGGAAGGACACAGAGAATAAAACTTCTGCCCTTCCTTTAAGAACCGACAGAGATCAGATGCGGAGTACCCCAAGGCTCCTCCCTCTGTCCCACACTCTTCAACGTCTAAATGCCCCCCCCCCCTTGGTACCATCCTCAGAAAGCAGGGACTCAACATTGTCTCCAACGCTGATGGCACCCAGCTCATTCTCTCCCTCACCAAGGAACTTAACATCACCAGCCGCAATTTCCATGAAGGGATGAAAGCCGTCGTGACCTGGATGAGCAACAGTTGCCTGAAGCTCAAAACAGAGAAAACAGAAGTCATCATCCTCGGCTCCACCCCCTCTGCATGGGACAACACTTGGTGGCCCCCTGTCCTCGGAAACCCACCCACGCAACCTCAGCATCATATTTGCCTCTTCACTCACCATTAATCACCAGATCAATGCCATATCCTCCGCATGCTTCAACACCCTCTGCATACTTTGCAAGACGTTCAAGTGGATTCCCTCCCCCCCCCCCCCCCGACTCCAGGAAAACCGTCACCCACGCACTCATCATCAGCAGACTGAACTACGGAAACACTCTCTACACCGGAGTCACCAAAAAACTCCTCCACAAACTCCAGACCGTCCAGAATGCCGCATCCAGACTTATCCTCGACATCTCACGACATGACCACATCACCTAAAACACCTCCGTGACATCCACTGGCTCCCCGTCGAAATAAGAATAACCTTTAAACTGCTCACAAATGCCTACAAAGCCCTCCACAACACCGCACCCCAATACCTCAACGAACGAATCTCCTTCCACGCCCCCAAGAAAAAAACGCTGTTCCGCTGGCCTTGCCTTAGCCACCGTCCTTCGTTATTAACAGGACCAGAGCAGGTGGAAGATCCTTTTCTTACCTCGCAGCCAAGACCAGGAACAAACTCCCCCTTCACCTCTGACAAAGCACGACACTGCACCTATGCAGAAAGGACCTCAAGTCCTGGCTCTTCAGACGACCCCAACGGAGCTGCTCACACCCCCCCTCCTTCAGCGCCTTGAGACCCTCACGGGGAGTAGTGCGCTCTACAAAACCCTGATCGATTGATTGAATATCGTAACAAAGCAGATAGAGAAATAATTTCTTTTGTTGTAGAAGAGCTGTCTGGGTCTTTGCTGGGCGAGGCGAACAGGTAGGCTGTTAGCAACTTTATGAAGAAAGTACAGTACCTGTCACTAGAGGTACTAGTTGATCGTCTTGTTCGCATATAACCATTGTCAATACTGGAAATGTTGTAATGCATAGCTGGAGGGGCAGATCTTTGTAAAATGGTTCCCAGATCTTGGTCGAAATTCCGAAAATTGCGCAGATGGCACATGGATATAGGATGTACATGTATTGTCTTTTGTGTGTTTTTGCTATGTTCAATAAAGATATTTAAAAAAAAAAAAAAAGTGGCTCGGATCCTGCAAAGAACAATGTTTTGCCTCCAATGGCATATCTTTTTTTATATCGCATTGTTAGTATCAAGTGCTGTGTGGTTGATATTAGCATACTAAGGAGTCTTTGATCTTACAGGGTTGTCTCTCTTTTTAGATAGTCACTTGGGGTTTTTAGAAGTTGATTTAGCTGATGGAGGATAAGAGGCGACAAAGCCAGTTTGGGTTTTATGAAATGACCAGATTATAGTTTTGTATTGATTTTCAATATGCACCTTGTATAACCAAATATTCCAAAAAAGGATTAGTTCTATCCTGACTTTCAATATTGTTACCCGACTAGTCTGCAAACCAGCATCTGAAGCACAGTTGTGGTTATCAATTGAGAGAAAGAAGAGACCAAAAACACCAATTACTGGGGAACAACTTTACCTTAATCTTACATTTCAAAGCGCTCCTATTGTTTTTTCTTAAACAGATTACAAATCAGAATATTACAAGGGTAACTACAATAAAGAATTGTTCAATGTGCCCCATTTGGGCTAAATAATAAATATTCCTCAAAAAAGGAGCTCTCAACTACAATACCCACAGATATTGAAAAAAACAAAACATTTCTAGGAAGAAACAAACTTTAAAATAATAACCCAATACTTCAAAAAGCACACACATACTTAACACCACACCTTGCAGCTGATCTCACCAATTTCAGATACAACTACAAAGACAGCTTTTCAAGTTACACGTTACAAAATGACCTCAGCATCCCATCAAACCTACAGAGATCCCCACTCAAGTCAATATTAAAATGCTTTCATTGTTGGACTAATTCTCCTTTCTTTTGATCCGCCAACCTAGGTCTTTTTAACTTCTATAGTCTATTCGAATAGTTCGATCTCTGCAAGACTCTAAAGAGGGGTGATTGGGAACTAAAGGCATTACTGGACATGATGACATGGGTCCGCAGAGGTACTAACCAATGCTAATAATGCTAGTTACACCTTATTACAGAGCTCTGAAGAGGTCAGAAATAAATAAAAGAACTAGAGATAGAATCAGATTTGAAAAAACTGTTACCAAATCCAGCAATAGGTGGAAGATAGTGAATCTGGTATAAGATAGAAGATCCATCCGAACCGATGACAGAAGCGAAGTAACTTGGTCTTTTAATGGATACTTTATTGAATAGTGTTTTCTTACTACTGAAAAACAGATCAACAATTATCATAAGGATGGGTTCTATAAAAGTAAGAAGAAAAAGCTTGATAATGCCAAATAAAAGCTGCACACCGCCTAAATAAAACCAGTCTTCAACATGTAACAAATCGTGTCTGGGAAACTAACAGACAAACCCACGAAGTCACCAGGAAGAGATCCTAAAGACTTAGTGGTAGTTCTCCATCTAGGAAACATGCATGTGAAAAGCATTATGTAGAACACATGTCATTGTGAAATTATTAGACAGGAAACTACCTCAATGTTTTTCACACCAGTGAAACTTAAGAATTGTTGGTTATCCGATGTGTACTCTTTTGGGTGGTTAACTTGGAAACAAGAACTCTTCAATGATAGATATTCCATTTGCTTTCAGGGTTGAAGGGAAAATATGTTTATCACTTTTCACAGAAAATAATACTCAGACCACTTTCAGAAAAAACAATAACAACGTACAAAAACAAGTATAACTGCTAAGAACGATGCAACAGAGCATGTGTAGTTCACTCACTCACCCTGCGACCTCAAGCGCTGGTTATGAAAAAATAAAGTTTTTAGTGAGAGGAGTTTTAAATTCCACAATGCATGAGCTAGAACAGAGACCCACCCTCCTTGAGCAACTCAAGAGTGGAAAAACAAACATCTTAGAAGTGAAACTGTTCGAGGCAGCCCCAGAAAATGCACACCAATGGAAACAGAGAGAAGCCAGCAACAAGGAATACTCAAAGGTAAGAGTTGCCGTTGTGTACCCCTTTACAGAATCTGTATGAAGTGCATCTCTTAATAAAGGGAAGGATAAAGTCAGGAGGAGTAGAAATCAACGGCAGAACCGATCAGCATGATATTCATAACACGGAATGAGAAAACAACTTCAATCACAGGCATACATCGGTTTCACATCAAAACATTTCTGCAATGACTGCATCTGCTTCCATATCCAAAAGAGACCAACTACCTACGAAATGTTTCTCAACTTCCATGCATGCAAGACCTAGGTGCTGATGTGGTACAACACCTCCCCTCTCTTCTCCCCTATGCAGAGATATAAGTATGAGCCTCTGAGGGGACCAGGTGTAATCCAGAAGATCTAACTACTAAGTTCTACTTTCCCACTGTGGTGCAATCAAGAAAATATTCATGACGAATCCCAGTACTCAGAAGCAAAAGTATTACGAGACTTAGGCAAAACATGAATCGAACACAACTCTAGTTTAGAAATGTGTCCCTGAAGGCAGTGTTGCTTACATGAAAGGTAACGAGGCTGAAGTCTGGTGTCCAACAACGATAGAACAGACCGCCCACCACCTCCTGATTGAGTTACCAGAGGGGGACATTCATAAACCTTCTCCAGGCGACCGCATGAGAAATGTATGAGCCAGCTATACGAGTCCCCACAAACAAGATCTCACAACTCATTACCCTTTGTTCCCACCCATCAAAAAGCTACATATAGCCAGGCGCCACTAATTTTTACTTACCAGTTAAAAGCTGAAGAGCAGAGATATTATCTATTGTGAAATTAATTTTCCGAAAGCTAGTTTGTTCTACTGGAAAGATCCTTTCAGCCTCCGCCCAGGAGTGTAGGTGTTTCAAAATGCTTTTCGCAAAGATTTAGCCTAACCCATCTAGAAAGGCAATTTGCCTATACTTATTTGGTACATTTTGACACCCTTTTTTATGTAATAGGACAATGACACTCCCCAACCATGATGGGGGAACTATAGCAAAAGAGTCACAGTATTAGAAAATAGGAGCCCAAAAATGTGCTCAAACTTAAATTTATATTTTTTTAACCGAGATAGGAACTTCATCAGGGCACATTGCAACAGAGTTTCTCATACACTGAATAAAGTCCCCCTCCTGATCAACTGAGGGGAGGGGGAGGGGGGTTATAAGCTGCTAGTTCCAATTTCAAGCTACGGGAAACATATTAAATACTTGGAGCCTTCCCATCATTTGCCACACAACTCTAATATATCTACTTCATTGTTCTTCCTCAATAGGAATGGGATGAGACCTCACTCTCGTGCCAAAGCAATTTGAAATATTTTCCCAATATTTTCTCATCTCTTTCAGTAGGCTGTCTCTCAGAGTTCTATCCGTTTACAATTGTACTCACCTTTTGTCAACCTCTACTTTTATCATCTTCTTGAATTCTAATGAACCTATTAATTTCTTTATTTAAGGCTGCAATTGGCTGCTGCATGGCTTTGAAATGGGAGGACTTCTATCTTTGATCATCCTGACTTACCAACTGCTTCATGGCCCGAGTGTATTGAAAAAGTACAACAACTTTCTTAGATTCCCTACTAATAATCTCTTCCAACAGCCCTTTTAAACGTTTGATCAAAACTGGTCTCTAATAGATTCTACCTTATGATTTCCCAATACTTGTGTTTCCCTTAAGCTTTTATGGAGCAGCCGTCAAAACGCAGAATTCTACCCAAAACGATACTGCTTTATGGTCACTAAGGAGGTACTCAATAAGATAAATTTCCAATATTGACTAGAAGACTGAACAGACTTATAGCGCATGCGGTAGCAGTCTTAGGAGTAAAATATGGAGGAGAGTCGAAGTCAATTTTTCTGAGTAAATCAGGGAGTAAAAGTCCTCTTTTATCGGTTTTAATATTTGCAGACAAACAAGCCGAAGCAATATTTAAAGCCTCTCTTTTCTCCAAATCAGTAAATAGGCTAATTGAATGGCTAGCCATTTTAAAATTAAAGTCCCCAACTAGCAGGATCTGTTTAACATCTACCACTTAATTTATAAACAAATGGAGAGTGGGAAGGAGATCAGGTGGAATGTTTGTATTTACCAATAAAACGGGCTCTCCCAAGATCTTACACTGCACCGTGTAGAGTTTTACTGCTTGGAATAGATTAGAAGAATCTGAGAAACTACAATACTTCCAGTTAAAACGATTGCTTAAAAGAATAGCAACACCACACTTGGCATGACCCTTCCTAGAGGGAGTAGCCCTGCAACTAAGCACAAAATATCCATGCAGATCAACATAATTCGAACACGAGCGTTCCTGGCTGCAGATCACATCGCTCTTAAGTTATTATTTTTTTTAATGCTTTTATCAGGGTAATTCAACAAACTAGCAGCATTCCAGGAAACCACTTCTGAGCTGTTATTAACTGTGCATATTAATCATGGGTCCGAGTACACAATTACTATTGCGAATACCCTACAGTCAACTCAATCTTCTTAACTCATCTTCTGTTAGAAGGGCACCATTTCTCCTCTGTCACCAGCAGGGAGACCTGCCTCCCACCTTCCCCCAGGATACTAATACATGTTCAGAATGTTCCACATACAACTCTTCTCCTCCATACTACTCTCGAGGGGTACTGAAATTACATCAATATCCCTACAGTGAAAATAATAGCTATTTTGCAGAATAAAATTTGACAACACCCTAGACTGAAATGTCACTCTTGATTTATTAACCAGATGATAATTGCATAATATTCACTAGAGAGATGTCACTGCTTTGCCCCACCTTCAATTTTTCATTATCCATAAAACAAGATCATAAAAAGATATATTCAAAATCATATTATGATCAAATATAGCACCAAAAAATTCTAGTGTTGTTGTTACATTAATTGGATAGGAGAAAGTTTTAGTGAAAAGACCGAGGACATATTAGAATGATGACCATTGTGAGGAATGTGCTCACGTAGCATCATCGCCTGGGGAGAATCCACATAGGCCTTTCCAAATTCCAGTGTTTCTTCCAGAATCTTCAAAGCGATATCATCCTCTTTGTTTGTTGCTAAGGCCAACACCTTCATGGTCCCAAAACCAGTTTTTGGAGGTGTTTTTTTTTTTTTTTTTTAATTAAATTCTTTGTTGTTTTTTCTTTTTCTGCTGATTACCATTTTTCTGTTTTTCTCTTTTTAAATTAAAAAGCCAGTAGTAGAATTAGATGTACACCCTATGGGAGTCTCTTTACCCTTAAAAATTGTAAATGAATCCTTTTGTTTTACTGGTAGCCACTCCGAGTATGGATGAATCCAAGGTATTGAAAGGTGGAGGTTCAAAATGATTTTTCAGATTAAATATCTGACCACTTTCTTTTTTAAAAGGGTTATTGTACTTATTACTATTATCGAATTTCTTGAATTGAGGTTTACCCACTAGCATGCCAATATCTCTAAGCAAGTGCTTGGCCGGCATGTTTTTATTTGAGGAACATGCTCCTGTCACTGGGTCTATCTAGACCAGGGGTACTCATAGTACGGCACGACAAGCCTTTCTTGGCGGCCCACGGACCTTGCAGACATCGTACCGTTTTTTTTTGTTTGTTTTTTAACAGTGTCAGCAAATACAGACTCTGCTCTGTTGGGGCCCGGGGATTCAAGCGATAGTCCGAGTGGAGCTGCTGGGGCGCTAAGAGGTGAAATACAACAAAGCCTCGTTATCATGCAAATGGTCTCTTAAAGACCTGTGAAGTACTCAGGTGGGGCTGTGTGTGTGCCCTGGAAGGGAAGCTGCCTCAGCTGCCACACAAGTGAAGGGGTGGGGTGTGGGGGGGGGGGGAAAAGAGGTGACAAAGAATGACAAGAGCACAGCAGGTGTGAGAGTCGGGTAAGGGGACAGAGGGCAGTAGGGAGACAGATAGAGATAGAGACTAACAGACGGGGACAGACAGACAGATAGAGGCAGAGACAGACAGAGAAGCAAAGAGACAGACGGAGAGGGAGGGAGACGGGGAGAGGGAGGGAGACGGGGGGGGGAGAGGGGGGGGAGAGGGAGGGAGACGGGGGGGGAGAGGGGGGGGAGAGGGAGGGAGACAGAGGGAGAGAGAGAGGAGACTGAGAGGGAGGAGACAGAGGGAGGAGACAGAGGGAGGAGACAGAGGGAGGAGACAGAGGGAGGAGACAGAGGGAGGAGACAGAGGGAGGAGACAGAGGGAGGAGACAGAGGGAGGAGACAGAGGGAGGGAGATGGAGAGGGGGAGGGAGAGAGGGGAAGAGGGGGAGGGAGGGAGGGAGACAGGGAGGGAGACAGGGGGGAGGGAGAGAAACAGACGGGGAGGGAGAGAGATAGAGGAGGGAGGGAGAGAGATAGAGGAGGGAGGGAGAGAGATAAAGGAGGGAGGGAGAGAGACAGAGGGGGAGGGAGAGAGACAGAGGGGGAGGGAGAGAGACAGAGGGGGAGGGAGAGAGACAGAGGGGGAGGGGAGAAAGACAGAGGGGGAGGGGAGAGAGACAGAGGGGGAGGGGAGAGAGACAGAGGGGGAGGGGAGAGAGACAGAGGGGGAGGGGAGAGAGACAGAGGGGGAGGGGAGAGAGACAGAGGGGGAGGGGAGAGAGACAGAGGGGGGAGGGAGAGAGACAGAGGGGGGAGGGAGAGAGACAGAGGGGGGAGGGAGAGAGACAGAGGGGGGAGGGAGAGAGACAGAGGGGGGAGGGAGAGAGACAGAGGGGGGAGGGAGAGAGACAGAGGGGGGAGGGAGAGAGACAGAGGGGGGAGGGAGTGAGACGGAGGAGGGAGGGAGACGGAGGAGGGAGGGAGACGGAGGGAGAGGGAGGGACAGACAGATAGAGGCAGAGACAGACAGATAGAGGCAGAGACAGACAGATAGAGAGGCAAAGAGACAGACGGAGAGGGAGGGAGACGGGGAGAGGGAGGGGGGAGAGGGAGGGTGGGAGACAGAGGGGGGGAGGGAGACAGAGGGAGGGAGGGAAGAGACTGAGAGGGAGGAGACTGAGAGGGAGGGAGACGGAGAGGGAGGGAGACGGAGAGGGAGGGAGACGGAGAGGGAGGGAGACGGAGAGGGAGGGAGGGAGACGGGGAGAGAGGGGAAGAGGGGGAGGGAGGGAGGGAGACAGAGGGGGAGGGAGACAGGGAGGGAGACAGGTGGGAGGGAGAGAGACAGACGGGGAGGGAGAGAGACAGAGGGGGGAGGGAGAGAGACAGAGAGGGAGGGAGAGAGACAGAGAGGGAGGGAGAGAGACAGAGAGGGAGGGAGAGAGACAGAGAGGGAGGGAGACGGAGGAGGGAGGGAGACGGAGGAGGGAGGGAGACGGAGGAGGGAGGGAGACGGAGGAGGGAGGGAGACGGAGGGAGGGAGACAGAGGGGGAGGGAGACAGGGAGGGAGACAGAGGGGGAGGGAGAGAGACAGACGGGGAGGGAGAGAGACAGAGGGGGGAGGGAGAGAGACAGAGAGGGAGGGAGAGAGACAGAGAGGGAGGGAGAGAGACAGAGAGGGAGGGAGACGGAGGAGGGAGGGAGACGGAGGAGGGAGGGAGACGGAGGAGGGAGGGAGACGGAGGGAGGGAGGGAGACGGATAGAAGGAGAGAGACGGATAGAAGGAGAGAGACGGAGGAGGGAGGGAGATGGAGGAGGGAGGGAGATGGAGGAGGGAGGGAGACGGAGGAGGGAGGGAGACGGAGGAGGGAGGGAGACGGAGGAGGGAGGGAGACGGAGGGAGACGTAGGGAGAGGGAGGGAGATGGAGGGAGAGGGAGGGAGACGGAGGAGGGAGGGAGGGAGATAGAGAGAGGGAGAGAGAGAGAGAGATGTGTATGCCGGGTCTGGTGGCTCCGTGGACGAAGGCGTCCGCTGCAGGGACCTGTGTTCCACCTCATGGTCACAGTTTTTTTTTATTGCTCTAGCCCCGCCCCTCCCCCAATGACCCCGCCCCCAAGGTGCGGCCCTCGGCCACAAACCACACTGTAAATTTGGCCCCCAAGAGAAAGTTTGTGAGTACCCCTGATCTAGACCCATCTTTTCAATATCAAAGTACACAACTGTTTTTTTAGGTCTCGCAGACCTAGCACGTATGCGCTCCTCGCTCTGCGAGGGCTTTTTGTCATCAATACGATTTCGGAAGGCGACTTGAAGCCCTGCCCCTTCTTCCCATTGGCTTGCGTCATAGCTTAGGCTAAACGCTGGCTTTCTATTGTGAAGGAGGCTTTATAGTCCCTCCTTGTTACCGCCCTGTCTCCACTTTTGGCCCCGCTCACCCGGACTGGATCTTTTACCTGCGGCGGTAGACAGTGTCTTTTAATTATTGGGTAAGCACTTTAACATTCGTGAGTGGCTGTTTAACATTGCGGTAGCTTCATTACTATGGCGCCCACTTTACAGGTAGCTAGCACATCGCTTTTAAGTACGCGGTGCTGCGCTTTGTTTCAGTGCGGCACCCGCTTTCAAGTAACAAAAACATGCTCCATTTAAAAATGCCTGGTGGCAGACCTTAGATAAGAGAAAATACTTTTTGCGCACTTTACTTTGCACACTTGCGCGGCTCAACCACCTCCATTTTTTAACACCTAGAACTTTAACTCTTCTCCCTGTTGGTGCCCTCCCTCTCGACACCAAAAGCTACACACCTCTCATCCCTCTTCCGGGTTAAGGAGACTGAACCTTCGTCATGGGCTGCCCGGGGTCAGCCTCTACCGGATCACCTCTAGAGCCGCAGGGGGTACAGTGATCAGCCACTCAGTCGACCTCAGTACTGCCCGGCCACCGCCTCTCCTTCCCTGCAACAGTTGATCTACTGTTTTGCGGACTGCAGGCGAATCAGAGTGTACTCCTGATTGTGGACACGAGCAGCCACAATCAAACTGCCACGATTGACTGCCTTGCAGAAAAGAGTAAGTGTATTGAGGAATTCTGCCCATTTGTTTTCTAAAACTGTTCTTTGCATAGCACACGCTGCATATTCCTCTGATGTTATTCCCCATTCTCACCCACAACAGTAAGATTTATAATGGGAAAAAAGATTTAGGCGCTGTCTGAAATCAAGACGTTAAATATGCGGGCGGTTACTGTTAGGGCAGGGGTCTATTAATATACTCATACCTCAACAGCCTAGCTGGCTCTGTCACATATACATGCCTCAGTCAGCCAGACTTACTCACAGACTGAGGCCTGCCATGTTGGTCAGTGCTGCCTGCAGCGGCTGTCGAGTCCGTTGACCTCTGTTGACTCTGTATAATTATTCGGCAACTCAGAAAAGATTCATGTTCAGGGGCCTCTCACATCCTGTTTGCCTACGGATTCGGGCCAATAACAAACAAATATACTGGAATCATAAAATCACAATAAAACTAAAGTGTGCCTTCCGAGGCGTATTTCGCATAAATGTAAGCAAGTTAGTGAATACAACTGGTTAGTACGATTTACACACGCAAAACCATTGCAGGGATTTCAGTATGGTTAAACACAGAGCCCGATTAGAACAGAGATAAATCAAAACTTTAGCTAGGTACATCAATCGAGTTGAAATCAAAGCCACAAATCAAGTGGGGAGGATGCAGAATTCAGAATACAAAGTTTTAGCTTTTATTCTTCCCACTTGTTATCGTAAAAAAATAAATGTGTAGGGAACAGTTAGGCTATACGTTTTTTCATGATAAAGGGAAAGCATCCTAAATCTTCAGCCATCCGTAACAAGAACATTATATTGCAGAGTAGGTAAATTTCTTTGGACCCCACCCAGGTTGGAAATGAGTGGTGTGCACACCTTTACCATTAAGCCAGCTTAGCAAAGCGCGCACTTTACAAATAATTTATCATGATAGTGATGTTCACACTGAATCTTAAATCAAAAGGCTGATTATATTGCACAAATTAGTGTATTGTATTGCACAGCATTATTTTTACATTGGCTCTTATTGCAAAAGGAGAAATAATTATTTTGTTGCCTTGTAGTGTAACCAGAGCAACTAGTTATTCAGATATTAAGAACTTGTATGCATAGTAGTGCAGATCTTTACAGGAGTTTAGTTGGTTCTATTTACATGCATTTCTGTAAATGAAATATTAATTAATAATCTCACGTGCGACAGAGAGCGACAATATTCCATCCACACCACAGTGGTGCCTAGAACACCTGACTGCAGTGCACAGGTTGTACATGTAACATATCAGAGTGCAGTGCGAGATGGCACCTATAACACCTCTAACTGCAGTGCACTGGTGGTACATGTAATATCTTAAAGTGCAGTGCATTAGTGCCGAGTATGGCATTATGTTACAAAACATTGTTTTTAAAATGCTACGCTGATACAGTGAACTTCCTCTCCAGCGGCACTACGTGACTTTCTAATAATGAGCATACTATGCAAACGCCTACAAAAAAAGACACACAACACAGTTCTTTCTTTAATTAAGGTGGGGAAGGCATATCCTTACAAACTGCATTGATGTTTAGCAGTTTACATCATGTAATATGTAATCCTACAAACATTATTTATAGGCCTTTCTGTACCATGGAGAACAGCCCTCAACAACACTCCACATCCTCACACTTCACTACATACCACTTCACAACACAGAATACCATTCCACATAATTACACCCCAAAACACAAAATCTCACTCCACATAATTCCAATACACTCAATACCACATAATTACTATCCATATAATTCCATAACACACCAAGTCACATAATGCCAAAACACAAATCCACGCCACACCACAATATTCCACTCCACACAATTACACAACTAACTAATCCAATCCAACATACATAATTTCACAACACACCATATACATACACCCCATAACACAATTACAAAACATTGCCATTTACAATGCCAATAGCTCCAACTCCAACAAATGCAAGACCTATTGCATTTCCAATGCTCGTTGTATTCTGCTCTCCTTTTTTTCCACTAATGAGTTGTGAATTGCCAAGAGAATATCTTGCACATTGTCAAAGTTGCTTACTCACTTTTCCAGCATTGCGAGAATGGACGACAGGATCCTTTCCAGACATTTAAGTGATTCAGAGTATAGGACCTCGTTTCTTGGCAAATTACACAAGGAATTTAAAAGGAACTCTAGGTCTGTGAAAGCCAAAGTTTTCATTACTGTGGATAATGTTTTGCTAGGGGTGCTACTAAAGCACTTCAACGTGGATTTTTGGGAGTTACATGTGAGGGTTGCAAGCGTCACAGAAGAGTGATGCTGTTCTCTCAGTTTATTTATCTTATCAATATCCATATTTGGTAATGTGAAATCTCCATTGGGAGGAAGGATTTCCTCTCCCTCAACTGGGACACTCCTTGATAATGCACCAGTGGAGTGTCTGGGACAGCCTTTTCAAGGCATTGTCCTGGGGGAATGGAAGAATTAGACGGAGAGACTTTTTGCTTGACCACTTGCTGAGCAGTACCACCAACCACCATGTCCACCTGCTAAAAAAAGGTGAAGATTACATGACAGCCGTTGAATGTATTTAAATGCACTGAGCTGTTTGGAAATGGGTTGGATTTAGTCTTTTCACAAGCTCTTATAGAAATGATTTTCCCAGGCATCCTTATTGTCAATAATAATAGTTGGTTACCTACTACTATTGGTACTAACTAACTGAGCAGGCAATATACTTGATGTGGACATCCTTTTGGGGAAGTAAGTGGCATTTTAAAGATGAGGAAGTTTTAGTTCTGGAATAATTTGCCCAACTTTTCTTTGCACCTTGCTGGTGGCTCAATTTAAGGGGGGGGGGGGGGGGGGGGTTGATTCAACCTTGAGAAGTGATTTTTTTCAGACAAAAGTTAATTTCCACACGAAGAGTATTGAAATGGATATCATCACTAGTCCACTCTTGATATATAAACTTTAACTTAGAGTTGCAAGTAACTGTACACATTGGTCCCGTATGCATTGGTTTTTCCTTTCAGCAACAGAGTTTTACAGCATTGTGTATGTTCACTCAGTTCCGATGAAGGCATTTTAATTTATCAAAACAGCTGAAACGGGGGGCGTGGCTTGAGCCGCTTCAAAGATGGCTGCAACCGGCTGAGGCTCCGCTCCGCGACCGGAGCTGTTTTGCAATGGAGCCGCTTCATCGCGTTTCATGCCACATGAACTTGCCACATTAGGGGAGCAGGCGCCGGTAGCTGCGTTTACAGTCATTTTCTTTGCTGCTTTCTGCATTCTGCTCCGTGCTCCCCTCATAATTGTCGGCGGCGCCCGCCATTTCGTTCGTGGCCTGTCACAGACGATTTTTCCCCTCAACGAAAATTTTTCCGCGTTGTTGCAAGTGTTTTGAAATTTTAAAAATGGGCAAATTTTCTTCTTTTCTGCAATAGGGACAACTACAAGCTTAAGGATGAGACCATACATGCTTCTTTTTGTCCTCTCAAGACTTGTTTTCTATGGTCATTTTCCTCATGATTAACGTGTTTTTCATCACCGGAATATTCTGTGTACTGCCCTTTATGAGCAATAACGCTCCCACGTCTGGCTACCTTCCTGATGTATATATTGAGGTGGATTATGCCAAGCTGAGCCTGTCCTATCAGCCAACAGTAACTTTCAAGTGCATGCTTGTCACCATTACAATTGGTCACAGTTATTGACTCTGGCTTTCGTTTGGGCATTAGTGGTTTTTGATGCTGCACCACTGCTATGTGAGGTGATTTTCAGAGGATCTATCTTCATTATTGCCTTTTGCTGCCTCTTTCAAGTGTATTATTCTGCTTTTATTTATTTGCTCATCCTCTGGACACTTTTTTTTGTATTTTTACTCCTTGCCCAATGGATCCTCCATCTTCTTCTTTGGGTCAGAAAATCGCTGCATCTAGTATGTCTTCTCTTCGCAAGGACTCCAACCCTGCTGCCCCTCCCAAACGACACTGGAAAGAACCTAGTTCGCCTACCAAATCTCCATTACCCATAACTCTGGAAGATCTCATGGAGAAGATTAAGCGGATTAAACCCTTTGTGATAGAAACCAATGCTACCCTTCAGAAATTGGATGAGAAATGGTCTAATCTAGATTCTAGAGTATCAGAGATGGAGCAGAGAATTAGTGACACTCAAGATCTGATCCCTCATGTTGCTGCCATGGCTAAAGAGATTACCCTTCTCAAAACGCAAACGGAGGATTTAGAAAACAGCAATAGGCGCAATAATCTTTGAATTTATGGCATTCCTGAGGGGGAGAAAGGGTCCGATATGATCGCCTTCTTAAAGACACATTCCCAAAATTGTTTATCTCAATGAAAGTTTTAATCTTAATCTGTAGCGTGCTCATCGCATTGGTCCTAAATCCGGAGGTTCTTCTTCTTCAGTGTCAACCAATCGTCCCATAGGAATAATCTTTTTATTTCTGCAATATACTGAACTGTTAATGATCATCTCAGCGGCCAAAAAAAGAAAACAGATGTTATGGTCTGGTCAGAAGGTCTTCTTCTCTCAAAATGTTGCCTGTGCTACTGCAGTTCCTCGCAAGGAATTTTTCTCTCCGCCCGGCGCTTGGTTCCATGAATGCCAGATATGGTTTGATACATCCTTGCTACTAAGTCACTTACAAAGAGAGGTCCTACTCTTTTGACCGTCCTGAAGATCTAAGACAATTCATTTCTAGTCATAAAGGGGATGAGATGGACTTAGGAGGGTCCTGATCAACTTGTTGTCTATATTATGTCTTATGTTCTCTGAGTTCATCTCTTTCTTCATATCGGTTTGTAGATGTTGAAATTTCCCCAAAGTTTGTTATACTGGTCGGTTTTAACTGTTATTGTTTTCCCTCTGTCTTTTTCCACAGATGTTCTCATCTCATGTTTGGACCCATTACCCAGCTGCTTCCCTCTTCCCTGCTCTTCCATTTTAATCCTCATGTTCCTAATTACCCTCACGTATGGGAAGTGTTGAGTAGTTCTTCTCATATTCTGGTTGTTGTTTGCTTGTTAACGTTTATGGATTCAGATCTGATATGTGGTTAATCTCTTTCATTGTGTTGTTCTCACAATTGGTTCCTTATTTTTTTTTTTATCTATTTCTCTAGTATTTGTCTCCGATTGCTCTCGGTTGTCCTGTTTGGTGTGGTCTTTTTCATTTGCGGTTTCCCACTCCCACATGTTATTTTCTTTATTCTGGTTATTTATCCTGTTTTTCTTGACTGAAGTCTTCAGGCTTCTTGTCAGCTTTTCTTTGTTGTCCTCTGACAACATTTCTTCCTCTCCTGTAACGCATTACGCTTACTTATCTCCATGTTATTCACCTCCTTCATTTTACATTGTTCTTCCTGCTTTTCAATATGTATTCCTTGTTGTTATTTAATACATGCATTTCTGTGTTTATCATATGTTTACTCTTTTTTTTTTCACTTTTATCAAATGTTCCAGATATCTCTGAAATGCTATATATTACTTATCCTTTTGTTTAATTTAGCTTTTTCCTGGTAACCATGACTGAAAATGTTCGTATTTTTAATGGAATGTTAAGGGATTACGCAATCCCGTTAAAAAAACCAGAGGGTTCTCACCCATTTGTCTAGGTTGCAGTGTAAAATAGCAATGCTTCAAGAGACTTATCTTACAGATAATGAGATTAACTCTCTTAAAAAACAATGGGTTGGATATCTTTTTGGATAGGTCTTTTGTGCCCCATCCAAGGATAGAAAAAAATGCTGGGATTACTTTGATTCATAAAATCACTTTCACTTGTTGTGGAAAGGGAAGAGAGGGATGTAGATGGCTCCGTGTACACCTCATTCTAAACTGCTCCCCCATTTTCCTCCTTACCATCTATGGCCCTACTGGTGTGGACGTACAATTTTGGAAGAATAGGTCACATACCCTCCACTCCTGTCCCGATCTCAATCTATTAGTGGGTGGAGACTGTAATCAAGTCATGGATCCCTTCACAGATAGGAAATCTGATGCTGGATACATTACCAACAAAATGCAAAAATCCTTCATGACTACAATTCATTCGAGGGGTTTGGTTGACGCTTGGAGAATATCTCATCCAGACACAGAGTACTCTCTGCTCCCCTACTCATAGATCTTCCTCTAGAACTGATTATATATTTTTGAGTCCTCCTCTACTGCCTAATTTAACTCATGTGGATATTGGGTCTATTCTTATTTCCGATTACGCTCCTGTTCTGTTCAATCTAGATCTCCCCTCTGCATCTCCCAAATCACGTAGATGGTGCTTTAATAATTATCTACTCAAGGACCCTAAATTCCTGAAACGTTTCAAAGAGTTCTTGCTTGATTTCTTCCTGAGGAACATCTCTCCGGATCTTCCATTGTCCACTATTGGGGATGCCTATAAGGCCACGGCCAGAGGTTTCATTATTGACTATGTTGCGACTGAAAAGAAGCAGTGCAGCAAAGAATCTGCTTCTCTACTTGCCTCTATTAAGCATCTAGAACATGCCTACTTAACGTCCAATAATTAAGACAACCTAAAAAAACGAATTCAAGCCAAGATGTACTTCAATAAAAAAGAATTAAACAAAAAACATATCGACCGAGGAGGCTTCCGGCACCTTACTTAAGATCAACTCTAAATTCTACGGTGGTCGTAACAAAGCTAGTAAGTTATTAGCTAATTATTTAAAGGTTAAATCTCAACACCCTAAGCTGGTCAAAATTACCGATACTAGAGGCGTTGATCATTTCAAAGATGATGAAATATTAGGATGTTTTACAGATTTTTACAAGACGCTTTATACTCCAGAACCTTCCCCCTCTGAAGCAGCGTTGGATTCTTTCTTTAATCAACTCCCCCCACGTTCCTCTGAGCTTCCTGATTGTTCAATATAAAAAGAGGACCTCTCCCTTCATGAAATCAAGTCCGCCTTAGCCTTACTTCCAAAGGACAAATCTCCCGGTCCAGGCAGCTTCACTGCTGAATTTTATTCCTGCTTTTTCCAATTCTTGCTTCCTTGCCTTGTATCTTTATTTCAATACTTTATGTCTTCCAAGGAAGCTTGTGGATCCTTCCTGGAAGCCATGATCTGTCTCATCCCTAAGAAAGGCAAGGATCCTTCTTCCTGCGCTGATTATCGCCCTATTTCTTTAATCAGTTTGGACTGCAAGATTTTCACTAAAGTCCTTGCCCTTCGTATTAATAAGGTTATTCCTGATTTAATTGGCTATGAGCCATCAGGTTTTGTTACGGGAAGAACAACTGCGGATAATTCCAGGACTTTTTTTTTTTTTTTTTTTTTTTTTTTTAACGTCATACATCTTGCTCCAAAACCTCTACCCCGTCGGCAGCTATCACCTTGGACGCTGAAAAAGCTTTCAATAGTGTTAACTGGCTTTTTATGATGCATGGCATGGATTTGGCCCCACCATTTTATCACTTCTCAGTCAGTTGTATTCTTCTCCCACTACTTCGGTTTTTGTTAATGGCCTTCATCTCAATATTTTACTCTCCAACTAGGTACTCGTCAAGGTTGCCCCTGGTCTCCTTTACTTATTATTCTTTCCCTTGAGCCTTTTCTTCATTCTCTTCGGAATTTTCCTTCCTTTCGTGGTTTTATTTATAAAGCTATTGAAAATACGTTCACTGCTTATGCCGATGATATTTTGTTATTTATTTCTAATCCTTCTACATCCTTGTCCACTTTTGTTGATCTTCTGTCTTCATATGCTGCCATTTCTGGATATAAGTTGAATTTTTCCAAGTCCGAGATCCTTCCGCTTAATAAATACTGTCTTAGTAGAATGTTTGAAGGGATGGGCTTTAAATGGAATACTAACTGTATTACGGGTTTAGGGATAAAATATTCTGCTTCAATTGCTACAACTGTTCAATTGAACCTGGGTGAGGTTTTATCTAAAATTTCTGCCATGGCCGAGAAATGGTCCCCCTTATATCTGTTCTGGTGGGGTAGGCTGGATACCTCCAAGATGATTATGCTTCCGGTAGTTAATTTGTACCTTTCTATGTTACCGATAAGGCTTCCTTTAAAAAAAGAACCTTAATAGTATATTGAGTAAATTCCTCTGGAACAATTGAAAAAGCTCTTATTTCTCTTTCTGCTCTCTCTGCTCCTAAGGACAGAGGTGGAGTTAACTTTCCCAACTTTCACCAATATCACTCCTCATTTCTACTTTGACTAGCCTTACCGTATCTTTCCTCATCAGATGATCCTCCTTTATCAGTATGGCATAAATTAGAGGAATCGAATATTCATCCATTTCCCTTCTCTTCGCTAGAGTACCTTGCTCATCCTCCCCATTCTTTTAAATCTCCTACTATTTCATATCTTATATCTACTCTTTTCTTTATCCGATTCTTACCAAATCACGTTCTCCCCTGCAGCTATTTTTGGATTCCTCTATTTGGCATAATAAATTCATCAAATTTTCCAACTGCCATTTTTTTCTTTCCAGGAATTTCAGTCTAGATACAACTTATCTGGTTCATCTTTTTCTAAGTTTGATTCTTTAAGAATGATTGTAACTATGCAACTCTCTCTTCTCTGGGACACTTCGTCTTCTCTTCCCGATTCCTCTATTCAACCGTTACCTTCTGCCTCCTCTGTTCGGGCTTCTCACATTTACATACAACTATTTTTCCCTCTGTCTACTCTTCCCAAAAGCAAGATCGAACTTTTATGGGAATCAGATGTGCAGCACACTTTCTCTATATACACCTGGGACTCTATTTGGGTTCAGATTCACCACATTTCATGCAATGCCAGCACTACTCAATCACTTTACTATTTTTATCAGAGATTATTTTTAACTTCATTGGCTGTTTCTAAATTTAGCCCTTCCCTCCTCCCCTAACTGCTGGTCTTGCAAAAATACTCCTGGTACATATCTTCATTCCTTTTTTCTTTGCCCTAATATTTTCATTTTTTGGACAAAAAGTATGCAAGACTATTGCCTCTATTTGTTCAACCACTTTCCCTTTTGATATTCCCTCTATATTTTTGGGTAGTTCCTCTATGCGGTGGTTGGGTGCTCGCAAAATAGGCTCATTTATAGATTTATCTATTGCCATTGCATTTCAGGTTATAACATCGAACTGGAAAGATGCCTCCAAAGTATCCTTTTCTGCCTGGTGGAGTCTATGTTACCATCACAGGGTAAACAGCAACTTATTCGTAAAGAGGCCTTTTGGACTCCTCTCACTAACTACATTTCTTCCTCTGCATTACATAACCAGGACACTAATTTTGTTATTCAACGGCCATGATTGCTATGTTCATTTCTTTCTATTACGTACTCATTACAGGATTGTTATACTGTTTATTGTATTGTGATTGGACAGTTCTGCCAGTATTTAACATGTGATAGCTGATATCCGTTTCTTTTTCTTTCTTTTCCCTTCTTTCTCTTTCTTCCTTATTTCTTTTCCTTCCTTTTTCTGTCTTTCTATCTCAAACAAAAATGCTATTTTTTATGGTACTCTTTGACTTTGTTTTCCTTTCATTTTTTTTATTCTTTCAATTTATGAAGTATTAAGTATTTGCATCTATTGTTATCATTGGATTCGTTTTTATTCTCTTTAATATATTTCTGTACCGTATTTTATATATATATTTCGATAAAGCTTTCTAAACTCAAAAAAACAGCTGAAACAAATTGTTGACTATTATTTACATCAGATGCCAGTTTCAACTTTTCTTATTCAATGTGTAGCACAGTTAACTTCCCCACTGCATGGAAGACTTTGTCGTGACAACATGTTCGCATGAAGCACATCTAAACCTTTCAAACTGTATGCATCATTACTACTTTAAAGAAAAACAGGATGTTAACACTTATTACCATACAGTTGAAACTTCTCTCAACTGATTTGTGCTGAATATTGATCGATGACTGCAGTATTGTGTAAACACCATCCAACTACATATCTACTTTGTCTGAAATGTGCCAAGCTTGGATCATAGCAGTGCATAATGTGTAAGAGGGATCAAAATAATTTTATTTCAGACCATCAAAAGGTAGTGCATGTCAATGTTTCATGTCAGAAAAAGAGAATCATTTAAAGCTGCTTGGCCAATGCATGGAAAAGGAAGGCTGCAGAAGCAGGCTGTTATGATGCACCCTCCTAAACGTAGCCACACAGGAGAAACACGTTAAACAGAGCCAAACAAAATCCAGTTTATAACCACCCAAAAAGGAATGCTCGGCCAATAGTAGTCTCTCGTTCATTTGACTCCCAATGTCATCAGTCCAAGCTTCTTTCTGTTCAACCTACCACACCATACCAAGCATTCCTAAATGAGGTTCTGTTGCAGCAAAATGCCCTGCTTTATAGTATATTACACCATGCCACTGGGCAACGAGGACTAGGCAGCGGTGTTTTTTATACTACTGGGGCTGAGGATCATACTTTATACTCAGAGAAGTGCTATACATCCACAAAAACTGTTTTGGTGCCTCATCAAGGTGACGAGGTCTCTGCAGATGCAATTGCAAAAACAATGCAAAAAAAATACATATAAAAGTTCCACACAGGATTTGTTTTGAAATCGCTAGGAAACGATTATGTTGCAGGAAAAAACCTTCTGTACGAAAACCTGAATTTTACAATTATATCTACAAAATTCAAGCTCTGGCGCAAACTCTTTAAGTACGGTAATGCTTAAGACCAGTCACAATACACTATTTTGAGTAATAACATAGGTCTTCATGGGGACACCGGGTCACCCCAGAGACATTTTATGGCATGGGCAACGTGGGCTCTGGCCCAGGGCCTTCTGACTGATCCACTTTTTTCTACACAGGCTTGATCGGATGACCTTTAATGATGCCTAAACAGATTG
This sequence comes from Triturus cristatus, assembly GCF_964204655.1. Classification (NCBI taxonomy): domain Eukaryota; kingdom Metazoa; phylum Chordata; class Amphibia; order Caudata; family Salamandridae; genus Triturus; species Triturus cristatus. The sequence goes on along the minus strand of NC_140589.1, from coordinate 1,458,126,804 downwards.
TTTAATTACGATTTCCCTTCAATTTATTTTTAATACAGGTGATGTATGGGACATTTTACAGAGAAATGTGTTTAGGTTTTTCCGCACCATGGAGCATCCATAAAAAAAGTTCATTTTAGATCAAAATAGGACCTCACATATGAGAAATGAGAGTGGATCGCAGAGATTATTTGCAATAATATTTGTGAGCTGATGCTACATTACAATATTGTTAACACACATCACTGTCCCCGAGTATTAGATGGAAACATATTTAGAATTTGGACCGGTGTGCATGTGTAGTGTCAGCGACATGGTCAAAGAGGACATGAAAAGGCTGACATTGGAGCACAAATTCAAAACTGCTCTGAAAAAACTTCAGAAAATGGGCCCCCAAAATCCACTTGGCGTAGGGCCCCCAAAATTCTTAAGATGTCCCTGGGTCACTAATACGGTTAACACGGATTGGAAAAGTGGGCATCATCAGGCTCTATAGCTCTTAATATTCAAGAAACTTCTGGAATACAAGGACCATATTTCTCTGAGATACACACGACGAACCCACTCCATAAAGCACACGGTTATGATGGAGAAAACATTGTCATAATACACGAAGACCTCTGAGAAACCAGGCAATGGAAAGGACTAACTGATAAATGATGCCATAACATATTCGATTTAGTGCATACATAATAAATACCAGCCAATGACAAGGAGCTGCTTCCCTAGAGAGATCGTGTCAGACACCGTGTTGCATCTATGGAGACTCGAATATTTGTCTTGGGGGCCAAGTGGAACTGTGAAATGGGATGGGGGGGGGGGATGAGGGAAGGAGACTGGCTAATTAACGAGTATAAAGACCTCTTTCCACAAAGACATAACTCCATCAAAATATCCTTCAGACTCCCTGGTCTCTGCTGCTGCTGTGCAGCCTGTGAACGGAGTGCACTGCAAGCATTAGCACGACAACCTCAATCGCTGCACGCCTTTGAGGGTTGCTTTCGTCTGTAAAAGCAAAATCCCAGAAGAGTAAGCAAAACAGGTCTAAAAACCGCGGTGACTCACACGAGCGTGGACAATGCTGACATGTATGAACAGTGCGTGTCAGACCTATGTAAACGCAGAATAGATGTACACGTGCACACTCAATCGATTGCGGTTCAAATATGCAGGCTTCAAGGGGCACTAATCGTGGCTGTATGGACTGGTGAAATGTGAAAGTGTCGATTTTTAACTCATTATGTTATTAATCGCAACGGCAACACATGCAAAAATTCAATTTCCCCCCGAAATATTTTCAATCTTGCTTAAAGGTTTGATCAAGAAAAATGTAACAACTGCTAATTGTTTAAAATGCTAGCTCATTTGCATGCAAAGCATACGCCACTGGAATATCGGCGACTAAATCAGCCTTTAATGTGCAATGTGAATCAATAAGATCATTGGGGGCTCTGCAGCTTCCCACTTTAAGATGTCACGCCAAATTCACACGCACAAAAAGTATCATTCCGATGATTTCACCTAAAACGAAGGGTTAAACTTCAAAAACGCATGCGACCCGACATCTAGGATAGCCGGGATTAATCCGCCTAAAATGCCTCGCGCTGATTTGCATATTATAAGGGAAGGCACAGGAAAACACTAGAACCAAACACCTACCTGCTCAGAGACGTCATCCTCCCTATATTTCAGACCCATTACAGTCGCCTGCGTTAGCATTATCGCTAGTGTGGCGCTTCTGATGAAACGTGTATCGTCTTTCGCTGACCTGAGAAGCAGCTGGCTGCCTGAAAAGTGGTTCCCCATGTATGATTCAGTCTCCTTGACAAATATACTGCATTGTACTGGATGAGTCATCCGAGGCTAATTCTGCGTTTTATAGGCCCGTCTTGCCATTACTTACATTCAACATCCTGCTTCACAGAGGACACACTGGAGGCATCCTGAATTGCTTTTCAATTAAAATCTTTAAATACTATATGCATTATAAATTATCAATCTAGCGATATGGTTGGATGAGAAAGTAAATAGAGCTAAGAACTGTGAAAAGATATGTTGTAAAATAACTACAACCCAGCAAAAAAGCTTAAAATGTAAACACCTTCACACTGATATGCAATTTCCAGGAATCACAATCTATGTGCTATTTCTAACGATTGGTCCTAGGAACTCTGCAAGATGTACTAAAGCTAAAACACTACTTACTACAGGAGTAACTACAGGAGTAGGCCCCAACACCAGAGTGCACATGAAGTACGGTGCGAGTGCACTTAAAGTCAAGAAACATGAATCCGTACAAAATGCCGCGATACTACATACATGTGCAGCATTGCACTGCTCTGGTCAGCTGGAAGGCTTGAACATGCACAACCATCAATATGCTGTAACCATTGCAGACAGAATATACAGATCACATTGCATTGGACAACTACCAAACTTAACAGTTTGACTATTCGGATGCTAGAATCCTACACTAGGAACTATAGTTCCTGTAATACTATGGGTTTTGTATATCCACTATTGAGGCAAGGGTGTTCCCAATTTGCTCCTTACGGTGTATATGTTAAGAAACTGTGTATAAAGGTTTTGCTCAGAGCTTGTCTTCGAGATTGTATCCCTGCTCTGATAAGGATCATTGCTGTCACCTACCAAAGTTTGATTATTTTTTCTGGCCTATATTCATTCAACAGTTCCCTTTTCCGATTTGCTCGAAGAATCAGTTTGACCAAAACAGCTAAGAATCAGCTTTATATCCCTCTTCACTACACCTGCATGGTTTTTAGTCCCTTCTTCTTCAGCTTGGGGTGCTTCCTGCGGTCTTGTGGGGAGAGCTCTTGGAGATGGTCTCCTTGTTTTTGGTTTGTGCAGCTCCAAGCCTGGAAAATGCATTCCTATTCTTGAACACGCACAATCCTGATACTTTCCCCACCGTCTTAAAGTAACCGCCACACGGTATACATTTGATAAGAGACTTGGGATGGAAACTTGTACCATGCAATATACGGTTTTTGCAGTGGGTTTTCTTAAAAGAGTGGTCTCAATCATAATATCTTTACGCATACTAGCACATCAAGATAATATACTCACTCCTTACTTACTGTACAAATATAGGGTATGTCAAATTTTTACATACGAGATGGAATTGCTCAAATAACCATGATCTGGCTAATCAATTCAGTGAGGTAACACAGAGACTGGATACCAATGAAAGGAATAGAAAAAGGTAAACAAACACCTCACAGACACATTTGCCAAAGAAGGAAATAAAGATAACATAAGGTGAATACGGACGTAGTTAGGACACCCATGAAATTAGAAGAATATTTTAAAACGTTGGAGTATAATCAACGAAGATCCTGACATTGGAGAAAATCTGGGAAATGAACTTCAGATTACATTAAAAAAATAAAGTGGCTTCTCTGAAAGACAAACTAGCAAAAGGAGCTATATTTGCGAAAAATCACTGAATACACGGATGAAGAAAATAATTCACGGATTTGTTAAATGTTCCAAATAAAGACATTTAAAATCAGAAACAACATTTAAAGTATCACTGATCATAATAATCGAAATATAACTATCAGGCGAAGAAATACATGCACATCGCAATAAGTGGTATACACCATAGAGAGCGAATGTGGCACGAAATAAGTGGGAAGTACAGCCTGCACCCTGAAAGAGAATTCTGGAACACATTATAGCAGTACAGAAAAGAAACAAGCTTTGCCATTGCAAAACTGGAAACCCATGAAATATTATGGGGTGGACATGGCTATGAAAAGTGAAAGAGCCAGTGATCGAGCACAAACTCAGCCAGTTGGAATCCAAATAAATCATCAGACTGAGAACAAAAACATTCTTCCGCTTTCAACAATGTACACCTGTGAAAATACTATTCTGTGGACCAAAACTTAGCATCTTTAATATACCATTGGCCACGAAGGTGAGGATTTAACCCATATGACTAATCACAAAAATGAAATATGCATTCACAATGATAAGCCACTAAAGCTGATATGGGACTATGATAAACCAATTAAATGACGCTGTGATTATGCATTGAGCATATTAGCAATGGCACGCTCTTGCACATATTTAGAATGACGAAATATTAGTACTGTCATGTGTTAAGTAATTGAATGCTACAATAATCGCAGAAAGTGAATTTACATAGTATTTGGCATAATATGAGCAGAAATATGTTCAGTTTTAATTGTAAATAATTGTGTTTTCTTTTTACTACAATGCATGTAAAAACGACACTTCGCAAAATGCATCATAATGTGCAGGAGGGGCAGAAAAATAAAAACTGACAGGAAAAAAGGATTTGCTAATCGTGAAAAATACCTTTTGGTCATAATACGTCAGTTTGTTGCTGCAAAGCTCAATAAATTGTTGATACAGGCTTCCTGAGTGCAGTGGAATTGTTGATGCTAGAAACTATTGGGAGGCTGGGTACGTCTCCCACACTGGCACTGATGTGAGTGTGAACCGCCACACCTTGCCCTCATTGTCTACTTTTAGTCCTACCTCTATATGTTTTAGATGTTTTATACATATTATTTACACATGCAGTGTGTGCCACTGATTTTAAAGAAGTTACTTTACTTTGGTAACGCCTTATCTGGTAGAGACCATCTAGCTTCAGATTCCTTGCTGTAGAATATTTCATATATATCAGACTGAACCGGAAACCTTTGACAAGCGGTACACCCGTGTGCCAGTACGTGGTATTGTTCCATTCAGCTTTCCGTCGCTGGCATTGTCCACACCGGAAATGACTGTTTGTTGCCTATATAGACGCTACACCAGCAAGCTGACGTCAGTTTCTTTACGTGACTTTCCACGCGAGAAGCGCGGGGCCACGAGGTACACTGAGCAGTGGTGTGCGAAGCTAGGGCCCTTATAAGAAGTTAACCTTCTACACTAAAATCCGTTTGCAGAGCCATTTGGATGGGTCGCTAAGGAATCTGCAGCTAGATCGTGTTTCTACCAGATAAGGAGTTACCGAAGGTAAGTAACTTAGTTTCTCCAATAGCGACTTCTAACCGTAGATTTCTTAACGTAGAATAGATACCCACGCAATACCACCCTGGAGGTGGGGTGGTGACACTGATTAGACTAAAAAGTCCTGTAGGACCGAACGGGCAAATTGACCCTCATTCTGGACCAGACTGTGCAGGTAGGAGTGTTTTGTAAACATGTGCAAGGAAGCCCACACTGCTGCCTGACAGATATTCAGGACAGGAACTCAGCACGCTAATGCAGTGGTCGCAGCCTTGTTTCTAATAGAGTGACAACACACCTTCCGTGGGGGTTGCTTTTCGGCCAGTGTGTAGTAGATTGTGATGCAGAGCACTATCCATCGCATGATGGTTCATTTCTGCACTGCCTTCCCTTTCTTGGTCCAGAAATACCTCATGACAAGTGGATCGTCCACCTGGAACACATGCGTATGATCAAGGCAGAACAAGAATGCTCTTTTTGGGTTCAGTCAGTGGAGTCTCTCCTCTTCTTTCAAGGATTGAGGCGGAGCTTAAAAGATAGGCAGAGTGAAGGACTGGCCTCTGTGGAAAGGACTTACCAGCTTTGGTATCAAGGATGCCTGAGTCCTAAGAACCATCTTGTCAGGGTGCTAGGTAAGTTATGGAGGATTTGCAAACATGCCTGTAACTTAGTGACCCTCCTGTTAGATGTTATCGCCACAAGAAAGGCCGTTTTAATGGTGGGAAGCCTGAGAGGGCAGTTGTGGTGCAGCTCGTGGGAGTGCACACCAGGAATCTAACAACCAGATTTAGGTCCCACTGGAGCATAATAAAAGGCGCTGGTTGGAACATATGCTGAGACCTTTCAGGAACCTATTTCCAACAGGGGATTTGAAAAGGGATGGCTCGTCTGGCAACCACAGAAATGCTGAAAGGGCAGGAAGATAACCTTTTAATGTGCCCAAAGCAGAGCCGTGCTGGGCCAAAGAAAGAATAAAAAAGAAAAACCTGGGAAAGGGGTGCAGGCAGAAGATCAACGTGTTCATCTGTACACCATGCCAGGAACTTGCACCAAAGGCAGGCATACCCTGTCTTGGTGGAGGGACGCCTGGCTGCAAAATAACA